>NC_080688.1:63397448-64597448 GCF_030445035.2 Dasypus novemcinctus
TTATTGTCATTTTATGCTTTTCCAGCCTGTTTCATTGTGTAACCTGATGTATTTCTGAATTTTCTTCTGAAATATACCCAGCAATTAATAATCTTATTGCTATTAATGTCACTACTTTCCCGTTTGCGTTTTTCTTACTTATATCTACTAAGATTTTTTAAAAATTTATCTTTACTCTTGTACTAACTACACAGTCTTTTGATTATGAATTTCAGCCCCTCTTTATATCATCTGACTATTCATTCCTTCATATGTCCCCAGCCTACCTGGTCTTTCTCTCCAAAAATCTCCTCCGGAAGCCTCAGATTCTGTGATGAAAAAGCTATGTTCCTTGTTCTTATCTAGGACAAAAACACAACACACAATCTACAAGTGATCATACTGGCAAGGGGGAGACAAAAACATCCAAGAATTTTAACATGTATTTATATATTTCTATGTTTAAAGTACTGACATCATTTAAATATAAAGAGGTATACTGAGATTGGGGGCAATGGCACTATTATTTGGAAAATTGTGATTGTTTGGTAACTAGAGAAATGCTATCCTTTAAATATAAACTGTGCTATCCAAACAAACAAACAGACAGACAAGCATAAAAAACCAGTGGATGAAAACTCACAGAATGGTGTGATGGGGGCAGGCTGCATGTAAGTCTTACAGCAATGGTTAAATGCAGGAAAGAGAGAGGGGCCTTTTTTTTGTTTGGTTGTTTTTACCTGAAAAGCTGTTGTCTTCCTTTGTAGACAAAATAACTTGGTTATTTTCCTTGGTTTTCTGATTCTGTGTGGAGAAGAATTAGACGCACAAATCAATGCCTGGATCAAACCATATGCTAATGTCAACAGTCAGCAGGAAGAAGCATCAATAAAAGTGACTCTGTGGAGCCTCAGGAGACATCATTTTTTGATGATTATCTTCTTTGAATAGTTTTTGTATTTAAATACATGTGTGTGACTACATGTACCCACACTACTCTTTAAGAGGTAATATGGATTAATTAAAAATATGCCTACTATATGCTCTGTAAATAAACATGCCACATTATTTGCCAAATAGACACTAAATTAGGACAGCTTCACGTCACTCTGAAGTCCCTGAGAGTGTTTTCTATGCACACTTGAGTGAACACTGAATGCTGAACCCTTTAAATTTAATTTTGGTGTTTTACGGGTCTCAGGGAGCACTTCCTTGTTGGTTTGGAAGAGAAGCCTGGCTGAAGATTATGCCTTTTGTATTACTGGACATGTACCTTACAGATGTGTCCATTCTAGATAGGAACTCTAGGGTTCTAACCTTGATCAAAGCAGTTAAAATGCAACTAAATTTAGCTTTTGAAAATGCATTCTTTAGCCCTATTGTGGAAAAGCACTGAACTATAGAGGGAAAAAGGGAATGGGATTTTTCAAACGGCTCCAGTTTTGGGGTCCCACTGCTTTTTTTTTTTTTGGATTTGAGGCAGACTGGTGAATTAAGGACTCCTTTTCAACTTCTACAACCAGCCAAGTTAAATATAAGACGGAATGGTTTTAAAAGAAAAAGACGAGAAGCCACATTTTTATGGGGGACCATTGGCAGAAAGGAGCCCTCCCAAACACACTGAATTTTTCATTTCTGTGGGGAAATCTGGTGATTCATCTTTCCTGCGCATATGTAACCGATTCAGCCTAAAGGTGCATTTAAATAATAATAATTAGCTTGAAGCAGCCTAAAGGGGATATTTACATCTTTGTAGGAGGGCTGCTCCTCCAGTGATGGATGGTGGACAGGGCTGCCCGGGCTGCTGCTCCCTCCACCGCTCGCTTTCTGGGGGGCCAGGGGTGGGGGCGGGGGCGGGGTCAGGGCCGCGCCGCCGGGGTCACTCAGTTTCGCGTCCTCCTGCAGCAGCCTGGAGGAGTTCAGCGCGAGCGGGAAAGCGCCCGCGGCGGCCGGCGCGCGGTCCCTGCTGCTCGCCTTCTCCGACAGCCCTCGGCCGTGGAGGAACCGGCCGCCCCCGACTAAGGGGTCCCCGAGCAGGACCCGCGTCTCCTCGTCTTCCTCCTCGTCGTCGTCGGGGTCTCGACCTTCCTCCTCCTCTTCCTCGCCCTCGGGGGGCTTGTGGCCCTCCACATCCACCTCCTGCTCCTCTTCCTCGTCGTCCTCGTCCTCCGAGCTGTCCTCACTGGGGTAGCTGCAGCTGGTGCCCCCGGGGGACAGAAGGCCTCGGTGGTGCGGCTGCGGAGCCAGCGGGGGCGGCGGCGGCGGGGGCGGCGGCGGGGCCGGGTGGTGACGCTCCGAGCCCGGCTCGTCGGGCTGCGGAGGCAGCAGCAGCAGCGGCGACGGCGGCTGCGCGGGGTGGTGGTGGTGGTGGTGGTGCGGGTGGTGGTGGTGGTGGTGGTGGTGCGCGGGGGCCGGGTGCGGCGCGCCCGCCGACGCCCCGTGCAGCTTGGCCAGGCTCTCCGCGTCGTCCTTGCCGCCCACCGGCCGGAAGGCGCTCGAGTGGTGGTAGCCGCCGCCGCCGCCCGCCTTGCGCCCCTCCAGGAGGTGCGGGTGGTGGGGCGCGGGCACCCGGGCGCCCGCGGGGCCAGCCGCGGCCACCGAGGCGCCGGCCCCCGACGTGCTGCCCGGGTCCGCTGGGGGCGTGGAGCCCGCGCTGCAGTCCCCGCCGCTGCCGCCCGGGGGCGACTCGAAGAGCGCGTCGCGAGCCCCGGCGCTGCCCGCGGGCGGCGGCGGGCCGGAGCCCCGGCAGTTGGCCACCACCGGAGGCGGCTGGCCCGGCTGAGGCGCGGCCTCGGCGCTCCCGCCCGCGCCGCCGGGCTCGGCCAGGTCCAGGAAGGCCTGGCGCAGCAGGGCCGGGCTGTCGCCCAGCGCGCAGCCGAGCGCCGAGGGCGGCTGCGGCGGGGGCTGCAGGTAGGTGGGCACGGGCAGCCCACCGGGGGTCCGCGGAGGCCAGAACATGCAGAAGGGCGGGTAGAAGGCGTCCTTGCGGCCCGCAGGCCAGAAGAGGCCCGACAAGCCAGCCTTGGGCGTCGCGCCCCCCGCCGCCGGCGCCCCCCAGGACCT
Source organism: Dasypus novemcinctus (assembly GCF_030445035.2). Taxonomy (NCBI): domain Eukaryota; kingdom Metazoa; phylum Chordata; class Mammalia; order Cingulata; family Dasypodidae; genus Dasypus; species Dasypus novemcinctus. The sequence goes on from NC_080688.1 coordinate 63,400,491, forward strand.
CGGCCGCGGCGCCGTCGTTCTCTTTCTTGTGGCACAGTCCAAAGGCGGCGGCTGCGGCCGGGAAGGTGTAAGGGTGCGGAAAGAGCCCCCCACAGCCCGGGAACTTCTGCAACACGCCCCCGAACGAGCCCTTGCTGGGCACGGGGATAACTGGGTAGCTGCGGGGACCTTTGGCGCCAGCCGCCGCGCCAGGCCCGGCGCCGACGCCGGTCACGCAGCCGCCCCCGGAGCTGCCCGCGCCCGCCCCGGCGCCCCCCGCGGCCGCGGCTACCGAGAGGCTGGCGGCCGCTGCCGAGAGGCTGGCGGCGGCCACGACAGCAGCCTCCTGCAGCGAGTCGTCGTCGTCGTCGAAGCGCGGCCTCTTGTGATGGGCGTGCGGCGCGCCCGCCAGCTCTGCGAGGGGCGGCGGCGGCGGCGGGGGCGGCGGCGCCCCCAGCAAGTGCGGGCCCAGCAGCCCCCCGCCCCCGGCCACAGCCGCCGCCGCCGCCACCGCGGCCGCCTTAACGGAGCTGAGCGGGTGGCAGGCGGGGTGAGCGCCCGGCTGGGGCAGCGCGCGCTTGCGGCTGCCGCCGTTGAACATGGCCTTGACGTCCTCCCAGGCGAAGACGAGCTCGTCCTGGGGGCTCTTGTCGGTGAGCTTGAGATGGCGGCGCCACGAGTTGAAGTTGGCAGCGTCGGGCTGAGTGTACTTGGCGTCGGGCGTGCGGTGAGAGTGGAAGATGAACTTGTTGGGCGAGAAGTACATGTTGCAGTAGCTGCACTTGATGCACTTGGCGCGGGAACTGTTGTAGCGCGCGGGGATGAAGCTGCCGCGGCAACCCCAGGCGCACTCGTGCGACACGTCGAAGGCGAAGTTGTCCGGCAGCTTGGGCGGCCGGTTTTCGCCCAGGAACGATTTGCACAGGCGCTCGGCCTCACGCTTGGTGATCATGCCGCAGCGGCGCGAGGAGATGGGCATAGCCCCGGCGCGCCGCAGGATCTCCAGCTGCACCGGCGTGCACTGCACGCACGTGATGCCCAGCGCCACGCGGCGGTTGTGGATCTCGTTGTAGCTGAAGTTCTTGAGCAGGGTGTTGGAGATTTGCGCCAGACACAGGCGCTCCTGCCCGTCGATCACCAACGAAACGATGGGAATGCCGTAGAGGATCACCTGGCCCACCTGGTTGGGTTTGAGGTTGGCGTGGCCCGGCCGCGGCTGACTCAGCGCATCGGGCTGGAAGGCGCTCGACGGCGACGCCAGCAGGATGTCGTTGGGCCCAGGCAGTGGGCTGGAAGCCATCTCCTCCGTCGCGGAACCCCGGGCGGAGCCCTCCGGGTCTGCCTTGGAGACTGAAAGGGAAAGGAGAAACGGTTGACTTGAGGTCTTTTCAGTCTAAAACAGGGGAGTGGGGTGAGTCGCTCAGGAGTTACAACAACTTCCTTGTTTTGGTTAAGACATAATTATTACCGGGCAAAGGGACCAAGTTTCAGACGCAAATTCATTTCTTAATTTTCTTTCAAGGTAGACCTTTAAAAATGCCATGAAGGAGGGATTTGGTGGTATTTTTCTTCCATTCTGAACATTACAAAGCAAATTATATATATATTTAAACAGACAATTCCTAAGAAACTCATGTATTTTCACTGGATTTACAGAAGTTGTTGCATAAAACGGTATGTCCTCTAGAAATTAGAACGTAATGAAGACAGTTGTAACTAGTACAAATGATAAAAGTTCTGGAAAACTGCGGTTTGGCCATTGAGGCACAAATTTAAAGAAAGAGGCCATTTACATTTGCTTGAAAATAGATTGATTTTGGTTTTTAAAAAATAAACCCAAACCTTTTCAAAAGCGATATTTTGTGGTATCTGAGGTTTCCCTGGGGAAATTCACTACCGGATGAGGCACAGCTCATTAAAACAAAACGAAATCCCTTCTCCCCAACCTCTCCATTAGAAAAAATTTACTATAATTAGAATTTTCTTAGAAAGGTGGAAATATGTACAAAACTATAGAAATGATTGCACCAAAACAGGGTGTTATGCTTTCAGTTTTTAAAAAACCTACTTGCTGAACCGAATGATTCTGGCCCCATATAGGTAGCTTAAAAAGATGAAGTTGAAGACTTGTGACATTTAATTTAATTTCCATGACAGTGAACAAGTAAATACAGGCAGAAGTGTGTTGAGTCCAGAAACAGTGCAAAAGAACTAACAATTCTTGGAGATCTTTATTGAAGAACTCTAAAAAGCAAATTTAGTTTTAAGATAGCATTAATTTTTCCTGATCTAAAGCTGTATCTTTCTACCTGTATGAGGGAAAAAGTGCCCCACATATAGATAATCTGTGGGAAGGTCAAAAGTGGAAGCCCCAGGTTGGGCCTGCGGTAAAATTCCTAATACCCCATCTGGTCAAAGGGATACAACAGGAAAATCTCCAGGTAAGTTGAAAGTACAGAGAAAACAAGCCAAAGAAATCTTTGTGACAATGCTGCTAAGTCAAAACAAGCCAAGTGGTCCGTCCTGTAGGAAAACAGTGACATTTCTACAATAACACAACGAGGGAAGCGCTCCCTTGCCCTGGAAAACCACTGGTGGCCATAGCATAGCCACTCTTGGCCTAAGTACCCTGGAGTTTGTTACTACAGCAATTTCAAAGGTTGCCTTATCCTACCCCCTCAGCCAAATTGTCATATCAGCGCCAACTAGCCCGATGTCTTTGCCCTGCTGCCCTCATTACTTTCGGCGGCCTCCAGGCAGCCTGAACAAACCTCGAGGCGGTCAAACAAAACAAGAGGCTGATTTTTCACTTCTGATGGATCAGGGACAGTATTTCCAGGGAACAGGGCGTTAAATGGTGGTTCAAGGCACAGCGATACCTGGAACCGACAAAACAAACCCTAGCTTCTCCAAATGGCCCTTCAGTGCTCATCTGCCTCCCAAACAAGATTCTTATTTTCTTAATAAGATCTTGGGAAAAGCGAACTCTGGCTTCCAAACAGCGTGCGCAGAGGGCCCCGGCTCCAGCGCGCAGCTGGCCCTATGTTAGGGACAGACAGCTGTAGCAGCAGCCTCAGCCCGTGCAAGGCAGTGTCTTCCCTGGGTGTCCTCCACTTCACCCAAACCTTCCCGTCAGAGCAGAGACACAAATATTTCAGGTTGGGAATTTTTTAAGGGGGTGAGGGGAGAAAAGAAAAAGTTCAACTGAGAAAGGAAGCTGGCGAACTTCCCTATCCGGCGTACGATCCAATGACCCCCAACTTAACTCTCCTGGCCCCCAAACCAAGCCGCATGGAAACCCACCCCTGCCCTACAACCGAAACCGGAAAACCCTGCAGCTGAGGACCTCAAATAGTGAACCGCGATCTGTGTGCCCTGTAAGGGCGGGCGGGTTGTGGCAGTACCTGGTAACCCCTACGTGTCTTTACGCGCGTGGCTGCCGGCCCATCTTCCGAGGGCGCTCGGAAGCGAAGCATCCAAGCGAGTCCTCGAATCCAACCGGCGGGACTCCGGCGGGCTCCGCGCGAAGATCTGGCGCTCGTCGGAGCTTATGGCACTCGAACCCTGGCCGGGGAGAGATCTGAGGCCCGAAAAGCTGCTGGACGTCCCCTTGAGCAGAAAGTGTGGGCGCGCCGAAACCCGCGCGGCAGGCGAGCCCCAGGTGGAGCGCAATCTGACAGCGCCTTTCTCTGTCTCTGAACTCGTGTCGGACCGAGGGGACGCCACCCAGCGGGCAGGATGACGTCACCGTCTCCCTGACACTCCACTTTAAAGGGCTGGCATGTTACAGGAAGGGAGGGGGAGAGCGAAAGCGAGAGCAAGAAGATCGAGATCCTTTCTCAGCAGGCACAGTAAACTACCACCTAACCAACCCGCAATTGACAGTAACCTCCCGTAACCCTAGAGCAAAATCCATCAGTGATGCTGGAGCCTTAGACCTGATTTGGGAATGGAAAACCTAACAGTCTGCATGCATTCCGGGGACCTGGATCTTGGAGGCTCCGGATTCTAGAAGGACACCTTCAAATTAACTGCACCCCAGTCCGTTATTCTTCCCTCCCCTCATCTCTGAGTCAGCCTTCCTCATGAATGATCCTTCTTGTACGGTCCAAACCAATATCCTCACTGTATCTCTGAAGACAGAGAAACGACAGTCAGCTGGGAAAATAGAATCGCTTCAGCCCCTTGTTCCAAACACTGTGAAATGAGAAAAAGGGGAGACGTGTCCTCACGGAGTGCCCAATATGGAAACTTGGAAAGAAGCAGGGAAAATGTGCTCTCACCTTTAAGTATACATTTCCTCTTTAGGACAAAAATACAAAGAGTTGCTGTAGCCTTTTCTGCTTTGTATGGTGGGGACCCCAGCATGTGCATGTGTCCACTCCCCTCTCAACTTCATTCAAAATAGTTACCCCAGTTTATACGATCCATAGAGGCCACCTCAGCACAAGAAGAAGGTGGGGCCAAAAAGCAGGGAGGCCCCCAACCCTTGAGCAATTTGCCAATTCCTCTGGGGAAATAATTTCCACAGGGAACTATGTAGGGGCATGCCCTAAAAAATGAAAACTGGGAAGAGAAAGACCCATTCTCCAGAGTTTCCCCGAAGTAAGGTACATCGTAGGCTATTGGTGAAGTGTCACTATATTTTCTCCTAATTGACCAGCTGTTAAGTCAGGTAGACTGCTTGCTAGTTTATCAGAAAGGGAAGAAGCTTTCTACTTGGATCATCTATTTGGATAGATAGCTAGCTCTTTAGAAGAAGCTTTCTAAGAAGGATACCTGCTGGGGGTGGGGGGCACATTTGAATTTTCCCTTTATTACCATAGCTGAATTTTCATCTGCCACCTGGTGAAACACATAGATTTAGTGTTGGACTGCCACTTTGTAGAAATGAGCGAACAACCTCCACTGATCCGGAAGCCCAGCTCTATCATAGCATTGATATAACACTGTACTATGCTATCTACAAGAGTAAAACTGTGACATCTTAACCCTTCATCAAAGGTCAGTAAAACCGAGTTAAGTCAATGGTACAGAAAGGTGAAGGGCTTGTTGCTTAGGAGTAGCAGTTGTTTTAAATCTACATCCCCCAAACACTGTTTCAGAGTCACGAAAATTGTAACATTTGTTTGGGCATAAGTTTCATATAGCAGTGAGAGTTTTTTTGTTGTTGTTTGGGTTTTTTTTTTTTTTTTTGCCAATTTCCCTGTTTCCAAAAGCATTGCTGCGCAAATTAGGCACAGTCCTAAGCAACTGAAATCATCCCGCACTCTTCCCAGCGCCGCGCAAGCCACCCATCCTTAAAGGAAGGAAAACTCACGCTTTATGCCTGCCCAGCCCATTCGCCAAAAGAGCGCCATTGTCATTCATAGATCCCTTCCGGGCGAATGCCGTAGGCCCCGCGCTCTTCGAACATTCCAGGGCCAGGCAGAGTTCTTCCACCCGTGCCCCTTTCTGGGGTTCAGGAGCTCCCACAAAACGAGGTCCCTGCTTGCCCACTCTTCCCAGCGCCAGGGCTCCTAGCATGAAAGCTTGAGCCACGTGGAAGGAAAACCTATTATGAGGTGGATTTCCAGACTGAAAATGGAGAGGAAGGAGAAGTCCTGTCACCTCGCCAACACCGCAGGGAAATGCCAGGTCGTTGCCAGGGAGCAAGCACCGTCCAGGCTTTGCTCTTTATCTTGCAGTTTACGTCTTTGCCCCAACAGGCTCCTATTCCGTTTTCAGATTTCTACTTTAAAAAAAAAAGTGTCTTTTTAAAAATTTCTCTTTGAAGAGAGAAATGGGCCGAATCTTTGTTGTCCCTCTCTTCCCAGGCTACCCTGAGAAATGAATCCACATCTGGGTGGTACCCGTAGCCAGGTCCCCTAGCCACCTGAAGCTTTAAAGATAAACACACATTACTTTGGGAGCTTATTGTGGTTCATACAAGCCCGTGGGATTTTTTTTTAATGCAAAAAAGTTTCATTAGAAAGATATATGTGTGGTCTTAGGTTAAACACTTCCACAAAAATAATTCCAAGAATGGTGAAGCATTTTATTTCCCCACCAAGTGCACGTTTGAGCCATCAGGCCAAATATACTTTCAGAAGGTGGGGGTCAATATTAGAGAACACTTATTCAAAGCGGACCCCATGTTTCCGAAGAATCGTCCCTATCTGGAGGCCGGATCTGGCCAGTGGAATTACAAGCCTGTTAATATATTCTGAGTCTGTGAGCACCATTTTGCCACCCACGTATCTCCCTGACCCTTCGCTTTGTCCTCAGCTTGAACAAGTTACCTGCTTTTCTTCCTCAGCCTGCCATTTTCCTCCTCTGGACCAGGGTCGCCTCACTTCTGCCAGTCCCTGCCCTGCTGGCCCCTTGGACCCTGGCAGGCACTAGGAGGAGACTGCAGGTCCGGGGCCGAGTTAATCAGTGTTTTCCTATTCGAGCTGACATGCGTTTTACACGTCGGGACTCTCCTCAGCCAGCTAATTGATTCAAATAGTTTTATTGGTTAAACTGGTGTCACCCGTTTATATGATCTATCACCGCACGGAGGAGAGCATTTCCACTCCCATCTCCGTTCCGGGCGGCTGCGGTTCACCCAGACCAGGGACAGGTAAAGCAGTCCAGACGCCGGACCCAAAGGAAAACCACAAACCGAGCAGGCTCCCTCGGAACTGGAGAGGCGACGCCTCCAAGCAGGCGCACGCGGCGAGGCCGGCAGCGCGGATGGAGGTTCTAGCTACAGCGCTTAACAATCGGTTAAAGTGAACTCGGGCCCGAGCCAGTGCTGAGCCCTGCGTCGCGACTTTGGAGTAGCCTGCTTCTGAGCAGGCGGTGGACTGCGGGGTGCGCGTCAGAAGCCAACGCGGGAGCTATCTGCCGTGCTGCCGCGGTGCCTCGCAACAAGGCGTAGCAGATCCTACTGCTTTCGAGCCCTCCCCCCCCCCCCCCCCCCCCGGAAGAAGCCCTCTAGCCTGTAACCCCTGGAGCCCTAGATTAGGCTCCTGGGTCGGGATGGGAGTCTTCCCTTGCCTCGTAAACTTAATAGGTAAGCAAGGGTGATACAGAGCCACACCTCTTATTTCTGCCACATTTGCTCAATCTCCAAGGACTGAGAAATCCTGCCTCATCCCCCACCCCCTTTTTGCATCGACAGCAAGGAAGATAAAGGCCCTAGTATAAACTCATTGCAACCAGAAACTCCAGATAATTCCTCTCTTCCTACTCCCACCTTGGGTTTTGGGGAACCCATGGCAGTTACACAGATCAAAGAAACAGCCTCTATCCTTTCACCTATTCCCTCTTACCCTGGTCTCAGTTCTTAGGCAAAAATATTGCTGTCTTGTTCTCTGTCCCTGGCATTGGTATTTCTGCATTAGGCAAGGCAGGAAGTAGTTTCCCTGTCAATCCCCGAGTCTGCAAAAAAGAGACCTGTATGGCCTGGAAAGAAACGGGAAGGCTGGCATAACCAACAGGGACCCTGCAAAGAGGAGAACTCTGCTACATTAGAAAGTTGAAGGGATTGGGAGTCAGATGAAGCTGGGTACAAGTTTCCCCTTGATCACTTCCTAGTTGCAGAATTCTGCTCAGATTCCTAACCTCCCCAAGCCTCAGTTTCTTCATCTGCAAAATGAGGAGATCCATATGTACCCCACAGAGGCGTTGTGAGAATTAAATAAGATAGCTTATGTAAAGTGCTGGGCACACAATATTCATTTAATGCATGGCGACTTTAAAAGTACCTTCCTTAGAGAATGGTAGGACATGAGCTAGATCTGTTCTGTCACAAGATATTTTAGAAATCTTCAATGGCTCCAGGAAAAAATACATTAAAGGCACTTTGGCTCAGTAGTGGGCAGAGGGGGGAACCCAATTCCTGGAGGAACTTTAGTCCTTCTCATTAATACTTTATCCTATCCTCTAATTGATCTAATGCTTATTTGGTATACAGGTGGCCAGAACCCCAGCTATTGTTTACTTAGTACATTTTAAATAAGTTGCTGATAGCCATAAGCACAGCCATACTTATAATGATTACTGATAGCCCCCCTCAGTTCTCCCTTTCCACCCAAATGAACTTTCCACAGCTGGGCAAGCTCAGCTCATACACCATGGCTTTTCCTCCATTGTCCTAGCTGGAGTTGTAGGAAGCAAACCAAGAATCAGGAACAAACCAAAGACTCACCCATGGTGAAAGCCATGGGAGAAATGAGAAAGGCTTCTGAGCATTCTGGGACTGACTCTTAATCTTTAAGCCTTCTCTAAGATATTGTCCCTTTTCCTGGGACAAGAGCAGCCTGAGAAAAGTGCTGAGATTCCACACCTGAAAATATAAACCAGGATTGGGGAGGAGAAGGGAGACAGAACACATTTTTCAGGACCTGTATCCCTGCCCCTCTAATCCCTTGAGTTCCTCACAGGCTTATAGACTAATTCCTATGGCAACAGTGAGTCCTTATCCTCCCAACAAACACCTTTGCAAGAGAAAGCTACCATTTGGGTAAGTGGCAGAGAAAGCTCTTGCCCTACCAGCTACCAGAGGCCAGGGACATACTGAAACCTTTGCTACTGGACTTTCTTTTAATAACAGAGAATCCACATATCTCCATAAATTCTCACAAACCTGTAAACACAGTAAGGCACACACATGTGTGCAGACTTTACATGAAGTAATAAGATCCAGAATGGAACATGAATTTGGTGTATTTGGTGGCCACTCAGCAAATAGTTGACCAAGATAAACTCAAAGGCACACAAAATACCCAGGGACACACATATGATCATGGACATGTGCTTTCCTGAACACACCTGTGAATGTGCATCAAAGAGCAATGCAGACACAAGAAATAAGCCCATGAGGCTCTCTGCCTTCCCTCTTTCTCCTTTCTCTTTCTCTGTGCATGCATACTCATATGTACCCGCCCCCCTCCTCTCCCCTCCTCCCCACAGTTGGGAAGGAGGGGGTCCTTTGAAATGGAGGTGGTCCCAGCTGGAAAACCCGGAGCTCATTTAGATCACATCACTTCAGGCTTTTGTCTCTGCTCCTGAATAACCTAGGCTGCTACAACAAAAGGACAGGCATCTACATGGAGTTTTCATTGGCAAAGATACATCTCAAAGATGCTGCTATAATAATGAATAACGAGGCAAGATGCTTGCCTTTTTTGATTGCCATTCCTAAAGAAGGCAGAGGAGAAAAAGGGAGGAGGGGAGAGGGAGAAAATGGAGCAAGAAATAAAATTGTGGGAGAGGAAACCAAGGCAAGTATTTGGACAGATTTTTGCAAAAGAGTCTTTAATTGTAGGAAGTCACCAACTACCACTAAGAATAAGAAATGGGATGTGGGGCTTATTTTATAACTGGTCTTTTGTTTCAGGGATGCATGTTTATTTGCCTAAGAAGCAACTGAGGCTGAGCATGTGGAAAAGGTTTGGAGCTGGGCCTTTTAAAGCTTGGGGAGGGGAGTCAGAGGGGTGGGAGTAGAGGAAGGGGCTGAAGATTGTTGACTTGTCACAAAAGAGAAAATGACATAGATGCACATTTAACATCTCCCCAGCTGATGATGGTGGAAAGAACATTGGGTTGATTTCCTAGGGAAATGAATGCTCTCCCCTTCTGCTCTCTTCCTTCCCTGTCCCCCTCATCTGAAAATTTTCTATTTTGCCATCAAGCCTGATCCCATTAGCTAATATACTATTAAACTATCATGTGCTCTCTGGCTGCCAAATAAGGACCATGCTGTAAGATTTCTCTCTGCCTGCAGATGTTAACTCAGAGGTAGCAAAAGGTGAAATTAGATATCAGCAAAATAAACTCCAGGGAAACATGGGGGTAGAAATCTGAGTTATTGATTTTTCCTCTGAAAATATATAGCCAACCAGTGAATATTGAGAGAGAAGATGGAGAGAAACTTTTCTATTTTGTGTATTTAAAAGTAGTGTTGTTCTTTAAAAGAAACTAACAAAAAAGGATTCCTTCATGGGGCTTAAGGGTTCACAGTGAAAGTTTAACTAACCAGACCACAGGTAGTACTATCCCAAACTTTTCCAAGATGCATTATGATATCATTGGCAAACTCTTAATGTTGGCAAATAATTAAATTTTCCATCTTTTAGAATGGTGTAACCTTGGGGTGTCTTAGAAACAAATTGTACAAACAAACCATGGAGATGAGCACTGAGGGTTTCAGAGGAGATATAATGAACCAACTTTAATTACTAACTTGAAATTAAAAATGTAATATACAGATTTAAATTTATTTTCACCTAAATTGTGTATAAAATTATATGGCTTTTGCAGGCTAAGAAATGCTTTGTAACCAGCCATACTACTAAAAAGTCTGAAGTAGTTTCCAAAACCGAGTTCCCAGACTCACACAGTAATAATGATACATTTATCATTACTGATGACCACCTACTGGGTAATTATTGCTTTGTTACTACTATTACAATCAAGAGATTTCTTTATTTACTGTTAACATTCACTTAAAACTGAATGTTAATGACTCTTCTGAATTCACCAAAGAGAGTTTTCTGTTATATTTCAGAAGTACTTATGTTCTGGTTCAGAAATGGAAAACCATATCATAACAGAGTGGAGGGCTGGGAGAGTGCTCGGCTCTCACCCTCTCTCGAGAATGGAAATGACATTCTGAGGATTTCTAAAGCAAATTTTTCCAGCTCAGAGTTGCAAAAGGTTAACATAATGCAACCACTTGACTTGTGCTAATTATGTAAGTATTTTATTACAGGAGATTCATTCATTATTGATACTTGTTTGCAGTAACTTCCTGCTTGGGGGACTTGTATTTTATATGAGAAGTAAACAACCCAGGGCTCTAGGGCTAGCCCCCACCCCAGATCAGATTTCCCACCCCTTTGTCTACTTTCACCATCCTCTGGCGTTTTTATATCCCCATTGAGGTAGAGAGAAAATTCCCTAAGACCTTTCACTTCTCTGTTTCCCTTTCCCACTAAGAAATCCCCAGTGTTAAAAAAGGTAAGGGCTCAGAATTTGGAAAGTGCTGGGGGAGTGGGTGGGTGGGGAATAAATTAGGATGAGAAAATAAAATTGACTTTAGTGTTTTGTTTTATATTACATAAAGAGAAGAGAGTTTTCATAGCTCTCCTAGGCTGTGATCAACTTTTCTTTTTGGAAGCTTCTCTCAGCTTCCAGCTCAGAAATATCAGAGGCCAGGCTGGCCTTTTGTGTATCCAGAGGTCAGGACATGGTCATTAGAGAAGTGTGAATTTCCCCCATGCCCCATGCCCCATGCCCAAAGGCTCAGAAAGAGGTTCCTGCCTAGCTCCAAGGCAGAACCTGGCCACACAGCCAGTGATGGTTTTTACAGTCTAAAATATTCTCTTCCTAGGGGCTATGCCAAGTTGCACTAGGAAAAGACATGGCTTTGGTTGTGGGGTTGTTTCAATGAACCCTGTGAAGGGTTGTGCTGACTGCTTGGCTGAGGGGCCCTCAGGAGTTTCTCTCAAATCATATATCCTGGCCATCTGAGGCTGGCTGACTGGTGAGAGGCCAGTGTTCCCTAGAGGGGCCAGAAGACCCTGGAAGTGGAGCAGTGGGGTGTGTGAATACCTTATTTTTGCAGGTTCTGGTGTGAGCAGGTGGGAAAGAACCAGATGGAAGCTGGAGTCCCAGTGAAATGGTATGGTTTGGGATGGGGGTGGTGCTTTGGGGAGGTGGCCGTGGAATTAGTTGGGCTTGGACAGGTCTTGCCACAGGCCTAGGCAGAAATGACAAAGCCCAAAAGCCTAGGTTATCCCTGGGCTTCTACTATCTCGCCTAAAACGACTGCACTTGGGGTCCTGGGCCCAGGGTGTAAGGGATGACCAGTGTTCTGAGGGCTCTGGGAAAATGAATCCTGGGTTTGGGGGTGGTAGAGATGGGATGGAGAGGGTGCTGAGACTGGGTCCTGACTGGGTGCTCCAGGCTTGGTCAGCACAACCCCTGTTCCCCTGGGTGCCTGGCTTCCCTGCTCTTACCCTAAATCGGGGGCGGAACCGCTCTGCGTGATCTACGGAGGAACGCCATTCCCAGCAAGGCTTCCTTAATGGTCCTTTAACAAACTCTTCGATTTCTCTTTGGCCGCCCTGGCTCTTGCCCGCCTCCTCCCTCTTCCCTTCTCCGCTGACTCCATCAGTTATTTATGATCAGCATTAATTATTCACGAAAAGAAAAAAGTCCAGCTTTGGGAACTTTTCTAGGAGGCGTTCGACCCTTTCTCCCTCTTCCACTTCCACGGTGGGTTTGAGAATCGGAGGCTTTCAGGGACTCCACTGGCCGGATCCTGCTTTGAGGCACTGGGGGAAAGGGGAGCCCGAGGGCTGGGCCGGGGATGGCGTGGAGACAGTACCCTCCTTTCGGGTCAGCTCCTACTACCGCCTGCGTTGTGTAAACTCCGGGACGCGAAGTTACTACGCGCGCCCGCGGGAGTCGCTGTCCGAGCTTGCCGGTGCTGAATCCGCTGATGTTGGCTCTGGGGCTGCCGGAGGCGCGGACTGGCGGCTGGGACCGGACTGCGGTTCCAGGAGGAGCACCCCCTTTCCACGCGTCTCCAAAAAGTCTCGTTTGCCTTCTTTCCCTAGCTTTCTTCATACCCCGGCCCCAGACACAAGTGACACCAGAGCGCTGTAACCAAAGATTAATTGCCTTAATCAAATCGACCCACCCTCTGCAATTAATCTTTTTGCAACAAATTAGAGACAATTTACCTCAACCTCCCGGGTCAGGAGGAGAGAGGAAGTGGGATGGGATAGGGAGATGGGCAGAAGAGAAGACTTTTACAAAATCCACAAATGATGAGTGGTGAGGACTTGGTAATGGATGTGTGCTTAAGGCGGGAGGGGAGGGGAAGATATAAGGGTCAGCTGTGGGGTTGTGCGGGGGATCGGAAGTTCTGGAGTCTCTTTCAAGCCAGTTTTCTCCAAAGGAGGGAAGGCCGAGGGCGGAGAGGCCACTTACCTGTCCGTGCCGCCCTCTGGGTCTCCGGCCCTCCGCGCTGGGTCCTCCCCGCCTGCCTCGTGCTGCGCGGCTCCTCCGCTGCGCTCTGCCTCCTGCAGTGCCTGCCGCCTCCCCCGCGCGGAATCTGCCGCCGCCGCCCGCCGTCCGCGGTCCTCTGAGCTCCTGCTAGCGGTCGGGTCCTTCCCGGGGACCCTGTCCCGCCTAGGCTTCCCCCTTCTCGGCGGTCCCCCGCGGCCACCCAGCTCTTCCCACTCCCCTCCGGAGTAAGTTTCTAAGTTTGGGGTGAGGGTCGCTCTCCTCGCGCTCAGCTTCTCGGTTTAGCTTGCTCAGATCAGCACCCCCACTCCCCAGCTCAGACCTAGGTCTCTGACGCCGCCTGTCGGCCAGGCAGGGAAGGGCAGGGCGAGGAGAGTTGCGCCTGCCTCAGCCCTCCACCACTTACCCCCGCAAGCCCAGTTTCAAGCATGGTAGAAAAGGTGGCGAGGAGAGTTGGAAGCATGGGAATTGAAGTGGGTGCAGGGCAAGAGGGGGCAGTCGGTCTTGGGGCGCGCAGCCTGGGCCGACTACTAGAGTCTCTGCCTGGAGAAGGGCTGTCCCTGGGCGCGCAGGTGCGCCTCCTCCGGGCCGCCCGCGGGCAGTCCTCTAAGAGCGGGCACCCCTCCCCAGTCCCCCGAGGAACGACCATCTGAGATGAGGTCGGGCTGGAACGGGCGTGCGGTGGTCATGGGCATCCACTGTGCGTCTCCAGAGCCTGGAGAGGGGAGCTGGGAAAATTGGAGACAGGAAGTGAATCCTTCTCAGCACCCCCAGGGAGGAAAGCTTTAGGGTCAAACACATACGTTGCTTTTAAAAGAAAAGCTACCCGAATCCGTCTCATTACGAAGTAAGTGGCAGACTGCGTTACAGGAAGAGCGCTGCCAGGGATTTGAGTCTGTGCCCAGCGCTCGGGGCGGATTGGCGGGAAAAATGGCCTGAATACAGGAGGACTGTGTGGGGTTACAAAGGCAGCCTTTCTGGCTCTGGTCTGGGCCCTACCTTGGCAACTTCCCAAGTGCAGACAGCACTCATTCGGTCACTCTACCTTTGGAACTTCTTGGGAAGTCTCGCTCTAGCCCTGGCTTGGCTAAAGCATCTGCGGATAGGAGACGTTGGACACCCCTCCTCCCCCCCATTCTCATCCTGTCTTTCTCATTGAAAGAATTGATGGACTGTTTCTTCTCTACTCCCTCCTTCTCTAATAAACGCTTCCCATAGATTATTCGACGCAGAGAAGGAAGGCGGCTGCTTAAAAAACAAAAAGCCATAGCCCTAATGAGTTCAATTACAATGTGGTAAACACATTGCCTCTACGCTTTAATTAAGCCTGCTGCCCAATTTTACCTCATTAGTAATTCATTAAGAGAACAGCCCGGTGCTGGCGGGTGGAAGGCACCGCAGACCGACTGTGCGCCGCGCAGTCCACACACGCTCAAGCTGCCGGCGGCCCTCGCGTTGCGTGGTGGAAATCAGGTTTGCGACCCAGGGGCGCCAGTACCTGAGAAATCTAGAGTCCCCTCTCCCCTAAACACCGGGCTTTGCCTTTCCGAGCCCCGGCACGACCTGTCCTGACTCGAGTCCCTCTGAATTAATACAGAGTTTCAACTTGCAAACCTGTTGGTGGCAGTTGGTGTGGGGCTAGGCCACAGTGGGAAGAAAGTTCCCGGATTAAACGCGCCCGTCTTCCCCAAAGTCTCCAAGGTTCAGCGGCCCTTCCGGCACTTTTTCTTTAACTTTGCACTAACCTCTGAAGAAAAATCTAGGTCCGGTCTCAGCGCCCATTTCTGGCTGTCCGCTACGTGCTTGGGGACCCTCTACCCGGGAGAAGTGTCGATACAAACTGTGATATTGAGGGGGGTGGGTGGGTGGGTAGAAGGCTGTTGGCTAGAGGAGTGGAGATCTGACTGGGAGCCCAGCCCTCTCCTTTTCCTCCTTTTGCTTTCTTCTCCGCTGCTTGGCAGCAGGGTTGGGATTCTGGCCACATCTGTAGCTATGTCAGTCGAGCCCACAGCCCCCTGCATGGAATGGAAATGGGGACAGAGGTGCAGAGTGAATCATGTTTTTCCGTTTAAGAATCGAATGAGAGAGCGCGGGCAGTCCAGGCTGGACCCGTCCTCCCTCCTCCCGCCCCTGAATTTGGCGGGATTTTGGAAAAAGAGTGCTTGCATGTTCTGAGTTTGGATAGGATGGAACTCCTAGGTTGCCAGGCTCCCGCGAGGGGTTTCCAAAGAGAAGGGAGGCGCGAGTTTTAAAGTGCGAGGCTTTGTTAAGAAAAGGACCTCGCTGCCCCTGGGTGCTTCAGCTCGGGGCGCTTCTTTCGCTGAGGGCACAGATTCGGCGCTGCACCTCGGCCCGCCGCGCCGCTGGGTGCCACAGGATCCCCCCCCCCCCCCCCCACCTCCCAGGCGGACGCTGGCCCGGCTCCGCCTCCCGCTGGCAGCGGGGCCTCCCCACACAGTCCACGCAGGCCCTTCGGCCCTGCCCCCGGGCCTCCTGGAAATGCCGGAGCCCTTTTGCTCTCACTTCAGCCCCTAGGCCCTCCCCAGGGTCGCCTCAGCTGGCGCCGGGTCGCTCTCTTCCCTCGGGTGAGGCGCAACCCCACCTGGAGGTGAGTGGATGGGTGAGATTTCCTCTCGCCGAGGGCGAAGGAACTCGTAGCGCAGCCCCGCGGCCCTGAGGAGCATGGCGAGCGCGTCGCGGCTTCTGTGACTTGTTGGTGTGCAGGTCGGAACTAAACTGGGAAGCGGGGAGAATGTCTTTTATTTTCGGAGGCAGCAAGCGCTGCGGGATCCAATAGGGCACATGAAGACCCGGGTCACGCCTAGAGGGCTTCACCCGGCCTGGGTTCCCCCGGCTCGGCCTGTAGAAACGGTGGCCCAGCGGTGGCTGCGTTCCCCGCGCTCGCTCTCTACGCATTCACGGTGCGGGGGCGGGGAACACCCGAGCTTCGCGGCTTGCGTGGCGCTGAGCGGCGGGAACCCAGGTCCTTGATGGGCGAATCAGTGGAGGGTTTCGTGGGTGTTCCATTTGGTTGCTTTTCACCTGACCCTCGCAGGTCTCGCCCTCCCCTGTCGGCGAGGCAGGGCGGCAGCAGGGCCCATTTGGCCGCGCCGAGCTTGCCTGGAGAAGGGCCCCTCTCCAGCCCGGAGTCTCTGGAAAGTATACAGATCGGATCCCTGCACCAGGCATTCAGGCGCCTCAAATGAAGGGGGCGGCCTTGGGACCAGAAATGCATGGGAGTTGATAACCTCTCACGAAACCCGACTCTTTTCCAGTGTTTCCGGGTTTGGAATCTAGCTAGATGCCAGTGGCCGGAAAAGTTGCCCCAGCAAACGCTTCGGAAAGGTCCGGAAGTGCCTGATGTTGATCACATCCTGATGTTGATCACAACTGAAATAGATTATCTTCCTTCACTTTTACTTCCCAAATGCAAAGAAGTGCATGTTGACAGTGGTATATATCAGAACATTTTTGGGTTACTAGGAACTGACTGCTCAGGGAGGATCCCTTGCCCACAGTATCAAGTGGAGAAATGGCCCTGGACGAGGAGGTGGCCTTGTTCGTCAAGAGCTTTTATCCAAGCTGCACCCCTATCGCCCCTACCCCTGTTTTTCCTGGTCTGGTATGTTGAGCACAGGGGTGAGCAAGGCCAGTTTAGGGGGTACAGCTGCCAGAGATTTCTCAGGGTCAGCTTAAACCAAGCTTTTTGTTTTATTTGTCTTCCTTTTATTTCTTTTGCATTCCCTCCCGCCCCCCCCCCAAAACACCAGCTGCTGTGTAGATTATGCCCTTAGATAACAACTCTCTGTTAATACGCTAAAAGTATTTTTTTCTTTCTGAAGGGTAACTATGGTGTGGGAGGAATCTTATTCCATAGTTTAGTCCTGTAGATTGAGAAAGTAGATGTAGGGTGGAAGAAATAGAGAATCAAGTCTTTGAAAATACACACAAAGCAGAAATTTATTCTTCCAAATGAACAGTCTAGGAATTGGGAGAGCCTGAGAAATTGCTTAAGAAAGGTGACTGAAGACCAGACCTGGGTCTTTTGTAGGAAAAGTATCGTGGGACTCATGGTAGCAGTAAAACAGAAAGTAGACTCTGACTCAGGTTTGAGAGATTTTCTGGGGAGAAGGAAAATGTGTCTATGAATAAAATAGTTACCAATTTGCCAGGCATGTGTTAAACATTTTATATACAAACTTTCATTTCATGCTTCTGTGACTCCCATGAGTTTAGGTATAATTATCCTCATTATATAGACTATGAAAACTAAAGCTCAGAGATCATACCTTTTCTCAAGGCCACATAGCTTGTAAGTGGGAAGAGTTTCAAGCACAGATCTGTTTGAATCTCAAATGTTTTCTTAATCAATAAACTAGACCTTGTACTACGTTACATACATCATACCATTTTGATCCTTACAATAATCTCATTAAATAGATATGGCCTGTGCTAGTTCCATTTGACCAATACTAAGCCTGGAGTTCTCAGATCATGGTTCTCAAACATGAGTGTGGCTCCTCCCTAAAGCCTCTGATTCATTCACAGTCTGGGATAGGCCCAGGTCACAGTAGGATTAGGATTGGGTCACATTGGTACCAGACCCTTGGTCTCCTGTCCTTTACATCACAGGTCTCAGCAGAAGGTGATGACTTCTTTATTAAAATCCACATAGTTAGAAATGAGACTGAGAGGTGGGGGAAGAGGGCTATAGCAGCAAGTTTCATCTCTCCTTGACCTCCCAGAAGCTACCAACTTGGACTTCATGAAAGTCAGGGTCTTGAAGTTCCTTAAAATCTTCAACTGGCCCACCTGGAGAGGCAGACTTGGGTACTCTAAGGAGCAGAGCTGCCCTATCTTTGGAACTCAGCAACACACTCTAAAAGAAATCCTGAAGAGAGAGTTGTGACCCACAGACATGGGTTTTATTTCTTCACAAGGGTGTGGCTTGGCAGGGGATGGGAAGTATGGCTGAAAAGGACAAATGTCTAGACCCAACTGGCACATGCATTTTAAGAGAAACTCAAAATGGGGAGCTGTAGGAATATGCCTCTGACTTGGTCCATCCTGAAAGGTTTTGACTTACCTGTAGGTGTATGTGGGGCCTGATCCACACTCAGAACTACGGGGAAGGAAAGAGATGGGCTCTGGTCCCACTGTGCACCAATAAACTGGTGGTTGATGGCCCCTTTTTTCTTCTATTACATTAAACTCTGAATGTTTTACCAGAAACCTCCCAGGAGCAATTACCCTGTTTATCTCTGTTTTTAGGCCAATGCATATCACCAAGATTAAATCAAATCACTCTTCTAACCCTTGAAAAAGGGGATTTGTGAACACAGACAGCAGGAGAGTCTTACCTACATTATCACTCCTATGAAGTTATAGCAGAAACCAAAATATTTTAGATCCATAATCTAGCTTGGCCTCTAGGCATTTCAAGATTGTCCTAACTGTGATAAATTATGTGTTTGCATTATGCATGAAATACTTCAATGTATGTAGTTTTAATAGCACATTATTAACTCTAAACTGAGTACTTATCTACCCTGCTTTTTTGATGACATACATTTTGAGTTTAACTGCCTAGTCCAGCAGCAGAAATGTGTTTAATATCATGAAAAGGCCAGATCTGTCAACACTCTGCCATTATTGTATCATGTAGTAGGACCTTATTTGAAAGTTGAGCTATTCCACTGCAGTAAGGCATTGAAGGAGGGATTGGTATCACTTTTTTTCTTGCATAGGGAGAAAATAAATATTCTACTGATTCTTTTTTTAAGTGTGCTATAAACAGGAAGTGGGAAGCAGGAAAAAAATTGCTAGATAGGATTTTGTATAGGCCCAAACTGTTGGATGTAAGATCCAGGGGTGCTTCTGGAAATTCAGTGGTCCAGCAAGGGCTCTTCCCCGCCATCCTGCTAATACCTGAAATTTCACTGGAAACAAATGGAGATTTGTTTCTTTGACCATCACTTTAAACTCAGGCAACCATTTCTATCTTAGGGTAAATAGGTTTATCTGATTTTCCCCTGAGATTACATTTTGATGGCAGTTACAGTGTAAAAAGTGAGAAGACACCAGGTACCTGAGTTTAGAGAGGAAATGGCACAACCCGCTAGGGGAAAAAAGAGTCAAAGAAAAGGGCCCTAATAGAAGAACCACTTTACAATTTTGTTAAGGTTGACCCTGCCCAGCACTGGGTGAGGTACCATGAGGACACAAATACGATGCCAGCAGGGCCCCTTACAGTCTGCTTGGGAAGACAATTAACATTCACATAACAGAGAATAAGATGGGGCAGCATACAATCAAGGCTAAATTGTGTGATTCAGAATAAAAGCAATATAGGAGTACTGAGAAGATAAATGCCCTTCATCATATTGAAGGTCTAGGGTCCAGAGAGTTGGGGACTTTTGTGGTGCCACCAGAACACATGTGATACTGAAGGGAAACAAAAAGCAATCAAACATTTTCTGGATTCCACATTTCTTGTGACAGAAATCTCTGTAGGAATGGGCCCTTCCACTGTGGCACAGAAAGGAATAAGAATGAGGCATGGAGAAAAGGAATATCTGCCATCAAGAAGCAGTGAAGGCAGAGACTAATATGTTCCTTTTTGCCACCAGCCATTACTCTCAGCTTTTAATGGAAACCTTCCAAGCACTTAGTAATGTATGGCCCAGCTGGTACTTAGTACTCAGGAGTTCACCCTTACATTTCTCCCTTTTCATGAAGAGGAAGAGGGATGCTAGTCTAACTGGCTAGATTTTAGGATGCTGAAGGGCCCACATTTGCTAGAGGAAGATGCTGTGCTATAAAAGTCAGTGCAGGGTAGGTGAGCATCTCTCCTTTATCCTTAGGAATATACTAAGGTCTGGTATTTGGGACTAGGCATTGGCAAAGGTGGAACCAAAGAGGAGGTCTCCCCAACCAAACTAGAAAAAAGAGTTTGCCACCTGATCTGGCCTCTTACTAGAGTTTTTTTTTTTGTGTGTTGAGGCTGGGGCCCAAATTGAGTTAATGATAAAGTGTAACTTTGTGGGACATTTTCTTCTGTTGCTCCTGTAATCACTTTCTTTGGAACCTTATGGGGAGGGTCACTTTGTTCATTTTGTTCCCACCTTTTGGAAAAGTTTTGGTTTTTTTCCCAAGGGTAACCTTGAGTTATCATTTAAGGCTCAGCTCCAGTCCCCCCTCCTTTAATACAACTATTTAAGTCCTTGGCAATTTTTTTTTCTCTGATCTTCTCCAGCACCTGGACTCTCTACTACCTGCTTTATCATTTACAATCTACCCTGTTGTTTGCTGTGGTTTCCTATGCTTTAAGCACATGTTAAACTGACAAATGAAGTACAAATATCTCAGAGGCCCATGGCTGCCTTGTGGCATACAAGGACGAGACCATAGTTATTTTACATAAGCTTTTGTGTTGACCTCTGATTATTTAACATTTTAAAATCTCATCCTCCTGACTTTTGAAATTATCTTATTCTCTGGCACTAACTACAGCACATAGCATAAATGATACTCAGGAAATGCTTGTTGAGGGTTTGATTATCCTAAGATGCATATCCTAACATTTCCCAGTAACTGTGACCCCCAGTTGGCTTTGTGTTTGGAGCAGCCTGGATTTGATATACATTTTTAGGTTTCTAGCACTGGGTTATAACCAGAGGAGAAATTCTTTAGAAGCATGGGGCTTGGTGTGTATATTGAACACAGCAGTGGCCGAGCCTTTTGGAACTCTGCCTAATGGCTTGGCCTCTTGGGCATGAGCTCCATGATATTCTATAACGGTCGATGTCAGTTAACCCTGCTAGCGTAGCATAATATATTCCTGGAAATTTTGTTGGAAGCTGATTCTTAATATTGTATATTATCCAGCTATTTTGTAGTTTCGTCTTCTCTCCCCACCCAACTAGTTCACACTTCAGTAGTATTTCTATCACTATTTCTTTTAAGGTACCCTTACAATTTCAGGGCACTAGAAGACAGACTTGGCCATGTAACTTGCTTTGGCCAATGAAATATGAGCAAAGCTTAAGGATGGAGGCTTGAAGAGCTACCACATGTTTCACCATGATCTTTTCTCTCTTTCCCATAACACTGGTAATATTTAAGGTAGAAATTCTTTAATCATCCTGGCTTCTGAGAGCAACATGGAGCATTGCTTGTTTTGTTTTGAAAGCAACATGGATATATTTTGAAATCAATGGATACATCAAATGATTGAGAAGTAAACTGTGGTAGATTGTCTGTGCCCTTATGCTGCCCTTCTCATCAAGAGGGATAGTCTATTACCCCACTCCATTGAATCTGGGCCAGCCTTGTGATTTACTTTGACCATAAGAATATGGTAGAATGATGTGTGGGTTCCAGAGTCTAGGCCTCAAGATGTGCTGTAGTTCCTACCTGTACTCTCTTGGGTTCCAGCTCAAGTTAGAGTATCACTGAAAGATGAGAGGCATTACCCAGACAAGGGGTTCCATCCAGCCTTCTAGTTTTTAGTTGTTCCTACCAAGATGGAACCATCTTAGACCTTGCAGCTCCAGCTGTCTCAGTAGATGAATGGAGCCACATAAGTGAGCACAGAACTGTCCAACCAAACCACAGTATCATGAGAAAGAAAAAACTCACAAGAGAAAAAAAACCCGTTATTTTAAGCCAGTAAGATTGGGGGTGGTTTATAAGTAACTGAAAAGAGGTCTTTGTTGTGGTAAACTGCTGAAGTTATAGCATCACTTTTCTTTAACCTCAGCACAACTTAGTCTATAACGAGTGATATAGCTGACAATGTGTTTTAACCTGGTAATTTGATTTATTTAACTGTATTTATTATGCTAAGTGATATATTTGAATTTATTTCTATCATTTTATTTTGTGCTGTTTGTCTTGCTCGTCTGTTTTTTTTTTCTTTCCTTCTTTTGGGTTGAGGTTTTTTTTTTAAATTAATGTTCTCATTTTATTTCCCACTTTTAGTTTTTCATTTATATGCTCTATAATATTTCTTTTATGTTTATCCAAGTCATTTTAACAATTATCCTCCTGAACTATACAATGATTTTATAATGCTTTAACACTGATCACCCCTTGCCCAACTCATTGGCTGTCATTGCCTTGTATTTTAATTTTGTTGTATTTTAGTTCTGTTTTTTTAGTCATACAAGTTGGGCCTTATTAATATTGTTTTACATAGTCAATGCCTATTTTGCTTACATATTTATCCATATATTTGTATTTACTCATACATGTGTCAATATCTTTTTTCTATTCATTTGTCCATATCTTTTGCTTATCATTCATTTCTTCATCTGGGATTCATTTTCTGTCTGCCTGAAGGATATTCTTCGGAATTTCTTTTATTATGGTTTGTTGGTAGTATGAACCCTTTTTCTTTCATTTATTCTTTTTTTTTTTTTTAAAGATTTATTTATTTTTATTTATTTAATTCCCCTCCCCTCCCCCGGGGGTCTGTTTTCTGTGTCTTTTTGCTGCTTCTTGTTTCTTTGTCCGCTTCTGTTGTCATCAGCGGCAACGGCAGGGAAGTGTGGGCGGCGCCATTCCTCGGCAGGCTGCTCCCTCCTTTGCGCTGGGCGGCTCTCCTTATGGGCGCACTCCTTGCGCGTCGGGCTCCCCTACGCGGGGGACGCCCCTGTGTGGCACGGCACTCCTTGCGCGCATCAGCACTGCACATGGGCCAGCTCCACACGGGTCAAGGAGGCCCGGGGCTTGAACCGCGGACCTCCCATGTGGTAGACGGACGCCCTAACCACTGGGCCAAAGTCAGTTTCCCTCATTTATTCTTAACATTATTTTATTTTCACTTAGTTTTTGAAAGACAGTAGTTTTTTTTGACTGTAGAATTCTAAGTTGACCATTATTTCTCTCAGCACATTGACAATATTAATCCACTGTGCTCAGTCTTTCATTGTCACCCTTAGAAGTTAGCCATTATTCTAACTCTCTCTTATTCCTTTAAGAAAATTTAAAATATATTCTTTTTGTCTTTGGTGTTTTCAGTATTACTATGACCTATCTAGATTGATTCATTTTGCTTAGGATTTTTAGGGACTTCCTGATTTTGAGGATCGATGGTTTTCAACGTCTCTGAGAAATTCTTAGCCATTTTCTCTTCAGATATTACCACTTTCATGGACTCTGTTGACTCTTTCAGGAATTCTGATTAGCTATATGGAAGGCCTTCTCAGTCTATTCAGTGTATTCTACATGTCGTATAAACTCTCTCTCTCTTTTTTTTTTGAGGTACTGGGCCAGGGTTTAAAGCCAGGACATGTGCGAAGCTGGCACTCAACCACCAAGCCACACACCCTTCACTAAGTTGGATTTTTTTTTTTCCTTTTTGTATTTTTATTTTTTATTTTAGTAGGTACCAGGGACTTAACCCAGGACCTGCCATGTGGGAAGCAGTCACTCACCAGCTTGAGCCATATCTGCTTCCTAAACTCTCTTTAGGTATGTAATTTTTTGGCTTTCCGCCCCCACTTCTGATTAATTTCCTTAGTTCTACCTTACAGGGTTTACACGAATTCTCTCTTCAGCGGTATTCATTCTGCTCTTTAAGCAATTTCAATTATTATATATATATTTTATTTCTGAGATATGTTTCTGGTTCTTCCAAATATGCTTTACTGTGTTTCAAGTCTTTTGTTGCTTGCACAGATTTCTGAGCTCCTTTTTTCTTCATGACTCTAATTTAGTTGACAGCATAGTTATTGTTTATTTTGTGTCAAAAAATTCTTTCATCTAAAGTCTTTGCTGTTCTGATTTGTCTGTGTTTCTGCTAGTTCTCACTCATAGTTCCTTTTTTTAAAGATTTATTTATTTATTTACTTATCTCCCCTCCCCACCCCCCCACCCCATTTGTCTGTTCTCTGTGTCTATTTGCTGGGTCTTCTTTGTCCGCTTCTGTTGTTGTCAGCGGCACAGCAATCACTGTGTTTCTTATTGTTGCATCATCTTGTTTGTCAGCCTTCTGTGTGTGTGGCGCTATTCCTGGGCAGGCTGCACTTTCTTTCGCGCTGGGCGGCTCTTTACGGGGTACACTCCTTGCACGTGGGGCTCCCCTATGTGGGGGACACCCCTGTGTGGCAGGGCACACAGCACTGCTCATGGGCCAGCTCCACATGGGTCAAGGAGGCCCAGGGTTTGAACCACGGACCTCCCGTGTGGTAGACAGATGCCCTAACCACTGGGCCAAGTCTGCTTCCCTCATAGTGTCTTTGTTCCCTGTGTTTTGTGATTTTTGACTGTGAACTGTTCATTTTATTTGGAACTTGTGGGAATTCTTTATGAAGTTGTATTCCTCTGGATTAAATTTCTTCTGTCAGTCACCTGGGGCACTAATAACCCCAGACAATTCTTTAAAACAGCTTTATTGAAGTATCGTTTACCTTCCATAAAATTCACCCATTTTAAATGTACAATTCAATAAGGTTTGTTACATGTACAGTGTTGTGGACCCATCACTATATCCACTTTTAAACAAACCTCTTCAATCTTCCCTAAAAGATCTCCTGTGCCAGTTGACAGGTACTCACTATTCCTACCCCTCAGCCATAGGCACCCACTAGTCTACTTTCTGTCTGTATAGATTTACCTTTTTTGAACATTTTATATAAATGGAATAATATGCACTGTGGTCTTTCTTATCTGGTTTCTTTCACTTAATGTAAAGTTTATGAGGTTCATCCATATTCCCAGGACCTTTTTTTTTTCAAGATTTATTTTATTTATTTCTCCCCCCCCCCTCCCCCCCAGTTATCTGTTCTCTGTGTCTATTTGCTGTGTGTTCCTCTTTGTCCGCTTCTGTTGTTGTCAGCGGCATGGGAATCTGTGTTTCTTTTGTTGCATCATCTTGTTTTGTAAGCTCTCCGTGTGTGCGGCACCATTCCTGGGCAGGCTGCACTTTCTTTCGTGCTGGGCGGCTCTCCTTACGGGGCGCACTCCTTGTGCGTGGGGCTCCCCTATGCGGGGACACCCCTGCGTGGCAGGGCACTCCTTGCACCCATCAGCACTGTGCATGGGCCAGCTCCACATGGGTCAAGGAGGCCCGGGGTTTGAACCGTGGACCTCCCATGTGGTAGGCAGACGCCCTAACCACTGGCCAAGTCCGCTTTCCCCCAGGGCCATTTTAAATTAAATTCTAGGCTCGAGGTTTATTGGACCACATAAGTAGCATGAATTGAGACCAAAATTCTGTGTGAGTGCTAACTTGTAGATACAAATTCTGATAGAAGTTTTTTTTCATGCTAAGGCTGAACTAGACAGTTTACTTGCTGACTCTTTCTAAGCATCAGACTTATTTATCATTTACCCTTTTACAGAAGGTATAGCTCTTTGTGATTCCACCTGTATGCCAGGGTCTGCTATTAAACTCCCCTCTCTATCTCCAAAGCAGCCATCAAAGTATAAGCTCAGGGTCTTCAGGGTTCAGAATTCAGGGTTCCCTTAGTCCCCAGAATTCTTGCTACTTTATCTTTGTGACCTGTTATGAATGTGTCAGCTCAGCAATGCATTTAAAAGTATGATTTTTACATTTCACCTGATATCTTATATGCTTTCCTGGGAAGAGGCCTTCTGGGTATTTCATCTGCCATACTATCAGAAATAGAAGGCTGGCAAGCACATGTTACAGGAGTCATTTGCTGAGTCCTTTTTGGATCTCAGGTGGGTGTTGATGGAAAATATTCATATTCTGAGCAGGCCATCCCAGGTCCTGTCTGCCACCTCCTCCCCACCTCTACCTACCTACCTACCTACCTAATTTAGTCATGAGTTTCATACATAGGTTCACTTTGTTAAATGTAGTATGCGGTGCACACTACTTCCCTCCTATACCTTTGCTAATTTGCTTGCATCTCTGGTGAACTGGTAAAAATAGCCATTCCCCAGAATGCATTGGGAGTTGCCGAGTTCTCTGTTCCGCTTAATGCATGCAACTATTTATAATTGAGGTGGAAAGGACAGGGATTAGAGGTGAGGAAACAGGTCCAGAAAGGTGAAGTGACTCGCTGAGTTTCACAGAGAGCTGGAACTCAAACCCAGGCCCACAGACTCACAGAGACAGTGCTCTAAGGAAGATGGAGAGGAAGGGTATGGCACTGGCGCATTCACTGATTTAAGAAGTAAAGTTTTGGAGTGTCTGTGGATTTTATCTTTTATTTTTCTGTCTTCATTGCCTATTGTTATATGAGAGTAGCAGTTGAAAATACACAAAACAACTATTGCTCAGTGTTTCTATCTTTAAACATTTTGCAGGGGAGTTTCTGACTTCCCAGCATGTTAGAGCTGGTGTGACCTTTTAATTGGAGGAAAGGGAGGGAGGAGTCCAGGGTTTCAGTCCTAACCCAGCACCTCCTCTTTGATGAGTTTCTCCCCTGTTTTGGGGGGAAGGATAATGTTATTAATGTTCTTTCTAGCAGTTTGAAGAAACAGGCAAGCATGGCTTAGAGTGAAATCCTTGGTGATTGAAAATGTCATTAGAAAGAAGCGCCTGGTGTTCAGCCTGTTGTCTCCAAGTGCTCTGATGAGTTTCGTTTGAGCGCGGCACTGTACCGAGTCGGCAGAAGTCTCTGATGGTGTGTGTGTGTGGGGCTATGGGCCTGCCTGTAGCCAGCCAGACAGGTGTCATTTAGTCACCTGCGTTTGAAACTGAAACAAGCCCCTGACAGAATCTTCAGATTTGCTTCTGGTGCGGTTTCCAGTCACTGCCTCCAAACCACCTCAAGCTGTGCCTACGTGGTGCCAAAATGACGTGCCAATGAGTAAAAAAACCAGCTGGATGGTCATCTGAATCCGGCAGACAAACAATCAAAACAGCAGGAAAAATCACAACCAAAACACCAGCTGTTGGACTGAATTCAATAGTTCAAAAAGAGGGGAAAAGAAAGAGATGCGGTGAAAATTCTTTTTTTTTTGACTTTAAGGAATACGTTGTGGGAAAATCATATTATTTGTCATTGCGAACAATGTCTGCAAAGTTAAACAGAAGGCTTTCTTCATTCTAAAGAACAACCTCCTTAGGGTCTCATTTGCATGTAGGTAGATTCAAAACAGCTGAAGTTGTGCACATCTAATTGGGTGGAATTTGAGCCCTTCCCTGAGGCAGTAAAAGAAAAAACAGGGCCTACCAATATGATGAAGTGTTTTTCGGGTGACAAAGATTTGAAACTGCTGCTCTGAGCATTCATAGGAGATTCCTACAGCAGCCTTCAAGGCCACCCCATCAAGGCAGTGTCAAATCAGCACTTTTTTTGACTTATTTAAAGAAGAAATGCACATATAAACACATAGGTGCGGCAATAAAAATCACAATGAATAATTTCAGCTGTTGCCAAATCTCATGACCTGATTTTGTTTGTACTTGACTCCCAGGGAAATAGTAGGACACAAAGCAAGAGATAGGAATGGACCTGGTTTAATCCTTGGGAGTGTAGCCGATGCTGTCTGGTGGTCTGACCATATCCCCTTGGTATAACTGCCCCAGTATGTGCCCACGGCTTCCTGCTGCAAGCTCCTGTGGCTCTCCTTGCAGGCTGGAAGTACTGGGGGTGCCATGTGCCTGGGAGGAGCCTTCAGTCATGGCTGATGGAAGTTGGTGTGTAAATATCCTGTTTAGTTGCTCTCCAGGTGGGCAACTCTGAGTGTTCTACATTGTCATCAGAGTGCCCCAGCAGCTTCACTTGCCCATGGCGGTCACCTTACGGGTAGCGTGCCCATTGTCGGTGTCCTTTCCTTCCCTGTCGCACTTTGCCATTTCCCTTCAGTGCTTCCTGGGATGATTTCCCAAATAAAGTCAAATCCTTGTCTGAGAGTCTGTTCCTGGAGGAATCCAACCAAGATGCCAGGGGAAATTTATTCTGTTAACTCAGCATTCTTTGTGATATCTGGTTCTTTGTCCTGATTTGGCTATAGAGTCAAAGCAGGTTAAAGTTGAGAGTGCAGAAATCCTCCAATGGTGTATTTAAAAAAATTTTTTTTTTTATTACGGAAGTTGTGAACTTAGAAAACAATCATGCACATGTGTAGAATTCCTCCAAAGGTGTATTTTATAGAAGAGGAAATGGAGGCTGAGGACTAGAAGCCAGTGGTCCTGATCCCCAAGCTGGTGCTCCCACAAGCCCCACAGCTCACTGTTCTGGGCATCCTTCAACTCCCATGTCTAACAAAGTATTCCTAGTTTCAGGATTGCAGCATGAGAAATCATTAATTTCCCCCTTTTGCTACCAGGCACGACTGGAACTAAACCTACTTTGCTATTTCTTTATTTTTTATTTTTATTCTTGTCAGAGAATTGGTAAGTTTACAAAGACATCATGCATACCATACAGGAGTCCCATATGTCGCCCCACCACCAATACCTTACATTTTGGTGACACATTTGTCACAAATAATGCAGGAACATTGTCAAAATATTACTCCTGTCTATAGTCCACAGCTTATAGTTGGTGTCTTTCCCCCACAAACCATCCTATTATTAACACCATGTATAAGTATTGTATATTGTTATGGTTCCTGAGAATGCTCTCATATTTGTACAGGACTTGAGCTAAACCTACATTCCTTTTTTTTTTTTTATGAGTTTTATGAGTGACATTTTCTTGGGTTTGGCAGATCTTGATGTATTTCCATTTTTCTTTTACTCATTTGAATAAATATTTATTGAGTACCAAGTTGGGCACTGATGTAGGTATAGAGGATACCATGGAATGCATAATCCCTGCCTGCACAAAGCTCATAGACTTAGAGAAGACGGGACAGGGGAGAAGACAATTAAACACAGGGCTAAAGGGGGAATGCTGAGCACTCTGAAAGTACAGAGGAGGGGCAGGTAACCCAGACCAGAGGTGTAGAGGGCTCCCAGGAAGAACTGATGTGTAAGCTGAGAACAGAAGTTGAGTAGGAGGGGTGGGTAGGAGATGTATTCCTGGCAAAGAGCAAGTCTTGTTGGAAGGTTGTAAGAGAGAGAGCATGGCGCATTGGGAAGAACTGAAAGAAGTTCAGTCTGGCTGAAACCTAGAGAGTGGGGGTGACCAGATGAGCTCTGAAGGGTTGGTGGGGCCCAGATCACCAAGAACTTTATAAGGCACGTTAGGACATCCGATGTTATCCAGAAGACAATAGGTGAAGAGGCGTTGGGATATTTTAAGTAGCAGAGTGACATGATGGAATTGCATCTTAGACTGCTTTGGCACTCTGAAGAATAGATTGGAAGGGTGCAAGCCTCCATACAGCAAGACCAGTAAGGCAAAACATGGCAGTGGCCTGAGCTAGGACAGTGGCAGAGGGGTTGACAGACAGTGGGAGAAATAATTGGAAGTTAGTGTCGAGAAGACTTGGGGACTGGATTTTAGGCATCAAGCCCAGGTTTCTAGGTTGTGCAGCTGCGTCGGCAATAGTGCTATGACTGATAAAGAGCTAAGATCCATGGGGGATCCAGAATAAATAAAGGGACTCTACTGCCTTTCAGTCTAGTTTGGGAGAGAAGATTATCATGTAGAACACAAGAATTAGGGGGAAATTAAGCACTAAGTTGTGAAACAACAAAGCAAAAGGAGAGCAGAGCAGAGAGAGGAGTGCAGACTTGGGTAATCAACAAGGTGGCAGGGCTGGGGGATCTGGATGGCAAGGGGAAAAGACATTAGGTGGAGGAGGATTGCCCTGTGGACTAGGACGCCCGGCTCCTACGCCAGCGTGGCTAGAGCAGAGAGGGTGGTGAGAGGGGGAAGAGGAGGCACAGAAAGCGCTGGTTAAGTGTGGCTTTTCTTTCCTTTGCTTCATCTCTCATATCAGGGGTTCTTAACACGGGGCCCATGAGCTTGAATTGCAATTCAAAAAGCGTTATTCTTGTGGGGATGTGTTGGTGCAGGCGTGATATATTTATTAAATGACATGCAGTGTAGTGTGGGCTTAGTAAGGGGTCCATGGATTTCACCTGACTGGCAAAGGGGTTTGTGGAACAAAGAGCGTTAGAACTCCTGTCTCATATCAACTCATCCTAGAGCTAGGACACAAGAGGATCTGCTCTTGTGGCAAACTGGGAAGGAAAACAAGCTGGGAATGAACTGCCATGCTGGAGAGGAGAGGGCAGAAGGGAAGCTTGCAGGCAGGGCTGCCAGACCAGTGCTGTGAAGGTGGTGAAGTATCTGGGGACCCTTCTCCTACCTCAGATCGCTCCTCTTCAGGGGTGCCACCATGGCAGCCCATCTGGGTCAGCAATTCCAAGCTGGTGCTCTTATTGGCATTGGTGGGGAGAGGGGGCTTGCCTTGACACTCTCCTGTCACCAAACTTACCTTTATTAATTCATTTATCACATATTTATTGTGTACCTGCCATGTGTCAGTAGTAAACAAACAAATAAACCATATCTTCATGGCTCATTACCTACTAGTTGGGGGGAAGAGAGACAATAAAAAAAATTAATAAGTAAAGCACGTACTGGTTGGCTCAATATGCTCTATGGAGAAAAATAAAGGAGTAAAGGGGCTAATGAGACCAGGGGAGTAGGGGTGGGGTGAGTTTGCTACTTTAAATAGGGTTGCCAGGGAGGGCCTCATGCAAAAGGTGACTTTGGAGCAGACTGGGAGCAGGAGAGCACTCAAGCCGCTAGGACACTGGGCAGAGGGAGCCTCAACTGCAGAGCCCCCATGTCAGGAGCAGGCCTGGTATCCTCAAGAAGCTGGGCACTGCCAGGACTTAGGCTTTGGCTCTGAGAGGGGGAGCCACAGCAGGGTTTGAACAGAGGAGGGACGTGAACTGAAACTATCTCCCACCCAAGGGGCGAGGGGGCAAGTTTAACAAACTACTTCGGACCAGAGCAAATGTGGTAGATGGTGACAGCCAGGAGCCTTTTTTAATATTGAAAAAAATATTTCTATTATGTTAAATTTCAAATTCTTTACAAAAGTGATGAATATGATGAAATGGATCCCATGTACCCCTTATCCTGCTTCAAAATATACCTTATTTTAAATACTCTTATTTTATCTATAATGGTAGATGTAGCAAATTATAGATATGTAGCAATTCCCTTCTAATTATTTTAGAAAAAACCTCCAAAATTTAAAGGCTTAAAAAAACATAACCACAAAACCTTTATTATACCTAAGGTCCTGAATAATAATCCTTTAATATAGGCATATATCCAGTTAGCATTTAAATTTTCTGTGTGAGTGTGTCTGAATTAGTATTCAAACAAAGTCCACATGTTGCATTGGAATTTTCCTTTTAACTCTCTTTTAATCTATGGGACCGCCTTCCCTTTCTTTTTATCTTTGCAATTTATTTGTTAAAGACACTGAGTTGTTTGTCCTATATAATCGTTCAGTTTCGATTTGTCTCCTGTATCCCTGTGGTGGTAATGTGTTGCTTTATCTGCTGTACTGGTAATTATATCTAGAGGTGTGATCAGGTTCAAACTTGACTTTTTGGTAAAACTACTTCATAAGGAGTAATCTGTTTTTCCAGGAGCCATTTAATCAAGGAGTCCTGAGGATGAAGTGTTGTAAGTTTAGTGAAGAAGATAGTTTTGGGTGATTTGAGGAGGGATATTCTTAAGGACTTCAACTCATGCTAGATAAGTAGCTATTGACCTCACCTGTGCGTAAAGCCAGCTTCCCGGTTGTGCACGAGCGTACCTGTCTCCATGTCTTTATGTGTGAATTTGGGCTCCAACAAGAGAAAAAAATGTGGAGTTTAGTTTATAGCTTACCCAGGGAATGCCTCATTTTCTTGACTTCTCAGCAAAATGGAACCTACTAATGAGAAATCAAACATTCTGATATCAAGAGTAGAGATTGTTTGGCAATATTACTATAACAAGGACTTGTTGCCACGAAGACCAAGAGAAAGTCTGTTTCAGTTTTTACCTGACAATATTGTGGCAAGAACTTTTCCTTTCCTACCTTTGATTTTTCAATCTGTGTGTGGCAATTACATTAGTTGTTGTATTTAATATGTAGTGTATTTGTTCTTAGACTTTTATGACTACTGTTAATTAACCGTACAGTCTTATATTAGTGTTTGAAATTCTAATTACTATAATTCCAGGAAGTTTTAATATTGCTTAGAATGCATTGCTTCTTTATTGACTTCCGGTTTTCCAACTCAAGTTATGATCTCAGTGAGTCAGTGTTCATTAAAAGAGGACACCCCAGCATAAATGGCCCTTCTTTGTTAATGAAGTGATGCCTTGGTACATGGGTTAACGTTGACTAGCTTGTTGCACATCCCACTGCAATGGCTGGCCTTCAAGGAGTTGAGGGAATTTTGGTGACTGGCAAAGAAATACCTGTGTACTGTGCCCACCTGCTCCAGCCACACTCAGCCTCCTCTATCCTGCTCCCAGACCATGTTATTGCCCTGTCTTGATTGCACAAGTACTCTCAATGGGAATACCATCTTTTCTGCCATGCTTTCCCATCTTTTTAGACCTTGTTCATGTACCACTTTCTCCATGAATCATTCCCCACTCCAAAACTCTCCGTAGTTCTCAATTTAGCATGTAAATTTGTCTTGTGTCATGTCTCGTGTGTTACCACTGTGCCCCTTGCTGGAATGTAAACTCTGGGAAGGTATGTACCACCTCCTGGATGTCTTCAGTACAAGCCACTGTCCTGTAATACTAGAGAGACTCAATAATCACTTGATGGGTTGTTCCTTATTTGTGGGGGAGTAAGAAGTAGAGTGTAATATTTCAAAATGAAACCTACACCCATATCATAGCTTTAAAAACGTAAAAGCATGAATCATTGACAGTTGGGTCAGACATGCCTTACGGTGTGTCTCATAGTCTTGTCTTCCCTCCTTTCCCACAGCGCATATTGGGCACCTTCCAGGTATCAGGTACTGTGGGCACTGGGGATGCAAAGATGACCAAGACACAGAGCCTACAGTCTGGTGGAGGGAAGAGAGTCTAGTTGAGTGTGTAACTTTATTATGACAGGACAAGTGCTATGCTAGAGGTTTATCACAGGTGATGGGTGCCAGGGAAGGGTGAGAAATCCTTTGTGGGTCTTTCTCTGATCCTCTGTCTTCTGGTAGGTCCAGAGAAATAATTCTTGAATTTTGATTAGAAATATTTTCCAAGAATAGGATTTTGTAACAATCCTGAGTAATAGTTTCTGGCATGACTATCCCTTAACGTTAGTGAAAAGCAATTTCACAGGTGGCTTTACAGCATAGATTCTGGGAGTTAGACCTGGGTTCTAGTCATAGTGCTGCCACTGTCTAGGGGTGACCTTGGGAGAGTTTCCTCTCCCGAGGTCTTAGTTTCCCCAGAGGCAAAATGGGGATCGCCATTATCCAATCCTTGAGTTAGGGAGGGATTCAGTAAGATGACTCAGGGGTTATGGGTCTGGCACATAGTGAACACTGGGTAAATATTGGTTATAATATGGCTAGAAAATGTTCCTTCTGATTTGACTCCATTTCTTCTCTCTCATTCGGCCTCAGAGAAATTTCTTACTGGGTCCTAGGACTTTTATTGTGTACCAGGAGTACTGTTTAGATAGATAGAAGAGAGTCAGGGAACAGATATTTGGAAATCCCTTGGTCTGAGTCCAATTTCCATCACTTCTGCCTTTGCTAGACTTACTCTTTACCAAGTGCAGGGCCGAGAGATGGGGAATTCTGTCGGTCCCACTGGGACCTAGGGGGTGAATGAGTTAACATTTACAAAGTGCTTTGAGCTCCTTGGAGGAAAGTCACAGTCTAAGTATTCTCATTAGTGCATGAATAATAGATGAGCATAAAGCACTTTGCAAATATGAAGTTCTTTAGCAATGCTAAATAATATTTCCACCCAGGTACCTGTGTGTGACGGGACCAGTTCTCGAACCTCTGATGGTGTTCTAGCCTTGACTGTCACTAATGCAAAGTGTGATCATAGGCAAAATCATTTTCTCCTTACTGAAGGAAACTGTCATTTAGTCTGGCACCTCTTTTTAGTGTTCTTTAATCAGATGGAGAAGTGGCTACATTAGGAGTCAGGGCAATGCCATTTTGGAGGATGTTGACTTCTCCGAAGGAGGAATAGCTACAGGGCAGAGATTCTGATCAGTGGCTGTACCTGTACCCTCCTCCTTGGTAACCCTGAAAATGTTCTTACCTTTTCTCTATGGATGAAGGGGTTTAGTCCTTGTACCTAGAACTGTGAGAAAAAAGATCTTCCGGATCTGAGTCCTGGAACATACCTAATGACCATATCCTTTTGTTCTCCGAAAACATAGAATTAGAAAAGAATCTTTGATGTGCTCAAGTTCCCCTCTTTGCATGGTTACCTCCTTCAAGAGCCTCTACCTCACCTATATTCATTAAAGTATGATCCTAAAGATAATTTGCATTTTAGTCAAGGGGATTACATAATATTAGAATGTTGGGCTTGGATGGGAACTTAGAGACTTGCTATTCAATAAAGGAATGCTTTAATTTGGACACACCCAGGGACCAGAAGCTCATAGCCTTACAGAGTAAGCTATCCCAGGGTGGGGTAACTCAAATTAGAAGTATTGAGCTAAAACTGAAATCCCCCTTAACTTTCCTCATTGGTTCAGCGACACAACACAAAACAAGTCTCAGTCCACTTTCACATTTAGCCCTTCTGGCATTTTAGGGCAACTCTCATGTGGCCTTGAGTCTTCTGCTCTCTGACCTATACATTTTTTCTTGACTATTTCTTACTAAGCACAGTTTTCAGACCTCTCACCATCTTTGGCTTCAGAGGTAAAATTAGGTGTGTGGCACTTTTTCTGAGTCCCTGACATCCTAAACAGAGGCCTGGGATTATTTCATCTATGGGAGCTCTCCTTGACTAATTAAAAATCTGGCCAGGCCCCACCTACATTAAACCATATTTTCTCTCCAGTAGAGTCTGCTAAATATAACATTTGGGAAAACCACAAGCTGAGAAGAGGGTGATGTTTCCTATAGAACATACGTAGGAAATGGAGATCTCTTTCCAAGGACCTTATATCAGCTACGATGTGTTTGGCTGCAAGTAACTTCTGTCTAATAGTAGTTAAAGTAATAAAGACACTTAATTAACTCATATAACCAGAAGCCTGGGAGGTTTTAGATTTGGTGCTGTGGCTCAGTGGTGTCATCTAGGAAGCAGGCCCTTCCTATATATTATCCTACTAACCCTAGCTGGTTAGCTTTTGGTTCTTAGGCTTATTATCTCAAGGTCACAAGTCTCAGCTCCAAAGAGCAAATCCTCACATGCATGTTTCAGATAAGAGGAAGTGAAAGTTGTAATCCTTATCTCTCACACTCTCTCTCTTTTTAACAAGGAAAAACATTCTTACAGAGGGATCCTCCCAGCAAACTCTCCCTTACATCCTTTCAACAGAACTGAGTCATATGCTCCCACCTAAACAGATCACTTGCCTTTAGAAATGGTATCCCCATGTTCATCTTGGACCAATCACAGTTGATCATCTGGGAATAGGGCATGCTGCTCTCTGAAGGATACTGCACTCCTGAGGAAGCAGATGAGGCAACCATCACTGTTTGCCACAAATACATTACTCACTTGAAAGAAGAATCAAGAGGAACCATCATACTTATCTTAAAATGTACGATTTATAGTGGCTTACTTAAGGAAGGGATTTTTTAAAAAAAGATTTATTTATTTCTCTCCCCTTCCACCCCCCACCCCGGTTGTCTGTTCTCTGTGTCTATTTGCTGCGTGTTCGTCTGCTTCTGTTGTTGTCAGTGGCATGGGAATCTGTGTTTCTTTTTGTTGCGTCAACTTGTGTCAGCTCTCGGTGTGTGCAGCGCCATCCTTGGGCAGTCTGCACTTTCTTTCGCGCTGGGTGGCTCTCCTTACAGGGCACACTCCTTGTGCGCGTGAGGCTCCCCTACGCGGGGGACACCCCTGCATGGCAGGACACTCCTTGCGCACATCAGCACTGCGCATGGGCCAGCTCCACACGGGTCAAGGAGGACCAGGGTTTGAACCGCGGATCTCCCATGCGGTAGACGGATGCCCTAAACACTGGGCCAAGTCCACAGCCAGGAAGGGATTTTTAACCTTAGCAATTAAACTTATCAAGATAGGTAGATGAGATACCTTGTCAAATTTCTTAAATATTTCCTTTGTCACTCTTGGCCTTCTCCCAGCTGCACTGTAAAAATAACAACAACATATCTGAGTAACATTTCATGGTTCCCCAATAATTTTCATGCACATTATCTTATTTGAGTCTCCAATTATAGTGCGGAGCAGGTAAAGTATTATTATAATTTTTGTTATTAATATTTTTATTGGACATGGGTTTAGAGGGCTGGCACTTCTCTGTGCATGGCATCTCTTCTTTGTGCACATTTGAATAATTAATTAGTGAATCTCTTTTATCACTATCTCTCATTCATACTTCTTCCACTTAGGCAATTATCCTAAATGTGTTTGATGTTTACCTTATATGTATGTGTACTTGTGAAACGCACATTTTTGTTTAGTGTGGATGCAATTTGCATTTACATAAATGGTAATAATCTGTAGATCCCATTCTGGTTTGTACTGTTTACTCTGCACTGTGCTTTGAAGAGTGATTCTACTCTATTGCCTTTGGAGGCTACATAATATTCCACGGTGTGTGACCGTTAGGTTTTACTCATATACTCCCCCTAATGGAAACCTTGGTGGCTTCCAACTCTGCTCAGACAAACATTTTTACACATGACCCCTGATGGCCTGGTGGGAGTTTCTCTGGGATATAGACTTAAGAGCATGTTTGCTAAATCATAAGGCAGACACTTAATTCAAATAAGTACTAGCGAAGTGGCTCTCCAGAAAGGGTGCACCAGCCTATATTACCAAGCATTTTTCACATTTAATTGGAAACTGGGAACAAGGATGTTAAGTGACTTATTCAGACTCACACAAACAGTAAAGCTGAATTGGGATGTCAAAAACCCAAATCCGATCTCCTGACTCCAGGGCGTTTTCATTTTCCAAGGCGTTATTCTGTAAATCTTTGTTCATAATATTGAACACTGATTAAAATATTGCTTGAAACTTTTGTTATTTAAGAAGTACCTTGAATTTTAGAAGTGACTTTGCTGATGCTAACGGCAAGTTGCAGGCACACAAAAAAGTGAAAGTAAATGGATTCCTCCTGTTCTGTATCTGATCAACTTGTTGTGGACCTCTTTTGGTCATAGAGTCAGATACTTTCATAGCCAGAAGGGGCCTTAGCGGTCATCTAGTCCAATCCTCCCATTTTATAGATGAGGAAAGGGAAGACCAGAGAGAGTAAGGCACTGGCCTGCGGCCACGCATCTAGGACAGAGCCAGGACAGGCACCCAGGTATCTTGAAAACCCTTTCCACTTCCCTGCACACAGTTCCTTTTCTTTGGTTACCCAGGAATTCACACTCTAAGTCTCAACAACCTTGAGATGTGCTATAAACTGTGGTGTACTGGCAAACATTTAACAACTACTTGCCTGGGAGGGAAAAAAAACAATCCCATCTGATTTATAGTGTTTGCCAGTGTCCATGGTGTGAATACTCCTCCATGGCCAATTTCAAGCTACAGTTTGTTGGGACTTGGTGCCCTGGTATACACGGGCAGCAGCATACCATATGAAGGGTTTCTACAAGGTAGAAACAATAACCTCAAGAGTGAAATGTAGTAAAACGATTAGGAAGTGATGAGTTTTGTATATTTGTTGCCTTTGTTTTTACTATAATTTGTTTAATTGTAAGTTTAAATGATTTAATTTTAAATAACTGCTGTTTTTAGTGACTGACTCACAAAATTCCTGAAAATTTAATGATTGGTCCTCCCAAGCCAGTGTGAGCCACCTCCAGTGAAAGAAGCTTCTCCCTACTTTATAAACTGATCTTGATTCTTTTGAATACTCTTTGGTGGAAACTTGAAATATGAATATAACCAAAAAATGAGAATGGATAAATTATTCTGGAAATACATTTTATGGATAGCTGGAGTCTTAGCTCTTTAATCCCTAAACCATAAAACTTTTAATTTTTATAGATGGACTTTAAAAAAAAAGAATTAATATTTTCATTTTAGTACATTTAACTATATACATTTTATTTTTTTATTTTTTCAATTTTTTAGGTCTTTATTTATTTTTTTAATATTACATTAAAAAAATATGAGGTCCCCATATACCCCTTACCCCCCTCACCCTACTCCTCCCCCCATAGCAACAATCTCCTCCATCATCATGAGACATTCATTGCATTTGGTGAATACATCTCTGAGCACTGCTGCACCTCGTGGTCAGTGGTCCACATCATAGCCCACACTCTCCCATGTTCCACCCAGTGGGCCATGGGAGGACATACAATGTCCGGTAACTGTCCCTGCAGTACCACCCAGGACAACTCCAAATCCCGAAAACGCCTCCACATCTCATCACTTCCTCCCATTCCCCACACCTAGCAGCCACCATGGCCACTTTCTCCACACCAATGCCACATTTTCTTTGATTACTAATCATTATAGTTCATGAACAGAATATCAGTAAGTCCACTCTAATCCATATTCTACTCCTCCATCCTGTGGACCTTGGAATGGTTGTGTCCACTCCACATCTATATCAAGAGGGGGCTTAGATTCCACATGGATGCTGGATGCAATCCTCCTGCTTTCAGTTGTAGGCACTCTTGGCTCCATGGTGTGGTGTTTGACCTTCTTCACCTCCATGTTAGCTAAGTGGGGTAAGTCCAATAAACCAGAGTGTAGGAGCTGAAGATTTTTGAGGCTCAGGGCCTGGCTATCACATGGTCAGTCCAGAGATTCAGATCCCCTGGGTATATATTAAACCCCAGCACCAACTACAGTTCCGGTAAAAGTAACAGGAGAGGCTTGTGAACAAAGATCACATCTGAGTCCTGCTCCATCACATAGAAACACAAACTCCAAAGAAGGGCCAACTGACATGGCACTGAACTCCATCTGCCATGACCATAGAACCTGTGGGTCTCTGTAGCCCTCAGAAGAACCAGTACGTGGGGTTGTATCTACATTTATCTGTCTCTGGGACTCTACTGAGGTGTGCATAAGGGCAACCCCTCTGATAACCTCCTGGCTCTTTTTGGAGACTCATAGCCATATAAACTCATTTGTCCTTTCCATTTCCCCCTTGATTCAGGTCAAAAAGCATTTTTAACTCCTGGTATTATATGTAGACTGAGATATTTTGCTGGTCCAAGTAGAACCTTTTATTCAAGGTCATTTTCTAGTTACATCATCAGCTGGTACTTGGTAGTAATCCCTCTGCGCCAGGGAGGCTCATCCCTGGGAGTCATGTCCCACACTGGGGGGAAGGCAATGCATTTACATGCTGAGTTTGGCCTCGAGACTGGCCACATTTGAGCAACATGGAGGCTCTCAGGAGGTAACTCTTAGGCACCCTGCAGCTCTAGGCCTTTTAATTATATACATTTTAAAAAGCTCTAAAGGAATACACTAGGATAACCTAAGGTGATAGAGTTCCTCTCTCCCCCCCTTCTTCTACCCTAATTAGCTTCCATTTAATGAACTCTTAACCACAGTGTCAGGTCCAATGCTAACTGCCTCACTAGCATATTTTATTGTCACAGCAACCTTATGACAACCTTGTGATAGCCTTTTACCCAAGAGAAAATTTAGGCTTAGGCAGGTGAAGCTTGTCCATGGCTACTTGCAAACCTGGGAGAAAAGCCTGGGTCTTCACACTGTAGAACTTCAAGTCCTGACTCAGATGGATTTTTAAAATAATTATACCATACCCTTTCCTAATTGATTATGCATAAAGCATGGTAACTTTTTATCTTTTATTGACAACTCAGGGCATGTTGAGGTGTGGAAATCTATTTGTTCATGTAATTAAGGACCCAAGATTGCTGTGTTGTTTGAGCTCTTGAATTTGCTTATCAAAGGTTTTTTTTTTATTCTCATTCACTGACTAGAAGCTATGACTTATTACTGTCAGTATGTCTGTCACTAGCCTCTCCTTCCTCTTTCTAATTGTCTAGAGATTTAATGGGAGTCATATAATAAAAATGTCAGTAACCTGCTGGAATAAAGGTTTGACGAACAAAATGCTTAAATTTTAGTGTAGGGATCTTACAGTGCTGGTTTTGGCTACTCAGAGGCCTTTATGCTTATCTTTTGGTTCTTGTAGAATCTCTGGACATATGTTACCCGATCGGTATGTTCTAAGTCAGTGAGTATTGCTCTAATTATGTTATTATTATTGTATATAAGTATATACTATGTCACCATGGATATATTTCATTATATAAAAAAGGAAAATTCATCTCTGGACAATATTTCAGATTAAAAGTAGAACAGCCCCTAAAAAGAAAGTAAAAATAAAAAGCAGGCAAACAACAATAACAGAAACAAAACAAAACAAAAATGGAAAGAAAAGAAAAAAGAAATTAAAAAAAAAAAAAAGTTTGAATAGTCCTGGCTTGTGTTCTCAGGAACTCCACAATTCTCTTGAAACAGGCTTTCCACATGGTGAACTTTGCAAAGAACAGTATGCATTCAAACAGTAAAGTATGGGACACGACTCCTCACTCTAAAGGGGCTAGGTGGACCCTTTCAGCAAAGATCCAGGCAATGGAAGGGGAAGTAGACCAAGTGTTTGAGAGTTTCCCCACCTGGAGTAAGGGAGGTCCTTTCACATTCCTGCCCATTTCTGGGGGTGGGAAAGGAAGTGGGCATGGTCCCCTCACTGCTCTTCGGCTGCGACATGGGGACCATCAGCCAAGTCCCTCCAACCTTGTTTCATCAGACTAGCCATTCCTCAAGGTAGACTGAGGAGGCAGCATTAGGTACTTGACCTCCTGCTTTCAAAGAGGAAGCTGTTCCCCACACTTCTGTCTAATTCCCTAACTGCAGGTGTTGATGGAGGCAGCAGGCTTCGTGCTGCAGAAGAGGACCCCCTACTCCCCAAATCTCTCTCACAAATTCATCTCTCATTGCTTTGGCACCGTAAAGCTTTCAAGAACTCACAAGTGTCTCTTCCCTCATTATCCATCCCTTACGCCCTTATGAACTTCTTGGAGGGGATTCTTTTGATGGGTTGTAGACTAGAAGCAGTGTCCAGGGCTGGGCATAAGGAGGCCCGGAGGCCAGAGGTGAGTAGGCACAAAGAGGAACGTCTTATCTTATGCTGTCCCCGAGTTGGCTACTGCTGACATCACTCAGGCAAGTTGTATGAAGTCTCTGGAGCTGGGGTCACCCCACAAGGGGCAGCGGGGTCCCCAGGAGTGAGGGCTTGCTCCCTCACACCCCCCTTGCTGGCCTAATTAACAAGTTGGGTCCTGTCCAGCTCCTTTCCGTGCCTCTCATGGGGCCGGGCTCCACTGGGGGCCGGCAGACAGTCTTACTTTAAGCTGCGTATTGATCCTCTCGTGATCCAAGTGCCCCTCTTGGGGGAGCACTCTCATGTTTTAAGTGCATGCAGTTACTCTCTTGACTGGCTTGTAAACAGGTTTTAATGGGGCTATTAGTGTAAAAAGACAGGAAACTTTCAAAAACAGCCTCTTAAATATTCATGAGGATGTTAAATCTGGCACTTAATCACCAGTGTTTGCACACAGCTAACTGGGAGGGAGGACAGCTGACAGGCTGCCTTCACTCCGAGCAATTGACAGGGCATTAATAAACGCTCTTACAGCCATGATTAATGGCCAGGAGAACAGGATTTTTTTTTTTTAAACAAACGGAGGCCCTCCTCCTTCGGGAACTCCTTTTCTGAGGGGAACGCCCATGCTGTGGTGGGAGTGGGATTCAGGGGGAAATGGAGGCTGGAGGAGTGTCGTGGCCAAGGCAGGACAAGTTCTTTCCGTTCTGAAATAGTTAGCCGTGCTCCCCTCCCCTATCTGTCCGTTATTTCCCAGAGCCTGACTTCCTCAGGGGAAACTCTCCAAAAATTTAAGGAGGAAATCTCCAAAGAAGTCCTACCTGAAGAATTCTTAGCTCAGCCTTGGGAGGGCCCATGAGGGAGGCACAGACCAGGAGCTCTCTCACATACCTTCATACTTGAGTTGAGAGCAGACAAAGATGGTTGACTGTGCTTCCGGCTTCTGTAAGCCGCACCGCACTTTCCCTAACCCACCTAAGTGTATGTTGGTTAATTCCTAGAGAGGCCTCCTTCTCTTACTTCTGTCTGTAGCATTTGATATAGAATCCCCATTGAAAAAAGCAAGGCAAAACCACTTTTAATTGGGAAATGATTTGGACATTAGTGTAAATGATATGGACTTGGGAGACTGTCCCGTCCAGTCCCCACTCCTTCCAAATATGAAAACTGAAGCATGGAGAGGAGAAACAGCTTGTCCAAGGTCACACTGGGAGGTTGTGGCAGACCCCGGGTACCCTGACTGCTAGTCCACTAGCTCTTTTCATGGTGTCCCTACATCAGCACGATGTGACTTCTCCAGGGAGCGTGGGGAGAACCTTGCTGGCACCTTCTGAAGTGCTGCAGACTCAAATGCCAGCTTAGTATCATGCTTCGCAACACCTGTTGTAATAGAACCAAAACCAGGTTTAAGCACAGGAAGTCCTGGAAAATGTTCCTTGAAGTATGTCCCACAGTTTCCGTGTGGTAGGAAACCCCAGCCTCATTATCAACTCAGAAAATCAAACCTGTTTCCTCCCCTGTAAGTGCCAGTTGGGAGTTTTGGTTGACAAATTCCATTTATAAATGAAACCCAGGCCACTTCCCATGCATAAAGTAAGAAATCCATAAAAGTCTGCTTTTACAGAGTTAGAAAACCTTCCACTCTGTTTTATAATGGTAGGAAGGGGCCAAGCAATCTTCTATGAAATTCTTTACAATCTCCAGTCTGAAGGGTTGTCACAGAGATAGATAAGAAGTGTTCTGGTCCCCAATGTTCTCTTCTTCTAGTTAGAAATTTAACTCTAGGGCCAAGTCAGAAGACTGAACATGGTACCAGCCTGGGTTTTATGCAAACATCACTCTCATTATCTCAGGCTGTGGCTCCCACTACATCTGGGTCCAGTCCAGATTGCCTGAGATCCTCTACCAATGGACCCTTCTGTACAGCCAGCCTTAGCTTCCCCTCAGAGCTAAACTCATCCTTTCCCCTCCTGTCAATGGACTAGGTAAGATGAATGTGGTTCTTAGTCATGAATTTGCTCAGAGACTCATGCAACATTGTTTTGTGGAATGCTGACCAGGAATGAAAAATCAGCTGCTCTTGCTAGTTTGCATTAATGACTTCCACAAAAGCCAATCTATTGATTTTTATTTTTAAAACAAACTCCTCTTATCCCTTTCATTTGGATATATAGCTAGTAGGTGCTGTTAGTGAAACAGCCAATTTAAGGAATAATTTCCTTTTCACAATCAGAATGGATGAATTTTAACTTTTTTTTTTTTTTTTTTTTTACCAGCAATGGTTGTAATGTTTGGTCAAATGCAGAGTACAGCTGAAACTTTAAACCTAAGTAAAGTTGGCCTCTCTGTTCTCAATGGAAGGCTGATTGTCAATTGCATGAAGTACAAGGTTGGATTTTAAATGTCATGTTAGGTTATCAAACTGACATCAAGTATTTGACAATATTACATTGATTTCACAGAACACAACTTTGTGTTGACATTGTGTTTCATGTACCAAAAATCTCTTATTATATAACATTGCTTTTTGGTTGGTTTTTTTAATCAATCAAATGTAGTAGGAGTCAGCCTGGCTCACTGAAAATGCTTGGATTAGGGTGTAGGAAGTTTAGGTTCTACTCCCAGTAATCCTATTAAATCATTGTATTGCCTTAGGCAAACCTCATTTTCCTCACGTGGAAAATGGGCATAGTAAAACCTGCCATATTATTCTTTTTTCTCAAGTGGAGTAATGAATCCATACCTACTTGCTGTTTCCTTTTGATGTCTCATGTGCATCTTAAGATGAAAATTTTCCATATGGAATTTAGAATCACCCCTCCAAGACTACTCCTTGTCTAGCATGCTTCATATCAACCAGTGGCATCATTACTCAAGAACTCAAGCCAGAAACTGTATCATCTTCCCCACTATATCTAATCAATAACACACCCTATTCTGTCTTTTAGTTAAGTCTCAAATTTACTCACTCTGTTGACCAACCTACTCCAAGCCACCCTCATCTCTTGCCTGGGTGATTACAGTCACCTTCTTACTCTCCTTGCTATATCCACTGCTTCCTCCTCCAGCTGGATTCCCACATAGCAGCAACCTTTATTTTCTCTTAAAGTGAAAACCCAATTGCATCACTCTCCTACTTGAAACCCTTCAATAGCCACCCAATTCCATTACCGTGGCCTATCAGGCCATGCCAGTCTTGTCCCTACTCACCCCACTGAGCCTCATATCCATCACATTCCATTCCAACCACACTCTCCTCTCTTCCCTGAGGTTAGGGTCTGTTACTGGAGGGATTAGCCAGTATTTGGGTGGGAGGGAGTTCTTGTGCAGTTACAGACAGCCACAGAAAAGTGTGAATTCTGTAGAAAAGGAGACCTGTTGATCTGGACTCTGATATTCATGGTTTGAGCCTTGATGTTTTTGGTTCTAAACATAGCTCAGATTCATTAGAAAACCCAGAGCAGGGGTGGCTTTATCTGCATGTAGAGTGGTGGCCAGCTACCATAAAAGGAGTCATTCTTTGGGTTAGGGCAAGGGTTCTCAGTGGTTGATCACTATCCAGGAAACCTATAAAAAGTCAACCTTATAATTTATGGTGCCCCTAGCCACAAATACTTGCCCAAACATTATTTTCTATTTCTTGGGAGTGAGAGGTTGGGACTATTACCATAAAAAGGCAATGAAGATCTTTCCTCGTGACCATTGAATGAATGAGTCAGTTGTGGAAGGTGGTACATTGCCACCAATCTTCCATAGCCCAATTAAATGTCACCTCTCTGAAACCTTTGACAACAGTAAAGTCCTATTTCATAGGATTGTTATGAGAATTTAGTGAGCTGATATATATGAAGGAGATAAGAATG
Organism: Dasypus novemcinctus; assembly: GCF_030445035.2. Lineage (NCBI taxonomy): Eukaryota > Metazoa > Chordata > Mammalia > Cingulata > Dasypodidae > Dasypus > Dasypus novemcinctus. The sequence goes on from NC_080688.1 coordinate 63,445,472, forward strand.
GTACTGACTACTTAGTAAGCACTCAGTAAATTTTAGCTATTTTTCTTTTTAAACATTTTAAAATTTTATTTATTTATTTCTCTCCCCCTTCCCCCATCCCCAGTTGTCTGCTCTCTGTGTCCATTCACTGTACGTTTTTCTGTGACAGCTTCTATCCTTATCAGCGGCACCAGGAATCTGTGTTTCTTTTTGTTGTGTCATCTTGCTGTGTCAGCTCTCCCTGTGTGCAGCACCATTCTTGGGCAGGCTGCACTTTCTTTCGTGCTGGGTGACTCTCCTTACGGGGTGCACTCCTTGCGCCTGGGGCTCCCCTACGCGGAGGACAACACTGCGTGGCAGGGCACTCCTTGCGTGCATCAGCACTGCGCATGGGCCAGCTCCACATGGGTCAAGGAGGCCTGGGGTTTGAACCGCGGACTTCCCATGTGGTAGGTGGATGCCCTATCTACTGGGCCAAGTCTGCTTCCCAGTTTTAGCTATTAATGTCATAGGATGAGTGGATGATAGGGGCACAGATGTCATAACCTCTCTGGGTCCTTGGTCTTTTGGTTTCCCACTTGACATGTGTAACTTTTGTTTTAAAAACTTGCCTGGAAGCCACACTATGGGAATTTCTGTTCCAAAATAGCTGTGTTGGGCCTGGGATATAACACGCCTGACCATTTTTCCACCTGGGTTTGTAAAATAGCTTTGCAAAATTTAAATTATGGTCCTGACATTTTCTGCTTAAGGCTCACTGGTGGGGCTTTGTTTAAGGTCTAGTCTTCCTGAGTTTCCCCCTGAGAGATGCTGATTCAGTATGTCTAGGGGAGCACTGTTGGATGAGTCTCCAGCAGGTGGATCTATGGACCATGGTTTCAGAAAACTGGCCCAGAGGAAGGAGAGGTGGTGCTGGGAATGGATAAGGAAAATAAGCAGTACTGACTCTAGTTGGGTTCACTGAGACAAGTAGCCATTTAATGACTTCCCAAAGTCCTGAAGTGCCTCCAACCAAGTACAGAGCTTCAGTGTGTTTCCCTTGTATGCTACCTTTTAGCTGAGTGTAACTTAGAGGTGTGAAATGTCTACTGTCCTTACTGGTTCACTCAGCCTGTGACCATCCAGGCCAGTGATGAGGTCACAGCTCTGCCAAGCCTCAAAGAAGCACCCAGTCGCTGTTGTGCTGTCAATTTGAGAGAGGCAGTGGGTGGAAGCCTGACATGCCAGAAGTCCCCAGGACGAATGCCTTCATGGGCATCATGGTGGGCATTCCTCTAGGTCCTTGTCCCCTGGCATGAAGAGACTCCCAGAAAGGTTCAGAAATAAATTTTGAATGGTCAAATGCAATCCTGAAGAACCTTTCTCTTTGGGCAGGATCTGGTGTGTATTAAGGCAGCCTATCAGAGGAACAGGCATTACCAACTCTTATGCTTTTGTACTAAGCATTATGTCTCATCTTTATAGTCAGATTAATGGGGATTTGTGATTCCATTTAAGAGTTTAAACATCATGCTGACCCAAATTGTTGGAGTCATCCGATGGTGCTATATGTTCAAAGACTGGACCAGCTGGGAGTTGGTGGGGGAGGGGATGGTCTACATTTTCACAAAGTGGTTTCATTAATTGTTCTCCAGAAGAAAGCTAGGGTGCCTTTATATACATAATTCATAGCTTACACCTCCCCCTACTTTTCACACACTTAAATGTCCACCCGGCCAGTCCAGTGATGCTCCTTTCCTAAGAGGACATTTAATAATCAACGGCCACTCACGCTTGGCTCTTCTTGGCTTCTGTGGGTGGAGCCCAGTCCCAGAAGTCTCGAATGGTTTCATTAATGTCTTTTATCCACTCTGAGGATTAAAATAAATCTCTTTAAAGCCTTTAGAAGCCCACCACCCTCAATGTAGGAGGCAAAAGGAGGATGGCTGTTAATTAATAAACTTAAAACCTTCTCTGCAGGAGCATGCAGCTGTGATCCAGAGGACACATGACCCAAACCCAGCCTTCCTGTCATTATTATTTGACCAGACAGCACTGGAAAGCTCTGTGCCTGTTATAAAGTTAGAGAGGAAGTTGTGTACTGATTTCACTTCAAAATGAAGGGTCTGTTTTTCTTAGCAAGTCTACTCAGGGTGGTGGAACATTCTTTTGCATATTCTCAAAGGGGCGGATCTCCCTTGGAGACAGCTGGAGCCCATTTGGGGTCAGAACTGGTGAATAAGATTGAGTGATCAAGCTAGAGAAGAGCATGTTTGGCTAAAGGCAAGGTAACACCGCTGGTTCCATTGTGTGGCCAGCCAGAGCTGGATTTAATTTCAGGAAAGGAATTCCAAAAATGTTCAGCATAATGGCACATCAACAAATAGATGGATTAGTACAGGGCAGAGGGGGACCCGGATATCAGGGAGGAAGGGGTGTGCTTAATTTAAAAAGCTCTGTCCAACTCCTATTCCAAATCCAGTTGTGAATCACTGTTCTAAATTGTCAAAAGGATTCCTGGAAGATGAGCACACATTTAATAATCAGAAATATTTACTCTAAGAAGTTTTCTCTTTACCTTAAAACCATACTGTATATATACATGATAGGAAAGGAATTTTTTTCTTAAAGTGGCTTTTACTTCATGTTTTCCATCATTTTACCTTTCAAAAAATCCCCACAAACTCTGCATATAAAGTAAACTATTATTTTAACTCTAACAGCATCAACTAATTTTACAAATGCTGATGACATCAATTACAATGCAGAGAGAGGTAGGTGTTATTATTATTTTCTCATGTTATTTATGAAGAATCTAAGGTTCAGAGACAAGCTGCTTAGCAAAAGCCAGGTAGCTGGCGAGTGGCAGAGTGAGGATGTTAACTTACATTCGTTTGACTCAAAATTCATGTTGATGATAATAATGTCCTTGTCTTCCACCCTTTCCTGCCAGCCAGGAGAGGAGGGAGGTGGAGCTTCCTGCCAGAGGAGCTGGTAAGCTCTCTCCCGAGGGCCTAGGCCTGGTTCTTCTAGGGAGTCCCATGGAGTTCAGAGGTCAGCCCCTCAAAGCTTGAGAACTAACAGTAGCGGAGTGTTACAAATTTTGGGTCAGAAATGAAAGTCTCATCAACGCTTCAAGGCCTGGAATTCTTACATGGAGCCAGGCGGCTGGGGAAGTGGAGCAGTGTAAATTCTTTCCTTCTCTTGGCCATAATTGTTTCAACTATCTTTGCTGTGAAATATTAAAGTCGCAACTGGGTTCTCTGTTATGTATGCCCTCCTCCCTTACATGGTGGGTTTCTAACAGGCTGGCTTCCTCGTTTCTCCGGACACCCTATATAGCCCCCTCCATCACATCCAGTACTCAATTTGTTCTGTAAGATTACTGTACGTAACTGGAAAGCCCGAGTCCCCGTTGGCGGTTTTCTAAGGCCTGCCTGCTAAAAGTGTGTCAGTGGATGGACCAGTAGCATAAGTATCACCTGGGAACTGGTTAGAAAGGCAGACTTTCAGACCTAGCCCCAGATCTGCTGAGTCAGAATCTGCGTTCTAACAAGAACAGTAGTGCTCTAATGAGCACACAAAATGATTCAGTGCTGGTGGATGTCAGCCTTCTGGTACAAGTGACATTCTGTGGGGGTGTCTGTGGTCAGCCTTGGATGGGGAGGAGCCTGGAGAAGAGGGAGACCTTGGGCTGGAAGCCACAAGGTTTCCTCTCCCTTTCCACTTAGCGGCTAAGCCACATACTTTGCAGACTATCTGATATGCCCTAGGCAAGGGGAACAAAGGATAAAGTGACTGTTTTCTTGTAATCATGCATTCTTAGGAAGAGAAGAAACCTAGGATATCCTCGTCTACTCTGCTGTGTAGAAGTCACTTCTAGGAAGCATCTCCAGCACACAATGACCTGCAATGTCAGAGAGTTCACTACCTCCTGAGCAGTCATCTCCATTTTTTCCTTCCTATAACATTTGTTGAGTACCTACTATGTGCCTGGCTATGTTAGGCATGGGGGAACAAAGATAAATATGTCAGCATCTATTCCTGTCTTAAGGTGGTTAAATTGCTTGTAGCCAACTACGTAAGTATCCTCTCTAAGTCTTCTGCAGGCCAATTAAAACATATAGGGCTACAGGAAAAAGAACATGGGTTTTGGAATTAGTGTTGGATATAAATCCTTGTTGTTTAATCTTGGACCTCTCAGAGCCTCAATTATTCACCTGTTTTGGGACTATTTTGTTGAAAGCAAGACTCCAACTCGGGCTAACTAGCAAAAAACAAGATTTATCAGCCCTTGGAATCACCGGAAGGGGTTGAACAGTCAAACTGCCGAGAAGCAGGTGGGTGTCAGAAAGTACTGAAACCAGGGGTTGGAAAGCTACGAGGTTCTCTCTTTCTCTCTCTCCTTGTCCCTGATTGTTGACTTTAGTTTCTGCAGATATAGTTTCATCACAATTGGAAATATGGCTACATCTTACAACTCTGACTGTTAGAGATGGCTCAGATTCATTTCCCAAGTCGAAAAATTCCAGGAAGAGTGTTCTTTGACTCAACATGGGTCAGGTGTTTACCCTTGGACCTATCACCTATTTTGAAGAATAAGAGGGTGCCAAGGGGAATATGGGATGGGATCATTTGCTGGGTCAACAATCTCAAAGATGTTTACTGCATGAAATTTATAAGGTCATTGTGAGGATTGAATGAGATAGTGTCTGAAAACTCTCTGGCATTCAGTAGGTGGTCAATGTTAGTTTCCTTCTGTGTCCTTCAACCATTTCTCCTGCAGTCATTTCTTCAGTATGGATAGTTGATATCATGAGAATTGTCTCATTTTTCCAGATGCTTTAGTGTTAGTGGAGACATCGTCTCCATGTGAAAATTTCTCAGCAATTTCTTTTCTTTATCCCAGAAGTATAGGGCTTCCTTGGTTCCCAACTTCACATCAAACCTTTTGAAGCACCATGGCATTCCTTCCATGCATCTCTCCCAAATCCCCTATTTATCTTAAAGCCCTTCTCAGAGATAGGGACAAGATACAAATATTCAGAGACGTGCTTCCCTGGACTTTTGCTTCTGGTGTGTGCTTGCTTACATTGTCATTGTATATAGGTACAGTGATATGCTTAAGGTTGGCTAGTACTGGCTCAAAATGGCCAACTGTGTACATCTGTTCCCAACTCCACACTCAGTAACATCAATTTACTAGCTTGAGACTGACCATGGTGGAGTGTTTATACCATGGAAATTGGCAAATGCTATAAGTCAGCTCTTTGGTTTTTCTTCCAGGGAACTGGTTGTCAACATACCAGTATATCCTGCCTGCAGGTTACTGGCTCATACAAAGGGTGAGATCATCCCACCTTCTGCCTCCCAGTGTTAGGTCATGAGTGAAATGGTAATTTTCTAGCACTCATCCAGCATTGGTTAGTAATTATTCTGTCTAGGTCTGGCCTAGGTAGAAACCCACCAAAGAATCCTAGGAGAAAAATTATGTTCATGACCCCCTCAGATATCTAAATGGGATGGCTTCTCCTCCAAAATAAATGTCAGATTTAATTTCAGTTCCGTTGAACTTCCTTCTTTGACTGCTGTGGTCAAAGGTAGGGATTGTTTGTCCTCTCTGAGTTTCTCTTGCATTTCTCAGAAGCTTCCATCATGGGTGTATGGAAAAGAGTGAAAGGAGACCCAGCTTCTTGTCTTTGCTTTGCTCTCTACTGATTATAACTTGAGAGCCCTTGGCTAGTGTCTCTGTGCCTCAGGGTCATCCTCTACCAAAGGATAGATTGGATGAATCTATCCAATAGTAATAGGGAGTGCTGTTTCACACAAAAGGAACAGATTCAGAAAACTAAGAGGGCAGAAAAATAAATTTCTACGTGTCCGAAAAAAAAAAAAGCCAGTTTAACCATTGTATGGAGCTCATTCATTTAAACCATTCCCTACATACTTGTAAGCAAAGCAAACTACCCAGGTTAATTTAAACAGAAGAATTATTTATTCAAAATTCATAAAATTGCTGAGAAGTTTGGAAAGGGAGCTGGGAAAATAGGCAGGGATAAAGGGAGGCTGGATAGGCAAAATTCCAGCCTAAGTCCCACCACAGAACATGTCAGGGGAGGAGTCAACTGTTGGGGACCCTGAATGCTCCCTGGACAGCTTACTAAGCCAGCCTTGCCACCCTGGAGATAAACGTCCTCCCTTCTCCTGCTTCTTTGGTCCCCTGCTCCTGACCTGAAGTCTAGGGCCGGTACATCCAGCTGGCCCTGCTGGGGTCATTTGTCTGCACCAGGGCTGATACAGGCTGAGAAGCATCTAGAGTCCCATCTTCTAGGGTGGGAAGCAGGCTCTACCTCACTTGTGAAGGACCCTCCAAATACTGGGGTAGAGGGGCTCATATGCTGAAAGGCCACAAGCAAGATAATTTTCTTTCCCAATGAAGTTGTCAAATATCCTACTCATATAAGAACTGGCCGTGTCATAGTCATGATGGCTTCCAAGTGCTTTTACCTGCCATGTCTTATTCCATCATGGCAACAATCCCTAAGGGAGGCAGGGCGATTGTTCTCAAAATTTAATATGGAAAGCTGAGACTCACTTTTTGAAGTGGATATCCTGGGACACTATAAGCAGTTGACTTTTTTAGTATTCCTGGCTCAGCCATTGGTCAGCAGTGTGCTTTTTGGAGAAGTTCCTTAATATTCCCATTTGTAAAGTGAGATTTGTAATCTGATCTTATGATTCTGTGAAATCTAGGCTGAGCCAATATTCCTGAGATATCTCCATAATCATTAGAATGTCCCCTATGAATATGAGGGAGGGGGACTTCATCTTCTGAGTGCAAGGCTTTCTACATATCTGTTAGGTCCAGTTGCTCTAGGGTCTCATTCAAGTCCTATACTTCCTTAATGATATTCTGGCTAGATGTTCTATCCTTATTGAGAGTGGTGTGTTTAAGTCTCCTACTATTAATGTAGAACTGTCAATTTATCCCTTCAAATCTGTCATTATTTGCTTCATATATTTTGGGGCTTTGCTGTTAACTGCATATATATTTATAATTGTTACATTTTCCTATTGAATTGTACTCTTTATCAGTATAGAATGGCCATCTTTGTCCCTTGTAACTTTTTAATTTAAAGTCTGTCTTATCTGATATTAGTATAACCACCCCAGCTCTCTTTTTTTTTAAAGTTTTTTTTTTAAGATTTATTTATTTTTTATTTATTTCTCTCCCCTTTCCTGCCTTCCCTCTAGTTGTCTGCTCTCTCTGTCCATTCGTCACATGCTCTTCTTTGTCCTCCTGTATTCTGGTCGGTGGCACCTGGAATCCGTGTCTCTTTTTGTTGTGTCATCTTGCTGCATCAGCTCTCCGTGTGTGAGTCACCACTCCTGGGTAGGCTGCACTTTTTTCATGCTGGGCGGCTCTCCTTACAGAGAGGGCTCCTTGCACATGGGGCTCCCCTACGCGGGGGACACCCCTGCGTGGCACGGCACTCCTTGTGCGCATCAGCACTGCGTGTGGGCCTGCTCATCACATGGGTCAGGAGGCCCTGGGTTTGAACCTTGGACCTCCCATGTGGTAGGTGGATGCCCTATCCATTGGGCCAAGTCTGCTTCCCAGCTCTCTTTTGGTTATTACTTGCAAGGTATATTTTTTCTATCATTTCACTCTTAGCCTCCTTGCATCTTTGACTTTAAGGTGAGTCTCTTGCAGACAGCATATGGTTGGGTCATGCTATATTATCCATTCTGCCAATCTCTGACTTTTGACTGGAGAGTTTAATCCATTGATATTTAAAGACACTACTGATAATACAGGACTTTCTTCTGCCATTTTGCTGTTTAACCTTTGTTAAGTGTTATACCTTTTTTGTGCCTCACCTCCATTAAAGCCTACTCTTTTATTTATTTGTTTTCTTATGTTGTACCAAATTGAGTACCTTCTCATTTCTATCTGGATGTATTTTTTGTCTGTTTCCCTTGTGGTTACAATGGGATTAAAATTTAACATCCTAAATACATAACAATTATATTTGGTTTGATACCAAGCTAACTTCAGTAGGATGTACATACACTTTTCCTATATCCCTTTGTCTCCCTACCATTAACACTTATATCTTTGTACATTTGTATGTCCAAAAACCTAGATTTATGATTATTTTTATGTACTTGCATTTTAGTACTTGTAAGAAGAAGTAAAGTTACATACCAAACAATACATTACAATAATAGTGTCATTTATATTTACCCAAATGGTTACCTTTACCACAGGTCTGACTTTCTTTACGCCACTTTGAACCTCTGTCTAGTGTCCTTATATTTCAATTTGAAGAATTCCCTTTAGCATTGCTGTCGGACAGGTCTAGTGGTGATGAACTCTTTCAGCTTTCATTTATGTGAGAATGTCTTAATCTCACCCTCATTTTTGAAGTAGAGTCTCACCAGATATAAAATTCTTGGCTGCCAGTTGTTTTTCTTCAGCACTTTTAAGGTTTTCAACCTGCTGCCTTCTTGCTTCAATGGTTTCTGGTGAGAAATTGGCATTCAATCTTATTGAGACTCCCTTGTACATAACACATTGCTTTTCTCTTGCAGGTTTCAGAAATCTCTGCTTGTCCTTTGCATTTGAAAGTGCAATCAATATATGACAAGGTGCATTTTTTTTTCATGTTTATCCTGTTTGATGTTCTCTGATCTTCTTGGATGTGCATATTCCCATCTTTTGCTAAGTTTGGGAAGTTCCTGTCATTATTTCTTTGATTATTCCTTCTGCCCCTTTCTCTCTTTCTTCCCCTTCTGGGTCTCCCATCTTATGTATATTGGTGTGCTTGATGGTGTCCCGTAGCTGTCTTAGGCTACTTTTGCCTTTAATATTTCTTTTTTTCTTTCTGTTCCTCAGCCTAATGCATTTAAAAATGTCTTGTATTCAAGTTCACTGATTCCTTCTGCCAGCTCCAATCTACTCTTGAAATCTTCCCGGGCATTTTTCATTTCAGTTATTGTGGTCTTCAACTCCAATAGTTCTGTTTGGTTCCTTTTTAAAATTTTTATCTCTTTACTTAAACTTTCATATTGTTCAGTCATTGTTTTCTGATATCCTTTAATTCTTTCTCTGTACTTTCCTTCATCTCCCTGAGCATTTTTAAGATTAATTCTTTTTTTAAGATTTATTTACTTATTTCCCCCCTTTCTTCTCCTCCTAGCCTCCCATTTTTGCTGTCTGTTTTGTCTTCTCTTCTCATCTTCTCTCCCCTAGGATTCAATGGGACTCAATCCTGGGGACTTCCGATGAGGAGAGAGGCTCCCTGCCAATTGCATCACCTCAGTTTCTGGTTTCTGCTGTGCCCCACCCTGACTCTCCCCCGTCTCTCCCTTGATGCATCATCATCTTGCTGTGTGACTCACCTGTGCGAGCACTGGCTTAACATGTGGGCACTTGTGCTCACCATACGGGCGCTCACACAGGCAATGGCTCACCAGGCGGTCACTCATGTGGGTACTGGCTCACTACGCAGGCATGCCCCCTCTTCTTATTTTTGCCAGGAGGCCCCAGGAACTGAACCTGGGTCCTCCCACATGGCCGACAGAAGCTCCACCACTTGAGCCACATCTGTTTCCCAAGATTAATTTTTAAAAGATATTCTCTTCATTGTTTGTGTTTTCTTCTTCCTTTGGATGGGCCATTATTTCCTGTTTCTTTGTCTTATACTCTTGTTGCACTGTACATTTTAATATTTTAAAATGTTAACTCTGGGATTTATTCCCTGAGATGTGTGCTTCTTGGTTTTCTGATCAGCTGGTTACAAGATAGAGATTTTGTTGGGCTTCAGCCCTCCAGTCAGGAAGGTCTGCCCAATGCAAGTGCAGTATGCTGGGATTTTCCTGTCTTTTTAGGCCTCTGTCTTGTCCTGGGCTTTTGCTTGTTAGTTGTTTTGGAGTTCTTCTGTTTATAGGTGTTTGACTGTCCCCTCTGTTTCCCAGGGGATAAACCTCCCACTCCTGTGTATTTGAAGTCAGCAGGCATTTGTCCCAGCCTGTCTGCCTCTATAATTTTTATACTCCTTTCATGTCTCACAGTCCTTTTGTCTGGAGGACAAATTCTGGGAGGAGGGTCACTTTGGGGTGGACTTTCCCAAGTCTGTCTTTCCCAGGCAAAATGAGGCCAGGGACCCATAAAGGGGTGCAGACTGGCTCCAATGCAAAGGCACCAAAGCTTCTCTGATGGCTCTCCAAAGCTGAGTTTTTCTGATCTGCCTGGCAAATTTAGCCCTTCAGCTGACTATCCCCTACAATTCTGAGAAAGCACTGTATCTTTAAATATCCCCTGCCCATGCCCCTGTCTAGAGAGGGTTGAAACAATGGCCACCACTGCCATTGTCTGGAGTGGGATTGAATCTGAAGCTGCCCTCAGTGCTAGGACCCAGCAATTTAAATTAACTAATCAGAAGCCATGATCAGTGATTGCCCATGCCCACTCCTGTTCTTGAGGAAGAGGATTTTTATGTCTCTTTCTGTCACCAGAAGCTAGCCAGGGAATGGACCCCAAGGTGGCATGTGGTGAGAGTGGGGGATGAGTGCTGATAGCTGTTACATGGTGAGAGCAATTTATAGTTCTTTATCAAAATTTATCAGCCTCTTCCTCTGCTCTTCCCTGATGCTGTGCAGTGTTCTTCTGGACTTGGAGTTTCAAAATAATTTGACAGTTTCTGCCTGTTTGGTAGAAAGGCTGAGTTCTGGAGCTCCCTACTCCAGCATTTTCCCTGGAAGTTTCCTTGTGTCATTTTGTAATTTATACCCTTTCCCTTTCCCTAGTCTCCTATCCCTATAAACCACTGATCTATTTTCTGGCCCTATAGTTTTGCCTTTGGAATCATATGGCATGTATCCTTTTGAACCCCATTGTCCATTTTCAATTGGGTTGTTCATCTTCTGCTTATTGAGTTGTGAAAATTCTTATATATCCTGGATACTAGTCCTTTGTCAGAGATATGTAAACATAACATTTTTTTTCCAGAGTGTGATTTGCCTAATCATTTTCTAAATGGCATTTTTGGGGGAGTGAAAGTGTTTAATTGTGACAAAGTCCAATTTTTCATTGCTTTCTTTTATTGCTATTACTTTGTATGTCCTAAGAAATCTTTGCCCATCCACAAATCAGGAATATTTCTGCTATGTTTTTGTGGTGTTTTGAGGCTGAATGGATCCCAGAAAAGTATGTTCTTGGGGCTAGTCCATTCCTGTGGGTGTAAACCTATTGGGAATAGGGCCTTTTGATTAGGTTGCTTCAGTTTAGGCATGGCCCAGTGTGGGTCTTAATTCTCTTACTGGAGTCCTTTATAAATGGAATGATTATGGAGAGAGAGAGAAAGCCACAGAAATAAGAAGCTGAAAGCAATGAAACCCAGAAGAGAAGAGAGAGGCCAGCAGATGCCACCATGTGCCTTGCCATGTGGCTGAGGAGTCCAGGACTGGCATCTGGTCTTTGGGGAGAAAGCTTTGCCTTGATAATGCCTTGATTTGGGCATTTTCACAGCCTCAGTACTGTAAACTTGTTAGCTAATAAATCCTCATGGTAAAAACCAACCAATGTCTGGTATATTGCATTTTGGCAGCCTAGCAGACTAGAGCAGTTTTCTTCCAGAAAGCTTATTGTTTTATCTTTAAATTTTGTTCTGTGATCAATTTTGTATTGATTTTATATGTGGTGTGAGGTAGAGGTCAAAGTCCATTTTTCTCTAGCCCATCAATCAAAATCCACCTCTCCAATGTGACCCCATAGCATGTGTGCTCTATGGCAGGCACTCATTTCTCCCACCTCCTAGCGTTTTTCCATTTTTGTAGACTTACTGATTCTTCAATTGGACTATATGTTTTTTATGGGCAAGGGCCACACATATATATAAAGAAGAAGATTGGGTAGTGCTAATGAAATAAATATTGAGGTCTGCTGGACCTAGGATTGAATCCAGGCTCCATCATTTACCAGCTGTCCGAGCCTGGGCAAGTCATCACATCTCTTATTGGTTCGGGAAGCACTTATGGTCTACCATGTGCCTGCTGTGAGGCTAGGTGGTGGAGACAGAGTTAAATTCGACTCAAGCAGCCCTTGAGGGGTCCCACTTTAGATGTGTGCATGTGAATTATGGAAAAGGTAATCATTTAACAATGGTCTAAGGCCATAACAGGAATGAATATGGGATTTATGGGATCAGAGGTGATAGAGAATGGCTTTCTTATGGGGCTAAAGCCTGCTCTGAATTTCAAGGGAGGAATCAGCCAGGCAAAGTTGGATGGTGTAGAAATTTCCTTGTGAAGGGAGCAGCAAGAGCAGTACACTTAATTTCCCAAACTTAGCAAAAGGCCTTGAGGTGCATTTCCTCATCTGAAACATGAATTTCACTTCATAGAGTTGTTTTGAGGATAACATAGGAGCACGTGACATAGGATTGCATTGCATGGAACATCCTTACATAAAATTACTTATTGTTTATCTGAAACTGCTATATCTGGCAATTTCTGTGACAGCACTTAGCACAGTACCTGCCACGTAATAGACAACCAATAAATATGCCTTAAGTTTAGCCTAAAGCACACAACCAATCCAATGTCCACATAGAAGAGGTGGCATTGGATTGGGAAAAGTGGACATGGTGGACGATGGGTATGGGGAAAGGCAGGAAGAGATGAGAGGTGGAGGCGTCTTTGGGACATGGAGCTGCCCTGGATGGTGCTTCAGAGGTAATCACCGGACATTGTAAATCCTCACAGGGCCCACTGGATGGAATGGAGGAGAGTATGGGCCATGATGTGGACCATTGTCTATGAGGTGCAGAGGTGCCCAAAGATGTACTTACCAAATCCAATGGATGTGTCATGATGATGGGAACGAGTGTTGTTGGGGGGGGGAGAGGGGGGGTGGGGGGATGGGGTTGAATGGGACCTCACATATATATTTTTAATGTAATATTATTACAAAGTCAATAAAAAAAAAAGTTTAGCCTAAAGCTGTTAAAGTCTGGAATGGAGGAGGAGGAGGGCTAATGGGTGGGGGAGGAAGGATAAACCTAAAGGCAGGAGTAATAAGGTGGTAAAGATAGAATTTGGCCTTTGAAGTTATTGACGATTTAGCTTTCAGAAGTGAGGAAACTCAGACATTTCTTGTCGGGCATGAACGTTGTCTTTACCTAGGCCCCCTTCTTGGTTAGAACTGCCCTGGAATGATGCTGATGCATATCTGGCAGGTAGGGGTCCTTCGAGGTGGGCGGAAAGTACAGTTCTGGGGGAAGTAGACCAGAAGGCTAAGACTAGGCATAGGTTTTTCTCCGGGGAGTATATACTGTAAACATTTTTCCTTCCTTTCTCTTCTTTGAGTCTGAGGAATTCTGAAAATCCAGGTGGCCTCTCATAGAAACATTTTGGAGCACTCTAGCACCCTAGGAACTGTGTGGCCTGGTTCCCCAGCCCAGCCCCCACCTGGGCCCTCTTGGGAGTCTAGATCACCTTCCTTCTCTCCTGTGGCCCTCCCAGGGGCTCTGCTCCAAAGACGGAACTTCCTGACCTATTGGAGAAGGGGAGGAGGGACGTTCCAGCCCTAGGTGATATGGCTGTGTCTCCATGTGCTTAACAAATTGCCTGTTCACTCAATTACATTTTATTTAATCATCTGTAATCATATAAATTATGCCTGATGGTGGTAAATGTTCGTGTCAGTTCCTAATTACAGATTGATTAATTGGCTGGGTTGATCTGTATTACTACTTATATAAGAATATATGAAGATGATGATAAATTAGAACTGGCGGTGCTGAGCACAGGAACGTGGAACATTTTCAATTGCATCCCACTTTTTTGGGATGGGGAAGGCATTCCCACTTCCCCATCTTGTTTCTGTCAGATGCTTCCAGGAGGAATTTTCTATTGATTAATTGATTTTTGGGAACACCTGAGTCAAGAAATATTTATTATTATTTAGTTAGTATATGTGTGTGTGTGTAAAAATTTTGCCATGCATTGCCTTTCTCTTTGGCTGTGGCAGAGATGAATAATGACAAGCTCATTAAGTTCAGTTGGGCTCATTACAGCCTGCTGGGCTCAGAAAGTTCCTGGGCTTGGATTTGGCCTGGGGATCAGGAATCCAAGGAAGGAAGGGGTGGGGGTGGAGTGGGGGGGGGGGGGGGAGCAGGGAGAACTCAATCAGTATCTAGGAAGCTATTCCTTATTAGATGATTTCATCTTTTTATTTCCTTGAAAGAAGTAGAATGTCAAATGGTCCAGAATGTACCTTGCAGTTTTTCTCTAGTAACATAAGACCTTCGTGGATGTATTTAAGGCAACTTGCCTAGGATGTGTAATTGCTAGTTCTCAGCTTTTGAGAATGTAACTTAATTAGAATGTACTCCTGCTTCCATTGTCCTTGTTCCCCCTCCCATTCATACCTTGGGTTAAAGGTAAAGATGATTTCCTTTTTCTAAGAGGCAACATGGGATCAGAGAGGTAAGGAGGAGAGAGGGAGAATATGAAAAGCCCTGGCTTTAGGGAAGGGGCTGGAAACTTTATCCCAGGCTCTTTGCCTCCTGTGAAGTGATGGGCAGAGGAAGAATGGCAGAAATGGCAGAAAATCCTGTGGGTGTCATATTTTTTGAAGTTATGGCAGAGGGTACCTAACACAGCATCCCAGGGGGCTGTTATTGGAGAAGACCATCGACTGGTCCCTCCCCTTAACAAATGAGCTGCAACAGGAGCAAAATTTGTTGTCATTAAGGGATCTGGGAGACCTTCTTTCCTTGGGGATTTTCAATATTTTAAAATTTTATTTTTAAAGAAGCTTTATATTACATAAATGTTACATAAAAAATACAGGGGGTTCACATATGCCCCACCCAATCCCACTCCCACACTTTCCTGTATTAACAACTGTTTATGAATTCCAAAATTAGATATGGGCATGCGTTTATAAATTGTAAACTGGTCTGTTCCTCTGGGCCTCGGGGCATATTAGATTGTATTAGATTCAGAGGTTTTGCATTTACTTTATTAAATCAAGATTAGGACTTTTATTTACCACATCGTTAGGGCTTCTCAGTTTGACCCCCTCCCCCTTTGTGGGTTATATAAACGGATGCTCCGTCAAAGACAGGGAAGTAAATATACAGAGAAGAACACAGAGAAAGAGAGACAGCTCATTAGACACAGCAGTGGCCCTGGGAAGAGAGATGAGCCTGATAGTCTATAGCTGACCTTGTGAAGAGAACAGAGCAGCTGAGCCCAGAAAGAAATGAACCCTGGTGGGGGGGAGATGAGCCTTATGTCTGCCTAGAGCTGAGATAGGAAGAAGCGGGGTCCACAAAGCCTTAAGAGGTAAGAGGAAGGCAGAACCCTCACAGACATCGCCTGCCATCTTGCTTCAAAATGTGGCAACAGAGTTCGGTGAGGAAGTAAATTTGAGTTGGACTCTTTAGGGCCTTATAACTGTAAGCTTCCACCCCAATAATTATCCTTTATAAAAGCCAATAGATTTCTGGTATTTTGCACCAGCACCCCTTTTGGCTGACTAATACAATAACATCTTTAATTAGTGTGGTACAGTTGTTACAATTGATGAACATATATTGAAACATTGCTACTAACCATGGAGTATAGTTTACATTATAGTTTATACTCTGCCCTGCACAATTTTATAGGTTATGACAAGGTATATAATGGTCGGTATTCATCATTGCAATGTCATGCAGGACAATTCCAATGTCCCCAAAATGCCCCCATGTTGCATCTATTCTTCCCTCTCCCTCCTCTCAGAACCTCTGGTGGCCACTGCTTTTATAGCAATGATAAAAGTTCTCCCATTGCTAGAATAATAATAAGTCTATAATAGAATAATAATAATTCTACTTTAGTCCACTGTTGATTCCCCAATCTTGAAGATTTGGGGATGGTGATGACTACTCTGTTTTTGTTTGAAAGGGAGCTTTGGTCTGATGGGGCAGTTGGATGGAACTATCTTGCTTGCAGTTGCAGACACTCTCTGTTCCTTGGGATGGGTGTTATCCATCATCATCTCATTAGATGCCCTGAGTGAGTCCAATGAACAAGAGAGTAGGTGTTGCTACTCTGCTGAGAATCAGGGCTGAATTGGTACATGGGCAGACCAAAGATTTAAGTCTCTGGGACATGTATTTAGTAAGTATAGTGCTAAATAAAGGTTCAAATGAAAGGGGCAGAATAGCTACATGTAGGGAAACTATAAATTAGTCTAACTCTGTTACACTGGGGAGCATAGATTCCAAGATAAGGCCCACTGAAAAGGTGCTGAATTTCTGAGATCGTCTGCCCTGCCTCTAGTGTCTAATTGTCTCTAGAGCCCTCAGGAGCCCCACTGTTTGAAGCACTGTTTACTGTGGCAGTCAGTGAGCCTTGTGGCTTTTTTTTTTGTCTTTATTTTTTTAATGTTACATTCAGAAAATATGAGGTCCCCATATACCCCCATCCCCCTCACCCCACTCCCACGCCCATAACAACAACATCCTCCATCATCATAAAACATTCATTGCATTTGGTGAATACATCTCTGAGCACCGCTGCACCTCGTGGTCAGTGGTCCACATCATAGCCCACACTCTCCCACGTTCCACCCAGTGGGCCATGGGAGGACATACAATGTCCGGTAACTGTCCCTGCAGCACCACCCAGGTCAACTCCAACCCCTGAAAATGCCCCCACATCACATCTCTTCCTCCCACTCCCTACCCCCAGCAGCCACCATGGCCACCTTCTCCACACCAATGCCACATTTTCTTCGATTACTAATCACAATAGTTCATAAATAGAATATCAGTAAGTCCACTCTAATCCATACTCTATTCCTCCACCCTGTGGACCTTAGAATGGTTGTGTCCTCTCCACATCTATATCAAGAGGGGGCTTAGATTCCACATCGATGCTGGATGCAATTCTCCTGCTTTCAGTTGTAGGCACTCTTGGCTTCCTGGTGTGGTGGTTGACCTTCTTCACCTCCATGTTAGCTGAGTGGGGTAAGTCCAATAAGCCAGAGTGTAGGAGCTGAAGTGTGTTGAGGCTCAGGGCCTGGCTATCACATGGTCAGTCCAGAGATTCAGGTCCCCTGCACCAACTACATTAAACCCCAGCACCAACTACAGTTCTGGTAAAAGTAACAGGAGAGGCTTGTGGACAAAGATCACATCTGAGTCCAGCTCCATCACACAGAAACACAAACTCCAAAGTAGGGCCAACTGATATGGCACTGAACTCCATCTGCCATGACCGTAGAATCTGTGGGTCTCTGTAGCCCTCAGAAGAACCAATACCTGGGGTTGTATCTACATTTATCTGTCTCTGGGACTCTACTCAGGTGTGCATAAGGGCAACTCCTCTGATAACCTCCTGGCTCTTTTTGGAGACTCAAAGCCATATAAACTCATTTGTCCTTTCCATTTCCCCCTTGATTCAGGTCAAAAAGCATTTTTAACTCCTGTATTATATGTAGACTGAGATATTCTGCTGGTCTGAGTTGACCCTTTTATTCAAAGTCATTTTCTAGTTACATCATCAGCTGGTACTCAGTGCCAGGGAGGCTCATTTCCAGGAGTCATGTCCCACGCTGGGGGAAGGCAACACATTTACATGCTGAGTTTGGCTTCGAGACTGGCCACATTCGAGCAACACGGCGGCTCTCAGACGGTAACTCTTAGGCACCCTGCAGCTCTAGGCCTTGTTCTTATTTCAGGTGCAAAGGCTTACAAGTATAGTCATTAGTATCAAGGGCTCATTGTTAGACCTTCCTTTTTTTTGGTCTTTGCCGTTGCACTTGGGGGATTGTTGCTGTTCCTTTAGGGACTGTGATAGAACTCCTCTGGCTAGGAACTCAGCACTCCCTCAGTCATTGTTTTTAATTGTAACCACTATGAAAATATCCAAACATTTTTATGTACCCTGGATATATGTCCTGGAGAACTCCCTGCCAACCATGTGTCCCCTGTCAATAACATCCCACACCAGTATTCCTCCCCTGCCATTGTTGAACCTCTCTGTGATCCAAAACTTCTTCAAAAATGAAGCCCAATATATTGCCAGGTTCCATTAATAGTAAAATGGAATATAGTGATGAGTTTAAAGGTTAGATATAGAATACATATTAATTTAGAAAAATTAAGGTAAAAATAAATTGGGTATCAAAAAATTAAAAAATACAAAAGCTTTGTTTTTGATGTTTTGCCTTCCATCACTGCAATAAGTGTTGCCCTGTATGCAGATTGGCAAGGCAACTTCTTCCGTCTTTTCCTCAGTGTCTATGTCCTTTCTTTTTCTTATATATTTTTCCTAATTATTAAGCTTATCTTCACAAAAGTTTTAGATCACAGTAATTCATATATACAATATACAGTACTCCCACATATCCAACATAAAACCCTTTCCCCTTCCACAGGAATAATCTTTTTACATATTCATACTATATTTACTGAAACTAATGTACAGATATTGAGACAATAGCTTTCAAACAAGGTAATATTTGGGTTTACATTGTGGTTTATATTTTAGACTATACAATTTTCTAAATTTTTAGTTATCTTATGTTTTACATTATGATTTACATTTTAGCCTACCAGCCTCTATATATTTTTGGTGTAATTTAAGATATCTTATATCCATCCTTGCATAATATTGTGGAACACTTCTATTGCCCTTGTGGGTTTTTGATATGAATTATACTTTATTCTTGTGTGAGATTTTCAAGTTTTCCAACTGCTTTCATATCTATCGTATAGCTTCATGACATAAAACACAGACTCTGGAATCCAAATGCCTTGAGTTCAAATCCCAGCTTTACCACTTAGTTATGTGATCATGGGTAAGCCACTTAGCCTCAGTTTCCTCCTTTGTAAAGTCCTACCTCATTGGTTTGCTGCCAGGAATCAGTAAGTTAATAAATATGTAAATATTGAGAACACCGCACCTCAAGAAATGTGAATTCTTCTCTTTATCTGACCATTTGATCTCAGAATAGCCAGGGAATATGCTAGGATGGATAACTAAATTCTTTTCTTAGGTGAAGCACCTAAATCCCAATGTAGTGAACAACTTGCTCTGGGCCACTGATTTAATTAGTGGCAGGGATGGGACTAAAACCTTGGCCTCCTAAATCCTTAGGGAGGAGGCAAATCTCCCCGAGATGGGGCCACAGAAAACTTAACCAGAGGACTTTCAGTATCTTCTTTTACTCTTGCTCGCAGTGGTCCTGCCCTTCTTTTAGCTTCCTTCTGCTGAGAACTAAGCTCTCGTTTCTCTAAAGCACAGGCTACTCTTGAGTAAAATAATTTCTTTCCACTTTATTTCCAATTTACTCCTCCTCCTAGTTGGTAAAATGATCATCCTGCTTCTTGTTAGATAGCACTCCAGGAATACAATATAAGGGTCAAACTGATAGCTCCTAACTTGTTGCTAATGTTCAGGACAAGTCTTAGAATTTTCCACATTTTCAACTACAGCATGATGCTCACTGAAAATGGAGGGCTCATATATGAAACATCAATTTGTCTCTCTCATCATCCCTCTACCTCATGTGATGCTGGATGAAGGTTTAACGATAGGGTTTGGAAAGAGGGGGTGGGGTGCAGCTCATTAGCTTATTATGTTTACTAAATACAAATGGAAGAAGAGATAGAATGGAATTGTTGGTTTGCAGGTATTCCTCAACCAATGGTTAGATTTGATTGTTGACGTAATCTAACATCCTTGAACTAGGTTTCCAGGAGGATAATGAAGGATCAGCTGCTCATTAGACATCAACTTAGCTTGACATCAACTGCTGCTTGTGAGAAGGGATTTCCCTAAGATCTACCTGCAGGTGCTCCATAGTGACTTAAAAGAACATCAGAAGACTTTTAGGATCATGTGCTTGAACGTCTAGTTTCTTGAATCAACCCCTTTTTTTTTTTTTTTTAAAGATTTATTTATTTATTTAATTCCGCACCCCCCACCCCCCGCCCCCGTTGTCCGTTCTCTGTGTCTCTTTGCTGCGTCTTGTTTCTTTGTCCGCTTCTGTTGTCTCTTGTTTCTTTGTCCGCTTCTGTTGTCGTCAGCGGCATGGGAAGTGTGGGTGGCGCCATTCCTGGGCAGGCTGCACTTTCCTTCGCGCTGCGTGGCTCTCGTTACGGGGCGCACTCCTTGCGCGTGGGGCTCCCCTACGTGGGGGACACCCCTGCATGGCAGGGCACTCCTTGCGGGCATCAGCACTGCGCATGGGCCAGCTCCACACGGGTCAAGGAGGCCCGGGGTTTGAACCGCGGACCTCCCATGTGGTAGACGGACGCCCTAACCACTGGGCCAAAGTCCGTTTCCCTCAACCTCTATTTTGCTTGTTCTTTGTTCCTTGCCTCTCCCTCCCTCTTTCCAGATCCATTCTCTGCCCTCCTCTGTTGAACTGAGCTCTGTACTCTGGTCCTTATGGGTTATATTTCCTAGGATTCCCTCATCTTCTGGATTCCTGCTAGTTTCAGCCAATGGGACACATAGGTAGGAGTCAGAGGTGGGAGAAAAGAGAGGTCAAAGGATTTATTACCCTGTCCATCTCTCTATTTGGCTGCATTCCTCTGTGATCATGCTTCTATCAGACATCCCCTTTTCCATGTAATACTATTGCTAGGTCTAGGGAGTTTCATCATTTCCTGCTGGCTCCCTGAGTCCTGCCTTGTCATGGTTCGGGAGAATGGCTGTGTTTCTCTACCTCTGGCTACAGCTCCTGTTGGGTGGCTCCACCCCCATGGATGCCATTTATCACTAGATTCTGTAATCCTGCACCCTCATTTTGTGCCTTCAGGTCTAGGGGTTGCAACAGCTTCTCATGGTTTGTTTTGGGTTGAATTGTGACCCCCTCCCCTTCCCGCCAAAAAAGGTATATCAAAGTCCTAATCCCCTGTACCTCAGAATGTGACTTTATTTGAAAATAGGGTCATGGTAGATGTAATTAGTTAAGAAGAGGTCATACTGGAGTAGGGTGGGCCCTTAATCCAATATGACTGGTGTCCTTCTAAGAAGGAGAGAAAAGACAGACACAGGAGAGAGGATGACCACTTAACAACAGAGACAGAGATAAAGTGCTACAGCTGCAAACCAAGGAATGCCAAGGATTGCCAGAAAACTACTAGAAGCTAGGAAGATGGAAGAAAATATTCTCCCCTACAGGTTTCAGAGGAACATGGCCTACCAACACCTTGATTTTAGACTTCCAACCTCCGGAACTGAGACAGTAAATTTCTGTTGTTTAAAGTCACAAGGTTGTAGTCATTTGTTATAGCAGCACTAGGAAGCTAAGACACCATTGCTTCACCATCCCTTCTGTTCACAGCTCCATTAATAGTCCCTTCATTAAACTCTTCATTTAACCCTTTAAGTGTTCTAGGGTTTTTTCTTGGACCTAAATTTAGGAAGCTAATTTGGTGTGTGACCCTGAGAATATCACACTACTGCTCTAGGATCAGGGAACCTGACATCTCATACCAAGTTTTATCAATTAGGAAGCTTTTGCCTGCAAGTAACTGAACAAGTAGTTAAGCTAAATTAAACACCTAATAAGGGGTTTATTAGCTCCTGGAACAAGTCATTTGGAGTTAGGGCAATCCCAAGTTTGTTTAGTTTATTAGTTCAATGACATCTCAGCTCTTTTTCAATTTGTGTGACTTTTCCCCTTTACCAGCTTCCCTCATGGTGTAGATGGCTGCTGTGGTTCCAGGCATCTCATGGAGATTCACTGATTTCCAGCAAAGAGGAAAGGTGTTTTATTCCATTTACTTCTTTATTAGCAGAAGTTCTCCAGCCAACTTTTTCTCAGATCCCACTGGCCAAGATTCAGTCACATATCTACCCTAAACAGATCACTAGCAAAGGGGCTGAGACAACTGTGCTTGACTCCATGATGGTCTGGGGAGGAAGACCACCTTTTTCTGAATATATAGTTTGGTAGGTGGTGACACTTGAATAAAGTTGAGGCTCTGTCACACAATGAGTGTGTGTGTGAGGCAGATTGAGGACAATTGGTTGTTCGTTGACAGGGCAGCCAACAGTGTCTGCCCTGGGAAAATCACATGAAGTCCCTGAAATGCAGGAACCATGATATCCCACATCAATCCATAGGAATGAAAATTCAAGTGTGGTCAGAAGAAAACACAATAAATGAGACATATCCTCCAATATCCCTTGACTTTTATTCAGTTCTTCTCATTTTGCTCTTCTTAATAACAGTTTGTAGTTATAGCTGGCTTTTACAACTTTTCTCTGCATAACACCTGGAGCTATAAAATGGTTAAGCTGCTAAAGAAGTCATGCTACTATGTGTGATATAAGTGTGAGATGTGGAGGACAATGTTAATAGACTATCCAACTTCCATTCCCTGAACTCCTACTTTCAAACTGTACTCTGATGGACTCCATCCTCAGCTTCAGAGGAAAATCCTCATGATTTGGAGCCATTTGGAGCCTTACATTCCCCTGCAGATGGTTACAGGTCCAGGCATGGGCAAGTTGACCCAATAAGATTAAAGGGAGGGACTGAAGTCATGCCTGGGAAATCAGTGCCCCAATTGCCACTGGCAGCCATCTTGTGAACATGAGGGGAGCAAGTGTTAAATTGAATCTGATGTGGAAGAAGGGGAGATGAGAGAGGGAAAGAAAGTAGGAAGACCTCAGTCAACTACATTATTGAACCAAATCTGGTGCTATCCATCACTGATCTTGTTAAGCAAGATGACAGCCTTCCTTATGGGTTAAGCCAACTTGAATTGGGGTTTTTGATTACTTGCAGCTTAGAGCATCCTTGCTGAAATAGACATCCATTGTTTTCTTTTACAAATGAAGAAACAATAAAAAAGTAAGTGAACTGCTTCAGGTCCTACACTCAAGAGAGTGTCAGCAAACTTAGAAGCCCAGTCTTCTGATCTACAGGGAAAATTTTTCCTTCCACTCAATTCCCTCCTGACATGAGAAACTACTTTTCAGTGATGAGAAGTTATCTTTAGTTGATCTGGGGAGTCTGAGAGGAAGGGTGAAAAGTTCCCTAGAAGAACCAATAGGGTCAGGCTGAGAAATCTAATTCCCTCTGCGTTGGCTGCCATCTGGATGGAGATAATTATTACCCTGCCCTTTCTTTGTTTAACTGGCTCTGTATTGAGAACAATGGATTCCAATGAATTGTGCTGGTAAACAATATCTTCTGCTTTCTGGGGGGAAACTTACAAAACAAAGAATGAGGTTGCCCCTAAAAGGGAGGGAACCAGTTGGAGAGGAGAATAGACTAAAGAGCCATGGCAACAGACACCTCTGAGGTTGGTCATGGGGAAAGGTCAGGCTTTGGCAGACCCAATATCTAGAGCCTTTGTGGGAAGATTGTCAGCTCCTGTCCTGAGATGCCAAGCCGCTCCACCCCTTACCTGCTAGTTCTAGGCCACTAAAGCAGCTTGTTGGTTGGTTTCTACAGGAAGCAGCCTCTAGGTAGAGTTTAGCAGGTAGGATGTTTCTTAAGACATGCCCTTGAGATCAACACCTGTTAGGTGAAGGGAAGGAAGCAGGATTGGGCGGAGGAGGGAAGCCAACCTGTGATGCAGCCATGAAGATAGACTTGGCTTGATCCCAGGGGAGCGGAAATGTTCACCAGAGCTGTCCCAACTTGGGTTGAAATGGTCTGGTCTCTGTATGCTCGCTTGCCTTCACTGGTTATTGGGGGTGGGCAGTCCCTGGAAGGGCTCAGCTTTAGGCAGCAGAGACGATCTTGAAGGCACTGACCACTGAGAGCTGACTGCTAATGACACTCCCGGCAGCTGGGATCCCTAGCCCTTCTTTTGTTGTTTATTGTGGTAAATTATACATAAAATTATTTTAACGAGTTTAAGTGTACATTTCCGTGACATTAAGTGCATTGATAATGCTGTGCAACTTTCACCATCTAGTTCCAGAATGTTTTCATCATCCCAAACAGAAACTCATACCTATTAAGCAATAACTACCTGTTCTACCTTCCTCCCAGCCACTGGTAGCCATTTTTCTGCTGTCTGTCTGTCTGAATTTGCTTATTCTAAGCATTTCATGTGGGATATGTAAAATAAATCATGCAATATTCATTCTATTGTGTCTGGCTTAATTCATTCTACATGATATCTTCAAGTTCGCCCACATTAAAGCATGTGTCAGTGCTGCCTTTCCTATTATTGCTGAATAATATTTCATTGTGTTATATACCACGTTTTGTTTATCTTTACATCTGTTTATGGATACTTGGGTTGTGTCTACCATTTGACTCTTGTGAATGATTATGGCAGTTTGTGATTATTTTATGAATCCCAAAAAGAGAAAGATTATTTTTGTGGGCTGGTCTACTCCTGTGGGTGGAAGCAAACTTTTCTTTTTCTTTTTTTTTTTAAGTTAGACCAGTAAGAATAATTTATTGGGAAATAGGGGAGCTTGCTGAGAGATGGAGAGAAAGATGGAAATATGTACCAAGATTTGGTATGGGTTCCTCTAGGCAGAGCGAGTGAGCTCTGGCTTATGTAGTTACTTTTTAAACTATTTATTATTCTTCCCCTTGCTAATGCTAAGGGGAGGAGCCCTGGCTGTTATTGGCTACCTCACCAATGGTGGGGGCCAATGGTGAGGACTGTTTGGAATTTCCAGGGCCAAGAGGAGGTCCTGGATAAAGTTAACTGAGACCTCAGGGTCAGGGTAAATGTCTCAGTGGGGTCTTGTGACCATGTTGTCTATCAGTCATGTTTTCTGTCGGCTATGTTGTGGCTTGTCTTTTCCTTGTTTCCCTGTACTAACCTGCCTCAGCTTCCTCCTCAGAGAGTTCATGCCCTTATTCTTAAAGGGGTGCTGAGGGGCAAGGTCATTTTATTGTAGGTTAGCAACTTTTGCAATTGGGCTATATCAGTGAGGTGTGATTCAGGTTGAGTCTTCACCCCCTTGTTGGGTCCAATAAAATATGGAGACACACCAGGAAAGAGAGCTCTGCCATTTTTTCTCCAGACTACTATTTACTTTTTATTCTTATTATTTTTTTATTGTCTTTTTTAAAAAAGATAAATAGATCAGACAAAATGTTATGTTAAAAATCGTAAGAGGCTCTCATACACCCCACTTGCCCCCCATTCCTCCCACATAAACATCCCCTTTCATTAGTGAAGCACATTCATTGCATTTGGTGAATACACCCTGGAGCACTGCCACACCTCATGGACCACAGTTTACATTGTAGTTCACACTCTCCCCCAGTCCATCCAATGGATTATGGCAGGATAAACAATATTCTGCATCTGTCCTGGCAATAAGGTTCAGGACAACTCCAAGACCTGAAAATGATTCATATCACAGCTCTTCCTCCCTCTCCCAGCCCTCAGCAACTCCCATGGCCACCATCTCCATATCAATGATACAATTTCTTCCATTGCTAGAATCACAACAGTTCTATACAAGAATACCAGCAAGTCCACTCCAATCCATATTATATTCCTCCATCTTGTGGACCCAGGGATGGTGATGTCCACTCCACCTCTAAATTGAGATGGAGCTTATATCCCACATGGCTGATGGGTACAATTCTCTTGCTTGCAGTTGTAGACACTCTCAGTTCCCTGGTATGGTGGTTGACCATCCTCACCTCCTTGTTAGCTGACCTGGGTAAGTCCAACAAACTGGAGAGTAGGTGTTACAAATCTGCTGAGGCTCAGGGCCCAGCTGGCACATGGACAATCCAGAAATTCAAGTCTCCTAATCATACACAAACCCCAGTGCCAATCACAGTTTAGTAAAAGTGACAGAAGACGCATGTGTAGAGCGGTCACATCTGGGTCCAACTCCATCACACTCAGGGACACAAATTCCAAAGTAGGGCCCACTGGCAAGGCAATGAACCCCAGAGCCATCTGTCATGACCATAGGACCTGAGTGTCTCCATAGCCCTCAGGAGCACCAGTACCTGGGGTTGTATCTACTTTGGCTGTCTCTGAGATCCTGCTGAGACATGCATAAGTTTGACCCCTCTGATGACCTCCTGACTCATTTTGAGGTATCTTAGCCAGATAAACTCATTTGTCTGTACCACTTCCCCCTTTTATTCAGGTCTTTTTCTAGTTGCATCATCAGCAGGTGATTGTAGTAATTCCTTAGCACCAGGGAGGCTCATCCCTGGGAGTCATGTCCCATACCGGGGAAGGGAAAGTAATGCACTTACATGCTGAGTTTGGCTTAGAGGACGGCCACATTTGAGCAGCATGGAGGCTCTCAGGAGGCAACTCTTAGGCACCCTGCAGCTCTAGGCCTAGTTGAAATTTCAAGCACACAGGCTCATAAGTATCATCAGTATCAAGGTTCCATCATTGGACCATCCTTCTTCACTGGTCTTTGTCCTTGCACTTGGGGAATTGTTGCTCTTCCACTGGGGAATGTGACAGAGCCCCCCAGCATGGGAACTCAGCACTCCCTCAGTTGTCACGTGTAACTCTATCCACTATGACAATACCCAACGAATATCTGAACTGTACATGCAGGGCAACATCTATTACTGTGATGAAAGGCAGAAGGTAAAAAACAAAGTTTTATGATATTTTTCATTTTTTAATACCCAATTTATTTTTAACTTTATTTTAGTTTTTCTAAATTATTATGTATTCCATTTCTAATCTTTAAGCCTGTCAATACTATTTCATTTTCCTACTAATTGAATTTGACAATATATTAGGCTTCATTTTTGAAGAAATTTTGGATCACAGAAGGGTTCAACTATGGCAGGGCAGGAGCACTGGTGTGGGGTGCCATTGATGGGGGATGCATGGGTGGGAGGGAGTTCTCTGCCATTTTTTACCCTGCTACATGACAGAAAGGAGAGGCTCAGCAGCTGAGGCTCTGGAGAAAGATGAGCCATTTGACTGATAGCTTGCAGCTGAAATCAGGAAGAAAAGGGAGCAGTTAAGCCTGAGAGAAGAGGCCTGATAAGAGTCAATCCCTATGCCTAGTTGCCCTCAGCTGAGCTCCGGGAGATGGTCAGCCCGGGAGGGAAGGCAGAGACCAGGCAGAGATTGCCTATCATCTTGCTTCAACACATGGCAGCTAACCTGGGTGAGAAAGTACCTCTTATGGTACCTTGAGTTGGACTTTTCACAGTCTCAGAACAGTAAGCTTTTACCCCAAATAAATACCCTTTATAAAGGCCAACACTTTTCTGGTACTTTATATTAGCAGCTCTTTGGCAACAAAACAATGATACCATGAACATAGGTGTACAAATACCTGTTCAAGTCCCTGCCTTAAAGTCATTGAGGGTATATACTTAGAAGTGGAATTGTCAGGTCATATGGAAATTCTATGTTTAACTTCTGAGGAATTGCCTAACAGTTTTCTATGGTGTTTGCACCATTTTACATTCCCACCAACAATATATGAGGGTCCCTAATTCTTTACATCTTCACCAAAACTTATTTTCTGTTTTGTTTTTTTAAAAAAAAAATAGTCATTCTAGTGAGTATTAAGTGGTATCTCATTTTAATTTTGATTTGCATTTCTCTAATGGCTAATGATGTTGAGCATCTTTTTATGTGCCTGTTGGCCATTTGTATATCTTCTTTGGAAAAATAACTATTCAAATCTTTTGCCACTTTTAATTTGAATTGTTTGTCTTTTTGTTGTTGAGTTTTAGGGTTTCCACCATTTCTTCCTGAAGGGGGATATGGGCGATACATTTCTGTATCCATCTTTCCTGCCCTCATCTACCACCCCTGGGAATTTCCCATCCTAGAATTAATTTCCTTATATTCAAGGTAGTACTGCATTAATGCGAGATACACTAGTCTGCATTGTCCTAATGTGTATTACAGTGGGAGTCTTCTGTAGACCCTGCCTTCAGCTTGTTCCATCAGTGGTGATGCTACAGGGGGAGGGGCTGTGTGTACCACCGTGGTCCATACTTTGTGCTTGTTGTGAGCCCAGGGAGAGAGGTGGGGATGCAAAGTAACTAGGAAGGCCAAGCCTTAAGTCTTAGGAGCTACTCTCAGCTTCAAGGTCAAGCAGTAATTCTGGCCTTTTAAGGAGGGCCAGTAGGGCGGCAGACTTGGCCCAGTGGTTACGGCGTCCGCCTACCACGTGGGAGATCCATGGTTCAAACTCCAGGCCTCCTTGACCCGTGTGGAGCTGGCCCATGCACAGTGCTGATGCGCGCAAGGAGTGCCCAGCCACGCAGAGGTATCCCCCACGTAGGCGAGCCCCACGCGCAAGGAGTGCACCCCGTAAGGAGTGCTGCCCAGTGTGAAAGAAAGTGCAGCCTGCCCAGGAGTGGTGTGGCACACAGGGAGAGCTGACACAACAAGATGACGCAACAAAAAGAAATACAGATTCCCGTGCCGCTGACAACAACAAAAGCGGACAAAGAAGAGCACACAGCAAATAGACACAGAGAACAGACAACTGGGGTGGAAGGGGGAAGGGGAGAGAAATAAATAAATAAATAAATCTTGAAAAAAAAAGGAGGGCAGTTGAATGGGGAATGACTCAGGTCAGAAGTGGTGCCTAACCACATCTATGATTGTGTGACTTGAGTCAGTTGCAAAGCCTGACTGTGCTTCGTTCTCCTCATCCATAAAATTTAGATGATAACTCCTTTTCTACTTCTTGGATAAGACTATTGTGAAGGTGAACAGTGTAAAAAACATGAAAGCAAAAAATTAAAAATCCTACAGAACCGTGAGCTATTGCTATGATCATGTTTGCTATTTTTGTCAGTGGTTGATGGGCTGTATAAAAGCTGTACCCAAGCACCATGGCCTATCCTAGAAAAGACAAATGCAAAATGCTGAGCAAAGGCAAAGCATTTGACTCAGAGGAAATGGTTCCTCGCGTAGGCACCAGTTCCCCTGCCTTCTTCCCAAAAGTCCCCACTGGCATCTCACTCTCTAGCCCTCAGGGAAGGTCAGTTCTTTGAATCTTCTGACCTGTGTCTCCTCCTTTGCACGCTTACTAGCGTGATCTTCAGAAGTCTTGGTTTGGTGTGAGTCCCTGGATTAGGATCGGCCCTCGGATGGCAGGGATTATCTCCCTTCTCTTTGCTGCCGGAGCTTGCCTGACTCAGGCTATGGGGGGCCAAGTTGTTCTTCTAAGTGTGGCTCACAGCTGAGAGGAGCTGGTGTGAGTGCTTTGAGGGATGCCCAGAATGGGCTGGAATTTGGGCAAGGGGTCAGAGTTACCCCGTGGCAGGTTAGGAACTTGTACACTAATAGGCTATCAGCATTGGAAGAGAGTTTAGTCATCATTTGTCACACTTCCTGCCACCCTCCCCCCCCAAGTTAATTTTCCATAAATACTTTTGGAGCCCCTTAAACACACCAGGCCCTGTTCTGGGCATGGGAAATGTTGCATTGGACAAAACAGAGTAAAATCCCTGGCCTTGTGGAGCTTACATCCTGGTTGGGGGTGGGAGCACATAATATATAAACTATCCAGTACGCTATATATCGTGTCAGATAGTGATAAGTGCACAAAGAAAAGTCAGGCAGTTAAGATAGCAGGCAGTGTCAGAGAGAGAGGGGGAGGGGGTGCTGTTTTCAACAGGGTGGTGAGGGCAGGCTTCTCTGGGAAGGTAACATTTGATCAGATATGTGAAACAGGTAAAGAAGAGCCTTGTGGATATGAGGGAAGGGCATTCATTCCTAGGGGCGTGAACAGCATGTGCAAAGGCCCTGAGGTGGGACTTTGCCTGGCAAGTTTGAGGTACAGCAAGGAGGCCAGGTAGCTGGAGCAGGGTCGTGGAAGGGGGGAGAATGGGTAGGGGATGGTCAGAGAGGTGGTAGAAGGGGGTGGGAGGAGCACACAACTAGTTGGGCTTTGCAGGCCTTGCACTGGTTCTGCTTTTGCTCTCAGTGAGGCGGGGAGCTATGACAGGCTTCTGAGCTGGGAGCGATGAACTCTGACTTAGGTTTAAGAGGATCCCTCAGACTGGTGAGTAAATAGACAACAGGAGGCAAAGGGTGGAAGTTGGGAGACTGTAAGAAGTCTATTGGCCTGGGTGTTAGCAGTGAGGTGGTGAAAGTGGTTGGATTCTGGAAGCATCTTGAAGGTAATGTTGGCAAGATTCGATGATAGATAAGGGAACTGATCCAGAGAGTGATTTGGACTTGACAGAAGTGATTTGCCTCCAGTTGTACAGCTGGTCAGTGGCAGACCAGGACCAGAATAGCCTGTGGACTCTGGGCCTAAGCCGTGCTCCTGTATGTGTGATGTGCTCGTCAGTTCAAGGGCACGTGCCTGTGTGTGCGAGGTGACTGTGTGTTAGTGTGCTTTTGTGTCCACGGGTGTGGGAAGGCAAGCGAAAGCAGGAGGAGAACTGCCTTTCGGCTGACCACTGAATTAGTGCCACTGAATTAGTGACCATTTTGTGCCTCTCCTCATATCCGTCCTGCTCGTGCCTCTTGGCACCTTCCAGCCCATTTCTTCCACCCCTGCTCCTTCTGTTCCTGGGTCTGGGCTAATCTGGCTTTCATGAAGCAGTCCTTCCCCACCTGCTCCGACAACGGAGAGGAAATAGTGACCCCTTAGGCCTTTCCTGACTTCTCTTTTCCACCTGTAATTCTCTCACGCTAAGTCCCAGCTGACCAACTCTGTGACAGGGCGTCTTTTTGTGGCCCAGGGCTGAGATGGGGATAGAATGGGATGGCAGAGGGAGTGGGTCGGAGAGGACCTCTCACAGGAGACAGAAAGAGTGACCTGGCGATGGGTCACTGTGTGTGTCCAGGAGAAGCGGGTCCTCAGTGCTCACTTGGGAAAAATAGCTGTGACACCAGCTAGGGAAGGGATTCCCAGTGGATTATTGAAAAGACCACACAGGGCCACCCTGTGGCCCAGGATTCTTTCTCTTTCGCAGGTGGACTTCTCTTGGCTCTGCCATTCTCCAGCAGTTCAATGTGAGGCTCAGTTGCTGCTGCCTTGGCCAGCTATCTTAGACGCATGCTCCAGGAATTCATACGGGCCTCCAGCAAATCCTTTCATGCTTTAGCTTTCCCAGGAATGCTGGCAGCAACAGGAATCCGGAAGAGACAAGAAATGGATTCTCCTGTAGAGCCTACTGCAGACACCTCGATTTTGGCTTGTTGGTATAGATTTCTGACTTCTGGTTTCCAGAACTGTGAGAGAATAAATTTTGGTTGTTTTAGGCCACCAAGCTTGTGGTACTTTGTTACAGCAGCTACGGAAAATTAACACAACAATCCGTACACATTCCTGTTGCTAGGGAGCCTTAGCTTAGGCTGCTCTCCCAGTCTCTTCACTCCTTCTCCCTGCCTACTGTGCTCCTGCCTCTGCTATGGAAGATTCCTGGACACCCCATCTCTGACTTCCTCTAAGGCTGTCACAGGTTCCCACAAATTGCCCAGTACTAGTTTAATCACCTGTGAGTGTCTGGGCTTCTGTGGAGACTGGAGATGCTTGGGGCAGGGCCATTTCTTGTTGTTCCTTAAAGACTGGGTGATGTGGGACCTATGCGCGGAATGGTTGGGGCCAGTGAAACCTGGTTGTGCTCAGCGCTCCTCAACCTCCTTCTCCTCCTCCCACTCTGCCACATTCAGTTGGTTTATTTGGGATTACAAAATAGTCAAGTTAGAAGGGGCTCAAGTTTCCAGGGCAGAAAATGCCCCCTACTCAAGGAAAGAATCCCTTGTACGCCATTTCCCAGAGACGAGCCAGACGTGGCCTGCTTAGCTTTAGCGTTGCAAAGAAGAAATGACCCCTTCCTGTGGAAGTCCAGCCCACGCTGGCCAGTGTGCATGGTCAAATTCAGTTGTGCTCAAGGTCTCAGGCACTGACTGAGTAGTGAGGATGTAGTGCTTGCCCTCAGGGAAGGCACAGGTTGGTGGGGAAAGCAGACAAGAACTGTATAAGAGATGAACATTAGGGCAGGGGGAGCACCATGGTGGGATGCCCCGGCCAGCCTGGGAGGCAGTGTGAGGGCCACAGCGAGGTCCCAGAGGAGGAAGAGGTCAGCTGCATGTTAAAAAAACTCCCTTAGTTTCCTTTGGCTGCCATAACAAGTTACCACCATCTTGGTGGCTTCGAGCAATGAAGATTTATTCTCTCACTGTTCTGGAGGCCAGAAGCCTGAAATCAGTATCGCTGGGCGGAAATCAAGTTGTCGGCAAGGCTGAGTTCCCTCCAGATGCTGTAGGGAGAATCTGTTCCTTGCTTCTTCCCCTTTTTCCTCCCACCTCTCCGGCCACATCACTCGGGTCTCTGCCTCCATCTTCACATGGCCTCTCTTCTGTCTGTGTCAGATCTCCCCTTGCTGCTCTCTTAGAAGGATACCTATGATTGCATCTCATGCCCACCCAGATAATCCAGGACAATCTCCCCATTTCCAGAGCCTTTCCTTAATCACACCTGCAAAGACCCAGTTTCCAGTGATTAGGACCTGATGAGTTTGGGGCCACCCCTCTGCCCACTAGAGAGGAGTGGAAACTGGCTGGTGAAGGGCCTTCCAGGCAAGGGACAGTGTGTGCAAAGGGCCATAAACAGCACTGTGAAATCTGCAAATCTTCTCTTCCAAGGGACAGCCTTTGGTGAAGAAGTCTGAAATCAAGGTGGCAGCAGAGCCATGCTTCCTGTGAAGCCTGTAGGGAAGGACCTAGTCTGTACCTCTCTCCTGGCTTCTGGCTGTGGCTTGCGCACTATCCATGGCATTCTCTGCCTCAGTTGTCCCATGGTGTTCTCCCCTCTGCCTGTGTCTCCGCTCCCCTTCTTATAAGGACACCAGCCGTATTGCATCAGGGGCCCCGCTGTGCTCCATATGACCTTACTGTAACTTGCCTAGTGCCATCTGTAATGACCCTATTTCTAAATAAGGGCACTTTGGGAGGTACTAGGGATCAGGACATTAGCATATCTAATTTTGGGTTGTGCAGTTCCACCCATAACCCACACCCATCCTCATCCTCCACACCTAGCCCTCCTTCTTCCTGCATGCTCTCTGCCTCCTGATCATCCAGCCTCTTGCACAGGAACCCCTGCCTGCCTGCCTGATGACCACCTGCCTCCTCGCCCCATAGGCCCTTTACCTTCCCTGGCTGGCAGCTGGGTCTGTTTTACCTGCTCTTCCATTCCTGGCTTCTTCTCCAGCCTGCCTCCCCTGCACAGTGCTGTGCTTCCACGCACAGCCTCATGTGAGATGACACATTTTACAAGTACACTGCTACCCCCAGGCCTGTCTTCCTGAGGCCTGTCCATGTTGTGCTTCCTCAGCTGGTGTCATTGCCTCCCATGTGGACTACTTCCTCTGCTCTTCCAAAAAGCCCCCCAAGAGCTTTCTCTTCTAGAAACATGGTCCTTACCATGCCGGCCCTTGGGGAACTCGTCATTCTCTCTACTTACTTTCTAAATTCCATTTGGCCGGTGTCCCAGGCTATCTAGTGACAATTTCTGTATTTCATCATGTTTTTCTTTGCTGGGCTGCTGAGAAGCAGATATTATAAAAGGAGTTGCCATTTAACAAGCTTATAGTTCCAAGGTTGAGAAAAATGTCCAAATCAAGGCATCATCAGGTGATGCTTTCTTTCCAAAGACTGTCTACTGGTGATCCTGGACTCCTCAGTCACATGGCAAGGCACATGGCAGCTTCTGCTGGTCCCTCCTTCTCTTCCTGGTTTCTCTGTTTTCAACTTCTTGCTTCCACAGTTTTCTCTCTTTTTGTCTGAATTTCATTCTTTTATAAAGTAAAAGAAATAAGACCCATCCTGGTAAACTACAATGTAAACTACAATCCAGGCTGTGTAGCAGTGCTCCAAAATGTATTCATCAAATACAATGAATGTACCACACTAATGAAAGAAGTTGATGTGGGAAAAGTGGGGGGTGTGGGGAGTGGGGCATATGAGAACCTCTTATTTTTTTAATGTAACATTTTGTGTGATCTATGTATAAATAAACAATATATGAAAAAAAAAAGAAAGGCCCACCCTGAATGAGGAGGGTCACATATTAAGATCCTATTCACCAAAAGATCTTCCTTACAATGGGTCCACACCTACAGGAATGGATGAACTTAAAGTACATGCTTTTCTGGGGTACATGTAGCTTCAAACCACTACACGTTAAATGCTCCTATTGCATGATAACTCTTGTCACACTTATGCTTTTTCTGCCTAACAAACTCTGAGCTCCTATGCCAGAACTGCATTTTGAAAAACTCTTTTATTGACATTTAATATGCATATAGACAGATACATATTTCATAAGTATGTATTGTGCTGCTGCTATTTTACAAACTGAATTCATCTGTGTGACCAGCAGCCAGATCAAGAAACAACACATCACTAGCACCTCGGCAGCCCCCTTTGTGCCCCCTTCCAGCCTCTGTCAGGCCCAAGGATAACCACCAGCCGACTCTCCAGTATAGATGAGTTGTGCATGGTTTTGTACTTTTTACAAACAGAACCATTTAGTATACACCCTTTTGTGTCTGGCTTTTGTTGTTAGGCATTTGTTTGCAAAATTCATCCCTATTGTGTTGGTTGTAGATTATTCACTCTCATTGCTGTTCAATAGTCTACTGTGGAAATACACTGCAATTTATTTGTTCATCCACTCTATTGCTGATGAGCATTTGGGTAGTTTCTGGTTTGGCCATTACCAGTAGTGCTGCTGTGAATATTCCCATACATGTCTTCTGGTAAGCATATGTGCACATTTCTGTAGGGTCTGTGCCTCGGAAGTGGACTTGCTGGGTCCCGTGCATATGCTCAACTTTGTGGAATCTTCCAAGCAGTTTTCTGAAGTAATTGAACTAATTTACACTCTCACCAGCCATGTGTGAGAAGAGTTATTTTTGTTCTCTTTTATGCCTTTGGCATGGGTGGAGTAGATACAGTGCATTCAAGAAATGCTTGCTGAATGAGTAAAGAGAGGAGGATTTTCTTGGTGTCAGGTATCAGGGGACCCACGAGTACATATATGAATAAAACAGGTTGGTTAAGCAGGACCTTAGCATCGCTGATGTCAGGAAATCTCCGTAGCCATTGAAAGAATGCTCTTTTTTGTTCAAGTCCCCATTGTGGAGGTTGCAGCCCCATCACTAACTCCGTGGTTTCCTGATTACTTCATTAAATATCTGCAGTGGAAATTCATTTGAAGAAGGGGTCCTTCATTGCAATGACGTGGAAACCCGTCTCTTTCCTCTCATCAGATATTTCTGCACAAGAAGCCAGGAAATGAGAAGGAATTTAATGGCAAGGAAGAATCAATCATGCAGTATTGGAAGCTGTGTTCAGAAGGTGACTGATAAAGCTGCAAATAAGTTCTCCTCCATTAGAGGACTGCTTTCGGGGACGGGGAGAGTTGGCAGACGGGAAGAAGGTCCTTATCTCCACCAACTTCGACCTCTTGCAGGCTCTCCATAATCTATTTGTGCCTCAGTAAAGCTCTGGAATTTTGAAAAGAGGAGAGAGAAGGTTAGTGAGAACTGCTAATGATGTGAAAAGTAATCAGTTGAACCAAAGGATATTGAATTTCTTGAGAGCAATCTCAGAGAATTTCTCATTTCACTATTCCTCCTGGAAGGAAACTCCCAGCCCCATCTCACTCCCACTCCTCTGGATACATACCAGGTTTAATGCTCCTTTTAAAATGTTGAGGCTAGAAAAAGCGATGTGAAGTGCAGCTGTGGTCTAATACACAGCACAGTGGGAACTTCACCTTCCTCCATATAGAAATTACATTTTATTAATACCACATAAGACGTGGTATTAAAAAAATTCACTTTCAACAAAAGAATTTCACTAAGTATTTCTATATATATATTTAGTTTTTTTTTAATTAGAGAAATTGTAGATTACGGAAACATTCATGCACAAAATACAGAATTCCCATAAACCCCTCTTACAAGTTCACCCTATTATCAACACTTTGCATTACTATGGTACCCAGTTACAATTGATGAAGCAATACTATTTTAATTATACTATTAATTATAGTCCACAGTTTACACTAGGGTTCACTGTGTTGTACAGGCCTATGGGTTTTTACAATTTTGTTCTAATTACATGTACACAACCTAAAATTTCCCCTAATAACTACATTCAAATTTATAGTTCAGTGGTCTTAATTGCATTCCCATTGTTCTACTACCATCACCACCATCCATTACTAAAATTTTTCCATTTTCCTAACAGAAATTCCATGCCAATTAGGCATTAACTCCCCATCCTCTACTACCCTGCCAGGCCTTGGTAAACTGTATTCTAGTTTCTGATTTTACAAATTTGCTTATTCTAATTATTTCAAAGCAGTGAAATCATAAAATATTGGTCCTTTTGTGTTTGGCTTATTTCAGTAAACATAATGTCTTCAGGGTTCATCCATGTTGTTCCATATGTCAGAACTTCATTTCTTTTTACAGCTAAGTTATATTCCATTGTGTGTATATCCATATTTTGTTTAGTCATTCATCTGTTGAGGGACTCTTGGATTGCTTCTATCTTTTGGCAATTATGAATAACTGCTAAATAATTGCTATGAACACCAGTGTGCAAATATGTGTTCAAGAACCTGCTTTTAATTTTTTGGGTTTATACCTAGAAGTTGTGTAGTCATTTTATATTTAATTTTCTGAAGAATCATCAAACTGTTTTCAGTAGTGGCTCGACCATTTTACTTTCCCACCAACAATGAACGAGTGTTCCTATTTCTCCACATCCTCTCCAACACTTATTTTCTGTTGTTTTTTTTTTTAAGTAGCCATTCTAGTGGGTGTGAAATGGTATCTCATTGTGGTTCTGATTCACATTTCCTTAATTGCTAATGATGTTGGGCATCTTTTCATGTGTTTATTTGCCATTTGTATACCTTCTGTGGAGAAATGTCTATTCAAGTCTTTTGCCCTTTTTTAAATTGAGATATTTGCCTTTTTGTTGTTGATTTGTAGAATTTCTTTATATGTTCTGGATCTTAAACCCTTATTGGGCATGTGGTTTTCAAATATTTTTTCCTATTCTGTAGGCTGTCTTTTTACTTTCATGATGAAGACCTTTGATACGCAGAAGTTTTTATTTTTTATTTTTTAATTTTTAAAAAAGATTTATTTATTTATTTCTCTCCCCATCCCCCGCCCCACCCCGGTTGTCTGTTCTCTGTGTCCACTCGCTGCGTCGTCTTTGTCCGCTTCTGTTGTTGTCAGCGGCACGGGAATCTGTGTTTCTTTTTGTTGCATCATCTTGTTGTGTCACCTCTCTGTGTATGTGGAGCCATTCTTGGGCAGGCTGCACTTTCTTTCGTGCTAGGTGGCTTTCCTTATGGGGTGCACTCCTTGCGCGTGGGGCTCCCCTACTCAGGGACACCCCTGCATGGCACGACACTCCTTGCGCACATCAGCACTGTGCATGGGCCAGCTCCACACGGGTCAAGGAGGCCCAGGGTTTGAACCACGGACCTCCCATGTGGTAGATGGATGCCCTAACCACTGGGCCAAGTCTGCTGCCCAAAAGTTTTTATTTTTAATCAAGTCCCATTTATCTATATTTTCTTTCGTTGTTTGTGCTTTGGTGTAATATCTAAGAAACTAGTGCCTGCAGATCATTCCCTCTATTTTCTTCTAAGAGTTTTATAGTTTTAGTTCTTATATTTAGGTCTTTGATCCAGTTTAAGCTAATTTTTTATGTGGTGTGAGATAAGTTTCCACCTTCATTCTTTTGCATATGAATATCCTGTTTTCCCTACACCATTTGTTGAAGACACTATTCTTTCCCAATTGAGTACACTTGGCACCCTTGCCAAAAGTTAATTGGCATAGATGTAAAAGGTTTATTTTGGAATTCTCAGTTTGATTCCATAGTTTATATATATGTTCTTGAGCCAGTATCATGCTGTTTTGATTACTGTAGCTTTGTAATAAGTTTTAAAATTGGGTCATGTGAGTCTTCCAACTTCATTCTTTTTTCCCCCAGCTGACTTTTGCTATTTTGGGCCCCTTACCCTTCCATATAAATTTGTTGACTGGCTTTTCCATTTCTGAAAAGAAGGCTCTTGGAATACTGTTTGAGATTGCCCTGAACTTGTAAATTGCTTTGCCTTAACAAAATTTAGTATTCCAATTCATGAACACGGAATACCCTAACATTTATTTGAGTCTTCTTTGTTTCTTTTACCAACATTTTGTAGTTTTGTGTGTATAAGTCCTTTACATCTTCAGTTCAGTTTATTCCTAGATATTAGACTCTTTTAGTTACCATTTTAAGTGGAATTATTTTCTCGATTCCCTCCTCATATTATTACTTGTGTATAGAAACACTACTGATTTTTTTTCATGCTGATCTTATATCTTGCCATGTTGCTGAATGCATTTATTAGCTCCAGGAGCTTTGTTGTGGACTTTTCAGTATTTTCTGTATAAATAGGATCATGTCATCTGTGAATAGGGAAAGTTTTACTTCTTCTTTTCCAATTTGAATGCCTTTTCTTTTTCTTGCCTAGTTGCTTGGGCTAGAACTTCCTGTACAATGTTGAATAATAGTGGTGACAGTGGGTATGTTTGTGTTGGACCTGATCTTTGAGGGAAAGCTTTTAGATTTTCACCATTAAGTAGAATGTGAACTGTGGGCTTTTCATACATGCCCTTTATCATGCTGAGGAAGTTTCCTACAATTCCTAGTAGTCTGTGTTTTTATCAAGAAAGGTGGCTAGATTTTGTCAAATGTATTTTCTCCATCAGTTGGGACAATCATGTCATTTTCTCCCTTTGCTTTTTAAGTGGTGTGTTATATTAATTGATTTTCTTATGTTGGACCACCTTTGCATACCTGGGATAAGTCCCAATTGATCATGCTATATAATTCTTTTAATGTACTTTTGGATTTAGTTTGCTTATATTTTGTTGAGGATCTTTGCATATATATTCATGAGGGATATTGGTCTGTAATTTTCCTCCCTTGTGGACTCTTTAAATGGCTTTGGTATCTGGGTGATGCTGGTCTCATAGAATGAGTTAGGGAGTGTTCCCTCCTGTTCAATTTTTTAGAAAAGTTTGAGCAGGATTGGATTTAATCCATATTGGAATATTTGGTAAAATTCAGTGAAGAAGCCATCTGGTTCTGGGCTTTTCTTTGGAGGATTTTGATTATTGATTCCATCTCTTTACCAGTGACTGCTCTGTTGAGATCTTCTCTTTCTTTTTAAATCAGAGTAGGTAATTTGTGTGTTTCTAGAAATTTGTCCATTTCATCTGTGTTATCTAATTTGATGGTGTACAATTGTTTGTAGTATCCTCTTTTTTTTTTATTTTAGGAGATTGAACCCAAAACCTTGCACATGGGAATCAGGCACTCAACCACTGAGCTACATCCACTCCCCCTTTTTAAAAATTATTGTATTTTTTCAGCATATACTCTTATAATTCATTTTATTTCTGTCAGTTGATAGTTAATGTCCCCTGTTTCATTTTTGGTTTTTGTTATTTGCGTCCTCTTTCTTATTTTTCAGTCTATCTAAAGGTTTATTGATGTTTTTGATCATTTCAAAGAACAGCTTTTGATTTTGTTGATTTTTTCCTATTGTATTTAAATTCTCTGTTTCACTTATCTCCACTTAAATCTTTGTTCTTTCCTTCTGCTCACTTTGAGTTTAGATTGCTCTTCTTTTTCTAGATCCTCCAGTTGTAGAGTTAGGTCTTTGGTTTGAAATCTTTTTCTTTTTAAATGTAAGCATTGAGAGCTATAAATTTTGCTTTCAGCACTGCCTTTGATGCATCCCCTAAGTTTTTTTTTTTTTTAAGATTTATTTTATTTATTTCTTTCCCCTTCCCTGCCCCAGTTGTCTGTTTTCTGTGTCCATTTGCTGTGTGTTCTTCTTTTTGTCTGCTTCATTGTTGTCAGCAGCATGGGAATCTGTGATCTTGCTGTGTCAACTCTCTGTGTGTGCAGTGCCACTCCTGGGCAGGCTGCACTTTCTTTTGCACTGGGTGGCTCTCCTTACAGGGCGCACTCCTTGTGCGTGGGGCTCCCCTACGTGGGGGACACCCCTGTATGGCACGGCACTCCTTGCGCACATCAGCACTGCGCATGCGCCAGCTCCACATGTGTCAAGGAGGCCCGGGGTTTGAACCATGGACCTCCCATGTGGTAGGTGGATGCCCTATCCACTGGGCCAAGTCCGCTTCCCTCCCCTAAGTTTTTGTATATTATATTTTCATTTTCATTTGCCTCAGGATATTTCCTAATATTCCTTGTGTTTCCTTCTTTGACCCTTGGTTGTTTAGAGTGTATTGTTTACTTTCCACATATTTGATGATTTTCCAGTTCCCCCTATGTTATTGATTTCTAGGTTCATTTCATTTTGGTCAGAGAAGTTACATTGTATGATTTCAATATCTTTGAATTTATTGAGACTCCTTTTGTGACCTAACATATGTTCCATCCTGGGGAAATGATCCATGTGTACTAGAAGAGAATATGTATTCTGCTGTTGTTGGGTGAAGTAGTCTGTAGAGAACTGATAGATCTAATTGGTTTATACTGTCATTCAAATCTTCTATTTCCTTATTGATCTACAGCTGTGATATTCTATCCATTATTGAAAGTGATGTATTGATTTTCCTACTATTAACATAGAACTGTCTATTTCTCTCTTCAAATCTGTCAATATTTGCTTCGTATGTTTTGGAACTCTGTCATTAGGTACATTTATATTTATAATTGTTATGTATTCTTGTTGAATTGACCACTTTATTAATATATAGTGACCTTCTTTGTCCTTATACAAAAGAAGTTTTTGACTTAAGGTCTATTTTTTTCTGACATTGGTATAGCTACCCAGCTCTCTTTTGGTTATTATTTATGTGGTATATTTTTTGCATACTTTCACTTTCAACTTGTGTCTTTGATTTAAGGTCTTTTGTAAGCAGCATGTAGTTGGGTCATGGTTTTTTGAAATCCATTTTGCCAATCTCTGCCTTTTGACTGAAGAGTTTATTGTTTGCATTTAAAGTAACTACTGATAATGCAGGATTTTCTTCTTATATTTAGCTATTTGGTCTTTGTAAGTCTTATACCTTTTGTACCCTGAATTCTTTTGTTAATTCCTACTTTTATGTTTATTTGATTTTTTTGTACTGTACCATTTTGAGGCCCTTCTAATTTCTTTCTCTTTCTATTTTTCATATATTTTCTTTGCGGCTTAAATTTCACATCCTCAGTCTATAACAATCACATTTAATTTGATACTAACTTAACTTCAATGGCATACACATACACTATTCATATGCCCCTCCATCCCCCCACCTTTTTATTATTCTTGTTGCCTATTATATCTTTATACATTGTACATCTAAGGTCATAGATTTTTTTTCTTAAAGATTTATTTTATTTAGTTCTCCCCCTCATTGTCTGCTTTCTGTGTCTGTTCACTGTGTGTTCTTGTGTCTGCTTGTATTCTCATTAGGTGGCTTTGGGAACTGATCCTGGAACCTTCCAGGGAGGGAGAGAGGCAATCTTTCTCTTGTGCCACCTCAGCTCTCTGATCTGCTGCATCTCTTATTGTCTCTCCTCTGTGTCTCTTTTTGTTGCGTCATCTTGCTGTGTCAGCTCTCTGCGTGCGCCAGCACTCCTGTGTGAGGCAGTACTCCTGAGCAGGGCAGCACTCTGTGGGGGCCAGCTTGCCACAAGGGCCAGCTTGCCTTCACCAGGAGGCCCTGGGCATTGAACCCTGGACCTCCTATATGATGGACAGGAGCCCAATTGCTTGAGCCACATCCACTTCCCTAAGACCATAGATTTTTCATTACTTTTTATGTATTTGCATTTTAGAATCTGGAAGACATAATAAATGTAGTTACACATCCAAAAATACAATAGTACTAGCATTTATAATTATCCATATACCTGCAGTTATCTTTTCCACAATACTTTATTTCTTTATGCAACTTCAGTCTACTGTCTAGAGTCCTTTCCTTTCAGTCTGAAGGACTCCCACTGATGCTACTTGTAAGTCTAGTGGTGATGAACTCTTTCAGCTTTTGTTTATCTGGAAATGTCTTAATCTCATCCTCATTTTTGAAAGACAGTTTTACCAGATATTAAATTTTTGGTTGGCAATTATTTTCTTTCAGCATTTTAAATATTGTGTTCTACTGCCTTCTTGGCCCCATGGTTTCTTATGAGAAATTGGCACTTAATCTTTTTGGTGCTTCCTTGTACTGAACAGACTGCTTTTCTCTTGCAGCTTTCAGAACTCTCTCCTTGTCATTGGCATTTGGCAGTTTGACTATTATGTGTCTGGGCATGGTTCTCTTTGAGTTTATCCTGTTTGGGGTTCTTGAATGTGCATATTCATATCTTCCATTAAATTTGGGGAGTTTTCTGCCATTATTTCTTTAAATATTTTTTATGCCTCTTTCACTCTTTCTTTTCTTTCTGAGACATTAAAATTTTTAAAAAAGATACCTTAGATTACATAAATGTTACATAAAAAATATAGGGGATTCCCATATGTCCCACTTCCTACCCCTTTCACACTTTCCCACATTAACATTCAGTGGTGTGGTACCTTTGTTACAATTGATGAACACACATTGAAGCATTGTCACTAACTGTGGATTATAGTTTACATTACAGTTTCTGCTGTGTCCTGCACAATTTTGTAAGTTACAACAAAGTATATAATGACCTGTATTCATCATTCAAGTTCATGCAGGACAATTCTAATGTCCCAAAAATGCCCCCATATCACACCTATTTTTCCCTCTCCCTCCCTTCAGAAACTCCAGTGGCCCCTGTCTCCACATCAATGATAAACGTTCTTCCATTGGTAGACTAATAAGTCTATAATAGAATAATAATAAGTCTACTTTAGTCCATTGTTCATTCCCCAATCTTGAGGATTTGGGATGGTGATGCCTACTCTCTTCTAATTGAGAGGGGGCTTAGATCTGATGGAGAAGATGGATGGGACTATCTTGCTTGCAATTGAAGACTCCCTCTGTTCCTTGGGATGGGTGTTGTCCAACATCATCTCCTTGTTAGTTGTCCTTGAGAGTCCAATGAACTGGAGAGTAGGTGTTGCAACTCTGCTGAGATTCAGGGGACCCAACTGGCACATGGACAGTACAAAGATTTAAGTCTCTTTAACATACACCTATACATATATTACCAACTATGGGTTCAAATAGAAGGGGTAGAAGAGCCATGTGTAGGGAAACCATAAATGAGTCCAACTTTGTCACACTGGGGAACATAAATTCCAAAGTAAGGCCCTCTGGCAGGGTGCCAAAATCCTGAGCTCTCTGTCATGCCT
The DNA here is from genome assembly GCF_030445035.2 of Dasypus novemcinctus. Lineage (NCBI taxonomy): Eukaryota > Metazoa > Chordata > Mammalia > Cingulata > Dasypodidae > Dasypus > Dasypus novemcinctus. Next base: position 63,488,729 of record NC_080688.1, read on the forward strand.
ATAGTATCTGGATGTCTCTAGAGCCTCAGGTGCACTGTTGTTTGAGGCAATATTTACTGTGGTAGTCAATGAGATCCTGCTGAGACATGCAAAAGCCTAACCTCTGGAATGACCTCCCGACTCACTTTGAAATCTCTTATCCATAAAAACTCATTTGTCTTTACCCTTTCTCCCTTTTGGTCAAAGTCTTTTTCCAGGTGTATTGCTAGTCGGTGCTTGGTAATAATCCCTTGGTGCCCGGAAGGCTCATTGCCTGGAGTCATGACCTATGCTGGGAGGATGGTAGTGCATGTATATCCTGAGTTTGGCTTAAAGAGAAGACACATTTGAGCAACAAGGAGGCCCTCAGGAGGTAACTCTTAGGCAACATATAACACTAGGCTAAGTTTCAATTTCAAAAGAAAAGATTCGTAAGTACAATCATCAATATCAAAGACCCTGCACAATGGTCAATCCTCCTTCACTAGGTGCCACCCCTGCAATTGGGGGATTCTTGCCATCCCATCAGAGAATGTAGCAGAGCTCCCCAGGATGGAAATTCGATATTCTTTTGGTTATTGTGTGGCTCTCCACCCACCATGACAATGCACCATGAACACTTGAACACATTTGTATGCCTCAAAGGGATGTTCCAGGTGAAGCCCCTCCATGCACCCCCACTTCACTAACACCCCACACCAGTGATCCTCCCTCATCACAGTTGTGACCCTTGTGCTATCCAAAACCTCTCCAAAAATGAACCCAACAAAATAACCAAATAAAATTAATAAGAAAATGAAATAATGTTAGTTTAAAAAACAACAAATAAAATACAAAAAATGAAAATTTTTTTTTAAAAATTAAAAAAAAATTTTTAGACATTGTCTTTCATCACTTTAAGATCTTCTGTCTCATATGTACAGTGATATTGTCTTCTGTATATTCCCCTAGTGTCTTATTTTTTTTTTCATTTTATCTTCAAAGAAGCTTTAGGTTACAGAAAAGTCATATACAGAACATAGGGGATTCCCATATGCCCAATGCCCTCTCCCTTTTCCCCTCTCCCCTATTAATAACATTTTACTTGCAGATAATTCATTTGTTACAATTGATGTACAAATATTGAAGCATTGCTACTAACCATGGTCAGTGGTTCACATCAGGATTCCATCCTGGACTGCACACTTTTATAAATTTTGATGAAATTTAAAATGGCCTGTGTCCATTGTTACAAGATCATGCAGAACAATTCCAATGCCCTAAAAATGCCATATGTTCCATCTATCCTATTCTTCCCTCCCCCGCTCCACCCCAGGACCCATGGTAACACTGTTTTTCACTTTTTGAAGAATAAGTTTCATAGTTACCTGCAACAACATTGTTAGCTTGATGTATTGGTCTGTTTCCGCCCATTAGGCACTGCCTGTGTTCTTAAGACACTCTTGCTCCTTTATTTGAGAACATAGCAGGACTCCCCAGGATGGGAGTTAAATATTTTCTTGTTTATTGTGTGGGTCTCCACCCACTGATATAATACACTATGACAAGATGAACACTTATATATTCCATAGAATAAATATGTCCTGTATGCTCCCCCCACACATATCCAACACCCTACACCAGTAACCCTCTCCTGCCACATTTGTCAAAAGAACATTCCCAATACTGTAGTTTTAACCACAGATCTGCAAATTCCCAGAGTTAACCTGCTTCCCCTGACCCTCTTCCCAGTTCCATAGATAGTCCAGCCCAACCCCCTACCCCTTCACAGACAGCATGGCCAAACCCAATAGCATCACTGCACCACTGTCATGTCTTTCCACTGCACAACTACACCCTTTCACCTTATCATTGATTTTGCCCATATGGGCATTGGCTCACAACCCTCTACTCCCTTTTTGTCTCCTGTAAACCTGTCTTCCAGAGTCTAGCTCTGTGAGTCTGCTCAGTTTGTTTAATTCATATCAGTGAGGTCATGCAATATTTGTCCTTCAATGCCTGGCTTACTTCACTCAACATAAGGTTCAACATAAGGTTCAAGATTAATTCATTTTATCCTGTACGCTAATACTGCATTCCTTCTTACAACTGAGTAATATTCCATTGTATGTATATATCACAATTTGCTTATCTATTTGTCAGTTTATATATATTTGGGTTGCTTCCAACTTTTGGCAATAGTGAATAATCTGCTATGAACATCTATTCATGTCCCTGCTTTCAGTTCTTCTGGGTATATACCCAGAAGTGGGAGTGCTGGATCATATCGCGGTTCTATAGTTAGCTTCCTGAGGAACTGCCAAACTGTCCTCCACAATGGCTTTTCCAATTTAGTAAAAAATGCTTTGGTAATTTTTGTTGGGATTGCATTAAATCTGTAAAGATTTGGATAAGATCGACATCTTAATGATGTTTAATTTTCCTATTCATTAACTGGGAATATTCTTCCATTTATTTAGGTCTTCTTTGATTTCCTTTAACAATGCTGTGTAGTTTTCTGCATACAAGTCCTTTACATCTTTCTGTGGCCTAGCATGTGGTCTATTCTGGAGAATGATCCATGTGCACTCAAGAAGAATGTATAGCCCACTGTGTTTGGGTATAATGTTCTGTATATGTTTATTAGGTCTAGATTCTCTAATGTATTATTCAAAGTCTCAGTTTCATTTTTTTATTTTTTATTTTATTTCTCTCCCCTTCTCTCCCTCCCCAGTTGTCTGCTCCCTGTGTCCATTCACTGTGTGTTTTTCTGTGACCACTTCTATCCTTATCAGTGGCACCAGAAATCTGTTGTTTCTTTTTTGTTGTGTCATCTTGTTGTGTCAGCTCTCCATGTGTGCGGCACCATTCTTGGGCAGGCTGCACTTTTGAATGGCTCCCCTTACAGGGTGCACTCCTTGTGCATGGGGCTCCCCTATGCAGGGGACACCCCTGTGTGGCAGGCACTCCTTGCACACATCAGCCCTGCACATGGACCAGCTCCACACAGATCAAGGAGACCCGGGGTTTGAACGGCAGACCTCCCATGTGGTAGGTTGATGCCCTATTCATTGGGCCAAGCCCACTTCCCTCAGTTTCTTTATTGATCCTCTGTCAATATGTTCTGTCTAATGGTGATAGTGGTGTATTAAAGTCCCCCACTATAATTGTAGAGGCATCTATTTCTCCACTTAGTTTTTCCAGTATTTGCCTCATGTATTTTGAGGTGCCCTGATTAGGTGTATAAATGTTTATGATTATTCTTTCTTCTTGATAGATTGTCCCTTTTATTAATATATAGTGTCCTTCTTTGTCTCTTACAATAGTTTTGCACTTAAAGTTTATTTTGTCTTATATTAGTATAGCTGCTCCCACCCTTTTTTGGTTATTGTTTGCATGTAAAATTGTTTTTGAACCACTCACTTTCAACTTCCTTGAAGAATTCCATTGTTGTCAGAAAAATTACTTGGTTGTAGAGTTCTCAGGGCTTTCTATGTATAGGATCATGCCATCTGCAAATAGTGAAATTTTTACTTCTTCCTTTCCAATTTGGATGCCTTTTTTATCTTTTTCTTGCCTAAGTGCTTGAGCAAGTACTTCTAACACAATGTTAAATTATTTTTTTTTTTTTAAAGATTTATTTATTTATTTAATCTCCCCCCCTCCCCTGGTTGTCTGTTCTTGGTGTCTATTTGCTGCGTCTTGTTTCTTTGTCCGCTTCTGTTGTCGTCAGCGGCACTGGAAGTGTGGGCGGCGCCATTCCTGGGCAGGCTGCTCTTTCTTTTCACGCTGGGTGGCTCTCCTCACGGGCGCACTCCTTGCGCGTGGGGCTCCCCCACGCCGGGGACACCCCTTGCGTGGCACGGCACTCCTTGCGCGCATCAGCACTGCACGTGGCCAGCTCCACACGGGTCAAGGAGGCCCGGGGCTTGAACCGCGGACCTCCCATATGGTAGACGGACGCCCTAACCACTGGGCCAAAGTCCGTTTCCCCACAATGTTAAATTAAAGCAGCAACAGTAGGCATCCTTGTCTTGTTCCAGATCTCAGAGGGAAACCTTTTAACATTTCACCATTGAATATGATGTTGGCTGTGGTTTTTTCATAAAATACCCTTTATAATGTTGAGGAAGTTTCCTTCTATTCCTATCTTTTGAAGAATTTTTATCAGGAAAGGATGCTGTATTTTGTCAAATGCTTTTTCTGCACCAATAGAGATGATCATGTGGTTTTTTTCTTTTGATCTGTTAATGTGGTGTATTACATTGATTGATTTTTTAATGTTGAACCATCCTTGCATACCAGAGATGAAACCCACTTTGTCATGGTATATAATTTGCTTGTTGTGCTGTTGAATAGTTCTAGTTTCATTAGAGAGATTGGTCTAAAGTTTTCCTTTCTTGTGGTGCTTTGTGTCTTTGGGTGATGTTGGTGTCATAGAATGAGTTAGGCAATGTTCCCTCTGCTTCTATTTTTTGGGAGAGTTTAAGCAGGATTGGTGTTAGTTCTTTCTGGAATGTTTGGTAGAATTCACCTGTGAAGACATTTGGTCCTTGTTTCCCTTGATCTAAGGTACGTTTCTTGTAGACAGCATATAGATGGGTCATATTTCCTTATCCATTCTGTCAATCTGTGTATCTTGATTAGAGAGTTTAATCCATTAACATTCGATATTATTACTGTTAAAGAATTACTTACATTAGCCGTATTTCTTTAGGTTTATGTAGGTCATATGTTGTTTTTATTTCTCTTTTTATCTTTTTTAGCTATTCTTATCAATAATTTTCTTTCCAACCTTCTCTCTCCTGTTTTTTCCTTTCAACCTACAGAATTCCCTTTATTATATCTTGAAGGGGAGGTTTCTTGTTGACAAACTCTCTTAATTTCTTAATTTCTGTGAATATTTTTAACTCTCCCTCACTTTTGAATGCTAACTTTGCTGGATACAGAATTCTTGGCTGGCAATTTTTTTCTTTTAGCTCCTTAACTCTGTCATACCAATGTCTTCTTGCCTCCATGGTTTCAGGTGAAAAATCAGCACTTAACCTTATCAAGCTTCCCGTGTATGTTATGGATCTCTTTTCTCTTGCTGCTTTCAGTATTCTCTCTTTGCTTTGAGTGGTGGGCAATTTGACAAGTATATGTATTGTCATATACTTAACAAGTATAGGCTTGTTCAGATTTATATTGTTTGTGGTGCATTGAGCTTCCTGGACATGTACATCCATGTTCCTCAAAAGAGTTGGGAAAATTTCAACCATTATTTCCTCCAACACTCCTCTTGCTCCCTTTCCCTCCTCTTCTCCCTCTGGGATACCTATATTGCATATGTTTGTGTGTTTCATTTTGTCATTCAAATCCCTAAGTCCATGCTGGATTTTTTTCTTTTTATCTATACGTTCTACTATCTGTCTGATTGCAGATGTACTGTCTTTGACATCACTGATTCTTTCCTATGTTTATTCAAATCTTCTGTTACATGCTTCCAGTGTAGTTTTTATTTCTTGCACTGTGCCATTCATCACAATCATATCCTTTATCTTTTTATGAATGTTTACAATTTCTTCAGTATATTCCCCCACTGTCTTCTTACTATCCTTTGTCTCTTCACTTCATTAAGTTGATTTATGACATTTGTTTGGACATCCCTAATTAGTTGTTCCACGTTCTGCATCTCTTCCTGTTTTTTACTTTGTTCTTTAGACTGGGCCATGTCTTCCTGTTTCTTAGTATACCAACATAAAATGGCAACACTTTTTGTTGGTGTTTAGGCATCTGTTTATTTTTTATTTTATTTTTTAAAAAGATTTATTTTATTTATCCCCCCCCCCCCATTGTCTGTTCTCTGTATCCATTCACTGTGTTTTCTTCTGTGTCTGCTTATATTCTCATTAGGCAGCTCTGGGAACTGATCCTGGGACCTTTCGGAGTGAGAAAGAGGTGATTACTCTCTTGTGTCACCTCTGCTCCTTGTTCTGCTATGTCTTCTCATTTTCTCTCCTCTGTGTTTCTTATTGCATCATCTTGCTGCTCCAGCTCTCCATGTCAGCTGGCCCTCCTGTGTGGGGTGGCTGTCCTGCACAGGGTGGCTTTTCCACATGGGCTGGCACTCCGTGAGGGCCAACTCGCCATGTCGGCCAGCTTGCCCTCACCAGGAGGCATTGAACCCTGGACCTCCTATATGGTAGGTGGGAACCCAGTTGGTTGAGCCACATCCATTTCCCTAGGTGTCTGTTTATCTTGATAGTTTTACTCAGTTGGTTAACTTCTCTTTCTATTCTAGGGTTTTATTTTATTTTATTTGTGTGTGTGTGTATGTCTGGTAAGGTTCCTCTTTGACACATGGGTCCTCTTACTCTGTTTTCTTGTAGTTGTCTGTGTTTCCTTGAAAAAAATTAGGACCAGAGAAAATAAAAGAGATAAGAAGAGAAAAAGAATAATAGTAATAATAATTTTAAAAAGGTAGAAGAGGAACTATACATAAGCTAGGAAAATAAGATAATAAATGATATGAGTTAAAAGTAATAAAAAGTACAAAGGAATAAAAATTAAAAAGTGGAATAGAAGAAATGAAACAAGAAAAAAATAGAATGAATTAAAAGGTTAGAGTGATGATGAGAGAAAAAAAGAGAGAGAGAGAGAAATTTTTCAAAAGCAAAAGCCAAACAAAAAGAGGTGGAATGAGAGAAAAACTATAGAAAACAGAAGATAGAGAAATGAAGGGGAAAAAAAATAAAATAGGAAGAAATAAAAGGAAACAAGGAAAGGGGAAATACAACAAACAAGAAGCAAAATAACAACCTCTGAAAAACAAAACAAAACCCAGGAAAAACAACCTTCCGTCTTAGGCCCCTAAGGAGCTTCCCAGGCTGCCAGTGCTCATCAGTCAATCACCATGCAGCCTGCCCTCTGCAGGCGATGTACCAGGTTTTATATAAAGGACCAAGAAAACCTAAAACAACAAAAAAAATCTGTGTATATTTTCCCTGTCATCAGATATCAACTGGGTTCCTGATAACCTGGTGGATCACTATCTGGATCACTTCTCTAAGGAGACACAGGAATTGAAACAGAGACCTTGCATATGCAAAGCAGGAATTCCTCCACTGAGGTGCACCAGCTCCACAGACTAAATAGGCTTCAGAAAGCTTATCTGGCTTTATCTGCCCCCTTTCCCTAAGGCAGGTTAGGCTTCTAACAGTTTGCCAGAGCCCAATGGCTAGGCACCTGTCTCTGCCCCCTCTCTAAGCTAGTTCCTCTCTCTCCCAGGGAGGCTGGATGTGACAACCTGCCTGATCAGATTCCCCCTTCCCTCTCCCCATTGCTGCCTTGGTGCCAGTGGGTGTCCTTTCTGAGATTCAAAGGAGGCTGAACTGGCCAAAATCAATGAAAAGAAACCACTCTCCACTCTCTGCCAGACCCCTCTTCCTCCCAGGGAACACTGCCTCCTACTCAATTGGTTGCAGTGAGCCAGGGACTTTACCAAGACTATTTGCCTTGAGGGTGGGGTTAATGTGCTATTTCCAGCCACAGGGGTAACTCACGCTTTTCCTTTGGCTTCTTTATCTGTTTAACTCCCTCCTGTGTGATGCACACCACTTTCCTGTTCTATATATCTCCAAAGCAGCTCCCTTGGATAGGTTTTTGCCCCTTCTCCATGCTTTTTTGTGGGAGAGTTGGGCTCTGTCTACCTACTTTGATGCCATTTTCCAGAAAGTCTTTCTGCTCTTGAAACCCTCTAGAGAATTAATTTCAGTTATAGTGGTCTTCAACTCCACTATTTCTGTTTGGTTCCTTTTTAACATTCTATCTCTTTATTGAAGTTCTCATATTGTTCATTCATTGTTTTCATGTTATCTTTCAGTTCTTTTTCTGCTTTCCTTTATCTTCTTAAGCATATTGAGGATCATTTTAAAGAATTTGAACAGTATGTCTGAAGTCTGGTCTTCTTTGTTGATGCTTTCTTGATATTTATCTTGTTCCTTTGAATGGGCCATATCTTCCTGTTTCTTTGTTTTGTAATCTTGTTGCACATTGTACATTTTAATATTTTAAAGTGTGAACTTGGGGATTTAGTTGCTGAGCTGTCTATTCCTCATGTTAGTATCCTGAAAGTGATATGACAGGTTACTTTCAGGGCCAGGAGCTAACAAAAGCAATCAAACCCACACGTAGACCACTTTTCACGTCTTTGCAAATTGACTCTGTGTTGGCTGGTATTCTTCAAAGTTTAGCCTTCCTATCAAGAAGATCAGCCTGAGGTGAACATGGAATGCTGGGCCCTTTCCATCTTTTCTGAGCCTGCCTCTTGTCTTGGGTTTGTGTTTGCCCAAGGCCTTAGGAATTCCCCCATGTACAGAAATTCAAATGCCTCCTCTGCTCCTGATGAAAGAGACTTTCTGCCAATCCTGAGTGCTCTGTTGTGTGATTTAAAGCAGGTAATCCTTTGCCCTTCAGGTTGCTTGAGTTAATTTTTAAAATATTGCTTTAGCTGTCTATAAGCTGCTTCTGCCTGCAGGTTGAGTTCTGGGAGTGTGATCCAGAAATGAGATTCCTGGTTCAGTCTTTCAAGCTTCCACCCAAAGTTTAGCGCCACATATAGGCACCACAGTATGCACATAGGTGTTACTCTACACCCTTCAGAACAGGGCTGGGGGACCTACAGTGGGAGTGCAGGCAGGCTCCACACTGCACTGGGGTGGAGTTGGGAGAGGGGCCAACAGGGTGCCATGAGCTTTTCCTAGTATTTTTCAAAGATGAATTTTTTTTTCACTTTCAGTATCACTGAAGGATTTTATTTTATTTTAATTTTTTTATTCATTTTAAAAAAATATTACATTAAAAAAATATAAGGTCCTATTCAACCCCACTGCCCCTACCCCACCACTCCCCCCGCAGCAACACTCTCTCCCATCATCATGACACATCCATTGCATTTGGTAAGTATATCTCTGGGCATCACTGCACCTCATGGTCAATGGTCCACATCATAGCCCATACTCTCCCACGTTCCATCCAGTGGGCCCTGGGAGGATCTACACTGTCCGGTAATTGCCCCTGAAGCACTACCCAGGACAACTCCAAGTCCTGAAAACGCCTCCACATCTCATCTCTTCCTCCCATTCCCCACACCCAGCAGCCCCCATGGCCACTTTTCCCACACCAATGCCACATTTTCTCTGTGGACCTTGGATTGGTTGTGTCCATTGCACATCTATGTCAAGAGGAGGCTTAGATTCCACATGGATACTGGATGCAATCCTCCTGCTTTCAGTTGTAGGCACTCTAGGCTCCATGGTGTGGTGGTTGACAATCTTCAACTCCATGTTAGCTGAGTGGGGTAAGTCCAATAAATCAGAGTGTAGGAGTCGAAGTCTGTTGAGGCTCAGGGCCTGGCTATCATATTGTCAGTCCAGAGATTCAAATCCCCTAGATATATCTTAAACCCCAGCACCAACTACAATTCCAGTAAAGTAGCATGAAAGTCTTGTGGAAAGAGATCCCATCTGTGTCCAGCTCCATCACGCAGAAACACCGGCTCCAAAGAAGGGCCAATTGACATGGCAGTGAACCCCATCTGACATGACCATAGAACCTGTGGGTCTCTTTAGCCCTCAGAAGAACCAATACCTGGGGTTGTATCTACTTTATCTGTCTCTGCGACTCTGCTCAGTGTGCATGAGGGCATTCCTTCTGACAACCTCCAGACTCTTTTTTAGAGACTCATAGCCATATAAACTCATTTCTCCTTTCCATTTCCCCCTTACATTAGGTCAAACAGCATTTTAAACTCCTGTTATTATATGTAGACAGGGATATTCTGCTGGTCTGTGTTGAACCTTTAATTCAAGGTCATTTTCTAGTTGCATCATCAGCTGGTACTTGGTAGTGATCCCCCGGTGCCAGGGAGGCTCATCCCCGGGTGTCATGTGCCACGCTGGGGGGAATGCATTGCATTTACATGCTGAGTTTGGCTTCGAGACTGGCCACATTTGAGTAACATGAAGACTGTCAGGAGGAAACTCCTAGGCACAGTGCTGCTCTAGGCCTTGTTCTTATTTCAGGTGTATAGGCTCACAAGCATAGTCATTAGTATCAGGGGCTCACTGTTGGACCCTCATTCCTTCCTGGTCCTTACCGTTGCACCTGGGGGATTGCCACTGCTCCCCTCGGGACCACGACAGAGCACCCCCGGCCAGGAACCCAGTAGCCCCCCAGCTGTTGTTTTTAATTGTTGCCACTATGAGTATATCCAAACATTACCATGCACCCTGGACATATGCCCTGTATAACTCCCTGTCAACCATATATCACCTGTCAATAACATCCTATACCAGTATTCCTCCACTGCCATTGTTGAACCACTCTGTGATCCAAAACTTCCTGAAAAGTGAAGCCCAATATAATGTCAGGATCCCTTACTAGTAAAATGGAATATAGCGATGGGTTTAAAGGTTAGATATAGAATACGTATTGATTTGGAAAAATTCTATATCCTATCTTTTTCTTTTCTTTTTTCCTAATTATTGAGCTTCTCTTCACAAGAGCCTTAGATCACAGTAATTCATATATACATCCACCATAAAACCTTTTCCCTTCCACAGCGATATTCTTATAACTTATTCATATCATATTTACTTAAACTGATGTACAGACTCTGAGACAATAGCTTTCAAACAAGGTGACATCTGTGCTTACATTGTGGTCCATACTTTAGGATATACAGTTTTCTAAATTTTTAGTTATCCTATGTTTTACATTATGGTTTACATTATTAGTCTGTTGTCCTCTATATGTTTTGGTGTAATATTACATGTTTTATATCCATCCTTGTGTACTCTCGTGAAACTCCTCTCTTACCCCCACATTTACCTTGGTTCCATCCATTCAACATCCATTTTCCCCTCTCCTTGGGGCCCACAGCGACAGCCAATCTCCATTTCCTGAGGAGCCACGTCCAGAGATACTTGCAACAGATCTGCTGCAAGATGAATTTTCTTGATTCAGCACTCGCCCTATTACTGCAACCCTTTAACTGTTTTCTGGAGTTCTGAGGAAGATGGCTCTGCCACTTTTTGCTAGTTTTTCAAAGATTATGTTGAGGAACAGCATCTTGTTGTGTCTTTCACCACCATCTTGGTCAACTAGGCTTAATTTGCTTTTCTTTGCAGTTATATCACATGGTTAATTCATTCTGAGCTTGTGGTAAGCTCCCCTTCATCACATCTTTTCAGTATAATTTGTTGTCCTTCCCAGTTGGCCCATGCTCAACTGTCATTGTTTCTTTCTTTTTAAAAAAAAATACAGATTAATTACAGTAAATTACTTGTATCTTTGCTTAATTTCATCTTGCAGATTTGGGTTGGGGCCTTAGTCTGATCTTCAAGGTCAGTCAGCAAGTCCCTATACATTCCCCTTGGAAATTCTCAAATCCTTCCACTTCCCTCCAATTCTATGGTCCATTCCAGAATCCAAACCATCATCTTTTTCATCTGGATCGTTGCATTTGCTTCCTAACTCCCCAGGTCTATTCCTACCTCTCTGCAATCTGTTCTCTAAGAGTTGCAGGGGTATTTTAAAAATGTATATTTTGTATTAGAGAAGTTGTGAGCTTACAAAACAATCATGCATAATGTGCAAAATTCCCATACATCACCCTTCCACCAATACCTTGCTTTGTTGTAGAATATTTGCTATAGATTTTGAAAGAACATCATCAAAATATTACTACTAGCTATGGTCCATAGCTTACATTTGATATGTTTTCTGTACACCTCCATATTATTAAAACCATGTATTAGTATTGTACATTTTGTTATAGTTCATGAGAGAACACTCATATTTGTACTGTTAACCACAGTCCATTATCTATCACATGGTTCACTGTGTTATACAGTCCTATGCCTTGTACAATCCATCCAAAGTATATACTCAGTGACTCTCACTTTCACCATAGAATTGTGCAATCATCACAGTAAGTTTTTGAATGTTTTCCTTGCTCCAAAAGAAAAAATCCCGTATGCTCCTATTATTGACCCTTAGCATTAATATAATACCTTTTTTGACAATGATGCAAGATTATTACAATGTTGCTGTTAACTATAGTCATAAATTGCATTAATTGTATTTTCCTCATGCGTCACCATATTCTTACCATCTTGTAATAGTGACATGCTGTTCTAGTTCTCAGAAGAACATTCTTGTATTTGTACTATTAACCACAATCCTCATCCACCTCCAGGTTCACTATGTTATTCAGTATCTAGATTAGTCTCTAGCTTTCTTTCAATTGACATTTACATCTCTAAACTACGCCTTTCAGCCACAATCCTATTTATAAACCAACTGTGTTAGTTATATTCACTATAATGTGTTACCATCAACTCTATTCATTTTACACATTTATAGTAAAGCTAATTAAAGATTCTAAATACATTAAGCATTAGTACCCCTTCTCAGCCATCATCTTATCTCCTGGTAACCTATACTTAGGTTTTAACTCCACATGATTATTCTTTGTATTTAGTTCATATTAGTGAGACCATGCAGTATTTGTCTTTTGTGTCTGGCTTATTTCACTCAGCATAATGTCCTCAAGGTTCATACATGTTGTCATATGTGTTTCAATTTCATTTCTTCTTACAGTAGTATAGTCTTCCATCATATGTATGTAGATATATATCTATATATCTATATATATATATCATATTTTGTTTATCTATTCGTCAGTTGATGGACACGGTTGTTTCCATCTTTTGGCAACTGTGAATAATGTGCCACTAGGAACATCAGTGTGCAAATGTCTGTTCACATCTCTGTTTTCCATTCTTTTGGATATATTCCTAGTAGAGGGATTGCCAGATCACACAGCAGCTCTATATTTAGTTTCCTGTGGAACTGCCAAACTGTCTTCCACAGAGGCTGCCCTATATTATATTCCTACCAACAGTGAAGGAATGTTCCTATATCTCTGCATCCTCCCCAGCACTTGTAGTTTTTTGTGTTTTTTAAAATTTTTTATTCTGTGAGGTGTGAGATGATATCTCATTGTAGTTTTGATTTGCATTTCCCTAATAGCTAATGATATTGAACATTTTTTCATGTGTTTTTCACCATTTGTATTTCCTCTTTGGAAAAATGTCTAAGTCTTTTGCCCATTTTAAAAATTTGATTGCTTGCCCTTTTATTGTTGAGTTGTATGATCTCTTTATGTAACATGGAAATCAGATATGTGGTTTCCAAATATTTCCTTCCATTGACTAGGCTGTCTTTTCACCTTCTTGACAGAGTCCTTTGAAGCACAAAAGTGTTTAAGTTTGAGGAGGTCCCATTAATCCAGTTTTTCTTATGTTGCTTGTGCTTTGGGTGTGAGATTTAAGAAACCACCACTTATTACAATGTCTTGATGATGTTTTCTTATATTTTCTTCTAGGAGTTTTATGGTTCTAGCTATGTAAGCTAAATAAATAATTTAGGTCTTTGATCCATTTTGACTTAATTTTTGTATAACGTCTGAGATAGAGGCCCTTTTTCTTTCTTTTGGATATGGAGATCCAGTTCCCCCAGCATATATTTGTTGAATAGACTGTTCTGAACCACCTGGGTGGACTTTACAATCTTATAAAAAATCATGACCATAGATGTGAGGGTCTATTTCTGAACAATCAGTTATGTTATATTGCTAGCACCATGCTGTTTTTACCACTCTAGCTAAGTAATATGATTTAAAGTCTGAAAGTGAGAGTCCTCCAACTTTGTTCTTCATTTTTAAGATGTTTTGGGCTATTCAGGGCCACTTACCCTTCCAAATATATTTGACAATTGGCTTTTCCATTTCTTTTAAAAAGCCCATTGGAATTTTTATTGGGATTACTTTGAATCTATATCAATTTGGGTTGAATTGACATCTTAATCATATTTAGTCTGCCAATCCATGAATACTGAATGTTCTTCCATTTATTTAGATCTTCTCTGACTTCTTTTAGCAATGCATTGTAATTTTCTGAATACAGGACCTTTATGACCCTGGTTAAGTTTATTACTAAATATTTGATTCTTTTAGTTGCTATTGTAAATGGAATTTTTTACCCCCGACTTCATCCTTAGATTGCTTCTTACTAGTGTATAGAAACACTACTGATTTTTGCATGTAAATCTTGTATCCTAATATTTGGCTGACTTGTTTATTAGCTTTAGATTTTTGTAGATTTTTCAGGACTTTCTAGGTACAGGATCATATCATCTGCAAATAGCAATAGTTTTACTTCTTCTTTCCAATTTGGATGCCCTTGTTTCTTTTTCTTACCTGATTGCTCTACCTAGACCCTAGGACTGTATTGAACAACAGTGGTGACAGTGGGCATCCTTTTCTTGTTTCCAGTCTCAACAGAAAAGCATTCAGTCTTTCATTGTTGAGGACAATGTTAGCTGTAGGTTTTTCATATATGCCCTTTATTATGTTAAGGAAGATTCCTTCAATTCCTGTCTTTTGGATGTTTTTATCAAGAAAGGATGCTGGATTTTGTCAAATGGCTTTTTGCAGAGGTATTTTTTAAAAAACAAATCCAATCATAGCACTTCCTGCTTAATTTTTCTTTGTCCTCCCATTACTCTTAGGATAAAATCTACATCCTCTATGAAGCTGACAGGACCTGCTTGTTTGGTTCTTGCCTGCTCACTGGCCTTTTCTTGTACCACTTTGTTCTTTGTTCTCCAAGTTCCTGGTTCTCTTGCAGCTTCTTGGACATGTTCTCTTTGCTTGTTCCCTTGCCTGGAGGAGTTTCTCCTTTTCATCTCCACACCCCAACCTCAGTGTGAGCCTGGGTAATTCCTGCTTATCCTTAGGAACTCAGCTCAAATGTGCCTCCAGGAAGAGTTCCTAGCACCTCCACTTTAGATCCAGGCTTCTAGCTCTGTGTTCTTATTGCTCCTTGTACATTTCCTTTTGGTATTGATCACAACTGTCTTTATGTAATTCATTGAACAATTAGTTTGGTTTATGAATCCCACTTTAGACTGTTATCCCCATGAAGACTTGTGCCATGACTATCTCACTCACTGCTGCCTCTCCAGGGCTTAGCAAAGTGAATGCTTTTAGTGTGTTCTTTTTTTTTTTTTTTTCTGGTTGTGCACTCTTTTTTAAATTTTTTTTAAATTTTTTTATTTTTTTAATTGATTTTGTAAAAATATTACATTAAAAAATATGAGGTCCCATTCAACCCCACCACCCCCACCACACCCCTCCCCCCCCTCCCCCAGCAACACTCACTCCCATCATCATGACACATCCATTGCATTTGGTAAGTACATCTCTGGGTATCTCTGCACCTCATGGTCATTGGTCCACATCATGGCCCACACCCTCCCCCATTCTATCCAGTGGGCCCTGGGAGGATTTACAATGTCCGATGATTGCCCCTGAAGCACCATCCAGGGCAACTCCAAGTCCCAAAGGCGCCTCCACATCTCATCTCTTCCTGCCATTCCCCATACCCATCAGCCACCATGTCCACTTTTCCCACTCCAATGCCACCTTTTCTCTGTGGTCCTTGGATTGGTTGTGTCCGTTGCACCTCTATGTCAAGAGGAGGCTCAGATTCCACATGGTTACTGGATGCAATCCTCCTGCTTTCAGTTGTAGGCACTCTAGGCTCCATGGTGTGGTGGTTGTCCTTCTCCAACTCCATCTTAGCTGAGTGAGGTGAGTCCAATAAATCAGATTGTAGGAGCTGGAGTCTGTTGAGGCTCAGGGCCTGGCTATCATATTGTCAGTAAAAAGATTCAATCCCCTAAATATATCTTAAACCCCAATACCAACTACAATTCCAGTAAAGTAGCATGATAATCTTATGAAAAGAGATCCTCTCTGGGTCTAGTTTCATCACACAGAAACACCAGCTCCAAAGAAGGGCCATCTGACATGGCAGTGAACCCTATCTGCCATGACCATAGAACCCGTGGGTCCCTTTAGCCCTCAAAGGAACCAATACCTGGGGATTGTATCTACTTTATCTGTCTCTTAGACTCTGCTCAGTTGTGCATAAGGGCAATCCTTCTGACAGCCTCCAGACTCTTTTTTTTTTAGAGACTCATAGCCATCTTAATAAACATGAAGGGGTGGAAGGGAAGTAGGGAGAAAGAGAGGAAGAAAGGAAGGAAGAAGGGACAAGGGTTGTTCCCTAATGAAACTCAGATTACTTACTCAATTATGTCTTTCCCCACTCTCCAAGAGGAACCCTAATTAGATTATATTTCCGGCTGGATTGTAAGCAGCACAAAGGCTCCTTTGCGTTATTGGCAGTTAGTGCTTGTCTACAAGCTCCTTCAATATGCTAACCCACATTTTTTTCTCCATGGTTCTGTCTCACCAGAGGAAGCACAGGGCCAGCCTAGGGAGCACTTTAGGTATGCATCCCAAAAGCCAAACGCCTTTTTGCCAGCTCTACTGATGTATCTTGTGGGGAAGGAGAGCCTGGGGATCATTCTCCCTCCAGCTATGATGATGTCAGGGAGGTGCTCCTCACCATGCAGGGTACCACCAAAAGCCTGCAATGTCATGTTCTGGATCTCAGCTCACTTGCTTTCCCAGAATCACAGGCCTAGGCTGAAGGGGTTTTGGAAGGGACGTTCTTCTGAAGGTAGCAGAGATAGTTGGCAGGTCCATTATCTAGTTACCTTAATGCTTTGTGCTTCATAAGGCTGTGACCCCCTGTTCAGGTCTGTCTGTGTGTAGGTGGTAATGGGGGGCAGGAGTGCTGATGCTCCTTTATTCAGTCTTCCACCTTCTTTACATATTCCAGACCTCCCCCTTTAAATGGCCTTTCCCAGTCCCTTGAGCATTCCCATTTCTCCAGAACTGACTTTTGATTCTACCAAAATAATCACTATTCAGCCGCTATCAGTCCCTTCTACATCTTGTAAATTTGACCATCTCAGGGGTTGGATGCCCATAGCATTTCTCTTCTGCCAAGTTTACTGTTGCTCTGCAGAGAGGAAGGGTATTTTCTGTCTGCAGCACCTACTGGATCCTCCTGGGAGATTGTTGGGAGAAGGAAGGTTTACTCTGAATTGGTGGGAGAAAAATAATACGGTCCTTTCAGTCTGGCCTGTGGCTTGTCTTAGTGTATCTAAAACAAAACCTACCTCCCTATTGCCAGGATTAATTTCCTACTGATTTCCTTTCTAGGTTACATGCTAAATCTATGCTCTTCTCATTAATAGAGCTGTGTCCTATTTCTTGGCCTTATCATGGTCTTGGCCAAGAACCCATTTGCTCTCCCCTACCATGAATAATATTATGGAGCATCCTAGTTTACTAGACGTTCCTGATAAGGGATGATGGCTTGCTTCTCCCTCAAGGAAGGAGAAGAAATAGAAATTTCAGTTCCTGGTAAGTAATCTTGGACTTATTTCTAAATTATTGTGCTTCTCTTTTTTCCTTCCTTTGTTCCAACAGCTTCTGTCATCTCCAGCTGATATCTCTGATGTTATCTTGGTTTAGCCTCAGTAGTGATGGGGAATCTTTGTCTCAAATTGACTCCTTGACTCCAGCTTTCAAAACAGCTTCCTTCAATGACTGTGGCATTCCCCAGAATGGCTTCACCAGTGTGGCAAACCTCTGGGCCATTTTGTCTGGTACCACTTCAATGACATGCCACTTGGCATGGTGGGCATCTGGTAGGTGGGTCTAGACTGAGGTTTCATAAAGTAAAAAGGTATGGTCCCTCTCCTAAGTCATCTAGCAGGGAGGGGATAGAGAGGATAATGGAAAGGTAGTAATCTAAGATGACAACACAGATATCATTGTGTCAAGAAGTGGTCTAAATAATTAAAATGACAGAACAAGAGTAAGGAGACATCGGGTGAATTCAGGAGGTCAGTGAGGGATTCCTGGAAGACATAAGGTTTGAGGTGGGCCCTGAAGAATGGGTAGGAAGAAGATGGGAAGAGCAAAATAAGGGTATGAATAGCCTCTCCACCCTGGAGTGACACTGTGGACATAGCTGGATACTCAGTGCATTCTTGCTCATCAATCAAATGAAACAATCCCTCCCCTTATGAGTTAGGTGTAGCTTAGGCAATTCTGCTGCAGAGGTCCCTGACTGTCACTCCAGTGATCTGCCTGTCCTCCTAGCTGGGACTCTGCCCAAGGTGTCCCAGGCCATTGCCATCTGCATCAACAGCAGGCAGCTCCACATGTCCAGGATCACCCCAAGTACTTGGTTCCTGATGACCTTGACAATCTTCAGCACTTTCCCTGCCAAAGAGATGGTGAGTATAGGACTGAGGTGCTGCTGGGATGCTTTGCTCTTGTGCCTTTCCAATCTTGCTCCTCAGAGCCTCTGTAGTTCTGGGGAAACTCCTGGACTCCCACTCCAGGTGCATCAGGGCAGTGCCCATTGTCTTCGTTGATATATTGATATAACCTGAAAGCCACATTAGCCTTCATTTAAAGACAGGGTTCTCTGGCCAGAAGTAAAAGTTTGAGAACCTTTGATCCAGTCCAGTCTTTCCATTCTGTAAATGAAATATTGACTTGGGTAAGACAGAGAAGTTGTTAGTTGATAGGACTGGAACTATTCCTGGTCCATGCCTAGTAACTATTCCATAGGTGTCAACTTTAATCTTCAATAGTAGTAGTCATATTATCAGTGATTATTGAAATGAGGGCAAGACACTTTCATAGGGTGGAAACTGAAGCATAGGTATTGTTGAGACAATGCTCAGGGGCCTGGCAAGATAAGAAATGGTGAGAACTGTGGCAGAGAAGCATAGGATATTGTTTGGGCTGCTGAACAGAGGGCTTTGAAACACAATCTCATTGTAATTCAGCCCAAGATTCTAAGGCCTAATGGTTTGGGGAAAAAGAAGGAGATTGTAGCCTGGGCTGGGAGACAGTTAGAGGGAGTGGGGGCAACAGTGCCAGACTGAGTCTTCTCAGAATTAGAGCCACCCGTTAACAATAGGTCCCTCTGTATGGAAGGCTCTAGAGAAGACCACCTGCCCAGAATTTCCTGCCCTGGGTGGGAAGCTAGATCCATTCCTCATCTCAAGAGAAGACTCCAAGATTCTATGAGGAGAATCTAATGTCTTAACATTGGTCTTTTAGAATATGTATAATGAGAAACAGAGAAGAAATGGAATGAGGAATAGAACTTGAGAATAAGGTGAGATAAACTAATTTTTGAGATGTTG
The DNA here is from genome assembly GCF_030445035.2 of Dasypus novemcinctus. Taxonomy (NCBI): domain Eukaryota; kingdom Metazoa; phylum Chordata; class Mammalia; order Cingulata; family Dasypodidae; genus Dasypus; species Dasypus novemcinctus. The sequence goes on from NC_080688.1 coordinate 63,507,881, forward strand.
AGGCATGGATTCCAGAGATGAAGAAGTTGAACAGAGCCAGGGAAGACATGCTGGTCTTGGAGTTGAAGACCAGAGGTGGGAGGATGTGGTAGAAAGTGGCTCTTCCTAGAAATTGTCAGGAAACTCAGTTGGTGTTCAGTCTTGGGGGATTAGGAGCAATTCTGCCTGAGGCAGAGGGATGCACCAGAGAGACGATCCCTTCTCTCCCAATGATCCGGTGAAGACTTTTCTCATTGTCTTGACAGTTTCTGAAATGTCTTTTCTTAATGGGGAATTTATCTGCCAGATTCAATTTAACTGGTGCATTTGTATTTTGTACATGTACCTGCCCTGGGGCAATGGTTACATTTTAAATAAATCAAATAAATCAATAAATATGATACTTCTCACTTTAATCATTACATAATGCAAAAAAATTATGATAATGCCACATTAAGTTGCAAATTAAGACATGCAAAAGTAAGGAAATGTGGAAATGAATGTTCTCCCAGCAACATTAACTCCCCTGCCTTGTGATGTGGTATAATAAAGTCTATATTTATATCTGCCTACCTAGCAGTCTCTCATTCAGCATGGGCCTATGTGGGGGATTATTGCCATGATGAACCTTAAGTTTTGTGTCTGATGGCTTGTTGTAAATGTGCTGTCTTAAATGAAGCATTAGCCTGGCTCCTGCCAGGAAGATGGGGTGGGGGGTGGGGGCGGGCAGCACAAGCGGGGAGCAGAGGCTGCAAGCAAGATTGCCTCTGAATGGCTATGTAACGCTGCTCAACTCACTCAGCTCTCTGGGCTTCAGTTTTCTCAACCTGTAATATGGGAATAAAAACCTGTCAGTGTCTGGACCTCTGCCCTCCTGCATACCCCCCACTCCAGCACCAGCCCAGTCAGCCCATTTTCCTTTGTTTTATTGTGGTTTTATTTACAATTTCATCCTGAAGATAAGGTTCTGCTGCTCAGAAACAGTCACCACTGTGGCCCTAATTTGACGGATGAGTCAGATCAGGGAGAAGAAGTAACTTACCCAAGGGACACACAGCTGATTCCTCTCAGGTGACCTCCTTTCCACCAGTCCTGCTCCTCTCCCAAATGAAAGCTCTTTCCAGCCAGTGCCTGGCTCCTGGCTGCCACATGCTGCAGAAGGGCAGCCATGTGCATGCAAGATGTAGGGGTCCCCGGAGCAGCAAATTCTAGCTTCATGACTTGCTGCTATATGACCTTGAACCATTTTGGAGAAAGAGAACCCAGCCTCTCAGGGCCCAGTAAAAAAATGTGTGGAACATGTATGGAAAATGTCTATTATGGTATCTGGCTTCCTGCAGGCACTAAGGAAAAGTTAGTTTGGTTTTTAAAAATTTACTCTATTTTGAAGAATGTTGCTGTTATACCAATTTCCCTTGAGCTGCCTAAAATTCCATCTATAGTGATACATTTAAACGGGTTAAGCATTTTTCCTTCTCCAATAAATAAGCTTACACCTCTTTTCACCTGCAGAGAATCTGGAAAGTGATCACATTCTATGCCCCCAACAGCTTTAAAGGCTCCCAATTGCCTATGGGATTAAGTAAAAATACTTTACTCTTTGTAATCTGCCAGCGTTCCAGGTAGACAGGGCAAATCCCTATTCCCTCAACAGTTCCTTGATTTTTGCCCAAGCTGTGTACCTGGGGAAGGGGATTGGGTGTGGAGACAGGGAGGAATTATAAGGACCAAAATAAACTTTGAAACCCAAGCGTTTAGGACCACAATTTTGCCAAGGGTGGGATCTGCAAAATGGAACTAAGAACCTCACCCAGATCAGCCAGGGCCCGGGAGAACAGGACGGTGGTTGTACTGTTTACAGCACCATTACTTCTCTGCAATCTTCTGGAAGCTCATCAGTGTAATTATCCCAGCCTCTCATCAGGGCCTGGAGTTGTTGAGTCCCGGGGCTGGCATTATTTGGGCTCAAAGTGGGGAAAATGTAATTTGTTTTTCCTGTTTCTTTTACTCAAAAACTACCAAATGGGGTTCATAAGTGCTCTTGGGCTGTGCCTCAAGGAGCCTCGTGGTTTATAGACAGATCCCACTTCCTGGGAAGGAGAGGGTGGGTGCAGGATCGGGGAGGTGATTTACTGGTTTGTGTGAGAGTCATGGGGAAGGACGTGAACTTCACAGCAAAGCACGGAATGAGGCTTCTGTGTGCAGAGCCCTGTGCCAGGTGCCAAAGGAGACCCCAGAGGCGTAAAAGACACACTCCCTGTTCTTCAGGAACTTAGGCTAAACCAGATCTTGTCTTGGTGAATCAGCTCCATAGCAGAGATTGATTGTACACCACTTGCATGCCTAAAGTTGTGCTAGGATGAACCAGTTCTGACAAAATTACGTAGCTGGTATTCAGTCTGTAGTGCTGCCAGCCTGTCCTTTTGGGTTTTTTTCTTCCTTCACCTATTTCCAGTGCACAGAGGACTTCACAGGCATGTAATCCGGGTTTGTGAGCAGCCATTTACCTGTGAGTGAGAGTTGCTGGGATTCCTTTTTTCATCATTTGCAGCTCCAAACAAGTCTCCTTTGGAAGCGAGCATACATATCCACTCCCTGTTCTGTGTCACTCACTATGTGAGACTCTTTATGATCTTAAATTGTGAAATATTTCAGAAGTGCAGGAAAGTATAAACTCTTTGAACCCATCCTGAACTAACAGATGTCAGTCTTTGGTCATATTAGTTGGAGATTTTTCTTATTAAAAAAGAAATCAGAATCAAACATGTACTTAAAAGTCCCCTTGGAATCCTCTCCAACAAATTACCTCATTTAACCCTTTCAACAATCTAGTAACTCTAATAATGTGGCATTGATCTCCCCATTTTATCAACAATGAAGGTGAGCTTCAGCAAGGTTAAAAAACATGCTAAAGGGAAGTGGACTTGGCCCAGTGGATAGGGCGTCCGTCTACCACATGGGAGGTCCGCGGCTCAGACCCTGGGCCTCCTTGGCCCGTGTGGAGCTGGCCCATGTGCAGTGCTGATGCACGCAGGGGGTGCCGTGCCATGCGGTGTTGCCCGCTGCGTAGGGGAGCCCCATGTGCCGGGAGTGCGCCCTGTAAGGAGAGCCATCCAGCTCGAAGGAGGGTACTGCACACACGGAGAGCTGACACAACAAGATGATGCAACAAAAAGAAACACAGATTCCTGTGCCACTGACAACAACAGAAGCAGATAAAAGGAAGAACACACAGCAAATGGACACAGAGAGCAGACAACTGCGGTGGGGGGAGGGGGGAAGGGGAGAGAAATAAATGAAATAAATCTTTAAAAAAACAAAAAAAAAACCATGCTAAATATTTAGAGCTTACAGGTAGTACAGTGAGCATCCAAACTTACATCTAGCTCACCTCTAAAGTCCACGGACTTTTAATCTTACCACCATTCCAGTGTTTTCCTCCCCTCTGTCCCCGGGAAGGAACACTATGTTTTCTGGTAAAGGGATTTTCAGAAACAGCTAGTGGTCAGAGACTTTTGCTGTGGTGCTGGTGGTGGAGGAAGGGAAACAAGACATACTTCTCATGCCTTGGAAATTACACTGCTCGCCAGCCACCCTCTCCTCTCCCAAAGCCCCCTCGTGAAACCGCCAGAGCATTGGTAAGTTAGCTAAAGTCACTGTAGAGCTCAGGCATATGTGCATGTTAAATCTTGTCTCTTTCCCCTTGGGGAGCATAAAGGAGAGAATTGGAATCATTTAATGTATGGAAGTGAAAGCTGTAAATTAGTTTCTGTAGTGACTTTCAAAGGCTCTTGTTGGAGGATGGTCACCTACACTGGCAGTATCCACCAAACAGATCAGAAGCATTTTGGGTTAGACTGCCCTAGTTTTGAAGCCCTGTAAATAGGTAACTATATCAGTGAGATGCCTTCTGCTGCAAGGAACCAGAAACCTACTTGCAGAGGCTTAAGTACCAACTCTTTAGTTATATCCAGTAACAGTAAGCGCAGCAGTGGGAAGTCCAGAGACAGGTCATCGAGGGCAGGTGCTCTTGCCATCCTTCAGTGACACCATTCTTAGGATTTTGCCTTTTTATATTTTATTTTTTTCACTTTTTTTCTTTATTTTTAAAGAAGATTTATTTAATTTATTTATTTATTTTAAAGATTTATTATTATTTTAAAATTTTTCTCCCCTTTCCTGCCCACCGTTGTCTGCTCTCTGTGCCCATTGGCTGTTTGTTCTTCTGTGTCTGCTTGGATTCTTGTCAGTGGCACTGGGAATCTGTGTCTCTTTTTGTTGGGTCATCTTGCTACGTCAGCTTTGCATGTGTGTGGCGCCACTCCTGGGCAGGCTGCACTTTTTTCATGCTGGGCGGCTCTCCTTACAGGGCACAGTCCTTGTGTGTGGGCTCCCGTACATCCCTGAGTGGCACGGCACTCCTTGCACGCATTAGCACTGCATGTGGGCCAGCTCCACATGGGTCAGGAGGCCCGGGGTTTGAACCCTAAACCTCCCATGTGGTAAGCAGATGCTCTATCCATGAAGCCAAATCCACTTCCCTTAAAGAAGATTTAGATTACATAAATTTTACCTCAGAAATGTAGGGGATTCCGCTATATCCCCCCTCCCCCTCCCACACTTCCCCCATCAACAACATCCTTCATTAGTGTGGCACATTTGTTACAACTGATGAGCACATATTGAAGCATTGCTACTAACCAGGGTCTATAATTTACATTATGGTTTACACTTCGTATCGCACAATTTTATAGGTTTTGACAAAATGTGTAATGGCCCATGTCTGTCACTACAACACCGTGTGGAGCAATTCCAAGGTCCCTAAAATGCCCCATGTTATGCCCTGTCCTCCCTCTCCCCCCTCTAGAACCCCTGGCGACCACTGTCCTTACATCAGTGTTATAGGCTCTTGTATTACCAGCACAACAATAAGTCTACGTTAGTCCATAGTTGCATTGCCCCCTCGTGTTTGTTCACTTCTCACTCTTGAGGATTTGGGGATGGTGATGCCCTCTCTGCCTCCTAATGAGAGGGAGCCTCGATCCCATGGGGCAGATGGATGGAAGTGTCCTGCTTGCAGTTGTTGACACTCTTGTTCCCTGGGATGGACATTGTACATCATCATCCTTTTGCCAGTTGTCCTGGGCAAGTCTGATGAACTGGAGAGCAGGTGTTGGCTGCAACTTTGCTCAGATTCAGGGCTCAAATGGCATGTAAACAATAGAAGATTTAAGTCTCTGGGACATGTATTTAATGGGTACAGTGCTAATTATAGGTTCAGATGAAATGGGCAGAAGAACCATGTGAAGGAAAATTATAAATGAGTCTAACTGTGATACTTCAGGAGATAGGTTATCATATATTCCAAGGTAAGACCCAACAACAGGGTATAGATTTTCTGGGGTTTCTGCCCTGCCTATCGTGTCTAGATGTCTCCAGAACCCTCAAGATTGCCTGGAGCAATGTTTACTGTGAGGATTTTGCCTTTTTGACCTTGTGTTTGTTGCCTTATAGTTCCAAGCTTGCTATCACAGCTCCAGGCATCATGACAACAACCAAAGGCAGGAAGCAGGAGATGAAGACTTCTCTCTGGATCTCATTGGCCAGAAGTGGGTCACCCAGTCACTCCTAGCTTCAAGAAAGGCTGGGAAAGTGAACTTATCTTTTTTTCCCCTCCAGTATATATATTTTTGTTGACACTGGTGTGATAGGCAGGAGCTGGAAACTGGGGACTGGGAGTAATGGTTAGGTTCAAAGGAAGTTGTGGAAATCCCTTTTCTGGAGACTATTAAAGAATGGGATGGCTAAGTCAAAATGGTCCTAAACCTGACTTTGTTTCTGAATCTCTTGGGTTGCCTGTTAAAAATTCAGACTCCTGGGTACTGAATTTCAGGACACAGAGCTTGGGAATCTGCATTTTACCTGTTCCCTCTTCCCCTAGATGATTCCGATGCAGCCAGTGCCACACTGTTTAGGGCTGGGAACTGCCGGTTCAGGGGCAGTAGAGTGGTGGAGAGAGCAGCGGGGTTGGGGCGAGGAGGCCAGGTTTCAGCCTTGGCTTTGTGCACTTGGCTGTAGACGGGTCACTCAGCTTTGTGTGCCTCATGACCACCTTGGAGCACAAAAGGGGGTGTGTCCTTCCAGCCTTTAGGCCAGAGCCAGGGCCCTCCGAAAATGTGCTCCATGCTGCCTACTTAGTTTTAGCACCACACTCCTTCCTTCACTGCCCCTGCCTCTTTCCCCATCTGAACCTTCCTGCCTTGACTCATGATAGTCATTCGTTCAGTCGTTCATCCAAAAATGTTTAATGATTCTAACACGTTCCGTCTTGCCTTTACCATGATTTTCTCTCTGTCAGCTTGTCTAAATCCTTCCTGGTTCCTCCTTGAAGCCTTTATGATATCGTCCCACCCCCACCCCTTCGGAGCTCCTCCCTCACTGTCAGCTCGAGCCGTCTCTACTCCACATTCAGCTACTCTTTGTTGAGCTCTTCTGCTGCCCAGCTGTGAGCTAGGGCCCTCTTCCTTTCTGTTGGAGATGGAAATCCAATTCTTCCAGCATCATCTGTTGAATAGACTGTTCTGACCCAGCCGGTGGGGGGGGGCTTCACAGCCTTGTCAGAAATCACGTGGCCACATGTGAGGGTCTGTTTCTGAGCAATCCCCTCAGCTCTATTCATCTATATGTCCATCTTTATGCCAGTACCAGGCTGTTTTTACCACTGTAGTTAGGTAATACGATTTAAAGTCTGGAAGTAAGAGTCCTCCAGCTTCATTCTCTGGCTATTCAGGGCACACCATACTTTCCATTGGAGCAGCTTATAATCCAGTCTTGATTTGGTCTCATTTTACAAGTCTGTCCAAAATACTACAAAAATATTATAAAAGTTCCAAGAGTGCAGAGTCTATAAAGTGAAAAGCAAGAGTACGACTTCATTCTCCTCCCATCCCTTCCCCCATGTCCACTCTCCAGAGATGTCCACACCTTGGCATTTGTCTCTAAGAGTTTCGTGTGAGTCCCATTCCCGGACCTGGGTCACGGCATCTTGAAAGGAGCACTTTGTCTTCTCTTGGGGCCCTCTGTATCATGCTTCACATGCCAGGGCACCTGGGAGGTAATCCACATGAGCAACAAGCACAAGCATCAGGGATGGACTTAGGGTCTCCGTCAGCGATTTCAGATACCCCTAGATCTTTGGGGGAACTTGTACAGATCTCTTAGTATTTCCTGCATAAGGCTTCTTACCCTACCTGAGGGCAGGGCGGCGAGGGGAGGGTGCCAGCAGACTCCTTTTTGCAGGCCCTGCACTCTTCTGGGTTGTCTTCCCCCCAGGCCAGAGCTTTTGTTGGGTCCCAGGAGTTCAAGACATGCCTGGTTCAAGCAGGGGCAGGCCCCAGCATCTACCACTCCCCCCCCCCAGCAATGTGAGCCACTAGGCTTGCGTTCACCAAAGGCCCATCAGAGGCCAATCCCACCGTGGGTATGACGCAGCCTGTAAGGAAGGTGGGGAGGGGGCAGCTGATGTGGTGTTTGGTGGAAGCCCAAGAGAGAGGGCTGAGCTGTCGGAATGAGAGAGAAGGAGAGGGAGCAGGGGAGAGCAGGAGTATCAGAATGAGTGATGTGCACTGTTCAGGGGTCAGCGCATTACAAAATGATTCTCGTTAATTATTTAGAGGCTGCCATCCATTGTATGGCAGGTGTGGACAGCCAGGCTGGAATGTCTGTCTTCCTCTCAGAGCTGAGCCACTGGGCGGGGTCCCCTTGGGCCAGTCCCTGAATGGTGAATCTGGGGGAGGCCGCAGCAGGCAGGGGGTGGGGGGATTTCTGAAAGGGGCGGGACCAGGATGAGCGGGACTCCCCATCTTTGAGATGTGTGACGTTCAGTGCCAGGTGGTACTTACTCTTGGGCTCTGTCTGGGCAGGAGGCAAAGAGAAAACTCAGTCCTAGCAATACAGCTTAAAACAAGATAACGTAGGGCAGGTTAGAGCTGCCTGGTTAAGCAGAACAAGTCGAAGGGTGATGAGAACTGGGAAAGAGAAAAACCGTGTCTGGAAAAATTCCAGTTCAGCTCGCAAGGGATATGTTTGGCATTCTTTCCAGTTCTTACCTTTTTCTGGAACATCTTCTTCTCCCCCAAGCCAGGTTTTACTGTTTCTGCCTGCCCTGTGCCCCCACCCCAGCCCTGCTGCCTCCCCTGGCCCTTGAGGCTCGGCCTGCAGACTTGGCCGTGGTCTCTCATTGTTCACGGCAGCTGGGTCTCATCTGCCCAATTCAAGGAAGGCTCCTCCCTAAAACTCATCCAGGTGCAGGAGTTGCTCAAGGAGTACTTAATTTTTCCCTTGACCTTAGGAAGATTATTGTCAGAGAATGAACAGAGAAGAAGATGCTAAGGAGAAAACAGACCAAAAAGATCTTAGTAGAAAACATGATCATGGACCAGAGGCAGCGTGACTCAGTGGTCTGCAGGGTGGGCTTGCAGTCAGACACTCTGGGCTTGAGTCCTGGACCTGCAAACTGAGAGGTGGGCAAGTTAATTAATCTTTATGAGCCTCAGTTTTCTCATCTGTAAAGTGGAGCTAAAAGTACTAGCTACCGGGAGGACAGAAAGAGGCATGTGAAGTGCCCAGCACAGAGGCCACATGTGGAGTCTTGGCTGTTCACGTACCTTAACCATAGCCAGAGTCCTACTTGGGTTACCCCGAATCCATGTGATGCTCCCCAGTGAGAAACAGTGGCAAGCTCTTCTGTCACCTCAAGGCCTTGTTTCAGGAAAATCCTGTCTCCTGGTGAAGGACTTAGACAAAAAGCATTGGTGGAAGAAGCAATTGGGGCCAGGAGGTGGGGTGATGGGTGCGCCCCAGTCCCACAGTTAGCCAGGTACAGCACACCCGGCTGAGCCTCTGTGCCTCTGAGGCCTTCCCATTTCCACTGTCCCCAGGGGTCAGACTTGAACTCAGAAGGAATCTGAACACCAGGAAAAGCAAACAAACCTGGTCACTACCCAGGGCTAGCATATGGACGGCTCCTTCCAGGAATCCAGAGACCTGCTTCTGGCCCGGCTTGGAGCCTAGCAGCCCTGGGATGTTGGAATGCAGCATTTATTTTCTGGGTCTCGGTTTTTAACATGAGAGAGGGGGATGAGTTACTCTCTCCACCTTTAACATTGGTAAGCTATTTGAAGATACGATAGAGTTGCAGTTAAAAATCCAGTGTTTCCTAAAATGAGGGGGTGGTAGTTGGTGTGTGATGGGAGGCTGTTTTTGTAAACTCTGTAAGAATGAGTGGCCTCTTCCTCCCTCCCTCCATTCCTTCCTTCCTCTTCCTCTTTCTTTATTCTTTTTTTTTTTTTTTTTGGCATGGTTTTGTTTTGTTTTATTTTGCTTCCTCTTTAAATCATACCTCCTTGGATCTTTTACAAGCTGCTTTGAAGAGAAAGGAAGTCTCTGCTCTCCTCCTTCACGGTCCCACAGACGTGTTACCTTTGGCTGTGTGAAGTAGGAATATTTAATCCTCTCTGCTCATGCTTTCAGGCAATGTTTCCAACTCAAAAGCCTACGCCACCTCTGTGAGGTCATCCGAACCCTGCCTCCATGCTCAGTGTGGGGAGGATGTCCCTTGAGGAGAGGGCCCTGTGATTATCCTAGGGGATTGGGTCTAGGATGGAAGCAACAAGTTGCCGAGTCCCTGGGGGCCTCTGGAGCGCCGGGCGCAGCAAATGCAGCCCGCTTCTCGGGCTGCGGGCACACAGGCAGCTAAGAGCCGGCTCTGGCCAGTGGTCTCCCCAGCTGGAGATGGCCCCGGCTGCTCTCCAGTAGGCGTCCCTTGCAGAACTTGAAGCCTTGGCCCTTTGTACGGGTGTGTCCTCAGGTACATAATGGGTACCTAACAGATGTTTGTTACGGAATGAATGTGAGAATGATCCTTGCAATTCAATGAACTCAGACTCAGAGGGGAAACAAGATAATAATACTATCTGATTTTACTGAATGCTTAATAAATGCCAGGAATTTTTCTAAGTGGCTTTTAATGTACTAATCTATTTAACTCTTATTATAATGCAACGTGGCAGATAGTTATTCCCCCCATTTTATTGGTGAAGAGTTAGAGGCCTAGAGCAGTTAAGAACCTTGCCCAAGGTTACACAGCTAGTAAGTAGGTTTTGTTACTTAGGCAGTCTGGCTCAAGAGTTTACAAGCTTAATCACCATGCTCTATGGCTATGAGGATGGACTTCACATCCCAAACATATGAAAATTGGAAGATGTTATGAATTAACATTGAGAGTGGCCCAGGGACTTAAATATAATTCTGAGGTCATGGAAATGCCAGAAGAAAACTCCTGTGTCTCTGTCAAATGGGGTACTGCTTGTTTGCTGATGCAGAGAGAGCCACTTGTTCATTGTTCCTTATTTGTTCTAAGGTTGTTGGGGCTGCTTGGTTGGTATTTGCAGGTGATGGCAATAGAGAAGGTCACGGTTTTATGTCCCCCTTCTGGCTTGTTCTGTGGTTCAGAGGGTCTTCCCCCTGACATTTCTGAACAACCTCTGTAGGTATTTGGCTCCCTCTGATGAGGGCTGAGCCAGTTGTACAGACTCCCATAGAGCTGGGTAACCCCCTTCCCTAGTCTTATGATCCTAATGCTGTTTTCTGGCCTATAACAATTTTTGGACTTACTTGAAGAGAGAAGCCTGAATGAATTGTTTGAGAGTGTAAATCAGGTGCCAGTGTTATAGTTCAGGAGAAGGGATTCCGAAACAAGAGATGAGGTGAAGTCAGGGTAGTGGGAGGGAATATGAAATGTCATAAGATGTGTGATCCTGTCCCAGACACTCCACCCATTTGCTATGTGACCTTGGGCCACTTATTTCCCTCTTTGGGCCTCTGTGACCTCATCTATAAAATGAAGGGGTTGGTCTATTCTCTAAAATTACTTTCAACTCTAAAATTTAATAATTCTAAGATTACCTGGAATGTCAGAGAATGAACAGAGAAGAAGATGCTAAGGAGAAATAGCATCCCAACCCCAGTGGGGAAATATCCCTCCCACCCCCCATGGGGAAGCCTTTGGATAGGGACATTAAGGGGTTGGTGTGTACTCTCTTAAAGTCACAACTTCCCATGACAACGGCAACCCCTCCCAGTTCCTCACTGCCTTCTTGGGTGGGCCTCAGAGCTCTGTCCCTCCCTCTTTTCCTCTTCCAAGCCTAGATTGCGCTAGAATTTGTAATTGATTCTCTTCCTTCTCCCCCCCAGCACCAAACTGAGCTCAACCAATCTCCCTCCCTTTACTGTCCCTGTGAAGCACCCCTCTTGATGCATCTCTTTCATCCCTCTGCTGTTGGACCTTCCTCCCCTACCATCACTGCTTTCCCTTTCCCAGAACCTTGACTCCAACCCATCCATCTTCCCGGAGTGCAGCTCATCCTGGCATTCCCTTTCCAGTGCATTTGGGGGACAGGTGCTGTTGGAATGCTCACATGGAGAGAATGAGATGCTGCCCTCCCTGGGTACAGGGAGGATAATGATCCTGAGTGCTTCCCTCCCAGGGTGTGATGAGAATCAGTGAGTTAATGCCCATAAAGCATTATAATTACTCCATGGAGTCATCTGATGGAGTGATGAGGAACTGGGCATCTGGCTCTAATTTACTTAGAGCTTGAGAATTCAGGCAGAAGCGGCAGCCTCCATTTATTTTTTTTCTTTTTATATCAACCAGTCATCCTAATGCAGAGCAGAATTTCTAAGTGGAGACTGACACTGCCTAGTGAGATATAAATATACCAGATTCTTGATTCAGGAGACCTGATTCTAGAAGATTTGTTACAGATATCCTTGTGGTCCCCTCTACCTTCACCCCTTCAACAGATCAGGAAACAGGTACTGAGCTCTTAAATGAAATACTCTCAGACACCCAACTCATGGTAGTGGGGCTGGGAGAAGAAACTTCATCCTCTTATTCCCAACCCTGTACTGTTTTCTCTCTCTCCCTTCCTTCTTTTCACACATATTTGTTGGGGTAACTACTGTGTTGCAACTCCATGCTGGGCATGACTTCAGGTTTTCTCTTTTGGGTGCCTAGCCAGCAGGTGAAAAAGAAATTGCCAGCTTAGAGCTCAGCTGCCCAGAGACAGATGTGCCCATTCAGTGTCATACAGCCCTGGCCTTCGCTGCACCCCAGCCCTCTTTCCATCAGTCCCCTGCTCTCCCTCCAGTGTCTGACCCTGCCTGCTTCCGCTCTTCTTTCTCCTTTGCCCAAGCTGTCCCTCCTCCCACAAAACCCTCTTGAAGCACATCGCCCCCCACCCATCCACTCACCTGGAATCGCTCCATTCTGAATCCCGCTGGCATGGACCTCCGGTCAGCTGTTCGCTCTATCAGCCCCCTACCCCTCACCTGTCCCCCTCCGGTCTTTTGGTTCCTTGATTTCTGGATCTGAGTTGCAGGTAGACCTGTTTTTCATGGACTTACTGGAGAAGACTATGCTCTTTGCTTCACTTATTTAGCTTCACAAGGCCAGACACCCAAGCCCTTTATCTGGTGTTCCCAGCTCATTAGCGTCTGTCCACACCTTTCCCACCTGGTCTTTCCTGTCGTCTCTGTAGTACTAGAAAAGCCCGAGCTTAAATATAAAGACATTGTACTGAACCTTATAATGTTGGAAAATTCACTGTGACACTTTCTCACCTGACAGGAGGCATGCAGAGCTAATCAGATTTAGTCCCGCCAAAAATGTGTAACTATGCATTTCCTCATACTGTCTTTACTGGCATTGGTCGTTATCTGGACCTTCACATCTGTACCACTGCCCATCCTTCCACCACAAGGTTACCCTACCCCAGGTACCAGACATATTTTAAGATTTAACTAATTTTTCTGGACCCTCCTTAGGAATGTCACTCTTATAATTAAATTTTTTTGTTTCAACCAGTATAAAAGCTATAGGAAAAACCCTTAAGGGGGAGTCTGATTTGAGATGGTACACCTCTGGTCTCCCAGCAGTAAATAAAGCCTCTTTTCCTTCCTGGTCTAGTACAGTGTGCCTGGGTAATCTGCTGCGCTGAGCCAATGGACCCAGCTGAGGACCACCCCGGCCACTCTTCATCCCTCCCCCCATAGGGACCCCATCTTCCAGCTGAGTTGTTTTCGTTGTGCCTGTAATTCCTTCTGCTAACAAATGACCATCCCTTCAGCAGGATTACATAAAGACCGCTGCTGTGAGCTTGCACCAGTGTCTCCCTGGCCTGCAGTCCAGTCGTGTGCCCAGGCCCTTCCGCCATGACTCAAGTGCTAGAATTACTGTCTTAGGCCCAAGGTGTCTCTCCTGTCAAACCTCCTCTAGGGACTTTGTGAGAACACGAAAGCCTTAGTTCTCTCTAGAGGGTATGAGTACCCTGAAGGTAGAGGCCACAGTTTTAACAGAATCTCAAGAAATACTTGTTGGTCAATTGACTTGATGACATTCCTGGGCTGTTCATCTATTTTCTGGACCTTGGCCTTGAATCTCTTGACTTCTGTTAGGCAGAGGTCACATGTATCATCTGGCTTGGACTATGAGTGGTGGAAATGTCCTGGACTCTGGTTCTGGCAGGAAGTGAACCCAAAGAATTGCTAGGAAAAAAAGTGTTTGGCAATACTCTAGGTCGCGTGGCCAGACTTGAGTTAAATGCTCAAAAATCCCTCATATTAAACACTTTAATTCTGGTTCTGCTGTAACTCTGCTCGGGGAATGGTCATTTGTTAATGTAAGTGAGCCTTGTGCTTCCTGGGTAATCTCATTGTGCTAAAATATCGAACACTCTTGTAAATCTAAGCACCTTCTCTCTAGCAGGCAGTAGTGATTGTAAAGAGCTAACAGCTCCTTTCAGTTCAAATGAGTAAACGTTTATCATGGATCATAGAAATAAAAACATGACCCTAATGAATGAACTTGTAAATCATTGATCCCGCTTTATGGAATGTGCCCTGTTCCATCGTGGGCTCTCTGCCCTTCACTTTCCCACCCAGTTCAATGTCCCTCTTGGTTGTGATGACTCTGTCTTACTGTGGGAAACATGTTCACAGGATTCTTACCCACCTTAACTCTCAGTGCCAGGTGGAACCTGCAGATTTAGCCGGAAACATTATACACCAACACTGATCCACAAATAGTGGAAATCAGGTGATCCTGAAGGACAGGAGCCTGGGTCAAGAAGGGCTTGAGTGGAAGGGGTCCTTTGTCAGATAGGCTGATTTCTCCAAGGCTAGACCTGGCACTGGATGATCTCCTGGCTGGGTGAGGGTCCCCCACCACTCAGACCACTAGCGGGCAGGCCCCTGCCCCCAGCTGCCTTGCCCCTGCCTGCCCTTTCTCTGGGGCTCTCCACCAGGCCCTCCATAGGGCAGGGAGGGCTCTTGCCCAGTCCCTTGGCTACAACCAGCCCAGTGCTGGGGAGAGGCAGCGGTCTGCTCCAGGGGCCCTGAGCCACATCCAGCTTCCTGTCTCTTTTTCTTTTGTTAAAGCCAAATGAAACAATGTAATTAGCTTGTTACAATTAAAGTGACTCGACTGGATAAATTGTAATCACCCAGAATCAAGTCAGGCATCCCTGCAGGTCCCGGCCATAGCAGCTGAGCTGCCTCATTTGCATAATTAAAATATACAAATGATAATGGATTTTGTACTCAATTTCCAGCGGCTGTGAATTTGAGAAACTCTGAAATTAGAATAACAGAGATGAAGCCTGCCTTGAGGTAATGGGGATGACAAGTTTTGACAATAGGGGTGTTTATAACGCTAGTTTCTCGCTACAAAATAAATAAGTACAAAAAAGATTAGAGAGCGATATTAGTTAATAGTTCCATGGGCAGTGGGAAGTGGAGATAGACTATGATTACCTCTGTGAATTTACACTGCCTTTTTTTTTTTTTTTTCTGACAAGCTCTTGCCTAACCTTAGGGGATACCTTCCCCCTGATTATGAGAAATTGAGAATGAATTAAATGCATAAAAAGGGTTGTCACAGATCGGCTCACCAAAGGAAAAGAAGAGAAATGAAATTAGTCTTGTTGCTCTTGCTTCCAGCTAGGGTGGTTTGAAGGGGACAAGTGCTGAAGGAGGAAGAGGGGGAGAGAATGGCTGTGATGGTCAGAGGGAGACCCTGGGCCAGTCAGCAAAGGAGTGTGAGAAAAGGGGACAGAAGTTAGGGGTGCAGGCCGAACTGAACATTGGGGGAGCCAGAGTTCCTTATGGAGTGAGATTTGAGAGTCTTGGAAAGACTCTATTCAAATTGAACTCTGCAGAGGGGACCCAAAATTCTCCCGTTAGAGATATACACCTTTAAATATAAGCAATGTACTCTCTGCCAATATGCTAAACATGAAAATACAAAAAAGTTCTTCCCTTCCTGTAAGCTTCATGAGGACAGGGGCTGTATCTGTTCTATTCATCTGGTATTTCCAGAATCTGACACATAACAGGTCCTTACTAAATATTCTTTAGATGAATGAATGAATGAATAAGTAGGGGAAACTGAAGACAGCACAGAGCATTGGGAAAAAGTGGAAAAGACAATGGAGGCTCAAATCACCTATTTTTACTTTTTTTTTGGAGCCAGCCTGGAATCCCTGGAGACTCCAGACTGAGTCCAAGTCTGGAATGGCTGCAAGGTGTTGGGTCCATCTCTCTGGGGTCAGCCTGCCCTCATCATGTGGTCAGTATGTGGGAATGGAAGCCAAGAACAGAGGGGGAGGCACTAAGCTGGAGAGGCACAGGCATCCTGCTGCCTAGGAAAGAAATCTAGAACAAAAGCTTCTGGGTCTCTCCCACTGATGGGCTCAGCATAGAGGCCACCCCATGTGGGAAGGAGGGGAACTGCTTGTCCCAGCAAAGCCCTTGGGGAAATGGGGGTGACTGGCTAGAGTATCTTCCCACTTCATTGAAAAGGATGTGCAAAGTAGGAGCAATCAGCCAACTAGCTAATCCATTTTATGGGCAAGTGAATACACAGGGGATCCTAGGGGCAGGTACTTTGGGTCAAAGACTGGGTGGAGGAGGGGGTGCAGGGAGTCAGCCCCTTGACATGGGCTCTTGGCCCTGCATCGACCGTGGGAGCTCATGAACTGAAATGCTGCCCTTGGCAAGAGAGTGGAAGGAAGGATCACCATTCATGTCCCAAAGGGTTTTTCTACACCCTGGGTTCTCAGCCAGAGAGTAATTAGCAGTCCACATCTTACCTTGAAGGTTCTGGTTCTGGAGTGGGGGGCATGCCTAATCCCAGGTCCTGAGGAATGATGTGATGAGCTGCGACAGCAAGGGTGAGGCTCTTTGGAGGAAGTGCACCACTGCACACAGGTCTGCAAATTTCAGGCTGTGATGGGGAAAGCCAGCCCTGCCCTTGTGTGTCACGGTTTGTCTGAGCAGCCATGACAGATAAGACAATGGTTCGGCTTAAACATTAGGAATTCCTTGTCTCCTGGTTTGGGGCTAGAAGGCCAGGTTCTTCCTGGGGTCCATGGCATTCTGGCTCTGGCTTGCCACCAGCCTTGGGGTTCCTTGGCTTACATCTCTGCCCCGTGCCACATGGTGATGTCCTCTCCTTTCTCTTTTGGGTTCGCTCTGACCTTCTGCTTCTCCCTGTGGGCATCTCTTTACAAGGCCTCCAGCGATCTGGACTTAGGCCCACCCTGCTTCAGGGGGCCACAGCGTACTGAAAATAACATCTTCAAGAGGTCCTCTTTACAATGGGTTCACCCCCACCTGGTCCTGGATTAAGACTAAGACCATGTCTAATCTTACATAATTCAATGGACCACAGTATGCCTCAGGTGTGCCTGGGGCATTGTTGTCCTGTGGACATCAGAAATGCCACCATGGGTCATCCTTTTGTCCATCTTGTTTTGATATCTAGCCCTGAAAGAGGAAGTTTTACTTAACCATTAGAAATTTTCCCTAAATTTATCTCAGTCCTTCTTTCTTTTTGTCAGAAAAATATGCATTGTTGCCTGCTGCCTCACCTTGGAACTTCTACCCTTTGGAAACAGTTTTATTGACCTGGAACTTGCTTCTTGTAAGCTTGGGAGACTGCAGGTGGCCTAGTTCTACCATCTGGGATGTAAGACCAGATCTGTTTTTATACTTCCTGTAACTTTCAGCCCCAGTCTCAGACCTCGAGGCTCCAGATCCCTCTGTTCGAGATGCATCCTCAGCCCTCTGCATCCCTGGCCACTTAATTTCCTTTCTGTGCTGCTCAGTAGTGCAAGGGTGTTTTCCAGAGGGCAGGGACACTGGCCTGGCAGGCAGGGTGTGCAAACCACCTGGGATCTGCTCCTGGGGAACAGAGGTCCCTCACTCAGCCCTCCAGGATACTGCTGTGCCCTGCTGGACAGGGTCAGACCTCAGGAAAGCTATGGAAAGAGAGCTTTGATCTCTGCTTGGTGCTTGTCACCATCCTGTAGGCCCCTTGCTGTTGACATGCCAGCCTTGGGGACAAAAAACCTACAGTGCCAGGAAAAGAGTGGATTAACAGTGAGCAGGTTGGACAGTTCCAGTGTATGGGTCACTGTGAGAAGCCAGAACAGCGCATGCCCCCTACCCCATTTACTTTTTCTAGAAGGCAATACTATGTCATATTATAGTATAAGATGTACTTTCCCTAAGCTTTTCTTTTTTTTTAAGATTTATTTTCCCCCTTTCCTTTCCTCCCACCCTGCTGTTTTTGCT
Source organism: Dasypus novemcinctus (assembly GCF_030445035.2). Lineage (NCBI taxonomy): Eukaryota > Metazoa > Chordata > Mammalia > Cingulata > Dasypodidae > Dasypus > Dasypus novemcinctus. The sequence continues at coordinate 63,525,557 of NC_080688.1, forward strand.
GTCTGTGTTGTCTTCTCTTCTCATTTTCTCTCCTCTAGGATTCACGGGGATTTGATCCTGGAGACCTCTGAAGGGGAGAGCAGTTACCTGTCAATTGTGCCATGTCAGTTCCTGGTTTCTGCTGAACTTCACCTTGACTCTCCCCTTGTCTCTCTTCTGATGCGTCATCATCTTGCTGTGTGACTGCCGTGCGCGGGGCACTGGCTTATCACACGGGCACTTGTGCAGGCACTAACTTGCCATGTGGGCATGCTTTCTCTTCTTTTTCACCAGGAGGCCCCAGGGATCGAACCCAGATCCTACCATATGGTAGGCAGAAGCTCTATCAGTTGAGCCACATCCGCGTCCCTCCCTAAGCTTCTTAACTGAATCTATTTTGTCTTTAGATCTCCAGCATCTAGCATAGTGCCTGGTACATAGGAAGTATATAATAAATACTTGTGGAAAGAATTAATGACTTTTCTGAATATGTGCTGTTTTTAAAGTCATGATACATTATGGAGAATTATTAAAAAAGAAAATATATTCTTAGGTTTAATTCTGAAGATGGTCTCACAAACTGTACCAATGGATATTCATCGCCTATTGGGTCGACTCAGGACTTGTTTTCTGGGTTTTTCCCTCCTTACATCCATTCATTCATTCTTTTAGGCAGTGTTCTCAGCTCTAGGGTGTCGCAGTGACACATGACCGATTTTGTCAGCTATATGCTTGGTATCCTGCTTCTCAGCCTCGCTGGTGTCCCTGCCCTGGCTCGGGCTACCTGCAATATTGCCTCTTGCCTGGATTGTTGCCTTCCCAGCTTCCCCAGAGCCGATCTCCTGCCCCTTCCTGTTGTTTTCCTATGCAGCAACAGTGCCCTCTCTAAAAAATAAATCTGACCACCCCACTCTCGTACGTAAGACTCTTCTTGCCTTCACGGCCCATGGTCAGCCAGCCTCTACTTACCTCTCCATCTTCAGCTCTCACCACTCCTGCCTCACAATCCACTTGTCTTCCTCCAAGGTTGGAAGAGCCCCGGGTCCCTTGCCCCTGGGCCTCGCTCTCACCACTGCTATTCCCTGGTATTTGCCCTACTCTGCCATTCAGGCTTCACTGCCTCCAGGAAGCCTCCTCTGCATCCCACTCCCCCTGGATTTGGGCCCCTTGTCCTGTGCCTGCACTGCATCCTGAACTTGCTCATGCTTCACCGTGACTGCTTGTTTTAACTGGCTCTCTCTCTCTGTAGAACAGGAAACATTGTGTGGGCAGGGACCACCATGTACTAGCTCTGAGTACAACACTTGATACAGAGTGGTTGTGCAGCACAGACTTTACTTGAATGAGTGAAAGCATCAGAGGTGACAACTAAAAGAATGAAATTGCTAAAAAGAGATAAAGGGAGTGGTGGGAGGAGGAGGCCCTTGAGCAAGATTTGTACCCAAAGGTTGGGAAGAGAAAGAAACGCTAGAGGGAAAACATTCCCAGAGAGACAGGAGGCCATCAGAATTCCATGTCACTGATACCCAAGGAGGGTCAAGTCACCTGCTAGGGCTGGGCATTCTGCACAAAGAACATTCCCCACCCTACCAGATGGGCCCAGGTCAGGGGATTGTCCAGATGTTCCATTTTCCAGTCCTTGATTGGGAAGACAAGATTGATCATCCCCTTCCCACTTGGAAGGCTTTGGGATACCCATCCCTTGAGGCAGAAGAATGTGGCTAGAGCTGCTCATGGATTCCCCAGGGCGCATGAGTCTGGGGAAAGGATGCTGTATTCCTGGACAGCCTCTACCTTTAGGTCTTTCTGTCGTGGAGGCAACACACATTTGCCCTGTATCCGGAACCTCCAAGCAGCCAATTTGAGCCCTTGTCTATTGGAGAATTAATTTTTAATGGGTTTTATAGCATGGCGGATAAATCAGTTAGGGAGAGACACGGAGCTGGCGATGCCTAATGAATATCGATTGAGCCATTTAAAAGGGAAATCTTCCCGAAAGGGGGACAGCCACCCTGCAGAGTCAAGATCAGCTGTGTTGAGTGACTGAGGAGCACCCATGGCTCACCCAGCCCCCACCAGTGCCGGAAAAGTTCTCCAGTTTATTGAACACTGATGCCAGAAATTTGACCACTTTTTGGGTAAGGAATATGCCTCTTATTAAGTTAATGCTCACATACCTTTTTTGTTTTTTAAGATTTATTGTTTTATTTATTTCTCTCCCCTTCCCCCCCCACCCCACAGTTGTTTGTTCTCTGTGTCCATTTGCTGTGTGTTCTTTGTCCGCTTCTGTTGTTGTCAGTGGCACGGGAATCTGTGTTTCTTTTTGTTGCATCATTTGCTGTGTCAGCTCTCTGTGTGTGCGGCGCCATTCCTGGGCAGGCTGCACTTTCTTTCATGCTGGACGGCTCTCCTCACAGGGCACATTCCTTGCGCGTGGGGCTCCCCTACACGGGGGGCACCCCTGTGTGGCACGGCACTCCTTGCGCACATCAGCACTGCGCATGGCCAGCTCCACACGGGTCAAGGAAGCCCGGGGTTTGAACTGCGGACCTCCCATTGGGCCAAGCCCGTTTCCCTACGTTCACATACCTTTGAGACAGGATAAGGAATCTATTATCAATGTGATCATTAGTATAAAAGAGTTCATTGATATTTCCCAGATAGGCCAGGCTTATCTCCTTACGGGGAAAGAAACAAATCCAGAGGGATTAAAGTTTACCAATATTTTATTTTATTTTTTTAAGTAGACTATTTTTTTGTGAAGGTGCTTTTTTCTAAAACTAGTTTGGATATTTATTTCCCATTTCCCCTAAAAATCTTGGGAGAATTTGTCTTTATCCTTCATGGATTGGTGCTTGCAGAAGATTCTTGTGGATTGACTGAAATTGCCAAAATTTATAAGTTAGTTAGTGACAGAACCAAGTATGTACATCTTGACACCCTATTTGGATTGGAAACTCCCTAATGGAAGGGACTGCATATTCTCCTGTATCCCCTTAACATAGAGCATAGTTGTAGGCATACAGTAAGTGCTCGGGAAAATCTTGATGCTCTGTAGTAGCGGTTCTCCCACTTGACTGTGGATCAGTTTGAACACAGTCAAATACAGCTTGCTGGGTCCCACCCCCAGACATTCTGGTTTAGTAGATCGATGGTGGGAACCTGAGAGTTTGCATTTCTAACCCGTCCCCAGCTGATGCTGAGGCTGCTCATCTGAGGACTACCTTTTGGGACCTACTGATGTATCTGTTTTATGGATTTATCCATTTCTGATATATTTGAAACACTCCGTTCCCAGAAAGCCTACTTTATTAGACAGTAAGTGGCTACATGAGAAATCCCAGACTTAAAAGATACTAGTTGAAAAGTATTTAAAGTGAATAATTACCTTCAGGGTGGTCTAGGTAGAAAGATTAAATAAATTAAGTTGAGTCAATAGGAGTTTAAGCATCATTTGTTAAAGCAGTACTATTAGTTTTTCTTTTCCTAGTGGAAATTCTCTTCTTGTCACATAATCCTAATTAATTATTGTATAAAGACCTGAAAACTTAAATGCACAAGGGAGTAATAATCTCATGTTTCATTAACCAGCAGCTTTGAAAGCCAGAACCAAGTATATAGAAAGAACACGAGCGGCCCGTGCAGGGTAGCCACTTCCAAACTGGCCTGAGGTCTCCCCTTGCTCTTCCATTTGTCACTGAATGTGTTAAAGTGAATGCACATTTACACTCTTAAATATATCCTTTCTGCTCAATATACTCTTATTGGAGTTGGCTAGTCAATATGAATTTCAGAAGTATTTATCATTGATTTTGCAATATGTTTTGTAATTACTGAATCAATATAAAATTCTCAACTCATTAGGAGATTAGCTTTTTTAATCATTTATATTAATGTGTTTAACCAAAGGCATTGGAACTCCCTTTTTTAAAAAATCACTTATTTAATCACCTACATTAAAAATGAACAAGTGCTGGGGACTAAAAGCTCATGATACTTGATTTTTAAAGGGCACTTGCCTTTCACATGGAGCCTTGCCTTTGATAGGACCTCAAAAAATTTGTTCAACTGTGGAGCCCAAGCCATGATCCAGAACAAAATGTGGAATGCTTATCTGAATAACTTGATAAAAGAAAATTAAAAATTAAAAAAATCTTACACCTGATAAATATTGGCCCTGAATTGCCAATTTTTATCAGGCAATTCTGAGTTTTGTTTCTCACTCGTTTATTTGTGGAGCCCTGTCACGGAACAGCACTTACAGCATTTACTCAGTGAAGAGACCCTGGACATTTGAATACTGGATAAACACTTGAGGATTAAGTCCTTACGCAAACTGTCAGGAGTAACAACAGCATCACCCCACAACAACCCCATGAGTGGGCAGGCGTTTGTCCACTTAATAAATGAAGACATTGAGTTCTAGGGCATGAAATGACACACCCCAAATGACCTTACATGCTTGTGGCAGAGATGGCTCTGGAATCCAGGTTTCCCCATTGCAGCAGTGCACTCGGGCAGGCTTGTCTTCTGAGGGGCTGTAGCTGTCAGAGCCTTTCACTGCTAGAGGCTCTTTGCTTTGGATATTTGTGGAGACCTTAGAGCCCCAAATGCCCCATCTCGTCTTTCCCACAAGGGTCACACAGACCCAGGCTGCTCTGACTCCAGCTAATGATGGCTGCTTAGTTTCCAGGGCTTCAAGTTCAGTGCTTGGGTGTTTCTGAAGTGTTTCTTCTTCCCAGCAGGACAGTATCACCCTGTTTACCATCCCTGGGAGCCTTGATAGTAATAATGACCCCTTACACATATACCAAACCAAAGAGTCTACGAAATGCCTCTACATGCACTATCTTATTTGATTCTCACACCTCTAAAGGATGAGCTAATGCCTCTGGTCCATTTTACAGATAAAGGCTAGTGAAGCTGATACAAGTTAAGAGAATTGCTAATAAGGAGGAAATGATTGGAAATACGTGTCCGTGCCCCAGCTCCTGCCCCCTACATGGTGCTGCCTTCCTGAAGAGCAGAAGGAACTCCCCCCCATACACACAGCACCAGGTAGCCAGGGCTCTGGGACCCACTCTGACCTTCCCTTCCTTTTAGGGATGTCTCTCATCCTCACTGTGTCTCAGTGCCCAGCTCGGGAAGGAGGAGATGGATCTCTGCTCTTCTGTGTGGGGACAGAGGCTGGTGCCTTTAGTTCAAGCAACCAGCAAATGTTTATTAGATTCTGTATGGATCCTAGTGGGAGGTGCCTAGCTGCATGCCAGGTCCCATGGGGCAGAAGTGTTCTCTGCCATCAAGTTGCTTACTCTGTTGAAAATAGCATTTGCCCAAAGCCCCTCTTTTAGGATTGAACTTCCTTCTTGTCCTTTGAGGTGGATACAAGCTTCTGTAAGTACATTTGGCAAGCACAGTGTGTTCATGAAGCCATGGTTTGAGCCTTTCAACTTCCCTGTGTTCTTAGCACCAGGCCTCGCCTGCTCCATCAGCTCCTCCCATATGCTCAAAGCATCCCCCACACCCCTGGGAATACTAATAAGATGGACAAACTGGGGCATCCTTAGAGTGTGCATGACTCCATGCAAACTGCTGCCCACTAGTTGGGAAAACCCATAAAAATGCTCATGGTGGGCAAGCGTTCAGTCACCCCTGGCAGGAGAGCAGCCTGTTTGAGGCATTGCTTGAGGCTTCAGCCTCCAGAGCTCTCTTCTCTGGAAGCCCTGGAAATGCTGTCTGGTGGCTCCTTCCCTTGTCCTTTGGAAGAAGTCTGGAATGGAAATGAAGGTAATGACAGTGGCACCTTTACATCTGCATGGCGCTTACAGGTTCTTTCATATTTATGATCTCTGGCTCTCCCTGAAACCCTCAAAGATTGGCTGGGCAGGTAATGACACTGCAATTGTCTAGATGAGGAGACTCCCAGATCTGAGTCATATGCTCCCATAGTACAATGGACATCACGTATGGTGTTTAGCAACCTGCCACTGTAATTGCCTGTTGACTTGGCTGCTTTCCCCCCTAGAACAGCAGCTTTGTGAGTGCAGGACCTTTATGCCACTGTGAACCAGGGCCTGACATTGAATGGACACTCAATAAACACTTGATGGAAGGACAGATGGGTGGAGGATGAACAAATGAATGACAGGTCCCCACAGCCTGTTTTCCTGCCTACAAGCTGGCCAGAGTGCTGTGCAGTGCCCCTGGAGGTCAGTGGGTATATGGGAGAGGTGGTAGTGGAAAGTGAGGGTTTTCCTGGACATGACAGTGAGGCTGCTGCTGTCTATACTTGGGGCCCAGCAGCCTCTCTTCTAAGGGCTCTTAGATAACTCAAGTCCTTTCCGGGGACACCATTTCTAGGCTTTGAAATGCACCCAAGCTTTCCTTTGTGGGCTTCCATTCCAACACATGCTTTGGTTGGCTGGTAAAAAAGAAGCTGATAGAGTCATTCACCCAGAAGTATAAATGTCTAGCAGTGTTTGAATGTGTTATCCCTCCCAGGGGGATTTGCAGGACTTAGGGATGCCATCTTCCTCTACAAGGAACGAAGAGATGACGTTTTCATTGGGAAACTTCGGTCACCTGCAAATGCCTGGGCCCTGATGGAAAGCGCACACTCGGCTGACTGTTGGACCCTGCTGCTCCTCTGGAAAGAGGGGCAGTTTGGCTGCCATCCCAGGGACTCCTGTGAATAAAGTAGAGTTCTCTGCCACAAGCTGCTTGGCATATTGTTCTTGTACCAGTAGTGCAATTGCCAAACTGTCATTGTTGGGCTGGGGTGGCACGGGGGCTGGTGCAATTAACCCCCTCCATGCACCTCACTCTGGAGTTTGCCCAGAGAGACTTGGCTATGAGATGGCCCCACGTGGCTGTGGGGGATGGAGGGCTACAGGCCTGGCTGCCCTCACCGGGGAGGATGGATTAACCAGACTGGGGAGGGAGCAGCTGTTCCCAAGGATGGGCATGCGGGGTGTTGGGCTGCAGTGTGCTGGAACTGGCTCTGTCTCTGTAAAAAACGTTCTCACTGGAAACAAGTAGGGACCCTTGGCATTGAACTATAAATGTGTGCTGTTGGAACTTTAGACTCTTTCCTCCATGCTCATCAGTTCATTTAGCCTCACAACAGTTTTTACAATTATTAGCTGAAAAAAGAAAAAAAATTAAATGACCTTTGATCGCATCATCACAAAGAATTTGACATTTGCATCTTACTACAAAGTTCCAGTTCACACCCATACTTTTTTTCTTTTGGTAGTTGATAATCAAGGAGTTCTCATCATTTTGCTCTTTCTTGCTATGCTTTTTTTTTCATTGAGGTGAAATTCAGATAACATAAAATTAACCATTTCTAAGAGAACAATTCAGTGGCATCGAGTACATCCACTATGTTGTGCAACCACCATCTCTATTTGTTCCAAAACATTCTCATCATCCCCAAATAAAATCCCATATCCATAAAGAAGTTATTCGCCATTTTCTCATTCTCCTAGCCTCTGGCAACCACAAATCTCCTTTCTGTATCTTTGTATTTTTCTCTTTTAGATATAGGATTTCATAAGAGGAATCAAATAATATTTGTCCTTTTGTATCTGATTTATTTCACTTAGCATAATGTTTTCAAGTTTCAAGTGTATTGTAGCATGTTTTCTTTTTTATGACTGAATAATAATCCATTTCATGGTGTATTAGGGTTCTCTAGGGAAACAGAACCAACAGAAGATATCTGTAAATATTATGAGATTTTTTATAAAAATTTCTCACGTAACTGGTGGGTGCACAAGTCCAAATTCTGTAGGGCAGGCTGCAAGCCAAAAACTCTGATGAAGGTCCTCAAAGAATTCTTCAGGAGAAGTTGACTGGCTGAAGTAGAGATGGAATTCTTTCTTCTGACTGCTGAAATCATCACTTCTCCTCTTAAAACCTTCATCTGTTTGGATGAGATATCTCTCATTTCTGAAGGCAGTCTCCTCAGTTGATTTTAGATGTAATCAGCCACAAATACAATCAACTTACTGATGATTTAAGTCCATAAAATGTCCTCACAGTAACAATCAGGCCAGTGCTTGCTTAGCCAAACAACTGGATACTGTCACCTGGCCAAGTTGACACATGAACCTAACCGTGACATGTGCATATACCACGTTTTGTTTATCCATTCAACTGTTGAAGGACACTTGGGTTGTACAAACCTGTTGGCTGTTGTGAATAGTTCTGCTATGAGCAATGGCATACAAGTACCTTTTTAAGTCCCTGTTTTTTGTTCTTTTGGGTTTATACCTAGGAGTGGAATTGCTGGGCCATGTGGTAGTTCCATGTTTAACTTTTTGAGGAATCATTGTGGTTCTGATTTTCATTTCCCTGATGACTGATGATATTGAACATCTTTTCATGTGCTTGTAGCCATTTGTATATTACGTCTTCTTTTGCCTATTTTTCTTTTGGGTTGTTTGTCTTTTTGTTACTGAGTTGTAAAAATATATAGTCTGGTTTCTGGACCCTTATCAGATATATAGTTTCCAAGTATTTTCCCATTTTATAGGCTGTCTTTTGCCATGCTTTTATAGAAGGGAGAACTGAAGTTCAGGGCTGTGAAACTGCCTGTCTGCCTGCAGTGACTGGCCCAAGGCTACTAGTTGGCCATGCCTCACAACTGATCCCTGGGTTGCTTTTACTGGGAGCATTTGAAGACAGGACCAGTATTGCTAGTGTGAGGGGCAGAAGCATGGGTAAGGAAACCTCTTGGGGACTTCTGGGTCACGAACATATCTCATTCTGTGATTTACATGGGACCATAGCTTAGAGCAGTGCCTGGAGCCCGGCTGGCATCTTCACTGGGCAGGGAGGCCCCTTGGTGGGTTGGGGTAACAGATGACTGCTTTCATTTTATAGATCATTGGTGTTGGCATGTGCCCTAGAGATATTCTAGTCCAACCCTCTCATTATACAGATGAGGAAACTGAGGCTCAAGGAGAGGGAGTGACGTCTGTTTTCTTTTCTGAGGAGGGTATTCCCTTATGGATTGCATGTGGTGCAGCAATCAACTCAAGACCATAGGGAAAATCGGTGATTCACATTAAGAAGCCAGATGTGACATTTAAATTAAGTCAGAGCAAATGAGCATACTTTTGACTTATAGAAACAGCAGTTTTCTCTGGTTCAACCAATAGTTGGGTAGGCAAGGCAGGTGAGGAGACCTCCCAGAGGGTAAGCAACAAAAACATTTAAAGAACAATTCAAAAGGATTATTGAGAAGCTGCTATAAGGTATTTGACACTTAGAAAAATTTCCACTTAGTTTGAGGGAAATAAGAGCGTTTTGTTTTTGTTTTCTCAGATTTACGCTCCAATGTTGGAACAGAATTGAACATAGTACTGACACACAGTGGGTTTTCAATGAATGTTTCTTGAATACCTGAATATTCATCTTATTAATTTCTGATTAGCTGCTGGCTCAGTTAGGGATTCCATTTGGCTGTCCATTACAGAACCTGACCACAATGGCTTAAATAACTAGGGATTTTCATTTTCTCACATGAAAAATAGAACAGGAACAGGCTGTCCAGAGCTAAAGTAACTACTCAAGCAGGTCATTAGGAAACAGATTCCTTTTTACTTTGTCATCCTTAGCAGGTGGCTTTTGTCCTCATAGTACCAGAATGGTTGTGTCATGCTGAGAGGCCAGATCTAAGTTCAGGGAGGGACTTTTGCAACTGGCAAAAGTTGCAACTGGCAAAACTGTGTGCTGGCAAAGTAATTCTCTTTTTATCAGGAAAACAATAGGTTTCCTGATGCCTTGCCCACTATACTTCTTCTTGCAACTCATTATCCAGAAGCTTGTCACATGGTCACATGTGACCTTAACTGCAAGGGAGTCTGGAATGACCCTGAGCAAATTGGGTTCTGCTGGTAAGAAGGACAGGAGAATGCATATCAGTAGATAATGCACAGTGCTCCCTCAGCTGTTTTAAAGTTAAAGATAATTATTTTGACATAAGCAAGTAGAGATTGTAATTTGGAAATCTCTGCGGATAGATTATATGTTCATTCATACATTCATTTACTTATCCATCCTGCAAATATTCACAGACTGTCCTTTCTGTGGTGGATGCTGGCTATGAGCTAGGAATGCAAAGGTGAATAAAGTAGACTCAACGTCTGTCCCCAAGGGGCTCAAAGTGACATGATGAAGGACTGCTGGGCAGTGAGGGAAGAGAGATCCAGGGAGACAGTGAGAACAGCATGTGCAAAAGCCAAGAGGAAGAGAGAAACTCAGGAAACGAACAGAAGACCTGGAAACAAGAGCAGAATAATAGAGGGGGCTTGAAGTGACCTGGGAAGGAAAGCATCTGGACCAATAGGTCTGGGTAGGTGAAGCCAGGGCCAGGACACACTGTGGGCAAGGGCGGAAAGTGGGGGTCTAGAGTGGCAACCTGAGACCAATGTGCAACATTTGAATCTTGCCTGAAATATAAGACCCCAGAGTTACCAGATCCCCTTCCTCTGCCCACTTAGAGCTGGAAAGAACTTGTGAGAGCTGGGCCAGAGGTTGCATTTCACAGGTGAGGAAACTGAGGTCCAGGGAACCAAGTTACTTATTTATGACCGTCTTGCCAGGTAATGCCAGCATTTGGACCAGACTTGCTATCTCCTGACCTCTATTCTATTCCTTTTCAGACACATTTTGAATTTAAAGACTCTTAATTTTCTGTGTCTGATAGCAGTCCAATGAGATGGGTCCAGTGGGGTTATTTGTCCCTGTTTTACACACAGGGAGACTGAGGTTAAGAAGCACCAGGTGCCAGAGCTGAGTGTGGTGCCTCCTGATGCCCTGCTCCAACTCCCATCAGTGGGGCAGGCTAGCATTTCAATGATCTCCAGTGGATGTGGCTCAAATGCCACCTACCTTGCTACTTCCTCTTGCGGGTGTGGACAAGTCGGAGAAGTCTTTCACTTAATGGTTATGAAGATGCAGCATTCTCACCTGAGTGTCAAGCTGCAGGAAAACTAGGAAGGGCTGCTTTGCCAGGCATCCTAATTGCTTCTGACACTGTTTATCATTTGTGATGATATAGCCATGCTCGACCACCCTGTGTGGCTCTGAAAACGGGGAGAAACCATTAGAGTGCTGACAGGGCGGTGGAGCTGGGGGTGGTGATGGACTGGCCATCAGCTGACCCTTACACAAATATACATCCTATTGATTGACTTTTTGGGGAGAGAAGTGGGCCTCGTGGTTGTCCCTGAGCTGGTGAGGCTGGGCTGAGCTGAGAGTGGCTCCTGGTCAAAACAGAGTCTGTTGAGGGCCCACTGCTCCATCTTGGGACCAATCAGGGCACCTGAGCAGGTGATTTCCACAGGGCAGCTGTGCAGCCAAGGGGCTAGGGCCTGGTGGGCTCAGCCTGGAGTGGCTCTCTCCGGAGATAGGATCAAGTCTGGGGTGGTCCTCCTCTCTCTTCTTTCCCAGCCTACTCCCCAAAATTGTCATCCCCCCACATTCTCACTCCTGGGAGACCCTGATTCTGCCTGCCCGGACCAGTGCTGCCGTGTGCGCATCTTCCTTCACGTTCTTCCTCATTAAGCTGCCGCTTGCCCAGAGTCCACTCTGCAGGGTTCATGCCCAGCTCGCCCACCCCAAGGCATCAACACCGGTCATCATTTTCCCAGAGCCGTTGGTCTCTTTTGAAGAGGCAGTAATGTCTTAACCTGTGTTTTCTTAAATTGGGCTCTATGAGAATTTTCAGGTCTTAATGGGTTTTGTTGGAGAAAAATCCAAAAAGTTAACATAAATGTATTCTGGATCAGGTGAGGGACTTCCTCAACCCCAAGACAGGCCTCGCAGTTTCAGGATCCCATTTGCTTTTGAGCCGACAATAATATTAATGTAAACTCTATTGTTTTAATTGAGAAAAAGCTGGAGAAAAATTAGTACAAAGATGATGTCCTCAGGTCAAATGAAGGCCCAATGACATCAGGGAGCGTCATGAGGTGGAGGGAGGCAGGGACTCAGGCTTGGGGAGGTGGTGGGGGCACCATCAGGTGGCACAGGGAGCCAAAACCACATGCACATGGGCCATGGCCCTTCTCCATGGGCTCCTGGGAAGCAGGTTAGGGTTTTAGCAATGTGCTGCCTCGGTCTCTAAATTACAGATATTAATTGGATTGATAATTGTTTTATAGGGCTATTTGATTTTGGAAGGTAGACCTGCTTTGCGAAGTTGTTAGACTATATGCCTGGGGCCAGGGGATCTAAATTTGATCCTGGTTCTGACTCTTGTTTGTTTGTTTTGTTTTTTAATAAGATTTATTTTATTTATTTCTTTCCCCTTGCCCCCCATTATCTGCTCTCTGCGTCCATTTGCTGTGTGTTCTTCTTTGTCTGCTTGCATTATCTGGCAGCACTGGGAAACTGCATCTCTTTTTTATTGCGTTATCTTGCTGCGTCAGCTCTCAATGTGTGCAGCGCCACTCCTGGGCAGGCTGCAATTTCTTCATGTGGGGCAGCTTTCCTTGTGGGTGGGGAACCCCTAAGCTGGGGCACCCCTGTGTGGCATGGTACTCCTTGTGCATGGCAGCACTGCACGTGGGCCAGCTCACCACATGGGGCAGGAGGTCCTGGGGATCGAATCCTGGACCCTCCGTATGGTAGATGGACGCTCTATCAGTTTAGCCATGCTTACTTCCCTGACTCTTGTTTTTACATGATCCTGTGCCTCAGTTTCCTCATCTGAAAGTGGTGATGATTGTTATGCTTACTTCAAAAGATTGCAGTAACATTTAATGGAGTTAATTTGTATATGAAGCTCATGGATGCATAGAAAGTGCTCAGTAAGCATGCACTAGTGTTATTTATAGATGTAAAGCAACATAGCATAAGGAGTTAGACTTAGTTATATATTTCACACATTTAAAAACATAATTTTAGAAATGTATATTGGGGGTCCATGAAAAATCTCTTTTAAAATATATCTGTCCAGTGTGAGAAACACTGCTTTGACCCAAAGGTCAGTGAATCTTGAATGAAGACATTTGGAACACTTGGATTCAGTGTGGCAGGAGAGATTTGGGGTCTTTGGCAGCCTCTCAAATGATGCCCCATGAATGAACATGCATGTGAATACCTCATGGACATAAGAAGCCCCCATTCCTGCTTCCTGCCCCTACTCTGCTGACCAGGGAAGAGCCAAGTTCTGCCTAAGAAAGGTTGGACCTGGACCTTCGAGGCAGGTCATTTCCAAGACAGAGCAATGCAGAAGTGGGACAGGGGTATATTTCCTGCCCTTGGAGTTTATGGGAAAGTGAAGATATCTCCCTGACTGAAATAAGTGGAGCAACAGCTAGTAAGAAATATCTAACCAAGCCCCTGGTAATAGCAGTGTGATAATACCAATGGCTTACATTTACTGAACACTTTAGGCAGGCACTGGGCTGGATACTTTCAGAGAATTCTCTTATTGAATCTTTACAACTCCACCAAGTAGGCGCAATTTATTACTTCCATTTTGCAGAAGAGAAACCTGAGATGCAAAGAGCTTAAGTGTCTTGTCCTAGTTCACACAGCCAGTAGGCGATATAGCAAGGAGGATTCAAACTCTCTTCCTTCTGACTCCACCACCCTGAGCTGAACAGGGAAACAGGAGGTCAGGGTTATGGTCTGGATGACTCCATCTGTTCTGTGAATTTGGGTAGCTCCCTTTGCCTCTGGAATGCTCAGATTCCTCAGCTGCACAGAGACAGAGTTAAGGATAAACCCTACCTCTCTGACCTCCACCAACCTGCACTATTTCACCTGCAGGAGATGAGGTGGCGTCCTCCTCAGTGGACCTGGGGAAAATGACCTGATTTCCTCTCTTTGGAGACCTCTTGATCCCACAGCTATTTCAAAACCCCATTTCTTTAAGCCTGTTGTGTGGTGTAGCTGCTGGACTCCTGGTCTCCAACAGGCATTGCAGGACCCTTGGAAGACTGGATTCCTGGCCTTGTTCTGTAAATATGTACTTAGGGAGATTTAATAACAATAATTTAATATTACTGACCTGGTTGGTCTGGAGGGCTATTTGTGTGTAAATACGTATTTAGTACACGATCAATCCACATCAGCTGGCCAAAACCATAATAATTTCAATATGAAGGTTAAAAAATATTTTGCAAAGGTTGTTGCAAAGTATAAGAGACTTGGTGTTCAATTTCTAACAGCCTAATGTGTTTCCCTTTCTTTTAGATGTCTCCTTTTAGCTGACTTAGTTTCTTTTCCAACTGGCTCCCTTCCAGAGTAGCCCTTTGTAGAGGCTGCATGGTGAGCCTCCACATCCCCACTCAGTGCTGAAGCACTCACCTCCCCAGCTGCGGAGAGGGTAGCTGCCTAAGGGCTCCCAGCTGATGCCCTCTCCGGAATTTGCCCTCAATGTATAAGAGTCACCTTATCCCAGGTCACTCGCACCCACTCTAGGAGCAGACAATGGCTTGTCCATGAGGGGTGTGAAGGGCTTTGCCAGCATCAGAACTTGCTGAGGGATGGATGAAAGCCTTTGTTAGACTGCCTCCTGGTTCAGCAACTTTTTCTGCCCAGTCCTGCTGCCTTCACTCTCTGTCAGGTGTTGATCCTGCCTACAAATCTCTACTTTAGAGTCTGTTTTATGGGGAACCTGACCCAAGAAACCACTCAATCTGGAATCCATCCTTGGCTCCCTCGTCTTCAGCTATTTTTAAAACAGCTTTATTGAAGTATGATTCACGTACCATACAATTCACCCATTTGAAGTTCACAATTCAATATTTTTTGGTTTAGTCACAGGGTAGTGCAATTATCACCACAATCTATGGAACATTTTCATCACCCCAGATTTGCCTGTTCTGGACGTTTCACATAAGTGGAATCATACAATACGTGTTCTTTTGTGCCTGCCTTCTTTCACTTAGGATAACATCATCAAGGTTCATCCATATTATAGCATCTATTAGTACTTCATTCCTTTTCATAGGTGATGAACACTCCATTATAAGGGCATGTTATATTTTAGTTATCCATTAATCAGTTGATGGATATTGGTTTGTTTCCATGTTTGGCTATTAAGCATAATGCTCTTTATTGAACCTTTATTTGGCACTGGAGTTGGTAGGTATATGTCCAAGAGACTTGAATCTCTGGGCTGTCCGTGTGCCAGCTGGGCCCTGAGCCTCAGCAGAGTTGCAACACCTACTTTCCAGCTCATTGGATTCACCCAGGACAACTAACATTGAAGTGTGGACGGACAACAACCACACCAAGGAACCAAGAAAGTCTACAACTGCAAGCAAGAGAGTCCCATCCATCAGCCTTACTGGATCGAAGCCCCCTCTCAATTAAAGGTGGAGTGGGCATCACCATCACAGAATCATTAGGATTGGGGAATAACATGGACTAGAATGTACTTACTGGTATTCTACTATAGACTTATTGTGATTCTAGCAATGGAAGATATTATATCATTGATGTGGAAACAGTGGCCAATGGAGTTGCTGAAGGCAGGAAGAGGAAAAAAAGAGGTGTAATGGGGTATTTTTGGGACTTGGAATTGTCCTGAATGACATTGCAAAGACAGATACAGGACATTATATATCCTGCTATAACCCATAGAATGGAGTGGGAGAGAGTGTAAACTATAATCCATGCTGTATGGCAGTGCTCCAAAATGTGTTTATTAATTGCAATGAATATACCACACTAATGAAAGAAATTGTTAATGTGCGAAGAGTGGGAGGTGTGGGGATTGGGGCATATGGGAATCCCCTATATTTTTTAATGTAACATTTTATGTAATCTATGTATCTTCTAAAAATAAATAAAAAATATATTAAAAAAAAAGAATAATGCTCTTCTGCTGTTTTGCCTCCTGACTTCTCTTGAGTCCTACACCTTCTTCTCACCCATAGCTGACGCAAGAGCCTCTTACTGGCCTCCATTTCTTCAGTCTTGTCTCTTTAAATTCATCTCCTATATTTGGCTATGTTGCTCTCTTGCTTAAAACTTTCAATGTAAAGTCCAAATTCTTTAACATGTAATAATATTGCTCCACAGGACAACACCCTCCTAGGTCACCAGGGATTTCCATGTCATCACAGCTGATAGACTTTTCTCAGTTCTCTTCTTCTTTGATTACTCATTGACCTTCAACACCATGGAAATACTCTCATAAAATCCTCTCTACTACAATATTCTTGACTTTTCTACTACCTCCCTTCTCTGAAAAGAAGTTTGCAGGCTTATCCTTCTCTACCTGACTGTATGTAGTACTCATAGCCTTGATCTTTGGCTCTCCCTTCTTCTCATTCTTTATCTTTGCCTCATACCATGTCATTCATACCCAGAGTTCCAGATTTCTCTCTAGTCCTGACCTCTCCTCTTAAGGCAGAACCACTTAAACAGCAGGTGTGGTTTGAGCTTTCACCCTGATCTCCAAAAAACATCTCCAAGTCTACATATCCAAGCTGCACTCCTATGGGGGCCAGGCGGAGAGATGCCTACTCAGAAGGTCACCTCCAAGCATGAGTGACTATAAAGATTGTCGATAAGAATCACCTTCCTGCTTGTTAAAATGTGATTCCTGAGGCCTATCCTCAGGAATTCTGATTCTTGGGTGTAACTAGGGGATCAAAAATATGCATTTCAAATACATAATGCAATGTACCTTACTAATGAAGGATGTTGTTAATGTGGGAAGCTGTGGGAGGGAGAAAGGGTGAGACATATGGGAATATCCTGTATTTTTATGTAAGTTTTATATAATCTAAAACTTTTTAAAAAAATTAATAAAACATTAAAAAAAAGTATGCACTTCAATGATTACCAGGGGATTGTGATGCAGGCTTGTGGCCCATAATTTGAATAATGGCTTGTTAGGGGACTTGAAAGAAAGTGAGAATTGAGGTGGGTGAGATGAGGGCAGGGAATTGTCACATATCTCATAAGTATTGTGAGGGTTTGCGAAGCCTCTCAGAAGCTAAGTCTCTGTTACCTTTCCCTCCCCCTACTGGATTTGAGTTGGCTGGTTACATGCTGACAGTGGTCTTCTAGCCCACCCTGAAACCCTGCAATGGCAGCAGGTTGTGACTTGACAAGTCAGCCCTTGGTCTTGGTAGGCAGCTCAGATTGTTATGGAAATATCTTTATAGGAACTAAAATCTGCTTACTGTCAACTTCTGTGGGCCTAGTTCTGTTCTTTGGAGCATGACAACACATTGGACTAATAAATAAGGCCTGGGCTGATGAGGAAGGGGAAAAAACTGGGGACAGCAGGGACTGTGGATGGGTGGGACTGATGACACTCTAGGGCCAGCATGTATAGCAGCCTGGACATCTGTTCTCAACACCAGAAAGAACTTTTGGTTAGATTGGTCCTTGATTAGGCTGGTCTCCCAGGAAAGGGTTCCAAAGTGGTTTCAAGGTGAGGTGTAGCATTGGGAAACTTGACGTAATCACAACATTTTAGAGTTGGGCAGATGGCATCATACTTTAGAGGGCTTGGTCTAGGTTGGAGAAGACCATAGCAATGACTGGTGGTACTAATAATATTTAACATTTATTGAGTACCTGCCAGAGTGCCCTGTCCTGGCTTGCTTCCCTGAGAGAAGCATTGACTTCACCCAGAACTTGTTAGAAATCTAGCATCCCAAGCCTGGGTTTGGATCTGCTTTATTAGAATTTGCATTTTGATAAGACCCCCAGGTGATTCTGATGCACATCATAGTTTGAGAAGCCCTGGTCTAAAAGATTCCAGGTTAGGGCAGCAAGACTAATTCCAGATATCCTCAACTAGGGCAGACGAGCCCACTTGGAAAGGATCTGCCTCTGCCAGGGTTGGTTCAGGAACTGACAGTATGGGGAAGGCAAGACTAACTCCCTGGAAACTCTCCCAGTATTTGAAAGTATCTATTATGCAATCTCACAGCTCCCTGACCCCGCAAGTGTTATTTCCAGGTTAATGTCATCCTCTAGTCTCCATATTGACATATTTTTCAGAACCATCACTATTCTGGTCACTTTCCTCCAGGGAGCATATCAAAGACTCTCTTAAAAGGTATAGTTTATAGTTAATGAACCCCAAGTTTACAATTAATTACATTGGCAGCCTTATCACCTTCTTCATGCCAAATAAAATCCAAAGGAATTTTTTTGTCCCCCATGAAATGCCTATTTAATCAAGTCTCTTACCATTTACTTTCACAGTAAATAGGTATTTTTATTATACCTATTCATTTCCATTTTATTGGTTTAGGTTCTGTTTACATAGTTTTTGAACCCAATTATATCATTAATGTCCAAAAGGACAGGGTCAAGCAGAGAATGCTGGAGTGTAACGTTATGCCTACATCCACCTTCCTAGTGACATGGACTTCAAAAGCACCTTTCATGAGGCACTTGTTCATGGAACCAAGAGATCAGCCTACATGGCACCACCCAAGTCACGCTTCTCAAGGTGTTACCAGGATCTTTCTCTGAGACTTGCCAGAGGCTCTATGCTATCATGGGGGCAATTAAGAGCCTCTCTGAAATTCCTAAGAATAAGAGCAAATATGTTTAGGTGCCCAGGCCTGCTATTGTTAAGCTCATGATGGATTCTTAAAATCATGACTTGACTCGCTCAATGTGCATGTCACTTTTTAAAAAGAAAACTTTTAATTTTAGGATAGTTTCTGATTTGCAGAGAAGTTGAAAGATAGTACAGAGAGTTCCCATATACTCCACACCCAGATGTACATTGCTGTGGTACATTTGTCACAATCAAGGAACCAATATTGGTGTATGAGTATTAACCAAGTTCCACAGTTTCTCTGAATTTCTCCCTAGTGCCCTTTTCCTGTCCCAGGATCCCATGCAGGACACCACATTTCTTTCAGTGGTCATGTCTCCTTAGGTTCCTCTTGACTGGGACAGTTTCTCAGGTTTTCCTTGTGATGACCTTGACAGTTCTGAATGTCAGATATTTTGTAGAATGCCTCTTCATTTAAGTTTGTCTGATGCTTTTCTAGTTAGGCTGGGGGTTTAGATCAGGGTTACATACATATATATTTATTTGTATCCCAATTATATCATTAATGTCTAAAAGGACAGGTTCAAGGAAAGAATGCTGGAAGGCCACAGATGTGAAGTGCCATTCTCGTCACATCATATTAGGGCCACATGCTATTAGCATGACTTGTCACTGTTGACATTAACCTTGATCACCTGGCTGAGGTAATGTTTGCCAGGTGACACATAAGTCACTTTTTTTTTTTGATAGAGAAAAATTATTTTATTTTATTTTATTTTTTAATTAAATTGTCTTTTTTTAAAAAGATACATAGATCACAAAAAATGTTATATGAAAACATATAAGAGTTTCCCACATACCCCAGCCCCACCCCCCACTCCTCCCACATCAACAACCTCTTTCATCATTGTGGCACATTCTTCGTGTTTGGTGAATACATTTTGGAGCACTGCTGTACCTCATGGGTTATAGTTTACATTGTAGTTTACACTCTCAGAGTTGCAGCTCCTACTCTCAGGTTTGTTGGACTTGCACTGGCCAGCTAAAGAGAGATGAAGATGGCCAACTACCACACCAGGGAACTGAGAGTGCCTTCAACTCCAAGCAGGAGAATCACATCCATCAACCATGTGGGATCTAAGCCCTCTCTCGATATAGAGGTGGGGGACATCACCAACCCAGGGTCCACAGGATGGAGGAATAAAATATGGATTGGAGTGAACTTACTAATATTCTACTATAGAACTATTGTGACTAGTAATAGAAGAAACTGTAGATTGATCTGGAGAAAGTGGCCACAGTAGTTGCTGAGGGCAGGAAGAGGGAAGAAGACATAAGTCACTTTTAACCTAACTGAAAATTTTGCCAAGTAACAGCACAAAGGTTTCTTGGCATGTATTTCCCATTCATTCCTTGTGCCAGAAAGGCGAGACATTTAACTGTATTCAGTGTTCTGACTCTTATGTCACCTACCATGATTCTTTAAATAAAAGTTTTAGCAATTACATTAGTAAAACTTTTCAGAATTTGGGTATATAATAAATCTTGGGTGGGATACATTCCCACATTTCATTTTTAAAATCTATTCAATGTATATTTTGTTCCAAGTTCTCTCTTAGGTTCTGGGTGAGGATAAAGAAATTTCTCAACCATAACCCTTCTCCTAGTAGGTGAGCCATGTTAAAAAAAAATTGTCATCATGTAAATGTATACTAGGGCAGTGGGGGTAAAAGGCTGACTGACAAACTCTGCCTGGGAGCAAGGGTTTGGGGTCAAGAGAGATCTCGCAGAGTAGCACATAGGATGGATTGCTCATAACCTTTGTCTAGCTCCTCTTGAACTTGAAGGACTTCCAAATTTTGTTTCTGGCTGACTTTGGCTAAAACCCTAGTCCTAACCATGCCCCACACAAGCTAAAGATCTGGTGCCCAACATGGGACAGCTTGAGAGTAAAGGGACATTGGGTAATACCCACACCATTACACTTTTTATCAGATTGTCCCCTGGAAATGCCTCCCCATAAGATAAAATTAATAAGGCTAGGGAACTTCCACCCATCCCAGAATGTAATTCAGGGTCTCCCTGGGGTGAGCATTACGTCCGGCCCACAGACTATAAACCACTGGAACAGGCATAATGACTTACGTGCTTCCATCTAAGGGGCTCATTGTAATAAGGTAACAGCTCTTGCAGATGCCTCTAGCTTTAAGTATGGGAACACTTGCTTTATAGCACCACCTGAATGATCTACAGCCTGCTCTCGTCAGTGGCAATTCCAGAGTGATTTGGCTTATGTGTTTTGTGTATGTGCATCTACTCAGCACACTGAAAAACTTTGGCATTGAGAACAGATGAAGGGGGGCATGTCACAGCTGCAGAGCTAGAGATGAGTAGAGATGGGCTCTGAGCTAGATGTTATTAGAGGTAATTCTCAGGAGCTCACACTAGCCAAAGGGACAAGACTAACCACCATTCTGCATTCATTCATTTATTCAGTTATTCATTCACAAACCTTTACTGAGCCCTCCTGTTTCCAAGCACAGTACTGAGTACCAGGGAACCTGTGGTGCAAGAGAGAGGCAGATAGAGCAGTTTGCTGGAGCCAGCTCTTCCTGGATAAGGAGGGGAACTGGCAAATATTCTGAACTATTTGCAAGGTTGTTAAACTTTTGGTAGCTTGAAATCAATTGTGGTTGGAGTAACTGCTACAAATCAGAGAATTTTTTTTTTATTGTTTTTTTTTACCCTTAGGGGATCCAGTTTGCCATTACCCAACTGTGAGATGGACATAATTAAAACTCAATGTGACTGTGTGAGCAGAAAGGAAACAACTCAGGAAACTCATACCCTTTCGTAGACGCCACACCTAGTTTGACTCCCAGCTCTGCCACTTAACTATGTGACCTTAGAAAAGTTATCCAACCTCTTTAAATCACCATTTCTCATCTTTAAAGAGGCAATAGTATCTGTCTCATAGAGCCGTAGTGAGAAGCAAATGAATTAATAAAAGCAAACATGAAAGTGTGGTTATTATTCTTGTTCTTATTATTCTTGTTACTATTCTTGTTAGACCCTCCCTAGGGTCTAACAACTTCGCTTGCACAGACCTCAGCAGTGCAAACAGCTTTCTCCTCTGCCCTGTAATTGCCATTACCTTCCAGCTCCCCTGGGGTCCTTTCCTACCAGAATGGCCCATGGAGTAGGATTTCTCAACTTCCTTCTCACTGTCTGAAGCAACAGCTCTTTCCACTTTCAAGGTTTGCTCCTCGTACTCACCACCAAGTCTTAGTATATTGCACTGGTCTGCACTCTCTCTGCCCCTCTGAGGCTCTCTCCTAGAACGTCCTGCAAAATGCCTTTTGCTCTTTAATTGGCTGGATCTTCTTTTCTATTCATCTTCTCTACTATCAGCTGCTGAAGGTAACAGGAAACATAGCTTGAAAATAATTTATGGCTCACATAACTGAAACGTCCCGGTGCTGATCTAGCTTCAGGCATAGGTGCATGCAGAGCTCAAATGTTGTCACCAAGACTTGGTTTCTCTTCCTTTCACAGCTCTGCTTTCCTCTTGATTGCCTTCATTTTCAGCTCCATGTGGGAAGATGGGTGCAGTAATTCCAGCCCTCAAGTGTGGTGGGTGAAGGAGAGTTTCTTCCTGGGAACCTTACACAAGTCCCAGAGTTTGCTCTTATTGGACTAATTTTGGCCCTGTGTGTACCCAAGGCCCACCCTCTGATGCTGGGGGAGTATTGCTCTGATTGGCTTGGCTTGGGTTGAGTGCTCCTCCACTGGACAAGAAGTGGAGCCCCAAGCAGAGAACATGGACCACAAGTGGGGAGGGGGTAGTTTCCCAAAAGGAAATTAGGAGTCTGCTGGCATAAGGAAGGCAGATCTGGGTGATCTGAAAACAAATGTCCACTACAGGAACAGTGGGCTCCTCACATGCCTTCAGATGGTAGGGCATTCATGGTGCTCTCAGAGTGCCAATGTTTCTAAAGCAAGGGACTTTGCTTCTTACAAGAAAGTCAACTTTGCTCATCGCCTTACAACATGGCAAGTGCTGAAGGAGGGGGAACAAAGAGCAGGTGTCCCAGGAGTTCAGAAAGAGGGATCCACTTCTTTGGGTTACAGCGTTAGGGACAGACCTGTTAGGGAAAGAAGGGCAGGAAATGGGCCCTGCAATTTATAGGTGGGTTTGGTTAGGTGAAGAGGAATGACCTGGATATTAAAGCAGAAGCACAGAGGAGGAATGGATATAGCTTGTATGGGGATAATAAGGAGATTGGTCTGACTGCTCAGAGGGAAGTAGAGACATGAGGTGGGAGAGGTGGTGGGATTTGATAATTGGACTTGAACCTAAAAGAAGGGTGTCTGGGGAAAGTTTGTGGGCAGAGGTAATGTGATAATGAAGGAGTTTTTGCCAGACTTACAAGGCATATCTGGGAAAGACTGTTCTACATTATTGTAAGTCCAATGGGAGTGGCATACCAAATTAGCCCAAGATAGCAACCAGGTGCAGTTACCCCATCAGCATGTTGTCCACACCACTGGCTCAACTCCCGTCTACTCCCGTTTACTATTACTATTATCTCTTCATGTATTGAGGCTCTTGTCTCAGAGCCGGCCTAGAAACCCTTGAGAGTTGGAACTTTTCTGTGTTCACCTCAATGCCTTGCATGAGAAGAGCACATGGCAGACATCACACATCCCTGAGACTTAATTCATGGTGCTCAACTATTGAGACATACTTGGGACCGGTTTTCTCCTTACCGTGGGCTCCACCTAAGCAAAGGTTTTCGGCCTATCCATGGGAAATTTCCCCCAAAGGTTTTACGTGAGCCAGCCTTCCTGCTGGGGTCTGTAGCCAAATGAATATGCTTAGGCAAGTCTTGTCTTTACCAGGACATGGCAAATTCAATAGCAGGATGACAAAAAGAGCTAACAGAGGTGGGGGGGGCATTGAATATATGACGGGGTAAATGTTCGAGGAGTTTCTCAAACATTGCCCTTCCCAGGAGATACCCCTGTCAATTCACAGCAGACTTTTCAATTTTACCACCTATATATTTCTTGAAGCATTTACGTATCTCCCTCTTGACTGCCCTGACCTTAGTTCATGACTTTTACCTGGATTACTACAGCCACCTCTCAAATGCTCTCCCTGCAGCCAATCTTGTCTTTCTCCATCCCTGCCCCATATCACAACCAAATGATCTTTCTAAAGTGCACATCTGATCATTCCCTCTATTCCATGGTTTCTTGTTTACTCTAGAATAAAGTCCCAAAGCCTTCACATTCTAATCTTGCTTCTGCTTATTTCTTTAACCTCATCTCTCATTAGTCTTTTCTCCTTGAAACACACATACCTGACCACTTGACGTTGGGGGCCGAGCTTAGCTTTCATTTCCTTGGAAAAGCCTTCCCTGTCCTCACCCATAGCCAATCATCTTGTATCATAATTCCCTGTCTCCTAGGACTGTGGACTCCACTGGGGCACAGGCCCTGTCTTGTCAATTTCTTGATCTCCCAACACCTATCATGGTTTCTGCCCCATATTAGTTACTCAATGAGTGTTTGATGAAGGAATAGATGAATGAATGAATGCATGAATGCTTAGAAGAAAAGAACTTGTGAGCATTAGTGAGGCTCTGTGTATGAGTACCAAGGGTAGCACTGGAAACAGAAAAATTGGAAGAGCAATTTGTGCTCTTCAAGTTCTTGGAGAGATGTCCAACCAGGATCTGAAGTATTCAGCCCTGAGCAGGATTCTGGTGAAGCAAACTCCATGTCATTCAGCAATTTTGTGGCATCCTAAAAGAAACAAAGGTTCTGCTGTGAGTTAGTTGCTTGCAAGATGCTAGGTAAGAGTCCTGGAAAGGTATCCTAATCCCAACATATCTTCTATCAGTTTGCCTTAAGTGGACAGAAAGTTCATCTTTAGAGGCTTTCAGCTAGGTTAAGGCATTCGGCCTTGGTTAAAGTGTAATAACCACTGTGAGGAGCAAAAAATTAATTATCAGGCTTTAGCTTCTCAACTGGGGTTAGTTTATCAGATCTCTCTTCTCCTGATCCTAATTATAATAAGGGTTTGAAAGTGGAAGTCGTATGTCTAAAGTCTTGGACTTTGTCTGGGAAGTCAGAATTTTTGGGAATGAGGGGCCTTGTTTGCTGATAAACAGGGTGGTTCTGAAAGAGAGTTGGGAAGCTGTCAAAGCATGCTTTGTTCAAATCACAACTTTTCCCTTTGCCAGCTCTGAGCTCACTGGTTTTGACTCCATTACCCATACTACCTGTTATAGGCAGTGAGGCTGTTTCTCTTTTCATGCCTCCATGTCTATCTATTAGGAATGGCTCTAGCAAGTGCCTTGACTGGCTTAGAGCAAAAGGATAGTTTGTCATCAGAGATTGGGCATGCTGCTGCTTCATATAAAACCTGTGCTCTACTAGTAAGAAGAGGGAGAATGACTATTGGGTGGGCAATAAGCAGTGTCTATCATCCTATTCCACCCATCCCAATCCATTCCATCCCTTGTCACACCCGCTGGGGAGGTGTTTAGTTGTTGGAGGCCACCAGGTCAGTGGGTAGGTGGGCTTCATTTTCATAAAGATCTTGATGAGAATAACTGAGACTCAGCCTGTTCTTCCCCCTCTGAACTTGTGATGAACTTGGGCAGCCAGTGGAAGTGCTTCTGAGGATGAAGTCAGGAAAGGGACTAGGAAATGGGATGAGGAAGATCCCTGTGAGGTCAGTGATCTTGGCAGGGAGGAAAAGGTCTGGCCCTCAGCCCAAGGCTATGTTCAGTGTTCTGCCCCCCAGAACACTGTGCATTCAATTGTACACAAGAGGGAACTGAATAACTCTTCAGTAAGTCAACAGAATTCACAATGCTCATCTACTTTCTCATTTCATCCTCACAACTGTTTTTGAAGCTGGGGAGCTGTTCTGTCTCCACTTAACAGGTCGTGACACTAAGGAACAAGAGTTAAATGCCTTGCCTGAATCTTGGCCCATGAAGTTATTAACTTCTCTCTCCTCAGGGCTCTAAACCTACCTTCCTTACTCTACAAACACAGGGCTTGCCTCCTGGTATAGATCATCTGTTTGCAGATTCTGTCTCTTGCACTAATCCTTGGGGGCAAGAGCAGTGAAAATGGAAACAATTGAAACAATTAAGTGATTGTTTTATTTCTACCTTATCTTATTCCCAAAAGGATTTATGGGGGAGAGGGGGAGAGAAACGTATAGAACACAAGATTTTAAAAACTAGTAAATTAGAAAATTTGGTTTCTGGATGAGGTTATTACCCCAAATGAGGTTAATACCTCAAAAGGGCAGGTACACTTGGGTCATGAATTTGATTGGAAACACCTGGCAGGCCACAAAGAGAAGGAAATGTGATGGGTTACCAGAATGACCACGCCCATCAAATAAAAATAAGCCAGTCATGGGGAGAAAAACAGCATTTCCTAGACCTTATACCTGAATCCTATGGATTCCCATCAAGAGGAAGCCATGTAACATGGTGGGCAATATACTCAACTGTGTTTTTTCAGTATATAAAACAATGGATATATATCTTGTAATGATGCTGAATATTAGCTGATGCCAACACCTGAATTCATTCTGTTAGACTTCTTCTACAATGACACCGAAACATGTGTTCCAGGACCCAGGTCTCTGATGATTCAGCTCAGCCTAGGAAAACATATTTGATTATTTGGAACAGGGTCCTCAAACTGGGCTTTATAGCCTCCAGATCCCAGATACTGCATGCTTATGGGCATTTTTCTGGAGCAGAGGGTCTGTAACATTTGCCCCCAACACCAATGGTTCAAAAATACTAAATGGAGAAATGGGTGGACTACATCCATTATTTCTTGCCCACCAAGCTTTTGATCCATATTGTTTGACCAGGAGTTTGGGATACACCACCTGATGAGTACATGGTACTGCATATTTGAATCTGCAGTTTAAGGCTGTCAATTGAATTGGTTCACATCTTCCAAAGAAAGTTGAACTGTCCAATGATTATTCATACTTGAACTGAGGGCCAAGACGATTATGTAGGTGCTCAATAAGTGTTTTTGGAAGGAATAAACAGAGAGGGAAACATCCCATTAATAGTGACAAGGGCCAGAATGACAGAGCAACTGCCATGACCATTGACTGTGGAGTGCTGTGGACTCTGTCAGCCCCAGATGCTGAGCTGGGGGAGGGGAAGGAGATGGAGGCCTTGAAGGAAATGTTCTCATGATCCATGGTGCCTATAATTAGGTCAATTAATGAGAGTCAGTAAATAAACTCTAATCAAACGGTGAAAGCCCTCAAGATCTCTCTTATTCTTGCTCTTTAAAAAAAATATATTTGGAATTAATCTTTTTCTGAGTGGAGATGATAAAGGAACCATTATCCACATGAAACCAGGTAAGGTGATTAGATATTATTACTACAAAGGGCAGGGAAGAGATGAAGTCATCCCCTGGACCCTGGGTGTGCTAAGCAAGAAATTTTTTCTTTATCAGTGTCGCCGTTTTATGGTTGCAAAGGGGGCCCTCCGGTGTGGTGAGGAGGGATTCCCTGTTTCAGTAATTGCTGGTTACAGGAACTTGAAAAGTCAGTGATTTCCAATTCAGTAACACTCAGGGGGCCTGTATCTAATGCAAACCACAGATTTTTCAATCGATCAATCAGCACATATGTATTGATTGCCTACTACGTGCAAAGAAGATTCATGAGAAGTGGTTGATGTGAAGTGCAGCCCCAGGTTTCATGGAGCTTTCCCATGCATGAGAGGTTGTGGCATGGTAGGCCAAGCATCCATAGCTTTAACGTGTCCCAAATCTCCTGGGGAACCTTGTTAAAATAAAGATACCCATTTCTTACAAGCTCCACGGGAATCCTCTGTGGCTGACTCAAGGATGACACTTTGAACAGCCAGGTGGGAGATTGGAGTCTGCTCTGAACGAGATGCCAGGAAATGTGGTTCTCAGAAAAGCTCTGACTCTACCCAGTATGGGATCTTGGCCGAATTACTTCCCTCTGGACCTCAATTTTCTGTTATACAACATCAGGGCATCCACGTCTGCCTGCATCTCTTTGGGCAGGTTGTGCCCTGCACAACTTCAAGGGCACCACTAAAATAACTACAGGTGAGTGGTGCACTCTGGATTGGTGTAGTGCACAACGTGCCCAAACATATGCAGAGCTCCTGAGTGGACTGGGTTGTTAGACAGTGGTTCTCAACCCTGGCTGCACAGTACAATCATCTGGTGAGTTTTAAAAAATACCAATATCCAAGCCCCCTCTCAGTGATTCTGCTTCACTTGCTCCGGGATGGGGTCTGGCATTGGTATTTTTTTATAGCTCCCCAGGAGATTATGAGATAATCATTAAAGTCCTGCCCAGCTTGCATTCTGTGAATCTTTTTGTAATTCTTCATCTATGGTCACAGAACATCTAGATTGTTAAACTCTAGAAGACCAGAGAAAAGGAAGATTATTGCAGAATGAGGAGTCCAGGAGATTTTCCAGGAGGAAGGTAAGAGGTTTAAATAGAGCACCAGGGGGACGAAGCCACTCTAGCTGGGGTCAGGTGAACAAAGTTGCAGAGAAAAGACACCACATTCCCAGGCTTCTGTTCAGTCTACGCGTTTCTAGTTGGGCTGCTGTTAGGGCAAAGGCGATGAACACAACATATGATCATAATGGTGAGGACTCTGAAGGGAAAACTGAGTGTGGGAATGGGACATTATGATGGAGGGCCCTGATTTAGATTGGGGGCTCTGAGGAAGAGGTGACAAAGCTCCTTCTGTTCTGGATGCTTTATATCAGAGGCCTTCGTGTGTCCTCACCATCCAGGTCAAGGTGAGTTCTCAGAACATGGAGGAGCTCAGGTAGGGAGGAGTGGGGAGGACTGGTGGCTTGTACCCAGCCGTGGCTGCTCTGCCTCGGGACTCCTCGGTCACATGGCCTTGTGAGGTCTTAGAAACCAGCCTGGTTAGAACTGGCTGCCAGTGTCTGGTCTTCGCTAGTCTTGGAATAGGTGTTTCTGTGGGTGGGCAGACACTCATCTCCAGGAAACAGAATTTGAGTTTAAGCACAAAGGGGGAGCTAAATATTTAAGATGCTCCTTTAAGTCTAAAATGCTCTTCCTACTTTGTCTTTCCTTGTCAGTCTAGCATTTGACTCAAATCCCCCTTTTTCTATCCTCATTGCTCTCCTGTCTCAGACCTTGGCCTTGAGACTGTGGCCCATGTAACCAAGAGGCATGGCCTGGGGTCTGGGGACTGCATACTCTCCCTCTTGCCCCAGCCCAGGGTCCACTCTCCTAAAACTGTCTCCCTCCAGGCTTTTTAACTAAAATGGATCCTGCTGGCTTCCGAGCATAGGTGGCCTCCCAAATCCATCCAAGGAGTGTGATTGATAGCACTGCTGAGGCGCGAGACAAAGAAACCCTCTCTGGTGTTTGTATTAATGCTGGGTTATCTCCCACAGTATTGATTTTTTGTTTGCCTTTTGAAATTTCTCTTCTCTGTTTCAGAGCCATTTCTATAAAAATGAAAAAGGAGGTGAGGGATGACGGCGCCTGGTTGACAAGCTTTGCTGACTTGCAGTATTAGCTCCTGTTTTCTATTAGGTCTTTCTGAGCCTGACAACTGCCTTTTCTGGGCAGAAATATATTTAAAAAGTGGCATGAAAAGGTCCCTGCATGTCAACCATAAGGGCTTGCCACCGGATTTAGTCACTGGATTTAATATCCCTACCCTTAGAGCTTGGGTCCCCTTCCAAGGGGAAAAGTTGTGGCAGATTTTTTTTTTTTTTTTACCTTATTATTTTGAAATACTTTCAATCATACAAAATAATACAAAATTCATACAGAGAACTCCAACATACCCCTATCCTCCCAGATACCCAGATCCACCAATTTCAACATTTTGCCACATTTGTTGTATCATTCTATCTAGCCATCAATCAATCCATCTCTCTCTCTCTCTCCATCTGTCTGTCTGCTATCTATCTATCTACGTTCTGAACACTTGAATGTAGGTTATATAGATAATGTTCCTTGAACACTCAATACTGCCAGTACATCTCCTAAGAATAAGTACATTCACTCAAGTAACCATCTTAAGTGCAATTATTAAGTTTAAGAAATTTAATGTTGATATAAAGCTTATAGTCTATATTCCATTTTTTTTCATATGTCCCAATAGTGTTCTTTTGTGTCTTTCTCCTCCCTTATTAGATCCTGACAAGGATCACATATTGTATTTAATTATCATTGTCTCCTTAGTTGCTCTTTTTTTTCCTTTGTGTGAATGCACATATGGCATAAACTTTCCCATCTCAACCACTCCCAAGCATACCATTTAGTGGGATTATCATGTTCATGATGTTGTACTTCCCTCATCACCTTCCATTACTGAAACTTTCCCATCTCCCCAAACAGAAACCCTATACCCATTATACATTAACATCCCATTCCCCTTGTTCTCTACCTCTGGCAACCTGTAGTTTACTTTCTGTTTCCACAAACTTGCATATTCCTCAATAATATCTTTGTAGTTACCACGGAGTTTAGATTTAACATCATAAATCATTAAAAAAATCTCCTTTGCTTTGATACCAACTTAATTTCAATAGTAAACACAAACTATCTTCTTATACCCGTCCTCCACCCCCCCATCTTTATGTAGTTCTTGTCACAAATTACATGCTTATACATTATGATTCCAAAATCACTGACTTATCATTACAGTTTAAGCATTTGCCTTTTACATCCTGTAGGAAATAAAAAGTGGAGTTACAAATAAAAAATACAATAGTACTGGCATTTATATTTACTCATCATTATTCCTACCAGATGATCTTTTTTTCTTCATGCAGCTTTGATCTATTGTCCTTTCCTTCCAACCTGTAGAATTCCCTTTGGCATCTCTTGTAGAGTTGATCTAGTGGTGACGATCTCCCTTAGCTTTTGTTTGTCTAGGAATGTTTTAATCTCTCAGTTTTGAAAGACAGTTTGGCTGGATATAGAATTCTTGTTTGGCAAAAAATTTTTTTGTTGTCCGCACTTTAAATAAGTCATCCCATTACCTTCTTGTCTCCATGGTTTCCAGGGAAAAATCAATATTTAATCTATTGAGGCTTCCTTGTATGTGACACATCACTTCCCTCTTGCAGATTTCAGAATTCTCTATCGTTGGCATTTCACAGTTTGATTATAAGATGCCATGGTATGTGTCTCTTTGAGTTTATCCTATTTGGAATTCATTGAACATCTTGGATATGTGTATTCATGTCTTTCATTAAATTTGGGAAGTTTTTGGTCTTTTTTTCTATATATATATATTCTCTCTTCCCTTTTCTTTTTTTTTCCTTTTAGGAACCCCACAATCATATATTGGACACTTGATGGTGTCCACAGGTTCCATAATCTCTGTTCACTTTCCTTCATTGTTTCTTCCTTTTGCTCCTCAGATGGCATCATTTCAATTGTCTTATGTTCAAGTGCATTGATTCTTCCTATTGTCAGCTCTAATCTGCTGTTGAACCCTACCATTCTGTTATAGTCATCTTTAGCTCTGTTTCTTTTTCATAATTTCCATCTACTTATTGATATCCCTATTGATAGTCATCTATAATTTTCCTGAGATCCTTTAAGTTCTTTGTGTTTTCCTTTAGCAATCTGATCATATTTAGGACCATTTTTTAAAAAGCCTTTGTCATATGTCCCAAGTCTGGTTCTCCTCAGTGATGGTTTCTAATGTTCTAATCTTCTTCTTTGCCTGGGCCATTGTTTCCTGTTTCTTTTATGTTTTGAAATCATTTATTGAAACCTGGACATTTTGATACTTGAATGTGTCATTCTGAGGTGTCTGTTCCTTAAGCTTGTATCTAACTGGTGTTATAAAAGAGCTTTCTTCTTTTTTTATTTCTCTCCCCTTCCACCACGCCCCCCCCCCCGCCCCATTTGCTCTGTGTCCATTCACTGTGTGTTCTTCTGTGTCTGCTTGCATTCTTGTCAGTGGCATAGAGAGTCTGTGTCTCTTTTTGTTGCATCATCTTGCTGCATCAGCTCTCCATGTGTGCAGCTCCACTCCTGGGCAGGCTGAACTTTTTTTTCTGTGGGGTGGCTCTCCTTGGAGGGTGTACTCCTTGTGCATGGGGTTCTTTTTCACGGAGGACACCCCCGCGTGGCATGGCACTCCTTGCGTGCTTCAGCACTGCGCATTGGCCAGCTCACCACATGGGTCAGGAGACCTGGGGTTTGAACCCTGGACCTCCCATATGGTACATGGATGTTCTATCAGTTGAGCCAAATCCACTTCCCTAAAAGAGCTTTCTTTGAGTGCCAGGATCTAACAACAACAACAACCAAAAACAAAGAAAATACCTTTCCCAGTCTTTGCATATTGACCTGTGTGTGTGCTCTCCTTCAGAACATATCTATACAATGGCTTTAGAGAATAGTCAAGGCCAAAGCATAAGGGCCTCCCTGATCCTTTCTGTACATCATCTGGTCATGGGCATATGCATGTGACCCTAGGAATTCCTCCATTGACACAGATTCAAATGTCTCCTCTTCCCTAGGAAACAGTTTCAACAGTGTCTTCATGGTCCTGGACACCACATTGTCTATCCTACAGTCAGCAAGCCCTTGCCCCAGGCAGCCACGACTTAACTACTGTCCCACAGCATTCTGTAGGAGAGCTCAGTGAGCTGCCTTCTATACACAGGGCAAGTTCTGGGATGAGTGTCCTGGTTTAGTCTCTCAAGCCACCACCAGAAAGATTGGTCCAGATATACATGCTCCTGGGATATGCAAAAAGGTTACTCTGCTCCCTGTGGAACTGAAGTTAGGGACCTGCCCAAGGAGCACTGGCCAGCTCCACGCCAAGCCAGTGAGGTGATGGCTGAGGGAACAGCCAGGTGCATGAGATCCTACCACTTTTTTTTTTTTTTACTAGAAAAGTTGTAGGTTTACAGAGAAATGCATATAATACAGAGAGATCCTATTCCTTTTAAGTGGTCTTTTGCTTGAGTCAGTTCTTGCCCTGTTATTGCCAGGGACAAAGATTTTGATGGCCCACAGCCTGCTTCTTTCAGTTCTCCCTTTTCCTCTCCAAAGACAGAACCCAGCCTCTGCAAACTGCAAAGGCAAAAATTTAAAGTAAAATAAAATAAAATAAAAATATCAACAACAACAAAAAAAACTGCAAGCATGAGGCTGGTCTTGGGATCCTCTGCCTGCCTTCCCTCTACTCTGTTACTCACTCAGATACATTCAATTTCTACCTCTCCACTTCTTCCTTTTTCTCAAAGCCACAGTTATTGTAACACTTGGGTATAAATGAGTTAGAACAACTTAGGGGGGATTCTTTGCCCATGGGATTTTGCTAAAACTTTACTAACACTTAAGATGTAAGGATGTTAAGCTCTAAACAGAGGAATTTTTTCTTCCATGAGTTGAGAGAGGATGCTTTTAGGGAGGAGTGGGAATATGGGTGTTATACTCAACTAAGAGCTTCTTTTATTGGTAGCACCTCTGTTGGATTGGAAGGATTTTGGGGCCAGTGCAAGTACCATGGCTGCATCTGACATTCTTGGGCAATTCATTCATTTATTAAGCAAATATTTGGTTGAATTGAATTAAGGGTTTATTTACGTATGTTATGCTGGGCTCACAATGCTACTTTGTCAGGGTCTGCATCTCCTCTTTCTATATTCGTTCTTCTATTCCATAAATAATTATTATGCAGACATAGTGCCAGATACTGTGCTGGTTGCTGGTGATGGAGGGGTGAAGCTGCCCAGTCCAGAGATCTGGAAGTCACCCTTGACTCCTGTTGCTCTTTACTCAAGAACAACCAGTTGTCTCATTCTGTCTTCCTGCTGCTCGCCTTGACCTCTCCGATGTAAAGCTCCTAGCATAGTGCTTATCGCATAGGCCCACAACACACGTTGGTCTACTCTCATCCCCACGGCACTCCTAAAACATAATTTAACATTTAAGTGGAGCCTGTTACTGCTCAGAAATCTCCAATGACTACCCATTTTCTACAAAATAAAACAAGAATTCTTTGAATGGTGCATAAGCTTCTTTGTAATTTGATCTCTGCCAGTCTGTCCAACTTCATCTTCTCCATTTACCTTCCCTCCCCACCTCCACATTGTCCTTTATGTATTGGCAATGCTGAACATGATATGCTGTCCTGCCTCTGGGCCTTTGCACATGCCATTCCCCTGCCTGGCTTACCTTCCCCCATTCTCATACACTCAGCAGACACCCTTGCACCAATCTAGGCTAGCCTCAGCTGGGATGTTCTCTCTCTCTCTGTCTCCCTCTCTCTCTCAGTAATCCCTTCTGTGAGTGGCACAGGCAGACTTGGGTGCTTTAATGTCAGTGTGCCCACATTATTTTGTACTTAGCTTTTTACATCATTTATCATGTCATAAAGGTTGATTGGCACATCTTCCCTACCACTGGGGAAGCAGGAGGCTTATGTTTTCATTTTCATTTAACTCAGACCCTGTGGTGGGCACTGGGGGAATATCTCTTGGGCATTGGCACTGTATTAGTCAGCCAAAAGGGGTGCTGATGCAAAATACCAGAAATTGGTAGGTTTTTATAAAGAGTATTTATTTGGGGTAGAAGCTTACAGATCTCAGGCCATAAAGCATAAGTTAGTTCCCTCACCAAAGTCTATTTGGGGGAAGAAGGCTGATAATATCTGCGAGGGTTCAGGCTTCCTGGGTTCCTACATTCCTGGGCCTTGCTTTCTCTGGATTCAAGGTTCCTTTCTTCCTGGGGCTGGCTTCTCTGTTCTCTCTGAGCTTACTTCCCAGGGCTCCAGCTTAAGTCTTCAGCATCAAACTCCAACATCCAAACTCTAACATCATAAACCCTCAACTCTGTTCTTTGCCAGGCCTTTAATCTGTGAGTTCCCACCCACCAAGGGGTGGGGACTCAACACCTTAATCATAACTCAATCATGCCCAGGTACAGATCAGATTGCAAGCATAATCCAATATTTCTTTTTGGAATTCATAACCATATCAAATTGCTACAGGCACCTTAAGCAATGATCTTACAGTAACCCTAGTACCTTATTTTATTCATTTGCAAAGTCGGCACTAGGCTAACAGGATGGTGAACACTAGTTGCTTTCCTTAATAGTCGTTCTTCCCTTATTCCACAGCCAAAGAGCTTTTACCTGGGTCCACAGCCATCTGGAAGAAAAGCTACATTTCCCGGCACCCTGTGCAGGTAGGTGTGTCCACACAACTCAGTCAGGATGGGAGTAGAAGGTCCTGCAGCAGCTTCCATGACCCTTTCTTCTCTGTGGCTTCCTCCACCCCGCTGCCTGGAACCAAATGCCCTCTTTTGGACATGAGGTTGTTCGTTGGAGACCTGGCAGGGACTTGCAAACAGGAGGCTTTGGGCCCACCACAGCTCTGCGCTGCCTACACCTGACTTTTATATGACTTTTATGTGTGAGAGAAGAAGTCACTATCCTGTTGAAGCCACTAGTTTTGGAGTTTCCGTTATTTGCAGTTGAACCTAATCTTAAAGATACATCTTGAGAAGTGATTTTCTTTTTTTAAATAACTTTATTTCAAACTCAAAAAAAAAAAATAAGAAAAAGGCAGCTCAACAAGTTATGAAAACATTATTCCTAAAAACTTCTTTTCAGTCACTTTAATCTAATTACAACTACTCAGTTGTTCTTCCAGTGTTCAGAAAGATACACAGATGAACACGGAGTAGTTAAATGACGTAGTCAAGGTCTCCTTATTAATGGAGAAAATGAAGAAGAGAAAGAAATACTTAATCATATTCATATCTTACAAAATGAAACCCCCTATTTTTTGACCTTTAGCATTAATATAGTACCAACTTTTCTTTTGCTACAGAAACATTACAATGTTGTTAACTATAGTCCATAAATTACATTTGTTATATTCTTCCCATGTATCATCATTCTTAACACCCTGTAGAAAACTATTCCTGTATTTGTATTTACCACAGTCCTCAACTACTGCCAAAATCATTGTTACACACTCCCTGTATTATCCTCCAGCTGTCCTCCAATTAACATTAATCTCTCTAGACTACTCATTTCAGCCATAATCATCCATAAATCAATAGTGTTTGCTGCATCCTTTATAATCTGTTACCATCAAGTCCAACCACTACCAGATATTTACATTTGATCTTATTAAACATTCTATTTTCAGTATCATCTTCCCCTTCTCCTCTCACACTTCATCTCCTACCAACTTAAACTTCATAGTCCAACTCCATAGTCTACTCATTGTATTTAGTTCATATCAATGAGACCATATAATATTCTTCCTTTTGTGTCTGCTTATTTCACTCAACATAACATCCTCAAGGTTCTTCCATGTAGTCATGTGCTTCCTCCATTGAGTTCTTCTTACAACTGAATAATATTCCATCTTATGAATGTACTACATCTTGTTTATCCATACATTGTTTGATGGATACTTAGGTTGTTTCCATCTTTTAGCAATTGTGAATAATGCCACTATGAACATTGGTGTGCAAATATCTGTTTACGTCCTTGCTTTTAGTTCTTCTGACTATATTCCTAGTAGCAGGATTGCTGGATCATATGGCAGTTCCACATTTAGTTTCCTGAGGAACTTCTAGATCATCTTCCACAGAGTCTGCACCATTTTATACTCCCACCAACAGTGCAGGAGAGTTCCTATTTCTCTACATCCTCTCCCGCACTTGTAGTTTTGTTTTTTTTAGATAATGGCCACTATGTATGCTATGAGATGATATCTCATTGTGGTTTTGAACTGCATTTCCCTAATAGCTAGTGATGTTAAACATCTTTTTGTGTGTGTGTGTATCTTAAAACAGGCTTTTTATTTAGCTTATGGTTCCATGGGCAGGTTGGATGGGTTGGGAGACTTTTTTGGTCTTGACTAGCCTAAGTAATATCTTCTGGGCTCTCTCATGTCTAATTGATCAATCAGCTAGAGCTGGATGATCTTGGTTTACTTCAGTCCCATATCTCTTGTTTGGCAACCAGTCACATGGGTTCTCTAGCATGTGGTTTCTTATACTCCATCAGGATAGCGTCACCATTTTTGCTTGGTGGCCCCTGGTGAACATCTTTTCAAGTGTCTTTTGGCCATTTGTGTTTCCACTTTAGAAAAATGTCTATTCAATTCTTTGGCCCATTTTTTAATTGGTTTTTTTGCCATTTTGCCATTATTTGTTATCTTTTTATATAATATGGAGACCAATGCCTTATCAGATACATGGTTTCTGAAGATTTTTTTCCCATTGAGTAGGCTGCCTTTTTACCTTCTTGATAAAATCTTTTGAAAAACAAAAGTTTAATTTAGTCAGTCCCATTTATCTGTTTTTCTTTTGTTGCTCATGCTGTAAGTGTGAGGTTCAAGAAACCACCACCAACCACAAGATGTTGATGTTTCCCTAACATTTTCTTGTAGGGATTTTATGGTTATAGTTTTTGTATTTAGGTGCTTGATCCGTTTTGAATTAATTTTTATATAAGGTGTGAAATAAGGGTCCTCTTTCTTTCTTTTAGTTATGGATATCCAGCTTTCCCAGCACCATTTCTTGAATAGGCTATTCTGACCCAGCTGAGTGGGTTTGATAGCCTTGTCAAAAATCACTTGACTATAGATGTGAAGGTCTATTTCTGAATTCTCAATTCAATTCCATTGGTTACTCTATCTTTATGTCAGTACCATGATGTTTTTACCACTACAGCTAGGTGATATGCTTTAAAGTCTGGAAGTGAGAGTCCTCTAATTTTGTTCTTTTCAAAGATATTTTTGGCTGCTCCAGGAACAATTTCCCTTCCAGATAAGTTTGATAATTGGCTTTTCCAGTTCTACAAAGAAGGATATTGGAATTTTTATCAGGATTGCAGTAAATCTGTAGATCAGTTTGGGTAGAATTAATGTCTTAATGATATTTAATCAACAACCC
Source organism: Dasypus novemcinctus (assembly GCF_030445035.2). Lineage (NCBI taxonomy): Eukaryota > Metazoa > Chordata > Mammalia > Cingulata > Dasypodidae > Dasypus > Dasypus novemcinctus. Next base: position 63,563,041 of record NC_080688.1, read on the forward strand.
ATGAACATGGAATATCCTTCCATTTTTTTAGATCATCATTGGTTTCTTTTAGCAATGTTTTATAGTTTTTTGAATACAGGTCTTTTATTTCCTAAATATTTTATTCTTTTAGTTACTATTGTAAATGGATTTTTTTCTGACTTCCTTCTCAGATTGCTTATTAGTAGTATATAGAAATGCTAATGTTTTTGTGTGTATTCATCTTGTATCCCACCACTTTGCTGAAATTGTCTATAAGTTCTAATAATTTTCTTGTTGGTTTTTCAGGATTTTCTAAGTATAGGATCATATCATCAGTGAATAATGAAAGTTTTACTTCTTCCTTTCCTATTTGGGTGCCTTTTTTTTTTTTCTCTTTTTCTTGCCTAATTGCTCTGGCTAGAAATTCTAGCATCATATTGAGTAACAGTGGGGGAGAGTGGGCATCTTTGTCTTGTTCTTGATCTCAGTGGGAAAACTTTCAGTCTTTCTCCATTGAGTACAGTGATAGCTAAGGGTTTTCCATATATGTATTTTATTATTTTGAGAAAGTTTCTTTCTATTCCTATCTTGGTTTTTAAAATTTTTTATCAAGAATAGGTATTATATTTTGTCAAATACAAAAGAAGTGATTTTTAAACTCCACAAGATAACTAAGGAACCACCTTGAGCCCAGGGAGCCCATGGAAACCAGGTGTCCACATTCCCTGCCCAATCCTATCCCCCTGGCATCTGCTGCACTTCTACTATTTTACATGTTGACTTAGAATTTGTTTAATGATGGAAGGATAAGAAGCTTTCCAATATCCATCCAGTTATGACATTCAAAGAATCCGTCCATATGGACAACCAAATAAAGAAATGAACAAATCAGTAGAGAGAAGCAAGGTTCCTTGGCAGCTCTGCAGAATGGCCTCATTTCTTCCCATTCCTACCCCAGGAGTCTTTGTGGCAGGCTGGAGATTCTGCCCAGCACCTTGCCCATTACAGAGACCACTAGACACCAGAATAGACTGGACCTGCAGGTGGCCACACATGCGTGTAAGTGCATCCGTGTCACGTGCCTCAGCCTTTCTCCCTGTTAGGCTGGCATCACTCTGCCCAGGAGTTCACCAAGCAGGCTCAGAAGGGTGCCTTTTGGGGAAGGTGATACATTTAAAGCATTGGGCAGTTGGGAAGCCACAGCCACCAGCAGCTGAAGTGGGCAGGGGCAGAGTTGAGAAGGCACTTCTGGGTTTTTGGTGTAGCTTTCCTAATGCCTCACTGACCGTGGCTTTCATCAGTACGAGGCTCTGGTCTGAAGCGTGTTTCTGATATATGCTCCTGGGTACACTCTGCGGGGTGGATGGGTCCTCTGGCCATAGCACACCTGAGAAGTGTCCAGGGGCTGGGAGGCTGCAGTAGATTCCAGTAACAACTCTCTCATTTGGGCAACTTGGAGCATCTAGTGTTTGTTCACTTGAGCAGCATGAGCTCTGGGGGCCAAAAGCATGGAGAAGGGTGGAACAGGGGGGCTGTTCCTCTGCTCATGATCTATAGTCTGGAGAGCCCCCCCAAAGCAGGGCCAGCATTTGGAGGAGCCGAGGGTAGGAGGAGAGCTGTGTGGCATGGGGTGATGGGCAGGGCTAGAGCCTTGCCTCCCAATCGCTTTTGTGGTCAGCCATGGGATTTGCAAATCCGTCATGAAAAAATCATTCCTTTTGCTTGTGGTTCGCTTTCCAAATGCAAGTGCCCCTGGGAAGGGAAGCCACTTTGGGCCTTACTGGTCAGAATGCTTTGGTGGAGGGGAGGTAGATCTGCTAGGCTAAAGCAGCAGGCTCGCCAGTGATGCGAGAGAGGGTGAGGGTGCTGTGGTGCGACTGTGCTTCCCCCTCCCTCCCGCTGCTCTCAGCTGGGCGTTTTAGCTCTGGGGCTGTGTGTGCTGTGCTGTTTGTCAGGAAGGTGGGAGACATAGACTTGACTATGACCAGGCTGTGGGACTTGGGCCAAGCCACTTTGTAAACCTGAGCCCTGGCTTCTCATCTGCGACGTGGCCATGACACTCTTGCTCTGCTGCATCTCCTGAGCCCTCACTGTGCAGCACGCATTGGCCTTAGTCCCTTCCGTGTGTTAATTCAGTTAATGCTCACAACTGTAGGAGGTACGTGCTATTCCCATCTTACGGATGGGAAAGCAGAGACCCAGAGAAGTTAAAGTAACTTGCCCATGGTTCCACAGCCTGAAAATGACTGTCCAGTGCCAGCCCTTAGCCTCTATTTATCTGCCCACCCTGTGGGTGTGGGAGTGCTTTGCAAACTGTAGGATGCAGTCCACGCAGAAGGCATCGTGGATGATGTTGCTGTCTCCAGGAGAGAGGCAGTGCAGCAGGCATCTCCTGCTTTGAGCTGGACTTCGTTTCCTGGGTTCCAACCCTGGATGCAGTGGTGTGAGTGTGCATGCATGTGTGCGTGAGCAGGTATGCGTGTGTGCACGCCTGTGAGGATGCCCCTGCCCCTGGATCCTCCAGCCTGAGCTGCTGCTGCCATTTCAGATGAAGGAAAACCTGCACTTTGCCCCCATCTGGCACGCCATCATCTTCCCAGCTGGGAGCCGGTCACCAGCACTCGGGGAGCATGCGTCATCCGGGCCTGAAGGATGGGTCGGCTGGCTGAAGGGCTCTGGCCGGGGTGGGGACTGTGACCCAGAGCAGGTAGGACAGGGCAGTCTCTGCCCAGCTGGCCCTGTGGTGGGGAGGGGGCAGCCCCAGAGACGTGCCCTGCCCCTCTCCCCCAGGCTCTGTGTCCCTGATTCAGGTCAGTGTGAAGGAGCTGGGCAGATTCGATGGACTAGGGAGTCCGAACACAGGAGCCTGACCTGGGGCCAGCCTCCATCCGTCACTTTCTCTGACATGTGCCCGCGGCAGCCTTTCCCTTTCAGTGAGGGCGGGAGGAGCCGGGCAGGGGAGGGCACAGTCTCCTGGCCCCAGAGGCTAGGTCAGAATGCAGACCCAGGTTCAGGACCAGGAATCCGAGCCTGCCTTGAGCACATTTGTGGGGCCAGGAGGTCAGGGAGCTGGGCGTCCGCAGAGGTGCCGAAGGCTTACGGACAGCGGCCCTCTGCCAAAGCCTGGCTTCCGTGACTCAGTTTCCTCACCTGTGAAAGGAGAACACTTCAAGTCCTTGTCTTCAAGGGTGCTGTGAGTTAAATGACTTAAAATGGGCGAGGATTCAGTAAAGGCGGCTGCTTAAGCCTCCTTGGGGCCTTTTCCCGGGGTCCCGTCTCTCGGCCTCAGTCTCATTATCAAGCTGTATACACGCTCTAGGCCTTGAGGTCATTACTGCAATCCCTTCCCTCAAGCCTAGCTAAGAGGGGGGTCCACAGGACGAGTTGGGGGACACAAGGGGGGATAGGGCCTCCGGGACCAGAAAGGCCTTCCTCCCCTTATGTGAGTAGGTGGTCTGCAGTGGGAATACCCCTCCTTTTTCACAGTCCCCCAAGCTCAGCCCATTCTGTTACCTGTCCTCCTAGGACATTGCTGATAGTCAGTTGTGAAATTGGGGACTGAGCGGAAGAGGCGATGCCCCAGGGTAGCCTTGCTTTGGGCATGGCCTTCACAAAGGAGAGCTGGATGACACTGAACTTTGGAGGCCTCGTGGGATGGCATTTCAGACACCAAGGTGGGAGGGGTGGTGGGCAGGCCTGCTGTTCGGGGGTAGGGCCTGCTCAGTGCCTCCCTGAGCGCAACTTGTAGGCAGCCGCTCTGGGGCGTGCTGTGCCTGGAGCCGCTGGAGCTTGCAGGCTTGGCCACGTGGCTTTAATATGCTGCTAGTGTGGCTGGCCGTGGATCTGGGTTAAACTCAGAGGAGTCTCGGCTGCAACTGCCTGTGCATGGGCGTGTTACTCCAGAGTTGGGGAGGCCTTGGAGGGCATCACATTCACCCCCATCATCTTACAGAGGAGGAGACTGAGGACCTGGAAGTTGAGAGATTTCCCCAAAGCCAGTGAACCAGGAAAGTGCAGGGCTGGACAGAACCAAGGTCTCTTAATTCCTGCAATTCAAGTTCCTCATTTCATAAATGAGAAAACAGCAGCCCAGAGAGGCCACACAGCCAGTTTTCTCTAAGGGTGTGACACTATCTATTGCCTGGGTAGAGAGTCCCCATCGGTGGGGAGCCAGCTCCCATTTTCTGTGTAGGGTTAAGCAGACTCTCCTGGGGACTGTCCATTGATTTCCTTCTGGAGCTGAGCACCCTGTCCCACAGAGCTACCCAGGGCAGCCTGTGTGTGAGTCCTCTGCCCCCCCCCCCCCCCCCCGCCGTGAAACCCTGCCCAGCTCCCCAGCCTGGGGGTCCACAGTGCACAGCCAGCCTCCAGCCACTTGACTCACCTTCTCAGTTACAACCTGGGCCACAGCCCTGTGCCAGACACTTTCACAGTAGATGATTAAATTTTCCAATGACCCTAAGAGAGAATTGCTATTATTATTCTTAATTGACAAATGAAAAGGTCAAGTCATAAGGAGTTTCAAGAAGCCTGCCTAAGATGATGCTATGAGCGGGTGCCAGCAGGTGGTAGAACACGGATGCCAACTTGTTCTAGAAGCCAGGCTCTCAATGGCCAAGGCAGTGCTGATGGCAGCTGTGGGCCCAGCCTGAGAGGGCATTCCAGTCTGCTCAGCACACACCCTGTCTGAGGCACTGCTCTCCCATCTCTGACCTCCTGGACAGTTTGATTAAACACTGACAGTGTATCACAAGGACTGAGAACAAATGTTGGCAAAGGGCGGAGACCATATCTGTTTACAGGAAGTCAATCCTGATCATGGAATTCAAGAGCCAGAAGGGACCTTAAAAAAAATACTCTGAATGCCTTCATGTTGTTTTCTTTTTAAAAATAACTTTTATCTTCTTTTTCTTCAGAAAAGTGATAATGCACATTAGTGAAACCTTAGGAAACACAGGCAGAAAAAGATAAAGGTAAAACAACCCATGATCCTATGATTATGGTTACAATGACAATTTTGGTATGTATTCTTTTCACTTTTTAAAATAATGAATCACTTCACAAATACAGGAAAGCACAGAGAATAATACAGTAGACTCTTATATGTCCACCACCGATGCTTGACTTGTTTTTACTATTCTTTATTAGAAAATTTAATGTTACAGTTCACTTGAAGTCTCTCTTTTTTAAAAGATTTATTATTTATTTCTCTCCTCTCCCTCCGTTGTCTGCTCTCTGTTTCCATTCGCTGTGTTTTTCTGTGTCTGCTTGTATTCTCATTAGGCAGCTCTGGGAACTGATCCTGGGACCTTCTGGAGTGGGAGAGAGGCGATCATTCTCTTGCACCACCGCAGCCCCCTGGTCTGCTGCATCTCTTATTGTGTCTCTTTTTGTGTGTCATCTTGCTGTGTCAGGTCTCCACATGGGCCAGCACTCCTGCATGGGGCAGCACTCCTGCATGGGGCAGCACTCCTGCGCGGGCAGCATTCCGCAGAGGCCAGCAGCCCATGTGGGCCAGCTCACCACACGGGCCAGCTTGCCTTCACAGGAGGCCCTGGTATCAAACCCCTGGGCCTCCTATATGGTAGATGGGAGCCCAATTGCTTGAGCCACATCTGCTTCCCAGTTGAAGCCTCTTTGCTCTGCTCTTCCCCCACTATTCCTCTCTCTCCCCACCCCAGGGATAACTCCTGCCCCAAACTCAGAGAGCATCTTTCCTGCCCAGGTTTATACTTTGCCACATTAGTAAGTCTTCATCTATAACAATAAAGTGGTGCTTTGTGTTAAACTATACATCGATGCCATCATCTGATAATATCATTCTGCAACTTTGGTTTTACTCAGCATCACGTATTTGAGATTTAGCCGTGCTGCTACCTGTAGATCTAGTGAATTGGTTTTAACTGAGTATTGGATTCCATTGGTGATTACACTACAATTTATTATCCTAATCTACTGTTGTTTCCAGTGTCTGGCTATAAAAGCTATATGCTGCAAGGAGTGCACTTGTGTAATGTCTCCTGGAGTACACTGAGAGGGTTTCTCCGTCTCTAAGGGAAATTGCTAAGCCATAGGGTATGACCAGCTTCAACTTCACTAATTATTGCCAAATTATTGCCCAAAACAGCTGTGCAAATTATATTCCCACCCACAGCATGTGAGAATCCCTGTGGGGACACATCTTTGACAGTGCTGGATATTACCAGGCTTTTCAGATTTTTCCAATCTGATGGGGATGAATTTACCTCATTGTCATTTTTAGCTGAGGTTGAACATCTCATAACTTTATCAGCCATTCTCCTTTTCTGTGAATTACTTTACATGTACTTTGACCATCTTTCTACTGGCCTTTTTCTGATAGGTTTGTAAAAATACTTTAGATATTCAAACTACGATTCCATTTTCCATCTTGAGGGTTGGAAGAATCTTCTCCCAGGTGGTAGCTTCATTTCTCACTTTGATTACCCTATGTGTTTGTTGGTTTTAAGGTAGCCCAATTTGTCACACGATTCCTTTATGTTTTTTGCTTTTCACATATTGTTAAGGAAATTTTTCCTGAACCGATGCCATAAAGAAATATGGCTACATTATTTTTTGGCAAAGTTTTAGAGTTTTGCTATTTGACATGTAGGTCTTTTTAAAAATTATATTAAAAATTTTTAAAAAGATACTTTAGATTATATAAATGTTACATAAAAAATATAGGGGATTCCTATATGGCCCACTTCCTACCCTTTTCATACTTTCCCACATTAACAACATCCTTTACTGTTGTGGTACATTTGTTACAATTGATGAACACATATTGAAGCATTGTCACTAATTATGGATTATAGTTTACATTATAGTTTCCACTGTGTCCTGCACAATTTTTTAAGTTACAAACAAAGTATATAATGGCCTGTGTTTGTCATTGCAACATCATGCAAGATATTCCAATGTCCTGAAAATGCCCCCATATCACACCTATTTTTCCCTCTCCTTCCTCTCAGAAACTCCGGTGGCCCCTGTCTCCACATCAATGATAAACATTTTTCCATTGCTAGACTAATAAGTCTATCATAGAATAATAATATGTCTACTTTAGTCCATTGTTCATTTCCCAATCTTGAGGATTTGGGATGGTGATGCCTACTCTCTTCTAATTGAGAGGGGGCTTAGATCCAATGGGGAAGATGGATGAAACTATTTGCTTGCAGTTGCAGACTCTCTCTCCTCCTTGGGATGGGTGTTGTCCATCATCATCTCCTTGTTAGTTGTCCTGGGTGAGTCCAGTGACTGGAGAGTAGGTGTTGCAACTCTGCTGAGATTCAGGGCCCAACTGGCACATGGTTGGAACAAAGATTTAAGTCCCTTGGACATATACCTATCAAGTATGGTACTAACTATAGGCTCAAATAGAAGGGGCAGAAGAGCCATGTGTAGGAAAGCCACAGATGAGTCCAACTCTGCCATACTGGGTAGTATAAATTCCAACATAAGACCCACAGGCAGGGTGCCAATCTCCTGAGCTGTCGGCGCTGCCCATAGTGTCTGGATGTCTCTAGAGCCCTCAGGAGCCCTGCTATTTGAGGCAATATTTACTGTGGCAGTCAATGAGATCCTGTTGAGACGTGAATTAGGCATACCCTCTGGAATGACCTCATGATTCACTTTGAAATCTCATAGACCTGAAATTTATTTTTCTATATGATGAGGTAGAAATTTAATTTTAGTTTCTTTTATGAGTAGCCAATTGCCCCAGCACCGTTTTGTCTCTTTGACTTTACACATGACAAAACTGAGATCCAGAGAGGTAGAGTGACTTGCCCTGGGCCATGCAATGACCTAGGGGTGGGCTTGAGTTGGAGATTAGGTTTCCTTAACTCCCAACCCAGTGACCTGGCATGAGCATGCTACTGTGCAACGTTCCTTCCATCTTGCACTGATTTTGGCTATTCTCATAGAAATGTACAAATCTGATTATAAGTTTTTTTCAAGGTGAGGATTGTGTCCTTCTCTCCTATCACCCCTATGTACAAGGCTGAGTTTCTAGTATGCTCTTAGCAAGACCATGTTGAATAAATGAATCACTGACTTCAACAGATTGATTCCAGAATAATCTGTTCTGTTAAATTCATCTCATGTATGTTCATCTCATGAAATGAAAAGTTTAAGTGTTTCATTTCATGTATGTTTCTATATTTAGACATATCTATTCATTCAGCAAACAATTTACTGATCATCTACTATGTCAGGTACTGTGCTTGCTGCTGGAGATTGGAAGAGAAGTGAGATGTATTCCCTTGTTCTCTAGGAACTTAGAGTGTAGTGCGAGAGACTGAAATGTCTGGCAATAACTATGACTGTGCTATTTAAAACAGTATGTGGGGAAGCAGATGTGGCTCAGGTGATTGGGCTCCCGCCTTCACATGGGAGGTTGCTGGTTCATATACTGGTGTCTTCTAAAGAAAACAGCAAGCTGGCATGACAGGCAGGTGTGTCAAGCTGACATGACAAGAGACACAGAAAGGAAAAACATAGCGAGAGACACAACAGGGTAGGGAGTAGAGGTTTCCAGTGCCTCCTAAAGAAGACAGCAAGCTGACATGATGGATGGGCTCGGTGAGCTGATGCAACAAGATGACACAACAAGAGATGCAGGGAAAGGAGGAAAATCATAGTGAGAGACACAACAAAGCAGAGAGTGCAGGTGGCTCACAGTTAGGCACCTCCCTCCCACATCAAAGGTCCCAGGTTCGGCTCCCAGTGCCTCCTAATAAACAAGGAAGACAGACAGAAACAGCAAGTGCAAACACAAGGGAGTTGGGAGAAATAAATTAATAAAATAAATCTAAAAATAAATAAATAAAACAGTATGCAATGATAGTGGGAGGGGGATCGGATTTGTCTGAGAGTCAGAAATTCTTCCTGGAAGAGGAGACACTTGAGCTGAGTATTTCAGGACAAGGAGGATTAATCCATTTGACAAGAGAGAAGAAGGGTGCAATAATCAGAAGTAACCTCATGGGCAAAGGCAGAAGTCTAAATCCCCTGGCTACGGTTGAATGTGACTTGAGCATAAAATAATTAGGCAAAAAAATAATAGTAATGCTTAGGCAGCTGGATCACATTTATTTTTATATGTCCAAGGCCACTGTTTTCTGGGTGATTCTAGCCTAGCTATGGTTTGACCACAGCCCAACACAGCACCCCAAATGCTGCCTGCCTAGTCACTGAGGAAACCATCTGGCTTTAGGGCCCTACTTGGTGGTTTTCTCTTGCCTAAAGTGGACTTAAACTCTTTTGGAGGTGCATGGTTTTCACCTTGCTTTGTGCTTGTAAATTGATGTTCCCACTCTTGCTGTCATTTATTTTGCCAACACTCTTCTTATGGGTCCTTCTCATGCAGCCAGAATAACTTATGGGACACCATCCGGGGGTGAAGTGTGCCTGACACAACAGAAAGCGTCCAGCTCATATTATTTGCAAAGGAATTATCCCCTGGAGGTGATTTTTAATTTGGGGGTTTGCTGCTAAATGGAAACCTGATCAAGGCTGCTTTGCAACCCAAATGCGTGTCTTGCCAATCAGTGATCAAAATGAGACTTGCTGGGCTCTGTAGGAAGTCTTTCTAGGCTCTTTAATGTGTCAAGTCCATGTTGCCTCCATTATTGGGAAAGGCTGGGGGCAACTAAGCAGTTTAATTTGCTGGGGAGGGGGACCGGAAGAAGAGGAAAACGTTTCTCACATCCAGGTAAAGAAAAGCAAAAGTGGTGGGTGGACCAGGCCTAAATTAGAGCCAGCTACCTCAGCTGGGCAGCAAGAAGGCAGTGTGTGGCTGCTGGTGGTTTGTCTGTAAGGAATTAATAATTCAGCCCCAGGAATAAGGCCATGGCTTACACATAGCAGAAGCAAACTTGCACAAAAGCTAATTGGTATTTATTGGGCCCTGGAAAGTGGCAGTTATGCAATTTTGGTAGTTTTTGGGACTTGGGGTGGGGGGAGAGAGAGAAGTAGAGTTGAATGTGGAAAGCCAGGGAGGCCTTTTCTCAGCATCAGGATTTCATGAAATTGCTCTCCTGGTCCCAGCAGGGAGGAGAGGGGGTGACCTTAGTGTCTCGATGAGCTTGAAAAATGAATTCTGTGTCGCCTCCAATTGTAAGCCTTGCACGTGCTATTTAAACTTGACATGTCATAAATCCAACAGCAGCAAACAGGATGGCACTGGCTGCTGTCCACTTTTTATTTGTGTGGATGCAGGAACTGATCCTGGCATGTGAAATATTTAGGCTCTGCAAGCTGGTTCAGTCCGAAGGACTCTAGGTTGGTTCTGGGGACCCTAAGAAATAGGAATGGGGACCACCATGTGATCTGGGGCATCCAGCCACTTCGGTCCAAATGACATCCATGTGACTTGGGCCTAGGATCAGGGCATCTCCCTGGCTCCAGACAATCTTATTGCAGGGGAATTAGTGTGTCTATTGCTGAGCTATAATAAAGCTTTATGGTTTGCATGTGTGTGTCAGTGGTCTTCCCAACTGGACTGGCGCTCCTTGGAGACAGGAGCTGTCTAGTTCACATCTTTGTCCTCAGTGCTAGAGTGCAAGGCACTTGGGGAGTGTTGAGACCATGCTTGTTGAGAGGATGGAATGGGATCGAGGAGGTGGGTTGACACCTGTACCAGCACGTACCATGGGGCAGGTGTTTTCAATCTGTATTGAATCAAGCTGTTATTTAAGTGCCGTGATAAGTTGATTATTTGAGGACCTCTAAAAGATTTTCCAGTGTCCAAAGCATCTCATTCATGGTCCCTTGTCTGTCTGAGCCTCTATCTTTAATCCAAAATCCAATGCATATCAAAAGTCTCCATTGCATTTGATGCCTCTTCATTTTTCAGTAGCTCACAGACACATCTTGTTTTGGAATCTAATACCTCTAGGTTTTGATTAGGCCTGATATTTTGTTCTTACAGTTAGCAACATTTTTCTAAGGAAGTGCCCAGCCCAGAAGAAAACTTCCAAGAATTGCTTTTTCCTTTTCTCCTCCTCCCATGTACAATCAGAGGATGCACCAAAAAGTCACTTCTTAGAAAGGTGTCAGAATACAAAGGCCAACTCTCCTGGTCTTGGGAGTGTTAATAACATATTCTCACTCTTGAAAAGAGGGTTTGAAAGCATGGCTCGTTCAGAAATGAATTTTAACATTTTTAGGGCAAGTCCTTATAAAGTTAGGTCTTTTTGAAACAAAGAGCTGGATGGGGCCTTGTGAAGACTTGCTGCATTCTCCCACTTCAGTGCTGCATTTTATAAATCATCTGAAACCCTCAAGATTCCCTCAAGAAGATTCCCTGGGCTTCTGGGGTTCTGTCTTCCTTGGTATCAGTCCTCTGCTGGTCGGAGGGTTAGTCTCATTTTCTGATTACTTATTTTCCAAATTAAACTTTAACCAAAAGGCTTGGTCTGTACATCAAAAGAGCTTGCTTTCCTTATTTCCCTGACTAAGGTGCTAGAGAAAGTGATGACTGTCATTGGGATCTGAGTCTGAGGAGATGGGAGATGCACGTTCATCAAGGTGGCCGATCAAGGGATTTTCAAGTTTGGGTGCCCTTGGTCCCTGCTCTGGCCTCTCCACAGTTTCCCAGAAGCCTCCCCTGCCCTGTTCCCCTCTGTCAGCACAGAGGTGTCAAAGGCTGGCAAGGCTCTGAGTACTTGGACCAGCACCAAGCCCTGTGTGAAAGGGGCAAAAAAAAAGAAAAGAAAAGAAAAAAGGTTTCAACCAAGGCTCCCTGAAGCTGAAGGTGTGCCTCTTCTCTTCCTTTCATGCTGTGATTGAAAGAGCCGGGTCTTTGAAGCCAGACCTGCCACTTAATAATTGTGTAATCTTTTGACAAATTACAAGATCTCTCCTGCTCCATTTCCTCATCTCCGAAGTAGGAAGGGCAGGACTTAACCTGTGGGCTGTGTGATGAGCTAGGCCATGGTCAGACTGCCTGAGTTTGCATATTTGTTCTGCTACCCACCAGCTTTGAAAATTTGGGGAAACCACCTACCCTCTATATGCTGCAGTTCCCTGTTTTGTAAAATGAGCTAAAACTAGTTCTTATCTCATTTGATTATCAAGAGGCAAGATGGTGATTAAGGGTGCAGCTTCTGGAGTTAGACTATCTGGATCTGAATCTCAGCTCTCATTTCCTAGCTGTGTGATCTTGGGCAATTCACTCAACCTCTCTGTGTTTCAGTTCCAAACATGTGTAAAGCGGGGTCATGATAGTACCAATCTGTAGAGCTGTCATGAGAATTAAATGAATTAAAACAGGTAAAGTGCTTAGAACACAGTCTTGTATCTTAAAAGTGCTATGCGTTAGAAATATTATTGAAAAAATGAAATGAGACTATATATGCAAAGTCATTAGAACGGTATCTGGTACATGCTAAACATTCAGTAACTTTTGGTGAAGGCACCTGAAACAAATAGTGGATCTTCAATAAATGTTATTGCTCCCCTGTCCCAGGTGTGGTGTAGGGATGCTCCACTCACTCCCACCCCACAACCCAACCAGAGAATCCCCAGCACCAGGCCAGGAAGCTTATCAAAACAAAGTGAGTAGAGAAGCCCTGAATCCCAGGACTTACGGGAGGGGGGAGGTGGACAGGAAGGGTGATGAATTTATACAGTGGGCTGAGAGGCCATATGCTCCAATAGTGATATTTTGGTTAAAATAAAATTATGAGGCAAAGCAGAAATACTGCCCTAAGCATTCTTATTTTGGGGCCAATATGCTGCGAGGAAGCAGAGGAAACAGGGGGCTAAATTAAAGCAGCATTTATAAATACTTTAATAATGATGAATAAATGATTCATCAAAGTTGCTTTGCAAAGTCAATTATTCCAAGATGCACAGAGACCTGTCGGAATGACTATAAACTAGTTAATAGATGGTGTTATCACAACTTGTGGGGAAGCATTTCAGCACAGCAGCTCAAGCAATTATTTATGCCTCTGTACATCCTAACATAATTTAAGAAAAAGGGAAAATAACTTATCAGCTCTTAATAAAGTATTTATGCTACCTTAATGTGAAATGTTACCAAAATTATTTAGTGACTCATTGATTCAGTTTGGCTTTATGTTACTCTTGGTATTCTTTCTTATTTAAACCTGGTGGCAAAGTTAACTAAGGCAGCATGGTCTTTGATTTGAGTAGTTTCCTTTCTCTGGCAAATTCTCAGGATCTCACGAAGGCTTGCAGGGTAGGGGTGGGGGATTGGAGGAGGCCTTGGGGGCTGCCCTGGAGCACAGTGGGACCCTATGGCAGATCTGGACATCTTTGGGAGATCGTCGTGGATCTGTAGGTGGTCAGAGTTGGAAGAAACTTCACCCATCTTCTGGTCCAACCCCCAGATGAAGAAAATAAAGGTCAGAATGGTCAACAACCATGACTTGAGCCATGTAGCCCAAGAGGGGCAGAGTCATGCTGAAGACCTCTCCACTGTCGTTCCCTCCACAAGGCGCCCAGCATCGTGCCAAGAGGAGGCTATTCCCTAGCGTGGAAAAGAGGTGTTAAGTGCTGACCATGTGTCTGGTGCTATGCTAAACACTTGTGCGAGCTGGGGATTAAGCTCAGATACATGAAAGAGAAAACCGAGATAATGGTAATTAAAATGAAATTGTTAAGAACAAGGACTCTGGGGAAAGGCAGTTGTTTTTGTGTTACAGCCAAGGTCTCTACCATTCCCTTGACCTTTCCCTTATGTATGTAAGATGGCTGCAGTTCCAGCCATTACCTATGTTCCCAAAAGGAGGAAGGGCAAAATTATAAGAAAGGGTACAGGACCTTTTATTAGGCAATCAAACATTTTCCAGAACTCCCCATGGGACTCCTGCTTACATCTCACTGGGTAGAACTATAGTCCCTAGCAATTCCTGGCTATAAGGGAGCCTGGAAAATGTAGATTATTTAGCTGAACTTATTGAACCCCCAATAAAATTGGGGTTCTGATAGAAAAGGTAGACAATTGACAGTCTTTGCCATGCCTGAATTATTCGATTTCTCACAACAACCCTATGGGATAGATACTATTATTATTCCCATTTTACAGATGAAGAAACTGAGGCCCAGAGAGGCTACGTAATGTGCCAGGATGAGAGGAACAGAGCTGGGACTTGGCGTCAAAGTCTTTGCTCTTAACTACTGTGCTTTCTTACCTCTTGGGCAGGAGAGTTGATCTTTCTTGCTCTGGATCTGACAGCATCTTCCTAGAGCTTCAAGGAAGCAGAAGGAAGAAATGGCTCAATAGCACCCCCCATTCAGCTATCCCTCAAAGAGAATGTCTACCTGCAATTTGGCTGCACTGCCATAAGGGGGCGGTAGTCCCACTGACTAAGTCCCACTGACTAAATGGTAATAGTAGAGGTGAAAACTAACAGTCACAAATGTGTTTCCTTTGGCACTGTACTTTTTAAAAAATCTTGAGTTTGTCTCCAACAATTTAAAATTAGGATATTGCACATAAAAATCCTGATTTGGGACTTAATCTTGAATTATCAGCCCATTTGGCAATAGCCTATAGCCAGCTGGGCTGCTAGAGTTGCCTCCTATGATTGGGCACACAGCCCCCTGCTGCCAATGTCCTCACTTGCTCCACAGTCTCATTTACATTACCTGCCTGCTTCTCTAGAGCACCTAGTTAAAAGTACCTAACGTTTGCTTGAGGTAGAGATAAGCATTTTTTATTAAAATTACACAGTTAAAAAAATAAAAACAACTGAATCTATTGCAAATAATTTCAATATTTAAATGTGATACCTTAAAACTCACTTTAAAGTAAACACAATTTAAGGTAACCTTGATACATTCTTTACAAAACTAGTCCTAAATTTGAAATAACTTCAGTTTCTAGAATATGCCACACTTTTTCTTAGCCCTCTATTTGTCTGGGACCCAAGGGTTTCCTGGAATGTGAAAGTTTACCTGCTAAAACCTACAAAGTCCTGGACAAACCACAACAAGCTGTTCACCCTGTTACCTCTGCACTGTTCCTTCTGCCTGAATGCCTCCTTTTTGCCTGCATCACTACTCTCTCACCCTTTACATCACAGCTCAGAAAAGTCTGTCTTGCCTCTCTTGCCCCAGCCTATACCAGGTACCTCCAGCTCCCCAAGCCCAGCCCTGCACCCACACCTGTGTTAGCTTACCTACTCACATGCCTGTCTTCTCACTGGACTGTGGGCTCCCTTGGTGCTAGCTCATGGTTTTTTGCTCAAGATTGGATTTCCAGCACACAGCACAGTAGCCGGTGCCTGGCATATAGTAAGTTTTGAATGCTGAATCCAGACTAATGCCTCAATGTCATGAGTGGGGATATATCCTGTATCACTCCCAGGCCTGGCACATGGCAGGTGCCCAAAAAACGTTTGCTGAATAGATGCACTGAACTGGGCCAAGGATTTGAATAGGGAGATAGCTCTTCTGGTAAAAGAAAAGGATGGAAAGGATGGAGGGAAACGATTATCTCCTATGTCAATTCTATGATATTTTATTACAGCCCACAAAGAGAAATGCATTTCACATTAGGACCCAGTACAAATACATACATACACATGTGAAACAAGTGTTAGGCTCTGATCTATTCTATTCTATTCTATTCTACTCTACTCTACTCTACTCTACTCTACTCTACTCTATTCTATTCTATTCTTTCATTGGATTCTATTTTGCTATTCCATTTACTTTCATTTAAAAACATCCTGGAAATAACATACTCAATTGATTTCACCATCACTAATAGGCCATTACCTATAGTTTCAAAAACTGCCCCAGAGTGTGACTACTTGTCCAAAGTATCAGCAGACTTTGGACACAAGATTTCAGGTTTTTCCCAGGATGCAGAGATAATGTGAAACTATTCAAATTCTTACCATCCTTCAAATCTCACCTCCTGGTAACCCCAGTGTGGCAGTTTGATACTATTTATGAATTCCAAAAATAGACATTTGACTTTGTTTATAAACTGGTCTGTTCCTCTGGCATGATACACTTTGATTTTTAAAAATTTTTGTTTATTTATTTATTTTTTAAATTTATTGAGTGTATCACTCATACATAAACATACAAAAACAATAAGTGTACAGTAATAGTTGTGAACTTACAAAACAAACATATTTAACATCATACAGGACTCTCATAACTCACCCTACCACCAATACCTTGCATTATTGTTAAACCTTTTTAACTAATGATTAAAGGGCATTGTCAAAATATTACTACTAACCCAAGTATTTTCCCCCAACCCACCCTATTATTATCTTTATATCATTTATATATGAACATACATAAAACAATAAGTATACAGTAAAAGTTGTGAACGTACGAAGCAAACATGCATAACATCATAGAGGGGTCCCACACATCAACCCTCCACCAACACCTTGCATTGTTATGAGACGTTTGTTACAAATTATGAAAGAGTATTGTCAAAATCTTACTACTAATTATAGTCCTTATCTTACATTTGGTGTGTTTTCCCCCAACCCACCATATTATTGTTTTTTTAAATATGTTTTTTATGACAGAAATTGTAAACTTACGAAACAATCATGCACATGTGCAGAATTCCCAAACAACACCCCTCCATCAACACACCATACTGTGGTGGAATAATTGTCACAGATAAGATAATATCATTTGATTGTTACCATGTCCATAGTGTACATTCAGCTCACATTTTCCATATTGCCCCATTATCGACACAGTACATCTTTGACATAAATGCAAAAATATTATATTATTAGTGCTAACCACAGTCCATAGGTCACTCCAGTTGTATTTTTCCTATGTTTCTCCACATTCCCACCACCCTGCAATAGTGATGTACTTTTGCTGTAGTTCACAAAGGGCACTCTTGCATCTGTATCATCAGACACAATTCCCATTTGCCTCTTGGTTTACTGTTCCTAGATCATTCTTTAGCATTCTGCCAATTGACATTTACATACCTAAACTACCATTTTCAGCCACATCCCCATTTATAAAATAGCTGTTACTCACTATGTGCTACCATCTACTCTACACATTTCCACACTTTTACAGTAAAGCTAATTAAAACTTCTATATGTATATTAAACATCAGCAGTCCATCTCAGTCCTCTTATATCCTTTAAGAATCCACCACCTACCACCAGGTCTTGAAGGTATTTTCCTACAATTTCTTCTAGAAGTTTTATGGTTCTTACTTTTATTTTTAGGTTTTTGATCCATTTTGAGTTAATTTTTTGATAAGGTGTGAGATAGGGGACCTCTTTCCTTCTTTCAGCTATGGATATCCAGTTCTTTCAGCACCATTTGTTGAATGGACTGTTCTGCCAGAGTTGTGTGGGTTTGACAAGCTAGTCAAAAATCACTTGACCGTACATGTAAGGGTTTGTTTCTGAACCATCAGTTTGGTTCCATGGGTCTATGTGTCTGTCTTTATGCCAGTACCGTGCTGTTTTTACCACTATAGCTAGGTAATATGAGTTAAAGTCTGAAGATGAGTGTTCTCTTTTCCTTTTTATGATGTTACTGGCTATTTAGGACCTCTTACTCTTCCTAATAAATTTGATGATTGTGTTTTCAATTTTTCTTTAAATGATAGTGGAATTTTTATCAGTATTGCATTGAATCTGTATATCAATTTGAGTAGAATTGACATCTTAATGATATTTAGTCTTCTAATCCATGAGCATGGAATGTTCTTCCTGTTATTTAAGACTTTTCAAATTTCTTTTAATGTTGAGTTGCAGTTTTCTGAATACAAGTATTTTACATCATTGGTTAAGTTTATTCCTGACTATTTGAGTTTTATCTGTCATATTTTATTTTCACCACTCTTGACACTTTTAGTTACTTTTATGGATATAATCTTCATTTCTAGACTCTCTTCCAGGCCTCCCTCTCCTGTCTTTTCTTCCCAGGCTCTAGCACACTCTTTAGTATTTCCTGAAAATTTGGTCTCTTGGTTAGGAATTCTCTCAGTTTCTGTTTATCTGTGAATATTCTAATCTTGACATCAGTTTTGAAAGACAGTGTTGCTAGACATAAGATTCTTGGCTGGAAGTTTTTCTCTTGTACTATCTTAAAGATATTATACCACTGTCTTCTTGCCTCCATCATTTCTGGCAAGAAATCACCACTTAATCTTATGGGGTATCCCTTATATGTTATGCATTGCTTTTTGTCTTGATGTTCTCAGAATTCTCTCTTTGTCTTTTGCGTTTGATATTCTGATTAATATGTGTCTCAGAGTTAGTCTATTTGGATTTTTTTGGATGGGAGTATGTTGTGCTTTTTGGACATGGATATCTGTGTCCTTCAATAGGGTTGGGAAATTTTCTACCATTATTTCTTCAGATTCCTCTGTCCCTTTTCCCTTCTCTTCTTTTTCTGGGACACTCATGACACATATGTTTGCATACATTTTGCTGTCATTTAGTTCCCTGAGAACTTGTTCAATTTTTTCCATTCTTCCTCTCTTCTTTTGTATGTTCACTTTCAGAGGCCATTTCTTCAAGCTCACCATTCCTTTCTTCTGCCTTCTCAAATCTGCTATTAAATGATTCCAATTTTTTAATATTTCATTTATTACATCTTTTATTCCCATAAGATCTGCTATTTTTCTGTGTATGCTTTCAAATTCTTCTTTGTGCTCATCCAGTGTCTTCCTAATATCCTTTTTAAAAAAGATTTATTTATTTTATTTATTTCTCTCCCCTCCCCCCCGCCCCAGTTGTCTGTTCTCTGTTTCTATTTGCTGTGTGTTCTTCTTTGTCTGCTTCTGTTGTTGCCTGCGGCACAGGAATTTGTGTTTCTTTTTGTTGCGTCATCTTGCTGCGTCAGCTCTCCATGTGTGTGGTGCCATTCCTGGGCAGGCTGTACTTTCTTTTGCACTGGGCAGCTCTCCTTATGGGGCCCTCTCCTTACGCGTGGGGCTCCCCTACGCAGGGGACACCCCTGCGTGGCAGGGCACTCCTTGCGTGTATCAGCACTGCACATGGGCCAGCTCCACATGGGTCAAGGAGGCCCAGGGTTTGAATCACAGATCTCCCATGTGGTAGGCGGACACCCTAACCACTGGGCCAAG
Source organism: Dasypus novemcinctus (assembly GCF_030445035.2). Classification (NCBI taxonomy): domain Eukaryota; kingdom Metazoa; phylum Chordata; class Mammalia; order Cingulata; family Dasypodidae; genus Dasypus; species Dasypus novemcinctus. The sequence goes on from NC_080688.1 coordinate 63,582,101, forward strand.
TCTGCTTCCCATCTTCTTTTTTTTTTTTTTTTTTTTTTTTTTAATTTTTTTATTTTTTATTGACTTTGTAATAATATTACATTAAAAATATATATGTGAGGTCCCATTCAACCCCACCCCCCCACCCCCCCTTCCCCATCTTCTTAATATCCTTAATCTCTTCAGCCATCTCATTGAGTTTGTTAAGGAGATTTGTTTGAATATCAGTGATTAGTTGTCTCAACTCCTTTATATCATCTGGAGGCTTATCTTGTTCCTTTAACTGGGCCATATCTTTCTGTTTCTTAGTGTGGATTATAATTTTTTGTTGGTGCCTTGGCATCTGGCTTACTAGAGTATTTATTCTGGGAGCAGTTTTTCTCTTTAGTTTAGGGCTTCCTGCCCTTTCTCCCTTGCTGGTTGTATAGTAGGAGCCAAGGATGTAGTTGGTGCTATAAGCAGTGGAGGCTCAAGCTGCCCTCATTGCCCCCAGGGACTGATGTAGCTTCTCCCAACTTTCTCCTTTGCCAGGGGTAGGGACAGAGTCACAGCTGTGTGGAATAATCCAAATCATGCAGGTCTAGACTGTAGTTACCCAGAGAGACTGAAGGAGATTCACACCCCTTTCTCCCCTGCCTGGGGCAGGGATGGAGCTGCGGGTGTGGGCAGAATTCTATACAGTGCAGGTCCAAGATGACTGCAGTTGCCCTGGGAGACATCTGATTATTTAGTCTGTGCCAGCGAAAGGTACCTGCAGTTACCTGGATAGGCTGGTGCAGGGTCTGGCAGCCTCCTCCTTGCCAGAGGTGTGACTGAAGCCTAGCCTAGGGCTGCAGGCCAATCTGGGTGAAAGAAACCAGTTCCTACCATCACTGTGATTTTTGATCAGCCTGGCTTCCCCTCATGCTGGGGGCAGAGTCAAAATGGCAGCCACCAGCCTCTTTCCAACTTAGACAGATTCATATTCTAGCTGTTTTTAGGGTTATACCTTAGCCAGCCTAGTCTACTAATCAGTAGTTGAAACTGGTGGTCACCTGTCTCCTCCTCCCCTGTTTTTGGGAAATGGAGCTTCCTATTGCAGCCACAGAATAACTCCTGGGTGGCTTGTGCTGCCAAAGTAGGATAATCACCAGCCTCTGTGGCTTGGCTGGTAATTTCCTGGAGAGGCTGTTGCAGGTCCCTTCAGCTTCCTCCCTGCTGGAGGTGGGGCTGGGGCTTAGGCTAAAGCTGAAATCTGATCTGGATGGAAAGAAGCTGGTCTCTTCCAGCAATGTGATTTTCAGTCTGCCCTGCTTTCCCTTATGCCAAGTGTGGTGTTAAGATGGCAGCTATCAACCTCTTTTTGACTTGGATAGGCTCAAACTTTAGTTGTTCTTAGGATTATGCTTTAGCCTGCTGAATTTACTCATCAGTAGCTGAAGTTGGTGCCCAACCATCTCTTTCTCCCCCATTTTTGGGAAGTGGGGCTTTCTATTCTAGGCATGAAACAGCTCCCAAGGTGGCTTGTTCCTCCAATGGAGGATGGGCACCAGCCTCTGTGGCATGGAACATTCTACTTATGAATCTCCTCTGCAGATGGGCAGTCTCCTCCTTCCATTCCTTCAAGCATGTTGCAGGGTGTTCTTCTAGTCTCCTGGAGCCCCCAAAGAGGTGCTTCAGTTCCAGATAGCTCTGGGTGTATACTAACTACTCTCTAGCAGGAGCTGACTCTAGGAGCTCCTTACTCTGCTGCCATCTTGCTGGTTGTCTTATAGCCTTTGATTTTATTAGATTCAGCTGAGATGCCTTTGATTAAATTATGTTACGATTAGGGCTTTGATTCCATCACACTAGTAGGGCTTGCAGGGTTGAGTCCCCCCACCCCCCTTGGAAGGCTATATAAGTGGACACTCAATCAAAAACAGAGACATAGCTACATAGAGGATCCCATGGCCTGGGAAGAGAGATGAGCCTGATAATTTACAGCTGACCTTGCAAAGAGAACAGAGCAGCTGAGCTTGGAAAGAAATGAGCCCTGGGAAAAGAGATAAGCCTTATGCCAGCCTACAGCTGAGCTTGGAAGAAGTGGAAACCATGGAGCCTTAAGAGGAAAGAGGAAGGCTGAACATTTGGAGATGTCATCCACCATCGTGCTTCAACATGTGACAACAGGCTTTGGGTAAGGAAGTATCCTTGATTTGGACTCTTTAGGACTTTGTGACTGTAAGCTTCTATCCCAAATAAATGCCCTTTATAAAAGCCAACAGAGTTCTGGTACTTTGCATCAGCACCTCTTTGGCTGACTAATATACTCAGTCAATACCACCTCTACTTTTTTGACAAGCCATGGCAATTACAATTGACATCATCTCTCTCTCTTTTTTTTTTTTCAATCAGTATTAGTATTTTTTTTAACTATTTAAAAAATTTTTTTAATTTTTTATTATTTATTTATTTCTCTCCCCTCCCTCACCTTCCAACCCCAGTTGTCTGCTGTCTGTGCCCTTTTGCTGTGTGTTCTTCTGTGTCCACTTGTACTCTTGTCAGCAGCACCAGGAATCTGTGTCTCTTTGTTGTGTCATCTTGCTCTGTCAGCTCTCCGTGTGTGCAGTGCCACTCCTGCGCAGACTGTACTTTTTTCACGCTGGGTGACTCCTTACAGGGCACACTCCTTGTGCATGGGGCTCCCCCACACGGGGGACACCCCTGTGTGGCATGGCACTCCTTGCATGCATCAGCACTGCAGATGGGCCAGCTCACTGTGCAGATCAGGAGGTCCTGAGTTTGAACCCTGGACCTCCCATGTGGTAGGTGGACACTCTATCTGTTGAGCCAAATCCGCTTCCCTACATCATCTCTTGTAACATCCATTTTATTATCTTTTACAACATACAATTTATTGTCTGTATTTTTTCTCTTTTGCTTCCTGGGCATCTATCATTTTCCTATAGATTCTAAGCCACTTGTGGGCTGGTACCATGTACTATGCATTTATGTGCTTCTTCATCAGGTATGCAAAAAGAAAAAAAGACTCCTTTCGTTTAATTAGAAATGTCTTATTCCAGAGGGGGCTGTTGACTCTGCTAAAATGACATCTTCCACCATAATTCCTGGTTGCCTCTGATCAACAAGGGCCCTAATCATCCCTTATCCATCCCCATGAAGACAAGAATTGCTCCAGATTGGATCACACTTAGATTACAGTAAGAGAAATGGGAACAAAACAAGGAATGGACTGCCATATTGAGTGATTTACAGAAAGCACTTAATAATGGAGGACATCGCCATAAGACAATTAATGGAGGACATTGCTCTGCTTTTCTAGACATAGAGTAGGAGGCAGTGGACATCAGCCCTGATGGGTTAGAATATTCCTTCTCCTCTGAGATGGGTTGACTTCTGGAGAGGGCAAGGAGAGAGTGGGAATGGCCATTGGAAGGCAGAGAGCTCACTGCAGGAACAGCTCCAACCACTATTTGTCTCTTGCATGGCCACAGTGGATGTCTGGGGTGGATTCAATTTCTCCCATTTCCACATTTCCATTCATACAGTAGACTTCCTGATCTGAGTGCCATGAAAGGCGTATAGGCTGCTGAGCTCTGAATGCCCCCAGCCTTTCAGGGAGCCTGGGAGTTCCTGTGGCAGACAGAGTCCCAGGTTTGATCCTGCTGCCTTTGGGTCAGCAATTCACAAGTGGTCTCATGTCTGTTTCTACTTGAAAAAGGTGTGGAGGCTCTGTCTTACCCTCCACCAGGTGACTATCAGCTGCCTGTACAGCACCCACAAGGTAATGTAGCGACATGGCTTCTAGACCTGAGGACTGGACCTGGGCTTCAGCCCTGGCCCTGCCTCCCACCTGCAAGGGTATAGCAAGCCATTACATTTCTTATCCATCTTATATGAATGACCTCCAAAGTTCCATGCAAATTACTGATGTTGGTGATAAGAATACATAGTGTTTTTATTAATATGTGCTGTTTTACATGAAATTGAACTTCTCTCAATAAATAGTCAACAAAAACTTTTGGAGGGGGCTTCTGTGGGCCAAGTATGACAATTCCAGGAGATACAACAATGGGCAAAAACCCAATCTTGCTGTCTGTCCTTGTGGAGCCCACAGTCCAACTCTTTCCAGCCTTCTATTAGGAAGACTGGCGTTTACCCCCACTCCTCTGCTAGTCAGCCTGTGGTTTTGATCAGCTCTGACAGCTCCTCTGGGCCTTAGCTGCCTTATCTCTGAAGTGGGGTGCCAATGCCACCTTACTGCGGAAGGACCTGAATCTCTTGACTTTAGGCTGAGTTCTACAGGCACACATTCCACAGCATTGTCTTTCCACAATCACCCCCCTTCCCACCTCAGCCACCACCCACACATAGGCATTAAAAGAAGCAATCCGTCTAATTGAGGAAATTTCACGGGGAAGCCTGTCTGGCTGTGAATGCCTCACCACCCTCACAGGGCCTTTTTGATATATCTGGTTGTGTTTTTGACATTTTTGCCATCATCTCAACTGGTGGGGTTTTTTGGTGTCACTGCCAAAATGCCTCCTTTCTGAACAGGAACAAAGGGTATCTGCCTGATGAGAAAGGAAGCATTTGTTTCCACCATCCCTGACTCCAGAAAGAAGCTGTTGTAAGCCTCTCTCTGGGGAGAAGAACTGCGAAATCTTTTGTTGAACGAAGCACCTTTCGCGTGAAGGAACGGCAGCAAGATAAAATGACACACTGCTAATGATGTATTTTATGGGCTGCCATCTGTCTCCAGAAAGGTCAGAGAAAAATGGCAACTTCGTTGCAGGCGATTGGGTGGCCGTGGTGGTCAGGGGAACAAATGGCTCTCATCGGAACATGACAAGGAGCCTGGGTGACATCATATAAATGCCCTAATTGGGAAGTGGTCAATCGAGCGGGCCTGACTTCTGAATTTGATGTGTCAATAAACAAGCTCAAGGTGAGATGCTGGATCAATACTGCAGGACAAGAACCATCCGGCAAATTTACTGCAAAGTAATTGGGTGCAAAATGACTCAACTCAACCTTCACACTGCCGAAAAGCAAACAAACGGTTGTCCCACTGACAACCGTTTGTACATGTCAGCGACTGCTTAAGGGCGTTTGCTGCCTGCTAATGGCCTGGGGGAAAGGGAGCACCCCAAAAGAAAGAGAAAACCATATACTCTTTATGATGATGCTGGATCCAGCATAAGCATTCTCATCGTTGGCAAATATAACTTAGATCCTTCTGTAGCGCCACTAAGGATGGTCTTAAATATTATAATTATAGTGATAATTGTTATAATACAGTAATAATTACTATAATTACCATAATTATTCTATATCCATCCTTGATTCTGATTAGATTGTAAATATACGAGACACAGAGGAAATTTTTCACATATGTACTGTCTGAGATTGATGGTGGTTTGTTCCCTCTATCTCTGGGCAGAGGGATAAGGGAATAAAGACTCTCAGTTGCTTTAACCTCAGGGTGTTCCAGCCTGGAGGTGGGCCGTGCAGGTAATGAGGGCACCTTCCTGCCCTGACCCTCCTCCTTGCCTTGTCCTCTCCAACGAGCCTCCTGGAGTGCTGTCCAGGCCTGCAGGTCTCCGTGCCAGATGGGTGAGGGTAGACCAGCTCCCAAGAGCTGATGGCTAAATATTCAGGGAAATTGTGAGCCGGTTGTGTAACCATGGTTGCTTGAAATCGGCTGTAGAAACCAACAAATGCACCCCAATGGGCCATCTTCCCCTCAGAGAGCCAGTTTACTAGCATACCACTGGGAGGAGGCTAGGTCCTGGGAAGCTTGGGATCCAGTCCAGGAGCTGGGCTGTATCACCGAGAGGTGGGACTGGCTGCTGGGTGGCTGCTCTTGGGTCTAAGAGGCACTGGGTGAGATGGAGAGGCAGCTGAGGCAGCAGGAGAGCCATGATTAAGGAAGAAAGGCCATCCACGTTGGCTTCACCTCTTCCCAGAGGGACGTGTTTGGGGAGGGCCGATTGGGATGGTAAAAGGAGCGCGGGTCTGGGTGTCAGTGGACCGGCCTCCTAGGCCCAGCTTGGCCCTTCCTTGGGTAAGGAGAATGTGGTACATACAGACCAGGAGGATGGGTGAGGGGCCCTGGCCGAGGTAAGCGGTGAGTCTCCCAGGGCATAAGGGGGCAGGTCCCTGGAGCTCCCTAGAGGAGGCAGCTGGGTGCCAGCTATGGGCCCACTGCCTCAGTTCATACATTGGCTCAGCCATTAACTGAGGCAAATCTCTGAAAATGCTCCAGGCTCCACTGCCCCATCTGGAAAATAAGCTGCTAATAGAACCCACCTTAATGGGCTGTCCTGAGGCCTGTCCCCAGCCCCTAGACTGGCCCTTCCTCAGCTGGATCCCAAACTTCCCAGGACCCAGCCTCCTCCCAGTGGTGTGCTACTATATATATATATATCTATAATAGTAAACTGGGCCAATTTCTAGAAGGTGCTCAGAGCAACTTCTGGCTCTTAAGGGGCAGCTTAGAGATCTTTAGCTCTTGTAATTCATTCAGTACTGCTACTATTTCATGGGCACCTCCTGGCAACTGTGAGAATAGGTTTTATTGCCAACATCCCATTTTAGCATCCTGAGACTGAGGCTGAGAGACCTAACAACCTGCCAGTGACCTCATGGTGCCTCAGTTTCCCTCTGGGCCCAGAGGTTTCCCACCATTCTGCGGATCTGCAGGTGTCCCAGAGGCAGGAGGGGACCTGACCAGAGGCCCAGGGAAGGACTGCAGGGAATTCATGGGTTCACTTAGCCTGGGAAAGTGGGGGTAAGTCAGGGAGGGGCAGGGCAGCAACATATGTAAAAATAACTGTATTTTTCCTAATTTAAATTAGCACATGAGCTCTATATCCATGTGGGAGCAGGAAATTGAATTCTGCTCATTCAAGGTGTTCCCTGTTGGTTTTAAATGAATCACTGTGGGGTAAATGTCAGTAAATTCAGGACTCTCCCCCATCCCCACCCCCACTTCTCCTTCCCTTTTCCCTGAGGGATCTCTCAGCCTGGGAGAGGGGTTAGGGAGAGGATGAAGCTTGACCGGCACTGGGAGAGGGAATTCGGGTCTGGACACGTGCTCTGTCCTCGTCCGTGGAGGTGTGGCCTGTCCCACCTAGTCTTTGGGCATGGCCTTTATCCTTGCTGCATCTGCCTCTAAGACGTGGACCCACCATGTCCTGTGGCGCAAGGCCCAGGCAGTTTACCCCGAGTCCTTGTCACTTTAGGCCCCCCTGGCCTTCTTCCCTCTTTGTGATGGGAGCCCCAGCACACACGAGTGCACACATACCCCTCCCCTAATACACATGTCCTGTTGGGAGGGGTCCTCAGGCCCATCAGCTCAGACTCCCCCTCCAACCTGTGCTTCTTGGCCATGCAGCTGCCTGGTGAGATGCAGACTGGGCTCAAAGTCTCCTGCCCCACCCTCCAGAATGCCAAGCCCCTTAGCCTTCTGGGGCCTCTCTATGCAGCTTACCCCCACATTCAGAGCTGGGTTGGGTGCCAAGCTCTTTCTCAGAGATCCCAGCAGTGAGTATCTCATCTAAGCCACTGTCAGGCTTCCCTCTTCCTCCTCCAGCTTGCTGCTTAACCTTTTACCTGTGAGTGAGACCTGCCCTGTCACCAGCCTCCTTCTCCATGCTGAGCTTTCTGGTGTAAACTTTGGGCACTGAGTCCTCCCGCTCATTGGATAGTTAGAAGCCAAAGTCGAGCTTTGGCTTAAAAGAACCTCATGTATCTGTCAAGCTTCAAATTCTTTAAAATAAAAATACTTTCAGGACCAGTATTTCTTTAGTGAGTTAAAAAAAAATCCCTCCAACTCCATTGGCCTCTTTATTCTAAGCTAGTCCTATCACTCTAGTTCACTGGGACTGGAGACCCCTAGGACAAGAAAGAAAGATAGAAGGAAAAGAAAAGCCAGTTATTATCTCAAAATATTTTCTTTCTACTGATGTAAATTGCTTAGCACAGGGCTTGACGTTTATTTAGTAAAAGCTCAGTAATTGTTGGTTGCTGTTACTGTTGTTTTTATTATTATATAAGAGACAATTATAATCTGTAGTAAGGAAGGGTAGTGCAATTTCAGTGAGCCTTGCATGTTGTAGGGTGAGAGGTTCCCAGAAAGAAGTGAAATGTAAATGGAGATTGAAGTCCGTCGGGCTCATCTCTTTTTTTTTTTTTTTCCTTTTTTTTTTAAAGATTTTATTTATTTATTTAATTCCCCCCCTCCCCCGTTGTCTGTTCTTGGTGTCTCTTTGCTGCGTCTTGTTTCTTTGTCCGCTTCTGTTGTCGTCAGCGGCACGGGAAATGTGGGCGGCACCATTCCTGGGCAGGCTGCTCTTTCTTTTCACGCTGGGCGGCTTTCCTCACGGGCGCACTCCTTGCGCGTGGGGCTCCCTCACGCGGGGGACACCCTTGCGTGGCACGGCACTCCTTGCGCGCAGCAGCACTGCGCATGGCCAGCTCCACATGGGTCAAGGAGGCCCGGGGTTTGAACCGCGGACCTCCCATATGGTAGACGGGCGCCCTAATCACTGGGCCAAAGTCCGTTTCCCTCGGGCTCATCTCTTTACCACTTCCTGCCCACCCCCCAGTCTTTACTTCAGCCTCACTCAACTATTGGTGATTGTGGTAGATTAAATCACGCACCCCAACAACAGACATGTTCTTAATCTTTTTTTTATTATCTTTTTTTAGAAAGATACATAGATCACACAAAATGTTACATTAAAAAATATAAGAGATTCCCATATACCCCACTCCCCACACGCCCCACTCCCACATTGACAACTTCTTTCATTAGTGTGGTACTTTCATTGCATTTGATGACTACATTTTGGAGAATTGCTACACAGCATGGATTATAGGTTATGTTGTAGTTCACACTCTCTCCCACTCCATTCAGTGGGTTATGGCTGGTTATATAATGTCCTGCATCTGTCCCTGCAATATCTTTGAGGACAACTCCAAGTCCCCAAAATGTCCTAATATCACACCTCTTTTTCCTAGTTTCACACGACAACCGAGGGAGAGCTGAGTTCCCATTCCGGAAAACTCTGTTGCACTCCCTAATGGAGCAGCAACAATCCCCCAAGTACAAGGGCAAAGACCAGTGAAGAACGATGGTCCAATGACGGGCCCTTGATAGTGATGACTATGCTTATGAGCCTGTGTGCTTAAAATTTCAACTAGGCCCAGAGCTTTAGGGTGCCTAAGAGTTACCTCCTGAGAGCCTCCATGTTGCTCACTCTCTAAGCCAAACTCAGCATGTAAATGCATGTTCTTAATCTTATTCCACGTTCCTGTAGGTGTGCACCCATAGTAAATTGGACCCTTTGAAGATGTAGCAGAAGTTAAGGTGGGTTCTCATTTGTGCATAGGATCCTACTTAGGTGTGCCCCCAACTGAATCCTGGGGGAGCTTAATTTGAATGACTGGAGTCCTTTATAAGCAGAGGAAATTCAGATATAGTCAGTCAGAGAATTCCACAAGAAGAAGCTGGAAGTCAACTGAAACCAGACAAAAGGAGAGAGAGGTCACCATGTGATAGGAGGTGGAGATGCAAACCAAGGAGCCCCAAGGATTATAGCCAGCATCAGAGCGCTACAGACTTAGGGGAGTAAGCATTGGCTTGCCAGCATCTGGATTTTGAACTTCTAGCCTCCAAAAACATGAGTCAATAAATTGCAGTTGTTAAGCCAACCCATTGTATGGTATTTGTCATAGCATTCCTGGGAAGCTATGACAGTAATCCCAGATTCATCTTCTTCTTTCATGGATCCTCGCTGTTCCCCTGCCTTCTCTGTGCTGGGAATGCTCTCTTTCCTACCTCCTTCCCCTTGCCTAGCTTCAGTCTCCATCTTGACTATAGTTTCATGAAATACCTGAGCTAGAACTACCAGCTAAGCAGTTTCCAGTTTCCTGATCCACAGAAATTGTGAGATAATAAATGTGTGTGGTTTTAAACTAGCAAGTTTTGGGTTAATTTGTTACACAGCAGTAGATACTATTGCATTTCTACATTCTCCCCTGACCAGGATGCTCATTTTCATTCTAGTACAGTTTTTTATGAACCCAACAACTCACTCAGTAAACGAGAGGGAGAGTTTTGTTGTGACAAATGCCTGAGAGTTGAAGTCAGGAGATGCAGGTTCCTGTCCTGGTTCTGTCATCAATGTGCTGTGTGGCCTTGGATTAAGAGCCTTTTCCTCTCTGGGCCTTTTCCTCTTTGGATGAGGGGTTGGTCTGGACAATCACTAAGGTGACATCTAGCTTTAACATTAAGTGAAGATTTTTGAAAGTGCTTTCTAATGGGCCCCAAATTTGCAGATGGGCGGGAACTAAATTTCATGCCAGGACATGCCAAGTAAAGACCACCTGCTTACCTCTTCCTCAGGCTCCCTACGGGGCCCTAGGGGTGGTCTAATCTATACCAGGCTCTGAACAAGCCAGGGGAACCAGTCGGAAGAAGGGTCTGGCTCTTCCAAATGACCTCAGGCCTGACTTTCAGGCTTCAGAGCCTGGCCTTTTCCTGCTTGCCAGGTAGGGATAGTCCATGTGTACCTGCCTGCATCTGGCCCCAAGCCTCAGATGTTCTGGGATCATCCATCACACTAGTTATTTTCTCCTCTGACTTAAGAGGATTATCTAGCCTGGATGTTTTACTTTGTCAATGTTATACAATGACACTTCCTTTTACCAACCCTTCTTGGCCTGGGGACTGGGGCAGCCAAGACTTTCACCCAAGCCAAATAACTCCACAGCTGCACTCTTCTGACACCCTGACTTTTGCTCTCAGGATTTTGGCAAGTAAGGAAGGGGCCAACTGAGAGGGAAAGCAGTGTGGAGTTGGAGGTTCCTGCATGAAAAACCATCCTCCCATTCATCTCTATTAAGTGATACTCTTTTACAGTTGTATCAGGAGTGCTTTTGGCTGCAAAAAGAAAAACAGAAACCCAATCACAGAATCTTAAAGAAGATTCCTCCCTACCCCAAAATAATAAATATGGAAATCAGTGGCAGCTAGAATCAGGTCAGTGGCTCAGTGATGTTGGGTTGGACCAGAATGACAATCATTCAAGGAGACGAAGAAAGGGATGTCATCAACAGGCTTCTACTTACATCTCATCCAGACTGTCTCATGATTGACAGCTGCAGTGGAAGCTGAAAAAGCCTGGATGTTAGAGATGTTGGTGGTACGCAAGTGAGAAGGGGACTAGAAATGGAGGTGAGTCAGGAATGTGTAGGTTGCCAGGGACAGAATCACAATTCCTACTAGAACAAGTCCAAAGGGAAATTAGTTGATGACTACCATCAAATGTCAGAAAGGCCAGGATGTGGTTCAGCTTCAGGGATTGCTAAGGTTGGTCCTGAGAAACTCCACTCTGCAATTTCACATTCGTTCTCTGTAGGCTGTCTTTTTCCTCTTGGACAGTCTTCCTTCTTCATTAGTTGGAAACACAGCAGCCCACAATTCCTGAAATCACATCTAACAGATTGATATCCAGAAAGGGCTCTTTGTCCCTATTTAAAAAGTAAGGGGACTAGATGTGGCTTAAGCAATTGAACACCTGCCTCCCACATGGGAGGTCCTGGTTTCAGTTCCTGGTGCCTCCTAAAGAAGACAAACAACAATCAGACTGAGCAAAAACTAATTGCAGACAAGCAAAAACAATGAGCAGACAACAAGCAAAAACAAACAAGCAGGAAGCAGATGAGGCTGAAGCTATTGAGTGCCTGCCTTCCACATGGGAGGTCCCAGGTTCAGCTCCTAGTGCCTCCGAAAGTGGGAAAAAAAACCCTGAAAATTTCAGGGAAGGTCTTAGGCTTGGCTCCAAAATTAGTATGTGTCTCATAAAATCCCTTCACTGACAGTGCTGTCTCTTGTGAAACACCTCTGGGTACATGATTTAGAGGGAAATCCCCTGACTGGCATATTGGCTGTCACTATAAACGTCCTCTCCTTTTAGGGCACCTCAAAATTCCTGGCCTGACCTGGGCAACATGCCTACTGCTGGACCATTCAACCTTGGACAGGGGTAGGGTGCCTATAGTCAGAATTGTGTGGTTAAGAAACCCCTACTAGACCCACTAGGTTAGAGTGGGGTCTAGGAGCAGCTCTCCTGAGAGGGGAGGTAGGGATGAGCAGACAAAATTCTGGCTGTCCTCTATACCAGGGACATAGAGACCCTCTAAAACATCAACTCCAAACTCCAGAGAAGGGAGGCCACTTGGCCTACATCACACAGCAAGTGAGTGGGAGACATATGGCTAAAGCCTCAGCTTCCTGACCCCTTCTTGACCCCACACCAGGGTTTCTCCACCCTGGTGCTAATAATTTTGGGGAATGGAAATTCCTTGTTGTCAGAGCTGTCCCTTGCATTGTAGGATGTTTCTCCAACAAAGTGCTTCCTGGCTGGAATGAGCCATTTAATCTTTCTAGGTGTGGTAGTTTGAAGCTATATGGACCCCAGAAAATCATGTTCTTAAAGCTAATCCATTTCTGTGCATGAAGACCTACTGCAGGTGGGACCTTTTGACTCGGTTACTTCCATTAGGGCATGGCCCAGGGTGGATCTTAATCCTCTGTATTAGTTAGCTAAAGAGGTGCTGATGCAAAGTACCAGAAAGTTGTTGGCATTTATAAAGGGTATTTATTTGGGGTAGAAGCTTATAGTCACAAGGCCATAAAGTGTAAGTAATTTCCCTCATGAAAGTCTGTTGCCACATGTTGGAGCAAGATGGCTGCTGGTCTGTGCGAGGGTTCAGCCTTCCTCTTCCTCCTAAGGTTCTGTAGTCTCAGCACTTCCAATCTCAGCTATAGGCCGGGATATTGTCTCTCTCCCAGGGCTCGTTTCTCTCTGGGCTCAGGTGCTCTGTTCTCTCTACCAGGTCAGCTGTAGATTACCAGGCTCTCTCTCTTCTCAGACCTCTGCTGTGACTATAGAGCTGTCACTATTCCTCTGTGCTCTTCTCCTATGTGTTTACTTCCCAGGGCTCAAGCATCAACATTCCAACTTTCTCCTCTGCCATGTCATTTTCTCTGGGGGTGGGCACCTGATATTATACTAATGCGGCCCAGTCAAAACCCTAATCATAATTTAATGAAGTAAAGGTGAAACCTCTGAAGTTAATACAATCAAACACACCCAGAGGAACAGTTTACAAACATAATCCAATGTCTATTTTTGGAATTCATAAATATTATCAAATTGCTACATCCTCTTACTGGAGTCCTTTATGAATGGAATGACTACGGAGAGGAAAGAAGAGAAAGCCATGGAACCCAGAAGCTGAAACCAGCTAAACCCAGAAGAGAAGGGAGACACCAGCAGGCACTGCCATTTTCCTTGTCATGTGATAGAGGAGTCCAGGATCACTGGCAGCCAGTCTTTGGGGAGGGAGCATTGCTTGATCTTGCCTTGATTTGGACATTTTCATGGCCTCAGAACTGTAAGCTTATAAACTAATCCTCATTGTAAAAGCCAACCCATTTCTGGTAGGTTGCTTTTGGCAGCCCAGCAGTCTGAAACACTGGTGTGGTCGTTTAGAGCTGTATGTACCCAAGAAAAACATGTTCTTAAACTTAATACATTCATGTGTGTGTAGCCATTGTGAAAAAAAAATTCCTTGAAGAGGTTACTTCAGTTAAAGTGAGGCTCAACCCAAATCAGGATGGGTCTTAACCCTATTACTGGAGCCCTTGATAAGCAGAAAGAAATTCAGACGGAGAAAGAGAAAGTCATGGGAAGCAAGAAGCTGAAGGTCAGTGGAACCCAAAAGAGAAGGCAGAGCCCAGGAGAGACTGCCATGTGCATTGCCACAGGACAGAGGAGCCTGAGACAAAGGATCACCATCAGCCAGCCCCAGAATGCCAGATTTTGGGAAGAAAGCATCATCTTGATGATGCCTTGATTTAGACTTTCTCCTAGCCTCAAAACCATGTGCTAATAAATTCCCATGGTTATTTGTTTGAACAGCCAAGCAGCCTAAAGCACTCTGTCTCAGTTTCTTCAACTGGCAATAGCAAGACACTTGCCTGCCTACCTCAAAAGATTGTCATAAAAATAAAAAGTTTAAAAATGCTAGCGATGAGAATGCTTTGCAAAGCCCAGAGTAGGATGCAAATGTAAGGGATTGTTTTACAGCAATCTTCCAGATTCCACTTCAGAAAAGACTGCAGGGAATGTGTGTGTGCATGAAGGTGAGTGTGTATGTACATATGTCAGAGTTGTGTGTAAGGGTGTGGAGTCTGAGTGTGAGTGTGTAACTACTGCTCCCTGAGGAATAAGAAATCCTTCTGCAAAGCCCCATGCAATGAGGAGTTGCACCTGGTGGGTGAAGACATGTTGGGCTGGGGTGGGGGAGGTGGGACCGTACCAGCGTCCTCTCATCAATAATCTTCCATAAGAAGGCAGAGCCTCAAGTACCTCCAGCAGGATCTCATACATACTGGCTTTCACTGGCCTCTGACTTCTTCCACCCCAAGCTGAGGTCATCTTATCAAGAGCCCTAGAGCAGGGGCTCTCCATGCGGGCAATCGTGCCCCTCCCTGGATGGGAGGCAGGGATTGTCTGGAAACATTGCAGATACCTGACTCCCCTCATATTTGCTCCACACAGCTTGTGGCAGGGCCAAGGCAGCCCCCAACCTCCCAGAGGGCCCTTGCCCAGGTTGTAGATTCTGTGGGTGGCCGTGTAGCAGGGACCTCAGAGATCTCAGGTCCCATGGAGACTGCCTCCTGCCTGGGGGCCTGAACCAGGCTCCCAGCAAGAGGTAAGAGAAGAAAGAGTCCTCAAGGAGAACACAAATTACACCCTGAACCCCCTACTGAAAGGACCCGCCCTGGAGGTATCTTGGAGACATTGGCCTGGGCAAGGACTCTTCCTGGGGGACATGAGGCTGAGTAGGGCCTTGGAAGGCTGTGCGATGAAAGCACAGGGACCAGGTCGCCGAAAATGCCAAGCAGCCTGGGCTCCAGCCTCGGTTCCCCTTCCCTGACCTGCTCCGAGTTCTCCCTGGATGTCACTGACATCCTTCTCCTTTCCATGCATTAAGGCAGCCCTGCTTCAACCAGAAGGTCCTGCATTTGTAATCTATGTCTTTGATCATTGGTCTTGTCAAATATGTGTTCTGTTGAACACAACTCAAAAAGAACTAAGCGGTGTGCCCAGCCTTGAGGAGGCTCCCAAAGGAAAGAAAGGCTAGGACTCCTACACGAGAGACAGTCAAACAACTCTGTAATGATGTTGTTACCGGATTTTATCTAGGTTCTTGGCTATGCTGCAGAACGAATTTCAAGAGCACGCCAGGTGAGTTAGGTCAGAAATTTATTCAGGCAGGGAGGGATGAGAAATGGGAGAAAATAACAGAGCAGGGGTCCCAGGTGGAGAGGAAGAGGATGAAAAAGGATAAAGAAGGCTGATTTACATGCTGCAATTCCCCATTTTAGATTATAAACCCCCAGGTTTATTTGCCAGGCCACGTGGCAGAGGAAAAATGGTGAGAGTGGTGCAGAGGGCAGGAGTGGGTCCAGAGGCAAGAGAGCGGGGTGAGAGCACGCAGGCCTTGCAGTTTGCTTTATAAACTAATAATTATCCCCCCCCCCCCCCGTGCTAATGGCAGGGGAGGGGTTCCAGCTGTTTGCTGTTTTGATTGATTACCTCACCCATCAATCCCCTAGTGAGGACTCAATGATAAAGTCCCTAGGGAACATCTGGGGCTTTTCCTTGCTCCCAGAAGAAGTCTTTGTTCTGGATAACAGAATCTTGGAGGTGGGGTCTTCCAGCAGCCATCTTGGGGTTACTGGAGTCCACAAGGACTTTTTCCAGGTTCCAGATCTGTCTATTAATTCCCTATCTTACTAGCCTGCTTCAAGGTGATCAAGAGTTAAATAAACGATGTTAAGTGGATTAACAATGAATGGGAGTGTGTGTGCTTTATTTGGAATTAAGTCAGTGTTTATCCTAGAAGGCTTCCTGGAGGAAGCAAAAGGAGAAGGCATTCATCCCAGTGGAAGGAGCCCCAAGCACAAGGCAGGGCAAATCCTGGCCTGGGGCAGGTGTGGCTGCTGGACAGCCCTCCACGAGTGGCTTGCAAACTCCCCCCAGGCCTTTCCTGTGTGGCCCGCAGCACGGCCCTGGGTTCTGCAGGTGGGGACTGGCAGGCTGCTCTGCCACGGAAGCTTTCCCCGGGGCCATTACCTGCATCTACCATTTCTCTCGGAACAGGCAACCTCCCCAGCAATTGCATTTCCGCTCAGGTTTGTGTTTTCACACGAGGCTGGGTTTCCATCCACCTTCAAGTGCCCATCCCTTTTCCCATTTCATGCTGTCCCTAAATAATGTTTGCATTTTCTATTAACAAGACTGTCTTGATTTTGACTGGTCCAGCTGACCTACTTTCTCCAGGTTTTTATTCCACAAACGGTGACTCCAGGTTCTTTTATTTATTTATTTATCTATTTATCTATTTATTTCTCCCCCCTTCTCCCCCGCTTCTCCCCCCACTTCTCCCCGCCACCTCAGTTGTCTGTTCTCTGTGTCTGTTTGCTGCATGTTCTTTGTCCACTTCTGCTGTTGTCAGCGGCATGGGAATCTGTGTTTCTTTTTGTTGCGTCGTCTTGTTGTGTCAGCTCTCCATGTGTGCGGCACCATTCCTGGGCAGCCTGAACTTTCTTTCGCACTGGGCAGTTCTCCTTACGGGGCGCACTCCTTGTGCGTGGGGCTCCCCTACGTGGGGGATACCTCTGCGTGGCAGGGCACTCCTTGCGCGCATCAGCACTGCGCATGGGCCAGCTCCACACAGGTCAAGGAGGCCCGGGGTTTGAACCGTGGACCTCCCGTGTGGTAAATGGATGCCCTAACCACTGGGCCAAGTCTGTTTCCCCAGATTCTCTTAGCACAGTATACACTTCAGTCACTTATTCCACCTGTGATTTTGGAACTCCTGCTGTTTAGAGATGGCAAAAAGAAAAGAAGAGGAAAAAGGTGTATAGTTTGTTAGGCTGCAATAATGTCGTTATAAGTGACTGTTACAATCTCCAATGCAAGAGTCCTCATTTTCTCAGAATTTTAGGACCCAAAGTTGCTTCCTTCAGGAAGTATTCCCAGATTGACAATGCCTAAATCTTTTTGTTCCTCTGCTCCATGCCACTCTTGCTTTTGCTGACAGTGCCTTTTTGTTATTGCTGGGTGCACTATCTCCCACGTGTAACTGTGCTGTGAGCTTGAAGAGGATTGGTCTGGGGCTAACACATCTCTTCCCCCTCACTGTGTCAATTTAGGAGCCAGGCGCGTAGATGGTTTCCTGTGCCACACCATGCCTGAAGAGAAACACCCCTGGGATTCTTCACGATATGGGCTGTGTTTCTACAACGTTCAGGGGCAGTTCGATGTAGGCTGGATTCCACAGGTGGCCGTCCGCCCCGACGCGCTTGGCCTGCTGACCCCTCCGGCCACCTGAGCCTGAGCAAAGCTCTCTCCACTGCTGGACTCGCTTCCAGGAAATGCCACATGCCTGGAGTTCCTGGGCTCCAGGCCATCTTGGGCGGGGGGGGGGGGAGGGCTGGTGCAGGCAGGCAATAACCATTTCCTGGATGACAAACCTGTGGGTGCTCCCTGCAGAGGCTGGTATCCGTGAGTATTCATCCATTCCGTGGGCATGACTGTGACGCTGCGTCCCCTCCTGACACTCCTCCGCCTTGGCCCTTGGCCTGGATTCCCCCACACACACACCCTGTCCTCCCAGAGGCCTCCTCGACCTGCCAGGCCTGATTCCCTAGGCCACTTCCTTGGGAAGCCTAACCCTCAAGGCAGAATTCAGTTTTCATTCCTCAGTGCCCCCATAGCACTTGATTTACTCATTTTTAAAAGCACTTGAAATGACATGACATTCTAGGTATCTGTGTACACACCCTTGACCTCCTCTAGACCTTAAGCTCCCGAGAAGCAGGGACAACGACTGATTATCCGCGTGTCCCCTCAGTGCCTCGTGTATTTCCCTGGTAGGGAGTAAGCACTCAGCAATTGCTTATTGAGGTGAACAGAACTGCTGTGCCCCTCACTCTCCAGACCTCTCACCCTGCTGCCTAGAGACCCCAAACACCCCACAGCTTGGTTCTTGCTGGGACCCCCACCCCTCAGGTTTGTCCTTTGCTTCTGAGCATCTCTTTTTCATCCAAACTGCTTGCCACACAGCCTCCTATCCCTGGGCCTTGCTAAATCACTGCCAACTTCCTGATAACAGGACTTAGAGTTTCAGTTGAATGAAGTCCGGAGGTGGCGCAGAGTGAGGCTGCTCTGATGGCTTCGCCTGCCCAGCCATCAGGGACCCAGACCCTTTCTGGTTTCTGACCCGCCATCTTTAGCTCATGGCTCTTTCTTCTGGGTGTCCTCATCTCATGACTCAGCAGTAAGCTGAAGGTAGAGTGTTGGTAGAACGCCCATGTATCAAGAGGTGAAACAAAAGCAGCTGAGTTCGTTTGGTGCAGCATTTCCTCTGACGAGAAAGAAATATGAACTACGGATACTTTTATGTAATTTTGTAATTTTAGCCATTTTGTGTATGAGTCTAATTCTATATTTGCATTAAAAACTGGCATTTCACACTGTAAAGATGTATGGTAAAATCGATGCTAATAATTTAAAGCATGACTTTTCCTTCACTTAGAAGGACATTTAATATCAAATAAAAACCTTCATTACAAGTCAAGAGAGAAACCATAGAAGAAAAGAAAAGTTTTATATTTTAGTACTTCTATAGCACCTTTTCCCCTGCTTTTGGAAAAAGGGGCCCCATGTTTTTAATTTGCACTTGGTCCTGTAATTTATGTAGCCAGCCCTGGTTCTAGAACCAGCTTTGCCGTAGCCTGGGCACCTCACCACTCTAGCCTCATGTTACCTCCTCCTTTGTAAAATGAGGGGTTTCTTCCAGCTCTGCCATCCCGTAATTCTCTACTGCTATATAGCTATAAATGAGACATGGTCTCTGCCTTCAAAAGTTTACAGTCTTGAAGGAGTCCTACCACCCTGATCTGAATCATATCCCCTGTTAGTCCCTCTCGTAGTGCCTATTCTTTTCCTTCTTATCCTTCATCCCAATTTGGATGTATGTATTAATTATTTTATTCCTATTTGTTTGAACATATGAATAGGATGTGTGCTTCTTGAGGGCAGGAATCCCAGCAGTTTGCTTAACCACTGTACCCTCCTTGGCTTCCTGGTGCATGGATAGCACACAGTTTTCCTACTCTTGTGAGTGAATGAATCAGATTGGCAGGGTGTGAGGTGTAGACAGATTAAGGAGAGATCGGAGGCCAGTGGGTAATAGCATTGGCTTTGGAATCAGACAGCTCTGAGGTCCAGGTCTGACTCAGCCTTTACTAGTTGTGTCTTTGAGCCTCAGTTACCCTGTCTGTGAAATGAGATGATGCACTTCCCATTAATACACACAATTCATAGTGTGCTGGTGAAGAATAAAAGAAATTGCATATATAAGGTGCCTAGCTGTAGAAGGGCTAGATAAATAAATGGAATAATGATAATAATAATATATATTGAATTGTATTGAATGCAACTAGAGGGGCAATGGACCAGGCTGATTTGAGTAAAAGGAAAAGCATTTAGGAGTGTTTCTGGAGGCATAAGGGGAAAAGATAGAAGGATGCAAGGAATGGTAAAATCTTGAGTGAGGCGATGGAGTCTTGAGGGAAGACTCCACCAAAACTGAAGATTTGAGAACAGTGAAAACCCAATTCCCGCATTGCACAAAGACCTGGTTACACATGAATTATGACACTTTGTAGATGGTGGAAAGGACTAAAGAAACAGTTTCTCAGAGGGCTGAGGCGAATTCCTGGATGAGAGAACTCTCAAGGGTTGTGAAGGGGTGTTGGTTGTCAAGGAGATAACCGCGCCTTCCTTTGGAGCGGGGAGCAGAGGCAGCCTCTGGGCTGAGGGTGGTCTTTCTGATGAAGATTGCAGTGGAATTCTGGACTGCCAAGGGGTAGGAAAGGGCTGTGAGGGAAAGCTGCTGTGGAAGCCAGCTGGATCTCTGGGGCTGATTTGCAATCATGGAAGGTAAGGGCTGGAAAGGAGACTAAAGACCACCAAGGAATTCTCTCTTTTATACTTGAGGAAACTGGATCCCAGAGGTGAAATGTGTTGCTTCAATTCACCTGACTACTGGTAGAACCATGTCTAGAATGCAGGTCTTCAGGTTGCCAAGAATCATGTGGAAACATTTCTGAAAATGGCAGAGGGGCTGGATGGGCTCCAGAGGATGTGGACTGGTGGTTAGGAAGAAGCGGGGAGGTCAACCTATGTCAGATATCCACTCCCTGGCAGTGTTCCTCCTTGGCTGACTGTGCACCCACCTTCCAGTGCCTTCCAGTACAGGAGAGGTAGGCTCCGGACACTCCCAAAGGACACACCATTGCTGGACATTTTAATATCTCTTTCTTCTGCCTTTCTCCTTTGCTCTTCCTTCCGAGCACCCCCTCCTCCTCCTGCCTCCAACATATTGAATCACCAGGGTGTGAAATATAATAAAGCATTGTACCATTCAATCTGTCGGCTATTCCTTAAAGGTGTAC
Organism: Dasypus novemcinctus; assembly: GCF_030445035.2. Taxonomy (NCBI): domain Eukaryota; kingdom Metazoa; phylum Chordata; class Mammalia; order Cingulata; family Dasypodidae; genus Dasypus; species Dasypus novemcinctus. The sequence continues at coordinate 63,602,673 of NC_080688.1, forward strand.
TCCAGGTAAATATCCCCTTGGCCTGTGAAAAATGAGCTTACCTGCAACAAATGACTTTGATGAACCTCAGGAGCCGGCCCTCTATCATTCTTTTCCAATTGGCTTCCCCAGCCGAGCATGGTTTCCCTGCACAAATTTGTCTTGCTGAAGGAAGAGTTTCTTTAATTCACTTCCCTCCTGATGCCCCAGCTTCCCTGTATATGCATCCTTTTATCCAGCCACCACTCTTGGAGATGCTGTTTTTCTGGAAGCCAGGGAACTCTTCACTCAGCCATCAAATGCTTCATCAGGTTGATGAAAATCAGAATCCAAATGAGCAGGTCCTTCCTTGAGAACTTATTGGATGTGGCACACTAGCAAGTGGACTGAGCTTAGCTTTGGGAAACAGGTGTTGACCATGCTGCTTTCTAGTTGTGACACCTTGAAAACTTACATGTCTTCTGCATCTCAGTTTCATCACCTGTGAAGTGCGGATGGCTGCTCATACCTGATCTTCCTCCTTCACCAGGTTGTCCAAGTATCTCATGAATTTTTATATGTGAGAATGTTTTGAAAAAATGTAAATCGCTATACAAATATAAGACTTACTATTATGATTGTGGATCTAAACCCTTTAGGGGATGAAAGAAATTTTTTTTTTCATTTATTCGACAAACATTTGAGTGGCTACTTTGTGCCAAGCATTATGCTCACTAGGAGTATATCAGGGAGTCAAATGGAAACAATTCCTGCTTTCCCAGAGTTTGATTGTATTTCCTTACAATCAGTCTATTTGTGATGGCAAAACCAACTTGAAAAAGAACCAGCTATAGGCCCAAAAGATGTCCTGCATACTGATGAACTAAGTAATGTATCTTAAATTATAAACTCCCATGACCAAATATGTGTTGTGCTTCAATGTGTTGTTTTATTTACTCTTCTAAACAACTGTATCGCCTAACCGGCTTGATAGCCGAGGAACCTGGAGAGGGAAGTGATTTGCCCAAGAGCATGGGGCAGAGCTGCGCTGGGGGCTCAGGGCTCCACAGGGAGCCTCCCAGCCTTGCGTCTGCAGACTGGACTTGCCTTGTGAGTTCAGGGGCCAATAGTGCTCACAGTGGGCCGTGGGGGTCAGAAGAAACTTCAGAGAAGTTGCCTCCCATTTGGCTTTGGAGGAAAGGAAGAATTTGAATCCACGGGGAGGGTGGAGGAGGGCATTCCTGAGAGTGGGGGAGTTGGGAGAGCATGAGCCACGCAGGAAGTGGGGAGGTCAGCCTGGCTGGGTGTAAGGCCGAGGTGGTGGGAGGACGAGGGCCTGAGCCAGATCGTGGAGGACCTCAGCAGTAAGGCTGGGGGGACAGTCCTGTCCAGAAAGGAAAGATGGGGGGGAGCATTTTATTGTTAAAATAAGAAGTGGGCCTTCCTTCCATCAGCTTAATTTCATAGCTCTCAACATAGAAAGTGTAGTTAACCTGCCTTTAGCTAGCTGAATGTTGCTGGGTAATTAGCGTCCTTTCTCTGGGCCTCTGTTTCCCTATCTGTAAGAGGAAGGGGCTGGAAGAGAGTGACTGAGGCTCCTTCTAGCTCTGAGAGGCCTTGATTTTTGTGATTCCATAATGAACTCAGAAGCATGTACATATGCAGATTACAGGCCTGTACCTGCAAGGGGTTTTTTCCTTCTCCGCTGTTGTAATTTTAGATAAGTGCCAAATGCCTCTTTATTCTCGAATATAAAAACATCGAGAAGATTAAGCCACAGCCTGTCTCATAATAATCTGAGCATCCAATTCCAGTTTTCTGATGAAGCCACTGTCGTTATAAGGAAATTGGAAAGTTTAATATTTGCAAAAACAAACAAATAATGCACACACACACATACACACCCAACCCTGAACAAGGCTGCATCTCCTGGTGACCCAGGATCTCTCTTCCTGGGGTCTTGATGCACGGAGCTTGATTTGGAGCCACCTGGGCCATCTGGAACTGTGCTGTGGCCACAGTTCTAGCCTCTCTTGAAGGTACACCCTGGTTGGAATCAGATGAAGGGTCAGTGGTCTTCATAAGAGAACAACACCTAATCTAACTAACCTGAGCCTCCTTGATGGACACTCGTGCAAAATGGTGTTGATGTTGATGATACTGATCAAACACATTTAGGGCTTACTATGTGCCAGGTTCGTCCCTGCACTGCACTTGCATTAACTTATTTAATCTTCCCAACAATCCTCTGAGATGAGTGCTATTATTACCCTCGTTTTGCAGAGGAGGAAACTGAGGATCAGAGAGGTTAAGAAACTTGCCTGAAGCCACACAGCTGGTCAGTGACACAGCCGGAGTATGAAGCCCATTGGTCTGGCTCCAGTGCACTGCTCTCCCAGGGTGCTCTACTGCCTTGCAAGGGTTTAGGCTGCTGCTGCCAGGAATCATGTCCCACCTCTCACCCTCTCTCAGTCTCTGTGGCTTTTCCTTCATCCTTCAGGCAGACCTGCACCACACGAGGAACTGACAAGCTGAAAACTCTCTCCTGTGGGCAGCTGATCAGCCGGCACTCAAGCCTACCATTGTTGGGTACCTACTGAGTGCCAGGTGCTGGGGTGCCAAGACAAAGAAGATGGGCTTCCTGGGGGTCTCCCATGCTGGTGGGGAAGCCAAGAGAGAGCAACAGCACAGTGTGCGGAGCACCTGGGCCAGGGGAGGGCACGGCACCCACGACAGGAGGGCGGTGCAGGAAGGGGCAGCCTCAGAGCCCTCTGCCTCTCTCCCCTCCGTCCTTTTCCTCTTGCCGTCAGGCCAGCTGACCCTGGGGCCCCTCCAGCTTGTCGGCTAAGTGGACCCTCTTTCTCTTCCCCACTACCAGCCCTGCTACCTTCCTTCCTCTTGCCCCCCACCCCCGGCACCTCTTCTTGGTGGTCTTTTCTCCTCCTCACCTTTCTGGGGTTGGTGGCTCTCTCCTGCCATGTGAATGCCTCCTGTCCTGAAGCTCGGATGCTCCAAACTGGAGCGGCTCTGGCTCAGACCTCCTCTTAGCATCCCCAAGTGGGCAAAACTGTAAACCAGGAAATTTAGCTCAAGTGGGCATCTGGTGTGTAGATAACAAAGGATGGGGGAGCGGATGTGGCTCAAGCGGTTGAGCCTCCCATGTACGAGGTTCTGGGTTCAATCCTCAGCACCTCCTTAAAACAAAACAAAACAAAACAGCAAGTATTCAATGCCACTTCTGTGGAACCGGCTGGCAGGAGAGCATGGTGGCTAGGGCATGGGCTCTGGGGTTGAGACTGCCTGGCTCAGTACCCAAGCCCTGCACTTCTCTGTGTCTTAGTATCATCCTCATCTTAAAAGTGGGACTAATAATTGTAATTACTTTCTATGGCTATGGCAAAGAAAAGGTGAGCTCATGAACATAAAGCATTTAGAATAGTACCCCGTAAATATTATCCCAGGCTCCTAGGTTGGCCGATCTGGTGTGGTGTCTCCAGTCCATGGGTGCCCTATGCACTCGGGGTTGCTTGGGAATAACGACTCACTCTTACACCTGTGGGTCCCATGGTACAGGAGAGAGAAAGGTAGGCCCATTAGAGCCCAGCTCTGTCACTCCCCCTCCTGGGCTGGAAAACTTCAGGCCTCTTTTGGGCCTCACTGGAATTTCCCTCACTGGGGAAAGAAGCAGAGAACACAGCCTACTGCAGGCAGGGAGCATCTCCCAGAGAAGAGGGGAGGTTGTATTTCTGAGATGAAATGTTAGCAAGTCCATTGTTGTCACAGATGTAAAGCTGCAGCTTCCAGTCTGGCAGCGATGAAGCCAATTCTCCCTCTGTTGGCTTAGATGGTTCTGAGTCATCTGTCTGGGAAGAGGATTTTTATTTATTGACCTCTAAAATCTTATCAAGAGTCACTTCCTAAGTAAAGCAGAAAACAGGGACCAAACACTTTCAAAGCAGAGTTGCTCAAAGGGAGCTTATAAATCATCTATGCTGGGGGTGGCAGACTTGGCCCAGTGGTTAGGGCGTCTGCCTACCACACGGGAGGTCCGTGGTTCAAACCCCGGGCCTCCTTGACCCGTGTGGAGCTGGCCCATGCGCAGTGCTGATGCGTGCAAGGAGTGCCCTAGTCACGCAGGGGTGTCCCCCACATAGGGGTGTCCCTGCGTAGGGGAGCCCTACGCACAAGGAATGCGCCCCGTAAGGAGAGCCGCCCAGCACGAAAGAAAGTGCAGCCTGCCCAGGAATGGTGCCACACACACGGAGAGCTGACACAACAAGATGACGCAACAAAAAGAAACACAGATTCCCATGCCGCTGACAACAACAGAAGCAGACAAAGAAGACACAGCAAATAGACACAGAGAACAGACAACCAGGGTGGGTGGGGGGGAGGGGAGAGAAATAAATAAATCTTAAAAAAAATCATCTATGCTGTCATCCCCATTTCACAGAAAAAGAAATTGAGACCAAGGTTGCAAGAAGATGGGAAAACTAACAATCGGCCACAATAATCCCCCAAACCTTCTGTGTCTAGCATCACTACTTGATATTAGCGAACAAGAGCCAGTGATGGGGAAGCAGATGTGGCTCAATTGATAGAGCATCTGCCTACCATATAGGAGGTTCAGAGTTCGAACCCAGACCCTCCTGGCCCATGTGGTGAGCTGGCCCATGCACAGTGCTGCCGTGTGCAAGGAGTGCCATGCCACACGGGGGTGTCCTCCGCATAGGGGTGTCCCCCGTGTAGGGGGAGCCTCATGTGCAAGGTGTGCACCCTGCAAGGAGAGCTGCCCTGTGCGAAAAAAGCACAGCTTGCCCAGGAATGATGCCGCACACAAGGAGAGCTGACGCAGCAAGATGACACAACAAAAAGAGACACAGATTCCTGGTGCCACCGAGAATGCAAGCGGACACAGAAGAACACACAGTGAATGGACACAGAGAGCAACAATGGGGGAGGGGGAAGGGGGAGAGGGGAGGGAGAAAGGGGAGAGAAATAAATTAAAATAAAAAGCCAAAAACAAAACAAAACTAACAGAGCCAGTGAGGGGAACCACGTACCGCAGTTGGTGACAAGACCGGGTTTGAACAGGCCTCCTGAATCCTATGCCAGCTTTTCTTTCCACCGGGCCATGGGAGCCAGTGGCATAAAGCACGTTAAAAAAAATGATAACAGCAGCAGGACAGCAATAACCAGGACTCAACCCCTCAAGCTAAAGCGCGGATTCTCAGGTGGTAATGTTGACGGCATGAAGAAGTTGGGGAGTGGGGAACTCAGACCCCAGAAATCATTCCATATTGACAATCAATAAGTAAAGCTGATCCTGAGCTGCCTCTTCCTTTCCTCTCCCGTTTCCTTGTCTTCCTCTGGCAGATAACGTCTGATGCCATTCCAGCAGCTATTCCAGTCATCATTTTCTTCTCTGCGAAAAAAAAAAACCAAACCCTCAGACAGGGGTGTGATCCACGCATGGGTGATGGCTGAAACTGTGCGGTTGGGTAGGGTGACTCAGGGAAAGTGAGAGGAGGACCTACTTCAGAACTGTGAGGGTAGCATACCCATTAGAGAGGACCTAGACAAGGAGGAGGTTGAGAAGTTCTGAGAGGTAGATGAAAAATCCAAAGGCTATGCAGTGTTAGGAAACCGGGGGAATCAGGGTTTGGAGAAGGGTGGGGCATTGAATCATGAAGGGTTGGAGGTGGAGCAGAAGGAAGCTCTGAGGGAAGCCTTGAGGATCTGGAGGTGCCGTTGGCAATAGCAGTGGGAGCAATTTTGTTAGTGGGGAGGTGTCACCTAGGTGATAAGGGATTGAGCTCTCACTGAAGCTGAGAAATTCCAGGCAGTGAGAAATTACTCCCTGACAGGAAGTTAGGATATTACAATGATGGGGGAAGAGGTGCTGGGAAGGCTTTTCCCAGGATAGGGGTGAGTTGAGCATGCTTTAGGCCCATAAAAATAATGAAAGCAGCCAACATTTGCTATGTGTCATCGCTATTTTGTTTTATTTTATTGGGTATCCCTTTTCTAAGTGTTTATAGGGAGTATCTCATTTCAGCCTAATAATTGTAAGAAGTAGGTGCTAGTATTACTCCAATTTTAGGGCATGGAAATTAGGGTACAGAGAGGTTAAGCAACCTGGCTGGCTGCTAATGGAAGACCAGCGCTTCAAATCCATGCAGTCTGACTTCAAAGTCCACGCTCTTTACCTCTACAGGAGCTGCGGTGGAGAGGGCAGTTGCAGATGCCAGAGAGCTCAGGATGATTGATCTAACAAAGGTCTGGAAGCGATGGGAAGGGATGGGATCAATAGTCCAGGTGGAGGGTGCACCTTCGCCAAGTAAAGGAATCCGTTTTCCTTTGAGACAGGAGGGAGGATGAAAGGATGGATGATAATGATGCAGAGAGTCTCTGAGGCAGAGGGAAGAAAGTCAAGGCAACACATATTAGATGACCTTGATCTTCCTGGGAAAATAGGTAGCAACCTGCATAAGTAAAATTGGTCTTCTTTCTCATCCTCTTCTTTTTGCTTTTCTGCCCAACCCCCTCCTTCCTGTTTTCATATGGAAGGAACAACCCAGATTAAGGGACACGATCATCTAAACTGGGCATTTATTTGCAAATAAGGGTTTGGGCTATTGTTGAATAAATAGAGGAAGGGGGATAAATTAAAAAGGATGACCTGAAGAAGAATTCTAAACTTAGCAATGAATGTGGAAATATGGAGTAGAAAAGGTAAGTACTGCTTTGATTTTATTTCAAGGATCACTAAGAAAGAATGCAAATCTTGGTGAGGCATTGTAGTTTCATTAGCTCCCAAGAGGCTGGGAAACCTGGAAATTTGGAGGCCAAGAGTTTGGAGTCTGGAGTTATGGGTTCACTTTTGTAATGAATTAATTAGAAAGCAGGGATTTTAAACTTAGATTTGAAAAAAGAATCAAATTAATGCATGCTAGTAACAGAAACTCAGAAAGTACAGAAATGTATGAAAAAGTCAGAAAAATCACTCCACCTCAGAAAATCATTGTTACTATTTTGAACTTTTTCTTCTAGTGTTTTTTCTATGCATTAAAATGTTTGAAATTTCACCATATCCTGTTTTTGCTGTATAATTGAATTGTAAACATTTTCCCATGTCATAAAAAATTCAATTTAGCATACTTTTTTTGAAAAAAAAATAGAGAATGAGCAATTAAAATTATTGTCAGTTAATTTGGTTACATAGTTAAAAAACATAAATAAGCTTTTGAATTGCTGGCATGCATTTCTCCACATGGATTCACTGCCCTGTGCTTAGCTCTTTCCCTAATGCTGAATAGTAGGTTGTTTCTGGTGATTTGCTTTGGTGTTAATGCTCCAAGAAAATCTTAGTGCTCAAACCTTTGTCTGCATTTTATTTCCTTAGGAGAGAAACTTAGATGTAAAATAACTAGGTTGAAGGGTATGAATACTTTAAAGATTGCTTTCTAGAAAGTTTGCTTATATCCCATTTTCATCTCACCCTCAGGGAATGCAGAGAATATAAATCTCTGGGGTGTCCAGAGTCTGGAAGGTCAGAGTTGGGATAGGACAGATTGGCATGCTGTTTGGGACTCTGAGCTTGGAGGATGTTGAGAGACTCCTTGCTTGTTGCTCTGTTTTGGGTCTGAGTGGGCTCCATATCAAGGATTTGTTCTTGGCCTAAGGTTAGAGACCTATGGCGAATCCTGCCCCAGATGGAAGCAAGGTAGAGGTGCTGGGGCTATGCCCAAAAGAGCAGGCCTGGCCTTATTTCCAGACAGCCTAGCACTTTGGGGACCCTTTTCTATATTGGCCAGAGGGTAACCATAATGGCCCAAGCCTGGCCTTTTTAGGCAAAAGCCCTACATCAATAGCGACTTAGTGATGCTAAAGGGAGAGAGGCTAACTCTCAACACTGGGACTTAGGCAAAGGGTCTGGACCACTTGAAAAGTTGGGAGAGATTGCCAGGGAGAGAGCACACACATACATTCATACATGCATGTTCTCAGATACACATGCACACTGTCATACACACACCCCACACACATCCACACGCTCACACACACACTCAGTGTACACATGCATTCTCTCATACGTGCACACACGCTCTCACCCCACCCTGCCCACCCCACACCTACAGCTGTAGGACCTGGTCCTCCCTTGTCACAGGCTCAGCCCCCGCATGTCCCTTCCTCCTTCCTTTGGTCTGGCCCCGGAACCCCTCTCTCTTTTCCTCCCACCTAATAGTAAATATACTCGCCTGAGTTCAAGCAAATGTAAAAGAAGCAGAGGAGGAAAGTGGTAGATAAATTTAACAAGCATTAAAGTTAATATATAATTTAAATATGTATAAAATTATTCTGCGTATCGATTAGAAAATGGGCTGTTGACCGTTTCAAGGCAACAATCAATTTCAGAGTTCACAGGTCAGGTCAAGTTTCTTTCTAATGATCTTTTTAAAAAAAGGCAGCATTAGGGAGATAATGAACTCCACAGGCTTACGGTCGTGATCTATGGCTGGTGGCCGTGGGGCCGCCCAGTGGCAGCCGGGCCCGGCTGCAGACCAAGTTCTCTGTGGACCTGTGTAAAAGCTTGGCCGGTTGACAGCCCATGATGTAATCATGGCAGCCTAGGGAATGATTCACTTTTTAAAAAGTCCACGGGGCTGCCAGAGCCCTTGGTTGTCAATGGGCAGCTACGGCGGAACCCCATTATCGCGATTTGCGCAGAGCTTCTCCCTTTCTGGGAAATGGAAATGGGCTCAGCCGGCACCGTTAATCACCAGTCCTGACAGTGGGCTGGGTGGGTGTGGAGGAGGTTGCAGATGAAGTGGATGTCAGTCTGTTCCAGGGGCTTGGGCCACTGCCTGCCGACAAGCAGGGATTCCCCGAATCACTGGGAGCGTCCGCGGATGGAGCTGGACAACCTTTGCCGTTGGGCAGCCCCGGGTCCCTTTGTAAAACTCAGAGAGAGAGAGGGAAGGTCAGGGGGTGGAAGACAGTGATTGGCCCAGAGAAAATGTGAGGCAAAGGCGTGGTGAGTAGCTTAGGGTGGCCCTATCCAGCCTGCAATCTCCATCTTACCCAGGAGCCAGCGGGAAACCAACCTGACTCCTGGCGGTGACTTGGATAAGGAACCCAGAACTGCCTTTGCCTCTCAGGACCCATGGGCTGATGGGTTCCAGAAGCACGAGACTCCAGGCCACAGGAATGCCTAACCCACTCACTATCCGCAAGCAGGTCCAGCCTACCTGGTATTATGTAGGAAGCAATTAAAAGATGCTCTACGATATCATTTGGGACAACTCCAAGTCCTGAGAAGGCCCCCACATCACATCTCTTCTTCCCTCTCCCTGCCCTCAGCACCTACTGTGGCCACTTTCTCCACATCAATGCTACCATTTCTTCCATTACTAGTCCCAGTAGTTCCATACACTGAGATACCACCCAGCTCAAGAAACACCAGGCAAGGCTGAAATCTTTGATTTGCCACCACTCCCAGGAGAGGCTGCAACCATGCCCCAGGGGTCAAAAGAGCGGGAGAATAGCATTCATTATGAAATCATCATCATCATAAAAGTAATATATCTCTAGGAAAAAAAAAAAAAAGGTGCTCTGGGCCTCCCAAATAGCTCTCAGGTGGGCCTGTTCTTTGGCCAGAAATTCTGCCATGAGTAACATGCATTTTATTAAGCATCATATCCTCTTTCTTTTAAAATGTAAATATGCCCAGAGCTCACTGGTTTATCAGAGAAGCCACTTATTAACTAGGTGATAAGTGGTCCAGAAAAGGAGGGGAGACTCCTGCTCTGGGAGGGGAGGAGCCCCTATACCCTGGTGTTGATGGGGTGCCCTCTTAGCCTTGAGGCTCTGGACCTGCTCCTCTGGAAATGAGTGAGAAAAGTAGGGAGGGAGAAGAAGGCAGGTGGGAGAGGGGAGAAGGGGAGCGGGAGGGAGAGACAGCCATCTCCCCAGTTGCCTTGGCTTCTTGCAAATCCCCACACATTTGCGTTCTCCCGGCTGCCCCTGGTCTATCTCGAGAACTCCCCAGGTCTCTTTCAGCCCCCGACCCCCGCAGTGTCCTGAGCGCCCCCATCCCACTCCCTGGGCAGCTAATAAGACCCCTGGGCTCCTGCTGGGGCACGGATATGGCACTTCCCTTGCTTATACTGGACTAAACTATAACGATAAGCTTATTTTTTTCACCCTTTACTGGACTGAAAGCTCCTTGAAAGCAAGAATCTGCCGTTTCACTGGAGTGTGCTCAGTAGGTGGCATCTCAGAAGTGGGTGCCCAATAAATGCGCCTTGAACTGAACGCGGGCAGAGCAGCCAGTGGCGGGGCGTGGTCCCCCTTCAGGGATGCCCAGCCGACAGGGGGCGGGCAGGACACACGCGGTGAGGTCAGAACTGAGGGGAAGAGGGTGCAGGAGCCAGAGCGGTTTCCAGGGGGCCCAACCCAGGCTCAAGAACATTACATGCGCCCCGTCCTGTGCAAGCATTTTCAAAAGGATAGAATGAAATTAGAAATGGGCACCAAGGCAAGTTGTCGGGGAAAAGAGAACAATTGGGCAGCCCACGGTGTGTGGGGCAGAAGGAGGGACCATCTCTCCTGTCTGGCCCGAAGATGGCAGCCAGGATAGGGGTTAGGATCAGGGGCTGAGCGGATATTGGGGAGATCTCGGCTTTCCTCCATCCCATTTGGTGAAGCCTTCCTCCTGTCCCCGGCTTCCCTCTGTCTTCTTGAGTCACTGCTGTGACCTTAGGCATAGCAGGACTCAGAATTTGAGGCCCCCACCTGGGCCACGGCAGCTGTGGTCCTAGAATGCATACCCAGCTCACTCGCTGCAGGACAGACATAATCAAGGTATGGAGAGAGGGGTGCAGAGACAAGCAGCTTTCAACGATGCTCATTTTTTTTGCCTCTGAATACGCTGGAAACCAGCTCCTCTAGGATGGCCACTTGGACACAGTACAGTGAAGCGCAATGAAGATGTGACGTCAGAACACCAGGAGGAGGGATTTCTTGTAAAAATTCCCCTGAGAATGGCATCCTTGCCTCAGTCTCGCAAGCTCGTCACCCCTTTTAGTTCAGCCAGGTTGGAGTCTGCTGGGGAAGCTGTGCCACCTGCTTGCTAAGTGACAACACGGGTCCCACACGGTGGTGGGGGAAACAAATGCCCAGCTGTTTGGGTTGCTTTTTTGTTATTTTCACTTGGAGGAGTCAAGAACAAACCCGCAACCTTCTCCTCCTTCCCCTCATTAATCTCACGGAGTGGAGGAAGGGAGAAAGCCAGATGCAACTCAGCAATGTGTGTACATTACTGAATTAACCAGGCATGTAATTAGCGCTCAGGTGCTCGGTGGAGGAAGAACTGCTCATGATTAGTCAAATGTAGCTCCAACGCCCTAAAGTTGGGGGGAGCTGCCTCATCACCGCAGCACCCCAGCATCCCTTCCCTCTCTCCCATTTCTCACATTGGTGGAATTTGATGTTGGGGGCATTTGCAGATGTTTATGGAAATTTATATACCTGTTCCTAGTGCTGTAAATCATATTCTGACAAGGCAAGTCCACAACTCTGGTGCTTGGACATCAAGGGGCCTGCAGGAGCCCGTTGTGGAAGCAGAATCCTCCATCCGTGAGATGGCAAGGAAGGCTGTTATTAATTAAATGTTAATGGAGCTCCATTACATCACAAAGATACCCTGGAGATGATCAGGAGCCACTGCTTCCTTTTGTAGATGGAGAAAGTGAGGCCCAGGCTGGGAAGCCGTCTGTCCAGGGTATGCAGGTAGTGGTAGGGTTAGGACTTCTGGCTTCTCCTCGGTCCTGCATGCCTTGGACTAGACTCCTTGAGCAGGATCTGGCATGTCCACACCATGTGGGTTCTGGTCTAGCAGAGTCAGTGTTGCCATAAAGTTTCATGATGTCAGCAAGTGCACTGAGGGGCTACCAGACCTGTGCAGGATGTCCTCTGGCAGGGGGGTGCAGGGTAAAGGAGGTGCCTGCCCTTCTCCTCTCAACAGAGGGGACTTGCTGTCCCCATAGGAACTCAAGGGTGGCTGTAAGTGAGCAAAAGTTATGCCTAATCATGAATGCTTCTGACAGAGAGCATTCGTGTGCATAAGTGGGTGGACAGTGTAACATGGAACAGAGGGAAGATTCCGTGCTGTTCCCATTATGTCTCCTAGAAAGAAGAAAGAGGAAAGGTTAGTACAAGCAATAGAAGATACTCATCAGTTTTCTTCACTACTTCATCTCTTTTGGATATAAAACTAGCCACCCCTTCAGCTAAGGATGAGGTTCTGACCTTTTTTTTTTCAGAAGATTTATTTTTCTCCCCTTCCCCCCACCCCTGCCAGTTGTCTGTTCCCTGTGTCCATTCACTGTGTGTTCTTCTGTATCTGCTTGTATTCTTGTCAGTGGCACCTGCAATCTGTGTCACTTTTTGTTGCGTCATCTTGCTGCATTGGCTCTCTGTGTGTGCGGCGCCATTCCTGGGCAGGCTGCACTTTTTTTGTGCTGGGTGGCTCTCCTTACAGGGTGCACTCCTTGCATGTTGGGGCTCCCCTACGCGGGGACGGCACTCCTTGTGCACATCAGCACTGCTCGTAGGCCAGCCCAACACAGGTCAGGAGGCCCTGGGTTTGAACCCTGGACCTCCTATGTGGTAGGTGGAAGCTCTATCAGTGAAACAAATCTGCTTCCCAGTTCTGACCTTCTTGACCTCAGTCTTTCTCTCCAGCCTTATTTCCTACAACTTCTTGGTAAACATCTTCCCCAACAGGCAAACCAATTATTCATCCCAGAACACAGCTTGCCTTTTGCAGTTGTTTGTTGCGGCACCTCTGGCCCCAGATTCTCCCCCTGTCTTGGGAGCCCAATCCTCATGTCCTGCCTTGCTTGCCCAGCCTAGCCCAGTTCAAACCGCAACTCTGCCATGAAGCCTTCTCTGACCAGTACATTTGTGGAAGAACTCCAGGAGCTGGGAGAAAGACTCCACCTTCCCAGTACTTCAGATGGGGTGGACTTTATTGCCTCAGCCTCAAGATCAGTTTTATTCAGGCCAAAGCAGCAGCCCTTGCTAGCCAGGGAAAGGCTGCATGGGGAGGTATCAGTGAGAGAAGGGGGGGAAGGTGATGCAGAGGGTGGGTGCAGGACTCCAGGCGAGCACTCAACTTTGTCAGCATCAGACTTTAGTCTGAAGAACCACAGAAGTGTTATCTTGAAAGGATGGCAGTTGGTGGCAACAGGCTTATTGCAAGAGCATATTCTTAACCAGCTCTGTATTCCTGTGCATGTGCTTAAATGCTCACCTCTAAGGAATTTAATACTCTGCGTGTGTTTTGGCTTGTACCCCTACAGATATTCAAGGTTGGGGATCTGAAGCTTCACGGGTCTGGCCCAGCATGCCGGTGCTCTGATTTTTTTGTCTATCAACATGGGTTCTACATTTCTGGCTATTCCAGCCCTGCTTTCTCTCTTTCTGCAGGCCCTGGAATTATGGAGCTGAGCAAGGAAGTGGAGGTGGAGGGGAGTCAGGCAGGATGCTTGCTGTGAGCTGACCTGCACCCTCTCACGCAGCCCACTGGACCTGTGTCTCTTTACACCTATCTGCTTTTAGAGCAGTTGTTCAATTTCACTATTTCCCCGGTCCCTGCTGTTTGAACTGTATCAGATAGCTTCAGTGAGTTCTAACATACCCAGAGTGCCCCTTATATTCCATTTTGCTTTCAGGTAAAACCAGGACGACAAAGCTGCTGGCCACCTTAGGAGAGGGCATGTCTGCGAGCTGCTGCTCTCACAGCAGTGTGTGCCAAAAGTTTGTTGTTGGAGGCTCATTGATGGTTGCTGTCTCCCATTCTTGAACCTGCGCCTTTTGATAAAATGCAGCTCTTTAATTCAGAACTTCCTCCAAACACCCCGTGGCTGTGCAACCCCATTCAGCTGCTGCGGCGCTGGAGAAGTGGGAAGGGCGGGGAAGTGACTGAGCCCATGACTCAGTTCCTGTGCATCAGCACTGTCCTGCATTGGCCCTTTCTAATGTTGGCTTCTCTGCTAGGGAAACCAGCAGGATTAGCGCACGATGAAAGAAGCTGGGGTCGTAATTACACCCCGTGCGATGGGGCAGCAGAACCACCAAATAAATCCCTGGACAATTATTAAAATGGCCCAATGCATTACACAAATTAGAACAGGCAGGGACTTTTGGGGAGAAGGGAGGGGAGCGAAGACCCAGTATTTAAGTGTTCTTGTAAGCCATCTAAGATATTAATGTTGCAAAGCTCCTTATGAATATTTAAGAACATAAAATGGAGCTTCGCTGCAGCCCCACATTACCACAGAAGCCTGTAATACAGTTGAGTCCACTTAAGAAGGCAGAGCCTGTATCCACGACAGATTTAAACCCGGCCAGGCAGGGCTGCTGCGCTTGCAGTGGAAATGCTCCTCACAGACCAGTTTAATGATGCTGCATTACATCCTCATAGAAAAGGATTTAGTTAAAGACTCAAACAACTTTTATGGGTGGGACTCCCTAGTGATTAATCACCCATTTGCCCCTCTCTCTGATGATTTGAGAAGATTGACATTGACCCTGACTGAGTTTTAACCCAGAACTGATGAAGTCTTTACTTAGATATTCGGTTCAAGTCCAGGGTACGTGTAACCCCTCTAGAACTGGAGTCCTGGGACCTCTTGGCTGGCCAGGTAGTCATTTCTCTGAGCTGCCTTTGTGTCCCTTTTAAGCTCATTCCTCGTGGGAGGCAATTGGCTCCAGGTTCTTACCTGGAATGAATTAAGTCCTCTGGATAAAGTGGAAGGAAGACCCGCTGGAGGAAATGTCACATGCAGAAATCAAATTAGAGGGCATCTCTCCCAGGATCAGATTTGGGTGGCTGCTTGCTGGGAATGGAGCTGTGGGCTTCTGGAGGGGGGTTGAAGACCCTGAGGCAGAGGCAGGCAGAGGAGGCGGGGGAGCAGAGGAGGCAGGCGCTCGGAGGTCTTGGCTTCTAGCTTTAGCTCAGCACACGGTCTTACTTTCTTACCTCTTTGGGTTAATGTGAAGATTAAATGAGAGAATGCCTGTCAAGCACTTAGGATGCGGCTCACTGAGTACTTATCATCTCCACCTGAGATTCCTCTCATAGCGGTTCATTCCGTTGAGAGTTTGCTTGCTCGTGCTTTATGCCAAGGGAAGTAAGCATATGTTTTGGTGAGCTCTCTGGAGGCAAAGATGTGGCTTTCTGACAGGCCCAGTGGGTTTGGGGGAGAACTTGCTTCATAATAGGAATGCAGTCCTTTCTGGGGTTTCCTTTTAGGAGTCTAATGAATGACACCGAAGCAGCATACATGGCAATTAGAAAACCATGGAGTCTTACAAGGGGACTTCAGAGGTGATCTATTGCAGTGGTTTTCCAAACTTTTTAAAAAGCTTTAGAATCCTTTCTTCAAATGACAGCTTTCCTGGACACCTGATGAGTTGACTTTGGCATTTTTCTGACTGAAGTGGAGTGTGGTACTCAGAGCCATGCATTCTTGGCTCTGAGATAGGCTCTCAGAACTCTCTAGAGATTCTTGTAGTGCTTTTGAGAACCAACATTGTAGAGGACATTTTTTATTCATTTTAGCAATCCCTCATCTAAGCCAGCTTTATATTTGGGGAAACATAATTTTAGAGCAGGCTGAATTTATGGATATGGGTGCGCTTATCAGAGATGTTTGATACAATATGCTAGCTCAAGTATCTGGGACTTCTAATTATCTTAGAGGGCTTATGGAAACCTATACTTAATAATGACCCAAAGGGATTGAAGTTAAGATGCCAGAAAACCCTTGATATAAAATAAAGAATAAAAAAAGATAGATAGGAAGGTTGGCCTGGATTGATCATGTACAACCTGCTTACTGATCCCTTAACTGTATCCCCTTGGAGGGTCTAGGAGATACTTCTTTTACGAAGACACTGAGGATACTGTGATGGAGAGTGCCACTATTGTTGATGAATGCTGCAAAGGCTGTTATCTTTATGCTGAGAGTACTATAGCTGAAATGATATCAATGATTTCATTGAGGATACCAGGATCCCTAGGGGAAGAGAACAGGTAGTGACACTTACGAAACCTCCAGAAGCAAGGTGGTACATGTATTATTTTACACTCTTCATTGTACCAGAATCCATGCTGGCTGTTTTAACCAGAAAGAAGATTTTCTAAAAGGATGTTAGATAGCACACAGGCTGACTTTGGACCACCTGGGGCTCTGGGGCTTCTTTAGAGAAACATGTGCTCCTTGGTACTGGTAACACTCAGGACTGGACAGCAGAAGCTCTGCCACTCACCACTGAAGAACCAGCTGCCTCCACCATTGTGCTTACCTGAATGTTGGTTCCCCTGCATTTAGCCTCCTCTTCATTTTGCTCACTTCTGAATCTAATTTTCACACAGACCTGTCTGATTTGTCCTAATCTGACTTCAAGGGAATTTGAGAACACATAGTATTGCATTGAAAACAGATTATGTTTCTGTTGTGAGGGAATAGTGAAGAATGGCTATTGCGCAAGCAACTCACAGTGTCTAACTCTGCAGGTCACTTGACAGACAGCAGAACAGTATGGTAATTAGAATGGTCTGAAGCTGTAGGGATCTTTGGGATGGCTAATTGATTATGAGATCTCTTACATTGAAATATATGAACTGTCTTCTAAAAACCTTTTTTTTTTTGTCTGTGTAATCAAAAGAAACAAATAACAAACATTAGACCTAGAGAACAGAAGCCTCCTTTGATTCACCAATTACCGAGAATCATTGTTCCTTGCTCAATTCCTAAATTTAGACCCAGAGCCCATTGAAGGAAGGACAGGTCAGATACCCTTGAGAAAGGGCTCTACAATTACATCATGAGTACATACAGCAAATCTTACTCCTATCTGTCTCCAAAGGGATCTGGAGCCATTTACCAGGGTAAGAGTGGCTTAAGGAAAAGGAGACAGCTTTCAACACTTTCTTTGGTGCTGAGTTGATTTCTAGGGACCCAATGTATCATTGTGGTCAACTGATCAGCAGGGGGTCTTTTGGGGATAAGCGAGAAATAAAATTTTAACGTTATAGTTAGTCCAGTGGACTCCAAACTCATTCCATGTTATTTTCTAACTTCCTGACAGTAGGAGTTTGGAATATATATACACACACACACACACACACACACACACACATACCTATATGTATGTATATTTAGAAGCTGCCAGAATTATTACGTTGATTCCCTTAAGGGTTTTTATGTTATAGCTAAAAATAAATTAAAAGTTATACCCTATCATTGGGGGCAATCACTGAAGTCATCAAAGACTTGAAAGGCACAGGTGTGGTGATTTCCATCATTTAAATTGCTTGTTTGCCCAATGCAGAAAGTGGAAGAGTCTTGGAAAGAGGCAGTTGATTACCATAAATGTGATGAAGCAGACTCCAATTACAGCTAGTCTAGATATGTCCTATTTACTGGAACAAATCAACCCAGCCCCTGACAGCTATTTATATGACTAATGTTTTCTTAAAAATTCAGTTCCACTAAGAAGAGAGAGTTTACTTTCACATGACAAGGATTGCAGCACACTTTGTTGTTCCAACTCTCCACCTCTACATCACAGTTTAGTCCATAGTATATTTAATTATCTCTTCCACAGGACATCCAGCTGGTTCAGTATATTGACATCATACTGAAAAGAGTTGGAGGGCAGAAGAATAGGTATTATAGACACCTGGCTATATGACTGCCAGATAATGGGGTTGAATTCCTTGAAAATACAGGCAACTAACTGATTATTGAACAATTTCTTGTTTAATATCTCTTTAATATCTACTACAATATATAGGAATAGATTTTTAAATAAAAGTTTATATAGTTTTAATCAACATGTTATCTTATGTTTTTTCATCTATTATCATTTTATAGATGCATTTGTATGTGTGGCATTACTAGTTTTCATCTGAGCTAAAATGCCATAATCTGTTTAGCTTTGCTATCTATTAGAGCTTAGGTTGTTCCTGGTTTTTCTATGTTCTAAGTACTGTTGCTATAAACACCTTTGCATAAATTATTACTGTTATTATTGATTTGGATTATTTTCTTAGAGTATATTCCCTAAAGTGGAATTAAAATGCCAAAGAGAAAGAACAGTTTTATACCTTTTTGTCACTTATTACCCTAATGTTCTTCAAACAAATGGAACCAATTTATAGTGCTACTGACAGTACATAAGCATGCTATTTTCTCACAGTCCATCCAGTTGGGTTTTGTACGTTTCATCTATTTTGGCTAATTTAGCACCATAAAATGATACTTTAAAGTTGTGTCAATATGCATTTCTTTAATGGTTTGGAAGTCTGTGCATCACACATTGTGACAATATTCTTTGAGCTTCCATAGCCTATTCATATTTGTTATTCTAGTTTCCCTGACCAGATGGTAAGCCTATTAATGGTAGAGACTGTGCATCATTCATTTACCTATCTATGTCCATTATTTTCTGAGTTCTTATTATGTTCCAGTCCAGGTACCAGAGAAGAATATGATGAAATCCTTATCCTCAAGGAACTCTTATTGTAGTTGGAGAGAGCAACATTATCAGTGATTATAATTCCTTGTGACATAAAATGTTAATGGGGTTCAGAAGAGGAGCAAAAGGGATGGAAGGAAGGGGGCTTACCAAAGTTGTCCTTAGAGGAGACATGGAATATTTTAAAGAGGAATCATGATTGTCTTCAGGTATTCAGCTCTCTGAGATGGTGTCTCAAGCTTCAGAGGACAAATAAAGATTAGCCAGAAAGTGGAAGATGGATTGGGCATGCCAAGAAGAGGGAGCAGCATGTGTAAAGGCAGAAACATCAAAACCTTATATGACCTCAGGAAAGAAATGAGTGGGGACATCTTGGGAGGAAGATGAAAGTTAGGTAAATCTATTAGGATGCCTTCTCTTCAAAATAATAGAAAACTCTGACTCAGTGATTTAAACCAGAAGAAATATTTATCTCATTAGTCAAGAAGTTCTGAGTGGGACTGTGCCAGGATCTGCTAATTCCTTAGCTTGACAAGGCCATCAATGACCCAGGTTCTTTCCATTTTTCTGCCTTGTCATCCTAGTGGGCTTCTCTTGTGGTTAGCAGAGGGCAGTGTCACTATTCAAGCAACTTTTGCAGACAGAACAATGTGGGATAGAAGAAAAAGGACATCTCTTCCTCGTGTCTCTTTTAAGAACAAGGAAACCTTTTCCCGAGGTCCACAAAAGATGTCTCCTTATTCCCCAACCAGGCACCAGCAAGGAGAGTTGCATCACCATTACTGCCTGAGATATTTTAGAATATGTGAATGACAATGTACACATGCACCCAGAGAGGTGGAATTGATCAAAATCAGAGTTAGCCAAAAAAGAATGGGGAAAGGGATTGTGGAGAGAGAACCAACTGCATTTGCAATATTAGGTAACCAATATGTGTATCTTCTGTGTGGCTGGTGGATTTTTTGATTGTCAATTTTGAGTTATTTTCTATGGTGACCCTATCATTAATCAGTTGTAATGGGAAAGTCATAGCAGAGCCCTCCTCATCCACAAACAATGGGTGAGGGGAGATGAATGGAGCTATTAAATATTGATTGAGATAGTCAGTGAGTGTGCCAGGCACTGTGCCAGGTGCAGCATATACTAAGAATTCCTCAAAGAGCTCACAGTCGGGATAAGGGTAAGGAGATAGGTGAAAGTGATAAACAGATTCATACACTGATAATATAAAGTTGTTTCTCCTTTAGTCTTTAAATACCCCTATTTTATCTCACCCCCTTGGGAAGGAGAGTGAGCCTCGGAAAGATTAGTTGCCTTTTCCAAGTCTTCACAGCTACTGTGGGTAAACCCAGGACTCAGTCTGGGGTCTGCTGACTCAGAGCCTGTGCTTCTTTTTTTTTTTTTTAATTTAACAATGACTTTACTTTTTTATTTTTTTTAGTGTGGTGCATTCATTGCAATTGAAGAACACATTTCGGAGCATTGCCACTAAGCATGGATTATAGTTTATATTGTAGTTTACACTCTGTCCCACACAATTCTGTAGGTTTCAGCCAGATATATAATGGCCTGTATCTGTCATTGAAATGTCATTCAGGGCAATTCCCAAGTCCTGAAAATGCCCCTACTTACACCTGTTTTTTCCTCTCCCTGCCCTCAGAACCTCCAGTGGTCAATCCTCCATGCCAATTATACAATTTCTTTCATTGGTAAAATTACAGAAATTCTATAATAGAAAACCAGTAAGTCCATTTACTGGCTCAATCCCCAATCCTGAGAATTCTGCAGTGGTGATGCCTACTCCACTTCTAATTGAGAGGGAGCTTTGATCCCATATGGCTGATGGATGGGCTCTCTTGCTTGAAACTGTGACTCTCTCGGTTCCTTGGTATGGTGGTTGTCCATCATCTCCTCCTTGTTAGTTGTCCTGGGTGAGTCCAGAGAACTGGAGAGTAGATGTTGCAACTCATTTGAGATTCAGGACCCAACTGGCAGATGGACAGCCCAAAGATTTAAGTCTCTTGGACGTACACTTACCAATTCTAGTACTAATTATAGGTTCAAAAAGACAGGACAATAGAGCCATATGTAGGGAAACCACAACTGACTCCAGCTTTGTCAAACTGGGGAGCATAAATTCCAAAGTAGGGCCCACTGGCAAGGCACCAAACTCCTGAGCTATCTGCCCTGACTATAATGTCTGGATGTCTCCAGAGTCCTCAGGAGCCCCACTATTTGGGGTAGTATCTACTTTGGTTGTCAATGAGATCTTGCTAAGATGTGTGTAAGCGTAACCTTTGGAATGACCTCCCGACTCACCTTGAAGTCTCTTAGCCATATAAACTCATTGGTCTTTACCTTTTCCTCCATTTGTTCAAGGTCTTTTTCCAGTTGCCTTGCTAGTTGGTGCTTGGTAGTAATCCTTCCATGCCAAGAAGGCTCATCCCTGGGAGTCATGTCCCATGCTGGGGGGAAGTTATTGCATTTATATGCTGAGCTTGGGAGCCTGGGCTCTTAATTGCTTGGCTATGTCATCTCCCTGCCATTGGCCCAAACAACAAAGGGCCATGACTTCCTAGAGGAAGGTTATGCTCCTGTTGCTAGGGGTGGGGCTGTGAGCATCCTGCCAAGGAAGTGCAGTGTAAGCTGATCTTGGGGAACCAGAAAAGTAACCAAAAGAACAAGATTAGGAAGGACCTTCTAGCCAAGGGGAAGAACATGCACAAGGACTTGAAGGCCTGGAAAAGCTTGGGAGGTGCGTTAGGAGCTGGGACTGAAGAGGTGGCGTGGGCCAGATGGAGACAGGCTTGGATGGTATGCTGAGGAGTTTGGATTTGTCCTATGGGTAATGAATGGCTTCTGAAGGTTTTGAGGCAAGGATAGATTTTAGAAAGAAGAGGACAAGATTCTAAGATGATCACACAGGAAGCTGTTGTTTGGTCCTGATAAGAGATGATTGGGGGGGGGGGGGTGAGAGGAGGACCTGAAGAGACATTTTAGAGGTAGAATCAAGAGGATTTGGTGATTGCTTAGATTTTGGCATGAAAGAAAAAGATTTGGGGATGATTCCTGCATACCTGGTTTGGGCAACTAGATTGATGGCAATATTGTATACTCAGGAATCTATACTGTGGGTACAAAAACTGAACTCCAAATTAGCTTAAACAAAAAGAAGTGCATGTAACTGTGACTGAAAAGGAACTGAAGTAACTCCTAGAGTTGAAGGAAGAGGTGTAGTAGCCAGAGCCTAAAGTATCTAGGATACTGTCTGCAGTTCATCTTTGTGTCTCTGCCTGTCTCTTTCCATGTGACAGTGAAAATGGCCACCAGCAGCTCCAAATTTGCATCCCCATCTTTGCAACCCCAGTGGAAAAAATTTTTCTCTTATCCACAGGCCTGCTTGAGTCATGGGCTTATCCCAGACCAATCCCTGTATGCAGGGATATGAAATATTGTGGTGGTCAGGCCAGGATAAAACACTCAGTACTTTAGCCAGAAGAAAGGAGATGGTGTTGAATATACTGGGCAGCCCCAAATTATACCTATCACGATCCACCTTGGTGCTGCTGATGAAGAGAGAAGACATTAAATGGCTTTTAACCCAGTCCTGATTGGACATGTGGATTTCACAGCATCAAACAACCTACAGTCTCCAAGTGCCATAATATTTTATTAAAATCAACATGCTGGTGAGACAAGGAGGCTGACAGACAGCAGATGGCTACAACATAGAAAGGCTAATCAATTCAGGCAGACAACAGCCATCATAAAAGAGTGGAACACATTCAGCACGCACACACATCTGAAATGCGTGGTGACAAAGTCTCCTGCTTGGCCTAACCAGGAGCAGGAAAGACCTTCTGTGAGCAGCATCATGGGAATGCCTGGGCATTTCAGACCCTTTTTGGCTGAACTTATCTCCCATTGTTCCCCCAGACAGATCTCTGTACCATGTACACTGGACCCATTGGACTTCCTCATACTTGCCTTGGATTTCTCACCTTTGTTCATTTCTTTCTCCCTGCCTGGAATATCCTGTTCTCTCCTCTCTTTCTACCCCTCAAGGACTGACCTGGTCTTCAAAGTCCAGCTCAAGTCCTCCCTCTTCCTAAAAGCTTATATTGTTCTTAACTCTTCATGGATTATTTGTGACTGATGGTCCAACTAGATTAACTAGATTGCAAGCTTCTTGAGTACAGGTGACATGCATTATATATCTCTGCATACTCAGGAGCACCTAACATAGGACCTTGAACTAAGTTCTTAATGAAGGTTCATAAATTCATTTTAAATCTTGTGTGTGTGTGCGTGTGGAGGGGTTGTTGAGAGAGTCACATTTCTAAAGAGATGGAAAAAGTATTTGCAAGATAATGCCATTAATACATTAAAATTAGCCTTTGCAGGTGAATAACACAGGACAAATACCTGATAGGAAATCAAAGAAAATTAACAGAAAATTTATAGAAGGAGCCATACTTATGGAAAAGGTCAACTCTACAAGTATTGAAAAGATGAAAATTAAAACAGTATGATTCAAATTTTAACCTATACCATGGGAAATATTTTTAAGTGCATTCTATAGTCTTAGTAAGAGCATGGTGGAATTGCTACTCCTATGAAGAGGTGAATTTGGCAATTTTTATTTAAAGTCTTAAAATGTGTAAGTTTGCTTCTAGAGTTCTATCATAAGGATGTCACCAGGGATGCACACATGCATTAAATGTAAGGATGGGTATCTCAGTATGATGGTGAATGACCTGGCTCATTCTCACTTATTCAGTGTCCAGAAGGTAGCCTCAGAGATAAAACTGGAATTCGGATAGCTCCTGCCCATTTGCCTCACTTACGGTTTCCTTAAAAAAGCCTTGACAATTGTTTTGCTCCCTCTTAGAGTGTGGTCACCAGCTTCTTTTCCATTGTAGAGGATGTTCTGCTCTCCCTGGAGGATATCCACCAGGGAGTCATTCTTTTACTCTAAGATTTTGCTGTGAATTCATGCAATACTGCAGCTCCCATCACTTTTCTCCTCAGCTTAGTCCTGGCTTCTGATACACTGTATTAGAGGCTGAACTAGCTCATGGGGCACAGGTAGGAAGGAGAAAACTCATTATATTTTCCCCCAGGTTACTTAAACACTGTCACTCTGTCTATTAAAACATTCCCCCTTCCTCCTCGCTTCCTTCACCTCTGCTACATGCTACATACCGAGAACTGTACTGGGTGCTAGGTTGACATGGGTAATAGGCCATGATCCCTACCACCAATTTCCTTGCAGCTCAGGGGCATGAGTTTCTTCTAGAGGTCAACACAAAGTGCTCTGGGGGCATGAGGGAGAGCACTTCACCCAGATGGTAAATCCCAGAGAGGGCACCTGAGTGGGGTCTTCAAAGATGCCTACCATTTAACCTTGTAATAGAAAAAGGGAAAGGGGGCACATCGGAGAGAGGGAATTGCATGTTTGAAGGCCTGGAATTAGGAGGAAGCATGGCACAGTAGAAGAACTAGAAAGAATTCAGCATGGCTGGTCTCCAGTGGTTGGAAGAAGAGATAAGAGCCTGGGAGGGCAAGGAGGGGTGAGGGCATGAAGGGTCTTATTGGCCACACCAAGGAGTCTGCACCTTATCTGACAAATGGGGGGTGGGGACTAGAAGGTTTAAGAGAGGGGTTTTAAGTATTCCTGAAAAGTCAGGTTGGTAGTAGGAGACGGATGGATTGGGGGGGCCAGTCATGACACAACTGCAGTGATCCAATGAACATCTTAAGATGGGGAGGAGCTGAACTAGGAGAGCTGGACTAAGGAATGGGAAAGAGAAGCGGGAATAGAGTCAAGGTCAAGACACATTACAAAGGCAAATTTGTCAGGCCCGAGTGGCTGGTCAGGAGAGTGCACGGTGAGGGGTGGTAATGAGGGAGCGTGGCAGGGATAGGGCATCAGTGAAAACGCCCAGGTTCCTGGCTTGAGTTGGTTAGTCTAGATTTAGATGTTGGGAAGGAGGAGAAACCGCTTTCTTCCCTGGCCCCATTTCCTCATTCGGTCTGTCTCCTGGAGCTCTTTGGAAGTGGCTTCAGTGGATGACCCAGACTTAACCCTGTGGCCAGGACCCAGCATCCGCACAATTTCCTGGACCACAAATGACTTTCCTGATAGCAAGTTCTATGCCTGGTCTCAGGTATGGGTGACTGGGGGACCTTGAGGGGATTTCTGAATGTAGCTAATACTTCACTCAATGAAATTTAGTTGAAGGATGGTCTACCTTGTGCTCAGTAGAGCAGGGTACTATGAAAAAACCATCCTTAGAAACTGAGTGCACTTTTTATGGAGTCTTTCTTAAGTCCTCTCCTCTACCCTGGGCTCTCATGGTTTAACCCTCTATTATATTCCCTTTCACCCTGAATTATCATTATTTGTTCCTGCATCTATCCCTTGTTTGGCTTGGAATTCTTTGGGGGCTAGGGCCACCTATACCCTGCTGTGCCCTTTCAACATATGCCTGCCCAAGCCCCATCTTTGCTCTTGCTTAGCCTCAGCAATATTAGCTCTCATTGCTGGGGCTTCTATCTTCTTTGGTGGGGAACCCTATTGTTTAGTTCTTAGCCAGGAACAGTTGTTAAGTTTGTTGGGGGTCAGACATGGAACATTCCCCCAGGGTTATAAAGCATGTAGGTGTGGCCTGAACCTCTTAACACTCTGCTCAGCGACCTGACTTCCTCAGATGAGTCCAGCCTGCACTGGGGAAAGCGTTTTGGTCTGGAAATGTGATGCTTTGAAGGTGCCATATGAAGCAAAACTCCCAGGTTTCCCCTTGGGAATGGGACTTGTGCCTTTAAGACCTGTCTTGGGAAATCAGCCCAAGCTACATAATTGCTCTGAAATTACCCCAGATCACACCCACACATTCATTATGAGATTCCTTATTGACACCTTGACAATTTGTTTCAGAAAACATTATTGCATATTCCTCCCTCTGGAATAGATACAGATGTATATAGACATACGTGCCCACACGTAATATATATGCATATTGGTGTGTTTTTATTTTATAATTATATGAAGCCATCAATCAGTTTTCATTGGGAACTCTTTGCTTTTATAGTTTAGGAAGTTATTTAAAATGAGGAGGTGGAGAAGAGAGCTTCCTGGAAGAGCTAAAGAGGGAGAGTTGGATTGGGTAAATCAGTAACGCTGGCTGCCTGGGAGCAGCGCCCCCGCTCACCCCCGGCTGCATCGTGCTTCCTCTACCCTGCCGTTTCTTGCTACCAGTGGGAACTCAGGCCTGGGCGACACCTGCAAGAGAAGGGAGCATCCTCAGAATCATCAGCATTATCCTTGGTGCCCTGAAGGGCCTTCACTTGGGTCTGGGGGAAGCCTTGTGGCCACACTGGCCTGCACATGATGGCAAAGGGGCAGCTGGCTGCTAGGCCACCAACAGGGCATGAAGATCAAGCCCTTTGTGCAGGGCTTCCCAGCCTTTTAAGGTCACGTACACGTAGAAAATATTTGTGCTGCACATTGGAGTACACTGAAACGGATTTGGGTTTTCTATACGGGGCCTGAGGAAAAAAGTCACTATATTTTATTTATATTATATAAAACAAAAAATAAAACACACTTTGTTAGGAAAGATATATATTGAGTTAATAGAACACATTTTCCTAGTTTTAACCAGAAACTTGCTTCCTACCCTGAATACCACTATTTTATATCAGGTCTAAAATGGCCACACGTGATGCCTGACCAAGACTTTTCTTTAATGATGATGTCTACAAATTCTTGGTCGTTACCCTTGATGATAAGAAACTTTTGCACAAGTGGGTGATAAAAAATTTAAAGCCATTTTTATAACCATTAAAAATTCATAACAGTTGAAATTATATTTAAAGAATTTAACGCTCTTCCTTTTCTTTCTTTGACAAGTGTAGTGTTGAAAGTTTTGTGATGATGCAGATGGGTTTCAGGTCCAATTGAACTTATTCACATCAGGAATCCAAAAGAATGACGGTGTTCTAATGTGCAGAACGTGGACATGCTGTCGGATGCCAGTGGAAAGGCACGGCCACTGCAAACAGGCATGAGCATCTGACGTATACGAGGCCCAGTTCAAGGCCATTACATGCGGCTGTGCCCGCCATCAAATCCCACCCAAGCTCTCTGTCCCATCTCTCCTCTGTTAGCCATACACAGAGCCCCAGCAGCCCTTCAGATTTCCTGTTCCCATGAGTGTGGGCAGTGGGTCCTGCATCTGACTGCTGGAATGGATATACCTCCTTGGTCTCTCTAATTATAGCTCTGCAGGGCAACATGGTCAGACATTGCTCATCACAGTCACTGCCCATGGGGACCACAGCCTATGCCATCAGAACCCATCTGCCATTGGGCGGTCTTCTAAGGAGCCACAGACTAGTTTGCTTGTGGCCTCGAGAGACCATCCCCAGATACCCTGTGTGCCCAGGTCCTGCCCCAATGTCCCAAGGCTGAGAAGGTCTGATACTGGGAAGTTCATATTAGACAAACCCCTTCTCTCTTGACTTCATTTCCCCAGCAGCGACTTCACTGGTTACTTTCACATGAGAAATATATTCATAAAACTGAAAATGAGACATGGTTGAATGTAATTAGGTGAACAAATGAGTAATTTAGAAGGTAGTTCTCTAGGAGGTCAGAATGCTAGGCAGGAAGGAGTCTATGTCGAGTTTGTATAAACAAGGGAAGGGTAAGAGCATCGCATCCCTAGGTCCCTTCCTGCAGAGCAGGAGCTTTGTGGGGGGTGCCAGCACAGGATACCCATGCAAGAAGAGGATGTTGTCCAAGAGTTGTTGGAAGCAGGCTATTCTGTTTCAAAGAGTGGCTGGAAATGGACTTAGTGGAAATTATAGAAACCAAGGTCCCAGTGGATAGAAGCTGGAAGAGAGCCAGCCCACATTCAGTGGCACTTATTAGATGCCAGGCAGAGTGACAGTGTGTCTATGTAGATTAATCCTCACAGCTGTGAGCAGGGTGGGTACTATCCTTATTCTCATGCTATAGGTATGAAAACCATTCCTCAGAGATGCCGCTAGAATGTCCCAAGGCCACAGAGCTGTAGAAAGCAAAGCCAGGACACCCCACTGTGGGCAAGAACCCCAAGGGAAGTATGAAAGTAGGTCCTGCAGTTGCACATTTATTGCCTTTTGGAGGTCTTACTGTGTGCTGTGTTCTCTGGGTATATTTAAGAGAAGGTGCTGTCCTTGACTTTCCAGCTACCTGGAGATCTCAGATCTGACCCAAGAGAACTGCTAATCATCTCGTCTCCTCTCTCTCCCTCACAATCTACATCCCACTAGGTGTCAGGATCTCTTAAATCTTCCTTTTCAAGGTCTTCAACTCTTCATTTACAGTCCCCTTGCCAAACCTCTTGCTGTTTATGAAGCCTCAAATTCAACTGGATTTCAAGAGTGCTATAATCTAGCTCCAAGTCAGTGCCCAGAAGAGTACGTAACACATAATATGTGCTCAGTAAATACTTGTTTAAAGGATATTTGTTAAATGAATGGATGAATGGTGCCTCTGTCTCTTTCTTCCTTTACCCCTCTGCATACCCCCCTGCTTTCACCACCCCCATCTGCTTGCTGTGCCCTTCAACACCCTCTGCATCCTATCCCTGGGCTCACACTGCTCCTTCCTGGAATGTTTTCCCTTCTTCTATTCTCATTGTTAAATCCGAACTGGTCTGCAAAGCCCAACTCAAGACCTTCTCCTCTGCCATGTCTGATCAGACTATTGTGGCCCACAGAGACCAGCCTCCCCTAGAGTCAAAATGTACTCTTGTCCCAGCTGAAGAGTGTATTCCCAAGGGCAGCTAGTGTCTCAGGGACCTCTACTCACCAGATTCTAGAAGCTGCCTTCCCTTGTTTATTCCTGCATAGGGCCTTGCACATAGTAGGTGCTCAATTCATATTATCTGAGTGATGGATAGGAAGCAATTTGCACCCAATAAAAATGGCTCATAAAGATACTGTTTAATAAATTCAATTAAAAAATAATATTCAGCACCAGCTTTTTATGCAACCCTCTGGAAGACCAACAACTTCTCAGAACATCAAATGCTTGAATAATGGCTAAGTGTGCCAATCCAATTTCATTTTGTCCACAGGGCATTTCTGCTAAAAGGGAGGGCTTTAGAAACATTGGCTATTTTTACATGGACTGAGCCCTCCCCAGCCAGGCTCTCCCTGGCGAAGATTTTGAGACTGGTCAGTGGGCAAAACTTCGGGGCCAGGTTAACTGTCCAGTTAGGGACTTTCTAGGTAGCTGAGTGTTAGAGTTCATAATCTTAGTTTGTCTGTGTGCTTGCTTGGTTATTTTTTTTCTTAATTTAAGTTTGTGATTGACTTATTATGTGCACTGGCACTTTTAAGAGATTCACATAAAACACAATGAGAGTTCAGAACAAATGTAAATGGCCTGAAAGAAAAGTGAGGGGGAAAAAACCCGAGGATAATCTTTTGTAATGGCTGTAAAATGTGGGAAGGGTAGATCATGAGCTCTCGGCATGGGGTCCTCGTCTGATCGCAATCGGTATTGTAATTTAGTCATGACTTTTTATTTAATTTCTGACAGAGAAAGGGAAATTAGAAAAGAGCATTATCTCAGCTGCTTCGTTATAATGAACAATATTTCACAGTGCCAGTCCTGGAGTTACCTTCGGAACTTTTTCATGAGGCGGATGTTGACTCAGTTCTAGGAGGGCTTGGAGTTTCCCCACACACTGTTTGCTCGAGGAGCAAGAGCCTAAGTACGGTTTTTAATTAGAAGCTGGTTTCAAGTTCAGGTGGCCCCCAGGTTTGCAGGTAGGGGAAGGGAAGGGAGAGATAATAAAAAGAGGGGGTGGCAGACCCTGAAACCTGGATTAGGCTGCTCTGACTTCCTCACGTGTAAGTAATGGTCCCCTTTTAATCTCCCCACCATGTTTATTTACTTGATTTTTACAGGGGCGGGGGGGGGGGGGGGGCAGGGATTTATCCAGGCTGTAATTAACCCTTGCATCTGGCCAAAGCACTTCTGCCTTCTACCCCTTCTACTCCCTGCCTCCTGGCCACTAAATACATAATGGTCTGATAAATATTTAAGCAGTGATGAGGGAGATAATGCAAGTAATCCATTAGCATTGCCTGCCTGGGCTGGCACCAGGGAGCACAGTGGTGCTAAAGTGGATGGAGTAAGTGCTAAAGCCCCAGGCTGAGCAGCAGGCTCGCTGACCGCTCAGGGCCTGAGCACCGAGCCCCACTGCGGGGACGCAAGCCATTGGAGGCCCGGGGAGCTTTTGCTCCCACTTTGCCCACCCTGAGTATTTGCCCCCTTCCCCACGGGTCGGCATCCCTGCTGGGAGGGATGGGGCTGGGCACATATTGTGGAATGGGGGAATGGCATGGGAGTGGAGGCTAAAGGCAGCTCACGCTGACCTGCTGTAACCAGGTGCACTGATTTCCCAGGGCTGCCCCAGGTTTAAGGTCTTGAAACAACAGAACGTTGTTCTCCAGCAGATCTGGAAGCTAAAGGTCTGAACTCAAGGTGCCAGTAGGACTGTGGTCCCTCTGAAGGCTCCATGACAGGCCTCTTCCTTGCCTTTTCCTAGCTTCTGGTAGTTACTGGCAATCCATGGCATTCCTTGGCCCATGGCGGCTTAACTCCAATTTCTGCCTCCGTCTTCACATGGCTTTCTTCCTTCTGTGTGTGTCTGTGTGCCTCCAAATTTCCCTCCAGTCATTGGATTTAGGGCCCACCCTAATTCAGCATGGCCTCATCTTAACTCGATGATATCTGCAAAGACCCAGTTTCCAAATAAGGTTACATTCACAAGTACCAGGAGGGAGGACTTCAACGTATCTTTTTGGGGAACACAGTTCAAGACATAATGCCAGGGTAACCATCAACCCCAGTTTACACAGGACAATCCCAGATTATTCCAGTCATCTGGCACAATAATTATTGAAAAATACATTGTATGCCCCACTTTTGCCTTTCTAAGAACCTGCTTCAGGATGACGGGGGGGGGGGCGGCAAGAAATCATAGCTGCAACCCCCTAATATAATATGCACCAAGCACACCCATAAATATGAGTACTGAAACCCAACATTCAATTACAGCAAGCCCTTCACCCTGACACTCGAGCACATGAAACACACTTACACTGGCACAGAATAACATCTCTCGGCTTCTCCAAATTCTTCTCGCACTTCCCGGGTATCCCCTGGCTCACTGCAATCTCTACCTTGATCTAATGCTAGTAAACATACTTGTCCCCACGGGTTCCTTCAGGGTATAATCTGAGTTTGTTTCATTGTGGCGGCCACCATAGCTCCCAGCTCAATCTTGAGTACCTTTGTAGAATGAATGAATGGATTGAGGTTATTTGTGATTTTGTTAAATCTCTCCTATTTCTAGAAAAGTCTTTGAATATAGCAAATATTATTTTATTTATCTTTAGCCAGAGTATCACTTACATACCGCAATACACATCCATGTACAGCTCCTTACATAGACACACATACTCCAAAACATCTGTTTATGAAAAACAATATTTCATGCATACCCTCTTTCAATACCTCCAGTCCACCCTCAGAATATAACAAGATCAAGTTTTCCAATGTTTATGATTTCATCTCTATCAGCCTTGTCTTAAGATTTCCTTCTTTGGGGAACAGACAGTGAGACGTACAAGATGGTCTCTATTATCCTTCCATTTAATCCTTTCTTCCTCCCTCCCTACTACCTTCTCTACTTCCCTCCCTCCCTTTCATTCTTCTGTTCATTCATTTCTTCATCCACTGACTCATTCAATATACATTCATTGAATCCTATCTACTGGGCTAAACTGATTCCTGTTGTGACTTTAGTAAAGTCCTTCCAGGGCCTCAGTTTCTTCATTTCTGGCTTCCAGTGCGCCATCCGGGGCATCCCTGGTAGACAGATCCAACATAAATCCAAGTCTGCCTTCTCCTAGCTCCCTAGAGGCAAATCTGGAAAGTGAGGAGGGAAGGGGCCTCTAGGGGCTTCACACCCCCAAGTCTATTGACTTTCCGTCCTGCCCAGGCCCCAGGTCATGCCCTGCCTAATGCTGGTGAGCTCGGATCCTCTGGGGAGCAGCGCTGGGCCAGAGCCCAGCTGCCCCAGCCCTCGAGGATTATGGGTCCCTTTGGCCTTGAAGTCAGCTCCCCTCCCCACTGCAGTGCCCTTGGGACTTTTACTTTAGTGTTCAAGGCCTCTGGCCCCGCTTCCCAGCAGGAAGCCTATCTGGATACACAGGTCTTCATGCCCTGCCCTTCATTCAGAGGTTCACCCCTCTGCCCATCCTCTCCTCACTACACCAGCTACATTACACACACACAGAACCAGGTACACATAAACATGCATGCACATGTGTGCGCAGCATACAGTGCATCTAATAAATGCATAAGATATGCAAATATGGCTAATAAAATGGATACACCATGCTTGCACACCTGTAAATTGTCTATCTGCGCACAGTTTGTACAAATGCATGCACACATATACTACACTCTTGAGGCTATACACCCCTCAAATCATAGAAAGCATCAAGTAGGCATTAGTCTTCAGGTATCTGCAGGACAACCATGTGTGGAGCACTGTGCGATGTGGGGTACAAGGAGTTAGGGTAAATGCGTGTGTGTATATATGCACACTCCACTGTTATGAATACACCCCACTTTCCTCTCTCCTTAACATCTCTTCCCTGTCTTTACTACTGGTGTTGCAGGCAGATGCTTGGAACACTTTATTTAGTTTTATTTCATATATTCAGAGATATTCTGCGTGGACTTTGTGCCAAAATAAAATGGCTATTTGAGTTCAGACCCAAACGAGGGGCTCGGTCAGCAGAGGAGGATGCACTTGAAGAGGTGGTTTCTGCCCCTGGAGAGAGAAGAACACTGTGAGCACAGCGCCCCTCCCTGTGAGATTGTGGTAGAAACTGTCCAGAGAGATTGATAGTAGCCTTGGATGAGCCATGGGGCATTGATAAAACCCTGGATCAAAGACACTTCCAAGGCCTGACTGAAAAACCAAGCCTGTTACCAGACAGGCGAGCCAACCAGCTGACCAAAAGCCAAATGGAAAAGCACAGTCAGATCTGGCAAGGTGCATGCTAGGAGGTTCCAGAAGGTGGGACGCAGAGCCACTCTTGGGAGGGGATGCTTGGGTCTCTAAGCCAGTCATATCACATGAGCCTCCCCCCACTCCCCACCATTGCTACTGAGGGAAAAACGAACATTGGTGTTAGCCTGGCCCTGGTCTTGGGGTTGAGGAAAGAGTGGCGGGGAAGAGAGCGGGGCATGTGCTTGTGCCTGACCACGGGCATGTAGACTTACCACCCTGTTTGGCAGAAGCTGCCCTCCCACATCCAGCCTCCAGCTCCCCTTCCAGGGGTCCCCATAGGGACCAGAGTGTTTGCCCCCAAGCTCTGTGGTCTGGAGAGAGCCCCCCCACCCCAGCCTCCCAGGGACTCCTGAGAACAGAACCTTGTGCAACCTGCAGTCTTGGCAGGCTTTCCTTTGGAGGGTGGCCAGGGGACAAATGTTCTCATCCCAGTCCTCAGGATGGAACCTGCCCAGAGCCATATTGAACCAAAGAAGCCTCCACTTCCTGGCAGGCCTTGTTTCCACCGTACATTGCAACATGCTATTCTACTAGACTGAACCCTTGATTGTGTGTGGATCCATTTTCTTCCCTAATTGTGCATATGGGAGAGGTCTCCTATCCTTGGAAATTAGAGCTCTTTCTTTCATACATTGTCACTGGTATGACCTCTTAAAATCTGCAACTGCTTGTTAAACAAGGTGGCTGTTGAGATGAGTCCAGTCTGGAAAACTAGGTTGGACCTGGGGATTAGGACAGCTATGTTCAAGCCTTGGGTAACAGAAGACCCGGCTGGGTTTCTCCTAACTGATCAAGCTGGTTAGCTTTCTTGGAGGCTTCTGACAAGAAAGAAGACCAAGCAGAGCAGCGTGTGCCTGGGCCCCTTCCCACTTGGCTTTGCCACCTTTCAGTGGGTCTGCTCCTCTCCTTGCTCTCCCTCTACCCAGACCACCTGGAATTGACTGCCCCTTGTCAACCCCAGCCCTGTCTCCACAAGGTGTTGTCTTGTTCCCTGGACCATTCCTTCTGCCTCACTGATCTACACTATAAAAATTTAACTTTCTGCAGAGACCTGCCAGCTAGACTTCTCCCTGAAAGAATCTTATAACCTCAGTCCTGTTAGGCTGGAAACATTTTGTGAGGCTCTAATGCACAATTCCTCTCTGAGGTCAATGACATTTTTTCCCTCCCCGTCCCCCTCCCCTGCCCTGCTGTTTTAGTTGTCTGTGTCATTCACTGTGTGATCTTCTGTATCTGTTTCTCTTTTTGTCTCCTCTTCTTGTCTTTCTCCTCTAGGATTCACCAGGATTTGATCCTGGGGACCTCTGATGTGGAGAGACATTCCCTGTCAATTGCTCCACCTCAGTTCCTGGTCTCTGCTGCACTTCACCTTGACTCTCCCCTTTGTCTCTCTTCCGTTGCGTCATCATCTTGCTGCGTGACTCACTTGCATAGGCACTGGCTCACTGCACTGGCACTTGGCTTGCTGCACAGGCACTCGGCTTGTCACGTGGACACTGCCTCATCATGCAGACACTGGGCTCGCCACATGGGTACTCACGCGGGCACTTGGCTCACCATGCAGGCACTTGTGTGGGCACTCGGCTCACTGCGTGGGCACTTGGCTTGCCACACAGGCACTGGCCTGCCATGCAGGCATGCTTTTTCTTCTTTTTTTTCACCAAGAGACCCCAGGGATCAAACCCAAGTCCCCCCATATGGTACGTGGAGGCCCTATCACTTGAGCCACATCTGCTTCCCAATGACATTTTGATAAGGGACAATGCCTTGACCAAAATGTTAGACTTTCCAAGTAACAGAATTTTAGACATCAAGAAGAGATAGATGTCAGGAGTCCCTGGACTCTTGGCTAACTTTGCGTGCCCTTCAGACAAGCCCTACTTAGGGTTTCCTTTCCTAATGCAGAAACCGGCAGCTTGGGTCATGATGTCAAAGCAAACCACACCTACAGTTGAAGGGGATCCAGCTTCCACAGCCAAGACAGAAGAGAGAGTGGGCAAACAGTGAGTCCAGTACTACTGGGGGAGGTCAGGAATTGCAAAGTTTTCTTCTATAGCTACGTGCCGCACCTGGATCAATAAACAGGTTTTTTAAATTGTTATTCATTTTACAACTCAATAAAGCTTAATTATGAGAAAGCAGGAAGACAAGCAGAAGCCATGCTCACATAATATTGTACTTCTCGCAGCAATTCCTGCGGGGCCCTCACACTTGCATCGCAATGTAGAACAAACCAAATTACGGGGACTATTCAAAATTCATTTAAAAACATCATTGAGGAGCATCATAATAAAAACACAATGAAAAAGACAAGCTTGGGCTGTTAATTTGTCGTGCCGTGTATGTTTATGGGGGGCTTTGTGCATGCGTACGTGGGGGTGCACGTGCACGTGTGGCTTAATTAGCTTGCTAGGAGCAGCCGGTGACTGAGTGCTGGATGGTGGGAGGGGGATGGTTGGACTGGCACACAGGGGCATGCCTGGAGAAGGTTGGGGACTGTTGGAAAGTGCCTGTAGCCCAGTCTCCTGTTTGGCACAAAAATCTAGTGCACCTTTTGTCTAAGTACTTTACTTAATATTGGGGCTTGGGTCCCAGATCAATGGGACACTGACAGCAGGGTGGAGTCATCCGAGTGTTAGGCTCGAGGAGAGGGTGTTCAAAAGGTGTTCAACTCTGTCTCTAGCCAGATGAGCCTGCTTGCTCCTACCTGCAGACCCAGAGCCCCACGTTCTGCTGAGCTCTGGTCTGAGGAGAGAGCCTCCATGGAGAAGCCAAGACTCAGAGGTGTGTCCCTGTGGATAAACCACCAGCTTACCAGCTGGTTCTGCTATGGGTACCTGGCCTGTGAGGGGCTTGGACCCTCTGTCAGGAGCCACTGGGCCTGGACTCTGGATCCAAGCTACTTAATCTCTTGGTCCTAGTACTTGGTGCTACTTGCCTACTTGGACTTGTCTCTGCAGCCTTAAATGAGTTCTTGCATCTTGACCTTGCCTCACCTGACTTCTAGAGCTGACCATGTCAGCTTTTCTCTCACCAAGTTCCTGCTTCTTTCCTCTCGGGCCAACCCTGCCCTGCCCTTTTGTGGCCCATGCCTAAACATTCCTGGGTGACCCTAGTCTCCCCCTGCCCTGCCGTTTGACCGATTTTCCTGTTGTGACCTTGAGCCCATTGCCTTGGGCCTCAGTTTACTCATCTGGAAAACAGGTGTCGTTAAGTATGTCTTCCCTCCCTCCAGGAGTGTTTTCCAAATTAATTAATTCCCTTAATTAATTAATTAAGTAAAGCGCTTTGAGATACTTAGACAAAAGGTGCCCAGGAAGTGTAAATTATTATTTATTCTTAATGAACCCTTCTTCGGAGATAATTTACTCCCGATTCTGAAGGGAAGCACAGTGGACCCCAGGGGAGGAGAAAATGACAAGGTTGGATTTTTGTTTGTTTCAAGGGAGCAGAAGGGGAAGGCATTATTATATGTGTAGTGATTATCTCGGTAGGCTAATAGTGAGCAAATCAGCCAAGCATTCTTTCCACTGCTCTGTTGTGTGGCCTCAGCCAGGATTAACCCATGAAAATGGATAGCTCCACAACAGGACTGTTTTTCTATCTAATCTTACACAGTTTGAGTGTAAGGCCAGAAAGTCACTGGTATTGGGGGTTGGGGGTGGTCAGGAGGGAGAGATGGATTTTCAGTGTGTACTATTACCTGTTGTGGGTACTCAGGAGAGCACTGACACTTGGAGAGACCATGTGTTGGAGCTGCCGCCGTTCCTTGTGTGATTCACAGCCAGATTCCTGTGCTCTCTGGACCCTCCAAGTTTCCTTCCAGCACCAAGCATATCTGGATTCCTGGCAGTCCATGCTTTTCTCCCTCTTTCTTCTGTAGAGCCAGCTCTTGGCAGAAGTCCGAGGTTTGCCCATTTCATTGCAATTCTAAGCCTTCCCCTCACCCATCCAGAGACCTCCCTGGTCCCAAAGCGACCTTCAGGTTCTCTTCCCCACCTCCTTCAAAACCTCATCTCAGGAAGGGGGAGAGGGAAGAGGAGCAAACCACCAAGACAAGACCAAGGGCTTATCATCTCAACAGAGACCAACTCCTGTAACTACACACGCTAGAATGGTTAATACTGGTTACTTCTAGGGCCTGGAACTGGGGAGGTGAAGGAGGAGCGTTAACTGCCTGTTTTCCATGTCCTGGTATCGTCTGATGTTCTTTCCAAAGAAGATGCTGAATTTTCTTACCATCATCTCTTTCAAGACGACCTCAGAGGCCTCAGCCTAGGAGGGTAGCCATTCCTCTCCATAATCCAGATGCTGCCCTAGGAACTCCTGGGCTGCTTGGTCAAGAGGGAAGTGAGCTGGGTGGGCAAGCTGGGCAAGAGCCTGGGGAAACAGATGCAAACTCTGGTCTCCTGCAGCCTCTGTAGAAGCCGGAGTTTTGCAAGACATGGAAAATCTCCCCGCAAGACCAGAGGGTGGGTCCCTGTTGCTGTAACCTGGTGTCAATGCTGCAAAGCCATGGAAGCTATTTGTGCCCCTCGACCCGGGGGCCTGAGCAAACCTGTTAACAGGACCAGGAAGGGCCCTGGGGCCTTCTCCCCCCCAGCTTCTGCAGGTGCAAAGGAGGATGAACAGGAGGAACTTAAGGCCAACCCCAGCGCTCTCCTCGCCCCAAGTGTCCAGTAAGCCCGGGTGGAATTCCGGAGGGGGAGGTGGGATGCTGCTGAAGCTGTTCTTGTGGGTGAGAGGCAGGGTCACCCAGTGGTGAGAGCACAAGCTTGGGCCTCCGCTGCTGGGCTCAGAGCTCGGCTCCACTGTTGGAAGCGTAGTAACCTGGGCAAGTCACTTCCCTTGAGGTGCCTCATTTTCCTCATCTGTAAAATAGGGATAATAATAATGCCCACATCTAAGATTCTATGATTGAGTAACAAAGTAATATACGCAGAGCCCTCGGCACAGTGCCTGGCACATGGTAAACACACAGAAAATGTCATCAGTTGTCAATATAATGATTTTAAAAGGGCCAGGGAAGAGGCTGCTGTTCCAAACTGTTCCTGTTAGGAAAAAGAGGCCTGGTATTTATTAAACACCTTCTATGTGCCAAGTGTTGTTGGGGGGGGAGGGGAGTTATATGTTTAATATTCACAGATGTTTTTGAGTGGTTAACGTGTGATTGATTCATTTATTAGATTAATTTATGAATTAATGGGCACCTATTTATATTCAAGAGGCAGTGGGGGATCTGAAGATGTTGAATGGAAGGCCGTTGTGCTTTGGACAGAGAATTAGCCAAACTCAAAGGTGTCATCCTTTAAGGAAAGATTTTATGCAATTTTGTCTTGATACAGGTGACTCGATGGACTTCTTAAGGGACTTTTCAGCCCTTGGCTCTAAAGGACTGTGTGCTAGAAGGGGGTAAACCATTTTCATGAATGCTGAACTTTGCTAATAGGGCTTATCTTTGTTTATTGTCCTTAAGACAATATTACTAATTTGAACTCTTAAGCAGTTTCTCTGTTCTCCCAAAGAAAAGTCTTTTCAATTCATTTCAGAAAATATCTCGTTTTATTTCATTCCCATGATGACTCATAACAAAATAAAAAAGTGATTTATAACCAAACTGGATTACTAATATGTAACCCGTAGCATTGCTTAATTTGGTTTGCTATTAAAGTTTTAATAGAAAATATCATTTGATTGCAATTTAGAAATAAAATTTGATTTCCATATTATAACTAATATGAATAATAAACCCAAAAATGTCTAATATACTTAGGCATTTCTATTAACACAATGAATATGTTTCGATGTTTCTGGCATACTAATTCGAGGTCGCATTGTCTCCTCCAACTAGCAGGTTACCTTTTCTGAGTGCTCACTGACCTCAACCAGGCAGCTTTTACCAGCAATTTGTTCTCAGCTGTATTGCCCCTTTGGAGTGTCACAATAATTAAAGTGTTATGCCTCTTTAAATGAAGTTGGCTGCTGATACCAGTCTGAATTGCTCTCATAAGAGTGTCCCCTTTCTGTGAAGCTGGGGTTTCCATCCTCAGTTCTGGACTGGGATGTGGAGCTCATTTACTTATAACATCAGCCATTTCCAGATCACCAGGCTTGTCTGTCTTGCCATAAGGGAGAGGCTGTTTACTTTCCTCCCCTGGTAAACAACTACCTTCTGTTGCCATTCATTCACTCATTCATTCAATAGGAATTGAGGGCCTACTATAAGCCAGCCCTGTGTTAGATACTGGAGTTACCATGGTGATTAAAAACAGAGAAAGTCCCCACTCTTACAGAATTGAATAATCATGATAAAGCATGCATAAATACATACTATGTATTTATATAGCCTAAGCAAGCAATAACAAAGGAAGTTGTCCAAGTTGGATTTGGGGGAAGGTTTCCATGCAGAAGGGACCTGAACTGAAATCTGAAAAATGAGTAGGGGTTATAAAGGGAAAGGTGGGCTGGGTAGGATACACAGGCAGGTGCAAATGCCCATGTGTCCAGGAAAGCCAGCGTGGCTGGGGTTCTGAGAGGCTGGGGAAGAGAGACTTGTTACAAGAGGAGGTTTGGGGTAATAAGACCAAGTCAAGCCTTGCAGAATGCCGTTCTTTTTTTCTAAAAACAATGCAAAGCCACTAAAGGGCCAGGTTTACATTTTGTAAAGATCACTCTGGCTGTAGGCTAGAGAATGGATTGGAGAATGGAAAGGGGCAGGGCTGGGAGTCCAGGAAGACTGTCTTTGAGGAATCCAAGCAGGACATGATGGTTGCTTGCACCAAGGTGGTGGCAGATGAATACAGAAGTGGAATTGATAAGGGACTGGATATGGAGGGCAATGATGGGAAAGAGGTGCCAATAATTTATAGTTCACTGCCATTAAGCTTGCTCCTGGCTCAGGGACTTTGCAGTTGCTGGTCCTATCCCTGGCTGCTCCTCTCTGGTCCTCCCAAGGTCCATTTCCACAGATCACATGGGTCCCTGCTCAAATGTCTATCCTATCACTCTCTCCCCTTAGTCTGTTTAGTTATTTGGTAGTAATTTTGAAGACATGGTATTATATATTCATTTGTTTATTACCTATCTTCTCTAGTAGAATGTGAACTCTGTGACCATAGCAGCCTCTTGAAAAATACTTTCTGAAAGAATGAATGAATGAATGACTCTAAGTTTCTGGTTCATACAACTAAACAAATGGTGGTATCATGCCTGAGAAAGGTTTCATGACTAAATGGTTGACCCAAAGTTCATTGACAGTTAATTGACCCTATCTTTGACTGTTTAAAGCAATGAGTCTGAGACCAATGAGAATCTAGCAAGGGCTCCACTTACCTGGGCTTGGAATGACTCAAAACCGATCCCATTCTCAAATCAGTATATCCTTCCTGCTCTCAGAACTCTTCCCTTAAAATCTACTTCTCCACTTCCACACTCTTTTCCCCCAATCTGAAACATGCTCAGATCACTCTCGTTTTAGAAGCAAACCAAACTAAACAAAACTCTCCGTCAACCACACTCCTCCTTCTAAGTGTTGTCTATCCTACTCTTGCCCTTCACAGCCAAGCATTTTCCAAATCATTTTCCACAGTCTTGCTTGTGCTCATCACCTCATCACCTCCCACATAAATTCCTTTCAATTTACTGTAGTCTGGCTTATGTCCCATCAGATCTATTGAATCTCTTCTTGCTGGTAACTGATACCTTCCATATTATTGAGTCAAAAAATAAAGACATATTTGTCTTTACTTGAATTTTGTGGTCATCTTGCACTTAACCATGCCTTCCTTCTTGATGTCCTCCCTTGACTTGTGTAGTTCCACAATCTGTTTTCTTACTACCTCTCAGACTGCTCCTTCTCACTCTTCTTAGCAGCCTTTCTTCCTTCACTTGCCCACTAGCTGTTGACATCCCCCAAGGCTCATTCTTGATGTTTTGATCTCCATTTTCCCCATAACTCTTGGGTATCTCCTTCACACCCTTGACTTCAGCTATCACAAATATTCGACGGCTTCTGAATCTCTAAGTCCAGACTGGTGTTTTAGCTGAGTACCAACTTGGATGTACCCCAAGCATATCAAGCCAAACATGTCCAAACAGACTCTTAACTCTCCCTCAAATCTGTCTGACCATTGCCTTTCTCAGCGAGGAGCACCACCATCCAAACATGAACCCAAACTGGGAATGTATCACATCCTTCTTGTCCACTTCCCTTTGTCAGTCAGTCAGAAAGGTCTGTGGTCTCTGCCCCCACTGCCTTATTCCAAGCTCTTGGAGATTCTTTCCTGAATCATGGAACTAGGCACAAAACTAATTTCTTTGTCTCCATACTATCCTTCCTCTTTAATGCATATGTCCCTCCACGACTAGAGTAATCTTCCCAAAATTCATGCCTGATTTTGTCATGCCTCATCTTCCAGTCCTTCAGTGGCTGGCTCCACAGAGCTTTCAACTTGAGTTTCAAATTGCTGAACTTCTTGTAAACAAGGTTTTTAATGATCTTCTCCCAGTCTAACTTTTTAGTCTTTTCTCTTTACTCTTCCACCTCCTCCCTCCTTTTCCAGCTATTTGGACTTTTCAGTGTCCTCAGACATGTCATGCTGTTTCTAACCTCAATATCTTTGCACTTTCTCTTCTCTCTGCCTGGTATCTAGCTCTTCTACTTACTTCCTTGGCTAACTAATTCCTGTCCTCCTTCCAAACCTTGTTCATATGCAACCTCTTCTGAGAAATCGTCCCTTGATTTCACAGTCTGGTTGCTAGAGCTTTCTGTTTATATTTTCCTAACAGCAGTACTTATTACACTGACTTATCGAGAGTTGATTTATCTGCCCTCTCTATCCACATGAGATCAGGGATTGTATCTTAAATGACTTTGTATCTTACATGACTTTGTATCCTGTCTAGAACAATGCCTCCCACATGGTAGCTGCTCAATAAATGTTGACTAACTGAGGATAACCCCCACCTCTATCTACTCTATCATTGACCGCAGTGAGGAGGGGGCTGGAGAGGATGGGTTGATGGCCCTTGTGACCATTCCTGCTTTTGAGAATGACATTGTACAGAGCTCTTGGGTCAGCAGCTGTGGTATATGACAGCTACAAACAGAGACTTTGTTGTTAGTTTCTAATTTTGACTGAGGCCCTTCAGTTCTCTTTAGATGGATATTTCTGCCTTCTCCTCCCTCCCCAGCCCGCCCTCCTGCCCAGCCCATTTCCGCCCCTCAAGGACTTGGTCCAGGCCAGTCTCCTCCTCCCTGCCTCCCATACTGACAGGGAGGCAGCCTTCCCTTAGCCCCGCTCTCCTACTTTAGCTTTTAATCTTTCCTCATAAATTAATCTCTCCTGCTACCTAATCATGCCTGGTGCCCTTCCCTGAACTCTCCCCGCTTTGCCTACATCTGCCGGGTAATGAGATGCCCACAGCTGGCTGCAACAGCCCAGGCTCCATCAGCCTCCAGAGGCTATTTCCTCCTGGCTTTGCATGCTAGACCCTACACACGCACGCCCAAAGCACCTTGCCTTTTTTATTTATTTCTTTGCCGCTTCCCATTGCAAACTCATCTAATTTGCACTCTGCTCTGGGGCTGCCTCTCTCAGCAGGTCCCCATTTTCAGATTCCCCCCACTTATTGAATCCATCTCTGTCTTTATGATTATTTTTTCCTTCCTCTGCTAATGCTTATGACTTTCCAAGTTGAAACTCATTTGGGGACACCTTACCCTAAAAGCTCGCATCTCCAGGTCACAGATAATTTTTCCTCACCCCTTCCCAGTCAGGGGCATCTGTCATTTCATAAGACACTTTCCTATAAGTGCTAGGAGAAAAAGTAGGTCTCTCCCAACCACATTTGCTTTTATTAGAAAATGCCTTCTTTACCTTTTTGGCTCAATCATCAGAGAACCTAAAGCTAAGTTTTGTGTTTGATGGCAGCACTTATTTTTACCCCAGGTCTCTGAAATGATTTTTTTCCTTTATTATGTGGCACTTTAAAATTATTGTTTAAAAGGGACTAACACAGATGGGTTTTATGCTGCCAGTTTACTTCAACTCTCTTTGGAAATAAGTAGGGTCTAAATAACACATTCAAGAACTAGACAGCACAATTCTTTGCTTTCCTGGGCCTCTCTCTCTAGCTCTAGCTCTTTTTCCTTGACTCTCTGAACCCCAATAGGAGCCAGTGTGGACGGGGTCTGAGACGTGGTGGACAGTTGCCCTTAACTTCAGTCATGTAGAGGTGGCCATGATGAGGGTGGGCAAGAAGCAGCAGGCAGCAGGGTGCTGGGTGGGCGAGCCTGGCCTGGGACACGGCAGGAATCAGCACCAGGCTTGATTCTGTCCCTTCTCACGGTGTGACCTGGGATCAGTTCACCTTTTGGAGTTTTTGACTCTTTACCAGAAAAGAGGTTGATAAAAAACCTTTCTAAGATTGTGAAAAATAAACAAGACAGCCTGTGGAAAGAGGTCTGTCTAAGGACCTGGCATTTGCGGGGCAGTTAAAATTCAATTTTCTATCCTTGATTTCTTGGAGGGCCTCCTGGCCATCGATGTGTCCCCCAATGTTATGTGGCTAGAAATTCTATTGTCTTCTTGATGGACTTTTATTTTTAAAAAGACAAATATCCCTATAGTATCTATACCTAAATCTGGCTTAGACTCTCTGGGAGAACAAGCTGTCATGGGACACCCTCCCACTGCTGAATTTCTGAGTGGAGTGTTTTGTCGTAACAAGTCCTTCCTGGATGAGAACATTGCTGGGGAGCAGGGTGAAGGCAAGGGAGAGAGGGCACCTGACCGGAGGCTCCCAAAACCTGATGGGGGGATGTCCTCCAATTTCACGGGGCTTTAGAGTGGCACTTGTGAACCACGAGCATGCACAGGACTTCCCAGGGGTCTTGTCACAGGGCAGATGCCCATGTCGGGGGTCTGGGGTAAGGCCCGATGTCCTGAGTTTCTGACAAGCTGCTGATCCCTAGATCACTCTCTGAGAGGCAAGGATTTAGTAGACCTTGACACAGGTCCCGGTTGAAATCAGGCAATGTGGGGGTGCCCTTGCAGCATGGCCTCCCTGCAGCATCTGACAGCAACTCCTTCCCCACACCCTCCAAGGGCCAGGGGTTCCTCCATTCCCATCCCCAGGCCAAGATGCCGTGCTGGGTCCATCTGAATTGTTGTTACTTATTTTTCACTCAGAACCTACATCCAGGCACTTTTATAAAATGGAGAGCTATTATACTCACTGCTTTCCTTTTATCTCCTCATCTGGCATTTTTATAGATTAGGGGAAAAAAACCAATTAAATTTGTCTGGCATGATTTGTACTACATCAACTCCTGCTATTTACTGCTTGTGAGTCTGTCCTCCAACATTCACAAGAGGTTACAAGACTTCCTCTTAATGCACACACTTGCCTTGCCCAGGAGGTGACTTTCATTTTAAGTTTCGTGAAAAGGAGACAGATAGGCCTGCACGTACTCCTCTC
Organism: Dasypus novemcinctus; assembly: GCF_030445035.2. Taxonomy (NCBI): domain Eukaryota; kingdom Metazoa; phylum Chordata; class Mammalia; order Cingulata; family Dasypodidae; genus Dasypus; species Dasypus novemcinctus. The sequence continues at coordinate 63,646,820 of NC_080688.1, forward strand.
CATGCATGTTCAGCCAGCACATCTATACACCCAAAATGGATCCAGGGATTCCAGGTCCAGCACCGCCAATGATGAGGCATGTAATACCCAACTGGATGTTGACTAAGACGTACTGACCATGTCCCACTGTGAAAGGGCCTCCTGGAGAGCCTGGTACATCCCAGGCACCCTGCAAATGTCTATGGGAAAAACACAAGGATTCTTATGCTATGACACCGTGCCTACCCAATAGCCATTCATCTCTTCTTCCTTACTAAAACATGCCCAGTTTTTTTCAGTACAGTGCTCAGCTGAAACTACGCTTCTTTCCATAGTCCCTCACAGCTAGAGGTGGCCATATGTCACGGCTCCTCTGGGCAGTTAGATCTATGCTTTATTTTACAAGTGGGGTAAATTTCTGGGAAATCTATGCCTTCCTGTTTTGGGGCCACTCCTACTCCCTTAGCTCTATCTGAAACAGAGAGACAATGCCTAGAACTAGAGCAGTCACATTGCACCGAGAGGTGGCAAGCATGGCGATGAAGGCCTGTAGGCTAAAATAAAAGTGGTGGCATAGAAGGAGGGGGAAAGATGGCTCCCTGAGGGCATCGCTGAGTTTCTACACAGCCCCGACTGCAGTGCTTATCTCCTTACACCGTAATAATCAGACAAATCCGTGGTCCCTGTTAGTCTGGCCTCTCCCTCCTCAAGGTGTTGTCTGTGAAGCAGCAGCAGCAGTATCACCGGGGAGCTTGTTAGAAATGAGGAATCTGAGGTCTACCCCAGATTCCTCCTGCTGCATATGAATCTGTATTTTAACAACCATCCCTCAGTGAGGTACGTGTACCTTAAAGTCTGAGAAGCACTGTCTAGTCCAGCTTTCTGTTGCCTACAGATAAATGCATTCCTAACTTAACCCCTAGTCTACACTTTCATGAGAAGGAAATATAACCTGAGTTATAGGATTTTTTTGGGTAAATGGCATATCCAGGCTTTGTTCAGGTGTTCTGTCAACCTTGGAGAAATTTTTCATCTGCCTTTCTTATGGAAATTATCAGTCTACTATGTGACTGGCACATAGAAGACTTTACATCAATGCTGGTTGTTGAATATATGCTTATTAGACTACATTTTGCAACTCATTATTAGGTTTACAGCTTGAGGTAGACAAGGATTATGCCTTCTTCTCCATGCCCTCCAGTGCTTGTCAAAATATCTACATATCAGTATCTGGTAAATATTTTTTGGATTAAGTCCCTATATATTCTATTTGCTGAGGCAACCAAAGGGAGTTTCTGGGACACCCTACATAACACCCTCAAAACACCGTCATATTTTCTGAGCATTCAGAAAGAGTGTGTCAATTTGGAATAGTTGATGTATTTACTTTTTTTTTTTTTTACTGAGAGGCCCCAGGAATCGAACACAGGTCCTCCCATGTGGTAGGCAGAGGCCCAATCACTTGAGCCACATCCACTTCCCATATTTACTTTTATTAGCTTGAGTTTCTCTCTTCTCTTTGACTTCCAAGAAGCTCACAGCTAAATGTAGTTCAGTGTCAACGGCTATATTAACTTTGGTTTGGTTTTCCTTATTTCCCTTATCTCTCTGTGGATCCTGCTTTGATATTTCTATTTTAATGTTCTTATTATTTTTATGACTTTTTAGCCCCAGCAAATAGTCTTTTTGAAATAGCAAGGTATGAATGATACGTAAAGCCAAAACATGGGAAGTCTGGCTTGACTATGGAGTAGAAGAGTTTTGCTTAAAAGTAAGACCATGGCTTGAGTTTCTTCTTTCGTAAAAGAGACTTTGGGAGATTTACCACCAGCAGCTGCACTATGGAGATATTTGCAGCACCGTGGCTAGATGAGAAAGAGAGAGAAGACCCTTAATTATGCGTGGGTTTTGAAATTTCTCTACAAACCACTCTATTTCCATTTCTCCATCTCTTGCTGTCCATCATTCATTACTAGTGATGCAAATGTGTCCCTCCCTGCACTTTTCATACTGCCATGGACTCGGTTGGTTACATCCTTCCCCGATCCCTACTCCTGCCTCACTTAGATTGGCCTTTCTTCTCTAAAAATTCTGTTTGTGCTGCAAGAGTAGCTCAGCTCTCTTCTTTCTTGGAGACAAAGTCCATCAACTTTGCAGCATCTTGTTGGGTCCTCTACTTGCTTTGTGTGAGGAGTTCCCTCTTCCTAGGACAAGCAATGGGCATCCCTTTGTTTCTCTAACAGAGCTTAGCCTGGAGCTAATATTCAGTGGGAACTAAGTATGTATCTGAAGATATTACTTAGCACATGACCATATCCCAGACAAGGCCACCTTATGTATTGTGCTTCTACGATCTCATTCTTATCTACAAGAACACATATAGTTCAATCTGTAATCCAAGTCCATTCATGAATACAAAGCCATCCGGTTAGTGCTTTAAAAACCGTAGAGCCATTGTGTCTTCCCTGCCAGAAGAAGCCCAGGGAGGAGCAGACCTGGTGGAGGGTCCCACACCTGGTTGGTGGCTCAGTGGACACTAGCGCTAAAGTCATTTAACTCTGGGTCCAGCATCAACATGACCCAGTTCCATTTGTCCACCTCATGCCAACCCTTCCTGTCTTCTTCAGAGTTCCAATGAAGAATCATTTTACAAAGTGAAGACTCACTGCTTTCTCCTGTGGAGATGCAGTGATAGTTTGTTTCATAAATGGAGGATTTTCCTGTTTTACACCTTGGTTGTATTCAAAAGTCAGCAGTTATGAATTCATTTATAAGTTCTATAACAGTTATGCATTATTTATACAATCATCATCTTAGATGTGCAAAACTGTAAGTTCCCCTGTTTCTTTGTCATGGAACTCACCATAGTTCTGTAGCCCTCATTTCCTCCAAAAGTAGAGCATGTAAACTTACCAAGTCAAGACAACTAGAGCTTCTCATTTAAACATGGTCACTTCAGGATTTAGCCACTCTTTTCCTCTCTTCTTCCTGAGTTACTCTATGTTTCTAGAGACTTGGGTATCTCCTGGCAATGAGGGAGGGGCACCTTGCTGACTCTGTTGGGTGTACCTCGCCCTGTGAGTTCTGGGGTACTGGGCTCTGTCCCTGCTACTTTCATAGCATATGACTTTGGCTTCCAGTTGTTGGGTCAGTGCTCTTGGTTTCCTCCTTACCCCACTTGCAAAGCTTCTTGGTCTCCAGTTACTCTCTGGGCCACATCAACCCCTCTTCTGGGGAGCTTGGGAATGCTGGCAGCTTTCCCCATAGTACACCAGGTGAATGGGCTCCACAGGCTGATCTGACCTGGCTGGACAAGCATTCTCAGCCATTATTAATCTTCTGCTCAGGCATCATGGTGGACCAGAGGCCCCTCTTTGAAGGTTAAAGTCTCCTGGGCTATACCCCGAAAGGCAGGCAATGCTATCTTCAGCTCTCAGATCTCCCTGCATCCATCTGAGATTTGTAACCAGGGTTTCAGTCATTCTGCAGCACCCCCTTAAATCCCAGCCCCAAGGGCCAGTGCTGCTCGGCTCCATCTTAGGGACCTACCCATCTTAACCCCACTCCCACCTCTTCTGCTTCTTCTTTTTCACCAGCTGGTTGATCATCCCCCGCTTTGTACTTGGCTCGGGTAGGGGAGGAAGCAAGGTGAATAAAAGCCATTTTCTTACCACCTACCTTGTATTCTCTTTCATTCTGTGTTTTTTTGATTGAAATCCCATATTCTGAGAACTTCAAGCCACTTTGAAATGCCACAAAATTTTCTTTCACAAAACGCCTTGCTTTCATACCTCTTTCTACTCAGGGCTTTCAAAAACATGCTTCAGGGAAACGGACTTGGCCCAGTGGTTAGGGCGTCTGTCTACCACATGGGAGGTCCGCGGTTCAAACCCCGGGCCTCCATGACCCATGTGCAGCTGGCCCATGCGCAGTGCTGATGCACGCAAGGAGTGCCCTGCCACGCAGGGGTGTCCCCCGCGTAGGGGAGCCCCACGCGCAAGGAGTGCGCCCCACGCTCAAGGAGTGCGCCCCGTAAGGAGAGCCGCCCAGCGTGAAAGAAAGTGCAGCCTGCCCAGGAATGGCACCGCCCACACTTCCCATGCCGCTGACGACAACAGAAACGGACAAAGAAACAAGACGCAGCAAATAGACACAGAGAACAGACAACCGGGGGACGGGGGGAATTAAATAAATAAATAAATCTTTTAAAAAAAAAAAACATGCTTCAAAATTCTACGCTGGGTAATGGCACCACTGTTCTGCAACAGAGCCACCCTCCCTGGAGGACAGGACACCTGGACAATTAGTGAAATGGCAAAGAAAGGCAGCCGGTGAAAAGCACTGCGAGAAAAAAAACTTATTATCTGAAAATAGTATTCAATATATTTTCCATAACTACAATGGGCATTGTAATCTGGACCAAAGCTTCCTGGGGGCTTCGGGGTACTCAGAGTCCCTGGAGCTGCCAGCACTGCAAGCAGCCTGGTGGGGACTCCCCTGAGTGCAACCTGAAGGGAACAGGTTCTAAAGAGCCCTCCCATGGTCCTCACCTGTGGTCCACTCCTGCACTTCCTTCCCGATGATGCTGAGGGCTGCCAGAAGGTGCCTGAGTTCTCCTTCCACCACCTGCTGCCATGGTGTGGAAAGAGTGCATGGGTTTCCGGCACCCAAAGAGCAAAGTGCAGAGTCCAAGGTAGTGGGGCAATCCATGGGACAGGGTCCCTGGAGGGTGCAGGGACAACAGATCCCAAAATCTCTGCTTTGTATTGATCAGATTCTCCCTTCCATCTGTAGCTGATGAGCCCTTTTAGGGAGGTCCAAGTCAACTGCAGGGGATACTTTTTCAGTGTTGCATATGCGTTCCTCAAATCAAACTTCATCCTTGTGTTGGAACACTTGATGTACGAAAGTTCAATTAAATTAGAAATTCCGAAGGTAATATCACAAGAAATTTCAACAGTACAGTTGTCAGTGAAATAAAAGGAAAAGCTGTTAGGTTCTTCAAATATAATTTTAACTGTTGTAAGTTTGTAATTGTCTGTTTTAAAAAATGGCTTAACATTTTTATTATCTACTTGTGGGAACTACGTTTCTTGCCTGTGTTGGTTATTGAGAATTTGAAGTGATCATTGTTAAAAAATATTGATCAGGAATTGTGTATAGCCATTTCAAACATAAAACCTGATATGAAAATATTATGTTCATCGAAGCAAGGTTCCTCATTACATATTAGAAAATGTATTATTTGAAAGTTTTATACCTATTCACTATTTAATATCTTCCCCAATACTTGTTTTTCTTATTGTAATTATATAACATAAAGAAAAAGCAATAAAAATGTTCTCACCTAGGCCCAGGGAGAGGCTCCCAAATCCCTTTCAGTTTATTCCAGTACGCACCAACAATATTGCTATTTTTACATGTGCTCCAGTGTGAAAAGTTGGGGAAGCACAGTTCTAGTGGAAAGAAGTGAATTCTGGATGCCAACCAACTAGGATTCCAATCCCACCTCCACCACATCCTATCAGTGTGACTTGTTGCAAGCTACTTATTTGACCTGAGGCTAATTTTTTTTAAGCAGAGGCAGAAAGAGGAGACTGTGCCTACTTTCAGGGCTGCTCTGAGACTGTGTCATCCTGAGGCAGATCCCCTGCCCTTCTGGGTCCCGTTGTCCTAGAGTTAGGGATGAAAATGCTGACCGTACCGGCTCGTGTGATGGCATATGGACGCTGCCTGTCGAGGGGTTTGTCAGGGGCTGGACCTTGGAGGGGCAGGTGGGGGTCAGAATCCCCAAAAAGCAGCTGCTCCAGGAAGAAGGGGACCTGGCTCCCAGCACCCGTCTTCCACTTGCTGATTTAGTACTCAGAATTCAGGATTTATGGAGCCGCCTTCCCCTGTCACATCATCCATCAGAGACAGACACTCGAGAGATGGAAGGGGAAAAAATTAAAAACCTGTTTATTGCTCAACTTGCTCTAGGCATGTTTTAGCTTATTGTTCAGCTCTGTTCATTTCAGTGCTGCTACTTGAATGGCTTTCTTAGTTGTCGTGGCTAACATGTAGATGTGTATGGGTGGATGTACTCATGCAGATGTCTTCGTCTCTGACAAAATGAAAAGCTGTGAGATGTTGCAGAGCCAGTGAGGCTTAGGGTGAGGCTGGAGACCCCCACCTAGGGCCCAGCCCCAGCTTCCTGGCCATCCACATGTTGCCCCAGACCTCCCTATGGTGGTGGAGGGTGCTGACCACGGGTCTTTATTGGATGCGCGGCATTTGTTCCTGTTGATGTCAAGGGGATTTTGCAGGCAGGGCAAGCCGAGAGTGCATAATGACCGCAAGCAGCCAAGGCAGGCAGGGGATGTGGGAGGGGAGTGAGTTAGGAAGAGACAAAGGGCCATCTTGGCAGAACAGGGATGACTCAACCATGTTATGGGTCTCGTCTAGTTCTTTAGGAACAAAACTGGCTCATCTTACTGTTGGAGCAAATACCAAAATATGTCTAGTGGCAGAAAAGAATGTTGTTGCAAATGATACTCAACAAGGATTCAGGAATCCCGGGTCCTATAGCACCTTTACCACCATCATAGTCAGATGGGGCCTCTGGGGTCAGATTGTTTGGATTTGGATCCCTTCTTCAGCATTTCTGGCTGTTTGACCTTGAGATGGTTATTTAAACTTTCTATGCCTCAGTTTCCTCATTTACAAAATGGGGAATGAAGCAATGGAGCACATGGTTCTCTCAGCACCATGCTTAGCAATGGAAGATGCCAGATATGCTTGTGATCATTATAAATTTGCACTTGTGCTTACATCCTTTACTTCAGTTTCCTTGGCCGTGGCTTCACCATTGGTAAAGTGGAGCTGGAAATAATTGCCCCACCAACATCCCAGGGTGTCACACTAATCACTCAAGGTGGCGAAAGTATAGTTTTCAGAAAAGTATAAAATGCCATCCCATGTTAAGGATGATAACTCTGGAAGGCCTTCCTGACAACAGTAAGGCCTCGAGCCCAGGCCCCCAGGAGTGGGCTAGAGTTGGGCTTGCCTCCCCCCACCCCTGGAGACACTTGGCTTGGAGGCATTGCCTGCACCCGTTTGGTGGCGCACGTATATTACTCTAACCCTAACCCTAACCTTAACCCTAACCCTAACCCTAATCCTTTACACTCAGTATCCTCTGTATTAAAAGTGTTTTGGTGTTGTTCCGATTTTGATTTGAACATCTCAGTTCCCTCTACTTATACTGCATGTAGAGAAGGCCTTAGAGAAATGTAGCTTTTTACCAACAACCATTTCTAGACGGGCCTTGGGAGAGGGCAGGCCTTGCAATTCTGCAAGCAACAAATCAAAAACAGTCTCTGCAATGTGGGGGACAAGGTTGCTCAGCCAGGGCTTGATCTGGAGAGTGGTCTAGAGTGAACCAAGGTCATTTACTGGAAGAGATGGAGTTTGAACTGCAGTTCGATAGTGGTGTGGAATTTGGGCAGGTGGAGCTGGAGGATGGGATTGGAGCTCCCCTGCAGAAAGGCTGGGAGTTGCTGAGACCTAAGTATCTCTGCTCACTCACCTGGAACCCCTTTTGGAAGTAGACAGGGCTCATGTGCACACACATAAAGAAAGACACACAGTCTGAGACCAGTTCTGATTCTGAGAACCAGGAGGTCAGCATGATACCCATGGCCTATGGTTCACAAAAGACCCCTCCAAAGAATCAGATGCTGGCAGAAACAGCAAATGCTGACCTCTGCATTCAGGATTGGCCGGGTTGGTGAAGGGATGAAACTGTGCCACATGAGGAACAGGGCAAGAACCGCGGAAAAGAGCCTGTCTGGGTCTCCTCTGAGAAGGTTGGTGACAAGTCCTGTGGCCTGCAGGGCCAGGCTTTGTTGTACATCTGAGGCAATTGTGGCTTTGGGGGCTGCCAAGTCTCCCCATCCAAGTTGTGGGATGCAGAAAGTCCGAGAGAAATTCCACAGGGTTAGAGCCTTTGGCTTGACTTGGGGTCAGGCAGATAAAAACTCTTGCGCTGCTGCTTTGTGACCTGCTTTTTAAGTTAACCTCTCTGAACCTCAGCTTTCTCATCTGTAAAATGGACATACGAATATCTACCTTTTAGGGTTGCTTTAAGAATTATTGAACGTGCATTTAAAGAGCCTAGTTCATTATAAAGTCTTAATAAATGATGATAATAGCTATCCTTTTTCCATTTTCTGTTCAAAATGCTTTATATAATTCAACTCGCTTTATTTTCACAGCAAACCTTTGAGGAAGTACTATTAATCTCCCTATTTTCAGATGAGGAAATTGAGGTGCAGAGAGGTTAAATAGTTTAATAGGTTGCCCAAGGGATGCAGCTTGTCAATGGGGAAGCCGGGAATGGAAACAAGGCAGCCCCATTCCAGCTCTTATCAGAAGGTACACGGCTGCCTGCCTCTGCTGGCTACTGCTAAGCCAGCAGTATTGTTCAAAATGGTAGCCATTTGCATTTTGGTTCATTATAGCTGCTCACACCAAAGCCATCTCACCCCTTCTTCCTGCAAATAGGAACCTTAATTCTATTTGGGGCAGCAATGTGGTGAATCGTGATTGGTTTAAACCAGTCATAGCAGGCCCTTCTTTTTTCCAGAATAGCCACTTTCCCAGCCTATCTTTGCTACTATAGATGGCTACCTAGTCCACTTCTAGCCCAGGAGTGGAGGTGGGAGTCTGATGGGTGCTTCTGGGAAAAGTTTTGCTGTCTGGAAAATAGTTGAGTTCTCTCTTATTTGTAGCCACAAACATTCATTGATAGAGTTAGTCTTCAAATATGATCGGCAGAATGGTTGTCTGGGTTTTTTTCTTCTGCTTATTCTTGAGTCCCTGGGACTGAAACACACTGGAGACAGAGAGAAAGACTTGAACCTACACAGACACAGGCATTTAGGCAGACAGACTGAAGGCTATAATGAATGCATTCATCTCCCATTCAGGTCAGGACAAGTGATTGTAATGGGGCAGGGCATTGGGCCAGTACGTGGGTCTCCACTGCTAGGTTCTGTGCTTAGCAAGGAAGATATAAGGACATGTCTGAACCTGGTCCCTTGCCTCCATCAGCAATATAAAGGATTCAACCCTTTCTCAGCAAAAGAAAAACCTGAAAAACCTTCTCTTGTCCCCTTTCCATCCTTACCTGATCTCTCTCCTCCCCTTCACAGCCAAGTAACTTTCTGTCTTCCCCCACCCCCTTTACCCCTCAAGGCCTAAGCAGACTGATTCTGCTCTCAAAGATCCTCTGAAATGGTTTTTTGAAAAATTCCAGCCTGAGACCAGTTTCCTGTTTGCTAAGCCTGGTGGGTGCCTCATGACCTGGAGCCTCCCTACTTTCTCAGCCTTCTCACCCCCCTCTTCCTGCCAGCCCGCCATGGGCTTCAGCTCATGACGCTCTCTCAGCCCGGCCCACCCTGGCCCCTGCTTGCCTAATTCTCACTCACCCTTTCCATTTCAGTTCAGGTGTGATTTCTCTGTGACATGTGACCTGAACCCCATGGATCTGTGCAGCTCCCACTGTCCTTATCATTTTGTAGGGTGGTTGTCTTTTAAAAAAATGTCTCCATCACTAAACTTGAATGTTTTGAGTAGTGGCTATTCTTCGTCATTCTGGGTTTCCAGTACCTGGCTCAGTGCCTGATACACATTAAGTGCTTAACCAAGGTTAGTTGAATGGGAAAACTTTAGGATTTATGGAGAGAAAGAACTGTCAGGAGATTTCTACAGTTGTCCAAGCGAGAGATGCTGAGGGCCAGATATTGGAAATGGAAGGCAAGACACTGGGAGAATTCCATTCACTCAGTTATTCAATTACTATTCATTGTGCACCCTCTATGTGCCAGGCTCTGAGGACACAGGAGTGTCCTTGTGGAGCTTACATTCTAGGAGAGGAGAAAAACAAGGTGGCTGAATGAAGTGCAGAGTACGTCAAGTATGGCTGACTGCTATGGGGAAAATGAAGCAAAGAAGAGGGACACAGACTGCAATTCTTAAGTGTACCACTTGGTGACCTTTCATCCAAACTCTTTCAGGCCTCCCACCTGCCCCAACTTTCCCAGAAGCTTGTCCTGACCTCTTCTGCCTGGCATGATTTCTCTTTCCTTTGAAGAGACCCCAGGGCACTGAAGGTCTTGCCTTCCACTTGGCAGCTGGCACGCACTATTTTGCATCATTACAAAGTCCCTCTTTTGTAGGGCAGGTCTTCTACACTGAGCCAGAAGCTCGCTGCAGACAGGGCCACATCCACATCCTAAATTCTGCTTCCTGCCGTCCAATAGCCTGATACTCAGCTCCTATTAAATATTCAATAAATACTTGTTAATTTGATTGATTGCATGATTCATAAATAAAATTGCAATTGAAACCTCCAGTTAGTCTCTTAAGGCAGTTTTTCAAGGCACTGATTACTAAGCACTCCACAAAAGGGAAAACATCTTTACAAGAGAAATTATTCTGGCTATGATGATGAAAATCAGGAGTGTGAACATACTGTGTCCCCCTGAGGAAACTAGAGTCCAGAGAGGAAAACAAAATTGCCCAAGGTCCTACAGTTAGGCTTTTCTCTGCCCCAAGTTCCTTTTCTGTCAACAGGTGTGAATGGCACCTAAATCACTCATTCAAAGGGATGTTGTGGAAAATGGATGTGGCTCAAGCAATTGGACCTAGGAGGTCCAGGGTTCTATACCCAGGGTCTTCTGGTGAAGGTGAGCTGGGCCCTGTGGTGAGCTGGCCCACGCAGACTGCTGCCCCACGCAAGAGTGCTGACCCATGTGGAGACCTGACGCAGCAAGATAATGCAACAAAAAGAGCCTCAGAGGAGAGACAATAAGAGACACAGCAAACCAGGGAGCTGAGGTGGTGCAAGAGAATGATCACCTCTCTCCCACTCCAGAAGGTCCCAGGATCGGTTCCCAGAGCCACCTAAGGAGAATACAAGCAGACACAGAAGAAAGCACAGCGAATGGACACAGAGAGCAGACAACGGGATGGGGGGACGGGAGGGAAAGGATGTTGTGAGGCTCAAATTAGATGTAGAGGAATTTGTAAAAGATGTAAGGAATTATTTATTTCCCTGTTGTGGCTCCTCCCTTGGTTGCCAGAGGAAGCAGAAGGCTCTGCTGCTGTGCCACCTTTGCTGACACTCACCTGCCTCCTTTCTTGGTGGAAAATGAAGCCTTGCCTTACCTGCGGGCCAGGAAGACCCTACAGATCAGGGGGAAGGGGGGCTGGGATGCTGGCATGCTCCCCATGAACCAACTCCGCCTGCCTAACAGCTTGCCTATTTTTAATTTAATCTTGTGCCGCCCTCGTTAACATCTGGCTATTATTAGACCATAACCAAATAATAAGTATTCCAATTGTACCTTCCATTTGCAGAGTGCTTCACAATCATTTTTATTAGTTAGTTGCACTTGGTTGTCCTGGAAACCAATATACACACAAACAGGAAGAAAAATGGAGAGGGTGTTAGGGTAAAGGGTCTACCAGACAGCTCAATTTGTCTTTGACCAGCAGGATGCCAATGTTCCCTTGGGGGCCCTTGAAGAAGTTAGAAAAGGAAACCCTTCAGCAAGAGGAAAATCTGGGACCAAACATGGGAACCTCTATTCAGTGGGAACCCTCAAATGTACCGTGAGTCACCTGGCTACTGCCACCAGGCTAGTGAGTGGCAGAACTAGCCCTGCGGTTTAGGGGTGCAGAGAGAGCCTGCTCTTTGTCTTGCATCTGGGATGACATCTGAAGAAATCGCCTTGTACATAAGCAAATGTATGACTCTCTCTCTGGGAGATCAGTCAATTACAGCAAATTGAGCCATTTCATTTCGGCTTGCAAATGGCTTTCAGTTACACAAGTAGACACATTAATCTAATAACTAATGATCATATATTTCACTAATCATACAGCCCTGCATGTGGTATAATATCTAATTATATTTAATATTAAGACATCTTCACATGTGCATTTTTACCAACTGTCTAGCTCAGGGAGCCATGCAAGAGCATAGTGGCAAAGAGGCGACATGGCTCCCCGGCAGAGGGGCAGGCGTCGGGCAAGCAGACGGAGTCCTAGAGGCCGTGGCTGCCCCCTGGAGGAGGAGTCCCCTTAAATCAGGGCCAGAGCTAGCTCCTGGGAAGACTTTGTGTTAAAAAGCATCCACTTGGGGGAAGCGGATTTGGCTCAACTGATAGAGTGTCTGTCTACCATATGGGAGGTCCAGGGTTCAAACCCCGGGCCTCCTTGACCCGTGTGGAGCTGGCCCATGCGCAGTGCTGATGCGTGCAAGGAGTGCCCTGCCACGCAGGGGTGTCCCTGCGTAGGGGAGCCCCACGCACAAGGAGTGCGCCCCGTAAGGAGAGCCGCCCTGCGTGATAAAAGCTCAGCCTGGCTAGGAGTAGTGCCGCACACACAGAGAGCTGATGCAGCAGGATGACACAACAAAAAAGAGACACAGATTACAGATTCCCAGTGCTACTGACAAGAATACAAGTGGACACAGAAGAACACACAGCAAATGGACACAGAGAGCAGACAATGGGGGGAGGGGAGGAAGTGAAGGGGAGAGAAATAAATAAATAAATAAATCTTTAAAAAAAAAACGCTCCCACTCTGGGTAGGCCAATCAGGGGAAGACAGCCTTGATCTGATGGTGCATGCAATAGTCAGGGCACTGATTTCAGCCCCCAGTTGTGCCCCAGCTGGGTACCTACAGCCTGGCAAAGTCCATCCTGTTCTGCATGAGGCTGCCCTGGAAGAGCCTGGAGTCAGGACAGAGAAAGTGAAAACACAGCCCTCTCTGGGGCCAGCTCAGCCACCTCATGCTTTTATCACTTCTGAAAAAAAAACCTCCAATACTGCAAAGGGCAAAGATCTGGAATTAGGATGGAAGAGAGGTCTTGGAGGGGGAGATGGACTGGAACAACGGTCTTCCAACTGTGTTCTCTGGCAACCCAGGGGTCCACCACTGGTAGTGAGGGAGGGAGAAATGTCCCATGGATAGGGATTGGGCTCCCACTTCCATTTCAACCAGAGCATCCCTACTATTTGTCATTCTGGGCCTTGGTGTGCCACAGGAGATTTCTTTGGTCAAATGGGTTCTATTGCTCTGAAAGGATGAGAGACCATCCTGTCCTCTTGGCTCTCACCTGCTTGGGCCTCTGGTTTAGGAAAAGTCCATCTGGCCTCGAGGTGAGAAGGGCACTAGATGTTAGAGGCATGGCTGGAGAAGCTGAGAGACTCTCCAGGGCCAGGCTATGGAGTTTCAACTCTACCTGCCAAGGGAGTCTTGGAGGTATGTTTGGAACGAGGAAAGGGAGATTAAGTTTGGGGTGATGGTCGTGGGACCCAGGAGCGCTTCTGAAACAGCACCTCCAAAAACTGTTTGGAACAAACCCTTTTCCCAGCATCCACCTCATCTTCTCCTCTCTGCCCCTCCTCTGGGAGGGGACAAGGTGGAGAGGGTTCAGAGGAAGGCAAAACTGACAGGTAAACAATGAGGTCTGGACCCCCCTGCCAGCTCTCGTCCCCCAATGACACCCCTCCCCACTTTTCCCTGAGCTTCCTACAATGAGGACAAGGAGCCCACCCCTTGGGGGTTTCCCTCCTGCTCCAATCAATTCTCCTCAATTACCAACAAATCTAAATGTGATTTATCTGTGCAAGAATCATTCCAATATCAGGCGCGAATCTATCAATAAAACCCCCTAAGGCAATCTTGCTCGGAGTTGTCAATAGACGCTCTAAAGCACAAAGGCAGAGCAGTTAGCAATCAGAGTATTTGTGCCTCCCTCCACCCTTTTTGGGGAGCACTTAATTAAGTCCACCAGAAGCTGTCAAAGATAATTTTCAAAGCGCATGACCTCAGCAGCTGACATTTGATAATATTACAGTCTGCGTTGATTGAAATTGATTTTCCCCTCTTTTTGGGGGGATGGGGAGAAGGTGGGAGGGTGAGGTGTCGGAAGAGGGGCGGCTTGGATAACTTTGGCTGTGGTACTCAGCCCGGGGCCAGGAGCTTCTCTAACTTCAGCGGGGCCACCGCTGGGCAGCTATCTTGCCTCAGAGCCATCGAAAGGAACTAGTGGGGAAGGAAGTCCACTTGAAGAGGAAAGATTCAGGTAGGGAACTTGGCGAGCATGAACTGGAAGCTAGCACACAACTAACACCCAGTGAAGCCAGTGATGTCCTCTGTTGGTTGGGAAGATGGTGGAATTGAGTGGGGAATGCACAATGGGTGATATGGATTCATTGGTCTCTATTAGGTTCTCACTTCACATTTTGCCACTTAGTCTATGATGGTTGAGGAAGGTGGCTCACTGGGATGTCAGCTGTTACCTGACTACTGCTATGAGAAAAGCTCATTCCAGCTCTGGGGACCTTTCTGCCAACCTCTTGTTCTTCTACCCTCCCCAAGCCCGAATAAGAACATGCCAGCAACCACAAACGTCTTACGACTCAAACAAGTCTAGTCTCTAATGTCCCCAATAGGCCCAGAGCAGCTCCATGCAATTGTCCATTCCTTAGCCAAACAGGTTTCATCTGGGACTCGGTTCAGATCAGGTGTGATTCTGTGTTCTGTGGTGGGTTTGGAATGCTGCCCGGCATGGGTTCCCAGCCTTGCCTGACTCTGGGCTGGGGGGCGTCTTATGTCTGGTTCTAAGTAAAAAGAAGCTCCCTGATCTCTGCACCAAAACCCTCTCTTCATACTGTTTTCCTTTACAGGCCAGGTCGGAACTTTGAGAGCAGTTCGATAAGCTTTAACAAATGGGTAGCATTTGAATAGATAGAAGTGGTGGAGAAAGGTATTCTAGGAAATGAGAACAATGTGAAGGAGTTACAAAGGCAGAAATGACCATGGACTGTGTACAGATGGTCTAGAGCTCAGGGAGCTGAGTAATGGAGGGCTATATGAATAATAAGAGAAGAGTCTAGACTTGGTGTGGTAGGATACAGGGTCCATGGAAGTCTGCAGTGATATCTAAGATTCATATCTCTCCTTTTAAAGAGGAAAAACTAAGCCATTAACAGTTTTGAGCCAGTTGTTTAAAGGCAGTGTGGTACAGTGGGAAAATCATTAGGTCAGGAGTCAGGAGACCTGTATTTTAGCATCTGCAACAAGCCAGGTGGCTGTGGGCAAGGACATCACCTCTCTGAGCCTATATTTCCTCATCTGTATAATGGAGTTGCAGAGATGGTCACACAGATTAAAGGAGCAAATTATTTAAATACATAATATAACAATAATGAATCTTTTCTTCCTTTCTTCCCACCTCCCCAGATAAAGGACATATAACTTTTTACATGTGTGTTTTCCTTGCATTGGGTGTTAGTTCTCTAGGAGTAAAGATAAGGCTCAGATGATCCAAAACAGCAGATAAAATAAAATTTTCGAGTTTACTTTCAGCCGCATAGTGTGATTTTTGCTTTGAGATAGGTTTACTTTTCTAAATGCCACTTTTTTCCCCCTGAGTAACTCTCACTCCATCTATAAACATTTTATCCCTAAATTATACAAGAGGCAAACTCTGTACATGTTTTTTCCAGTCAAGGATCATATCAGTGAGGACAGGCATGGTGGTGCTGCAGTAAGAAACAGGCCACCAAACTCTCAGTTTATTTCCTGCTCAGCTTCAAGTCCATCATGGACTAGCAAGGGGGTTCTGTTCTTTGAATTC
Source organism: Dasypus novemcinctus (assembly GCF_030445035.2). Classification (NCBI taxonomy): domain Eukaryota; kingdom Metazoa; phylum Chordata; class Mammalia; order Cingulata; family Dasypodidae; genus Dasypus; species Dasypus novemcinctus. The sequence continues at coordinate 63,662,497 of NC_080688.1, forward strand.
ATGCAGGGATCCAGACTTATGAAGTCTCTATTTCAATATGTGCTTGCACGATTGAAGAGGTGGGGAAAAGAGAGTATAGTGAAACACATTCTGACTTTTAAAACTAGTGTCCAGAAATGTCACTTGTTATTTCTTCTCACATTTCATTGGCCAACGTGTCACATGACCATGCCAGAGTCCAAGCTGCAGAGAAGTACTCTCCTACCATTTGCCCAGGGTGAGGAAGAACATTTGAAACCACAGGAACCCAGGATCCATAGTGGTTATATGTGAAAATATATATTTGAACCTTGAGCATTTTAAGCCTTGGTCATAGCCTCTAAAGAAGTATGAATCATGGTTAAGCACATTTCTTTGACTTCCAGCAAATGGAGCCAGTGGAAAAACACCCAAGCCTCCTATGCTTCAGATGGATAACTTCTCTGTGATTCTTGCAGGCCCTGTGTATTGGAGTGTCCATTGTTTACACCTGCAACTTTGACAGTGAACCCTTATGTAGGCTTTTTCTCTTTCCCTGTTCCATTCTTCCTGATATTTTGCTCCTTTCTGAGATTGCTTTCCAGATAAATATTCTGCACCCAAATTCTTACCTCAGGCTCTGCTTTTGGGTGAACCCTATTTAAGTCACCAAGTCTTCAGAGAGGAGGCAAATTGCATATTTCGGCTAAAATAAAGTTGGGGGATAAAGGAGCTTTGTAGGATACTAGAAAAGGTAGCAGAATTAATTTAAATCTGTTTAAAGTACGTTTGCTTTCTCTGATACTGGGGGTTAAGGGAAAGATTAGTAAGGGAAAGTGAGGGTGTTTAACAGATTAACTTGCAAAGGAAAGTTCAACACATATATGCAAGTAGTTATTTAGGGGGTTTCTGGTTCAATTAAATGTTATAGGGAAAACTGGGATCAACCCATCCCATCCCATCCCCCACAGACAAGGTAAGAGAAAGGCATTGGTCCATGGACTTGACCATCTTGGCCCCTGCAAGTGATCCTTTCCAGGCTTCAAGGGAGCACTCAACTGTACAAATGGGGACCTGAAAGAGAGTTGGGGTATGGGCGGGAGAGAGCAGGACTCTCTCTTATGTTCTGCATTAGGAAACTGGGGAAATTGATTTTTTTGCTCCAGAGAATGAAGGGCAAGAAAAAAAAACAATGTGAATAGAGAAATAGCATAGGGCTAGTCTGGATTCTGAGTTGTGAATGGCCTAGGCCTTTTAAAAATATATTTATAATTATTTTAATGAACAAGGATGCTGACATTAATTTCTGAATAACTTATTGTGGTATAAATCCCTCAACTTCTTCAAACAGTACATCTAGTGTGCATGATGTGTCTGAAAATTAAGGGATGAATCTGAGCCCTATGTCCAAGTGAACAATGCCTTCTATGGAAATAGTAAGTTCAAGGCAGCAGGATGTTCTCCAAAAAGAATTAATTCAGAGTACTCAGGGCTCCAAAACTTATAGAATGGGGCTTGAGTCAATTTTGTCTCAATGCTAGGAGACATGATAACTGTACACACGAGGACATTATTATTAACCTGTTTTGGTGGATAAAGAAATGAGGCTCAGAACAGATGTGTGAACTCATCAAGAGTTCATTTCACATTAAAGAAAAATTTTTGAGTGCCTGTTGTGTATTTAGGTTAAGACTGTGAGTGAGATTTTAAAAACATTTTTGCCTTGATCCCTGTCCTCAGAGAATTTCTAATGAACTAGGGCAAAGCCAAAGGTGGACTCCAGCATTGTGATGTCTTTTGGGGGCCTCTTGCCCTCACAGCCTATTGCCTCTATCTTCCCTTGTGCTCTCTGATAATTGGGTGCTAAACAATTGCTACCTTTCACCTCCAGGGTGGGACATCTGGTATACCCAGATAAGCAAAGTTGGTGGGTTTTAATCACTGCACTGGATCCAATGACTCACTGATCTGGCCATTGCTAGCTTAATGTGATCCATCAGCCTACAATTAAAAATATTCCAGAAGTCTAAGACTGACAGAGACTGACTTCTGGGATGATGATGACTTCTGTACAGTTGTGTTAACTATTTCAAAAGCAATCTATTTCTTTAGTCCATCTATCAATCAGCAAGATTTGTTGGGTTCCCACTTCATTGGTAGAACTTTCTGTTGGCAACCTAGATGCAATGAGACTGTGTTAATGGCCATGAGTCAAACAGGATATTAGAATGGAAATAATTATGAAGAGAAACCTTCTCTTCCAGTAAAGCTGCTGTTTCAAGTCTCTCAAAATTAGAACAGCAAGCTTTGGCTGATGCTGCTCCTCCACTTGGAGTCTATTTCAGTCTTCTTTCTTATCAAAATCTTGCCTATTCTTCAAGGCCAATGCAAGTCCCCTCCCTCAGGAAGACTTCTCTGATTCCTTGGTCCTTCTTGTTTATTGTGTATTAGGCTGTAATGCAATTGTAACTTCTATCTATGTCAGTGCTCTTCAGAACATTGATTCTTATGAGCTGTCAAAGGATATTAATGTGAAAAATGATTCCATAGTTAGATACATTTGGGAAACACCAGGTTTAACAAAGTAAAAATGGGTGTCTTCAAAGTGGGATGACTCAGAGACTTTAATATGCTCTCATATATTACGACTGGGGTGACCACACAATCTATGATCTGACTGAGGACACACAGAGTGAAAAGGGGAGCTATTAGTAATGATGCCAGGATGACTGGTACAACTGGGACTATTTGAAGCAAACTAGGACATATGGTCAGCCTAATTAAAAACTCTCTGTGGCAGTTTGAGATTATTTATGAATCTCCAAAAGAGAAAGATTATGTTTGTAAACTAATCTATTCCTCTGTGATACCTTTGGATTGTATTAAATTCAAAGTTTTTAAGTTTACGTGATAAAATCAATTTAGGGCTTTTGAGTCAATCAAATCAGTACGGCATGACCCAGGTTGAGTCCCTACTCTCTTGATGGGCCTATATAAACTGACACGCACTCTAGAAGACACACAAGAAGAGAGAGAGAAAATTCGGTCATGTTTGATGCTGGGGTTCTGGGGAGAGATGAGCCATTCACCTGATAGTTTGCAGCAGAGGGAACAGAGCAGCTGGGCAGCTGAAAGGCTGGGAGAGAAACAAGCCCTATGCCAGAGACTCACACAGGAATCCCTGAGAGACCAGGCAGAGATCACCCGCCATCTTGCTTTAACACATGGCAGCTGACTTTGGTGAAAAAGTACTCCCATTCCCCTCGTGGTCATCTTTGTTCCTCCTGGGTAACTAATGAAATTCTATGTTCTAGCAGAGGCTCAATAAAATACGGATTGAAATTTAAAGTAGGAAGAAATTGTTTCTATTTTCCCTGGGCATCTCAAATAAGAGGTTATCTTCAAGGGTCTCCATGTGTGTGGAGGCTTACTATCTTTAATTAGGGGTATGTTGGTGTCTAGATCGTGCCTCCAAAGGGTCGGACATGGCTGAACCTGTGTGATGGACTGTGAGGGCCCTTCAGGGATTGGAGTTGTGTGAGAATCTTTGGCTGGAGAAGGGTTGTGGGAAAGACTAGCATGGGGAGGCAGCAGCTGTCTTTCCCCACTGGTTCATGCCTGAGCCTTATGGGGAGAGGGAAATAAAAGAGCTGTTTGTATGAGGAACTTGATGGGACCCAGGCCCCTCACAGTGCTGCTATGTTCCCAAGTGACAAACTAAGGCACGGAAGGGTGGCAACAGCACTCCCACTTCAGCATGGAGCACAGAGTGACTGAGAGAGCCAGGTCTTGGCGGGGGGCGGGATGGGGGTTGCAGTACGCCTGGATCCCCTGTCGGGTGACCTACTATCCCAGTTTGCATGGGCAGAGGGTTTCCCAGAACATGAAACACTGAGTGCTAAAATCAGGAAAGTCCTGGGCAAATCAAGACAAGGTGGTCACCCTGCCTGAGGGTCTGCAGCTCTGTAAGCCTTGAGAAACAACCCTCTGGGCACAGGCATACCATTCCCCGACAGCCCTGGCAGCAGTAGCCTCAATGAGATTCTGCCTCTGAGGTCTTTCTGAGCAGCGCAGCCAGGGAAGGGGAAAGGGGTGATGCGAGAGCATCAGCTCGTGAGGGACACCCCCAGGAATTCCCAGAAAGGGCTTGGTGAGACTTCAAGGCAGCCAGAGTTTCTGCCTCATGCAGCAGTAATAAGAGTGAGAAGAATTTGAGTTATTGTTATTAATGTAGCTCCATTTATACCTATAGGCTGGAGAGGTCTGGAGAAATTCAGATGACAAATTTATCCCATCCTGAGAAAAGCTCCTTAAAAAACCACACTTGTGATCTAAGTGTCAAGTAGAGTCCTTAAAAATTTACTATGCCTGCTTGTCAAAGTAAAGTTTGTTCACTCACTCTTGCTGACTCTTACACTCAACAAGCACTTACTGAGTGCCCTCTATGAGTTGGTGATACAGCTCCTACCTTGGGGAGCTCACAGTGTACCAGGCAAGAGGGAAGGAAAGCAGTCTTTACCTGCAGTGATCAGTGGTGAAGTACGATTTGACTGTGGGGACACTTGTGTATCCGTGGACACAGGACGCCTTTCTCACTGGCATTTATAAAAGGGTCATTTTATTTTGGCATATTCTAGGACCACTGAAAGGATGCACTGGAAAGGAATTTTATGCTAAAATAAAATGAAACAAACAATAAAAAATACCGAAGCCCAAAAATATTCTGCCTTCCTCGACAGGTAGGAAATGCTTATGGAGCCACATATAGTCACCACCACCCCCTACCTCTGCCCCACTGCTGACTGTTTTCTGAAAGATGGAATTTCTCTTATGTTTTCCAGGTACAGCAGACCCTCCTGGATGCCTATGCAACATCTATCCTCCTACTCTTTCTTACTCACCAAATTTAAATTTATTCAGCATGGCAGTGTGTCTAGTTAAAACACCCTTGATCAGAGTTCATCCAAATCAATAAAACACTAGCAAAATCTGGAAAATAACTGTTTTATTTGTCTCAGAGAGGTTGGCCATAAGGAATACTAAGATTTAAATCTTATTGCTTAATGTTATAAGTAAAGGATCACACTGGCATATTTAATACTTGATAGAATAAAATAATAAAAAGTTAGTAGAGGGGAGAGGATGTAGCTCAAGTGGTTGAGCACCTGCTTCACATTACAAGGTCCTGGGTTCAATCCCCAGTACCTCCTAAAAAGAAAGTTAGTAGTGTGTGCACCTGACTTCATGAATTCATTTTTTAAACTAGGAACAGTCCATACTCCTGTTATTCTAGTCTGAAAGCAACAGAAACACACCTGGGAGGAATGGTGCTCTTATCAGTGATGGCCTAATGATCCTTATAATACACACAAACTAGTGTGACTAATCCACTGGATACAAATATTAACAATACCAGATGACTAGTATTTATTGAGCATTTACTTTGTGCCAGGCACTATGTCCATATCTCATAGAATCTCTGTAGAATCCTGCAAGTTAGCTATTATCTCCATAACACACACACACACACACACACACAGCACTCCCCCAGACGCTCTTACAGCTAGGGGCAGCCCTATGATATAGTTCTAGCCAATGAGGTATGTGATGGTACAAGTAAGTTTATGGTGGGGTTTTTAGGAAAGCTTTTAAAAGAGAGTAGACTCAACTGGTGTACGGGCTTTTATGTGCTTTTGGTTCTGTTCCTTCTCCTTCTCCTTGCCTAGAACTATGCTGTGATGCCCACAGGTGGAGCAGCTGACTTGCAGTCATAAGAACCAAAGTCACATGCTGTGGTGGTAGATCAGGAAGAGAGCAAGAGATGGATCCTCTTGCACTGCTCCCATGCCGCCTACACCTGGGCCCTTTGTTATGCGAGAAAAAGAACATCTAATGTGGTTAAATGTTCATCCCAGTCGCTAACAGTCCACAACAAACCATCCCACAATTCAGTGGCCTGAAACATCACCAACAGTTACTTTGCTCATGAATCAACCTTTTGGGCATATCTTGGTGAGGAGAGCTCATGTCTGCTCCACTCAGGGTCAGTGAAAGGCAGCTGGAAGGGCAGAAGGTGTGATGGTTAACTTTATGCATCAACTTGATTAGGTCTTAGTGTCCAGTTGTTTAGTTAAATATTGGCCTAGTTGTTACTGTGGAGGTATATCGTAGAGGGGATTAGCATCTATAATCAATTGATCTTAAGTAAAGGAGATTACCCTCCATAATGTGGTTTGACTTCCTCCAATCATTTGGAGATCTTAGCAATAACTGAGGGTTCCAGAGATGAGAAGAATCTCTGCCTTAAGACTTCAACATCAACTCTTGCTGAAATTTCCAGGCTGCCAGCTTCCCCAAGGAATTCACACTCAAGGCTTCAAGATCAGGAAGAGACGAGATGTGGAGGCGTCTTTGGGACTTGGAGCTGCCCTGGATGGTGCTTCAGGGGCAATCACCGGACATTGTAAATCCTCACAGGGCCCACTGGATGGAATGGGGGAGAGTATGGGCTATGATGTGGACCATTGACCATGAGGTGCAGAGGTGCCCAGAGACGTACTTACCAAATGCAATGGATGTGTCATGATGATGGGAATGAGTGTTGCTGGGGGGGGAGTGGTGGGGTGGGGGTGGTGGGGTTGAATGGGTCCTCATATATATATTTTTTAATGTAATATTTTTACAGAATCAATAATAATAATAATAATAAAATTTTTAAAAAAAGATCTTCTTTACCAGAATTTCTAGCCTGTGGCCTGCCCTGTGAAATTCAGACTTGCCAGCTCCCACAATCATGTGAGCCAATTCCTTATAATACATCTACTCATATCCTGTTGCTTCTGTTTCTCTGGGGAACCCTGACTTATATACAGGGCTCCAGCTGGAATATCTATATATGGCTTCTTCAAGTGGTTTGGGTTTCCTCACTGCAGGATGACTGGGTCCAAAGCATTCCAGAGAGAAAAAAACAGGCAGAAGCCAGGTTATCTTTTATGATCTAGCTTTGGTAGTCATACACTGTTGCTTCCACTGAGTTTCATTCATTGAGGCAGCCACAAGGCCATTCCAATTGCAAGGAATGGTGAGGTAAATGCTACCTTTTGATGAGTGGAAACAGGAATATTGCCGCAGCCATTTTTGTGAAACACAATCTGCCATGGCAGTCTTCTCAGGTTTATGTTATGTGAGACTGGGTACAACCCTAACTGATTGAACAAGGGTTCCCACCACACATTTCATATGACCCACTTTTCCTTTCTCTACCCAGGTAACGGTATCTTATGAGGTCTGCAGTGCTGCTAGATGGTCAAACCTCTACTATGGATTACTGATGGTTCCTTAAAGGAGAGAATCATGAGGCACAAGATCCTTTCCAAATTCCATTGTTTTGTTTATTCAATGAACTATCTTAACATTTCTTCTGATCACCTGTAGAAAATGTTTTATAACAGACATAAAAGAATCTGTGGGGAAGCGGATGTGGCTCAAGTGATAGAGCTTCCATCTACCATACGGGAGGACCTGGGTTCGATCCCTGTGGATCGAGAGAAAGCATGCCTGCATAGCAAGCCAGTGCCCAAGTGGCAAGCTGAGTTCCTGTGCAGTGAGCCAGTGCCCATGCAAGTGAGTCATGCAGCAGGATGAGGAAGCAACAAAAGAGAGAGACAAAGGGGAGAGTCAAGGTGAAGTGCAGTAGAAATAGGAATTGAGGTGGTGCAGCTGACATAGAACCTCTCTCCACATCAGAGGTTCCCAGGATCAAATCCCAGTGAATCCTAGAAGAGAAAAAGTGAAAAAGAGAAGACAAAAAGAATAGATACAGAAGATCACACAGCAACTGGACATAGACAGCAAAAACAGCAGGGCGGGGGATAATGAGGGGAAGGGGGAAAAAGAAATAAATAAATCTTAAAAAAGGGAATCTGTAACTCCTAAAAGTGTTCACAGTCTTGTTAGGGTAAGACTATGTGCACACACAGCACAATTGGCAAATACTACACGCTGGTGAGAACATGGTTCTGGAAGGTATGATAAAGGCCAAGTGTTATAGGTGATGACACAACACAATAGTCCTTGTGGCCTGAAGCTAATCAGGGAAGCTCTGTGGAGCTTATGTGATGGAGAAAAGAGAAGGAGGCTTTGCAGGTAAGAGGCTCAACAAAAACTCTGAATGGTGGTGGCAATGAGATGGTGTGTTCATGGACGTGGAGGCCAGCGGGCTGATTAGACAGTAGAACTTACTGGGGGTAATGACACAGGGCTGAGGGGAAAGAGAGGAATTACAGATGAAGGGTTTCTTGTGGCACCAGATGGCCAAAGATCTTTTCTCTGGATTCCTCAAAAGGGATAAGGCAGGGTCGGCTTGTGATCTCACAGCACAAACATAGAACAAAAAGTAGTTCACTTCTTCCTTATGGCAAGGGCAACCATATCCTACTTATTTATTCAAGCCACATTTACAGAACGCCTGGTATGTTCTGAATGCTGAGGACATCAAAATGAGTATGACACACTCCTGATCTCAAAGAGCTTCCAGTTTATGGGGACACCCACCAGAAAATAAGCTATTGCTGTGACATAACGGTGTGGGAAGCGTAGTGCTGGGGGTATGAGGGACAGATGGAAGCACATAAGAGGGGCACTCACTGTAGCCTGGGGTAATGGAAGGGGAGCCAAGGAAGTCCTCCCAGGAAAGGGGATTTCTAAGTTAGTATCTTGTGGGACCAGTTCATGCCCTCTCCTCTAGCTCCTTGATGTATAATGAGTTGGCCAAGGAGTAGACAGTGTGGCAGAGTAGAAAAGTCCTAATATATGGCAAAGAGGGAAGCCCGGGGCTTAAGTTTTATCTTTGTCTCTGTTAGCTGTGTGACCTTAGAAAAATCACTTCTCCTCTCTGGGCCTCAAATGTCCTCATCCATAAAAGGACAGGGGTAGTCAATGACGTTTAAGGACTCTTCCACCTCAAAAAATTCCACGACTGTCAGAAATCTGTTTTTCTGAAAGGGATTTATGTGGAGGTGCTTACGGAATGCATATGTTTAGTTAATTTAGTAGCTCAGCTCTATATGTACAAATTATGGCTACCTCGAGAGAGAGAGAGTTCTATTAAAAGCCTGGCATTCGTTTTGATCCTGCTTAGAAATACTGTGGGGAATCATCAGCAATGCACATGAAACCCCGGCTCACTCACACTCCAGACAGATGACAAAGTGATAAGCAGAGCTAATTCCCCAGGGCAATATTTCTTCCCAAAGCATAGATATGGGTGAATTATTGCCATTCTTAATTGCCTAATGATTTTTTTCCTCTTTCATGTAATCTTTTCGGGGGGTTGTAGTTTTACCATCTTGCAAATTCATATTGGCAGAGTGATATACATTGTCGAATAAAACTCAGTGGCCAATCCATCAAAAATCAGGCTGCAGTTGCCTTGAGTTTTTTTTTGGAAAGAGACTGCGGAAGAGGAAGAAGGAGAGTGGGGAGGAAAGGTGTCTCGGTGGTGGGGTCATCACTTCCCTATGGTTGGGTCAGCGGTTCTCCCGACTGACCCTGAGATGGGCTGAAAATTCAAATTCTCTCCAAACTCTTTCCCTTTGGCGTTCACATTTTGGCTCTTCAGGGTGCCTGCCTTATTTGCCACAAACGTCTGGGGAACTCAAAAGGCAATTAGGCCAGGGAGGGAGCCGTTTAGGGGATTGGTAATGGAATCTGGATTCTTTTCTCCCTAACTTAATTGTTTGCATCTGACCAGAAATCATTATCAGCTGATGGCTGCTTGGTGCCATCTGTGAAATAAAGCGGTGACTCGGTGGAGTTCTTATTAGGTGATGTGGAGACTTCTCGGTAGAGACTTCATAAAGAGAGGGGCTCTTCAGCTCCTTTGACGGAGAGGGAGGTTTGTCCTAGACTAGGTGTGTGTCGTTGGAGACGCAATTCTGCCATGTGTCCACTTTCCGCTTTCCACGATGTGAAGACCAGGAACGGTGGCTGGAGGCGGATACCGTGCTGGAAAATCTTTGATGGGCTCTAAGTGGTTCTCAGCCTTTCCTGAACATTAGAATGAGCTGGGGATCTTTTAATCCTCCCTTCACTCCAGGCTCCACCCCAGGCCAATTAAATCGGAATCTGATGGGGGTAGGCCCTGGGCATCAGTGTTTTTAAAGCTCTCCAGTGTTTGCAATGTGCAGCTAAGGTTGAGAGGCACCTCAAAAGGAAAGAGTCTCATCATCACACACTAGGAAAATTGCATTTCTTCATTGGGGTGGATGCAGGGGAAGAGAATAAGGAAGGAAAGTCAGGAGCGTGGAGATCCCTGCAAGCAATTTCTCAGTAATCACTTATTGAGACCTACTATGTGCCAGGAACTGGACTAGGTACTCCTGGGGCTGCAGCAAGAATGGGACAGTCAGTGAACTCATCATTTCCTGGGAGATACCACGGCCAGTTCCAAAAGTGGATGTGCAGGGTGCCCAGGGAGCACAGAAAAGAGGTTCCCAGTTATGCATGAGGAGAAATAAAAATCTAAGTGGCAAAGAAGGGTAGGGTGAGTGGGGAGGGAGTGTGGATCTTTCTAGGCCTGTCCAATAACATAGAGCCACATATGTAATTTAAAATTTTCTGTTAGCTTCATTAAAAAAAGTAAAAAGAAACGTTTTAATACTATAGTTTATTTAATCTGGTGTATCCAAAATATCATTGCAATATGTACTCAAAGTAAAACATTATTAATAAGCTAGATTACATTCTTTTTTGTGTTAGTCTTTAATATCTGGTGTGCACTTTATGCTGATAACACACCTCAGTTTGGACTAGCCACATTTCACGTGCTCAGTAGCGAGGTAATAACCGATTTTCAGCATCAGACTGGACAGTGCAGATTTTGGCAGAGGCAATAGTGTGTTTGCTGTGGTTGTTGAGGAGCAGGGAGATCTGGTCTGTCCAAGTGCAGAGGGTGGGCTGTGGCAGGTATGACCTGAACTAGTTGCATAATTTGCAGGGCCCAGTGCAAAATGGAAATACAGGGCTTCTTATTTAAACATTAAAACTTTAAGGAGGGTGAAGACTGAGGGCAGTACCTGAGCACCCGCATGGGTTGCCCACCCTTGAAGCTAGTTCTGGATGGGACAGACACAAGGTAACTGACCCACAGCACCCCTCCTCCCTCGTATTCACTGGGGGTAGAAGCCCTGTTTGGATCTTGTGTTCCTCTTCCCAAGAGCCTAGGGAAGATGACCCCACCCCAGCCACTGGGAGTAAGTGTTGATTCCCTGAAAGTCCATCCTGGTAATTTCCTTTCCCTTCTCGTGACTGCTCTAGAATGTCCCGGGCTCCTTGGAGCAGTTTCCCTCCCTAATATAAAGAAACTGGTGCTTTCTGCTGGATTTTGGATGTGGTGATGAGAGGGTCTGAGGTGTGAGGTTGCTATAGCCCTCTTGTGACTAAAGGGAAGGTTCAGGAGAACGTCAAAGGTGCTCATGCAGATGCTGTTCCGCTGCTGGAGCCTCCTTGCCGCAGGACTTCTTGTTAGGTGAGTTAATACATGTTGTTATCTAAGCCACTTCAGGATGCATAGTCAAAAACATCTTTTAAGCTGGGGTTCTTAGCAAGGGGTCCGTGAGCTTGAATTGAAATTCAAAAAACATTACTCTTGTGGGGACGTGTTGGTGCAGGTGTGATCTATTTATTAAACAATACACAGTATAGTGTGAACTTAGTAAGGTGTCCGTGGTTTTCACTCAACTGGCAAAGGGGTCCTTGGAACAAAAAAGGTTAAGAACCCCTGCTTTAAGGCACAGTGAGAGATGGAGACATAAGACAATAAACTCTGAAGGACCTTGAAAGCTTCATCCACTCCCAGCTTCTTTCTAGGGATCAGTAGATGTCCTTATTCCCTTGTTGTCCTTACAGCAGAATTTGGAATTAGGCCTCACATGAAAGATGGAGAGTGACCCTATATGGTAGATTTAAGCTGCTTCTTTTGGATGCATTTGCCAGGTGTGTGGTTGACTATGAGTGGCACCCATAAGTGAATGCTACTCTTTTAGCATCAGATTTTAGCTTCTGGAGGGTTGGGGGTTGTGTGTCCTGCCTCAGAGAAACACGTACTGGGTACCAGTCCAGGGGCTGAATATATAATACATAGAAGACATAGAATAAATATTCATGTTCTCTCCTGTTTTTTTGTTTTTAATAGTTGTTTAATCATCAAATTGAATGAAATGGTCAAGGTTCTTTGGGTCTGTTTAAACTAAAAAACCAAGGACTGCTTTTGCTGGTCAGAGCAGAAGGCTTAAAAATGTGTAGGAACACTTGTATGATTCAACAAAACTGAAAAAGTGGTCACTGAACATATTGAATACTTATTAAATACTTAATAAGATTGAAAATTTGAGTATGACCATCTCCAGGGAGGGCAAAGAATTTAATAGCAAGATGCTCATAAGTCTTGAAAAGACCCTGACCAAAGTAGATACACACTCAGCCAAAAAATAGATGGAGGTGCTCAGCTTTATTAGAAATCGGGTGAAGGCAAATTTGAACCACAGTGAGATGCCACTGAACACCCATCAGATGGCAGAAATTTAAAAGTAAAAAAATAAAAATAAAAAAACCAAGTGTGGGCAAGGATAAGGAGCAAAGAGAACTCACTTGCACTCCTGGTGGGAGTGTAAGGTATTACGAACACCTTGGATGAAGTTTGGCATTATCCAGTAAACTTTAAGGTATACATATCCTGCCCCTCAGCAATTTCATTCTCAGGTAAATATACCAAATACTGGAAACAACTTGAATAACCATAAAAAATAAAGTGGGTAAATAGTTTGTGGTACACTCATACCATAGAACATTATACAGCAATGAAAAGGAACAAACTACCATTACCTTCAACTACCTGGGTAAATTAGATTTCCTATTTGGGCATGGCTACTTAGAGTGATGTGCTGAAACAAATAACCTCTCTAAGCCACGGTTTCTTCACTTGGAAATCAGCACTAATCATGCCTGCTTTATAGCTTTGGTGTGGGGTAAACCCATTCTCACTGTGGATTAGCCATCTAAAGGAGCACTTGGCAGTCTGCAGGTTGCCTAGCAGCTTCCCCCCTTGGAGTCAGGGACGCCTCCACCAGTGGGGTTGGAAAACCCTTCATGCTGACTCTCCAAAGGAGCTTTGAATAGACCTAGTGATTGTGTACACTGGGAGTAGAAAGGGATTGTTTTAAAGGGAAAGAGGACTCATTGGGAAACCAGGAGAGACAAGGAGAAAATGGAAGCAGAAGTTCCTTCTTCAGAGAGGAGGTCCAAACAGATTATGATGGGGAAGTGGATTTGGCTCAAGGGATGGAGCATCCACCTACCACATGGGAGGTCCAAGGTTCAAACCCAGGGCCTCCTGAGCTGTATGATGAGCTGACCCACGCTTGGTCCTGATGCACACAAGGAGTGCCGTGCCATACAGGGTGTCCCCTGCATAGGGGAACCCCATGTGCAAGGAGTGTGCCCTGTAAGGAGAGCTGCCCAGCCCGAAAAAAGTGCACACATGGAGAGCTGACGCAACAAGATGATGCAACAAAAAGAGACACAGATTGCTGGTGCCACTGACAAGAATCCAAACGGACACAGAAGAACACACAGTGAATGGACACAGAGAGCAAACAACTGGGGGGGGGGGAGGGCAGGAAAGGGGAGAAAAATAAATTTTAAAAATAAAAATTAAAAAAAAAAAACAGGTTATGATGAACCTCGTTTAGCTGAGACCACACCTCTTGGATTTAAGGGTCCCCAACCTGGAGATAATGTGTGAGGGCATGACTTAGAATGTACAGAGTGGAGACCAAATGGGAAATTTCCCTGTAAAGAGGAGAAAGATGGATTTGAACCCTTGAGAAATGGAAATGGCAGAGGTTGGGTGAGAAAATAGGACTTATGGAGGCAGCTAGGGAGCAGGGCTGAGGTGGGAAGAAGGGGACATCAGGGACCAAAGGACAAAGGAGACAGGTCGCTTAGTCAAAACTGACCCCTGTTGCTCAGGGCAGTTGAATACCATTCACTTTGGCCCTTCAACCTTCCACCCATACTCAGCCCAGCAAGCACCCAAGTGGCTGGTCCTCAGGAAAAGCAGACTGCAGAACCCAGATGTCAGCTCCTTTGTAAAACTCAAACTGCCACTCCATGGACTGTGGAAAGCCCAAAGCCCACTCCCAAATTTCAGTGAACTCCTAGGGGCCTTACATTCTCAAGGTCACCTTCAGTTTGTGGATCATCCTACTAGTCAATATCTGCTGGCCTTGTTTCACACCACATTAACCCAGATATGGAATTCAGCCCTTTAATTTATAGATAACAAACAGATATCCACACATTTGTATGGATATTTGTAGCAGAATTTACTGAAGGCTGAGAGCTGGAGAGATTTATGCTGCAGTGTCGCAAACTGTTTAAAATGGAAGCGTAAGCACCCCTCTTCTTCAAAAGCCCTTGGTCATTTCTGTAACTTAGGCCCTCCCGTCACATCCTTTTCCCTTTCTTTTCTATGTTTTTCAGCATCTTTCTTCTCAGGAGCAAAAAGGAAATTCTTTCCATTTCCTCAAAATTCCTCCTAAATTCGCTCCAAGTGTGTATTTGTTTCAGAATTGATTAGGGTGACCAACTGTCCTTGTTTGACCAGGACTGGTGTATTCCCAGGACATGAGGCTTCAATTTAAAAGCTGGTACAATCCCAAGTAAACTTTGAGATATTTGTCACCCTAGACTTGGCTGAAGTTTTGAAATGACCACTCCAAGGGACCTAGACCTAGTAGAGGGTGCCTACCCGAGCAGCCCCCCAAAACCCCTGGTTACGGAGTCTCTAATGAGCTTCCCTGGTAGGCAACACTTCACACCTGTTGTCACAACTCATTGCTGGAATTAAGTGCATCTTGAGCACTCTTGGAAGGTTGTGACTGGTTTCCTCCAGACCTTGCCCAATGAGCCTTTTCCCTTTGCTGGTTTTGCGTTGTATCCTCTTTCTGTAATAAGTCTGTGAGTATGACTATATGCTGAGTATCCTCCTAGTGAATCATGGAATCTGGGGTGATCTCGGGGTTGGTGTGCATTGGTCCACCAGCCTTACTCACCTCAACTAGCTTGTAAGCTCCTACCACGCAGGCTTTGGGCATCCAAGTGTCCTGGCAAGGACATCAACTTAAGACCCAGAATATATTCTTTTGAGACTTTGCTTCTCTCCTTCCTAGCTGTATGACTTTGGACAAGTCAATTAACTTTCCTGGGTCTTAGGTTTATCATTGAAAATGGAGATAGCGACCTCCACCTTTTCTAGTATGTTTTGAAGTTCCAAACAAAGTTAGCATGAGAAAATGTTCGCAGTTGTTAAAACATATCAGTGAAAGATTATTATGAATCTACACACTCCCACCATGACTTGGATAAGGAAAGCAGTCGATATCTGCTGAACGGATGAATCAACGTAAGTTATCTCACTTTTCCTCTCCAAGGGTCCATGGTACTTGGCCAAATTCTGACAGTCAAGGCACAAGAGAAACATTTAATTTTCAATCCTCAGGATTAAAAACTGAAAAAATAAACAGCCGCCACCAGGGTGTAGAGTTAAGACGCTCCTGTCCTTGGCACCCCTCCCCCACAACTCCATCCTTAATTGCCAATCCTTGGCCATGGGGTGGTGCTTTCAGAGCCTCCAAAACACCCTTAAACCATTTGCTTTTGCAGTCCTCCACTCCTCAGCCTCTTGTCAGCCACCACCAGGAGGAACACCAAGGCCTTAATTGATCAGGCACGGCAGTAGCCTTGAGAACTTGATTCAGGTATTGACTTCTCAGGAGCCAGCTTCACTCCAGCCTCCACAGCTAGGAGCAGCTGAACATCAAAACTATTAACCTCTGGCCCGAGCAGTTGGCGAGGCAGCCCAGCAGCAGTAATTAGGAAGTCAATCGGAATCGCCTGTCTCACTTACACTGGCATGTCAATCAATAGCAGCAGTGACAGGTTCATTAGGCCCAGGCCATGCAAGCCCTGCCTGTAACAACCTCATAAAATACACCAACGACTCAGGGCAGAGAGAAATCTGCCCGAAGGACTGGAGTGGATGACAATATGTATTGATTAGGTCTCCAGCAATTTATGAAGTGCTACTTGTTGGCCAACCTTTCTGACTCAGTGCTAAATTTTCCCAGTGAGTTGCAAGATGAAACCAAATATTACCCTTTAAAAAAATGAGAGGAAGCAAGCTGTTGTCTGAAAGGGCATTTTTCACATTATTTACTCCTAGCAAATAATCTATCGGGGTAAAACTTCAATAGTTACTTAAGGCTGAGGCGATACCTTTGTCTCTGTGACCATCAGACTTTGAAAGAAGACATCCATCTGAAGAAGAAAAAATATGATTTGACGTGTGATTAGGCAAGACTTTACCTTTGGAGAGACAGGGTGATTTAGGCATTCATTTCTTCTTGGCGTTTTTAATGGCTCGTCTGGGTTTTCCAGGGGGACGGCTGACACCTGGGTTTTCAGAGCTAATTTAAAAGCTCAATAGAAGAGGGTGGGGGTGGGGGGCGATGACAGGATATCTTCTGGCTCCTTCCCCACCCTCATGGGTGACACTGCTTGACCACATTTGCTAGAGACCTTGCTTGTCCCGAAGCCTTCTGAATAACAGGGTGGTTATTCCAAACCTCGTTCTTGGCTGTGGCCTTGAAAATACAAAGGAGGGGTAACGTGTTCACTGCTTAACCAGCCTTACAAGTTGCTTCACTGGGACAGAGCCAGAGGCATGTGGAATGCTGACTGTCTCCTGCTAGTCAAATGTCTCCTGATATTTGCCTCCATATTCAGTTGTCAAGGGCAAATGCATCTATGCATATGAGTTTATCATCAGGGTGCAGGCTTGAGGCACTTGCTGCTTTTTTTTTGTAAGACTCTAAAAACTCATGACATGCCCCAAAGCAAGTCCCTGTTTGGACTATCCCCAAGGCATGTCCCTGGCACAAAGAGCTTGCACACTAACACAGAGGTATGGCCATGAGCTGCAGGTCGTAAGGGGCTGAATTGACGTCCCTGCTGTCTCCAACTAGCTATGTAACCTCGAGGAGGACCCCTACCTCTCTAAGTTTAGTTTCTTCGTTTATGAAATAGGATAAAAAATTTATTGCTTCATCTATCTAACATGGTTATTGTTAGTCTCAGATGAAATAATGGGTCAGAAGCATTTTGTAAAATATAGTATAGAGTGTAAAAGTATGTTTAGAGAGAGAATATCAACCTCATTCACTTCATCTCTCAACCACAAGGAGAGGTTCCAAATGGTTTTATGGAAATTGAGATGTTTCTCCCCTAACATCTCAAGGGCATACCCAGATCATTCAATCAGCAAACATTTATTGAACTTTCTAAGAGACTATGGTTGATCTGTACCACCTCCTTCTCTAGTTTAGGTTACAGGACCTCATTAACAGAGCTGGGAAAGGGAAAACAATGGTTAGTCTCAGGTAAATTCCAAGGCAGAAATTCCTTTTGTCCCATAGGTTCCAGGGATCTGACTTATGTGCTCCTAATCCCCAGTCGTACCAGGCTGCGGGCTTCACCCAACTTCTTCTCTGGGGTTCTTTTTCTTTTGGGAACTGGTTGCCATTTCCCCAGTCACTATCCTCACATCCTCAACACAAAAATTGGAATTTAACTGATAGTCGTTGCAAAAACAAAATAAAAACAGAAAAACAAAAAACAAATCAACCCTCCATTTCAGACACATCGTAGCTGAAGTCTTCACTCCTCTGTCTTGAGATGTTCAGTGGAGCCAGGCTGGCCTTTTTCATTTCCTCCTCCCTGATCACTTGTTCTTATGGTTCTGTGAAGTCTGGTTCTTGCCTTGTAGATCTGCTGCCCCAATTCTGAGTAGATTGGATGTCAGACCAGATATTCAGATTGAGGCTGGCAGTTGAATTGGGTTGGAATAGCTGCTAGGGCTAGGGGATTCTCAGTCCCTTCTGGACCCTTCTGCCTAATTTAGCATTTGGACCTGAGATCCCAGGCCATGGGATTGGAGGCAGGGGCTGCCTCCAGTAAAGAAAGCAAATCTGATCCCCAGGGACTCTGCCCGTGGACCCCAAACTATGACTCTTGAACAAAGACCTCTTCCATAGACTATTTAACTGTTTGTTTGTTTATTTTTAAAGTGTATTGACAAGCTTGTTACAGGACTGGTTCTATCCGTAGGTGAAGGTTGACTTCTTGGACCTGTGGTCCTAGCTTGATATCTGAACCTGGTCTCATTGGGGAGGATGTGGCCTTCATGGAGGGCACCATCTTCCCCAGGATCTGTCTACATGATCTGGCCTTTAACCAGCTCTGGCAGATAGTCTTCTCCTCCTGCTTCAAACTTTCTCCCCATTTGGATTGACCGCCAAGCTCCTGTTTGGGTTCTGAGGAACCTCTGGTTTATAGCTCATTGGCCAAGCAGAGATGTTGACATATCTTGAGGTCAAACCCTCCTTGTTCAGGGTATACCACCCACTCATCAACCGAGGTTCTCCTCTCTGCTTTATCACTTAGGAATGGGTTCTGCCTTCTTTCCCCAGGGGGCCCCTCACAAGTCCCCAAACAGGAGCGAGCCTCTATAAGCTAAAATCCTACAAAGCAATAGAACATCATTCTCACCAGGAAAAAGACAGCCCAAATTGTGTCCTCTACACCCACTTCCTGCTTTTTAAAGCCCTTCCATCGCCATGAGCTTCTTTCCTCCTGACAATAACCTATGAGCTGATCCAGACACAATGTTAGTCCCAGGAAAGAGAACAATGGCAGTGATGTCCCCCCCTAGGGGGGCAGGCACTGGGGGAGGGGTAGATAAACTGGCCTGGACACTCAAAGGTGCTCTGATATCCCAACTCTATCTGCCACTCAGACAGTCCTCTGTTTTGACCTCTGTTAAGTATCATAAAACCTCCGAAATGTAGAGTTGTGAATAGTGTAGAAAAGCTAGGCTGGGCTCTAATATTGAAATTACTTTGTTATTTATATGTCATAGTAGCAGCATTTTAAGCAGAAAATCTTGTTAATAATAATGATAACATGTCCATCACTAAATCCTAGTCCCCAGCACAAGCAGAATATAAACACAAATCTATTATGATGAACTGGTCTTTGTTATAAGGAAAGCTGTGGGAAATTGAAGGGGAGATTGATTTATTTTAAAAGGGCATACTCTAGAAAATCTCTTGGTCCTCCCAGGTTCTCACAGTGGCTTTCTGTCTTCCCCATGGCTCAGGTTTAATCTGGAGACTGAAATGGGCCACAACTTGAGGAAGGCATGCTTTTCCCTTCTGGGGGCATGGCCCTCAGCCCTCCATACCTCATGCCCCTGCCAGTCCTATTCCAAAGCAGCAGTGGACATCTGCAAAAGTCCAGAAGTTGATGGTGGCAGGGCCCTGGAGAGGCCCCCTTAACCTTGAACCTCCACTGGCTGCACTCAGCCTCAGGGAGCGTCCCCACCCCATCAATGGCCACACATGTCAGCTCCAGCAGGAGCCCCTTTGGAGCCTGTGAGATGCTGGCTTCTCTTCGTAGACACAAACATGCAGGGCGAGCCTTTGGAGCGCACTGGTTTGCAGCCGCTCTGCAGGAGAAATCCTGATGCTCCAAGATCTAGCAACCGGCCAATTATGACTTTTCTTGCACCTGTGCCTGTTGCAACCATTTTTATCATTTTGCCACGCTCCATTGACCGATGGATTTTTTCCAGCTTTGCACTTTTTTTTATTACTATTATTTTTATCTTCATCATTACCTCCGTGCTTCTGATGGCATTTAGCTATGAACCGCCTATGAACCTTCGAGCCCGATTGTGCCATGACAAAAATATTGTCGTTTACATTCTGTGCCAAAGTATTATATAAAAACACATCAACGAAAAGGAAATTCAGGAAGCTGGGAGTAAAGATATATAGTCAGCAAAGTATATAACTTCTGGCATATTACTGCTTAATCCTAACATAATTATTCTCATCCTTTTATTTGATTAACTTCTAATGGTTCCTCTTGGTGTTAAAGGTCCCACTCTGATCATTTGATTTTAGTGTCTGCTATAATTACCGATAATGTTCTTTGCAAGACAATTTAATGATAACCGCATAATGGCCTATATGAAGAAAGCTGCAGGGTTTCAAAGCTTTTGAGTAATATAAAATACATTAGACTAACACAAGCTATCAACATGACAGGGAATGTTTGATTTACACTCAGGACTGTGTTATAGCTTCATGGAATTTTTTTTCTTTTCCTTTTTCAATTTTTTTTTTCTTTTTGCAGCCGTTTACAATAAATGACAGAACAGTTGGACAATCTGCAACTTGCTGTTTGCAAAAAAAATGTATCACAAAGTTTGGAGTGGTGCAGTGGCAGCTCAGGGAGCTCTGCGGGGAAAGGCGTGCTCGGGCCGAGCTGGGACAAGAGCCGCGGGCCTGGTTCCCTGGGGACAGTGACCAAATTAGCCTTCCTGTGGGAAGATCAGCCATGAAGAAAAGAGTCAAAGTCTCAAACAGTTCATTATTTTGCGGATCAGAAGAATCATCATTCTATTTTCAGTTACTCAGTCTTTCCTCTTCCAAAACAAGCAAATGAGAAAGCAAAAGGGAAAACCTGCCAAAAACAAAAGGATGATTTGGTCCAGACCCTACTGGCCGGCAGACTTGCCACCGCTCCTGGCCAGCGCCTTCCTCCTGGCCAGCCCCCTCAGCGCTGTTCAGTGTCTGGGAGCCTGGCACATGTGCCTCTTTCTTTTGAAATAAAGTAATCATTCACCATTCTGGCCAAATGCAGCATAATTGATGGTGTGAGCGGATGGAGAAAATTTCCTGTCAGGAAAAAAAGGTTAACCGTGGACATATTACACCCAGGGTCTCTGATTCCAGGATAATGGCATTTGGACAAAAGTAGGGCCCCGTCCTTTTTATAGCACTTTATGCCCCATTAGTATTACTGCAAGTCCCGGGACCTGCCTGTTCAGGCACTTAATCAAAAGCAATGGGTTGAAAATCATGTTCCAACTCTCCTCATATTTGATTCATTCCTTCTAGATAAGAAGAAGTAAAAAACCACATTACCAGCATCGAAACAGCACATGCATTATGCGCTAAGCAGTTGAGAAGGCTATCATTGGGTTTTATCCCTTTGGGTACTTGGGTGGACAAGTACTTTCCCATTCATCCATTCAGTGGGCTGAGGCAGCCATATTTCATTTCTTTTCTTCCCCTGACAGACAATCCGTTTGTTTTCCACAGATCTCTCTTTTAAAGACACATCCATGTCACTTGTTTTAATTGCAGGCTTCAGGCAGCAAAGCCCAGAACGTGCGCGCGCGCACACACACACACACACACAACTGGAAACCCACTACTTGGATGTAGCTCCTCTGAGAGCCAAATCTAATAATAGGAGAAGAACATTTCTTAGGGGAAGAATTAATTTATACACTTAATTACTCGGGATCCACTTCAAGCTCTCCGCCTTAACGCTTTCTTTTGGAGAGTTTTTAACTAAACACTGAATGTTCTGACAGACCCTGAGGAGAGCCTGCCTCATTCAGATGGAGGGGTCTGCCTCTCCCACACCCCACCCCGTGCCCCCTCACACGCACACCCGGGGAAGAGATGTGGGACCAGCCGGGGCCGGCTCATACTGGCTGGGAGCTGGGTGAGAGGGACTTGGGCTCAGTGAACTGCTTCCCCACTCGGATTTCCAAGTAGATTTTCTGCCGGATGGCTCAGCCCCAGCGAATCCATGAAAAATGAGGGTGACAGCCAGTTCCCTCCTCACTCAAAAGAGGCCTCTGTCTGTGGGATAGGCTTTTTCCTTTTTAGAGCGTTCACTCATTTGCCTATATCTTGACAAAGAGTCAAGGAAGGCCATCATCAGTCACCAAATTGCAAAGGATGACCTCTCTGAATTAACAAGGGAGGAGAGTTATTATCTGCTTCTGCCACAATCAGGAAAAGAGGCCGGGCGGAGCCAAACAGGCCAGGAAACTTCCTGCCAGTCCTGTGGGTCCATTTGCCAGATGGCAATCCTGGAAACCACAGTTCCCGTTGTGAGTTAGGGCTGGGCACGGAGGAACTCCCTGTTGTGTGAGAAGCAGTAGTTGCTGGCTTAGAATCCACCACACTGGGGAGGGGTAAGGGAAAGCTGAAGATGTGGGCTAGTGGAATAGACTCGGGGCGATGGGAGGCAGCCCCTGACTCTGAATGAGGCCCTGACCACCCTATCAGCCTTCCAGAGGGCCCGTAAATCCTTCCATTGGACTAACAGTTGGGGTGAAGCCATTATTGAAGAGTCCTGTTAAAATGCACACCTGGTACCTGGAGGGGTGGAACTGATCACCAAAGTAACATGTCATCACATTAAGATGTACTTAGGCTTAATCCTTAAGTGCTTTCATAGGATGTTTTACATAAATTCAGGTACCATACTGAAAAATACCCTTTTCAGGGTCTTATACCTCATTATATATCAATATAAAAAGCTCCATGTGTTACACAGATAATATTTTTAAACCTTGAGAAAATTTAGAAGAAAATTAAATTGACCATTTATTAAGCCTCAGGAGAAGGGAATGAAAATGATTTTTCTAAGCTTAGATGCAATATAGAAACCCTCAGAGGAAAAGAGTGACATTCTTGACAATATATAAGAACAAAACATTTCTGTACAATAAAAAGAGTCAAGGAAGAGACTGGGAAAACATTTGTAGCTACTATGACAAAGAGTTAGTATCTTTATTAATTAAAATTATCACACTGATAAAAAAACATCAAGTCCCAATAATAAGCTAAGAACACAAATATAATTCATAGAAGACATACTAGTAAACAAGAATATAGAAAAATGTTCAAGCAGAAATAAATGTAAATTTAAAAATCATTTTTGTATATTAAAGGAAACTTTAAAAAAAGGAAATAGCTAATATTGGCAATAATGCCTGAAACTTTCTTTTGTACCTTCCTGGTAGCCCTGTGAATATATAGAACCCTTTCAGAAAGCAAACCAAAGTTATAAAAATATCTATTCTCTTTTACACAGGAATCTCACTCCTGGGAATTTAACCTGAGAAACTACTCCAGAAGATGAAAAAGCCAACATGTAAATTTGTATGGAAATGTAAGGAATTCCAAATAGCCAAAATAGTCTTGACAAAAGAACAAGTTGGAGGACTCATACTTCTCGATTTCAAAGCTTACTACAAAGCTAGAGTAATCAAGACATGGTGTTACTAGCATACGGACAAGCATATATAAAAACAGAATAAAATTGAGAGTCCAGAAATAAATCCTTACATTTATGGTCATTTGATTTTTTTCCAACAAGAGTGCCGAGACTATTCAGTGGGGGAAAGAATAGTCTTTTCAACATATGGGGCTGAGAAAACTGAATATCCATATGCAAAAGAATGAAGTTACATCCCTACCTCATACCATATACAAAAATTAACTCAAAATGGATCAAAGACCAAATGTAAGAGCTAAAACTATAAAACTTCAAAAAAAAAGAGGGGGTAAATCTTCAAGACTTTGTATCAGGCAATGGTTTCTTAAACATACCACCAAAAGCACAAGCAACAACAACAAAAATAAATTGGACTTTATCAAAATTAAAATCTTCTATGTGTCAAAGAATACCATCAAGATAGTGAAAAGACAATCCACAGAATGAGAGAAAATGTTTACAAATTATATATCTGATCCAGAATATATGAAGAACTCTTACAACTCAACAATAAAAGGACAAATAATCCAATTATAAAAATGGACAACGGATCTGAAAAGACATTTCTCCAGGAAGATATACAAATGGCAAATAAACATATGAAAAGATGCTCAACATCATTAGTCATTTGGGAAATGTAAATTAAAATCACCATGAGATACCACTTCCCACCTTCTGGGATGTCCAGAATCAAAAAATCAGATAAAAGCAAATATTAGCCAGAATGTAGAGAAATTAGGACCCTCATACATTGGGATTATAAAATGATGTGGCCACTTTGGAGAACAGTTTGGCGGTTCCTCAAAAGTGAAACAGAGAATTACCCCGAAATTCTACTCCTAGACATATACCCAAGAGAACTGAAAATATGTATCCACACCCAAATCTGTACATAAATGTTCATAGCAGCATTATTCATAACAGCTGAAGGGGAAAACAACCCACATGTCTATCATTGATGAATGGGTAAATTGTGGTATATCCATACCAAGAAATATTATTTGGAGACAAAAGAGAAATGAAGTACCAATACATACTATAACATGGAGGAACCCGAAAAATGTTATGGTAATTGAAAGAAGTCAGTCGCAAAAGACCACATATTTTATGATTCCATTTTTATTAAATGTCCAGAAAACATGTATAGAGACAGAAAATAGATTAGTGGTTGCCAGGAGCTAGGCAGAGAGTTGTCTGAGGAGTGATTGCCAATGGGCATGGAATTTCTTTCCAGAATAATGAAAAAATTCTAGAATTAGAATACACTAAAACCTTAAAAGGGTGAATTTCATGGTATGTGAATTATTATCTCAATAATAAAACAAAAGGAAAGGAAAGACTTGGATAGTGAGGGCCAGGGAGCAAAATTTATGTTAATATCTGCCAGCCTGTTAATACCGAAGAATCAGCTTAAGCTCCAGACTTTTCTAGCCACTGGACCATTCTGGAGCAACAGCTTCCTCAGGAAACCATGAGTGGCCTCCTTCTGGCCACCACTGGTTGCCTATCCCAGGATAATGGGTTTGGGCTAGCTTTGGCTCACCTCCTGATCTCTGTGGCCTAAAGCAAATTGTCCATCCTATTTGTGCCACTCACAGAGCATGCATCACTGATTGTGCCCATACTGCAAATATTTGGCTATATGTTTTTCTCCTGTTGATGATAAAGTCCTTTAAATGGAAGGCTGTTCCCCCAAGACACATCCCCAACTTGGACATGGTGGATGTGTCTAAACATAAAATGAAGAAAATCATTAAACAGGTGTAATTTATCTTTGTTGCATCCTGCTCCCACAGCTCCTTCTCAGAGACTGCATGAATTTCTTTGACATGTCTCCTGGGACCTGGTGATCCAAATTCAGGGTGACAGGCAGAGGGGGCTCAGTTTAAGCTACTGTGTTTTCCTCTGGAGCACAGGACCAGGCTTGATACCCTCTTACCTGGATGGCTCCAGCCACCATCATATCAAGCATTACTATATCCCACTTGAAATCTGAACTCTCATTTGTACTTACCTATCTACATTGAGTTGTGGTTGAATAGTTGACAAAATGATGCAATTTGCAAATATTTGATTGAAGTTTAATTAATTTTACGCTTTTCTTATTTAGACCTAGTGGTTTGTTGTTTTTTTTTTAGGTCAAAAAAATAATTTCATAAGCTCTTGCAAAGCACTCAGGACCTAAGTCTTGGGTATCCTGAGGCAGAAAGGACCACTTTGTAAGTTTTATCAGGGAAGAGATGGGGAGGAATTTGGGGGATCAGGTAGCCCCTCTAAACCCCTAAAATCTCTCCTCTGAGGCAGCTGCTGGCAGGACCCACTGTTTGACTGGGCCTGGCTCTTTGGGTGGAAAACAGCTCCTTGGCCCAGCAGCTCAGAGGCTCTGGTGCCCACTCACTGCCATTCCCAGGACCCACTGCTGCCCAGGAGAGGTGTAGGCAATGGTGCACACAGGTGTTGACAGAGATGAGGAGAGATCGATGAACACAGATGCAAACTCATTCCCGCCTACTGGGACTAATCAGTTGGTTTTCACAAGCACTTTATTCCCACGTCATATCAGCCACAAATACCCGCTCTAATGCTCTGGATCAGCCCTGCATCAGCCAAATTGATTATATTATTTGGTTGATTTTAGGAGAAAAAATGAAAAAGACCTTTACCCTCCTCCGTTAAAAAAAAAAAAAAGCGAAGCATAAATAGTTGCAGGTTCTAGTAGAGTAGGGGAGCCTGCCTGCTGGACTCAGGTATTACTTTAAAGAAATTGAATAACTGTATCAACCTGAGGCTCCATCTCCAAACCATTGGCCCAAGATGCCAAGAGGCCTGGGGAGAAGACAAGGGTCTAGCTGATACCTCAGGAGCACAAATAGCAGGAGGTGAATCCCTAGGAAAGGCAAGGCCTGGATTAGAAAGAATGGGGCAAAACTGGAGAAAGAAAGAGTCTCCAGGGGGAGAGCAGTAGAACACGAACTTCTCATCTGCAGGAAGCACCCGGCGATGTCCACAGGGATTTCCTGTGGGGGGTAGAGTGGACCATGGAGTAACTGATCCATTC
Source organism: Dasypus novemcinctus (assembly GCF_030445035.2). Lineage (NCBI taxonomy): Eukaryota > Metazoa > Chordata > Mammalia > Cingulata > Dasypodidae > Dasypus > Dasypus novemcinctus. The sequence continues at coordinate 63,688,778 of NC_080688.1, forward strand.
TGCAGGAAAGGAGGCCTGGTAGCTGGGTTTCGGGGCTGAGATGGGCATTCTCTAGGTTCCTGGGACTACTGTAACAAAATACCCCAAACAATGTGGTTTAAAACAGAAATGTGTTCTCTCACAGTTCTGCGGCTAGAAGCCTCAAGGTGTCAGCAGGGTCATGTTCTCTCACACACCTGTAGGAAGGATTCCTTTCTTGCTGTCTTCTTTTTTTTTTGTCTAAGATTTTTAAAATTAATTAATTAATTTATTTATTTATTTCTCTCCCCTTCCCCCACCCTGCCCCCTGCGCCCTGGTTGTCTGTTCTCTGTGTCTATTTGCTGCGTCTTCTTCTTTGCCTGCTTCTGTTGTTGTCAGCAGCACAGGAATCTGTGTTTCTTTTTGTTGAGTTGTCGTCTTGTGTCAGCTCTCCGTGTGTGTGGCGCCATTCCTGGGCAGGCTGCACTTTCTTTCGTGCTGGGCGACTCTCCTTACGGGGTGCACTCCTTGCACGTGGGGCTCCCCTACATGGGGGACACCCCTGCGTGGCACGGCACTCCTTGTGCTCATCAGCACTGCGCGTGGGCCAGCTCCACACGGGTCAAGGAGGCCGGGGGTTTGAACTGCGGACCTCCCATGTGGTAGACGGACGCCCTAACCACTGGGACAAGTCCTCTTCCCTCTTGCCGTCTTCAGCTTCTGGTGTTCACTGACGTCCTTGGCATTCCTTGGCTTGCAGCTGCACCGCTCCAATCTCTGCTTCCGTCTTCACGTGGCCCTCTCCCTGTGTCTCTCTTCCTCTTCTAATATGGACATGGTCCTCTTAGAGACCACCCTCGTCTCGTGTGAGCTCATCTTAACTCAAGCACATCTGTTTTTACCTTCCCTGAATTCTCAGAAGCATTTGATTTCCTTATCACAGCTTCCTGTTTGAAACCCCTCCTTCTCTCAGCTTCTGGAATATCACTCTCCTGCTTTCCTGTTGTCTAACTGGAAAGTCATTTTATGCCAGCTCCTCCTCTTTTGGACGCACTTTAAAGGTTAGGATGGCGGAGGACTTGGTCCTTAGCCCTCTTCTCTTCTTTACGCTTTCTCAGTGTCTCACCTAGTCCAGTGGTTTTAAATAAAGGCCCGCTCTGTCAATAGCTACTGAATCTGTTTCTTCAGCTGGAGAAGTCATTCCAGACTCCTGCCTCTGCACGTTTACTCCTTTCCTCCAGGCGATTGTTTCAGAGTCATCTCAAGCTTCTTGTGGCCATAGGCACTCTTGATTTTCTCCCTTAAACTGCTCTACCCAGTCCTCATGTCAATAAACAGCATCACTGTCCACACCGTGGTCCATGCCTAAGATTTAGAGGTCACGCTTGGTCCCTCTCTCTCCTTTACTGCCACATCCCAGCCGTCAGCAAGGCCGTCAGCTTTAACTCAAAGCTCATCCGGTTTCTGTTTACTTCTCTCAGCCTCTGCCTCAGTCATCCTAGCCCAGTCCGCTATTACCTCCTGCCAGGGCCGCTGCAATGCCATTGTAAGCAGACTTCTTCTCTCGCCTCCTCCAGTGCCTTCTTCCCACAACTACGAACCAGAGCAAGTCATTCCTCCACTTAACCACACCTCCCGACTTGGCTTCCCAAAGCTCTCAGGACAAGACACACACTCCAGAGACTGGCTTTCAATGGGCCACACGATGGGTCCGTCTCTGTCTTTGACCTTGTCTTTCTCTTCGGCCCAGCCATTTCTGACCTTTGTGCCTTTGTACTGGCTCTTCCCCCGCTTGAACCCTCTTCCCCTCGACCTTCACAGGACCGGTTTTTGCTTTAGTGTCATGCTGTCTGAGAAGCCTTCCTTGGCCACCATGTTGAACTAATCTCCCATTCTCTTGGCACCATCTGAAGACTTTGCTTGTCACTGTTGGGGACTGAATTATGTCCCCCACAAAAGGCATGTTCAGGTCCAAGCGTTGGTCCTGTGAATGTGAGCCCACTTGTAGGCAGGACCCTTGAAGATGTCATTAGTTAAGGTGTGCCCACACTGAATGAGGGAGGGCCGTCATCCAATGTGGCTGAAATTCTTATAAGCAAAGGCAACTGAACATAGAAAGAGAAGCCATGGGAGAAGAAAGAAGGGAGAAGTCAATGGAACCTGGCAGAGAAAAGAGAAGGTGTCATCATGTGCATTGCCATGAAACAGAAAAACCAATGAACCCACCAAAGATTGCCTGCCAGCTAGAAGATGCCTCTGGAGGGAGCAAACCTTCTAGCTTCTGAGCTAATGAATTCCTGTTGTTAAGGAAACACATTGTGTAGTAGTTATTTTAACTGGTAGGAAACTAAATAGTCACTTGTTATTTTCTTGCCTTTTTTTTTTTTTTTTTTTTTTTGCTTCTTTATCTGTTTATTTACTGTCTATATCTCCCACTACTAGACTCTAAGTTCCCAGCAGACACCAAACTTGTACTGCTGGCTCTGACACATGGAAGGCGGGTGTCCAAAGCTAATCTCTGGGACTAGAGCTTAGAAATCTGCATTTTGAAAGAATGCAGCAACTAAGATTGAGAACTATTACATAAGGGACTTAAAGTATTTTCTGAGTAGGATGAAGCAAGAATTTTCATTTCTAAAGCTTGTGGAGGGCAATGCTTACCGTAAAGGAATAAATCTCTAATGGTGGAATTGCAAAACCTGTGACAAATATTTAAAAGATAGAGGTCAGTAGGGCCCTCTGCCCATGTATTCTCATGGCATAGAAAACTATTGTCCTTGCTGCCCCTTGTTGCTGGCCCTGTCCTGAGCTCAACAGCTGTGAGATAAAGTGCCTTCTGTCTTCCTTGAAAGGAATCAATAGGAAGAATGAGTACTTGGCTCTCTCCAAAAGGTCAGCTTGACACCTGATTTCTCAGGCTGCTCTCTTGATCCTTCCTCCCCATTAATATGAGTGCCTTCTCCTGCCTGGTAGATACTTTTCATAGAGCAAATTTGTAATCTGATTCTGAGAAATGTCCTGGGGAATCGAAATGGTATCTTAGGGTCTGTTTGGTTTAGCTCCTTGAAGGACAGTACCCAGGTCTAGAGCAAGCGCCAGGGTCTACCCAGGATGGGCATCTGTGTGGGCACATGTGAGCATGGGTATGAGAAGAAGCATGAGGGAGAATTGTGTGGGAAAGCAAGATGCTCCACACATGGGCAGGACTCTCTCTGCATGTACACGTTTCTATATAAGGAGCCCATGTGCCTACTGGTAAGTGTGCAGAGGCATGTGCAAATGTTTGCACCTGTGCTCATATGCATGCGCATGCATTTGCATGTGTGCTGGACAATACTTTGCCAAGAGCCCTGCTACATAGTAGCCATGTGACTGTAACCAACTCACTTAACTTACCTCATCTATAAAATGGGGCTGCTAACTCACACTGTTTTTTTACATGTTTGTTACATGGGTGTAAAGGAGGCATGGAGGGAACATTCTTTGTAACTGGAGAACTCCCAACATATTATTTGTGTAGCAAATATATCTACAAGTAAGTGAGGCCTACGCATGCTTACAGCTGCAGGTGGGCTTCAGGACATTTGGGCAGGGGGCAAGGGAGAAAATATGGGGATTCCTAACTAGCCTATTCCTGTTTTACTTAATGCTGACCATGTACAACCCCAGAAAAGGGACTTCTGTAAGAATAAGTTCAGGCATGGAGGGGACAGACCCTCCCTCCTCTCTGCTGCCTGCACCCCTACCTGGCCACTCCAGTAGCACAGGCAGACTTCCAGCATCGCCACCCTTTCCCCTCCCCACTTCAGCCCTCCAGTGCAGGGATGCCCCACTATAAGGAAAGCTGAGATACAGAAACAGAGGTCCCAAGCAGAAGTGAGACAATTAACCCCGGGGGTGAGGGGTACCAGGGCAGGCTGGGAGCCTACGGTTTGGAAAACATCTGGGCCCCTTGGCTCAGCACCCCATTCCCACCTTGTACCTCCCACCTCTCGCAACCCCACTGGCCATGGGGAGAAGGCGGATTATCTTTTATCTTTTTTTTTTTAATGAATAGATCGGCCATGGGCGCCTGGCAGGCCCCATCTGTCCGCTGCCCCAACTCAATTTGATTCCCATTCATCCGCCTTTGTTTGCCTCCCTTTTTTGATCAGCAGTCTCTTGGGGGGTGGGGGTGGCTTAATGTTCTCAACGACTTTGTGGAGCCCAGACCCCCTCCCTGCCGCCCACCCCCGCCACAGCCACGGCCTGCCAATCCCTGGAGGCAAGTGCTCCCTGCCACGGTGCCCGCAGCCCACGGGGAGTCCAGCGAGCCCCCTTTGGTGGCCGCAGAGGGGAAGCGGGAGGCAGGCGGTACAGGCAGGAGAAAGGCACTTATTTTCATGTCGGGAGCAGGGATAGCTGCTGCTCCTCTGGTCAGATTACACTACATCCACCGTGTCAGGTGCCTTCATATTGGGAAGGGAATGGGAGGGGGCATTAGATGGGGGTTCCAGGGGCTTCTCAGTGGGGAGAACTCCAAATCTGGAGATGCCATGGTGGCATGCCCTTTTAAAATAAAAAATGTACCTCAATATAAAACTTCACCTGTAATCCCACAACCATAGCACTAAACCCATTTTGGAAGTTGCTTATAAACTCCAAGGGCCATTTTTTGTTGTTGTTTGGCTTGTAACTCGGCATCCTGAGTGAGGAGGAACCCAGGGAGCCATCCATTTGAGAGCTGAAGGGGCTTCAGGAAGTATCACCAGCTCACATGACAGATGGCAGGCCCTAAGAGGAAAAAGCGCCAGCGTCTGGACTCCTGGCCCAGTGCTCTCACAACTAGGGTCAAGCTTACAGGAGAATGAGGGGGCCAACCAGCCATTCTCCAAGGGCCCTCAGAGTCTGAGAAATTTTAGAGGCACAGCGGCTGGCACAGCAGGAAAGCAAGGTTCTCCAGCTGCTCTGATGTAAAATCAGATCGCAGCAGTAAGGACTGGGTCCAGGGGCCTCTGCTGGGTGGACCAGGCGGATGCCAGACAGGAGGCCAAATTTAAGACTTTTTTGGTCTGATAAACATGGCTGTTGGGCCTGGCATTGTGAGCAGGACCCGTTTTCTGTCCCCGCCAGGGCACCTAGAGTGTGACTCTGTACCTTCACTGGTATACGATTTTACATGGTCACGGTCGTCGTGAACTGCAGCCAAAAACTCGAGCTTTTTGTATCTCACAGAGACCTTGTCTTCAGGGAGTTCACATCCTTAAAGAAATATAAGATGTGTACCCCGAAAACTAGAGGATGAGGGAGAAAGTTTTGGGGGGTATAATAGAGGTACAGGTAATGGACCACAGAAGTTCAGGCAGAAGAGATTATTTCCAGCTGATGGAAACAGGGAAGGTTTGGGGGAGAAGGATGCCTTTGAGCGGAATTTAGGTAGAGGGGATGGGGTGCTGGGGAGTGGGAGTCGTGACACATATTTGGAGAGTGAGTCAGAGAAGAAGCTGGAACAAATATGGACTGTGGACAGGTAACTGGGACAAGGTCTGCCAGGTTGGAGCACAGCAGGTGCCAAAGGCCAAGGGCAGGGGTCAGCTGGGGCAAGCGGGGACAGGGGAGGCAGGTAGAGCTGTGGTGCTTAGCTGTGGGATCTGGAGCTTGGAGAGAGAGGGATATGAGAATTGGCTGCAAGAGGACTAGGGATCCATTTAGTTACGTGGCATGATCAGGACCCCCAAAGGAAAAACTGTCTCTGCACATGGAGATGCTATTTTTCACAGGCATATGGGTCTTTGTGATTGATAAATACACCAATGCATTTAAAAGCATTGTCATATTCTTAGGAGATCTGAGCATTCTGAATTTTCTCAATTGATGGATGCTCTTCTCACATAAGATAGTTGAAATTTTTTTTTTTACTTTATAAAGGTGGCCTCCCACTTGAAAATGTCCTACCCACTGAAAGCAGAGGACTTAATTCAACTAGCACTTCCTGAGCACGTCTCCCTGCCCTCTGCTCAGAGGAGGCATGAAAAGTGGCAGTCGTGGACTCTGTCCTCCAGATAAAAGTCTCAGAAACAGCAACAACAAAATATGGCATGAAACGAAGTATGGCCAGTTGCCAAAGCCACTGTGATCCAAGGACCAAATGCATGCCACAGACAGCGCCATAGAAATCCGGGGAGAAATCTGTGTGGACAGGCAAGATAGGATTTGATTAATCCTTAAAGGGTGGGTGGTAATTGGATAGGTGGACAAGCGATCAGCATATGTGCTTCTGGTTAATTATTTATTTGTGTGTTCATCTGTTTGTTTTTATTTTCAGAAAAATTTAGAAAGTACAGAGAATAATGTAACAGAGATCGCTATACCCACCTCTTAGAATTAAGTAATTAATATTGGGTCTAATTTGCTTCATTTTGTTAAGTCAAAAAATACAATAGGCTGGTAGTACTGACGTCCCCTAAGTCTCTCACCTCCCTCTGCCAGTCTCCTTTCTGTGCCCCACAACAGGCAATCACCACTAAATTGGTGTGTATCCTACTAGTCCCTTTTAAATACCTTTACAAACATCGATGCATTTGTGATTAAAATGATAGGAGTGTTTTGTTTGTATTTTTAAACAAATATAAGTGGTATCACATTGAACTTATTGTTTTGCACGTTTCTTTCTTTGCTTGCTACTGAATTATGTGTGGTGGAACAGTGTTCTTTTTAACCTGAAACATGGTACGCTAACACATGAATACTGCACAAATTTTTTTCTACAATAGTAACATTGCAGTGAACACCCTTCTACACTACTCTTTGTGCACATGTATGAGAATATAGGTGAAATTTTTGGATTCTGGAGTAATGCATATTTGTGGATGTATTAAACTGTGCCACATGGCTTCTCAAAGTAGTTACATTAATTTACATTACTTACCACAGTTGGTCTTACCAGGCCTAATTTTTTTAAAAATCCAATGAGTATGAAATGGATTATATTTATGCTTCTACATATATATATCCCTGTTTATGAAGCTTATTACATTAGAAAATCCTACTTTAGGGAAGTCGATGTGGCTCAAGCAGTTGGGTGCCCACCGACCACATGGGAGGTCCAGGATTTGTTTCCTGTGTCTCCTAAAGAAGATGAGCAAGACAGCAAGCTGATGCAACAGGCTTGCATGGCAAGCTGACACAACAAGATGATGCCACAAGATGACACAATGAGGAAACACAATGAGAGACACAACAAGCAGGGACCTGAGGTGGCTCAAATGATTAGGCACCTCCCTCCCACATGGTAGGTCCCAGGTTCAGTTCCTAGTGCCTCCTTAAAAAAAGAAGACAAGCAGACACAGAGAGCACATAACAAGCAGACACAGTGAGCAGACAGCAAGCCCAAACAATGGGGGGAGGGGGTGGGGAAAAATAAAATAAATCTTAAAAAAAATAATCCTACTTTAAAAAGAGGTGCAGAGGCCAGATGTGGCTCGAGCAGTTGGGTACCTGCCTCCCACATAGAAGATCCAGGGTTTGGTTCCTGGTACCTCCTAAAGAAGACAATCAGACACCACAATGGGCAGGCACTACAACCAGCAGATGCTGCAACTGCTGCAATGAGCAGATGCAGCAACCACCGGGGAGTGGAAGTGACTTAAGTGATCGCCAACCACATGGAAGGTCCCAGGTTTGGTTCCCAGTGCCAAACAAACGATGAGCAGATAGACGAGGGAGGCATCTTGGGGCGGGGGAGTGGAGAATAAAATTTTTTAAAAAATAAATATATTTTTAAAAACCATTAAAAAAAAAGAGGTGCAAATATCATGATTTTGCTGTGTCAGAAATGCAACACACTTTCATTTACTAATTCTTACAAGAACATTTTAAATTGTTGACTTTGATAAAGGAGTTCAAATGCAAAAACAGTTCTTGAATAGGACCCTTATGCTGAGCTACAGATAGAAACTGTCAATCTTGTATTGGTTATTGTAAGCACAGCATCCTGCCGAACCATTTACTTATGACTCCCGGCCTTGACTCATACATAATTGTCAGTGCCGCCTTTATTGTACACTCGTGGATACCACGCAGGTATATACAATATATTATGTATCATTCACTGAGAGTGAAGTTAGGAGTGTAGCTAAAGCATCTCAGCAAAACCAGTTCTGGCTCAGTTTTTCTGGGCAACTAACAGTTATGGGGACAACTTCTCTTGGCTGAGAGTGGAGGCTTATGGGTGTCAATCCTCTGAATTCATCAACCATCATATCAGAATTTTACTATTGAAATATATGCATTGGAACTTTCATAATCACAGAAGGGGTAAGATTCTGAACTGATATCTTCATTCTGTCAAGTTTAATTCATTTGTCGTTTCTCCATGAAGACTATAGTTGACATGAAATGGGAGATGGGGTACTTTTTTGAGGTGGTTCCAAAGCTTGGTGGTCAGGGTTGGAGAGGGATGGGCCCTTCAGAGGCTCAGAGGCAGGAGAGCCGGGTTTGGGGGCGTTGAGTGCAGGGCCCTGCTGAGAAGGGCAAGGAGGCCAAGGTGATACCGAACCCCGCCGCCCTTCATGCCTCCAAGCCCTAAAGTGGCGCGTGTGGACAAGGCAACACCGTGAGCTCCGCGCTCTAAGCGACACCGACACGGGCTAGCCCTGAACTCATTATCCTAAGTGAAAGGAAAAAATACCCGGGCCTAGTTTAGATCTCCACTACCCACGGCTCTCTGCGGTGCACACATAATTTTAAAACAATTAAAACAGCTGGGTGGAAACTTGAATAGCAGAAAGGGCATATGAGCGGTGAGACTGTTATTTAAGTTTGCAAACCAGCCATCCTGTCAGAGGGAAGTCATGCCGGAAACAAGATTTCCTGGCGTCTGTAGCACGTTCTTTTCTTTCAAAGTATTTCCACCTCCATTATCTCGGTTGAGCCTCACAATACCCGGGTGAGGTGAGTAGGAAAGATCTTGAGGTCGCATTTGGCAGAGGTTAAGTGGCTTTCCTGAGGTCAGATAGTTTAGCAGCAGACCAGGGCATCTGGGACACCACACCCACCCACACACCCACGCACACACACACACACACCCACACACAATTTGGATATTGTAGCAGCACTTTTCACAAAGCTTCTCTCCAACTGGATTGCAAGTAAACTCCTTGAGGGCAGGGGCTTGTGTTTCACATCTCTATCAAACTCCACTAAAAAGACTAACTCTCCAAGCTCCCTTCTGAGCAGCCGGGGCTCTTCCGCACCTCCAAACCCGCCCAGAGGGAGGAAGGACATTTGAGAATCGAAGACCTTTCCGCGGCCAAGCCTCCGGCTGCCATCCTTCAGCCCAGGTGGGAGGCCTGAACACAGAGGCCTGTGCAGCTTCTTCGGCACGTACCAGTGTCTGTTTTTGGTGCCCAGAAATGAATGGGAAATTAGAAAGCAGTAAGACAGAGGACAGCCAGCTAAACCAAGCCAGGCGCCGAAAGGTACAGACCAGCCTCAAGAGCCGTGGAGACCAGGGCAGCGCCGTGCGCAATGCTCTGGACTGAACAGGAGGTGCTCTGAGTGACAGAAGGCAAGGCCAGGAGGCTTCATGGAGGCGGTGGCCTGCAGATGGGCCCTGACTGTTAAGGAGGTTTGGGTAGAAGAAGGGGAGGAGCAGGAGACCCAGGCAGGCAGTCTTCCTCTCTGGGTATTTCCTTTCAGCTCCTAACCCTAAAATCCCTCAAAACCACAAGCCCTGCGGGGACCTGGGGGCCTTCTCAGAGCCTCTCCTCTCCTAGTTTGGTCACCCCCTCACTCGTCCTGCAGAGATGAGTCAATTGCAGCAGCAGCTCTTTTGGTTTCCTTCCCCGCCCCCCTTCCCTTCAAAGCGAGAGAAAGAAGGAGATGGAGGTGGGGAAAGGAGCCAGGGGGCTTCCTGCAAAGCCCACGCTGACTGGCTCGGAGGAGGATAAATGACTTCGGCCGCCGCGCCGCCGGTGTTACACAACTTGTCTGTGTTGGCTGGAGACCTCAGTGATCCCCCTCTAATTGAAATCACTTTCCGCTGACCTCCTCCGTAAGCCAGGAGCTTGTTGCTCTCGCCGCCAACAAAGGGGCGGCGGAGGTCGCAGGAAATCCTGGCTGGGAACCCGAGCTGCGCGCGCGCCGCATCCATCTTCCCCCGCCGCCAGCCCCACCTCGCGGGCTCCGGAGGCTCCCCCCGCGGGGCGCCGGGGGGCGCGGAGGGCTGCGGGGCCCTCCTCGCTGGGACCCCGCGGGGCAGGGCGGGCGCCTGGGGCGCGGGAGGAGGCCACGCAGACCCTGCCTGGCTTCCTCTGCCCGCCCTCCCGCAGCCAGCACGCCAGGCGGTGGGCCGGGGGCTGGGACTGCCCCCTAAGGGCCATTTTGCATATTTGCGGGCGCCCATGATGGGCGCAACAATTGAGGGTGCTACTGAGCCTTTGATGGGAATCAAGTAGGATGCTGGGCATCCTTGGGTCTGCGGGACAATCGCACATTTGCCTAGCTCGACCTTCCAGACAGTCTGTAGAGATGAAAAGTCCGTTTTAATGATCTCAGCCCACACTGTTTCTCTAAAATACTAAATTAAATAAAAATGTTAAATATATTTTTGCGATGTTATCATATACTCTGGTGCTCCTGAAAGCAAACACCATGTAAATTAAGGGAAACCAGCTTTTTTTTTTTTTTTTTTCTGTTCAGCTTATTAAGAGTTGCTTGCATTTAGGAACATTGCACCTTGGATGATGGCAATTGGCATTTGGGTCTCCAATTAATATAACACATCTGTAATCAAGATGTATATGCGGGGAAGCGGACTTGGCTCAGTGGTTAGGGCAACCCTCTACCACATGGAAGGTCTGCAGTTCAAAGCCCGGGCCTCCTTGACCTGTGTGGAGCTGGCCCATGCGCAGTGCTGATGCGTGCAAGGAGTGCCGTGCCACGCAGTGGTGTCCCCCACCTAGGGGAGTCCCATGCACAAGGAGTGCACCCCATAAGGAGAGCCGCCCAGCGGGAAAGAAAGTGCAGCCTGCCCAGGAATGGCGCTGCCCACATGGAGAGCTGACACAAGATCACAGAACAAAAAGAAACACAGATTCCTGTGCTGCTGACAACAACAGAAGCAGACAAAGAAGACGACGCAGAGAACAGACAACTGGGGTGGGAGGAGGGAAGGGGAGAGAAATAAATTTTAAAAAAAAGATGTATATGCGTGTGTGTGCATACACAAATATACTTTTTTGTTATTTATTTACAAGTAGGTGCAAGACTGTCTCTTAGAGAACATACAGAAATACACGTTATTTTATAATAAATTGCTTTTTTTAATTTCTCTTTGTAATTATACTAAGAAATTGTGTTGCTTTTTTTTTCTCTTAAGGGTGTTGAGTCTGTTAGAGTTGAGAACTATTGTCTTTACTTTTCTAGGTCTGGGTTTCCTTCTCAAAAATTGTTTTAAAAGATTGGGAGACAACAATAACATGTGAAAAACAGCAAAATGTCACACAAACTTACATCAGCAGAACTCAGAGTCCAGGTTTCTGCTGCTGAGAGAGAGGTTGCTGATTAAGGTCCCTAGGGGTCCAGGCTCCAAATGTGGACCCAGAGAGCCTGGGAAGAACCCCCTGGAGGGCCTGAGCAGGGGTTAGAAGACCACCGGCCTCAGCGCAGCGCCCCCTGCCCGCAGGATAGGAAATTTCAAGTCGGGGCGTGGGCGGTAGGGTTGGGGTAGGCAGTTGTAGGGTGGAGTGGGGTGAAGTGGGCGGGAGTTCTCTTTTAAATTATCCAGAAGTTAAGAAGAAAAAAGTATTCCCTAAGCACTCATGACCACCTACTATGTGCCAGTGAAAAACCCGAGGCTCTCTTAGTAAGCACAATTTGAACCGAATCCATTTGAGTCCAGAGTCGGTATGGCAAACTGCCCCTAAAAACTTGCCAGAAGGCTTGTTTTTATTTTTGCAGATTGCTGATTTAATTAAGATCTTAGTCAGCAGTTTCAGCAAAGGCACTTGAGTAAGCCTAACTCCTAAACGTTAAAGGCAACACAAATGGAAATTCAAATATAGATTCCAGCCGATAGGAAGACATTTTATACACTTCTGAAAGAAATAAAACATTATCTGTACAAGTGGAAAACATACCATGTTCTTGGAAGGGAAGACAAGATCCTAAAAATTTCACCTTTCCCCCAAATTACTGTATAAATATAATGAAATTCCTACTGGAACCCAAATGGATTTTTTGTAATATTAAAGTATCTAAAATATGACATGAAAAAATATATATCTGAAAAAGGCTGTGAAAAATTTTTAAAGAATAGTTAGGGGAGGATGACTTGATTTCCGATTAGGTATAAAAACATAACATTAAAGAAACGGTATTGGCATAGAAAGCTCAGAAACACATCCTGTAAAAAATGGTGATCTGTTTAATAAATGGTACTGGCTATCTATTTAGAAGGAAATAGAATTAGAATCCCTGCCTCACATCATATTTTAAAAAATGAATGCCGTCTGGATTAAGGGCTTAAATGTAGACTGTAGAAGAAAGACAAAGAAAAGAAAAGAAAAGAGACAAGAGAAGGAAGGAAGGAAGGAAGTTAGTTACGACAAGAAAATTCAGGAATACATATTCATATATTCAGGATGATATACATATCTCCCAAGGGTCATGGTTCAAGGAAAGAGTAGTGTGGAACAAAAAAATGTTTAACCAACTCAGGAAATCTGCAGAAGTTATAAAGAAAAAAGGCATATTTACTATGTAATTAATATAATATTAATATGGCAAAAGATGCCATAAACAAAGGCAAACTATAGATTGAAGAACATGTTTTCAATGCAGATGATTCATAAAATATGAATATTTGAAATATACCAAAAGTTAAATTAAGAAAATGATAAAACAATAGAAAAATGGGCAAAGGATATGAAGAGAGCTGAAAGAAGATCAAAATCAAACCATCCTTTCATAAACATATGAAAAGATGCTTTACTTCTTTAGTAGTCAGAAATATACAAATGAAAAAACAAGATAGCATTGTACTACCAAGCTAGTAAAAACTTGAAAAATAATAACTCCAACTTTTGGTGGAAATGTTGGGGGAAAATATTCTCTTACATATGGTTAGAGGAAAAGTGAATTATTATATATTTTTAGAAATTAATTGGGCAATAATTATTGAAATGTAGGATATACTTATCTTTCAACCTAGCAATCCCACTCCTGGGAATCTATCCTTAAAATAAAATTCTCACAAGAAAATATATTAATCAAGGATATTTATCAACAGACTTATAACTGTACAAATGTGGAAACAAAATTAATGCCCATCAATAGAAGACTAGTTGAACAAATTTTGGGACATTTATGTGTGGCAATATTACACAACTCTTTAAAAGACTGCTTTGGGGGAAGTGGATATGGCTCAAGCAGTTGGGTGCCTGCCTACCACATGGATTCTGGGTTTGGTTCCCAATGCCTCCTAAAGAAGATGAGCAAGACAATGAGCTGATGCAACAAGATGACACAACAAGGAGACACAACAAGGAAACACAATGAAAGAGAAAACAAGCAGGGAAAAGAGGTGGCTCAAGCAATTGGACCCATCCTTTCACATGGGGCATCCCTGGTTCAGTTCCTGATACTTCCTAAAAAAAGAAGACAAGCAGACATAGAGAGCACACAAGGAGACAGTAAGTGCAAACAATGGAGTGGGGGGAGGGGGACAGAAATAAATAAATTAAATAAATATTCTTTTTAAAAGACCGCAGTGGATCATTTCCTTTTGACTTGTAGGGATTATTATATATTTTAAGTGAGAAATGCAAAATGCAGAGAAGAGTATATAATATGGCCCTTTTTTGTAATTATGACTCTGATATATATGTACATATTTATATCTGTAAATGGCTATATGATCATAAAATATTATGAAAAGACTCAAAACATTTTGATTTAAAGCAGATTGATACCAATAAACATGGGGAGGGGGGAAAGGGGAGGCAACAGGGGGCTGTACAAGGAACCAGAGAGAAAAGAAAAAGATATAAAATATGATGAAATTTTGACCTTGATAAAATCAATATGAATGATATGACTCAATTTATGTAACATTATGTGTATGTGTTTGTAACTATACATGGAGAGAGAAGTATGAAAGAATATTCATTAAATATTAATGAAGTATTCATGGATTGGATATGTAGAGGCTCCAACCCCAAAGTAATTTATAGACTCAATAAAATTCCAGTTGATATTTCAGCAGGTATGTGTGTGTGTGTGTGACCTGACAAATTAATTATAAATTTATATAAAAATTCAAATGGCCAAGACACATTTGATTAAAAAAAAACCAAGGTATGTATGGGGTGGGGGACCATGTCTTATACTATCAAATATTAAGACATCATATAGCTACAGAATGGTAGGCAGTATGGTATTAGTGCAAAGATAGATGAATAGGCCAATGGAATTGACTAGAATGTCCAGAATCAGCAACACACATACATGGAAAGTTTATTTATGACAAAAGAGACCTGCAGAGCAATTGGGAAGGGAGATCTTTCCAATAAATGATATCAAGTCTACTGGATATCAAAACGAAGAAAAAGTGAAACACCTACCTCACACCATACACAAAAATCAATTCCAAGCAGGTCATAACTGTCAAGGCGAAGGATAAATCAATAAAGTTTCTGAAAGATAATATAGAAGAATATTGTTTCAACCTTGGGGAAGAGAAAGATTTCTTTAATCTGATACAAAAACCACTAATCATAAAGGAAAATATTGATACATTGGACTACATTGAAATTAAGAATTTCTGTTAATCAAAAGAAACGATTAAGAGAGTACAAACAAGCCACAGAATGGGAGAAGAGATTTACAACAAGTAAGCAGGGGAGAGTCATCCAAAAGAGTGGATAACTTACTTAAAAAGAAGTGGAATTGCTGGACAGAGTTCAACTGAAGTTTGTAATCATAATGCTCAGTAAATACTATAATGAACTTAGAGGCCACCAATTTCTTCCCTGAGAAAAGGAGAGAGAGAGACCCAGGCCCTGCTGGTATCCTATGACTCTGTGAGTAGCCCCTGGATCCTTTCTGGAAAGTGTTTTGAGACCCAAGATCTTTGTCTATCTGTTGTCAATAGGCTTGGTAGCTAAGAAAGAGCTTGGGATGGGGGGTGGTGGCAGGGGGAGGCTGTCAAGTTTGATCCAATTGGGGAAAATATCAGAGAATATTCAGATGAATTGTGTGGTGTCTCAAACCATCCATCCATCCATTTGTCCATCCATCCATATGTCCATCCATTTCATTCAATGAGACTTCTCTGTCTGGCACTGGATGCTGGAATAAAGTCATTCTCATTATTTTGATCATTAGACATCTGGCAATTCAATGAGTAAATTCATTCAACAAGTGTTTATTGAATATCAGCTATTTTGAACTCAACTCTTTGCAGAGTGAACACAAGAACACAAGAAGTCTTCTTTCTATTCTGAGCCATCTTCTAATCTAGATAGGGAGACCATTCATTTGCCCATCATAGTGATTCAGTGTAGAATACGAGTGCTAAATCACAGTACAGAGGCAGGAGCTCTGAGGAGGGAGCGCTGAGAAGGAAACTCTGAGTACGCAAGCACTGTCTGTGGAGGGGAAGCAGGGCTTGAGCTAGGCCTGATCATCTCAGCTCTCATCTTCAAAGAGAGAAAAAAAAGACCCCAAACTTGAAGAAATAGTGCAGTATTAGAGTGCAGTCATAAACATAAAACATTAACATGTAATTCCCTTATGCTTTTGAAAAATTACTTCATAAATGCAAAGTAAAATATTTTTCCCTTTTTATTACCTGACAATTACATATTAAGAATTTCTTTTTATGTTTAAAAACATATGCAAGCCGGGGAAGGCAGACGCCAAAATGTAATTGCTTTCCTTCTATAAGAATCAGATGTCATTTTCTTCCAACTCAACTCTGAAAAGAGATAGGAAAAAGCAAATTGTTGTATACATTAAATTTGGAAACATCTGATAGCTTTCCTCAATTAAACTATTTAAATGGAAAAAGATTGCTGTACAGCTCTATCATATCGCACTGAATAAAACCTCAGCTGAGGCAAATTGGCAGTGGCAGGTACCAAATGCAACGGCAATAATGAGATTGGACAACCCAGTGGAGGTCATTGGTAATTGTTATTATATGCAATATTGCACTGTCAGAAAAAGAAAAAAACCAACAACTTAGTAGCAAGCAGAGCCAATGTTGGGGACCATATATGTTGGGAGTGTCTGTGGCCACCTAGCTATGGTGATTTGAGGATAGTCAGGAAAGCATGAACCCCAGAGTCTTGAGTCCTGACTCTTGATCAAGGGCTCTTTCTTGGGCTGCTACACTCTCAGCTTGTGGAGATCAAACCTCACATCATATCAGCAGAGGGTTACTTAGCAGCCAGCTGAGTAAGGTCTCAAAGGGATGGGGTGAAATTAGGATGCAGGATGGGAGGTGGGGAGAAATAGAGTGCTGAGAGGGAAGAGGGAAAAAATGAGAAATAGTTGTGTGTTTGTTGTGGTTTTACTCAAGGTTGAGCCTGCTTTTTTTTTTTCCCCTCCAATTTTCCAGTTGTGGAGAAGGAAAAAGAAGAATTTTCTCCTGCTCTCCAGGTGTCCATCTCAAAATTCCAAACCTGGGGAAAGAGTGGTGGGAAGAGGTTTGGGCAGACTTAAGCAAGCCTGGCTGCACTAAGACCTGCTCTGGGGACAGTCCAGATTAAGATGACCAAGATCATTTGCTGCCCTTGGGGAGTTCACAGTCCTGTGCCAGTGACAGACATACATCAACAGGCTGATGCAGTGATGCAGAGGCTGTAATGGGCTTGACTACACTAAACCACTTAGAAGATAGGCTCTTGTCTAACCATGCTGGAGAGGGCAGCACATCAAGCAAATTGTCCTCCAGATTCAATCATGAGGTCACTTTGAAGCAGAACATGACCATTTTCAAGTCCAAGAGCCTCAAAATGACTGTGCTGCTGCCTGAGGGCCCTTCTATAGCACTCAAGTTTCTGGCATCCTCGAGAGCTAAGGTGCCTTGTTACAGAGGGAGGGAGAGCCCACACCCACCCAACGTGAAGCTCACTGGCCATGGTTAGGATAAATTCATCAGAGTCAATGCCAAGGTGTATGTACAATCAACCTCCTCCTCTCAAGGATGTCTTTGGTAGTGTTCCTTTGTGCTGAGCATGTTACCTGAGTTTGTCCAAAGCAACAGGAAGAAGACTTAAATAACCATATTGAAAAAAAACGAACCAAAAGCCAGAGGGGAGGTCAGGCACTGGGGGGCATCCTAATCCATGTGTGGCATTGAGAGGACCACAACCTTTCTGAGTTGGCAGGTTCTCAAATGTCATCAGGCCATTTTCCCACTCAAGGTGGAGACCCCTCCAAGACAGGGCTTCCCAGACTGGCTGTGCCAACATACTTCCTGGAGAGCTTATTGCAAAATACATGGGCTTACAGGCCCCACCTCTTGTCCACTGAGTCAGATTTTCTGGGGGTGGAGTCCAGAGAGCAGTAGTTGTAACAAGTTTTCTAAAGAATTCTGAAACAGCTGCTCCACAGACAGGACCTATATATGGGAAACCCTGTGTTACACTATGACTGTCCTTGCCGAAGAATTCCCAAAACCAGAAGCTCACACCTTAGAAGACAGCACAGTCCATTGTAAGCTTTGTTTAATTGCTATGAAGAAGAAGGTCTTTATCTGCAACTAATATCTGATTCTGTGCCAATTTTCTCCCAAAGTTTAGCTCTTATCTAAATCCTGATTAGAAAGGATTTGTGTTTAATCACTCAGTTGCCTACCTCTTCTCCAAATGACAACTCAGCAGAATGTCCCAGCAGGGGAAAAAAAAAAAAGGTTCATTTCCATCTAAAGGAATGGCAGTTGCCAATAGCAGTATTGCCCTCCTTTGTATATCTGCATCTTTCCATCCTTCAAGGTGAAGCCTCAGGTTCCTGGAAGCTGTGGATGGCCTTCAACCCTTTTGCCTCCCTAGAGGCTCCCTTCTCCTAGAGAAATTGTCGAGTTGCCCTGATTAGATGCAAAGTCCCTGCTCTAGCCAGTGCCCATCCCAGCCGCCCCCCCCCCCCCAGCTGGCAGAAACCTCTTTCCCTTTGCTGACCTCCTTGTCCTATTCCATTATTCATTCTCACACCTGGACCCTTATCCTGGGCCCTCTGCCTGGGCTCACCTGTTTTGTTACCTAACTGTGCATGCGAGTGACTCTTGTCCCCCAGCTTGGCTGTGTGCATCTAGAGAGCAGAAGCCAAGTGGCTCCTGGTAGCTCTAAGCCCAGGGTCTGATCGTCCAATTCCTCCTCCAGCCAGGACTTGTGGTCTAGAGGACACACCCCTAAGGCACCAGGGTGGTTTTGAGTTCTCAGCAGTTGTGGCCCCAGGTTTTCCAGTCACTTCCTGTTTCCTGGCTTTGCACAAACATACTTCCTCCCTGAAGGAGGCCTTCACGAAATTGCTAGAGACACTTGTCTGCGAGAGACTGTGATATCCCATGCACCTTTTGTTCTCAGTCCTAACATTTAATTAAGGACTGCGGGCATTATGAACATCTCTCAACTATCAAAGGGCATTTGAAACAACTCACAAACACCATTAACCTTGGTCTCAAGCATAAAAAGAAAGCAGGCACAATATGGTATTTCTTTGTAATCAGCAGTTAACGAAGTGTGCAATTAAGGCCAACGATAAAGTCGCAACCCAAGCCCAGTGTCGGGCTGTGTGGAGGGACACATTGGCATCTCTAGGGCACAGGCGGTGTAAAAAGAGTTGATATGATAATGTAATCTTATTTTTGGAAATTCTTAAATGCGAATTTTCAAAAATCTGAACGTGTCAGAGATTAAAGCTTGAGAAAAGTCTTTCTAAAGGGTGAGAAATTGCTGAAGATAGAGATTCTCAAGGTAGAGAACAAGCCTTGCTTCCCCAGGGACCTTATGAAAATCTCAGGGGGAAATATGAGAATTTAAAACTATTAAAGGAGGGCATGGAATAAGGAAAGGTTGAAAACATCTATCCATACCTTATCCCACTCTGGCCTTGGGCGGAAGGCGATCTTGCAATGGGAGCCCTTTAAAGAAGAAATAATACATTTTATTTAACCATCTATCCAGGCATGTATGCATCTCTGCTCCACGCCACTCACACATGTATACCCCAATTCACTAAAACAATGTGAGGTGGACAAATCCCCTGGGATAATTTCCAAGAGGGGCGCACCCCGGAGGCACTAGGACACATCGACACCCTGGTTAAAAATGCCCCTTTTCTATTGTGCCAGTCACTAACCTGGTTTCTAAGAGTATGGGATGAATAAGACTTTCTGTCCTCAGGGAAGAAATTTAGCCTAGGCAGGCCAGAAGCAGGAAGAGAGACCCTCTTCCAGAGGCTGAAACATCATGCGGTGGACACTAAGCAGTAGGGATCTTGTCAAACAGGATACTTTGGTTGCAAGAAACAGAAAACTCAAATTCAAAATGGGGATTTATTATCCCCAATACTAGGAAGTCCAGGCACATCTGCTTCTGAGATTTCCTCTCACCCCCACCCTCACCCTCCCTCCGCCTGGGTTTATCCCCAGGCTGGTTATAGCAGTCCTGGGTATAACTTCCTGGCAATGTCGCAGAAGAGGAGACAATTCTGCCTGCCTGGGTGCCTCTGTTTCTCGGTGAGGAAACCCTCCAAATCCCTAAGCTTGGCTCATTGGCCTGATGTGGGGGTAGAGAGCCCTCAACACATCCCCAAACTAGCTTCTACTGTAGGGGAAGATAATTACTGGAACTGACTTAAACCAATCACCATTACCCCTGAGTTACATGGGGTGAAGTGGCCACCCAAACCAAAGGCAGGGGCAGGAAAACGATGCTGGAAAGCATATCATTGGAGCTCAGGTGTGTCGTGGATGGGGAAGCTGAGGGGAAGCCAGGATGGTGAATTGAGGCCAATGGTGAAGGGCCTAGATGCCAGGCCACTGAGCAGCCTTTATTCTAACTCAGAGATTCTGATAAAGCAAGGTGTTATTGGAATGGTTTCTCACTCAGTTAGTGGAGGAACGGTGGTAAAAAGACCCAGTTCAGGAAATGTTCCAGAATACCATGGCCAAGAATCTGTCTTTGTGGCCTGCTGGCAGATGATGGTCAGCTTTGGAGAGAGGGGCCTTGACTCTGTCAAATATAGGCCTTTTATCATAGTCTGTTTTGGCTTTCTGCCACTTACAACGTTGCCTCAGTTTCTTCCTCTGTAAAATGGGCATAATAAATACTTCACAGAGTTAAATAAGTTATGCACATAAAGCACTTAGGAAATGCCTAGCTCATGATGAACCTTTCAAAGTTGTTAGCTATTATTGCTAAGGACCTGGAAGTGAGTGGGATTGTGCAATCATGGTGCCTCTAAGAGGGCAGCATGCAGCAGGTTTCTTTGGGTGGGTCTTTCCTCACAAATAGTGGCTGATAATTGCCTCTAAATTAAAGGCAGATGTTGGAACAAAGCATCCACAGCCCCCAATCATCTGAAAATTAATCCACATGTCATCTTTGGCTCAATTGCCAAACAGCATTTACACACCTTCCTTATACCTGTAAAGTTGAGAATATACCTGTAAATCCACAGTCTGTGGAGTTAATCTACTAACCTAGTTCTAATTGGTGATGTGCATTAGTTTGAGCGATTGCAGTTATGAGACTCACGTTGAACACGATTTTTAAAAAAGAAAGACCAGTTAACCAAGATGAAGGTAAGAAGAGTTACAGAGTTTCACCCGACCCAGTAAACTCTTCCACTCTCCTTTCACATACTTTCAGCTACTCTCCCTTTTCCAGGTGCTGCAAAAACCCATAAAGCCTGCTTGCTGACTTGGATTTGTGAGTGGATTATCAAAATTTGAACTCATGCAACCAGTACACACTGATGACAGGATGAGAAATAAAGTATGGTTTTAAAGGAACCAACAACTGGATAAAATTTGAAAACTGTCTCACTGATCTTGATTTCCTTAATTTTTAATTAGGAAAAACTTCAAACGTAAGGAATATAAGAAGAATAATACAACGAACACCTCTCTGCCCTGCATCCAGATCAAACAGATTTCCATATTATCTTTTTCTACATGTCTCTAAAGGAACCATTTGAAAGCAAATTGCAGACATGTTGACACTTCACCCCTCAATACACAAGATTGCATCTCCTAAGAATGAGGATATTTTCTTAGTTAATCACAATGCCATTATCACACCTAAGAAAAATTGCAAGGATTCCCTAATATCTAAACCTGGCCTTGTCCACATTTTTCTATTTTGGAAACTAGGACACAATTCTGTAATTCCTCTTAGATTATTGTATTATTTTTAAAACCTAGAGAAGTGTGTGTCCATGTGCCTTTAAGCATGCAGAATGGTAGTGTATGTGTGGTGTATATGTACGTTTGTATGGAATATGTGTTTGTGTGTGTATTGCACATATGTGTGTATGCATGACTGTATATGTGTGTGTACAGGGGTGTGGGTGTGTCTATACAGATGCTGTGTGTGTAGTGGAGGGAGGTTAGGGGGATCATATTTGAGCACAATGTCCCAATATGTGCTAGAAAGAAGATGCTTCATTTTTTTTTCCTCCAGCACATTTGAAGAAATAAGAATTACACTCCAGAAACTCTTGATTAGACCGATCTTGGCTAAGGAGGCTGAAGATCCTAATGGTTTTGTTCCCTTTGATGGATTGATTCAGGTGTCCCTTGTACCGATCATCTTGGAAAGGCACTGTCTGAAAGGGAACAGGCATAAAAGTCTTTTCGCTTCTCAAAAGGGTCAGCATTATCTTCTATTTTCCTCGCTGGGCCTGCACTGACGCACAAAGAAAGGTGTAATTACAATGTGATGTGCTGCTGATCGTGGGGGCCTGGAAATTCTAAACCGCTCACTCTGCTCAGAATACATTTCAATTTGGTGCTGTGAATTTTACATTGAAATGAGTTTTTTCTTTAAAACCCTAGAGAAAACAGCCCCTGCACAGGAGCATTAACAAATTGCTTTGCAAATCTAGGCTAAAGTGAACATTCAATTTGAGGAGGTCAAATCAAGCTTGGGCCCTACATCCCAAAGCCTGGGCCCAGGAAGCCCCAGTTGGGTCCAGGCAGCTATGGCCATGGACTTGGTCTCAGTCTTTAGCCAGTTCTCCCCTTCCTGGACCTCCCTCTGGACTGACTCCCTTGGGTCCTTCCAGATGCCCAGTTGCTCTGCCAAAGTTTTAGGAGGTTTAGGACTGGAAAGTTGCTGAGACCAGACGCCCTTGGATGAGCAGCCCTTAGCAGCTACACAATCACTTAGGCAAGAAGTACCCATAAAAGCAAAGACTCAGGTGACTCCAGGTTGGAATGGACCGCAGAGGGCATAGATTTCTACCCCTTCCACTTTACAGAGGATGACATTGAGACCAGGGTGAGGCCTTCCAAAGTGTACCAACTGGTCATTGCCACCATCAGAATAGTAACATTTCTGAGGGTAACAATCCACTCAGCATCTTGCTGAATGCTTTATATTTCCTCGTGTAAGCATTCAGGACAACATTCTCTGATAAAACTATTATTACCCTTTCTCATTTTAGAGGTAAGGAAACCAACCCAACATTTTTTAGACCTTTGGAGCCTGGGTCAAGAAAATTCCTGTGCTGATTTTCCTCCTCTGCAGCCCTGTGCTCTTGCCATCCAGATCACCACGCGTGTTATACTCTGCTCCAAGAGAAGGTAGAACTGGGGTCTGTCCACTCTCACTGTAGATTCTACCTGCTGTTTATCATGCACTCATTTTACAGGAAGAAACATTAAGGACCAGAGAGGTCAAAAGGGTGGCACACGACGTGATGCCCAAGGTTCCAGCCGGCCGTGCGCCTGCCTCTTAGAGTCATTTCTCAAGCGTCCAAACGTGACGGACCACACAAGTGGCCCACCATCAGCCCTTTCCAGCTGCCCTGGGCCCAACTTCTCTAGAGCAGTGGGAATCAATTGGCCCCAAACAAGCACCTGGAGCTGCCTTAAACCCAGTCCCCAGGGCCCTTGCCACAGAGCCTGGGCAGCTTGGGGACTCGGATTAAAACGATACGTTTTCAATTTGGCCTTAAACGAATTCACCAAATCGGCATCTTTGATGTCAAGTGGAAGTGAATTCCACAAATCTCAATTTATTTTATGGGGAAGTGTTATTGATTTTTTTTTTATCGTCTGCTTCTCCTTCTTCTCCCCTCCCAGCTGCCAACCCTCTTCCACCTGGATTGAATTGTTTGATTTAAGAGCGGCAGTTCAGAAAGGGGAAGAGATGCCTTTCCCCTTCATTCCACACCCCCCCAGCCGGCATGTCCTTTAGCCCGCGGCCCAGCACACTTCCCTTCAGCTGCATTAACTGTCCTTGCACCCAACAGCAGGAGCAGCAGGAGAGGGACAAGCCCTGGTCAGGATTTCCCTAGCTGGGTTGGAGCCCCCATGCATGCCCTCGTGGGTCCCAGGTCCTCACCTTCACGGCATCCTCCCATAGGCGGTCCCATTTGGCACCTCTTTGTAAACTATTAGGTCAAGTGTCCCCACGTGCTTTTCCTGTGTCATGTCATTCCTTTCCTTAAGACCCTGCAATGTCCCCCACACTTGCCCCTGCAGCATGCCCATATTCCTTGGCCTTCCATTTCTCCAACTGGCCTTCCATTCCTCAGAAGAACATCTTTGTTGATGCGGCTATGTGTCTCTCCAGTGCCAGGTGAACTGTAGGCGTTCCATGCTTGTTCATTGCACCAAGGAGGGGTATGTGGTGACTCACATATGTGCTCCTTGGAGACACCCACATGCCACTGTCTTTCTTTGCTTAGGCTGCTCTCTTGTCCTGGGTGCCAGCATGAGGCTCTCCCAATTGCTCTGGCTGCACTGACCTCTTGTTGCAGTCACTCCAAACTCAGCACGGCACCAACAGAACTATTGATTCCCTGCCTCTCCCTGCCCTACCCAGCCCACTCCTCCCACGGGCTCACCCTTCAGGTCCATTTCTCTCTCTTCCCTTCTACCTGGAAATAGTAGTACTTCCACCTTGTACGATGGCCAGAAGAACGGCGCCCAAACATGTCCAACTCCTAATCCCCAGAACCTGTGAGTATGTGGCCTTATGTGGCAAAGGGACTTAGCAGATGTGGTTAAGGTTAAGGACCTGGAGAGGGGAAGATGACCTTGAATCCTCCAGGTGGGCTCCATACAACAATGGAGTCCTGAGAAGCCAGGGCCTTTCCAGGCGTGGTCAGAGAAAGAGAGCGAGATGGAAGCATGAGAAGGATTTGGCACCCTCTTGCTGGTTCTGGAATGTGGGTTGCTATGTGCAAAGTCAGCAGAGGGGTCTCCTGATACTGGAGAAGGCAAGGAAACGGAGTCTCCCCTAGAGCCTCCAGGAAGGAGCACAGCCCCGCTGACACCTTGATCTTAGCCCAGTGAGACCCCTGTTTGGTTGTATAGCAATAAATCTGTGTTGTTTCAAACCACTCCATGGGTGGTAGTTTCTTATGGCAGCAATGCAAAGCGCACACAAACCTCCACAAATACATCCTGAAAATGACTTCTCTCCCTCTTGCCCCAGTCCAAGGCACCCAGCCTACTGCAATGGTCTCCTACTGGTTTCCCTTCCTCCATGCTTCCCCGACTCTCTTCTCCAGCCCTCTCCCTGCCCCACCCATCCATACACTCGATGGTCCAGCAGGAGCCAGAGCGGTCCTTTTGTTTTTGAACTTTTTATTTTGAAGTTATTTCAAACAGAGAGAAAAGTTGGAAGAAGACTACAGAGAACTTCCATGGACTCGTCACCCACACCCACCGATGGTGACATTCTGCCGTGTTTACTTGCTAGTGCTCTCTTTCTCTTTCTCTCAGATCCTACCATGCTGCTTCCGACTTTCCAGGGTGCCCACGGCGCTGGGAATGAATTCCATACCCTGCTTGTCGCAGTCTCTGGGACCGTTGTTGGGTCCCAGGACACCTTGTGGAAGTCCCCTGCTTCTCCTCACCCCTTGTTCACTCTGCCCAGGGCCCACTGCCCTTTCCCTGCCACCCACAGGACTTTCCTCCTGCTGTTTCATCTGCTGAGCACACGGGTCCCCCCTCCTCGTCCCTCAGCCCTCACTGTGATGCCATCGCCTCCAGGAGGAGCCAAGAAGGCCCCTGCCCCCGCAGCCACTCTCCACCACGGGGTTCTACTCTGCTCTTGACAGCACTGATCAGGGTCTGAAACCATCTTCTTTCCTTCGTACCTGCTTGTTTATTGGCTCGTTCATTCGCTCGTGCGTTGCTCTTTGAGAATGATCAGAGGCTTCCCACCTCTTCTCTTCAGCTTGCAGAACGGTGCCTGGTAGGTAGTAGACACTCCACAAGTATTTTGTGAGTCGCTCATTTTCTGTGGCATACCATTGTGCCCTTTATAAATACCTAGCTGCTTCATAGCTCTGTCTCTTTTCCTAAGGGCAGGGAGCATCGTTCCTTTCGCCTTAAGTCTCCATCTCTTGGTGCCCAGCACGTGGCAGGTCCTTGGGGTCGCTGGTTGAGGTTCCTTGTAAATGTGAGCTCTGTGAGGAGGGCCTGGGTGCCGTTCATGCCGCCCCTGAATCCAACACTGCACTCTGCCATCCAGCTGTACCCCTGATAGATGCTCACAGTCTCAGTAAGACCTTCTTTCTCCCACATCGGGGTTTGCTTTGAAATTTTTCAAAGTGCTTTTAACTTTCCCCTATTTCTATCCCCCTCAACCCCGTTGGGGGGGAAACAGAGCAGAGAGCATTAGCCCCCTTTGATGGATGATGCAAATGAAGCAAAGACGGGTTAAATGGCTTGCCCAAGTAGCACAGGTAATTAATGGCAGAACAAATCCCCTGATTCCTAGCCCCGTGCCTTTTCCTTCAGACCACAAAGCAGCTGCCCCGTGCCCCTCCCTTCAGAGGCCGAGGAGCCCAAACCTGATATTATGGGCACAAAGCTTTTAGCACACTGGCGGAGGGCAGGATGCTGTGTGGTTAGGTGTGCTCTGAGTGTGTGTGTCTAATTGCTTTTCATTTCCTTTCCTTTCATTCATATGGTCACTCATTCACTCAGGCAGACATTCATTCAAGGAGCATTCATTGAGGGCCTCCCACATCCCCTTTCTGCTTGGTATGGAGGAGGGCACTGGGGAAGAAGGTGGGAGTGACTCAGAGGAGCCCGATCTCACACGTGGGAGGCCCAGCTGACACACATGAGGCAAAGAGGAACATGCAAGCTCATACGTGACAGGGCGTATGTCCCAGGGAAAGGTTGCCAGCAATCAGTCAGGAAAAGCCTCGTGGAGAATGCAAACTTCTGAAAGAAATGATGGATTTGGGTTGGATTAGAGATGGCAAGGCTGGCAGGCAAGGGATAAACTCCACTGAGATAAACCAAAGAACTTGACACAGAGTTATGCACAGCCACAAATAATCAACAAATCCTTGCAAAACACTCAAATCGGGATTGACTCCTTCCAGACAATAATTACCCCAGAGCCACCTGGTTTCTTAGGTAAGGTAACCCTCAGCCCTCCAGGGATGGACCTGTGACCCAAACTGAGCTCATTAGGAGTTTAAAAACTAAACAGGGAGAGAAAAGTTCTCCTTTTGGGGGTAGATGTGGTAGATTGAAGTAGGTACCCCAATTTAGACATGTTCCTAATCTTCACATTCCCATGGGTATAGCCCACTGTAAGTAGGACTTCAAGAAGATTGTATTTTTAGCTAAGGTGCAACCCACCTGAATGACGGTGGTTCTTTTTTTCTTTTTTTTTTTTAGTTTATTTTTATTTTTATTTTTTTCACATTTTTTAATTCATTTTTTAAAAAATATTACATTCAAAAAATATGAGATCCCCATTCACCCCCACCGCCCCCACCCCACCACTCCCCCCACAGCAACACTGTTCCCCATCATCATGACACATCCATTCCATTTGATGAGTACATCTCTGGGCATCGCTGCACCTCATGGTCAATGGTCCACACCATAGCCCATACTCTCCCACGTTCCATCCAGTGGGCCGTGGGAGGATCTACAATGTCCGGTAATTGCCCCTGCAGCACTACCTAGGACAACACCAAGTCCCAAAAATGCCTCCACATCTCATCTCCTCCTCCCATTCCCTGCAGACAGTTCTAAATCTTGATTACTGGAGACTTTATAAAGAGCCAGAAGCTGAAAGTAGTAGAAAACCAGAAGAGCAGAAGAAAGGAGAAGGTATTGTCATGTGATAGGAAAGCCAAGGCACCCCAGGGAAGGCCAGCAGCCAGCAACAGAGAGCTACAACATTTGGGGAGGAAAGAAGCCTTGCCGATATCTTGATTTGGGGCATCCTTTAGCCTCAAAACCATGAGCCAATAAATGCCTGTGTTTAAGCCAAGCCGTTGTGTGGTCTTTGTGATTGCAGCTCAGGCAAACCAGGGCAGTAGCATATGCTCACTGAAAGGGAGTGAACACAGGTGCCCCCAGCCCTGTCCCTGCCCCTGTGTGCTGCAGGAGGAAATGAAGTCAACAAGCAGAGCCCAGACATGCAGAGAGAGAGTCAGGACAGTGACCAAGCCCCTGGACCAGGTACCTCTGAGGGCTACGGGCATCAGCCCAGTGCTCTTGACTCATGCTTTCCTCCAGCCCTACTGAGTTGTCCGTGAAGACCCACCTGCTCACTTTATCTACCTGGCCATGAAAACCAAGAGTTCTTCCTTCAGGCCTTTAGGCATGGCAGGCTTCCTTTTGTGTGGGGGTACAGGGAGTAGGGGTGGGGGAACTCATTAGGCAAAAATAAGGGGCCATTTTGAGGAAGCTCTCTTGGAATTCTTCTTCATCCCAAACAAGATTGCAACAGGGTTGTAAGGTTGAACTCTAGGCCCCAGCATGTGTATGCACCATCTGGTAGTTGTATCCTACTAGGCACAGTCTTCTAAAATTTCCATCAATGGGACATACATATGAAATGACTTATTTAGTTTTCTAGTTACTATTTATAATCCAGCTATGCTCAATTTCCCATTTCCATTCTGCAATCACAACTTACATAGATCCCATAACCTTCAGATCACTTTGGATGATTAAGGCTCTGTCCAGTTTAAAGTATCATCTCCAGCTCAGTTTGAATCGCATCTCTTAGCCTGACTCCCTTGAGTGTGGTCCCAGAGCAGAGATGATGGGTGAGTGGGCCGGGGTGGGGGTGAGGGGAGGAGGCTGGTCAGGCTCTGAGGAAACCCCGCTCCCTCTCCCTTCAGTGCCCAGCTCCTCCGGGAGGTGGGAGCTGGGAGGGTCACAAGGAGCGGAACAAGTAGCCTTTTACCCAACAGGTGCTGGGGCATCCTCTTTCTGTTGGCTCTTACTGCTTCTCTGTCTACCTCAAACAGGCCAGTAATCTTTTTTTTTCCTTCAGGGGTGGCCGTCTTCATGTGCTGACATAGTAACAAGGTTTGAGGGAGGCACATCTCACCCAAATGCACGAATGCCCACTCATCATGCTTAGCCACAAAAGAATCTGGGGCAGCAGTTGTAGGTGGCAAGTGTCCAGGTGAGCTGCTCTTGCGTGGCTTCCTGTGAGTTCTCTGGGGAACCCCGAGGGGCCTCTCCAAGTGCTTTCTTTGGATCTGGGAGAGCTGACATACCCTGGGCTCCATGTTTCCCAGCCCCTCCACCTCTTTACCTTGGGGGCGTCCACCTCAGCCTTCCACTGCTGGGGCACCTCACAGCAGACGAGGTGAAATGAAATGATTCATTTTCTCTTTCTCCTCCACTCTATAAAACTGAATTTATGAGTGTTTTCGCCAAAGTGGTCCCCAAACACTTTCCTGGTGTGTTCTCTGTGACCATGTGGTTCTTCATTTATCCATCCAGATCTTCAAGAAGAAGAGGCTGGTATACTCTTCAGGAGCTTGGGGTTTTATCGGGAAGGTAAAAATAACACAGATGCAATAACCAGGTACCCAGACAGAACAAAACCCCCTCAAAGGCTTCATTGCACATGGGTAGAGATAGGCAAACAGCATTCTGAGCATCTTCAAAGATGGACTTAGGAGCCAGATGGCCTGTGTTCAAATCCAGTATTGCCACTTATTAGCTGTGCCACCTGGGCAAGTTACCTCACCTCTTTGTGCCTCTGTCTCCTCACCAATAACATGTGGATAATAATAATACCTCCACTGCATGGCTTCTATTGAGGAATAAATTAGGTCATATATTTAAAGCACTTAGAGCCTGGTGCATACTGAGTATTCAATAAATAGATTATGGTTACGTGTGGTGAAGGCCAAATGCTTTTAGGGTCAGAATCAGCTGATTCTGCTGGGGGAATTTGGCAAGAATGAGGAAAGAAGCAGCCACCTGGTGGTGGGTGGGGAGGACCCTGGGTGGCTGTGGGGTTTGTGTCATCCCCCTGCCAGGGGGGTGGGATTACTGTATCTCTGCCCCTAAAAGAGCCTGTCTGCCTTAATGGCCCCAACTGGAAATGTGCCAGGGGGGTGGGATGAGCAAAGTGGTGGAAGGTGAGCTCATCCAGTGACTGGGACACCCTGGAGGCAGTGGCCGTGGTGGCCAGAGAGGGCATGGCAGCTGGGTGGCACAGCCCTGGAGCCCTACCTGCAGTCGGAGGTGGGGAGGGACCTCCCGCCAGGGCCCAGGGAGGTGACGGCAGAGGGGACGCTGACTGTGTAGTGGGCAGGACACTGAGCCAGACCTCCAGTTCCAAGACGTTAACAGAGGCGCGGACCCAGCCCCGGGGAGCCCCCTCCTGGGAGGACAGGATCTGCATCCCACCTGCTGGCCACTCGAGGTCTTGGAGCCCAGAGATGCAGCTTGCCCAAAGTGATCCGGGCAGGTGAGGCAGAGCCAGGCCTGGAGCCTAAATCTTTGGCCGAAGTGAGCTCTGGGTCTCTTTCATCCACGGGAGGGAAAGCTGTCTGGGATAGGAAGAAAACGGGAGCCAGACACAGAACGGCAAATTTCTCGGGCAGGCCCGTGCCCGCCACTCCCTCAAGGCCGCTGGCGCTGGCCTGCGTGTGTCCGGGAGGCGCAGCGGCTCCCCGGGCTGCGCTCTGCAGAAAGCCAGCCTGCAGCGCTTCCCCAGCATCTGCCAAGAATACCCCCGACATCATAATTTCTTTGACCTCCACCACATGAGTTTCTGAAAAGAACAAAACAGCATCATTCCCTGGCATTTACAGTTTAAACCTTTCCTATTCAAGTTTCTAACAAAAAAAGCCACCAACCCATTCTGGCCGTGATTAAAATTCATAGGCTTGCTGCAGAGAACAGATGCAGAAGCAATTTTAAGCCAGTCATATCCCAGGTCTGCAAAATTAATTTGACAGGTTTGCATTAAAGCACTGATCAATATCCACTTTAGAGCGGCAGAGGCTAACTGAGAAAAAATAAGTGACCGGAGTGTTACCAGACGAGAAAAAATGAATCTTTGAGACTTTTTTCCCTCTAAGCTTGCACCTACATCAGGAGTCCTGACCTCAATCCATTGATCGGCTGCAGTTAACATGACAAAAGGCCCGGCAGATAGACCGCCTTGGCCTACCAGGGAACAATCACCCGGATACACTAAATGTTTGACAGAGTGACTGGACTGCGGAATTAGTCTTGCCGTTCCAGGTCCGACACCAGCCCTGTCTTCCTGACTCCTCCCCGCCCCCTTCCCGCCAGTCATTCGCGGAGACCCAAGTCGTTCTAAACTTCCTCCCACGGATGGTGAGAGGAGACGGTCCTGGGGAAGCAGGGAACTGGCTCCGTTTAGCCACTTAGAAAAAAGAAAGCCTTTCTTTGACCAGCTCCTGCCAAGGGCTCGCGGCAGGCAGGGCCCCCGAAAGGTTTCCGGGGAGGCCGACCCCGTGAAAGGGCGACGCGTCAGGTGGGCTTGGAGGTGTGGGCTCCAGCTGGCTTTTCAATTTTATTTTATTATTTTATTTTCTCTTTTGGTGTGTAAGAAATGGGTTTCAAGTTCAGCCCATCCTCTGAATCTTGGCTGTTCTGTTCTTAGGCCTCACTGCCTTCCTGTCCTCTTCTCTACCCCGCTGCTAAAATCACACTTTGCCAATAACGCAATAAATCTAAAATGAGCACCAAGTAAGGAGGGGGCTTGTGCCAGGTGTGGATATGCAGGATTGAGCATTCCTGGGGTTCAACTCTCATCTTCTCCTGGAAGGTTTTCCTAAGGAAAGGCACTTTTTCCTGTCTCAGGTCACGTAGCTGGTGGGAGCCAGGCCATTTACACTTGGCTACATAGGGCAGTGCCACCTGATAGAAAGATAATGTGAGTCAGAAATACAAGCACACAGTCTCGAAGCCAAACTCAGCATGTAAATGCAATGCCTTCCCCCCAGCGTGGGACATGACACCCGGGGATGAGCCTCCCTGGCAACAAGGGACCACTATCAACTACCAACTGATGATGCAACTGGAAAATGACCTTATACGGAAGGTTCAATGCGGATCAGCAGAATATTCATGTCTACATAAAATACCATGACTTTAAAATGCTGTTTGACCTAAAGTAAGGGGGAAATGGAAAGGAGAAATGAGTTTATATGGCTACGAGTTTCTAAAAAAGAGTCTGGAGGCTGGCAGAAGGTTTGCCCTCATGCACAACTGAGCAGAGTCAGAGAGACAGATAAAGCAGATACAACCCCCAGATATTGGTTCCTTTGAGGGCTAAAGAGACCCATGGGAGTTATGGTCATGGCCGATGGGGTTAACTACCAGGGCAGATGGCCCCTCTTTGGAAATGGTGTTTATGTGTGATGAATCTGGACTCAGATGGGATCTCCCTTCATAAGACTTTCATGCTAATGTGCTGGAGGTGCAGTTAATGTTGGGGTTTAAGATATATTTAGGGGATTTGAATCTCTGGACTGACAATGTGATAGCCAGATCCTGAGCCTCAACAGACTCCAGCACCTACAATCTGATTTATTGGACTTACCACACTCAGCTAAGATGGAGGTGAAGAAGGACAACCACCACACCATGGAGCCTAGAGTGATTACAACTGAAAATGGGAGGATTGCATCCAGCATCCAGGTGGAATCTGAGCCTCCTCTTGACATAGAGGTGCAATGGACACAACCAATCCAGTGTCCACATAGAAGAGGTGGCATTGGATTGGGAAAAGTGGACATAATGGACAAAGGGTATGGGGAAAGGCAGGAAGAGATGAGAGGTGGAGGCGTCTTCGGGACATGGAGCTGCCCTGGATGGTGCTTCAGAGGTAATCACCAGACATTGTAAATCCTCACAGGGCCTACATGATGGAATAGAGGAGAGTATGGGCCATGATGTGAACCAATGTATATGAGGTGCAGAGGTGCCCAAAGATGTACTTACCAAATCCAATGGATGTGTCAGGATGATGGGAACGAGTGTTGTTGGGGGGGGGGGGAGAGGGGGGGTGGGGGGGTGGGGTTGAATGGGACCTCACATATATATTTTTAATGTAATATTATTACAAAGTCAATAAAAAATAAAAAAATTAAAAAAAAAAAAAAAAAAAAGAAATACAAGCACAGGTGCACTTTGAACATTTCTAGTAGCCACATTAAAAATATAAAAAGAAACAAGTGAACTTAATTTTAATAATTTATTTTCTTTTAGCCAGTATACCTAAATATGATCATTTCAACATGTAATGAATATAAAAAATTATTGAGATACTTTCCAACCTCTCTTGGGACGAGCCCCATTTCAAGTGCTGCAGAGCCACAGGTGGTTAGTGGCTGCTGTGCTGGGCAGAGCAGAGAAAGAGTCTGACCTGTTCAGTCCGGGATTCACTTTGGACATCCACAGGTGGGACCTTATTTCCATCATGCCCATCTTTTTTTTTTTTTTAAGATTTATTTATTTATTTAATCCCCCCGCGCCCCCCCCCCCCCGGTTGTCTATTCTGTGTCTACTTGCTGAGTCTTGTTTCTTTGTCCACTTCTGTTGTCGTTAGCAGCACGGGAAGTGTGGGCGGCGCCATTCCTGGGCAGACTGCACTTTCTTTCGCGCTGGGCGGCTCTCCTTATGGGGCGCACTCCTTGCGCGTGGGGCTCCCCTACGCGGGGGACACCCCTGCGTGGGGGGGCACTCCTTGTGCGCATCAGCACTGCGCATGGGCCAGCTCCACACGGGTCAAGGAGGCCCGGGGTTTGAACCGTGGACCTCCCATGTGGTAGACATACGCCCTAACCACTGGGCCAAGTCCGTTTCCCCCCATCATTTAAATAATCTAGAGTTAGGTAGCCCTCATTCATCCTGCCAGTTGTTAAATGCCACATTGATAAAGCAGTTGTAATAAATACTAACATCTCCAGCCCAGTGGAGGGGCCACGCTGCTCAGATAGACGTAAGGCCATGGGCAAGCTGTGCCCAGTGGCATGTCTTAGTCCTCCATTTACTGCGGTGCCTAGTACAGTGTGTGGCTTTTAAAGGCTGCATTGTCATTTAAATAGTTGAAAATATTATAGAGCAGTATGCAAATGCAAAGTCTTACTGGTATTTGTATTCTTATTGGCTGTGGAAACACACGGGCTATGAGTTAAAATCCCAGGGCTTGGTGACTGTGTCTGGGCAATAACCCTCTCTGATCCTCCACCCTTACCCAAGAGAGCTGACCTTCTTTCTTCAGCTATGACTGCAGGCAACTGTGCAGAAATCCTGAGTGATGGATGACCTCATCTGACTGGTCCAATAAATAAGGAGTGGACTAGCCATAATGTGGACTGGGTGCTGTTTAAGTCAGCATTCCAGGGTCCCAGAGAAGTGGGCCACAAGCATCAGATAGAAAGTGCTTGGGAAAAGAAACTGCCAATAGCTAGAAGAGGGGTTTCTTGGAGACTGGGGCTGGAATCAGCTGAAGGCTCTTTTGCTCACATACCTGGCTCCTGGACTGGGGTGACTCAGAGGCTGGAGCACATGGCCTCTCCGTGTGGCTTGGCTTCCTTCCAACATGGTGGCCTCAGAGTAGAGGAACTTCTTACATGGAGGCTCAGTTCTCCCTGTGCACGTGTTCCGGTGCACAATGTAAAGCAGCACTGCCTTTTATGACCCAGCCTGGGAAGTCACGTAGCATCACCCTCTATTGATGGGAGCAGTCAGAAGCCCACAGTCAGGGAGAGGGGACATAGGCCCCAACTGTCAATGAGAGGAGCATCAAATCATTTAGGGTCCATGTTTTAAACACACCACAGCTTTTCTCAAACTCAGTTTCTTTATCCGTAAAACGGAGATAATAATACCTACCTTGTTGGACTGTTATGAGAATTACATTAGGTAACTATTTAAAGTGCTCAGTGCAGTGCCTTGCACATGGTAACCATGCATTAAATGTCAGCAGCGGTGGCTCTTGGAGCAGTCCCGTCACACCTTCTGACAGCCTTTGCTCTAAGCACACGGGAACCCAGCCTCACGCTGGGGGCTGAGAGGGAAGCCTAGAACCCATTCTCTGCCATCAGGTTGGGGAAATAAGATGCAGACAAATGACAACCAGCAATTAAAAGTCGAATGATGTAGGAGAGACTCAATATTGACAAGTTCAGAAACGGGCGAGAGAAATGTAAGCCCCTCCGGTGAGAGAAGGCTTTACAGAGGAAGTAGAACTTGAGTCGGATCTTGAAGGATTTAGAATGGGCAGGACAGTAAGAGGCCAGACTTGTGGGTGACGTACGCTGATACACAAGGAACAGAGGCAGAGCTTGGCAAGTTCCCAAGACGATTTGGACAACAGCCCTTTGCAATGGTTTTAACCTCTTTTAGCTACCCCAGCAGTAACACAGAGATAAAAAGGAGTGTCACAATAGTGGAATTCCATCTGTCTGTCCATTGAGCCTTCCTCCTTTCCTTCCTCCATTTGTCCTTCCTTCCATCCAGTCAATAAATCCTGTCAAGCCCAGTTCTAGATGTTAGGATATAAAGACAAGTAAAACAACCTCAGTTGTCCTGTAGTCTCCTTCACAATCTCCTGGAGAGAGATTTTAAAAGAAGATATTTTGGTGCAAGGGTATTCTTCAGCTTCCCTCTTTGACTCTGTGCCGTTATGTGCCCCATGTGTGGGTAGGGCAGGCTGACACCTTGCCATCTGTTTATAGTTGAGCTGATTAACTGTACAGTGTATTTACAGAAACTAAGTCTGATCCAGCAAATGAAGGAGGAGGAGATAAACAGATCCACTGGGTATCATTTAAATATTACTTACTTGACTAGGGACTTGATATTCAGTTTTCTTATTGAATTCAGTTAAGGTAGGTGTTTTTAGCTCCATTTAATAGATGAGAGATCAGAAACTTGGAATAAGCAACCTAACCAAAGACAATCAGAAATGGGTGGCAGGACTGGTATTTGAAGCCAAATGGGTCTGGCTCTAAAATCTGGGGTCTTTCTCATGAACGCCTTAGACCCTGGAGCACCCTTGTGCTAGTAGGTTCAGGGCAGATGCTGCCACCTTCATTCTTTCAGTTAGTGACTAGAGAGGATCAATTGGACCCATCTTTCCTACAGAGCTAGGATGCCTCTGACACCCCGTCAGGAGAAATTGTCTCATTTGGGTTACATAAATGGGTTACTTTTCCCCTGCAGTAGAAAGTGCATCTCTTGTGGGCAGGGACTGGCCTGCCTAATTCTGTGCACACACACACACACACACACACAGTGGTACTTTACTCCTAGGGGACTATTCTCCAAATGTTGGTTGGTTTCAATTGAATTTTCCAGAAGTGAGACTGAGTTTTCATGGATTGACCCTCCCTTCTGACCCATTTTCACTGTGATCCCTGACTCCCGTTTGTGAGATTTATTAGCACCCGGCTGTGACGCAGACAAAGCAAAATTCATGGGCCCTTGGGGGAATGAGCTACTCCTGTGACTTCATTTGGTGCTGTAGGCTTCCCCTGTGGCCCAGGAGTGTAAATATCATCAACTCAGAACCTGTTTCTATCTCCTGGGCACTGCTTCCAATGTCAGCTCTTGGCACATCTAAAACAGAGTGGTCCCTCTCCTCCAGGGTGAAGGCCTCCGGAGAGCAGTAGGGATCTGTGAGCACTCAAAGGCCCTCTCCTCGTCAGAAGCCCCAGGCACAGAGGCCCCTGCATCCAGCAGCCTCGTTGACAGGCAGGAGATTGCACTGCCTGGGTGCACACCAAACGTGTTTCCTACTCTTTCAATGGATACAAATGGTCACCTATGGGTGTGCACATTGGTAGAATTATTGTTTCATATTCAGATGGAGCCACCAATTATTGGCTGCATTTTTCTAAGTGTAGTCACATATCCCCCAGCCATTCCTGAGAGGTGGTAATCTCATGAGGCTTAAAGAGAGACAGGATGGATGTGTGGGTCAGTAGCAGGGTCAGACCAGGGAGGTGTCTGCTTATTAACCTTCCATTTTGGCATCCCAACAGCCATACCCAGTACACACGGCAGGTCCCAGAACCTGCCACTATTAATATTGTCACTAATGTAAGGTGGGTTTGCCTAAGCTGTTTCAATGACAGTATCACTGTTGTTCAAATTATAGAAACAGGTAAACAAAATGTGGGGAATGGGGACTTGTTAGGATTGAGAAGTGGAGGGAAGATGGAGCTAGGTTGGGGGTCAAAAGTAAGTGTAGCTCGAAGAGTTCTAGCCTAGATAGAGTGACATAAGGGGCTCTGGGTAGAGCCGCTTGCATTTCTGTCATGGAGACGTTAATTCAGGCACACATCATTCATTCATTCAGCAAGGTTTTATTTGAATCTATTTTTATAATAACTTTTTTTTTCAAATTCAAAAAAACAAAATAATGGAAAAAGACAGCTCAATCAGTATGGATGCATTACTCCTAAAAAGTTCTTTCCTGCTATCTCATCTAATTCCAACTACTAACTCAATTGTTCCTTCAGTGTTCAGAAAGATAGAGATGAACACAGATTAGGTAAATGACATAGTCAAGTTCTCCTCATTAATGAAGAAAATGAAGAAGAAAAAAATGCTTAATCATATTCATAACTCACAAAATCAATCCCCATATCTTTTTTTTTACCTTTAACATTAATATAGTAACAACTTTGCTTTTGCTACAAAAATATTACAGTGTTGTTATTAACTATATTCTATAGATTAAATTAACTCTTAGGATGTTCTACTCCAATTCTAGAGAGGACATAGGAATATACAGTAAATAGCATAGCTCCTATCTGCAAGTCTAGGTAGATGAAAGCACACAGAGTCATAACACAAGGGAGATTGTGTTAAGTGCCATAAAAGAAGGTCCACAGCAGCGAAGGGAGTGTTCAGAGGAAGAACAAATTGTTCTAGCAGGAGGAAATCATGGAGGGCTTCCTGAAGGAGGTGACATAAGAGCTGTCTTGTGGAAAGATGTTTATGTGAAAGAATGACAACCAAAACCATAAGTGCTCTGCAAATAGTACCTGCCCTGACTACACAAATGGCCATTCCCCCTTCCTTGATTGGAGCTGGTCTTACTCTTCTGAGCAGAAGCACTGGCCTCACTCCTTCCCAACTGCCGCCACTGGCAGTGACCTCACTATGGATGGAAAAAGGGCTTGCAGGGCAGAATGGACCCCTGAGAGAATGTAGCTTCCAGGCTCTGAGGCCAGGTTACCTCTATTTCCCAGCCCAGCCCAGCCCCATAGCTGTGCTATCAGTTATCGTAGCAGGACAGGAGGTGACCAGACAGTTAATTGAATGACCATTTTTCAGATGAGATAATGAAGGCACAGAGAGGTTAAGTAGCTTGACTGAGATGCTAGGATTCAAACCAATTTGTGGGTTTGCTCTTTTGCCCACCAAAGAGTAGCTGGGTCAGGAACTGGGTTTCCAAACAGCCCTCCCTGAGACCCCTCCCCTCCTCCTCCTTTCAACTGTTGAGGGCCCTGGCCATTATCTGTCCCAACCCCTGTCACAACTCCTCTTGGGAGGAACCCCATCCAAGACCATCCCTGGCAGCACGGTGGGTGCCTGGGGGTGAGTTGTGGGCCAGACTGAAAGCAGAGGGGGACAAACACTCTAGCAGGTGGGACTGGACTAGGGCGACCAGCTGTGCCAGTTTGCAGGTTCTGTGAGGCTTCAATGCTAAAATCGGAGAAGTACCAGGAAAGCCTGAATGGATGGTCCCCTGGACAAGAAGAATTCAACTTAATGCAATTCCAGAACCCATAGGGAATGTCTCCTTAGGTGACTTTAATCACATACTTCTGTTATTATTAACATAACTGAGAGGACTGACAATGTGATAGCCAGATCCTGAGCCTCAACAGACTCCAGCACCTACAGTCTGATTTATTGGACTTACCACACTCAGCTAAGATGGAGGTGAAGAAGGACAACCACCACACCATGGAGCCTAGAGTGATTACAACTGAAAATGGGAGGATTGCATCCAGCATCCAGGTGGAATCTGAGCCTCCTCTTGACATAAAGGTGCAATGGACACAACCAATCCAGTGTCCACATAGAAGAGGTGGCATTGGATTGGGAAAAGTGGACATAATGGACAAAGGGTATGGGGAAAGGCAGGAAGAGATGAGAGGTGGAGGCGTCTTCGGGACATGGAGCTGCCCTGGATGGTGCTTCAGAGGTAATCACCGGACATTGTAAATCCTCACAGGGCCTACATGATGGAATAGAGGAGAGTATGGGCCATGATGTGAACCAATGTATATGAGGTGCAGAGGTGCCCAAAGATGTACTTACCAAATCCAATGGATGTGTCATGATGATGGGAACGAGTGTTGTTGGGGGGGCGGAGAGGGGGGGTGGGGGGGTGGGGTTGAATGGGACCTCACATATATATTTTTAATGTAATATTATTACAAAGTCAATAAAAAATAAAAAAATTAAAAAAAAAAAAAAAACATAACTGAGAGTACGCTTTATCTCTATCCAGCTTCTTGAAATC
Organism: Dasypus novemcinctus; assembly: GCF_030445035.2. NCBI lineage: Eukaryota > Metazoa > Chordata > Mammalia > Cingulata > Dasypodidae > Dasypus > Dasypus novemcinctus. The sequence goes on from NC_080688.1 coordinate 63,727,715, forward strand.
AACCCCTGTTTTATTAAAATTTTATATCTAACCTTTAAACTCATCACTATATTCCATTTTACTATTAATGGAACCTGGCAATATATTGGGCTTCACTTTTCAAGAAGTTTTGGATCACAGAGAGGTTCAACAATGGCAGAGGAGGAATACTGGTGTGGGATGTTATTGACAGGGGACACATGGTTGGCAGGGAGTTCTACAGGGCATATATCCAGGGTTCATAAAAATGTTTGGATATTTTCATAGTGGATACAATTAAAAACAACAACTGACGGAGTGCTGAGTTCCTAGCCAGGGGAGCTCTAGCACAGTCCCTAAAGGAACAGCAACAATCCCCCAAGTGCAACGGCAAAGACCAAAAAAGAAGGAAGGTCCAACAATGAGCCCTTGATACTAATGACTATGCTTGTGAGCCTGTGCACCTGAAATAATAACAAGGCCTAGAGCTGCAGGGTGCCTAAGAGTTACCTCCTGAGAGCCTCCGTGTTGCTCAAATGTGGCCAGTCTCAAAGCCAAACTCAGCATGTAAATGCGTTGCCTTCCCCCCAGCGTGGGACATGACTCCTGGAGATGAGCCTCCCTGGCACCAAGGTATTACTACGAAGTACCAGCTGATGATGTAACTAGAAAATGACCTTGAATAAAAGGGTCAACTCAGACCAGCAGAATATCTCAATCGACATATAATACCAGGAGTTAAAAATGCTTTTTAACCTGAATAAAAGGGGGAAATGGAAAGGACAAATGAGTTTATATTGCTATGAGTCTCCAAAAAGAGCCAGTAGGTTAACAGAGAGATTGCCCTTATGCACACCTCAGCAGAGTCCCAGAGACAGATAAAGTAGATACAACCCCGGGTATTGGTTCTTCTGAGGGCTACAGAGACCCACAGGTTCTATGGTCATGGCAGATGGAGTTCAATGCCATGTCAGTCAGCCCTACTTTGGAGTTTGTGTTTCTGTGTGATGTAGCTGGACTCAGATGTGATCTTTGTTCACAAGCCTCTCCTGTTACTTTTACCAGAGCTGTAGTTGGTGCTGGGGTTTAATATATACCCAGGGGACTTGAATCTCTGGACTGACAAGGTGATAGCCAGGCCCTGAACCTCAACAGACTTCAGCTCCTACACTCTGGTTTATTGGACTTACCCCACTCAGGTAACATGAAGTTGAAGAAGGTCAACCACCACACCAGGGAGCCAAGAGTGCCTACAACTGAAAGCAGGAGGATTGCATCCAGCATCCATGTGGAATCTAAGCCCCTTCTTGATATAGATGTGGAGTGAACACAACCATTCCAAGGTCCACAGGATGGAGGAATAGAGTATGGATTAGAGTGGACCTACTGATATTCTATTCATGAACTATTGTGATTAGTAATTGAAGAAAATGTGGCATTGGTATGGAGAAAGTGGCCATGGTGGCTGCTAGGGGTAGGGAATGGGAAGAAGAGATGAGATGTGGGGGCATTTTCGGGACTTGGAGTTGTCCTGGGTGGTGCTGCAGGGACAGTTACCGGACATTGTATGTCCTCCCATGGCCCACTGGATGGAATGTGGGAGAGTGTGGGCTATGATGTGGACCATTGACCATGAGGTACAGCGGTGCTCAGAGATGTATTCACCAAATGCAATGAATGTCTCATGATGATGGAGGAGATTGTTTTTATGGGGGGAAGAGTGGGGTGAGGCTGGTGGGGGGTATATGGGAACTTCATATTTTTTTAAGGTAATATTAAAAAAATAAATAAAGACAAAAAATAAAATAAATAACAGAAATAAAATAAAATAAATAAATACCTTGTATTGGCTTAAATTATATACCAGGCACTAGCTCTCCATATATTTTCTCCTTGTACTCTCCACAAATGCTTGAGGTAGGTAGTATTGTACCTAATACTTGGGAAGTAGCTTCCCAAGGGGCTGGGATTTGAACCAGTTTTGTCAGACTTTGAGCCTTCCAAAGGGGGTGGCTAGGCCAGAACATGCAATCAGTTCATGCTCATCGGCAAGGGAGTGTTTCTCAAGCGTTGCCTGAATCCCTCCTTGGTAATGAAATGAGCTTCCTGGGGTACCAGGCTGCGTGGGGTACCCTCTGTGAGGGTCAGCTCACAGTACTGCTCTAGCCAGACCCCTCATGCCAGCCTTTGGTTCAGGGGGTGCCAGGACCCTCTGGAGAAGCCCTCGCTGGCTTCCAGCTCTCTCTCGTGGCCTCACCACATGTCCCGAATCCTTGGTCTGTCACTTCCAGAAGATTCATGTTGCATTTGGCTGCTGTTTCACCCCAAGTGGGACGGGGTGGGGAGCAGTGGTTGAGGACAAGGGTGGAGGATAGGGACAAGCAGAAACCACTGCTCCTTCGCAGGGCAGTCTTTGAAAGAGGGCTCCAGCTCATGGAGTCACCAGCCTTAGTTAGATCTGGGAGGGACCTCAGTGCCCCGCCCCGCAGCAGGGAGGGGTGACCCTGCCATTGTACAGAGGAGCCAGCGCAGGTCCAAGGAGGTAGAATCCCCCTGACTTCAGGGAACTGAGGAAAATGTGCAGCTTCAAGGACCTCATCTGGGCTAAGGGCAAGAGCAGTGGACACTCATTCAGAACGAGCCCTATTTATTCACTAAATTGCCTGGGCTTATGTCCCAAGAGGATTTGGAGGCAGACTCACCATAAAATATGAGTGGTTTCCGCGCATTATTCTCACTCTTTCTGTAAATAAAAAATAAATGCCAAATAACTATGTCAGGCCCAGTTGTTTGATGTCTTCTCTCCTGGCACTTAATTTTATTTCACGACATAAAATAAAGGGGGGGGAGGTGAGCGTGGGGGGGGGGGAGCAGACTTTTGTCAAAGTTCAATCTCATTGGTTAACACCTGAGGGGAAAATGACTGAAAAGAACTTAATTCAAAAAATCCTTTAGGCACACAGGAGCTTCTTTCAACCAGTAAGAGTCAGACAGCTATGGAGAGAGAGACATCAATAAATAATCAGCCGGCTTAGACTTTTAAATGGGAATCCCAGCATCACCACCCAAAGGTAAATTGCATCTTTCCACGGACCTCCAAGCTGGCTTCATGCATGCACAGAATGGAAAACTTCGCTTGCTGCAAATGTAGCCTGACCTTCTAATATTAAATGGGATGTATGTGTGTAAGTATGTGTGTATGTGTATATGTGTAAGTTGTCTTTCCTCAAAAACCCCCAGTAGCGGGCTGGTGTCACTGTGTTTTGGCTTGAGTCACAAGACCTGTTCAGACATTCCCCCTTGTAAGCAGCTGAGATGAAGTGGGGGAGGGTTCTGGAGCCAAAGAAGGTGGTCTCAGATCGGGGCCCCAGGGCAGACAGGGGCCTCCCCAGAACGGGAGGGGTCCCAGCCCTCCTCCTGGAGACACGCCTATTTCAAATCCACGGAGGAGGTTTTTCTGACCTTGCCCAGAGTGACGCAGCCTCCCCGAGGCCCTGCTTTCCCACGGCGCTTCCCACCGGCGCGGGATGCCCGGGAGCGGGGCGAGCGCGCGGCGCGGGGCCGGCGGCGCCCAGAGCACCCATCACGTGTCAGCCAGTGTTTTATGAGGCGGCCGCGGAAGCAGGGAGCCAGCGCGGGCTTTAGAGAGCTGCCCTCTGCCCCGCAAACGCCGTTTCTTACCGCTTGTAGTTTTTCCCAGACGGTCTACACCCTTGTCCCTCTGAAAGCAAACTGGCCTTTGGGTCTTGGCTGGTGAACCGGGCAGAGGAGCCTGTGAGTCACAGCTGTGCTTCTGACTGCAGAAAGCACCACGGGCCTAGGATTGGGGGAGGAAATGGCAGCCCCACCTCCACTTTTCTTGGCACCCCCGGTGGTGGCGTGGGTGACGCCTTCCTGGGAGTGAGGGTCCCCATTCCAGAGCAGAATGGTAATGTGTGGGTTTTCCCGGGCCACCTTACACGCAGCGTACAATGAGGGAGCCCAGGGTGCCAGCCAGGAAAGGGTGGGCCAGAGCCCGGGGAATTTGACAGCTCATGCTGGATCTTAGCTAGTTCCCTGGCTGGTCTGAGTTGAGAGGTGCAGTAAGGCTAAAATACACAGTGGCTTTCAAAGACGTGGTACCAAAAGAGCATGTAAAATGCATTATTATTGTAAATAATGACTACATGTTAAAATACATAGGACACACTGTGCTAAATAAAATACATCATTAAAATTAATTTTGTTTTGCTTTTCTTTTTAAAACGGGGCTACTAGAAAAATTTTTATTACATGTGTGGCTCACGTTATATTACTGTTGGACATCATAGTTTCATATGGGCTCTTTTGCATTATTCAGGGGTAAATATCGGAGCTAACGTCAATGTATCTGCATTATCATTTTAAATTAATTAGAATGAATTAAAAGTAATTAGAATGATTTTCATACATACAAAAAGTGCATGTCATTTATGGCGTAATTTAAGAAGAAAGTGGAGTGAACGCCTGGGTCCTGCTCACCCAGCTTAAGCTCTGCCTGACCTATTCGAAACCCCCTACATGCTCTTCTCTGACCACGTCGCCCTCCTTCCCTGACCAGAGGTAGTTGCCAGCCTGCGTTTACATGGTCCTTGTTAAATTATAACTTTTATTTTGAGAAATTATAGAAAATAATAACTCCACCCAGAACTGATCATTGTCAACAGGCTGCCCAATTTGTTTCTCATTAAATAAAATAAAGAAAACATTACAGTTAAAGCTGAATTTGCCTTTTAATTGCAGACTACCTAAGCCCACCCCCCTGTGCCCTGGCTGTACTTCTGCAGCAAGTGAGGCATTTGTGCATCCACAAATGACAACAGTAAGACTAGTCACAGCTGGCACCAGGCCCCAGTGGGTACAGAGGAAATTCTCAAAGGGAACACGCATTCAGAAAAGTCAGGAAGTCAGTAGATTTTAAAAGTAGCTGCTATCTAGCATGACCCAATTACTTATTATGGATTTTCCCCCTTAGTCCTGAAAAGGCCATTAGAAGTGCATTACAATGCAGGCTGGAGAGGCCGACGACTGACCCAAGGTCATTGCTAGGCCTTGTCAGAGACTGAGCTGGCATCCAGGTCTCCCACTGAGCATTAGATTTAAGACAGGCTCAGCTGTCACCAGTTGTGGCTCACCTGAATCATGTTCTCCATGCTAGACTACCTGTGATTGGTGCATAGAATCGTGAATTGGATTTTCTAGAAGCTGCAGATGCAGCAGAAAACTCTTTCAAGTGACGAAAAACATTTCTTAAATTATCGGGGTCCCCTTACCCTGGGAAGGTAACCCCGACCACTTGTCATCACAGACCCTTCTTGGCCAGTGGTGGGTCCTTCTGGCCATTCCTCTCGGAAGACAGGCGTGCTGTCTGTCTAAGCTCTATCTGGGTGTGAAGGAGGTGGGGGGCCTGGACTTAGTCCAAGCCCGGCTTTGTTGGTTCTTTTTCTTTTTCCTTCCTACCAAGTGTTTGATAACACTATTTTCTTGTGATTTGTTTCTGACCTAACTTGGAGTGTTGCAAACAATTTCCATCAACCAGGAATTTTGTTGAATTCCAGGTAATGGTGATTTCACTGTGATGATACTCACCAGTGGCCTGATTCATGCAAGGAAGCTAAAACAGAGACATGACAAAGGAGAATGCTCATTTCCAGAAGTAGACACCTGAAAGATCTGGCCCAAAGGTGGGTTTTGAACTACCTGAGGATTCAATTTAACTATCAGTAAAAGGACAGTAATTGGTTCCTTTATTCCAAAGTTCTATGGTCCTTACACAGGTAAAGATCTATGCTTTAAAAAAAAATCTTATGCTTAACGTCTGCAGGCTTTGTCCTTTCAAGGAGACTGTAAGCTCCTCAAGACAGAACTGGGTCTCTTAACACAGTTTACCACAATACTCTGTACATACAAGGTGCTTGAAAAACCGGAGGAGGGGGAGATAAAAAGTAATAACGTATTTAAGATGTTTGGAAGCCCCATCACTGTCCTTGTTATGAAAACTCGTTTTCCCAAGGCTGAAGAGGGTTTCTGGCATGGGTTCTTCTAGGGCAGAACAACGCCCGGGAAGGCAGGGAGGACCAAAAGAAACCTCCGCAGTCGTTGGCTCAGGAGGAGCCGGTGGGATGGAGGGGGAAAGGCAGGGAACTGAGAAAGAGTGCAAGTGTGCTGCAGAAACCTCTAAGCAATCAAAGGCACAAATGCCTCTTCTTATAAATGCACAGTGTGAGGCAGGTGTTTACCCAGGACAATCTGGAGAGAAAAAGCCAGCAAAAGCCAGCGATTCATGCTCCACAAACAAGGGATTTCCTGGGGGAAGGAGTGGCAGGTAATGGGTTCTGCAAATTTCTCCTCCTGATAACTACATCACAGACAAAGTCCAAAGAGACTTTTCCTTCCTATTGAAGCCTTATTTAAATACTGCCGCCTATTTCAGGCAGAATCGCCCTTGTCTTGGCTGGCTTAGGCTATTTTCTCAAACCTTTACGAAGCGTGCAGGGGAAGGAACAGGCAGGCTGTGTCTCTGTGGGAGTGGGGAGCACACCTCACAGGGAATTCTCTTCCAGAAGTGCTTTAGGAGGCAGCAGGCACAGTGCCTTTCCCAGTTCTGATTAGTAGGGGCCTTCAGCCAAGCAAAAGTCCATTTACCTGCCTTAGAGATGAGGCTGAAGAAAGAAAAGAAACGTGCCTTTTTACAAATAGCAAAATCCTTACTGTTTATACAGTGTGGTGCTTTTTAGTTCATGCATTACTTACTTTAAAAACAAACAAACTAATAAAAAGCAACCACCATAATATGTAATAAGCACGATGATTGTCTTTGAAATGAAATTTCTACATTTCGTCCTTCTTCACTATTATGTTCTCTCCTAGATCCTTTTGAGGCAGAGTAAAGGGCTCAGGACTGGTTGTCAAGGCCTTCAAACGCTGGTCCCCACTCAGTCACAATATTCTATGTGACCTTAAATAGATTAGTTTCCATTTCTGGGCCTCAGTGTCCCCATTTCTGAAACAAGAGGGTTAGATGATCTGATCCCTGGCACCCCTACCACTCTGAAAAGTTGAGTCTATATATTCTTTCCCCAGAACTGGCATGAGTTTGTGCCTTAATTTCTTTGTTCACTACCAGTGCAGGTCAGGATTTAGTATATGAGGCCTTAGAATGGAGTGAACTCTACCAGGCCATTTTCCTCACCCAGTGCAATTAGACATTGCTAAACCCAATACAACTGAGTGAAGCCAGCAAGCTTCATCTACCTCATGCCTCCAAGCAGAAGCTATAATCAGAACAGAGGAGTGTTAATTTTCAAATTGCTCAGGTAGGTTTCTAGCACAGCCATGGTACCCAAGCAGCCCCTTTATGCACTCCACAATTCTCATTTTTCACATATACAGCTACTATTTCCTGAGCCGCTATTACGTGCCAGGTGCTGTGTAGAAGAATATAATGGAAAGTAACAGCAGGTCTCATTGAGTTCACAGCCTAAGTGAGGAAATCAGACCCTAAACAAGAGATTCACCCCAACACAGTTACACCATGTGATAAGAGTGTGCAAACCACAGTGTGACCTTAAGAAAATTTTATGGAAAGCTGGCAGTATTTACTTCCCTCTTCCAGTCTCTCCTGCTGCTTCTGAAGGAGGGGGTGTTGCTGGTGGGAATGGCCCCAATGTCAGGGAGAGGCAGGGCAGAGGTCTTCCCCGGAGTCTGGCGAACCATCCTGCCTCATTCCCTGGGGGTCTTCTCAGTTTGGGGAACGGAAAAGTGAACACTAGACATAAAGATTCCAAAACCCTGAGGTTTAGGTGATAAAGACCCGCAGGAAACAGCAGCAGCCAAATGTGGTGTGGGGTTCGGTGGGGGAGGAAGAGGAGCAGAGCTGGTGGGGAGAGGTGCTTCTGGGGCATGAGAGGATTTTGGGCAGGGATGCGGCCTGCCAGGATGGGGACGAGGCATCTATAAGAGCTCTGCTTTGGGGAGCTGCCCCTGGCTGGGGCTGGGTTCTCTAGGAGGGTGAGCCATAAATGGTGCCAGGGCAGAGCCCCATTTATTCACTGTCTGGGCTTGGTCCCAGCCAGTCCTCTGCTCGGGCTTGGTTCTGTAGACGTTTTTATTAGAGATTGCCTTTTTCCCCCCTTTGAAAATGTGGTTCGACGAAAATGAAATTTCAAATGTGTGTGTCTCAGCATTGATTTTTCTATTTGTAATAACACACCCTGGAATATCTCCTTTGATATCAAGAGGATAAAATGTCCCTAACACCATGCTCTCCATTCTGGGGTAATGGATAAAGCCTGTTTATGAGATGTCATTTATTCCACAATAGACAGTAAATAAAAGCCATTTCAAGCTTGGGTTAAATCAAAGCTTGTTCGGGATTTCAGCAGATTTGCAAATCACCTCGGGGACCTTCATCAGTTGCAGTTGCTGTTTTCCTCTTTGCTATTGACTCTCTCCCACTCTCCACCAATCCTCCAACTCTCCACGGTCTCCCCAAGCTCCTGACTGATTTGGAAAGACAACTGGCTCAGCTAAGGACCTAGTGTGACATTAAAAGTTCCCTCCCTCCATTTGAGAAATAATGTCTTTGAAAGGCAGCAAGAAATTAAGGTTACGCCAACAAAAGCCAGAGAGGCAAAGGGAAGGAAAAAAGTTCTCAGGAAAATGAGATGCAAACCTGAAATGGGGAAAAGATATGAAAGGCAGCTAGCAGCAGTTCCTGTGCAGAGTCTATTTCTTTCATCTCCTGGGACCCTGTGTGCCCGAGGGAGAGCCGAGGTGAGGAGGGGGCTAGCTCAGCCCTCGGGCCACCTCAGCACCCTTTCTCTAACTCCAGATCTTTCCCCTGCAGCCCCAGATTCCCACCCTCCTGCCCACCCTCTCTCCCCCCGCCACGCCCGCCCACCCCTATGTACCGGGATCTTTCTTAGCCCTCAGGTGCCCCACTGTGGCCCAGCTCCTCCCAGAAGCCTTTGGCAGGTCTCCTCTTCCTCAGCCCTCACAGCACATTAGTCTTTAACCAATTTGTCTTACCTTACTCCTGTTTGTTTTGGGATGAGTGTTTGCTGCACAGCTAGATTGTAAGTCTCTGTAAGGGCTGGCACAGATTTCTAAAGCTGGAAGAATCCATCCTGGGTTTCTAGTCCAATGATCTATCCACTGCAGGAATCTGCTCTACAGCATCCCCAAATGTCTTAGGACATTTTCGTCTATCAAGTCAAAGTCTTTGCCCATGAACTGCCTGCCCTGCCCCACCAAGGATCTTAGCCCAGGCTTTCAGAGATAATGGATGAGTCTGATCCTGTTTCCTCATAGCAGTGCGGTGTCTAGGATGGCTCGGCTGTGTTCTAGCTAGAGGGCTTATTTAGGTTAAGTCTGTTGCCGACCATAAGAGTCATCCCCCCAACATTTAGTTGACTAGCTTAGATTTAGCAACTACCCCAAAATACGTCTTAAATAAGTCTGCCTGAAGATATTTGGCTCATCATCACTGTTTACTATTTATTGAGCAACAGCTTTGAAAAAATACTATTTTAGGTCTGTGATAGGTTGTATTCTTGTTCAAAATATTTGCTGCTGCTCCCTGCAGGTCCCGCCTAAAGGGACATAGCCGTGCTCCGTTGACCTTGTGACTTACTCTGGCCAGTGAAATGTGAGCAGATCTGCAGGCGGCCTTCTAGGGACCTAAAATGCAAGTGAGCCAGACAGCTTTGTTATCACAAAGACACCAACATCAATCGCATTACACTAAACTGACGAAGCACTCTTCTCTAGGAAATGTTCTGTGCCCTCAGGAGGCTTCTCATCTAGTCGAGGAGATCGTTGTCACTGTCCAGTGCAAACCAAGAGGTAAAAATAGCAAAAGCTACAGGAGCTCAAAGGAGGGAGAGGTGAGTACATGCTGGGGGATGCGGGGAAAGCGTTAGGGAGGAAGTGGGATTTGATTCACCCTCTGGTCAGCGGCATGGGAACCAGCTCCTACATGATCTGGCTCAGAAACATCATCTCCAGGGTGAAGGCCAGGCCTGCTGTGAACTCAACCACTCATGGTGAGGAATTAGAACTAGGGGCACCTCCTTCTGGGAGGTGGTCAAGTGAGAGCACATCCCACACACCCAGCATTGTACCAGGTCCAGGGTAAGTTCCACACAAATTACCCGCTAATGGCGAAATCGCTGACATCAGAGGTAAGGGTACTGGGAATGGCATTTCTAATTTAACTCTGGGTATGGCTGTCTATGCCTCAATGTAAATACAGCCCAGATGAGGGCCTGGCCGCAGGAGGTATCCGGAAAGGTCCTCAGTAGCTGCAGCCACTGCTGCCTCTTTGCTCCCGTCACCTCCTGGAACATCACAGCTAACCTATTGTTATCTATCTCATTTAATCCTGCCAACAGACCTGCGAGGGAGGTGCTACTGCTATGCCGGTTTCGCAGATGCAGGAACTGAGCCTTAGGTTAAATGCCTTGCCCAAGGTCACACAGTCAGTAAGAGACCCAGCCAGGCCTGGGTCCGTGGCCCGTCGGCAGCCAGGGCTTTGGCCCTTCACGAGCCTCCGCATCCCGGAGCAGTGCAGGCTCTGCCCTATTGCCCCTGAGAGGTCCTGGGCCGAGCGCGGGGAGGGGTGAAGCAAGCCCCAGCCAGGGTGGGGTCTGACCTAAGAAGCCACCTGGGCAGGATCTGCCACTCCCCCAGGAAACGCAGAATGAGGCAGCACTTCGAGGTTCTGCAGGAATGACAAAGGAAAGAAAGGGTAAGGGTGGGAGGGGGAAGGAAGGAAAGAAGGCGATGGAGAGAAGGAGGGGCACTGCAAGGAGAGGCAGCCCCCTCGGTCCTCTGGTCCCTGGAATACTCGCTCTGCGCCTCTGATTTCTCTCCAGTGGTGCCTGGGTGCTCTCTGTTACAGTTAAAGTTGTGTCAGCAGTTTCATTAGAACCCAGGTTTTGATTTATAACCCTTCCTGCAAAAATGTGCTCCTGGCTGAAAACTGGCATCCGAGGTCTTGGGCCAAGAGAGCCATTTCTATAGTAGACTTACAAGGCACGGTCCTGGAAGGAGGGCCCATTCCTAAGTCCAGGTTTCCAGCTTGACATGAAAAGAATGGGGGTGCAGGGCTTTTTTCAAATCTTAAAGAATCAGCTTAGATTTCAGAAGGAAGGCTCAAAAGGTCAGTTTCTTCTTTATAATCACATATAGATGTTTGTGGAAGAATGCAAAAACTGTACATAGACAAGATGCTTTGAAGCAATTCAATCTTGCAAACATCATTATGAATAATAATTAATAATGATAATGATAAATACTCCCTCGATGCTCTACCATTATCCAGAGCTGCAACACGCACGATCTCACCGACACAACAGCCTTGAGATAGTTGGGAAAAAATTATTATCCCCTTTTGTAAATGACAAAACTGAGACCCAAATAGGCTGAACACTGGGCTTGGAGGCAGCTACCGCGATTCAGTGGCCTTCCCACCCCAGCAGCCATCTGAACCAGGGCTTAAACACACAGAAGAGAAAAGTAGAACTGCATAACAGCCATTCTTTCTGAGTTTTGTTTTTTTTTTCATTTTTTTAGAAGAATATGCATCTTTGGAAACAGGTCCCATTTTAAGCCACATAAGGCTTGAGAAAAATAAATGTGAAAATCAAAGTGCTATTTAAGAGGAGCATCATTATTATTATTGTTATTGCAAAGAGCCTATTTGGAACTGCCTGGAAACCTAAAAACTGATTAATATTTTTAGAGCATCAGAAGGTACTTTTTTTTCCATGATAAATTCTTCTTTCCCCAATGGTTGAATAATCATAATCATTATTGTCGTCGTCATCATCATCCCTTCCATTAATTTATTGCTTTGTACATAATTTCCTGTGCATTAGCACATTTTGTGTTCAAACATCCCCATTTAACAGACGAGGAGATGGAGGCTCAAGAGCATATTGCAAAGTGTCAGAGGCTTGGGACTCAACCTCAGACTCTCTGCTACCTCAGTCCACCAGGCTGCTTTGCTGGGCGAATGCTTTGAAGCCCCAAGTTGCACTGGCTCAGAAATTAGCTAAGCGGTCACCGCCAGGGATAGGGCTAAATGCAGCAAAGCCGGTCGCTTTCAGTTTGGACCCTCGAGGTCTCACCAGCAACTTCCTTAGCTCTAGCCTCGGCTCCTGGCCGTGGCCTCCTGCTGGAGCCCTGTCCCATAAAGGCCTGCCCTGGGGGCTGGGAGCCGGGTGGAGCCCCCCCACCCCCAGCCCGGCAAGACGAGTTGTCACCGTGTTGTTATTTATGAGTCCCACTGGCCCAATGAGTGGCCTCCATGGGGTCCAGCCTGGGCCCGCTGTCTGGCCACACTTGTCACACGTCATTAGATGTTAGGTTGCCACTGACCCCTTCTGCCATCTGGCTGAGTGGCCTCGGGGTGAGGGGAGGCAGGCAGCAGCTCCTGATGCAGCGCCCCGCGTCTCTATGGTATTCGGGAAAGAGAAGCATTTCAGAAGCTGTGGTGCTAAGCCTGATGCCCCGTGAGAGAACTCGACCCGGGACAAAGGATGCTTGTGTCACGTCCTCTCACTGTCCCCACTGACCCAGCAGCCCTCCTTTTCCCTCTGTGCCCTGGAGGAACCCCCTGATCCCCAGATCCTGGGAGCCACGGGACCCAGGGTGGGGGGAGGGACTGCCTAGCTCTCAAGATCCCTGGGGAGGCAAACGCGAAGCAACGGCATTCTACAGTGGGACATTTTGATCCCTTTACCAGGTAAGTGGAGAAAAACTCTTGGGGCAGGCATGTTCCAGTGGCCCTTAAATCACAGTAGACAACTTAGGAGATTCAGTTTCTGTAAAAAGTGAAATGTTTATAAAATGCTTTATAAAAAACTAGAAACTTGACCAAGTGGTTGCTATTGCTTTGAAACCAGGTTTATGTGTTTTTTTAAAAAGATTTATTTTTTGTTTATCTCTCTTCCCCCACCCCATTGTCTGCTCTCTGTGTCCATTCGCTGTGTGTTCTTCTGTGTCCACTTGGATTCTTGTCAGCGGCACCAGGATTCTGTATCTCTTTGTGTTGCATCATCTTGCTGTGTCAGCTCTCTGTGTGTGCAGTGCCACTCCTGGGCAGGCTGCACTTTTTTTGCACTGGGTGGCTGTCCTTATGGGACACACTCCTTGAGCGTGGGCCTCCCCTATGCAGGGGACACCTCTGCGTGGCAGGGCACTCCTTGCGCACATTAACACTGTGAGTGGACCAGCTCATCACACGGGTCAGGAGGCCATGGGTTTGAACCCTGGATCTCCCATGTGATAGGCAGATGCTCTATCCGTTGAGTCAAATCCACTTCCCATATATAAGTCTTTAATGTGAGATGTTTCTCAAACCCTCTCTGGAAGTTAGTGGCAAAGTTCTGAACACCGTTGTACTTAGGTAAAGCATACAAGGTGCCTTTCCCCAGAAGTGTGTCATGGATTCTGGAGTAAATGAGTGTTTGGTTATAAGTCACTAGAACAGACTCATCATTCACAGTGAATGGCACAACCCTGAATTCCCAGCCCCCTCTCCTGGATTGTGTACTCCACCTGTTCTGTTGCAGGACAGGGGTCTCCCAGTTCGTCCAGCTCTGGGGACAAGTTGTGATCAAGAGTTTGGTTTATGGACTCATCCAGATTTCTTGGGCTTCTTCCTTCCAAAAAGTGTATTTATCTCGGTTTCAGGATATGCCAGCAATGCTTTTTTCTCTGATTTTGTTGAACAGATCACTTCCTTTGCTAAATAACTCATAGAGGGAAACGGATTTGGTTCAATGGATAGAGCATCCACCTACCACATGGGAGATCCAGGGTTCAAACCCAGGGCCTCCTGACCCATATGGTGAAGCTGGCCCATGCGCAGTGCTGATGCGCACAAAGAGCGCTGGGCCATACAGGGGTATCCCCCATGTAGAGGAGCCCCATGTGCAAGGAGTGCCTCTCCTTGTAAGGAGAGCTGCCCAGCGCGAAAAAAAAAAGTGCAGCCTGCCCAGGAGTGGGGCCGCACACACGGAGAGCTGACACAGTAAGATGATGCAACAAAAAGAAACGCAGATTCCCGGTGCCGCTGACGAGAATACAAGCTGACACAGAAGAACATACAGCGAATGGATACAGAGAGCAGACAACGGGGTGGTGCGGGGAGGCAGAGAGAAATTAATAAAAATAAAATCTAAAAAAAAATAAATACATAAGTCATAGGCATTTATTATTTCTGCTTATTTCTCCTCAGGAATTGCAAACACGGGTTAGAAAACACTGACTGCTCCCCATGTGCTGCGGAAACACGCAGGCCATGAAATTCCTAAGTTGCACGGGTACAGCCAGGAAGGGACAGACATTTGCCCTGGAGGAATGCAAGGAAATGTCAGAAGCTGGGCCACCTTTTCAGTTTTCCCAAGCCAGACAACGCAAGAAAAGCTTTTTTAAAGAGTTGTTTTTAAATTCAGATTTGAGGTGAAAATTATTCACATTCGTGTTGAGAAGCGATGCTGAATGCTCTTTCCAAAGCCAGGCAGAAACGACTGTTCAGTCATCCCCTGGCTTGCCTGCGCTGGGTGACCAGGGCAGGCTGCAGCCAGGAGGGCAGGCTGCAGCAGAGGCTAGAGGGGGTAGTATGAGGTGGAGAGGTGTGAAGCTGTGCTCCAGGGGAGGGGAGGCCCCGCGTACTAGGGGGAGAGGAGGACCAGGTCAGGTTTCCAGGATGGTGTTTAGCTGTTAGATTTGATTCTTGTCGTGCCGGAAGGCCTGCCACAGGCCCTCGATGCTGGGCAAGGCAGTATTAACTCCATTTTTGTTTTTCCTGGCAAGAAAGGCAGAAGACAAAGCTTTAGAGAACCAGAAAATACCTTTCATCCTTCCCCTTCCTGTCTCTGCTTCTCCCAAGATGCTGCAAGAAACTGAGGGGCTTCCTGGGTCATCAAATAAATACATGATTAGTAAATTGTAATATTTTCATAACATGGATGCCAGTAGCATCATCTTCTTGTACTGTGTTGTATAACACGCCTTCACCTCCATCAGCTCATTTATCTGGACCACTGCTTTGTGAAATGGGAGGGAATGTCTGAGTACCTGTAGATGGGAAGGGGCAGGAGAGTAGCAGAAGTCCAGAGAGGTGCTGCCACCTGCTCAAGACCACAAAGCAAGTCACGTGGTAGGTGGGGTGTCTCTGGGAGCTGTAGTAGCTGTTACTAGAATGCAGGCTTACCAGAACAGCCCTGAGCTTTGCTGGAAAGCAGAGTCGGAAGTTTGGACCCCTGACAACTGCCGCCACCCACAGCCTTCATCCCAGCTCCCCCCTACAAAATGGAAACCTGTGGACCCCCACAGCACCCAGGCTCTAGCGGTGGGGTGGGGTGCAGGAACAGGAGATGGTCATTCAGGGTTGAAACCCCACCAGCAGGAACAGGTCACATAAAAGGGAGCCAGGGCTGCCAATTTCCATTTTCATTGGAGTGGCTGGTGCTTAGTAATCCAGAAGCTTTATTTAAGGGTTGACCTCTGACTGGGCCTGTCACTCCAGTGGCAGGTGCCTGATAGCCACTGGAAATCAATAGCCGGCATGAAGGTCACTTCCTAGAAAAACTGGGGCTATCAACGTGTCAGTTCCAATGAAAGATTATAACCAACCAGCAGAGAAGTTTATCTGTGGCTGAGAGCTCATCTGAGCCGGGCTCGTTGTGTGCACATGTTACTACTTATGTGTGCCTGCCTGTACAATTGTGTGCTTTTGTGTCTATATGAACTGACATGTTTGTGCATATATGTGCACGTGTGTACCTGTGTATACTTGTCTGTAAGAGTAATGTGTATATGTGCTTTGTGCATATACACATTTGCTCTGTACTTTATGTCTAGGTGTCAGTGCACATGTGGATGTATGTGCACACATGTGTCTGTGCGTGCACACATATGCATGGCTGTGTGTGTGAATGCCCACAGATTTGGTGTGTGGGGTTAAAGGTGCATTTGGTTATTTGCTAGCCTTCACACATCTTCCCACCACCTGTAAGACCTGACGCAACTTGGCCCTTCCTCTCCCTCCAGTGTCCCCTCCTCCCTCCACGCTGGAGCCTGGCTGGCCTTTCACTTCCTTGAGGACACCACCCTCTTTCCCCCTCAGGGCGTTTGCACAGGCTATTCCGGCTGAGTTGTATCCTCTTCTCACTCGTCCCATACCTGACTCTTTCCCATTATTTGATTCTCAAATTAAACGCCCCTCCCCCCAAACACTGCTCTGCCACCCTAGAGGTGTCCCTATGTATGTTTCCTACATGGCATTTAGAACAACACGAGGGGATTTTACCTCTCTGTTTAGTTCATTGCTTGCTCTCTGTCTCCTCACAGGCCCCCTCTCCATCTCTGGGTGGCTGAAGCCCTCACGGGAATATCTAAAATGTCCAGCAAGGGTATAGCATGTGACACATGCCACACCTTCAGAGAAGAGGAGCTCCATTTGCTGAGGAATTCCACACAAGCTATGTGACCTTCGCTCTTCTGGGCCTCAGTTTCCCTATCTGCAAAATGACAATACCTGCCTTAGCTACTCCATGAGATCGGAGGAAATAAAGTAAAAACTCCCTCTTGGGAAACAGAAGCTGCTACGTTTATGTAAAATATTTTCATTTGATTAAGGGTTATTATTACTCAGAAAGAGATGTGCAGATAAGAACAGCAGAGATAAGCCAAGGAATTCCAAACAGAAATTCCAGAATGTTTGTGTTCATGTCTATTTAAGATACATTCTATTTTAGATACATCTACAAATCCAGAGTCTTCTCTAGGCTTTCATCAGCTGGGAGGCTCCATTTCTCATCTGGATACCTGCGTTCAGGAAGGTGCGCTCATCTCGTCCTTTCGTGAGTGAGTCTGTTTGCGTAGGTTGAAGAGTGTATGCAAATGTATCTCACCTTAAAGGTGGGGGGAGTGCAATATAAAGAATGAGTCAGTGCTACCCAGGGCGGACGGTTTGTTCCACATGGTTGCCATGGGAAACTGGAGCCGGATAGCAGGTCTGCTTGAGCGTCACAATTGTTAAGCAACATGGGACTAGGATTTGGGAGCTGGATTCTTGTCTCCACCCCTCCACTGCTGAGCTGTGGGACCTTATGCCAACATCACCTCACCCCTTGGGCCTCAGTTTCCTCATTTGTAAAGTAAAGGAATCTAAACTTTGATAGGAAATCGCTCCAATCCTTTCCTGCTCTGCACATATGAGATTCTAAGTCACGTCCCTTTTCTGGGCTCAGTTTCTCTGTCTCTTGCATGCGGGCTGCCTCCTGTAAATAGTTGAAGGGAGGGGGTAGGAATGAGAACCCAGTCGAGGCATAAGTTCCAAGTCTCCTGAATCCCAGAATGGTATCTCCTCTCTCTTGAGACAGAAACTTATGGTATTAATCCTAATAGGTGCAAATTTCATTCTTTCATTCAGTTATTCAACAGAGCTGCAATGAGCAATTACAACGTCATGATGCCAAGCACGGTGGCAGAAGCTGAGGGTTTGAAGGTGATAAAGACAGGCTCTACTGTTAAGAAGCTGGTGGTCTCATACAGGAGACAGTCAAGGAGACAGGTGATTTCATGTGCAGGGAGGGACAGGCTCCAACTGAGGTCAGTGCTGAATGGGTGACAGCACCCTGGAGTCTCTTCTCCAGGGTCATCCTTCGGCCTGGAAAGAGGAGGTGACCCACCCTCCCACTCCCATCCTGAATGTGTCTGAAATTCTTCCTAAGGGCCTTGTGGAGACCCTTACCTTTAAGAAGAGCCCAAATGCTAGCACCAATGTGTGGACTCTGACAGCAACCTCCCACTTCCTGTGACAGGACACTGGGGCCCGGGCAGGAGACCTACCCTGGGTCACACAGCCCAGGGCTCCTCGCCAATGGGTCCCAGTGGTCCCCCTGCTCTACACTGTTTTACAGGTTGGATTCTGAGCAAATGCCCCACTTCCAGTCTCACTGGGTGGGGAGCTAACACTCCTGCTTCTCCATGACCTGAAATTATAGGCAGAAGTCCATGCCTTAGCAAAAAAAAAAAAAAGAGAGAAGAAAAGGGACATTGCTTTGTCCAAGTCATAATCCTCTCCGCCCTCTGGGCCCAGCAGGACATGCATTCCTGCCATGATTGTCCCCTTGTCCAAAAATATTCCTCCTCCCATTCACCTCCCGTATTCCAAAAGTCCCACTCTCTAGGCACCTGGCCCTGGGCAGCTGTCAGGGAGGATACCCTTCTGGTTACTTCACAGTAAGATGCGAATGACTGACAGCTAGCTCTACGATTGCACTTGCATCATCAAAGAGAGTGCCCAGAGATACAAAACTTTCATAATTCCTTACATTTGTTTGACAATTGTGGTTATAGAAGTTCTGAGCAAATCTGGGTTAGTCACTTAGGAGCTTAGATCTTATTAAAGTTGTTTAACCTCTCTGAGCCTCAGTTACTTCATTGGGAAAAATAAGGATATTAATTAGACCCCATAATGTCAGGTGAGAATTTGCTGAGCACACAGCATAGCCTCTACTGAAAATAGGTGCTTAAGAAACATTTGTTCCTTCTGAAAGCTGGACGTTGCCATCCATGGAGATTTGGGAACTTGCTCATGAGCACTGCCTAGAGAGTGCCAGGCCAACTGGGAGCTGAGCAGCTTCTGGAGATTTGCAAAGCTCCTCCTGGCAGACGACAGCGCCCGGCCTGTCTGGGTGTGGGACGCCTGAGGCTGATGTCCAGGTGCTGGGAACAGGATGAAGAGGCTGCTGGGCAAGGTATCTGGGGTCAGTCAGAAGTTCCTGATGCCTCTCCAATCACACCTGGAGGGTGGCCTCATGGGCCTGCGCACAGAAGCTCGCCGCTTTGGGGGTTTTCAGCAAGCAGCAGTGTCCCATCCCCATGCCCAGGCAGAGCCCTCGGTGTCGGTCGGGGTGCGCGCGTGCAGGCGTGTGTGCACGCATGTAGCTGTAGACGTGTCAGGTCCGCCTGGGCAGGGTGTCTCTTGGCATTTCCCTGAACCGTGGGGCCGTGAGGGCTGGGCTTTATGGGGCATGAGCGTGCTCTTCCATCACCCGTTTGCACAGGCAGAGCTCAGATACCTCACTGAGCTCCTGCAGCGACAGGCAGTCAAGGGACCGTGGCCCGCCCCCACCTGGCTCCGAACCTCCAGATGGCAGGGGAGGGGGCCCCGACCAGCTCTGCAGAGGTCCCACCACCCTCTCAGCCTAGGAAGGGTCCTGGCATCTTCTAAAGCCATGAGGGTTTGCTTTCCTCTACCCTGTCTTTAGAGGGCTGGCCTTTCGGAAGCAGCACTGCTGGGATTCCTGCCGTAAAGCAAAGATTTCATCCAGAGGGTGAAAGTTTATGCATTTTTCTGCACTAGGTTTGCCGAAAGTGGGATTCATTGTTTTGCTTATAGGAATCTGTTGCAGAGGGGCTTGCAAGAGGAAAAAAAAAAGTCTCATTTTATATTATAAAATGATTTAATGATATCTACTGTAAAGGATATGAAAAATATGGGAAAGGAGAAAGTCAAAATCATCCCGAGGGTCACTATCCCCAAACCCTGCTAACATTCTCTATTTCCTTCCACCATTTTTTTCTGTACACAATTTTGCAGATGTACTCTTATCATATATAGTTTGTTTTCTGTCTTTTTTTGCATGCATAAACATTTTCCATATTATTATAATCTGTTTATAAATCTCCTTCATCCTCTCTTTCCCCCACCCCCCCAACGTTCTAGTATGAAAAATTTCAAACATACAGCAAAGATGAAAGAATTTTACAAGCAACACCATCTAGTCACCCTCTAAGCTCAGGGATTTTCATCTCTTCTTTCTGGAAATACTTATCAAAGTCCAACACGTGTGGGGCCCTGTGTTAAATGTTGGGATTCAGGAGTGAGTAAATCAGAGTCCCTCCCTCTGAAAGCAAAGGAGCCAGTGGGGAAGCAGACAGACAGACAGCCCACCCATCCCACGTGCTCACTGTCAGGGTGCAGCTGTAGACTGGGTGAGTGGGGCCTGGGAGAGAGGCCACCTCAGTCTGATTGGAGTTCGGGATGAGATGTGGACATCTTATTGCAGGCAGGTAGGTTTTTCATTAAAAACAATACTTTGAATAACATCTTTATGCATACGTGGTCTTGGTTTGGGATCGTTTCTTTTAATTAGTGTTCCATTGAACTTCCCATCTGTAAAATGGGGATTAAATATTACCTAGCTTTCAGGGTTGTCATAACGATTACATGAGTTAATTTTTAAAAGATATAGTCTATAAGTGTTAGTTATTGTTATGCTGCAGAATGGAAGCTCCCTGAGGACAAGGATTTGTGTTCGGTGGTGCTCGCTGAGATTATAAAGGCCTCCAGGGCGGGACCTGTCTGCCTCCCTTACTTGGTGGAGCCCCCAGCCTGCTTCCTGTGACACAGAATTTGAATTCACATTTGTTAAAAGTGAAGGTCCTGGGAAGCGGCTATGGCTCAATCAGTCGGGTTCCCGTCTACCATATGGGAGGCCCTGGGTTCATGACCCGGGGCCTCCTTGTGAAGGCTGGCTGGCCCACACGCCACAGAGAGCCGCCGCCCACAAATGCCGCAGAGAGCCGACTCAGCAAGGTGACGCAACGAAAAGGGAGAGAAGCAAAAAAAGAAAAATCCGTGAAAGAGCACAGTGACGGACACAGAGAGAAGACAGTAAGCAAGCTGCAAAGGGGGGGGGGAGATAAATAAAAATAAATACAGACACAGAAGAACGCACAGCAAATGGACACAGAGAGGAGACAGCACGCAAAAAGCCACAAGGGGGGGATTTAAAAAAATAAAGTGAAGGTCCTGTGTCATGTGCCCCAGCCCAGGGAGCAGAGAACCCTTGATCCTATACAGAGCCCCTGGCGCCGTCTCTAGGGGGCGCTGAACACCTCTGGAACTAGACTGGGACCCAGAAGGCAGCAGCCACCCAAGCCCCACAAACACATTAGCCACCCACGCCCGCTCCCCACTCCCCCCCCCCAGCTATGACTGGAAGGGAGAAGCATTTATTGGGTGTCGTCTTTGTGCCAAGTCCTTGCACACATGTTTTCTGTTACTGGATTCTCTCCAAGATCCCATGAGGATTTTACAGCAGCTGAGGAAACTGAGGTTCAAGGCAGCAAAATAGTAGCAATTCCTAAGATGCCAGTAAGCACCCCCAACCCATGGCAGACGGGAGAGAAGAGGAAAGAGAAAACGGCTTTTTCCGCCCTGCGAGAAGCTATGTCCACAGCGGGACACCCGAGAGAGGCGCAGGAAGTGCTGGAGGAGAAGCCACCCCACAGGAGAGCAGGGACTCCCGTGACCCCTTAAGAAACCCACAGGAGAGCGTGCGGGAGACCCAAGGCGGGGGCAAGCACCAGGACCAGAGGCAGGGAGAGGCTGCCTTCAGGAAACCTAGGTGACAAAGGCCCAGCCCCCTCCTGAGACGTCTGCCCAAGGTCACAGCATCTTGTCCAACACAGACACTCAGTCAAGGAAAGTAACTGCTGTGTTCACCCTGACAGCAGCCTCCTCCTCTTGACAAGCTGGCACAGGTGCACCACTCGAGCAGCGTTTTGCAAACCTTTCTGAGCTAAGCCTCATGTGTGTGTATGTGTATATCTGTGTCTGTACACACAGAAGGAATTGAACTTAAAGTTTCCTGAAACAATTTTTAACCTTATCATCCCTGATGCATCCTGGTATTTTCTCTTCTGTTTGCTTCCATTCCTCTTCTTCTTTGGCGTTCTCTCTTCCTCCTGGTGGCCACCCACGAAATTGATTTCATGACTCCCTCATAGGGCAGAACCCACCGCTTGATGGAGAAAACAGTGCAGCTGGGATAGAAGCAAGTGCTATGCGATGTGTAGCAGATCGTGTGAGCAGTTCAGAGAATGGAGAGATTAGAAAGGGCTGAAGCAACCCAGAGGGCTTCCTGCAGGGGAAGCAGCTAGAGCTAGACTTGAAAGGGCAGCTGGCTCTGTTCATTTTAACAAGCTTTTCTAGGTCACCTACTATGTGCCAGGCTCTGTGCTTGGCCCTTGGATACCAAGATGAGGCATTTGAACAAGAGCAGGAAGACAATGGGCATCTGAACCTGAGGGACCTGAGAAAAGGAGTGGAGGGGGAGTGTGGCGTGTCTGTGGGGACAGTGGGGAGACCAGCATGGCTTGAGTGGTAGGTGGGCTGGTAAATTGCCTTGGTCAAGCCATCAATCACATCTCTCATTGGCAGAGAACCACGGCCTTTTAAAACTTTGCACATGACACCATTTCATTTGCTACAGCAACGTGGGGGAGGGGTTGTTACCCTCACTGCACAGGCAAGGTCTGGCAGGCTGAGACCCCATGTCTTGGGCACAGGTGCACAGCTGAGAGGCGGCAGAGCCAGGCCTGGAGATGAGGGCTTCTGGCGCCACACTCTACACTCTTTCCAGACCGCCTGAGTTTGAATCTCACCTCTCCCTTTATAAGTTGGGAGCTCTTGGCAAGCTGTTTAACCTCCCTGGGCCACAGTTTCCTCATTTGTAAAGTAGGGGCGATCCTG
Organism: Dasypus novemcinctus; assembly: GCF_030445035.2. NCBI lineage: Eukaryota > Metazoa > Chordata > Mammalia > Cingulata > Dasypodidae > Dasypus > Dasypus novemcinctus. Next base: position 63,750,255 of record NC_080688.1, read on the forward strand.
GTGCTTGCCACACAGAGTTGTGGGGTTTCATGAGTAAATATGCTCAAGCCACTGAGAGCAGTGCCTGGCCTGGAGTCCGTGTGATGTCAATGTATTATTGAACAAGAATTTATTGAGGGCTGAATACAGACAGGTCAGAGTTGGGGTGAGGGAGAGGAGAGACACAGTGCATTAGCACACAAATCATTTCATTATAATTGTGGTAAATGGTGAAGAGGGAAAATTACAGGACGCCCTGACATTGGGTATCGGGGGGCAATAATGTCATTCCAGAGATCAGGGAAGGCTTCCCTGAGGAGGTGGCATTGAAGCTGGGCTCCAAAGGACAGGAAGGAGTGAGCCAGACCAGAAAGGAGGGCGAGAGCTTTCTAGACCGAGGGCCTGGTGTGCTCAGGAAACGAAAATGCCAGGAAAGGTTGTCTTCTCATCCTCACGGCTCTGTGACCGCAGGGGTGCTCATCTGCGTTCCTGGCTCCGTCACTTTCCGGATGCGGCCAGGGACTCCCCGCACTCGTCTCAGTCACCACAGTGCACAGCAACTGGGACTGTTTGTAAACACGGTAGATCCAGCTGGCGACTCTGCTCTAAATCTTGTCGCCAGAATAGCCTGGTCTTAAGGCACGCTGGTGCACAGCACTCAGACATTCTCGTTTCCGCGGTGGGATGAGCGGGTGACCCGGTTTGCCCCGTCTTGGTTTGCGCCGGTGCCCCCAGCATGATTTTTCAGAGCACCTCCTTTCACTTTCAAAGGTGTCCCAGTTTGAGCTACAAATGCCCTCTTCATCCTAACTCTCGGGGCACATAGAAAGGTCCTGGGAGCAGGACTGATGCATTCAAAGGTGCCGCTTTGTCTACTGATCTACGGACTGTAACCAGTAACCAGTGCCCAGTCCTTTGTTGGTTTTCCGCCCCCCAGTCCTCTCCTTTCTAGAGTTATTCCATTTTCAGGAACAACTCCCACTTATTTCCAGGTTGGGACACTTCAGCCTAGCTACAGGGCCACATTCTTAAGAAACCCCCTGGGGCGGGGCGGTAGAGTGGGAAGAAGACAGACGGGCGCCTCGGGTGACCTGCGTGTTGGCGCTAGTTCTGCCATACCTGGTTCGTTGACCTTGGGCAAGTCGTTTCACGTGGCCAGACTCAGTGTTTCTCTTTGTTGAATGAAGATAATACCCTCATGCCATCAGGGCGAGGTGGAATGGTGGGTGCCTACGGCAAGGGCAAGGAGGAAACAGTGGAAGTCCCGGAGTGGAACCCCTGGCTTTGATCTGGAGATACTGACAACGCGATAGGCAGCATAATCATCAGGCTAACAATAATAATGTTTTGACTCACCAGGACCGCCCCCTAGGAAACTATTCCTGAGCAGGAGGCTGTACACCCTCCCGCCATCCTCGCCTTAACCGCCAGAGTCAGGGTCTAAGCCCAACTGTCAGCAAAGGAGGAGGAAGATAAACCTCTGTGTGCAGAAGGAAAGAGGCCAGCGCGGGCAGAGGCAGCAGAACGTTACTCCAGCAGCTGCCAAGAACATCAAGCCGGCAGAATCCTGGTTGCCTCGGACAATTTTTTCCTTTTTTCTTCCTTTTTGGAAGCTGGAGATCCCCGTGCCAAGCCCTCAAAGCAGCCCCGACTTTCCATGCAATAAAGCAGCAGTGAGAAAGGCTCAGAGTAATTAAGTGGCTGACGCACAGAAGAAGCCGTTACAAAGAATTGACTAAATTGCCCATTCATTAGCAGCTCGGCATGGAAGGAGAATTACAAATAGACGGCGGAGCCCGCAGTAATTCAATCTAACCTTGTACTTACAGAAAACAATGAGATAATGAACAGAAAAATTACCAGGCACATATTGTATTTTGTTAAAGGGGCGGGTGGGGGGGCACGGGGGAGGTGGGGGGCGGGGGGAGCTCAGGGACGGACTGGCACATGCAATGCTAATGGCCTCGCTCAAGCTGAGCAAACGTTTCTCCAACACAATCATAGTTCTCAGTCTAAGGGCCTCTGGGGAGCTGAGATGAGGCAAGATCGCGAACAAAAAAATGTAATTTATAAGGCGTCTGTGGACTGGAATTTATCATCGGATCCGCTCGCCGCCGCTCAATTGATATGTAGTTGATTTCAAACAACACCCCCCGGGCGCCCAGAGGGAACATTTTTTAGATTTTACGCTTGGATATATCTGTTTAACTCGCCATTTACCAAAACAACGGCTGATGACAGCACAAACCAGTCACTCTGGAGAAAACAGCGCACACGCTCCTCGCGCGCGCACAGGCATTGGAGAGCACAGGCAGCCATAACAACGGCAAAAAATCCCTGCTCAGCCCCAAAACCGCCGTGGCTCTGGAGAAGGAAAGGGGAGAAAGAAAAAATAATAAAGCCCAAAGCTCTAGCCTTTCTCGGCGACGTCGCAGGACCGAGTGTGGCGGTGGTTGTTAGGGCTCACGCCAACACCTCCCACTCTCTCGGTTGAGCAGCTTAGAAAGGCTCGGCTCCCTTCCAGCTCACCTCCTCGGCCCCTGGCTGGACCAGAACTGGACTCACCAGTGATCCAGAAGCCCCCGGACCTCAGTGGGCAGGAGAAAATGGCAGGCTTCACGGAGGGGAACGGGAGGCCAGGCAGATGGGTGGTGGACCAGGGCACTGCCCCCCTCCCAGGCTACCAGGCCCCCAGACGTGGCCAAAGGGAGTCTTAGAAAGGTGTGGAAAAATTCCAAAGTGCGTTCAGAGGCAGAGATGATGGGTCCTTCTGTTTTGAGGACACCGACTCACCTGCCCTTTGGGGCCCAGGTGGACATAGGAGCATTAAGTACATCTCTGGGTTCGGGGTGAGAATCAGCCCGTATTCAGCAGGCTTGTTCTTCCCTGCAGGGTCCCTGCACCTTGGACCAAGGCCCTAGTGCAGTGCTTAGTGAGAGTGAAGAACTGTTGGGACAGTTCCCACCTGAAGAATCTGACAAACTGTGAAAGTGGGAACTCGTCCCTTGACCATGTATCTTCCTTCAAAATGAAGAGCTGCCTCCCAGGCACCAACAGCCATTAGGCGCTCATGGCAGTGAACTCTATGAGCTATAGGAGTGCACTTGAAATTAGTCAGTAGTCTGAGCTCTGGGGCCAGTGGCCAGCAGGACAGCCAGTAGGGGGCAGTCCAGCCCAATGGGAAGAACACTGAAATGGCCCTCCAGGAAAATTCCGGGTTTATTCCCACTTGGCCACCGATGCACTGTGAGACCCTGAGAGCATCACCAATTCCAGTCTCAGGGCCTCAGTCGGGGTATTTATGAACTAGCCCTGATGCTGCCTGACCTTATGCCCATCTTACAGGGTGCTCTGAAATAAATATCTGGGAAGTACGTGAGCTATAAAAAGTCTACATAAATATTAAGTGTATGAAAGAATTAACCAGTAGTTCTCAAGGTACAGTCCTGGGACCAGCAGTATCAGCATCACGTGGAAACCTAGACAGGCAAATTTTGGGGCCCCACCCCAGGCTTACTGAATCAGATACTCTGAGGATGGAGCCCCCCCATCTTGTTTTCACAAACCTCCAGGTGATTCTGGTGCATGCTCAAGTTTGGAAACGAATGATCTAGTTAATACAGACTGTGTCACTTGCTGAGACTACAAAGGGCAGCTGAGAAAAATAGTTTCGGAGACCGATAAATCTCTTGCAGTCAAGCAAAAAGCTGCTCCAAAGATTGTAACTCCTACTATTAATCAAATATTAATGTTTACATTTGGATCATGTTGTGTACTTTTCAAGCAATTTCAAATATCCAATTTCATTTGATTCTTTAATTTATTCTATGAGGCAGGCAGGCCTATATATATTGTCCCAAGAAGCACATTGATTCAACAAAAGTTACTCAGTAACAGTGGGGATGGGGTAGCAATGATGAGGTGAGTAAAACTTAGGACTGCAGTATTCCACACTACCTTTTAATCACAGTATCATAGATAGATCTTCACATCTGGAAGCAATCTTATAACTGATACATCTTCATATAGAAAATATTCTCATTTCGCCTCACTCTTTCAAGCACTCTCCCATTTCTTACCCGCTTCCAGCTCACTATCAAGTCTCTATGCTATTCCTTGGCTCATGTAGGGCTCCAGAGAGATGTGGAAAGCAAGAGGACTTTGGTCTTAACCTAAGAGAGGACCATGAACCTGACCATCCAGCAAATAATAGGGGCACCATTGTTGTCTCCATTTTAGAGATGAGGAAACAAAGGACCTGGGGTAAAGAGGTTGCTTAAGGTTACACAGCTTCTTAGAGATAGAATTGAAACTAGAAGCCAGGAGACTTTTCTTTGAAAAAAAAACTTTTATTATAGTAATATGTATACAACTCAAAATTTCTCATTTTAACCATTTCAGGTGTACAATCAGTGGTGGTAATTACATTCACAATATTGTGCTACCATCACCCAAACTTTTCCACCCTCTGAAACAAATTTTGTACCCCTTAAGCAATAACTCCCCATTCCCCTCTTCCTGCAGCCCCTGGTAACCTGTAATCTATTCTCTGTCCCTACGAATTTGCTTATTCTAGGTATTTCATATAAATGAGATTGTACAATATTTGTCTTTTTTGAGTCAGGCTTCTTTCACTCAGTGTGACACATATCCAAACTTTGTTCCTTTTTATGGAAACCAGGAATCTTGACTCTTAGGTGCAACTTAGGTGGGAAGGGGAGGTGGTTCAAGCAGTTGGGCACCTTCCTTCCACATGGGAGGTCTCGGGTTCGGTTTCTGGGGCCTCCTAAAAAAGACTGCAAGCTGATGTGATTGACTGGCACAGCAAGCTGACACAATGAGATGATGCAATGAGGTGATGAAAGAAGAGACACAACAAGGAAACACAATGAGAGACCAACAAGCAGGGAGCAGAGGTGGCTCAAGTAATTGGGCATCTCCCTTCCACATGGGCAGTCCCAGGTTTGGTTCCTGGTGCCTCCTGAAAAAAAGTAAAAAAAAGAACACACAACAAAGAGACACAGAGAGCAGACAATGAGCACAAACAATGAGGGAGAGGGGGGGAGAAATAAATAAATTAAATCTTTAAAAAAAACTACATACAGGGAGGTAGAAAGCAGTCTGGAAGTGGATACCTTTAAATGTTGGCTGTTAAATAGCAATTACCAAGTGCCCAGAGGACTTTTTGTATTGACTCATCTCTATTTTGCTGTCTCTCAGATACATGTACCCACACCACACACATTTGTGATGTTCTATAAAAATCTTAGCGGTCATGTCTTCAGTGAACCACCTGGCACAGAAAATCTTCCTGTGCATTCCTGCTGGGTCATTGAACCTCTCCTTGCCTACACAGACTGATTGGGATCTCACTGCTGCACAAGGCATTTGTGAGGCACTGCACCAATTCATCAGGTGCTACTCAAAAAAGCCTTTGGGGTTCATGTGCCAATCACTCCCATCCTCACCTCTGATGTGATTCCTTTTCCCAGAAGCTCGTTTGAGGATGTAGAGTCCCTGGGAGGTGTCAACTTAAGCCATCACTGGCTGAATACCTGCCCCTGCTTCATCAGGGAACCCTTGTCTGGAATTAGGAAGTGGGCAACAAGAGCCCTGTGAGGAAAAAGACTCTTGGTCAGGATCAGCGGAAACTTCCCATGAACCTCCCAAGTCGTCCCCTCTTTCCACACCTCTGCAAGAACTCCCACCCTCCATCCCAAAAACAGACAACCAGGAAACAGCTTCAGGAGACTGAGGAAATCAATGATGAAACTCAAAGAGATCACTTGAAATCCACTTAGGAAGATGCAGATGCCCATCCTGAGTAAGCGCTCTCACTTGCTTAATCTTTCAACCAACTTTCTAACCCCTATTTGCTAGCCTTCAGGTTGGGAGCACGCATGGTCTCTAACAGCTTACCCTGCGCAAGGGACCAGCAGTGAGAGGAGCTTAACAGCGAGTGGCCATTCCTAGGATCCCCTTGCCTACAAAAAGCTAAAGTCAGCCTAGTTCGGACTCAAAAAAAGAACCATAAACAGAGAATTAATGAGAATTGGATGTTTAATGAAGCTCTCATCTCATGCAAGGATTAATGAGTTCCCCTTGATAGGGAGTTAAAGACACCCTTTTTACTTAGTGAAGATAAATGGTCTCACTTTGACCCCTCATTAGGCAGCTTCCTGGCATTTATTCCATTCCCTACCCCAGGTTGACTTAGGCTGCTCAGGCTGGGAGACAAGGAGAAAGAGAGCTTTTGAGTCCATTCATTTCATTCTGCATGACCTGAACCCTAGACTCTGGTGGGATGTTCAGGGTTGTATCACAGAAGGTCAGAGCTGGGAGGACTGTAAACACCAGCCAGTCCGACTGCATCATTTTTCAGAGTGAAGGCACCTGAATTGTAAATAGGGATGGGGTCCTAATCACACAGCAATGCCTCATTTATTTGGCATTTCCAAAGACTGAGTGGCCCCCACAATTGAATTTGCTAGAGGAGTGGTTTTTCAGCTCTGATGTATTTTCAATAATCATTGACAAAAATCTTTTCAAAATTTATTACATATTTCCATGTTAAATAAATTACATTTGCCAAGCATAATTTAACCTTTTCTCACTGCAATCATCATTGGTATGAGCATGCATTAATGTGCTGGGTCAAAAAAAAAGTGCTATTGAGGAGGATGAGGCTGTTTATCCCTACACAGAATGGTCCCAAAGTGCTGACACTTTAATGTACTTGGATCTGAACTTAAAAATTCTATTTCTTTACTTTTTGTAAAAATGTCAGCTGTTAAGAAACAGTGTATTGAAATAGAAAGAAGGGTAGAAAAGGAATCCTTAGACTAAAAGTACTGGGCCCAGCGAATATTATATCTTGCTTGCCAGTGTATACTCAATGCCTACCACAGGGCCTGGGACAGAGTAGATGATCAATAATTAGTTGATGAATAAATGAATAAGATGACTTGGTGTCTCATCCTGGCTTCACTCCTTACTAGCTGTCTTAACCAAGATGAACTCCAGTTTTTAAGCTTGTAAAAGGGGAACATTTCTTTCAGGGCTTCTGCAAAGATGAAATTAATTAAATAAAAGCATTGATATGGAAGTGTTTGTGCAGTGTAGAGTGACATACAGAGCACCCATAATGATAATCAATATATAATGAAAATCATAAACTTGTTATGTGATTGTCATTATATATCATGGGTTGCTGGGGAATGGTTTGCACTTCTGAAGGCGGGTTTGACACCAATGACCTTGGTGAAGTAAGGCAGTAGTCTAAGGAAAGGTGCAAGGTGATGGGCTGGGGACTTCCACCTGGATAGAAAGTGTGTTGTGTGGCCCAGCGGTCTTCTGGTTGGCTCACTTTTGTTGGTGACAGGGGTCCCAGGACCCACTCTTCTCCCCTCCCTGAGCCCCCCATCACGACTCCCTGTCCACAGGACCCCATTGTCCCATCTCTTTGACCTCACTGGGTGTGAGGAACCCATCCACTTAAAGGTGGGCAAGACTTAATACACCATGCCTTCTTGTGAGATCTGGATTAGGGTTGCTAAAGCAAGGGGACTTTCAGCCTTCTTCCTAATTAGAATTGTGTATTTTGTGTATTTTGTTCAGGGACAGAACATTTGCAAGGAACTTCTCAGTGTCATCTATCCACCTAAAGAATTTTCAAGAGCAGGAAATTTGCCTTTCAGAAAGGGAAAATGAAATGTTTAACCACCTAATATGAGTAGCTGACAGTGGAATTTCCAGGAAGTATTAGCTTCCAAATAGAGGGTATGTGGGTGGTAGAGATGGGGCTAGACTCAGGAGGGAGGTATTCTGCCTGTCATTTCTTAAATCCCTCAGTGAAGGAGGCCACCTATTTGTCAAAACTTTGTTCTCAGGGGAGCAGGTGTAGCTCAGTAGTTGACTGTCTACTTCCCATGTATAAGGTCCTGGGTTCAATCCTCAGAGTCTAAAAAAAAAAAACCTTATTTACAAAACTCTGAGAACCCCTGTGGCACTGCTCAGGTTCACACCCCAAATTCCCAGCCTTCCTGTTTCTCCTAGATTCCAGGACAAGCTCAGATATCCTGACTCCCTTCCAGCTCATGCTTAGTTCCCTGCTCATCCCTGAGAGACTGGGTACAAGAGTCTAATGCTAATAGTCTGGTAACCTTATAATCAACTTCTTCAAAGTCCTTATTAATGTTTTTGCCAGAGGTCTTCTTATAAGGAAGATTCAGAAAATAGTGACAAACACAGCACAGCACCACAATCACCACCACCATCACCTTAACCATCGCCACCCTGACCACAACCACCAACACCACAGGCACCACCAACACCAACACCAGCTTCACCACCATCACCAACACTGGCACCAGCACCACCTTCATCACCACCATCACCACCATCACCAGCACAGCCACCAACACCGATACCACAACCACCAACAACTTTACTACCACGACCACCACCACTGTCACCAACAACACCACAACCACCACAAACTTTACCATCAGCAACACTGTCACCAACACCAACACCACCTTCACCACCACCATCTTCACCACCTTCATCACCACCATCACCACCCCCACCATAGTCACCACCACCACCACCACAACCACCACCAACTTCACTGTCACCAACACTGTCACCAACACCACGTTCACCACCACCACCACCACCACAGTCACCACTACCATCACCAGCACAGCCACCAACAACGCAGTCACCCACACTAACAACAACACAATCACCAACAACACAACCACCAACAACACAGCCACCACCACCTTCACAACCACCGTCTTCATCCCCAACACCAATACCACCAACACCATCACCATCATAACCACCAACAAACCCAGAACTGGGTGTGAATTAGAATCCAGTCAGGTGTTAGCTCTATGGCCTTCTGAGAATTACATAAATTTTCTGAACCTCAATTTCCTCTTATTCAAAGTGGTGATAAAAATAAAACTAGAGCTGTACAGAGTGCAAGCAATCTATGGGATGTGTGTGTGTCTACTATATGGAATGCCATCATATATATACATAATAGTTACTGTTAGAAGGGCACATTTGTCAAGAAAAGACTATGTAATTGCTCAATAGTTCATCATTTCAGAGAATAAAGGGAGGTTCTCACCCCAAAGTTTTGGGGCACTTTGCCAGCTTGAGAAAAGAATGTAAAGATAATTTACATAATTACATAATTAATTCTCTGTCCTGAAGGAAGTCTTTCTTCAGCCCTGCCCTTTCTTGCCAGAGTGTGCCAACTGCCCTGTTTCTTCTCTCAACTCTATTTCCTCCAGCCCTGAGAGATACACGGTAGGAAGTGGTGGATTTGCTGAAGGAGATGCCTCTATTCTTTTTGCATCAATGTTGTAACAGATATGCCCAATATGACATCCAGATCCACACTGCCAAGTTCCTGGAGCTCAAGGCATTTTGAATAGAGAGATGCCAAAAGTTCGAGTCCCATCCAGCTTTCTCCAGCTCTTGCACCATCTTGGGCACTTGCTGACTGACATTGACCAGGCCCACTCCAGCACTATCACTGGGTGGCATTCTGCCTGCCTGTCTACCTCGCTTCCATCCTTCTGCTCATTTCTTGCCATTAGTCCCTAACCCACTGCTGTGTCCACAATGGCCCTGAACTCGAAGGCGCCCTCGCTGCTTCCATGGCCCCGCTCACTTGGAGGCATGTACGACGGCCCCTCTGCCCACCCTCTGTCCTCGGGGAGGGCACAGCTCTTGGCAGACAATTACTTACGACCTGCCGGAGGCACCACTCTGTTGGCATGCCAAACATCATCTCCTCTCCCTCCCGGCATGCCGGGCTCCTTTGACAAGGAAGGGTAAAGACCCTCCAGGGTTCTCAAGAACATCAATATGTTTTGTATTTAATGTGCTGGCTCTGTTACAGCAAATTAAAGCGAAGGGGCCTGGTAGAAAGGAACACAGCCCGCCGTTCCTCCGTCCCTTGTCGAGCAGGAGGCTCTGGAAATGGCACTCCAGTGTGGAGGAGGAGCGCACATTACACCCCCCTGCAGGAGCAGAGCAGACATTAGACAAAGCCCCGAGTCTTAATGGGACGCATCCGGCAAACATCTGAGCTTGGGCCTTCAATCACAAACGCTGCAGGATTTAAAAATGAATAAACTTCACATTGTGTTTCTCTTATTTATCCTTTATGCAAATTGTCCCTGGGAGGACCCATTACGTGCACTGCATGGGGACAGCAGAGGCCGGCTCCGAGGCTGGGAGGACCACTTGCAAGCAATTCCTGGAACACCAGGCCTGTCCTGGCGCTTTACAGAGGGAGAAAAAGTGATCGTAAAAGGGAAATAAACAGATTCTGCGTGGTTGGCTCATGCAGAAAGCCCAGGCACATGCACGTACGCGCTCACGCACACACAAACCACACACCACACACGCCAGAGCTACACATGGACCACATTCCAACAGCCACTGCCATAAGCCTGGGCCTCTGTGACATGGGCAGCGTCATCTTCCCAACTGTTTCCCCACTCCTAATCAGAGGAAGAGGGGGCCTTTGGCCAGAGAGAGCTAGAGGTGGGCAGGCCAGCGAGGCTGATTCTCATGAACAGAAATTCCCAGTAGCTGCGGGCCCTGGGCACCCCCACGAGCCAGGCGCTGGGCTAGCGCTGCCGCAGCCCCTCTGCTCCCCGTCTGTTGGCTCTTTGGGAGCTCCTTGGCTGAGGGTGGAACAGCGGGCTAAGAAGCTGGGACCGTGAGCCTGGACTGAGGGAGCCAAGAGCACCTGGAGACAGGGCAGAGCAGCCCAGGCCCCCGAAAGTGGAGGGCCAACTGTGGGTCTGTGGGGTCCTCAAAAGGACAGAACCATGGGAAATGAAGAAAACTGAGCTGGAGACAGAAGGCCTCTTCCCATGGGCGCTGAGCCGGCTCCCCCGGGGTGCACTCTAGAGCCCAGCCAGCTTCCTGCTCCCATCTGGAGAAGACGGTGGCCTGTGCCAGCCCAGGTCGACCCTGCAGAGTTGGGTCTAGATGGCCTGAATCATGTTCTTTGTCCCTAGCCCAGGGCTGGGCACAGAGGTGTGAGATGGAGGCTTGCTGGCTGGGTGAATGTCCGTGAGCACCTGCCTCTGTTAGGGGTTTGGAAACAGTCTCCGACCTGGCTTAACAGGTGACTCAAAGCGCTCACAAGGGACATTTCCAAAAACAGAAACAGCCAGCACAAACTGAAATCGGTCACCTGGCGCCCAAGAATCCCACCCTGAGTGGCCTCTCTGTTACCATTCCTGGGGCCATGTGACCCTTGGGCTGTTCCTGTCCCCCTCGGCAGCTCTGCTGTATACACCATTGGGTGGGCGTTCTTCCTGCTAGAGAGCACAGGGTTTGATGGGCAGAACTCGCCTGGCTCCCCCACTTCCACCCTGGCCCCCTCATCCCCAAGCTGTTGTCCCTCCTCCCCACAGGGTCAAGGACCCCTCCCACTCCCCGGCTCAGGGGGCAGAAACCTGCCCATGGCCTCCAGTCCCTCCTGCTCCTGTATTCCCTCCAGGCTGCTGCCGAGCTCACAAATGCTTCCTTCCAAATGGCCCCTGGGGCTCAGGCTTCATCTCAGCCACCCCGTCCAGCCCCTCATGACCTCACCGTGTCCCTGCCTCTGCCCTGGCCCACTCCTCAGGACACCCCCGGGCAGAGCTCTCACAGGTGCTGCTTTGTCCACTTCATCCCTCTTCCCAGAGCCCCACGTGGCTTCCTGAGCTCGTCACGTCAGGCCACAGCCCCTGCCTGATTCTTGAGGGTCTTCACAATCTTCTCTCTTCGTTTTCTTAGGCCAGACTTCAAACCAACTGACCACTCAGCCAATTAAATTCCTCTCTTCAATCGCTGAGTAAGTACGCATTGAGGACCGTCTGTGCCAGGCCCGGGCTTGTCTGAAGGAAGCATAGTCTACCTCAGCATGAGCAGTCTTTGGGGGTCACAGGCTAGAAAACCAACAATTAAGACCTAAGACCAAATGTGGTCTTTTAAATGCCTCAAGAAGGAAGGAGGAAGAGGAGGGGAGGGGCAGGTGAAGGGAAGGAATGACTCCCAGGCAAATGTATCTTGAGGGGAATGTCTTTGTAGTTATTAAAATACTTTTTAAAGGCAGGTTATGATTTTCACTGACAGGGGTGAACATACCTTGGGACTAAGGATAAGACAGGTTGGAAGAAAGAAGGGAAACAGAAATGTAAATTCTTTTTAATCACCTGCCTTGTGGCAGACATCATCCTGAAAGCCTGACATTTGTAATCTCATTTAAATGACATAGAATTCTAGGACGTCAGTGCTGCAAAGGACTTATAATAACATTGAGTGACTACTACAGGACGAGGAAAAACAGGGCAGCATCATACTGAAGAGCCCAAACTCGGGCAGCAGATTGCCTGGATTCAAATCCCACTCTGCCCCATTAGCTGTGTGACCTTTGCAAAGTGACTTACCCTTCCTTTGGTTTCCTTGTCTGTTAATCAGGGATGATCATTGCAACTCTCTCTCGGGGTTGTTGTGAGATTTAAATGAGTTATTATAAGAAAGCTCATCATGACAGTTAATGTGTCAACGTGATCAGTTTATGGTGTCCAGTTGTTTGGTCAAGCAAGCGGTGACCTGATTGTGACTGTAAGAGTATTGCTACTATGGCTGATGACATCTACAATCAACTAAGGAGATTGTCTTCAACAATCAGAGAAGTCTCATTCAATCAGGTGAAGGCCTTAAAGGAAGAACTAATGATTTCAGCAGTCAGAAGGAAGAATTCCCATCTATACTTCATCCAGCCAGCTTTTCCTGAGGAATTCATTGAAAACGTTCATTAAAAACCTTCATTGGACTGCCCAGTATGTGGCCCGCCCTGTAGAGTTCAGACTTGCCAATCCCCCCAGTCGTGTGAGCCAATTCCTGTAATAAACCTCGTAATGCTTACATTATATATATCCTGTTGGTTCTGTTTCCCTGGAGAACCCAGACTAATACACCCATAGAAGCGCCTGGCACAGAGCTAGTACCAGCTGTTCTATTGTTCTCAGTGCTTTAGATGAGTGAATTCATTTAATCCTCATGGTAATATTTTAAGGTACTCATTTTATTACACCCATTTTATAGGCGAGGACACTGAAGAACACAGAGATTACCGAGCTTTCCCAAGATCACACAGTTGTAAATGGAGGCTTCATGATTTGAACCCAGGCTGTCTGCCTTCCAAGGCTGCCACCAAGTTCTCATGTAGCCAGGGGACATCTGTGGCAATGCCTCAGGGGCTGCTCAGGACATGGACACCACTACCCAAGAAGAGCTTTGGTTTCACCTTTGTCATACATTGGCTCTCTCTCTCAAAAAAAAAAAAAAGCCATTTGCTGGAAGAATTTTGCTCCTAAAAAAGGCTTGGAAACCACTGATCTCCATCTATCCCACATTTCAGACAAGATGAAATGGAGGCTGCGTGATGGGAAGTCCACTCTGGTGGCAGTGTTAGTGTGTAAGCGTGGTCCACGTCTCCTTGTGGTCACCTTGAGTCTTTCCTCTGGGCCAGCTCCAGCCCTGATGGCTTCAAAAGACCTCAGACCGGTTCAAAGCCTCCCTAAGTGTAAGGGACGACCACAAGTGCCAGGCCACGATGGGCGCGGGAGCTGGTGCTGCTTGTGGGGATCGAGGCCTCCCACAGAGGGGCCAAGAAGAGCAGGGTCTGGAAGAAGCCTGCAGAGGCTGTCAAGGAGGCTGGGCCCCAACCAAGCTTGTCTATCCAGATTCAGGGGAGTCGTTTGCATAGGGAAAACGTAATTACCCAAATTGGAACAGGGCCAGGGCCTCACTGCCTGGGCTGGGGAAATGCTGGAAGACTCTTCCGAATATAAAAACCACCTTCTTTTTTCACTCCCTGCTTCCCTAACTGTCACCAGGTGGGATTAGAGCAGCCTCCAAAACGAGCACTTTGCTACTGAGACCCCTGTCTGGAGGCCACTGCAGAGCTGGGATGGCAGAGCCCTGAGTCACTGCAGTAGGGTGAGGGCTGCTTGTATTTCCAGTCCTTACCCTCCTGCCTCTGTAATTTGACAGCACCAATGCCTGCACTTTCCAGTTAATGTTTGTTTTGTTTTTTTAAAGTTGTCCCTTAACTAATGATTGCTGCCCTCACTGGGAAGATCACCAAACCCACTGACCTTTGATCAAAAAAGGCAATGCAAAGGCTGGGAATCAACAAACACCATTCCTAGAAGGCAGCAGTAAGCACTAGTGAAACACCTCTGGGATAGGAGCCACACACACCCTTGGGCACATCCCTGAGCAGTCCTGGCCTGGGTGTTCCTATTCACAGACTAAGGGAGTTCCTGCAACACCCCCACCCCCCACCCCAAGCTTCAGACCAGCTCTAACCTTCTACCCTTCCCTGATTTATCTCAGTATCCACCCATGGACTCACCGGGCAGATGATCAAAATAACTTGATGGGACTAATCCCAGTCACACCACCTCCAGCAGAAGATAATCTGGACATTTCAAGAAGCCGGTTCGACTCCAATCACTCAGCAGCAACATATGGAAGTGTATTGAACCATCTTTCTGTCCATCATCCATTTAGGCATCTCTTCACTCCATCCCACAAGGAAGAGAGTAAGTAAGCGTTGGACTTAGGAGGTAATGGGCAAGGAGCTGGGACTGCAGAGGTAATTAAGACCCACCTCTGCCTTGGGTGCTCACCTTGAGTGGGCGCAGTGAGGTTTCCTATGGCTGCCATTAGCGAACAGTCTGCAGGTATTAGCCTGGGGTAACCCAGCCCTTCATTATTTCCTTTGCTGGAAAGGGAGTGTTTTGTTTAAGGGCCCCTGGCTGATTTCCAAAGTCAGCATAGGCTCTTATGGGAAACAGTGGGGGACTGCTCCACGCATGGAGAAGCACCTTTGCTCAGGGCAAAATCTGCTGTGTAGTGAACTGCTCTGCCTTTCCTTTGTGTCAGGGTGATTTGAGGGAACCATTAAGCTTTAACAAAGCAGAAAATAAATCCCCATTAAAATATATGCACCTTAAAGAACTGCAGTCTGCATCCAACCTGCAGAGGAGAGTCACAAGCTGCCCCTCTGCCTGTCACTCACCTCTTATTCCAAGCCTCCGCTGAGCCTTCCCAGCTGGGAGTGATCGCTCACCCCTCCAACCACCCATAGACATTTATTTATAAAATACCTAAGATAGAATTTGATTTGGGTGACAACCAGATTGGATTACAATGTGAGCTCCTTAAGAGGGACTATTTAGTCCCCCATTCAGCTTTGCATTCCTGTTTTATTTTCCATGCCCCATCGTGCCTAGACTGAGTAGAAACCCCTCAAATGTCTGATGAATGAATGAATGCACTTGGCTGCAGAATCAGACACATTTTCTCCCTCCAGCCCACCCTGCAGATATCTGGCAATGACAGTTCCCATTGAGCACCCAGGACAGCTTGGCTAATCCCAGTTCCAGTCTAATCTACTCAACTGTCCCAGTCCTTGGAAACTCCTCCCATGGACTCTGACTACCTGTGGGGACTCTCATTGGACCTCTGTCTGTTGTCCTCTGATGCCATTTACCTCCTGTTCTGCCACTGATCTTCGTCTGGTTATAATGTGCCTCTCTTTCTGGGGAATAAAGACCCTGAAGGGCTAAGGACTATCTAGCTGTCCCCCTCAGAGTCTAGAATTGTGCAGATGGGTGCTCAGTATATGGTTGGTAAGGGATCAATGAGCCCAGGGTTCACTATTCAGTCTGAACACCCAAGCAACAGACAGGCAAAGGCTAACAGTTGGGAGCTGAGATATTTCTCCAAGTTGTCAAATAACAGGGGCTCTGGGACCAGGAAGGCATTCATGAGAAATTCGGGGAGGCCTGGCTGCAAAGCCATTTACTCTATAAGGGTTCTGTTTTCTCCAAACCAGCCTGTAATGGCAAGTCCTGGCCTTAGCTCTGGTCCCAGTGTCACCAATAACCAGCTGTGGCTCCTTGGGCAAATAATAACCTCCACTGGCCCATTTACTCTTCTGCCCTTCTTTCTTTCCACATTAAGTGCCAGATTCTGTCTTATTTCCTGGGGAAACAAAAATAAATCAGAGACGATCTCAACCCTAATAAACAAGTTTCTACTTAGTGGAAGTGATAGATACAGAATCAGATAAATTACAGGACAGTCTGGTGCTGCAAAGAAATAGGCAAAAAATGACATGGGAACCATTGGTTCCCACAGCCACACCCTCTGCCTATGGGAATTTAAGAAGTTTCCCAGAAGGGGCAACATTAAACTGGGTAAGTAATTGAGGAAAAGGGACTTCTAGGCAGGCAGTATAACATGTATTTGTTTTCTACTGCTGCTGTAACCAATTGGCACAGATTTAGTGGCTTGAAACAATGGAAATTTATTATCTTACACTTCTGTAGGCCTAAAAGCAAGGTGTCAGCAGGGCTGCGTTCCTCTCTGGAAGCCCAAGGAGAGGGTCAGTTTCCTTGTCCTTTCTAGAGGCCACTTATATTCCTTGGTTCATGGTCCCCTTCCTCTGTCTTCTGAGCCAGCACCAGCAGATTGAGTCCTCGCACCACATCACTCAGACCTCTTCTTCTTCTCCTACTTTTGAGGACCCTTGTGATTACACTGGACTCATCTAGATAATCCAAAACAATCTTCCTATTTTATGGTCAGCAGATAAGTAACATTAATTCCCCTTTGTCATGTAATATACCATATTCACAGTTTCTGGGGACTAGGAATTGGACACCTTTGGAGGAACATTATTTTGCTTATTACCACAAGGGCAAAGGTGCTGAGCTATGTGAGGATCTGTTCCATGCAAGGACAGGGAGTGGTTCAGAGGTCAGGGTGGGGTGGTTGGTGGGCAAGGAGACAGGTTGTGAAGGTCCTGATATGCCAGACTCAGTACTTACTTTATTTTACTCACTATAGCTTTTAAGCAGGGGAGTGACACTGACACCTTTGTTTTCTCGAACAATCATAGGACAAGGGAATTAAAGGAACGGCAGCGAAGTGAGGCAGGGAGACTGGTTAGGGAGCTACTGGAGCAATCCACGGAGCAGGACAATGGTCATGAGGGTCAATAGAAGGGGTGGGTTTGAGAGCTATTTAGGAGGAATCATGGCCAGGATTTGAAGATTCCTGGAAGTATAAAGGAGGGGAGGGGCTGGGGATGACAGAGGTTTCCAGTTTAGGAGCTTGGATGGGTAGTGGTTCCATTTCCTGAGATGGAGACTATAAAAGAGGACATGCTGGGCATGGATGATATATTGAATTTGGGGTGCCACTGGGGGACACCCAGGTGAAGAGATTCTACAGATGGGAACCCCTTACCCACTTTACAAAGTTATTGTAAAGAATGATTAAGAAAGCACTACATTCTTTTCAATGCAAGAACAAAGCAAACATGTCATTACTCTCCAGGTAATCTGAAGTGAAGATGTACATGGCCTCCTCCTCTGAAGATATCATCGTAAGACTCATCAACAAATGTTTATGGGCCCCTTCTCTGTGTTCACCCTGGTCCAGGTTGTACAGGAAGACCAAAGGTCTCTGAGGTGCACCTGCCTGGACAGTGCCCATACCAGTGGGAAGCTGGCATACCTGAGTAACAAGAAAGGTCATAACAGAAGTGAATGGGCAGAAACCTGGGTGTGTAGCAACATCTCCTTGCTCTTCACCCTTCACCTCCAAGGATCACCAAGACTTCTAAACATGTCTCAACTCCGTACACATACACTCTCCTGCTTTAAGCTCAGGCCTTTTTTATTCCTCATTTTAATTAGTATAAATGCTTCTGAACTGGGCCTCCTGCCTCCCACCTTGTTTCCTTACCATCTGTTCTTTAAAGGAGAGCCAGAGAGTGATTTTTCTCATTTTAATCTGACTTTAGCACTACTCAACCTTAAATAATTCAATAAAAACAAAGGGAGAAAGGATTGATAAATTTGAATACATAAAATTCATATGTTCTGCTTGAAAAAAAAATGCCATAAACAAAGTTAAAAAACAGACAAGAAACCAAGAAGAAAATATGTGCACTATAAATGACAAGATGCTAGTAGCCTAAATATATAAAATGGTGTCTACAAATCAATAAGAGAAAAACTCAACAATCCAAAACAAAAACTGGCAAGGGAACATGAACAGAAAATGAAATACAGATGGATTTTAAACTTATGAAAAGAAGCTCAAACTCACTCACAATAAGAAAAATGCCAATTTATCTGAAAGTGAATATCATCAGACTGACCAAGTAAAAAACTTGGTAATTCACTGTATTGTTAAGTTTGAGGAGATAGGCACTCTCAGATGTTGTTGGTAGGAATGTACTACCATTTGGAAAACTAAATATCAATAAAATTTAGTCTTTGAAATTTACACCTATAAAATTATTCTACAAACTTAGATATAGTTATATATACACAAAAAAACTATATATTATCCTAAATGTCTTCAACACGTGAGTGCTTAAGTAAATTAAGGCATGTACTTAATATAAAATGATACACAATTATTGAAAAGCATGAGGGAAAAAAGAATAGGACAAGGCTACATGGTGAATATGGAACAATCTCTAAGGTTTAATATAATAATAGAAGCAATAAAAGAAAGGGATATAGTATCACTATATAAGGCACTATACTTTATTTATGTATATTTCATTCATTTACTCCTTATAAGAGTCCTGTAATGTAGGTATGATTATTATCCCCAAACTGAGGCACAGCAGATTTAAATAAAATCGTCCATTACGAGGAGAGAAAGATATATGAAAGAAAGATATGTATTTCTTTCTGATTTTTCTCCCTATGTGTTTCAGTGTGGATATTTCCATCTGATCTACTTTTCAGGTCACTGAATTTTCTCTTCAGCTATGTACAACCCTTTGAGGTTTTAATTTCAGTTACTGCATTCCTTTCAGTTTTAGAATTTCCAATTGGTTCTTATTTAAAATAGATTTTATTCCTCTACTCAAATTCTCAATATTATCTTTTAATTTGTTAATCATCTTAATCAGGGTGATTTTGAATCCAAATTTGATAACTTTACCACTGGGGTCTATTTCTAGTATCTGTTGTTTATCTTTGCCTTCTTGAATACCTGGTTATTTTTCATGAGTGCCAGACTTATATATGAAAAATGATGGAGATAATTTGATTCTCTAGATGATGCTATCTTCTTTCAGAGAGGACTTACTGTAGCTTCTGGCTGGGAAGCTGGCAAGAAACTCTAGCAATCCCAAATCACCTAATCCATCAGGAACTGAGGTGACTGGAAGTTGGGCTTTAGTCCCTGCGGAGACTGGTCTGTCTGCGAATCACCCTTACTCCTAACGATGAACCCTTTGAGGTCCCAACCCAAAGCCAGTGTCCCTCTTCCTTGGAGGGCTCTGAACTTCAATTTTTTACTTTGTAGTCCTATGAATCTGTTGAAAACTCTGCTTAGTTTCTTGGTCTGTCAGTCACTACTTTTGAAGACATATTCATCCTTTTGGGAGAAACTGGTTGCTGGCCTTACCTCTCTGGTCTTCCCTCCTCTCCTACATCTTGGCCTTGGGATCCTTCTCTGCCTCAAGAGCACTCCAATACCTTCCAAAAGCATTTTGGCATTTTCTGTTTGTCTGGTTTTTTTGTTTGTATGTATGTATGTATGTATTTATTTATTTATTTATTTTAGCTTTCCTAGTTGTTCTCAGAGGAAGGATTGGTTGGAAACAACTCAGTACCCATCCACCAGATACATTTTTAAGGGGAAAAATATTTTTAAAAAACATTTGAAATGATTCTTCCATACATTTCTTCTTTTATGCTAAGGGAACAAAATGTTTATCTTGAAACACACAAACAAACAAAAAGAGTGGATGCCTGGGTCCCACCTTAGACCAATCAAATGAGAATCTTGGGAGTGGAGCCCAGGGACCACAGATTCTAATGGGCTTCTAGGACTGAGAGAGAAACCCTAAGTCTGGAGCAGAACATCTCTGCCTTTAATGTGCAAATGCATCTCCTAGGAATAAACACACACACACACACAACATTAAAAGAAAAAAAAAACAATGTCAGAGTCTATTCAGCACCCAGCAAGACAGTTTAATAGAGGAAATTAAATAAATGAAACCCACATCCAAGTTGTCGAATGAGCTGAAAAAGCAAGTATGGAACAATGAAGTAACCCAAAGATCAAGGCATCTGGGTTTGAGGAACAGAGGAAGGATATGAAGTAACCAGAGCTCAGGAGCCAGAGTCACCTATTGGCAGCTGGGACCACAGAGCCACAGAGGAGATGCAGCCAGTGCCAAGGATGCTACTCAAAGTCAGGGGATAGTCAGAGTAGCACGATCCTTGCCTTCTCTTGTCCTGGCCCTAATTTCTTTCCAGTATCTCCCATTGACCAAACATAACAAAAAAGCATTGGGCAAGGAAGCCTGGGGAAAGCAGGAGAAGACAGGGAGTGAATATGAGAGCAAATAGTAAATGGCCGGACCCCAGACATACCTGGAAGAGATGTAAGGAATTAATAACAGTGGTTACCTCTGGGGTGGGAGGGAGGATGGAGATTGAAGGACAGGAGGGCTGGTGTTGAAAGAGGCGTCACATATTAAAATAAACATATACCAGTAAAATAGCAAATCAGCCCCCTTAATGGCTCTCATCTTTCACAGCAGCATTTCTCAAATTTTAGGGTGCATTAAAATGATTGGGGGGCAACACATGGGTCCGAGGTCAAAATGGCAAGCTGGCCTGCTGTTGCAGCATCAGGCCAATGGCTGGATGGTATTTGAAAATAGTATTACAATGCTACAGGATTCAATAAACTAGGGTTAATGCGAGATGATACAATAGCCGAGAATGAAGATATAAAAGAAGCCATAAGAAGGCTTCCCGAGAACCTTTACAATGACAGGATGTTTCGCATTAGGAGAGCACTGGACTTGACCATGAAGCATCAGATCTTGCCTACAGAGCAGTGGACAAAATACAAGTCCAATAAATTCTACCTTGAACCATATCTGAAAGAAGTTATTCGGGAAAGAAAAGAAAGAGAATAGGCAAAGAAATAATCATGTAATTGAAACTGAATGCAGCTGTCCTCAAAATATTTTTATGAAGTTGGTAAAACTTAAAATGTACAATTTAAGGACTATTTGGGCTATAAATATATTGCTTTAAACAACTATCAATTGTAATCATTATTGGAGTTTTTGAATTCTAAACCTTATAACTTACCTGTCATAACTCTTTCCAAACTTATAAGGAATATTTAGTTAGAGTTTTATTGCTGGGGCTCAGAAATACCACTTTAATAAATTCTCCTCACTAGTTGGATAACCTCAATTTACTAAAGTATATAATGTTACACCTTGTAGAAGTCACCTTTATATTGCCTTTGTAGGTTAGCAAGGTACTTGGAAGCCAGCACCTTAATGGCCTAACTTGCAGGTATGAAATGGAGGAAGAAGCAAGTACCAGTACTTGATTTCATCTGATGTAAACAGAGCATTCAGGTTTCATACTTGAGAAGTCTTCAGTAGAATGAAAAGAAAGAAAAAGGATTTTCTCCCCAGTTTGCCAAGATTGGGAACCAATCTCAGGTCGGCCCTCTTCAGCCTTTGGCCTCCAAAATAATTGATTTTGCATCCTTCCAATAAAAAAAAAATCATATACACAGTCCCAATATGGAGATTTATAAATCATATGTATGTACTCCTGTGCTAATATGTATATTAGAAAACAAAAAGTAGACATTAGAAATATAGTTAAAAATGGAAAAACAAATTATACTTTCTCCCCATATCCCAGTGACTTGTCCACTCTCAAAATCATTCTTATAAAATATATTGTGAGGATTGAATATGAGTAATAGTTAAAAGTTTTAAGGTTAGAGGTTGATTGCTTTGAAGATATATTAGAAACATTCAATAATGTCCTTCTCATCTCTAAATTCTGAGATGCTTTCTTTGGTGGAAGTGAAAGGAATGGAAGCACAGCAAGCCAGGAAGGAATTGTGTGTGGAACCTAGAGCCTTCATAGTGGTCCATAGCAAGCCACTGCTGTGTGAGGTAGGAATATCTGATATGAATCTTACCCTACAAAGAAAAAAGAGTTTTAGGTTATATTTTACTTATTTATTTTTTTTACAATTTATTTTTTATTTATTTCTCTCCCCTTCCCTCCGCCCCCAGTTGTCTGCTCTCTGTGTCCATTCGCTGTGTGTTCTTCTGTGACTGCTTCTCTCCTTATCAGCGGCACTGGGAATCCGTGTCTCTTTTTGTTGCGTCATCTTGCTGTGTCAGCTCTCCGTGTGTGCAGCGCCATTCTTGGGCAGGCTGCACTTTGTTTCATGCTGGGTGGCTCTCCTTATGGGGCGCACTCCTTGCGTGTGGGGCTCCCCTATGCGGGGACACCCCTGCGTGGCAGAGCACTCCTTTCGCGCATCAGCACTGCGCATGGGCCAGCTCCACACGGGTCAAGGAGGCCCGGGGTTTGAACTGCAGACCTCCCATGTGGTAGGCAGACGCCCTATCCATTGGGCCAAGTCTGCTTCCCTTAGGTTATATTTTAAATTCTTATAACAACGAATTAAACATGTGTATGTTTGGTCTGCCTGTGTGTGTATATAAATTCCCTTCCCCCCCCCGAAGATGATATATATTCCACATTAATTATGTTTGAGTTGCAACATGATCATAAAGAAGTTCTCTGTGAAAATATTAGAAAACCTCATTAAGGGCTGATCTTCTAGTTGATACTCAGATTATTTTGTGATACATCTTTCCTGAAATCATTCTTGACAGTTCTCTGTTACTTGTCAGTCCAAGTTTGCCAGATCCTCACTTGAAAATGACGTTGGTAAAACCAGCTCTGCTTTAACAATAATAAAAGATTTGCCATTAAAAAAAAAAGATGGGTTGTGCTGGAGAAAATGCATAACCCCTGAATCAGCACATCTAGGGTGTGTCTCAGGAAAGTGCATTTTTACAACCGCCTCATTTGATTCTGATGTGGTTGGTCCACATGGAACACATTTGAGAAACAGTGGCCAACTGGATGGACTTAAAGCTCCTTTACAATGACATACATGTCCTTTCATGATATATGTGGTCAATTTAACCTTCCTCTATCGACAAGGGCTCTTGCTCCTGCCTCAGTGCAGAATTGTGTGTGATTCTGCACTATGTCATCCAAATTCTCACTGTATTTTGCTAATAATTTGTTTTTGCACACATGAGGGCAGAGAATTTTTCTTATTTATATTAAACCCTGGGAATGCCTACCATTGTACTTGGCACATAATGCTGGCTAAACCAACTGACCAGTGGTTTTCAGAGAAAGGAGGACTCTGAGTCACATGAGGTGCCCAGGAAGGGTCTCCAGAGGAGAAATTGCTGTAGACAAGCAGGGTGGAAGGGAAAATATACCCAGGCTGGGAAAGGGGAAAGCACCGAGGAGCTGAAGACAGACAGGCTCATTGCTATTAGTGAACAATGCTGACAATGAATATACTGCACCTTGGTGTTTTTAAAGACAAATTTCCTGAAACCACACTCAGTAGGTCTTGGATCCCCCCTACCCGGGGCCCTAACGTCTCCAGATGTTAATGATTACTTCCAGCACTGATCAAGGGGAGAGACACTCCTACGGGTCTATAAAACATGCAGATGACTGGTTTTTAATGAATGCAAAATGTCAAACAAAAGCAGCATCCCTGGCCAGTTACTCATGCATAGTAAAGTTCCCAGGGAAAAGGGAGCAAATAAATAGGGAAAAAATACCTTGGCTGGAACCATTCCTAATAGGCAATGGGCAATTGAGAACAGCAGGAGTTTGCAGGGACACGGGAGCAAACAGCAAATACATTTGGAAAATATCAGCGACAGTGAGATCAAGGCTGTACCAAATGGCCCCCTGGCTTTTATATCTGTTAAGGTTGGGGCCTGGAGCCTGGGGCCTGTGTTCAGCCCTCCCCTGATACAAATGTGCAGGGCTAAGCTTTGGTTGGTTGGTTGGTTGGTTGGCAGAGGATAAGAGAGGAAGACTTGGACATAGGTATAGCAAGAAGAAAGCAATTCTAGGGATGGGGGCGTTTAAGTGAGACTTTTATGTGGCACGTTTTAAGCAGAAGCCACAGACTTCCCTCGTATATGGACAGGGCTTACGTTGATCCAGATATTGTATTCGCACATAAAGTCAAATTTAGGATTTTAACAATTTCTCCAAATGTAGTCATATTAAAGTCCCTCTCTTTGTGTATGCATGTGTGTGTATTAAGGGTAATAATTTTGTTCAATTGGAAACCGTTTTCATCACCTTGTCTTGGTCTGCCTTCATTTTTTAATATACCCAAACTTCAAACCCTAGCCTGGGCCTCTTTCAATCCCTGTCTGCTAGACCAGGTTTCTGCTTGGATGGTGCGGATGGCATGATCTCAGCAGCACTGGGAGGGCACTCACACCCCTCCATTCCCCTACAACCCTCACACATCTGCCTAATGAGGCTTGGCATCCTTTCTTTGGGGAGTACTGTCTTTCTTTCCACACTGGGAAATGAGCCTTAAGTTGCAAACTCTCCTGGGAAAGGAGCCCTAAGGCTCACGTTTGCTTGGAGATGTCAGCAGGGTGCCTCTGAGTCCTTCAGGGGAGCAAGTTCACTTGGGCCCCTGCTCCTCCCATGTTTCACCAAAGAGCCTCTCGCGTCAGGGGCAGGGAAGAGGGAGCCTGGTCAGTGCAAAGAGGCTACACTAAGTGGGAAATGGCAAAACTGCACGTGTTATCTGAAATTTTCCTGCAAACTATGTACTCACCTTCTAATACAGCCATGTTCATTTCTTATTCACAGAAAAGCTCCAGCTGCAACCGGAAGCCAGCAGGTGAGCAGCTGTGTGAGGGAGCTGCGGGAAGTATGGCAGGACTTCCGGACCTCAGTGTCTGTGCTCTTCTCATTGTCCTCGGCACAGCCTCAGCCACATGCTCTAGTTTTTAGTGCAGTCTGTGGTTGTACAACTGTCCCAACCAATGAAATGTGGGTGGACAGGACAAGTTGCCACATCCAAGACTGGCCCATAAACGCAACTACCTTCCCCCAAGATTTGCACTCTATTTCCTCTTCAGCTGAAGGAAGAGAACTCCTTTAACCTGGAAGAGAAAGAAGCAAGATGTGGTAGGAGCCAGAGTCCCTGACATCCATGCAGAGCAGACAAATACCTACCTTCCTGACACTACCACCTGCTGACCCACAGTTGCCCAAAAAACAAATAGACTTTTACTGTGCTCAGCGACTGACTTTTGCGGTTGTGTGAGTAGTTTGTTATCCTGATAAGGTATGAAGCTAGAGAAAAAAGTTGAGACCAATATCTTTGTGGAACTGAAATAGATTAAAGAATTTGACATTTTCCTATATATTTTTTTAAAAGGGCTGCTGAAGAAGGAAAGGGCCTGGCACCCTGTCAAAACCAGTTGGAGGCAAGGGATACTGCTATGGTCAGGCAAGTATGAGGTATGATGCCTGGACCATGGTTGTGGCAGGAGAAATAGACTCTGAGGGACAGAGAGCCAAGATGCAGAGCAGGAAGGCCCCAGAGAACCCAGAACGACAGGACATAGGGGACAACAGGAAGCCAAGAAGACCATCCCAAGAACCGGGGGTCTCAGAGGGAAAGATGTTGACTCTGTGTTTGAATGTAACAATGGGAGGAGATGTCCAGCTACTGTTGGAAACATCACCCTGGCCAGCATTCCAGTTTCAATTCAATGTCCTAATTGTTACACAAACATTCTCAAAGAGGGAAATGGACTAAAAGACAAGAGTCATTTTCACAAGGAGGTTGCTTGAAGGGGTCCGAGGATACAGCTCTCGTCTAATATTGAATAAAACCTGATCTCGGTCCTTATGTTTTCAACAAGAAGGAAGGGTTAAATGAGACACACATCCCAATACCAGGTTAATGCAGAATACTTATGAGCAATCCAACAAGAGAGAGGAATGTGATCTTGGCCCTTGGGAGATGAATGGGAAATATTCCTTGACTTTGGGCAAGCTGAGAAATGGAAGGGAAACCATGTATAAGTGTCATTAGCACTCTTGTAGTGATAAAAAAAAAAAACTTTAAAAATAAATGAGGTGCTACTAAATAAACGAATCACTTGAAAATATGCATGTGGGATAGCCGAGATAAATTAAAAAAGAGATTAAAGTAACATCTGTATATTAACATCGTCATAAAATGGAATGATAATGGGGGGAGCGTGCAAGGTATTATAAAACAATAATCAGAAACATTATGTCAATTATTGAAAACCATACCACTGATTGAGAGGTATTACTTAGTCTCTGATGTTTCTGCAACACATTTTTTTCCCCAAGTGGTCCTTTAAGAGGAGCCTATTCAACTCCTGAAAAACACCCTTAAGTTCGATCACAATTTACCCCATCTCAGGAACATCACATGTTTAGTTGATTCTTGTCACCAGGAATAACAGGTCATAAGACATGACAGCTATATGCTTTCTCAATATTGAGGAGCTCTCCCCTGCCAGCAAATGGTGAAACACCTTTGTCTGACGAGCTAAAACCATTGGGAGATAACATCTGATTCCTGGAATATAAATAACAAAAATAGCAGTCATCAACTTGGCATTTGTAGATTTTTTTCCCTTTTCAACCCACTTTACCAACTGATCCTCAGGATTACTTGGAAAGTAGGCAGCAGGAGTTTTTATTCCCATTTGAAGGAGCACATTTGAAGACTCAGCCCACAGGGATAAGTGAGTGGCCCAAAGTCACACACCAAGACGGTGGTAGATTTTGCACCAGAACCCAGGTCTCCCTGCTCCCTAACTCCCACATCCCCCACTCCAGTCACATTTTTCCCCTTTGGTGTTCCCAGCCTCTTCCAGCCAATTCTTTCCCCTCTGCCTCACCGGCTGCCCTTCTCAGCCCAGTCTGAGAACTTCACCTTCACTACAAATTCCTTCTGCCTGACTTCAGCTGCTCCCTCACGATGGGCAGCACTTGAAAAAGTCTGATCCAGTTAGATGTCCACCCCGAGGTCATTGTGGGTTTCTCTGGCCAATAACTCAGCACCTTCTTCCCTGTCCTCACTAGAAAATCCTCTCCACTAATTCTAGCAGAAGACAGAAGCCATCAGAAAAGAGGTGTCTAATGCCTTCACCTCAGATTTTTCTCAGGGTCGTTTTCCCTCCTCCCCACCTTCCCCCAGTCTCAGAAGAGGGTGAGTCCCACCGTCTTTCCTCGGCAAGCCTTCTTCTCCAATCCCATATGTCTTCCTTGTCCTGAAAAACACATGTTTTCACCTCTGTTTGTGCCCTCCTCCAGGTTGCTTTCCTATCCTTCTACTGCTGTACATAGTCCAACTTGTAAAAAGAGAGGGTAAAGTAGAGTTTATATCTGAATCTGTGGGGAAGTTAGTTAAAAAGACAGATTTCTGGTCCTTATTCAAGAGTCCCCTTTGGTGGGTCTGAGGATCCATATTTGTAAAATGTTTCGAGGGGATTCAGATGAGAGCTAGATTTGGGAAGGTCCAGTCCTCAGACTTCCTCAAGACCCCTAAACTCCCTGGGCAACACCCATTAACTGACTTGTTAGAGAGAAGGGTGAAGCTAGAAGAGCTATGGGGATATTCTTGTTAAAATTTTCTCTCTTTTCTTCATTGTTTTGCCCCAACAACATCCTCAATTCATAGAACTGTGTAGTGGCATGGGCAGATAAAACTCTGAGAAGAATTGTGTCCTTCTAGTCAGAATATTAGTGGAAAGCTCTGGGTTCTGAGCTTCTAGGGTCTTGGCTTATGTTGCATAAAAGAATTTAAGGACACACATAGGGTAGGCAAGAGTAAAGCATTCATTAAGAAACAAGAAGGGAAGCAGATATGACTTAATGGATAGAGCTTCCACCTACCATACAGGAGGTCCAGGGTTCAATACCCAGGGCCTCCTGGCCCATGTGGCAAGCTAGCGCACATGGAGGCTGCCACGCACAAGGAGTATCACCCTGCAGAGGGTGCCCTCCGTGCAAGGAGTGGCCCCTGCGCAAGCAGTGCAGCCCCATGCAGGACAGCATACCACCCAGGAGTGGTGCCACCCACATGGAGAGTTGATGTAGCAAGATGATGCAACAAAAAGAAACACAGAGAAGAGACAACATGAAACACAGCAAACTAAGGAACTGAGGTGGAGCAAGAGAATGATCACCTCTCTCCTACTCCAGAAGGTCCCAGGATGGGTTCCTGGAGCCACCCAATGAGAATACAGCAGACACAGAAGAACATACAGTGAATGGACACAGAAAGCAGACAACTGGGGGAGAGGGATGGGGAGGGGGGCGGAATTTTTTTAAAAAGACACAGAGGATAAAAAAAATTTTTTAATTAAAAAAAAACAACAAACAAGAAATTGAGAAAAGTTCACAGTCCAAGGCATGGACTATGGGTGTGCTTCAGAGTAAGACACATGCATAGGGCCCCAGCAGGCCAATGGTGAGGCCTTTTGAGGGTATCCAGGGATTTTCCCTTACCTCCAAATGTGATTCTTGTTCCAAATGAACTCTCATGGCCAGGGGCTTGTGGGATTCCCTCAAGAGGTTTCTGAGTGGGGTCTCACAGCCATATGATCTGCCGGCCATGTTGTCTGCTAGGTCTTAGCTGCCATCCCCCTTTCACTATACTAACTTGCCTCAAGAGGGTTGGGAAAAGTGGCCACCAGAAACAGGAGCACATGGAGAAAGCCCCAGAGAGAAGAGAGCTGAAGGAGAGAATGTCATCACTGCGTATAAATTGATGCGTGTACTGGGCTCCACCACAATATTGCATGCACAGAATGGAGCAAAAGCAAGATAGCCAAGGATGTGAGAATGGCACTGAATATGATCCACCACCCAAGTCCCAGACTAACCTCTGAGAAGCAAATTTATGGGAAAGATCCAAAACAGCATATGAGAATTGAACTGACATTGGACCTCCTCCCACAGAAGGTGAGACAGAATTTGTAATCTGAACCTACTGGTTTGATTATTTGACAGAAAAAACAAACAAAATCAACATTTTCCAGATAAGTTTAACATGACCCAGAGCCACAGCATAATAATACAAATCCAGATTTATTTGAAATATGAAGAGCTGGGAAAATGTGGTCAATTCTCAAAGAAAAGATAGTTAACACATGCCAATGCCAAGATACTCAAATGCTGAAAATATCAGATAAAATGTTAGAGCAGCTATTATAACCATATTCTTGAAAGAAATGGAAGAATAGAGAGATAGAAGTCCCCAGCAGCAAAATAAAAACCATAATAAAGAACCAAATGGAAATTTTAAAACTGCAAAACACAATATCTGAAATAAAAAACAAAAAATTCACTGGATGGGTTTACCTTCAGAATACAGATGAGAAGAAAGAAGTGAACTTGAAGATAGAACAACAGATATTATCCAATCTGAAGAACAGAGAGGAAAAAATTTTGATGAAACAAAGCCTAGGGAACTGTGGTACAAGATCAGAGTGTTAGAATTTGTGTTATTAGATTCCTAAAAAAGAGAATGAGATGGAAGCATAAAAAATATACTTGAAGAAATAATGTTTACAAATGTCCCAAATTTGTTAAAAGACATAAATTTATAGAGTCAAGAAGATTGAACAGGATGAAGTCAAAGAAGGTATATCCAGACAAACCAAAGCTAAACTGCTAAAAATCGAAATAAACAAAAAATCTGGAGAGCAGTCTGAGAAAAGTGGCCCATTACATATAAGGAAACAATGATTTGAATAAAGGCAGGTTTCCATTAGAAAACAGGAAGCCAGAAGACATTGGAACTACACAGTTTTCAGTGAAAATATCCTTAAGGAATGAAGTGAAATAAACATATCCTTAGATGCAGGAAGACGAAGAGAATTTGTTACCTACAGGCTTTGATCTAGGAACAAAGAAATCCTAGAAAACAAAGAAGGAAGGGTGGAAGGAAGGGAGGAAAGAAAGGACGGAGAGAGGGATAGAGGGATAGAGGGATAGAGGGGCGGGGAGAATTTCTTCGGATTGAAGGAAAATGATACCAGAGGGAACTGTGTAACTTCAGAAATAAAGAGCAAGAGAAATGGAAAATATTGGGGTAAACATAACAGATTATTTTTCTTTTCTTAAGTTGTCTAATGCAGCTAAATAACACTTAGAGATAGATTTATTGCACTAAATGGTAAGAAAAGAAGTCTCCAATCAATAACCTAAGCCAAGGGTTGGCAAAATCCAGCCCATGAGCCTCATCTGGCCTGCCACCCCTTTTAATAAATAAAGTTTTATAGGAACACAACCATGCCCTTTCATTTACATATTGTCTATGGCAGCACTCCTTCTATGAAGCCAGTGTTACCCTGATACCAAAGCCAGACAAAGCCATTATGAGGAAAACAAACTATAGACCAATATCACTCTTAAACATAGATGTCAAAATTCTGAACAATAATTTGGAAAACAAATTTAGTAATATATAAACATGAGGGGTCAAGCCCTGAAGTACAAGTCTCAGTCAACATTTGAGAAACAGTAATTAATGTAATCTGTAATATTAGCAGACTAAAGAAGAAAGGCTATACAATCATCTCAATAGATACAAAAAAAATCTTTGACAGAATTCAACATTCACCCGCGATAAAAGCTCTCAGCAAACTAGGAATAGAAAGGAACTTCCTTAACCAAATAAAAACATCTACACAGGTGATGTCACTAGATAACTATTAGTGTGGTTAAAATTTAAAGGAAAAACCTTCTAATAACAAGTGCTAGTGAAGATATGGAACAACTGAAACTCCCAAACATTTCTACAGAAATGCAAAATGGTACATCCATTTCGATAAACAATTTGGCAGTTTCTGATAATGTTAATGATATGTACAGTTAACATATGACCCAACAATCCCACTCTTTATTTATTTATCCAAGAGAAATGGAAACTTTGGTTCACACAAAAACCTGGATGTGAGTGTTTATAGTGACTTTGTCCATAATACACAAACCTGGATAAAAGTCAATTGTCCTTTAACTCGTGAATGCCAGTGGAACATCCATGCAATGGAAAATTACTCAGAAATATAATAAAAGAATAACTTAGTGATATAAGAATCAACATGGATGAATCTCAAATGTATTATGCCAACTTTTGAGGGAAGTCAAACTCAAAAGGCTACATATTCTATGATCCCAGCTTTACAACATTCTGGAGAGAACAAAACTTACAAAGACAGAAAACAGATCACTGGTAACCAGGGATAGATGCAGATGGGAAATGTTGACTCTAAAAGGAAGGTAACGGGTCTATTCTGTATCTTGATTATAATGGTAGATTTACTTGACTGTAGGCATTTGTAAAAACTCATAGGACTTGGGAAATGGACTTTGCCCAGTGGTTAGGACGTCTGTCTACCACATGGGAGGTCCACAGTTCAAACCCCGGGCCTCCTTGACCCGTGTGGAGCTGGCCCATGCGCAGTGTTGATGCATGCAAGGAGTGCCGTGCCACGCAGGGGTGTCCCCCATGTAGGGGAGCCCCACTTGCAAGGAGCGCACCCAGTAAGGAGAGCTGCCCAGCGCAAAAGAAAATGCAGCCTGCCCAGGAATGGTGCCACACACACGGAGAGCTGACACAACAAGATGATGCAACAAAAAGAAACACAGATTCCCGTGCCGCTAACAACAGAAGCAGACAAAGAAGACGCAGTAAATAGACACAGAGAACAGACAACCAGGGTGGAGGGGAGGGGAGAGAAATAAAGAAATAAAGAAATCTTTAAAAAAAAAAAAAAAACTCATAGGACTATACACCGAAATGAGTAATTTTACTTTATGTAAAGTAAAAATAAATCAATAAAAATAACACATGTAAACAGAATAAAACCTAATACCATGAAAATATACAAACACTGACTGGAAAGTCATTGTTCAAATGTAAACGGCTACTTGGAAGAAAAGTATTTTTTGTTTAAACCGATTAAAGCCTTCTGTCATGATTAGTCAGTCATATTATTAGAAAGAAGAGCAGGTCCTTGAGGAGAGAGGACATTGTACAGAAAGTTTTATGGGGGCAGAGAGGGGGAGAGGAAGTCTGAAATAAGGAACAGTCCTAGTTAGGGTAGATGCTGGAGGGTTTGAGGCCTCGGAGGATCCTATTCTTCTCCTCTAGACCCTGGGTCCATTTCTTTTATGGATTTGTCAAAAACAAACATAAGAACTCCACCTGCACATTTATTGTTGATTCTCATGACATTCGCAACAAAGGTATTCTTAGTCCCATTTCACAGATGGGGAAACTGAGCTCTAGAAAGACTAAGCATATTTGGGGCCTCATAGCTAATAACGTGTGACCTTTGATAATACCTTAGTCTGCTGACTTCAAAGTCTATGTAGTCCCAATGCCTGGAGTAAAGAGTTCTTGGATTGTTTGCTAACTAGGAGAGTTACATGAACAGAGCTGGCCTTCAGAAAGGTAACTCTCTGGCTTCAGCAAGGAGGTCAGGATACATCTGGAAGGAAGAAGCTGGAGACAGAGGCAGTTTTGGCTTTCCCAGAGTTGTCATTAGAGAAATATTTTACCTTGGGCAGGGGTAGACAGAACATAAAGCTCAACGCATCCTTACCATTACATGGTGCCTCATCTCCCCCTTCCTAGTGCCCTCCCTTCCTACCTGGCTCAGGGTAGGATTCATGAAAACGGTGGAATTTGGCTCTGCAACTGGCCAGTGGACATGTCGTATGGCATCTCTAAAATAAACCATATCCGTTAGAAACATCCAGAAAACAGGTATTCTGTCTCTGAAGGCCCAAGTGTGCCACATCTGACCAGCCCCTTGGGCCCCTCACTCATTCATTCACTTAATCAGTCTTTAAGTCAATCACCAGCACCTCTCAGCCAAGGGGACCAACAGAAACCAGGCTCTCCTGTCACTGTTGGGGGAGATTGACTAACAGCGACTTTTGATGGGAGAAGAAAATCCAGTAACTTAACTGTTTATCACCTACCTCCATGATTATTAATAAAACTAGGTATTTCTTGAAAAGGAATTCTAATTCTTACCCACCTCAGAGAGCTGCCAGGAGGATCAATTAGCTGATGTTCATCTGAAACAGACAAAGACAAAAATAGAAAATCAGACATTCTATAAACGATCCTCTCTATTATTATCAGCATTATTATCATCATCATCACCATCATCATTATTTCTGCTGAGTTACTGCTTCATCAAACTATTCCTGGGTTTTCAATCAGGGGAGAACAAGCGTGAATGGAGCCTGGAAATTAAGGAATTAGGGGAGGCATGCATCTAAGTGTGGGAAGAGAGCATTTCTTGGTTAACCATTAAGTTGCCCTTCAACTTTCCAGTCCTGAGCTTCTGTGACAGCAAGGGAGGCCTAATATGAAGGTCAACTTTGAGAGAGAGGTGGCCCTCCCTTCTAGGCCAGTCCCCTCCCCCCAAATCTTCAAGCTCCTCCCTTGGTCTGTCTTTTCTCCATCGTTGTCTTCAAATTCCCAACATTCTAGTCATTGATGGGCTTTACCACTAAAGCGCTGTGTCCCAAAGGCTGTGCCACCAAGATGGTCAACGACTGGGTTGCCTTTAAGCATGAGTGTCCAAGGACATCAAAGGCCTGGGCCCAGGGGATGCTGAGAGGGAGGAGGGAGGGTTGGGTCAATTGAGAGCTGGGGGAGCCGTCCGTGGGTACCAGGACTGTGGTCCAGCTGGGGGGTGAAATGGGGAAGAGCCCTGTAAGGACGGTAGTCCCCAGGAGGGAGGACTCTGCACATAAATTTGTTCCCTTCCCCTGTTTGCCTGGGACAGTGGCAACCTGTGACCTTGATAGTCATGGTTGTTACAGGGATAAAAGAGAGGGCCTGCAAGAGCACAGAGTGCAATGCTGGTGTTAGAGGCCCAAATGCAGAGGCTGAACAGTAGCCCGGGGACACACTGAGCCAGGATTTGAAAGGTGTTACCAAGTCCCTCCTCTCCCAAGAAACCCCTCCTGATCTGATTTTCCCTCCTCTGCACACTTGTCATCATTTGTTCGGTGACTGTCTTCTGTGCCAAGTGTGTAAGCTCCAGAGGGACGTCGTGTTGCTCTGGTTTGGTGTGTATCGCTAGTGCCTCAGGTGGGGGCGGCTCTGTGAGTGAGTGAGTGTATACGCGCGTGCCTGTGTGTACAAGTATATATGCGCCCTCAGTTCTTCAGGTGGGTGTGCCTTGTCTCCCCTCCTGGAAAGCACAAAGCCGGTCTTCTTCAGCTCTGTTTCTCCATGGCCTTCAGCAGATAATTTTTTGTCCAGAATGAGTATTTTGCTCTGTATTTAATGACAATTTGTTCACTCCAAGAGGATTTACAACTAGGCAGTGATAACCATACCTACATTGGTCTAGCTCCATTTAATTTTAAGTGTCTTTGCACAAGCAAAAAACAAATAATAATTGTTCATTTTTAGCACTTTACACATTTCCAAGTTCATTTAAATGCACATTAGTTAAAACATAAATTAAGTTGGTAGGCATTTTTGTCTCTTGTAGGGAAATGGGAAGATTTATAGTAGAGTGGGGCTCTCGCTGTCAGTTCTATCTGGAGAGGCCCATAACTCCTCCTTTTAACAGGGTACGGAGAAGGACAGAATTGAGATGAGCGTCCAGTCGGGCCACTGACTGGCTCCACGATGAATTCTGTAACTTCTTTCCATCTCTCTAAAGGCAGCGTGCTAACCCCCCATTCCTGGGGTGAGGGCCCAGGGGAATGACAGGGCTGCAGCCGGCACATCGAAGGGTTTGGTATTAGTTTCCCTTCTCTCTTCTCTTCCCAGTTGGGGGTGTCTTCCTGGAAGAACCAAAGTTTTAAAACCCTTCAGACTATAATCCATGCGGTGCAGCAGTGCTCCAGAATGTAGTCACCAAATGCAATGAAAGTGCCACAATGAGGAAAGAGGCTGTTGCTGTGGGAAGAGCAGGGTGGGGTAGGGCCGGGGTATATGGGAACCTCATATTTTTTAATGTAACACTTTTTGTGATCTATGTATCTTTTTTTTTAAAGGCAATTACATTTTAAAAAATTAAAAAGGAAAAAACAAAAACAAAAACCTTCAGAACAATGAGGTGATCCAGACAATGGCCTAGAACTCACGGCAGGGCTTCCAGAGTTTCCCTCCCCCACCTCCCACCCTTGGGGAAGGTAAAAACTCCAAGGCCCACTGCCTCCCACCCTCCCCGGTACACTGTTTTGTTTCCCCTCCGCCCCCACCTCATCTCTCCCATTTGAAATTCAGAAAAGGAATCACTCCATCTGTCTCTATTTATGTTTGTTTTTCTACAACACCTCTTGTGAAATGCAAAGTTTTAATAACAGAGAAATGATCATTTGGTGGATTCACAGCAGTAAAAACTAGATGGGAAGCAGCGCGCATAACAAAATACTAGGCCCATTTGTTGCTTACAGCGGGGAAATGAAATATTTAATAAGTCCAAAAATGCAGGAAATGTGAACCAGGTTCCCCCTTCCCTTCCTCCCCAGCAGAAATTAAACAACTTTTACACACCACATAGTCTTCAGGAGGGGATGCTAATGGTGTCCCCAGTGGCCTCTTCATCTGGTCACACTTAATTGTCTGTGTCAGGCTGCCGATTAAGGCAAGGCTCTCCTCTCCCACAAACTTCCCGAGCCACCTCAAAGGTTAATTGAGTCATGTCCGTGCAATGCTCCAGTGGACAGGAGGGTTTAGCTTCCTTTCAGGCAATGGATCTGTTGGGAGAACAAAGTTTAGAAAGTGTGATTGTTATGCAGCCAGAGCAGAGGTTCTTCACAGGGAGAAGTGACCACAGCCCATCCTCCTGCTTTTTCCTAGCACCTCTTCCAAGTTCTTGGGAGCCTTTTCCAATTTCTGCTCTTCTCTGAGTAATGCCACTTGTTGAAAAGGACAGATGCTGCTCAGGGCAGGTCCTGGGGATTGGGCCTGAGCCGCGTGGGCCGAGTAACTTCGCTCCACAGGAAGTTGGGCAGAAGCCCTGGTGCGTCTGATGAGCTGCCTTGAAATGGACATTGCACTGCTCGGTGGATTGTCTCTGAGAGGATAATTTACATGGATTTTAGGTCTTCCCCAGGCTGGAGATTGTAGCCTGGACATGAAATAAATGAAGTTTTCAGGATTTGCTGAATAATGAACTAGAGTCTTAGACTCATGGACAGTTGGAGCTGCAAAGGTCACTAGAGATCCTTCCACTTAATCCCTTTAGACTGCAAATGAGGAAACTGAGGTCAGAGAGGAAGCATGGTGTAGTAGTCAGCCAAAGGGGTGCTAATGCAAAATATCAGAAATTGGTTGATTTTTTTAAGGGTATTTATTTGGGGTAGGAGCTTACAGATACTAGGCCATAAAGCATAAGTTACTTCTCTCAACAAAGTCTATTTGGAGCAAGATGGCTGCTGACGTCTGTGAGGGTTCAGGCTTCCTGGATTCCTATGTTCCTGGGGCTTGCTTTCCTCTAGGTTCAAGGTTCCTTTGTTCCTGGCGCTGGCTTCTCTTTCCTTTGCTTGCTGACTTCCCGAGGCTCCAGCTTAAGTCTTCAGCATCAAACTCCAACATCAAAACTCCAACATCAGAAACCCCCAACTCTGTTCTTTGTCATGCCTTTCATCTGTGAGTCCCCACCCACCAAGGGATGGGGACTCAACACCCTAATCATAACGCAATCATGCCCAGGTACAGATCAGATTACAAACATAATCCATTATCTATTTTTGGAATTCATAACCTTTTCAAACTGCTACACATGGCTACCTTAGAATCCTGGTCTGCTGAAAGAGAGAAATCCCACAGCTGAGACTGGAGTTGTCTAAGTCTGTTTGTGAATATGCTCTGCGCTCAGCTACCTCAGGGACGTCTACCTATACACAAACAATAAATGTGCCATGAAGAACTTTATGAATTCATTAAATCAGACCCACAAAGGTCTCCACTTGATGGCCTCTTTAGTTCCTAGTAATGTTTTTTAAAACTATTTGCTTTTCTGATTTCCTTACTTCAGATTCCTATTTCCCACAGGTCATCAACCAGAGGAGGCCCATTGGTTAACAAGAACCGATGTCTTTTGTAATTTAGGTGAGATTTAAGTTGTGCCTCCCTTCAAGAAGACAGCCCACAGTATACTTTTCTAGAAGGTATGCTGAGAAGACTGTGAAAGGGAGTTATGCCATGGAGGGCCGGACTCTAGGTTCAAAGTCACAAACACATGGGATCTCAGGGAAGGACAGCCCTTCATGCGCAGCTAATACCCAGCACAGTTCTTGGGTCTCAGAAAAAACCTGGTGAATGTTTGGAGACAAAAATGGAGGAATAGATGGAGGGGTGGAGGGAAGGAAGGGAGGGAGGGAGGGAGGAACAGAGGTTGAGTTTCCCCCAACTCCCACCCTCCAGTGATCAAAATGTTGTCCATAAAGGACACATATCTGATAGCTGTTAGAAAGTTCTTCCTTACCATTAGCCCAAGTCTATCTGTCAATTGCTTATAATGTCCAACGTCCCAGCACTGTTTTGAGGGACAGCACAGTGAGTCTTCCCACTCCCAAATGACAAACCTTCAAGTATCTATCATCTTTCTGTCTCTCTCTCTCTCTTTCTCATCTATCATTTTTCTCCTCTACATGTCAAACATTTCAATTTCTTCAAATATTCATCTAATTACATGTTTATCTTTGGGGATTATTTTAAGCATTAAATTAGATGTCTATCAAGTGTTTGGTATATAATAAGTACTTGGTAAATAGTAGGTATTATTACTGTTACGTAGCTTCTGATCCCAAACAGCTCCAATATGATAAGGGCAGCTCAGTCCCCCAGACATTTTGCGCAAGGCTCTAGTTA
Source organism: Dasypus novemcinctus (assembly GCF_030445035.2). Lineage (NCBI taxonomy): Eukaryota > Metazoa > Chordata > Mammalia > Cingulata > Dasypodidae > Dasypus > Dasypus novemcinctus. The sequence goes on from NC_080688.1 coordinate 63,788,145, forward strand.
CTAAATAAGACTGCCTGAGCTGAGATGGGGCACAAAGGTCATGGCTGGTCATAAGAAGGCCTGCGCCAAGGGCAGAGGGTTCACCCAGCTGGATCAGGACAGGCTTGTAGTTGATTCCTCAGTATAGTTTTAATTTGCATTTCTAAGTGAATTTTGACTTTTTTTTTGGGTGAAAATCTCATCCACCTTAAAAGACAAGGAAACTGAAGGTATTTTGGTGGCTTGTGCCCAGATTCTGATGGGAATTCCCAAAGAAGAATTTCAGTTGTGCTGAGCAAAGACCACAAGTGGGAGCATGCATTCAGCCTTCCAATGGGCTGCTTTGGAAGACAACCTTCATTTGAACACTTGTAGTGTAGACCACAGACTCTTGGACAGTAGAGCATGGTGGCCAAGAACAGACGCTAGGGTCAGCCTGCCTGGCTCCTCCATTTCCTCATCTGTGAGGATTAAATGAATTAATCCATGTAAGGACTTAGAAAATTCCCGGCACATAGTTAGTATTCAATATAAGTTAGCTATCCTGGGAAGTGGACTTGGCCCAGTGGTTAGGGCATCCACCTACCACATGGGAGGTCCGCAGTTCAAACCCCGGGCCTCCTTGACCCATGTGGAGCTGGCCCATGTGCAGTGCTGATGTGCACAAGGAGTGCCCTGCCATGCAGGGGTGTCCCCAGCATAGGGGAGCCCCACAAGCAAGGAGTGCGCCCTGTAAGGAGAGCCGCCCAGTGGGAAAGAAAGTACAGCCTGCCCAAGAATGGTGCCACACACACAGAGAGCTGACACAGCAAGATGATGCAACAAAAAGAGACACAGATTCCCAGTGCCTCTGATAAGGATAGAAGCGGTCACAGAAGAACACACAGTGAATGGACACAGAAAGCAGATAGCTGGGGAGGGCGGGGGGAAGGGAAGAGAAATAAATTAAAAAATTTTTTTAATCTTAAAAAATAAAAGTTAGCTATCCTATTTCTCCCACTTTTTTCCCCCTTTGTATTATACTTTTTGCCCACATTTTGCTCTTAATAATTCTGGGCTTTCCAGCTTGTTCTGATCCTAGTGCTTAACGGAATTTGAGCAGGAACACTGTAGCAATTCAATCCAGCGCATTTCGTGTTCAGATTCTATAGCATGGAGGGTATCCAAACCTTCCAATGCACAAAGATAAGGTAAGAAAGACATCTGGGAAGAGAGGAGCTATTATTACTTGCTGTTTCTAAGGACTTGAAGATGAAAAAGAGGGCTAATGTGAATTGAGTAAATTGAGTACTTATAACATAGGGTGACAGTATAACTTATTCTCCAAATCAGGGTACTTTTGAGAGGGAAAGGGGATTATTAAGACGGCACATATAAACCAAAATTGTTCCCAGATAAATCAGAATGTCTAGTCTCCCTAAAACTGTGCCAGATACTGTGTTAGGTACTTAGAACATTTTATGCAATTATGGAGCTGACCACATTCAGGTAAGAGTAAATATCATTATTCTTATTTCCCAAGAATATTAGGTTTATGAGAGGTTAATTAATCTGCCCCTCAAATCACACCATGGTTTGGGAGCAGGAGAGCCAGAATGCAGATGTGGGTCTCTGTGATTCCAAGGAGCTGCCTTTGCTGCTGACCTTTCTAACTGACAGGACTTCAGGCCTTCTCCCCCTGGCATCTCCTTTGTTTCGCTGCTTCCTTTCCCTTTTAAAAGAAATGTTAATGAAAATTTTCAGGCATTCAAAAAGATTTAGAGATCATGAGTGCCCATATACCACCACTCAGCTTAAGAAATAAAACATTACAAATCCAGCTGCAGTCCCCTGTCTATCCCTTTCCAATCCCATTTGCTTCCTTCCTCCAAAGAAGTACCCTGAACTTAATTTTATATTTTCCACTGTACTTACACATGCATAGGAATGTACTCCAAGTGACACACAGTCTAGTTTTGCAGGTTTTAAACATTCATAAATGCCAATACAGTCTTCTGCAACTCCCCGTTTTTTACTCAACAAGAAGTGAAGCTTTAGACTCATTCTTGTTCAGTGCTACATAGTATTCCACTGTGATTATACACCAGCTTATTAATCCGTTTCCCTCTTGATGGGTAATTAGGGTGGTTCCAACTGTTCACAATTTCAAACAGTGCTCCTATGAACCTGCTTGTCCATTTTCTCTCATGCACAGTCTAAGGTATAGATCTAGGAAAGAGGTTGCTGGATATAAGTGTTTGCATACCTTTAGATGTACTCGATATTGTCAGATTGTTCTCCAGAGTGGTTTTGACAACTTATCCTCTCATCAGCAGTGTATGTGAATCAGGATTACTTCTTCTCCTCAGCAAATGTTGGTGTGATCAGACTCCTTTATTTTTGTTAATTTGGTGGGTGTGGAATAGTATACATTTTGGTTTTAATTTGCATTTCTTTTAGTAGAGAGACTGATATTCTTTTTATAGGTTTGTTGACCAATTGGATTTCCTTCCCTTTCTTCTTTAAGAAGACCACCGTGCCTCTATTTCTCTGGGCTTCTCTTTTCCTAAGGCTGTCTTTGCAAAGCAAAGCCATTATTTTTTCTTAGCACCTTCTGCAAGTACCAAGTCCCCTTATATTTGAAGGGTTATACACCAATTGCTCTGGAGAAAGTGGCAAGGAATGTTATGAATGTGCCACGACCTTACAAAATTCTTATTACTTTCAAAACCTATACTTTCAGAGATTTCTCTAACTGGAGTCTTTGAACCAGGACCTTGGATATATTCTTGCAGGTCTCTAAAGTCCTCTAGGAAGACAATTAACTTTGTGTTTTTATTTTGGTCATAATCTCAAAATGATAGTAATAGAAGCATTTTTTGGACCATCCTGATTTTTAGTACTGCTATGTGATTAGAGTGCTTACACTTCTGATTTTACAAATATTTTGGCACCAACTGAAACCAATGGGCAGAGAAGGACCTAAAAGTTCCATCAGTTAGGATGTTAAGGCTCTAATAATAGAATACTCACCTAACAGTGGCTTAAAAAATAAAGGCATTTTCTGTCTCAGATGTCAATAAGTCAAGAGGTAATTAGTTCCACAGCTGGTTCAGAGATTCAACAATATCGTCAAGGATCTAGATTTTGTCACTCTTCTGCCTTGCCAGCCTACGTATATTAGCTTTCCAGCCTCAGCTTTGTTGCCTCACAGACGCAAGAGGACTGACCCAAGGCCCAGGCATCACAGCCACATACAACCGAGTTAAAGCACAGAAAGCTGTGAGCATGCTCACCAGAAGAAAAAGATGAAAGTCTTCTCACTGAGAAGACTTTTCTTTCTATTCAAACAGACCAAAAGAGCAAACCTCACTGCAAGGGAAACTGGGAAAGAAGTATCTGCCATAGCTCGCCTTGGTGGTATAGGGTCAGCTCTACCAGTTTGGAAGAAGGGGAAGATGATAGCTTCTGTCTGGGTAAGTAAATGAGGCATCTGTTTCAAGTTACGGTCATGTCCTTTCAACACATGTTGTGAAGGTGACTATTTTGCAGTGGAAGAAGTGGAGAACACTGTGAAAGAAATTCAGTCATCATCTAGGACATAGGAAAGCCTGATTCAAAGAACTGTGCATAGTTCCAATAAAGCATCTCCTCCACCTTCTCTGCCACAACACACATCCAACAGATACATCTTTTGGTATCATTTAAGACATAGGTATGGCTAAGTAGCACAAGCTTAGGCCTCAGTTATTTTAAAGAAACAAAATGATACTGCTTCCTTTCTCCTGCCTTTCCTGGAACTTCTTGGCTCAACTTCCTGGCCTCCTTATCCCCCATGCACCTCCTTCTAGCAAACATGGCTCCCCTAAAGCTTTTTAAGTTATTTCCTCCTGAGGACTTATTATATGGCCCCTTCCACAGAGATTTGCATTTTATTGTAAGAATAGGATTTCATTATAAGAATAGGATTGCATAGGAGAAAGGACATAAACTTTGGCGTCAGATACAATTGTGTTAAAAGCCTGTCTCCAAAGCTATAGACATTGATAGAATAAGGGAATATGCCAATAAATTAAACACCACCTTAGATATAGTGGAAAAATTGCTTGAAAGTCACAAATTACAAATAATGACTGGAAATGAAATACAAAGTCTAAAGAGTACAATATCTATTAAAGAAATTGAGTTAGTAGTTAAAAACTTTCCCATGAAGAAAACACCAGGAAGAAATAATACCAATCCCCCACAAACTCTTTTGAGAAAAGAAAACTAGAGACTATTTCTCATTAATATGGTCACAAGAATTCTTAATAAATAATTAGCAAATTGCATACAGCAATATATTAAAAGGGTAGTACACCGTGACCAAGTGGAGTTTATCTGAGAAATTTAAGATTGGTTTAACATTCAAAAACCAATCAATCTAATTTGTTATATTAGAAATAAAGAAGGAAAACCATATTTATCTCAATAAATGCAGAAAAAGCATTTGACAAAATTCAACAGCCATTCCGATAAAAAAGAAAATGCTCAAGAACTAGAAATAAAATGGAAATTCCTTAACCTGATAAAAGATATTTATGAAAAACTTATAGTACCATCATACTTAATAGTGATATATTAAATGCTATTCTCTTAATATCAAAAACATGGCAAGGATATTGGTTCTCATCATTCCTATTCAACATTGCATTGGAATATGTCTGTGTGTAGCTTATGTAATAAAGCAAGAAAAAGAAATAAAAGTAAAAGTCATACAGATTAAATAAGAATAGTAAAAGAGTCTTATTTGCAGAGAACAAAATCATAAACTTAGGAAATCCTAAGAAATCTATGAAAACGCTGTATTTTCCCAAACAAAAACTTGCACACAAAAGTTTATAACAACTTTTTTCACAATTGTCAAAACCTGGTAACAATATAAATGTTCATCAACAGCTTAACAGTAAACAAATACTCAAAAATAAATAGACATGGCGGTGGACTTGGCCCAGTGGTTAGGGCGTCCACCTACCAAATGGGAGGTCCCCAGTTCAAACCCTGGGCCTCCTTGACCTGTGTGGAGCTGGCCCATGCACAGTGCTGATGCGCACAAGGAGTGCCGTGCCACGCAGGGGTGCCCCCTGCGTGGGGGAGCCCCACACGCAAGGAGTGCACCCCTTAAGGAGAGCCGCCCAGTGCGAAAGTGCAGCCTGCCCAGGAATGGCGCCACACACGTGGAGAGCAACACAACAAGATGATGCAACAAAAAGAAACACAGATTCCCATGCCGCTGACAACAACAGAAGCGGACAAAGAAGATGCAAGCAAATAGACACACAGAACAGACAACTGGGGTGGGGGGGAAAGAAGAGAGAAATAAATAAATAAATAAATCTTTTTTAAAAATAAATAAATAAATAGACAAATGACTAATACATACAAAAACATGGGTACATCTTTTAAAACACTATGCTAAGAAAAAACAGCTAGACACACACAAAAATGCATTATGTGATTTCACTTATGTGAAGCTCTAGGAAAGACAAATCTAAACAGTGGTTAAAAAAAAAAAGCCGATCAGTGGTTACCTGGGGCTGGCATGGAAATTGATTAGGTAGGGACACAAGGGAACATATGGAGTCATGGCAACATCAGATATCTTGATTGTAGTGTTAATTAAATGGGTGTGTACATTTGCCAAAATTCATCACACTGTGCCCTTAAAATGGGTGCACTTTATTGTGTGTGAAGTTTACCTCAGTAAAGTTGATTTTTAAAAATATTCAGTCCTCATCACTTACAGAGTAAGCTAGACTAGTAAATTTATCCCTTGGAGCCCCAATTTCATAAAATGGCAATAATAATTACTTTGAAAATTTGCTGTAATAATCTATGTAAATATGGTGATGCGCTATCTAAGTATGGTGCTTGGTACAGAGAAGGCAAATATATAACAAAAACTAACTTATTATTAATAAGTAAAACCTGAAGGCTCAAAGAGAAGAATCTCTATTGTGATAAGATGTGTGGAAAATATTTTAAGGTGGGAAGTCTTGGTCAGTGTCCCTCAAATGGCTATTTTCCCTAACTCCTCCCTAGGTCTAGAATTTAAATTATATGACTTTACATTTAAAAGCAACTTCATTTCATTTGACTCCCAAAGCCATCTTTGGAAGTAAGTAGACCATGAACCATATGACTTTTTTCAGATGGCAGAGAAGTAAAGGGACTTGCCCAAGGTCATACAGCACAACCAAGCCTAAAATCCAATGAAAGAGTAGTTTAATGTGTTATCTAGAGAAGGGCAAGGTGAGTGTGGGAAACTCGGGAGAGGGAGTTCTGTTTCAACAGAGCTGATCAGAGCAATTACTCCATTTGAAACACTTTACTTTAGAGATGAAGTGTCATGCCCAAGGTCACAGAGAAAATTAGTGGCAGAATGAGACGCTCCTGAATCTCTGCCAGCATCACCTGCCTCCTTCTCTCCCTATAAATGGTGACAGAGCCAGTATTTGCCCTTGACCTTTAACAGTGCTTGGCAGCACGAGATGCCCTCCTCGCATGTGTTTTTTCCTTGTTTTTTCTGGGCAGTGTGGTCCCCGCCCACATCCTTCTGGCGGGACAAATAGCCAGGAATGACGAAGGTCACACACCTGTCAGCCCTGCAGGTCCTGCCTGTGAGAATGCTCCACTCTCACTGCCCACAAGCAGGAGGGGCGGGGTAATTAATTTCTATGCATATCATTGCCAAGATCACTTACTGATCCGAGGAGGGAGATCAGAGATGTCACCCTGTAAATTGAGTCAGAGCCTTCACCTCGGTGCTCGGCTGGCAATTTTACACGGTGCCTGACATGGTAACAAACGCAGGGTACAAAACGGCAGCAACTCCCCTGGGTGATGGACGGGGGGAATTGGCCCAATAAATTGTTCCCTGTAAAAAGCCATGTTTCCCTCATTAAAAGGCAGTGAATTCTCTATTGCTTTTCATTAGCTCTGGCCTTGCTAGATAGGAGCTTTAATTGACAGTGTGGTTACAGGAGGTGGGCCCCGAGGTGAGGAAGACAAAGCAGCTGAAAAGAGATTCTTATTTATTAAGGTGGAGGTGACAGGCGGCTGCTTAATAAGTTTTTGGCATGAAGGCCGGGAGGTGGGAGAGCGGTCGGCTCCTCTGAGGGTTGCTCCAAGGGCATTGCCACCAGGAGAATGAAGAGCTGGTCTCTCCCGTGGAAGGAGAGGGGCCGCCCCACCCAGGGCAGAGGCGCCACCGCAGGAGCGAGGGTGGAGGCTGCTCCTGCCGGCAGCCTCTCGGGCCCCGCAGGTTGGAGTCAAGCACCGGGCTGCCGTTCAGACACCTGAGTTCTAGCCCTGAATCTGTCACCAACTAGACCACTAAGCAGTCTTGGAAAAGTTACTCCACCTTTCTGGGTTTCAATTTCTCCATCTGAAAACTGGGAAGCATGGGAGCAGATGAGTTCAGGTCTGGGAAGGCACTTGGGGAAGTGTAGACTCCTCCAGGCACACACGAGTCACTGAAATAATTTCATTTCTTTAGTATGAGCGTGGGCCCCAGGATTCTTTTTATTCAACGGCTTTCATTCATCCTTTTCACTCTTCATTTTGATGTTCAGACCGAGCGCTCTCCCGTGCCCTTTTGCGCATCTCCTCCTTCTTGGAGCACTTCTTGAACGTCGGGCACAACACGATGTCCCTTGCTTGTCTGAGACATACGTAACTTATGCTTTCCACACCCCAGCCCTGGGCAGCCCTGGTTCCTTCTAGTGGGCTAAAAGCAGATCATAAAGGAGAGTAGAGGTCCCCCCATTCCCCCTGCCTGCGTGGCACTCGCCGAGGTGCGCCTTCAGCGCCTCACATGCTGCATGGTGTAAAAGGGTTGATGTGTTTGGCGGTGAGCTGCGGGCTGGCTGCGGTCCTCCAGCCCACGGAAAGGCAGAGGCCTGCCTCCTCTTCATCTCAGGTCTAGGGAGCAGGCTTCAAGGAAGACACCTGGAGGGGGCGGGCTTGGCCCAGTGGTTAGGGCATCCGTCTACCACATGGGAGGTCCGCGGTTCAAACCCCGGGCCTCCTTGACCCGTGTGCAGCTGGCCCATGCACAGCGCTGATGCGCGCAAGGAGTGCCCTGCCACGCAAGGGTGTCCCCCGCGTAGGGGAGCCCCACGCGCAAGGAGTGCGCCCCGTAAGGAGAGCCAACCAGCGTGAAAGAAAGTGCAGCCTGCCCAAGAATGGCACCGCACACACGGAGAGCTGACACAACAAGATGACGTAACAAAAAGAAACACAGATTCCCAGTGCCGCTGACAACAGAAACGGACAAAAAAGAACACGTAGCAAATGGACACAGAGAACAGACACTGGGGGGGTGGGGGAGAAAGGGAGAGAAATAAATAAGTTTTAAAAAAAATAAAAAAAGGAAGACACCTGGAGGCTGCTGTGTCCCCGGGAGCTGGGGTGGAGAGGGCTGGTCTGGGACACCTGCCGAGCGATCGCAGGACAAGAGGCTTCTGGCCGGGGCAGCGAGTGAGACGGGCGTCTGGGGTGCCGCTGCTCTCTGCACTCCCACGGAAGGCAGGCTTCTCAGGCCAGGTGTGGGCCCTGCGCAGAGCCAGAAGCCCCAGGTCTGCTTAGAGCCTGCCCAAGAAGGCTGCCCGGAGGGCAAGGCGAGCCCAGCTGGGAGCCGGACACCTGGAGAACTAGTGCCACAAGGACGGTGTGTCCGACCCACATGACACCTGAGCACAGGCCTCCGCCCTCACAGGAAGTGCAGCCAAGTGGACCCCTGGGGACCTTCACGCAAGCCTCACTGAGAAGATGAGCCTGTTCAGAACTTCAGAACATTTTCTTCTTTGTCTGTTTCTTTGTCCACTTCTGTTGTCGTCAGGGGCACGGGAAGTGTGGGCGGCGCCATTCCTGGGCAGGCTGCTCCCTCCTTCGCGCTGGGCGGCTCTCCTTATGGGTGCACTCCTTGCACGTGGGGCTCCCCTACGCGGGGGACACCCCTGTGTAGCACGGCACTCCTTGCGCGCATCAGCACTGCGCAAGGGCCAGCTCCACACGGGTCAAGGAGGCCCGGGGCTTGAACCGTGGACCTCCCATGTGGTAGACGGACACCCTAACCACTGGGCCAAATTTTTGCCACCGCAGAGAAAGTCAGGGTGAAACCTGAGATTCCAGACAACGAAAGGCTGCACCAGGTCCCAGGTGACTGAAGCCTACCCCCTGCCCCTCTCCAAGATTTTAGGGATCAGAAAGTGTATCTGGGGGCCTGGGATGGGGAGGAGAGGGACAAAGCACGGAGAGGAAGCTGACCACAGCCCCACCCCCCATCCTGATTCCTCAAGAGCAGTCCTGAGCTGTGGGAGGGGGAGAGATGTAACCCCGAAATAAGATTTGGAGTTTTCGAGCTTACTTTCCTGGGGATTTTAATTACAATAGTCAGGATCTGAGAGGCAGCAGATACATGGAAGATTTCATCCAGGGGCAATAGAAGCTTGAGCCCATAAAGCAGGTTCAGTGGGGTGCATTGGGTGGAGAATATACTTCCTAGGTGAACTCTAGTATCCCTGCTCATTCAAAAAAACCTCGAGTGCTCACTATGTGTCAAATGCTGTGCTGAGCGCTGGGGATGTGAAACGTACGATCCAGAGAGACCCGCGGGGGTGGAGACACAAAGGACCTGGAGCTGCAATGGAGGAACCTCTCCTGCATCAAGGAGGGGACATCTCTGGAGGAAGTGCCTTGAGTTGAGTCTTGAATTTCAAGTTGACCAGAGCTTGGTAAAAACCTGGAGTGGGCAGACCAGGCTAGGGGTAGGGCACGCCCTGCAGGCATGGAGTCCAGGCTGTGGGATGCCTCCCCAGAAGGAGATCAGACAGGACACTAACAGCCGCCCCACCACGCAGTGAAGAACATGTACTCAAATGCTCTTCCTTTTTTTTTCTTTGTTTGTTTATTTTTTATTTTATTTATTTCTCTCCTGTTCCCCTCCCCCACGCCATTGTCTGCTCTTTGTGTCCATTTGCTGTGTGTTCTTCTGTGTCCACTTGCATCCTTGTCATGCGAGACTGGGAAACTGTTGCTTTCTTCTGTTGTTGCTGTTGTTGTTGATCATCTTGCTGCATCAGCTCTCCATGTGGTCGGCACCACTCCTAAGTGGGCTGCACTTCTTTCACACAGGGCGGCTCTCCTTATGGGGTACACTCCTTGTGCGTGGGGCTCCCCTATGCAGGGGACATCCCTGTGTGGCAAGGCACTCCTTGTGTGCGGCAGCACTGCACATGGGCCAGCTTACCACATGGGTCAGGAGGCCTTGGGTATCGAACCCTGGACCCTCCATATGGTAGATGGATGCTCTATCAGTTGAGCCAAAACTGCTTTCCCCAAATGCTCTTCCAAACCTGATTTCATCAAGGGTCATGTCTCTGCCAGCCTAGTATTTTTAAACCTCTCTAAATCTTGCTAATGTCCCTTCTTAACGGAGAAAGGATTCTGGTCCAGAGCCATGGATAGGTAAAGCACCGGGCTAGAATGTAATAACATTGCTTTGTTTTTCCATGTGTTTATTTTTGTAGTTATCTGCTAATCATTACAAGTTATGCTGGTGTTCCATTTAGGGGACTGCTACAAAGTTTCCTTTTATGATAGATCTATATAAATTTGAAAAATGTGATTGTATTTAAAGATCAAACATTAAAGTAATAATAGCCAAGGTGGTATGTAGATATGGAGAGCATGGACAACCAAAGGTTGGAAAGTACTGTGCCCACTAAACTCCGAGCAGATCTGGAATACTCTGTGCTCTTGTAGTCTATCATGAATGATTTCCTATGGACATATTGAGAAGGGCAGTGTGTGGCATACAGGAAAAGATAAGATTTGGGGCCTGCTTGCAAGGAACTTAAAACCTTATTGGGGACAAAGGTAGGGTCACCAACTATCCTGGTTTGTCTAGGACCAAGGAAATTCCTGGGGTTTGGAACTTTAAGTGCAAAAATTATGAAAGTCCTGGGAAGAGTGGAATGAGTTGGTCATCCTACACAGGGGGAGACACACCTGACTTCGAAGAGCAGAGAGAGTCACTCTGAATAAAATCAAAGGTGCGATGCAGTAAAACTCATGCTAAGAAAACTGCACAATTATGGAGGGGAGAGACCACCGTTGACTGGAGCAGCTTGGGGAGTCTTCAAGAAGAAGTGCATTAAAGAGAATTTTGATAAGCAGAGGAGATGGCTCTCCAGCTGGGGGAAACAGAAGGAGCAAGTATGCACAAGAGAGAATGGCACCTTGAAGATGCATGTTTGTGGAGGCCTCAGAGGAAAGAGGGAAGTTCTGTCCCAGAACTTAGAACCTTGTGGAAGGAAGACAGAATCCCACCCATGAGCAGAGTCACTGTAGCAAGGCAGATGGTACAGGCAGAGGGCAGAGCAGGGCCCTGGGCAAGCAGGCACACACAGGTAAATGCTGGAATGGCAGGCCATTGACGGAAGCCGTCCAAACTCTCTGCAGACTCCTGGGGAATGTTCTGCTCTGCTCCTGTAGGATTCCAGAAGCTGTGTTCTAGGATTCTAATGAGGATGTGGTCCCTAAGGCTAAGACCCTCGCCAATTAGGGGACCTCTTCTTCCCTTCCTCCCTGTTGACTTCATCCATTTTCCTTCCCTCCATCAATCCAATATTATCAAGTGCTCATTACATTCTAGACCACATACTGGGGACCAGGAGCACAATGGGGAAGGAAAAGAGGAACTGCCCTCTTGGAAGCTGCAATTGAGAGGGAGAAGACAGCCATGAATTAGGTACTCAGATAAATAAACATGATGCCACAACTAGGATCGACACTATGAAGAAGAGGGCCAAGGGCCTGTGGGAGCATTATACCAGGGAGCTGATCTGGCCTGGAAAGTAGAAAGCAAGAATGGGTCTGCCTTCTTTGCCACAGGATCTTTAGCACCTAAAGTGCATTGCAACAGAGGAGGAGCTCAAGAAATGGAAAAGATCAACACTGAATTATAAGGTGTTAGAAAGTGTGGGGAGGAAAACACTGGTCTTACCTGTTCAGGAAAGGAATTTTTATAGACATATACCAGGAACTCTTGATACAGAAAACCCACAATTCATCAGATTTCTTCCTGAACAAATTTGGTCTCTTACCATTCTTCTGCCCAGATAATTGGGAGGATGCAAGAAATTGGACTGAAGGCCATTTTCCATAATAAAGAGCATGGTTCTCTCCACCAAGATTCCTCTTTGAAATTTTAAATTCTCCCCCTTCTCGTCTTCCTGCTTCAGGAATGCTCAAGGAGGACCACACCAGATGCCGGGCACTCTGCGCCTTGTTGTCCTCAGAAGAAATACTGGCAAAATGGGAGCCTTAAAATTAAATAGCATGGAGTGTCCAATAATTAATTTGATTTTATACCCATTGTTCATTTAATACAACTTTAAAACTGCATTAAGAAGGCAGAACTGCACAGTGTAGCATGAAAATGAGCTGGAAGCTTTCCAAGTGGAGGCCAGGAATTAGAAAATTGGTCAGATGTGCAGGATGGCTCCAACTAAGATGTAATCAAGATGCCACACTTCTGAAGTTCATCAGCAAGAGATACTCCCCCAAAGCACTCTATTTCCTGATGCCAGGGCTGTGGAATGGCCTGAGGCCCCCTAGCCAGCCAGAGTGGAATCAATACCAGCCATAGAACCCCAAAGAGCTCTGTCTGCCACTGCTGCTGCTTCCCACCAGTCGGATGCCATTTGCTCCAGACTGTTTCCTGCCATCTGGATGGAAGTCCTTAGGAGCCACTATGGGGCCTAGTCTTTGCCCCTCCAAGAGTTAGTTGGGAGTTCCAGTCATGAGGCAGAGCTACCTCAGATAGCAAGTTTTTGGTGCCAGTGCTGGGTCCATTTGTCTGGTGCCCATTTGATTTCTGTAGCTTCCCTGAATCTAACCATCTTAGGGGCTCCCAGACCACCCTCTCACCTGAACTCCCAACTCAACATTTGCCTGCCTCTCCCTTGCCTCTCCCTCCCCGGAGTTTGACCACAGACCTGGATCTTTAACCTGCGGTCACCTGCAGATGTCCAATCACGATTATGATTCTTTGACCTTTGATACCTGACCTACCTCCTTGCACGTTGGACTTTTGGCCTGTTATGAGCTGCAGCAGCTGGCTTGGCTGACATACTGCCTGCTCACCTGGTGCAAAGCCTTTGCTCCACCTTGGCCACCAGCCTCTCCCTCGGCGCACCTCACCCTCATCTCGAGCTCACGTTCTGGGCTTTTGGCCAGACCCTGTCTCTTTCTTCCCTGGTTCCTCACCTGCTTCCACAACCTGTTGCCCCTTTGGCATGCCATGATTAGTGTCTGCCCAGAGCACTCACGTCCTCCAATATCCCAGAGCTGGGCCACTTGTGACAGGCCTTCCTTTCTTTTCACACATGCTCACCCTCAAGGGAGTCTGCCCTCAGTCAGAAAAGCCTTAACTAGGAGCTAAGCTGCTTCTCGTTAGCCTGGCTGTGGCCCATCGATGGCCTTCTGATGCTGAATCACACCTTCTGCCTGAGGCAGAGTTCCTTTTTACATGGGGCTCCAGTTTTGATAGATGAACCCCTTCTTGTTCTCCTGAGTCTCTGTCCTGAAAACTAGCCAGATCTTTAACTTTTCTAGGCCTCGGCCCTGCTGTGGGGCCTGGGCCCCAGCTGGGTAGTCAGGGCCCCTGCTTGCCAACAGGCTTCCTGCCAATGCCACCTGCAGCTCAGCTCCTGTGAAAGCCAGATCCAAGACCCCTCCAATCCCCTGGGCTGTCCGGGTACAGCCTGTCCTTTTGCTCATCAGCATGTGCTCTTGAAGCTGCCTTCTTCCCAGTGGCTGCAACTGGCGTTCAACACCCACCCACAGAGAAGTACATGCTTCAATGTCCCCATGCTCTGTCCAGTCTAGAATACAAACTGAGCAATAATTTCTCTGCCAAAACAACACTTCCCAATGACTCATTTCTACATCATCTATCAATAAGTCCATAGTGCTTAACGAAACGGATGGGAAATGCCATAGAAAATACTTGCTTATCATAGAAAATACCTGTGCTAAAATTGGAGAACAATAGAAGGCCCCATATCTTCAATGGCTAGATCACATGTTAAGGACTTTGACTGGCAAAGAGTTAAGAGAAGGAAGGGAGAAGTCACGGTGGACTTCTGTCTGGGTCAGACAGATCCAGTTTTAGAGGACATCTTTGGGGCTTTACCTTTGACTTTCTGGTAATTAGAAACAGCGGACTTAATCCATAGGCTCCACCCAAACAACGATGTGAAACTAAACAAATCCTCACACAAATTTATTCATCCACTAATCATTTAAACGTCCACTGAGCACCTTCTATGCCCTAGGCATGGTATTGGACACTGGGGATGAATAAGGCACAGCTGCACAAAGAATTTGCAATCTTGAGGGTGAAGACAGACACTTAAGGAGAAGGCGTTTGAGTTCAGTTAGTGCTAGAAATAATAAAGTGTATTATGGGAGCATGTGGGAGGGGTGGGGGGAGATGAGATAGGAAAGCTTCCTGGAGGTGAGGACGGCTAAATGGTGCCAGACAAAAGGGGAGAGAAGGGGCAGGCTGCACAGAGACCCGTGGGGGAGGAACAACGTGGGGAATGTGTGTGTGTTCAGTGGCATGGGAGACTTGAAAACACATCCGGGTTCTTAGGACATAAGATAAAAGGCAGAGAATGATGAGGGATTAGCCAGAAGATACCGAGAGGCTGGGGATTTATTTACTCTGTAGGAAATGAGAAATCAGCCCATGTTTTAAGCAGTGGACTGATGTGGTCTGATTTGGTGTTGCAAAGTTCACTTAGGCTAGAGGATGGAAGAATATATGAAAGGAGAGCAAGCCTTGGAACAGAAAGAGGAGTGCAGAGGCTTAGCTGAGATCCAAATGTGAGGTCATGAAGGCCTGAACTAGGTGGGGTCTAAGGACTTGGTAATAGGTCAGAAGTTAATGTGGAGAGACGAAGGATGCAAAATACCAAAAAGAGCATAGGAGCCATTTGGGACACAGTGACAAAATTAACATCACTGCAACTGGAGTACCAGAGTAGAGCAAATCTTTAAAGAGCAAGAGAAAAAGAAATTTTACCTAAAAAGAGCAACAGTAAGACTTATAGCCAACTTCTCAACAGAAATAATGGAATCCAGAAGACAGAGAATAATATATTCAAAGCCCTAAAAGAAAAAAACTGCCAGCATAAAATTCTACAATGAAAATATCCTTCAAAAGCAGAGACAGGAAAGGGTTTTCTGTTTCCTGTGGGATAGACTAGCTTGAGGCAGACCAATATTCCTGCCAAGAACAACCAGAAGGACCGGATAAAATACAGAAATCACCCATTTGGAGGCATTGGCGATCTGCTGAGGAAATGAGAATTGGAGGAGCCATAATTCTGGAGAGGGAGGAAATCCAGAGAGGTGAGCTGACTTCTGCAGCCAGCAGGAGTCTGAGGATCAAGTTTTGTGCCAGTGGAAGGCTGCTGGTGAGGGCTGGAGAAACCAGCAGAGCTTCTGGTGGAAATTTGGGGGCTCTTGAGCACCTGCCTGTTTTTTCCCCCAGTAGAGCTCCCTGCTGCACCACCTCTGCAAAACAGAGGGGTGAGGCCTTGGCCTCCTAATCCTTATAATGGCATCCCTTAAGGCACTGCCGGATGCCTCAGCCCAATGAGGGTGAAGCTGGGTCCCTGCCTTCCATCCTGGCTATCTTTCCCTGGAGTTGTGTTGGAAGGAATCAGTTCTGGAAAGCATTAGAGGTAACAGAGCTGTTCTGATTTAAGGAGAGAGGGAGGGTCAGGGCTAGGCCAAGAGCACAGGAGAAGGGGCAGGACTGGAAATGGACCACACCTGGGCCAGGCCTGGAGGTCCCTGATTAAGGGAAAACCAGGGATCTGAAGCTCTGGCTCTTATTCCTTAGACAGGATTCCATGTGGCCTCCCTCACACACATGCATTTCTACCCTATTTCTTTGCTTACTCTGCTTTCCCTGCCTGAAATGTCCTTCCCAACCACTCCACCACTCCTTATCTCTCCTACGAGCCCACTGCCACCAGGAGGCCGTCTATTTCACACACACAGCCCTCCTTCCTCAATACCCTGAGACCAACTAACATTGGTCACAAGCCCCCTCTTAGGGCTGGTTATTCAAACACTCCATGGACAGCCACCAACTACTCTACTAGACTGTAAGCTCTGTGAGGACAGGGCCAGCCCCAGCCCAGGTCCCTGCACAGAATACACATCTGACCCATGATGATTTACGTGAGGAGAGGTAACGACAGCAGCATTCTCAAAAGGCAAAGCCTCTCAGTGCCCAAGGTCAGAGCAAACCTAGATTCTCAGTTCCTGGGAGGCAGAGGCCTTGTCTTCTCTTTCATTCCCCCACTTTCAATCTTCTCACTCCCCAGAGCCTCGCTCACAGAAAATAAATGTAGAGTGAATAAATGAATGAATGACACCACTTTCACCAGGTTTCTTTAAGATTGGCCGGTTCTGGATTTTTTTAAAGTATTAGCCTCAAAGAATCCCTGGATATTAACTTTTGGGTCACAGACCCCATTCTGAGTCTCATGAAAGATGCCTTCCATCCTGGCCAGCTTTAGAAAAATGGAACTTCACACATGACCCCAAAAATTTGCATGCAATTTTTAAAGATCTATGGAACGCTCAACCCCCAAACTCAATTGCCAGTGCAGTGAGTTTTTTAATACTTTGCATCTTATGGAGTGGGGTAAAGATTGTCATCAAGGATTGGATCCCATCAGTGATGGCTCCTCTCCCTTCCACGGAGAGTCTGAAATGAAAGCATTTCCACCCTTTCAGGTGCTATGCTTGATTTGTACACTGGGCAGCCATTTATAATCTTGGGCAAATCATAGGATCTATTTCCTTATTGTAAAAAGAGGAAAATAGATTGCCAAGAAAAGAGGTTCCACTTGATTGAATGGGTGATCAGTTTGAGGTGCAACGAGATCAAGACCACACCTTTTGCCCCCACTGAGAAATCCCAATATTGCACTCAACAACAATGTCAATGCCTATGGGCACTGGGCTCGTCACCTCTCTAGCTTTAGGTTTTTTGTGGCCCCGGAGCTGACAGAGACATCTCTTTCTTGTTACCCTCTCCTTCTTGTTATCTTCAAGGACTGAGTAAAGATCCCCAAAGATATCCATGTCCTAATCCCTGTATGGCAAAGGGACTTTGTACATGTGATTAAGTCAAGGGTGTTGAGATGGGGACATCAGCCTGGATTAGTCAGGTGGACCCAGTGACATCACAGGTATCCTTAAAAGTAGGAGGCAGAGGGAGATTTGCCAGGAGAAGGCAATGTGGCGAAGCTCCTGACTATGAAGATGGAGGAAGGGACCATGAGTCGAGGCATGTCAGGAATGCAGCTCCAGAAGCTAGAAAAGACAAGAAAACTGATTCTCCCTTCAAGCCTCTTGAGGGAGTGTGGCTCTGCCAGCACCTTGGTTCTGGTCCCATGAACCCATTTTAGACTTCTGGCCTCCAGAACTGTAAAGGAATACATTTCTCTTGTTTTAAGCCACTAGGTTTCTGGTTATTTATTACCTGAGGTTCAGAGCTGCCAAATCTAGGCCTCTTCTCCATACCTGCTGCCCTCTTCCAGGCCAAGAAACAAGAGTTCTCAATTCCTCGACTCCCTCCCCTCCCCTGCTTTTCTACTTTAAATAGCATCTTTCCTGGCACTGTGTTTCCAAGCTGGTCAATACCCGCTGGAGTGTGGAGGGGTGGGCCTTCTCCGGGAGACAGTGCGGTCTAGCCCCTGGGGCTCAGTCACCAAAGTTCAAATCCTAATTAAAGTCAAGTCAGGCCCTCAACGCTGTGTGTCAATTTCCTCATCTGTGAAATGGGGTAAGAGTAGTAACTTCTTATATCTTTGCTCTGAGTATTATTTATAAATATGGGCACACAAACAAACATACATGACTTAAAATATGTATGGTGCTTAAAATAGTGCCTGGGAGACAATAGTCACTAAAGTTTTAAGACTTGTTTAAGATAAGATAATACTATTATTACTATTTTTTTCTTATATTTAGCTTGAACCAGCAAGTCACTCAGCAGGCCTCTGGAAGTGGACTCTGTGATCGCACAAGCATTCACTGGTACCTACAACCTGCATCCCATTGTGATGTGGGGGATGCAGGGATATGAGGCACAACCCCTGTCCTTGAGGAGAGAAAATAAGACCTACATGTGTGATGGAGCCAATACCAATTTTAGGGATGTCACATGACAGGGAATAACAGGACAGGGAGAGGAAGCCACCAGAGGGAAAGTGATGGGGGGGTACATAGTCAGGGAAGGTTTCCCAGAGGAAGAGGAAGTGAGAAGAATCATAGGATTTAGTATTCGCTTTCTGCTGCTGTGACAAATTACTACAAATTTGGAGCCTTGAAACAATACGAATGTATTACCTCGCGGTCCTGTAGGTCACGAGCTCAGCACAGACCTCCCCGGGCTCAACCAAGATGCTGCAGTGCTGTGTTCCTTCCAGAGGCCATTCCAGGTATGACAGAAAAATACGAGCCAATGCCCAGAAGAAGTGCATGATGTACATAGTGAGGGCGCTGTGAGCAGAGAAACTAGGGTTCCAGAAGGCGAGTGCGGGGAGTAGGGCCAAAGAAGCTGCTGGGAGCCAGATGGTAGGCAAAGGGCCTTGACTGCCATGGTGGGGAAGGGTCTTGCTCTATAAACAAGGGGGGGGGGGGTGCCTGGATGGGAGTGGGGCTTAATGGCCTCTGGGATGGGCATAAGGCCAGACCAAGGCCAGACAGCCACCGGCCTTCATCTCTTTGATCTTATCTCCCTTGTGCCTCTAGGATGAAGCAAAGAGGTCATCGTGGACATAGCACGAGCTTCTGTGGGGCAGGTATACGAATAATATGACCAAAACCAGCAGGACACCCAAAGCAGAGAGAAAACTGGAAGAGAGGAAGAGAGAGAGGGTGGAGGAGGAGGCAGAGCTTAACCCCTTCCTAACCTGCTCCCACCTTTTAATTCCCATTGAATAGGCCTGATTCTGGTTTGATGGAAAACATGCCCAGCGCATGGTTCAGAAGGCGATAGAATTGAGAGCTATTAAATACTAAAAAGACAAGGTGAGAAACAATTTGCAAAATCTCCTCTTTTTATAGACTGCAGCGATTGAGAAAAATTGAGTAAATTCCCCAGCTGCCTCAACTGCAGTCTGTTTCAAGATTCCATCAATTTTTTACGGTACAATCAATATTTATGAATCCCCAAAGAAATGTCGCAAAGAGAAACCCAGCGCAACATTTTCTCAGTGGTTTGCAGAGATGTAACAGGGGGACCTAAATAACTTTTAAAATAATCTCAATGACAATCAAACACTCTTCCATAGCCAATACGGTTTAATGTCGTGTTTATATCAGTGCTGGCCTGCCGGGGGCGGGGCGGGGAAGGGAAACCGCTTGGAGTTTAATCTGTCCAAAAGATGACACTTGGCTATAATAAGAACGCCGTAATATGGTACTTAAAAATTCAAAGGAAGTGCTATATTAAAAAGTCCCTGGATTTTTTTTTTTATGCATTAAAATATCCTCCATTGGTTAAGCAATGGATTTTTTCAGTCAGCTGGAAAAAAAAGATTTCTGGGGGAAAAAAAAAAACAGGCAAACAAATCCACATTGCTTTAATGGCTACTTTAGGTTTAATATCTAAACTTATTTAAATAACTCTGAGCCCTCCCGCTGAGAAATATTGAAACTAATGGATTCCTTTGTGCGTAATCTCCATTTAAATGTAGAGTTTAATTTCCCTTTCGGCTAAACCTGTGTGAAACTTGTCTTGAAATGTCCCTCTAAAAAAAGAAAACCCCATACAGAATATTTAGGGGGATTCCTTTATTTTATTTAAAATTGGTTTTGGGCATTAAAACTAAATAGCCAGCCACAAGTGAGCCCGCAGACCCCCTAACTTCACACCTGGAGCCTGCGGCAGGCGCTGTATGTCTGGGGTGCCCACGTGTGCAGCAGGGCACGTTGGCCTCGGCAGAACAGCACCACCTACAGGGGGATGTCCAGGGGCACTTGGCCAACCTTGCTCGCCACTCCCCCAGCACACCATCCCTATGCTGTTCATAATGATAACCCTGGAAACCCCACTACCAAACCTTCATCTCCGTGGCTTGGGGAGATGTCTGCTAGATGCAAATCGCCTCAGGCAGGGTCATACTTCCCACGCGGCTGAGGGCCATTTTGTGTGCATGAATATGCATAGACTCATATGGATGCCAGAATGGGAACTAAGACCTAGAAATTAATCGATGCTGCCCTTTTACTCGCAGATAATGAAGCCGTGGCCCAGAGAGGGGTAAGTCAGAAGGTCAGTGTCAGAGGTGGAAGGAAAACCCAGGCATCCTCATGCCAGGGCCACTAGGCTCCCTTTGCCCTGGGAGCTTGCACATCCATGTGTGACTTCACTTGCTTTTGTGTTCTTGCCATGTAACCAAGAATTTAAGCCACACATGTGCACACTGCTAAAACTGAGTGTGCAGGTGGTTTCTTATAACCACTCCCAACTGTATAGGCATGAGAATATTAGGGTTTTCACCAAAGATTTCGTTAGCACCTTATCTCAATGGTTTAGATGAAATTCAGGTATAAAGATGCAATTTATATATTATATTTTATATTATACATTTCTATATATAGATTATAACACCCTACTGCAAAACCGTCCACACCTATGTGTGCCTGACTAATTAGGTAAGCTTCTGCACTGGCCAGGATAATTCATAGGTAATGCTATGTATTAATGGTTTAAAGCTGAAAGAAAGAGAGTGAAATAGACAAGAGGGTCTTTGACATAATGTCTCTGAGACAGGGGGAGAGTTGTCACAGAAGACGGGTTCTAGTACCAATTCCCTGGGACAAGGCAACAGCATCCCCTCTTAGCATCATTTGCCCCATCTCTAAATTGTTAATGATATTAATAACACAGTAGACCAAATGCAGAGCCAGATGATGGGAGAGGGGATTCCTCAGACCACAGAGTTTGTTTATATCACATCAGAACATCACAGCAAGGCGAGACAAGGATGTTTGAGGTCCAGTGTTAGCATGGATGGCACATGCATAAGCACACACACACTCATCAACTCTGAAGTCGAGATATGTTACACAGACTTGCTTCTCATGAGTATCTTAGAACATACGAAGATCAAACCTGAACCCCAGCCTGAAGTGGTCCTGCTCGTTTAAAACCATGTGCCTGGCCTGATCCTCAGCTTCATCAAGACCACTTGTAGAACAGCTGAATGTGCCAAAGGCCTGGGCAGTGTGATTTAACGGGCACCACGAACTCCATGCTCAAAAAAAAAAATATTTTTTTACGATTTATTTATTTATTTATTTATTTATTTATTTCTCTCCCCTCCCCCCACCCCAGTTGTCTGTTCTCTGTGTCTCTTCGCTGCGTGTTCTTTTGTCCGCTTCTGTTGTTGTCAGCAGCATGGGAATTTGTGTCTCTTTTTGTTGTGTCATCTTGTTGTGTCAGCTCTCCGTGTGGGCAGTGCCATTCCTGGGCAGGCTGCACTTTCTTTCGCACTGGGCGGCTCTCCTTACAGGGCGCACTCCTTGCGCGTGGGGCTCCCCTACACAGGGACATCCCTGCGTGGCAGGGCACTCCTTGTGCGCATCAGCACTGCACATGGGCCAGCTCCACGCGGGTCAAAGAGGCCCGGGGTTTGAACCGCGGACCTCCCATGTGGTAGACGGATGCCCTAACCACTGGACCAAGTCCGCTTCCCCATGCTCCAAAAATCTGATCCCCACCGCCAGCCTGTCTCAAGGATCAGGATGTGTGGTCACTCCTACAGGTGTGGACATTGAAAACTTCTGTTCGAATGAAGAATTAGTACCCAGAAGAGACATTGCTCTTATCAGCCATTTACACTTTAGCTAGAGTCAATTCATCTATTACCTAGTGGGGCCTTAAAGAGACCAGAAAGTTATACCAGAAGATAAGAGTGGCATAGGACTAGATGTCAGCCACCATCCTGGAAAGGAAAGGCTGATCTGGAATGACAGCCAGGGTCACTGGAAGCCTGGGCAGAGGGAGGCGAGCCTGAAAACAAGCTGCTTCCTTGAGAGTGGTCTGAGGTCTGGCACAGGTCCATGCTCAGGTGCTGTGCTGTCCTTGGGACTGTGAGAGCCTTGGAGAAGCAGAAGGATTGGCTCCTGCCCTCAAGGAGCTTATTGTCCAGCTGAGGAGACAAGACAGTACAGAATTCAGTTCTGAACCCTGGCGTGGGATCCAGAGCTGTGTGGAGGCTTGGAGGGGACCCCAGGCTCCTGGGACTGGTAAGAACAGCTTTAGAGAGGAGACAGCTTGAAAAAGGTCATCGAGGACTGGTCAGCCCGAAGTGGGCAGCATAATTGGAGGGGGGGGGGGGTTTGGGGAGGGAGGTAGAGCTCACTGGCAGCTCCAAAATGTCTTGGCAGTTACAGATCATCCTCTTGAGCAAGTGTCATACGGGGCATAGGCCAAGAAAGACTCTGCCCACCAAAGCGGAGTGCAAGCCTGCTAGCCCCTGGAGGGAGCATGTGCTGCTGGCTCAGGACAGTAGCCTAGCATGCGCAGCAGGAGCCAGAAAGCCCTGGGATGCTTCTGCTCCAGGAGTTCTCACCTTTGAGGCCAGTTCCCTCTAAGGATGAAAGCTCTCCCATGGGAGAAAAAAATGCCTGTACCTAACACACGTACAATTCCACAAAGGTCAAAGACCTCTGGAAACCAATCCCCAAACCAATCAGTGAGATCTAGTCTCATCCTTTCATTTTACTGAGAAGGGTATATGGAGTGGAAAAGGGACAGGCCCAAGGTCGCACTCCAGATAGAGGCAGAGCAGGGCCAGAAAGCAGATCGCTCTCTCTTCCCTGCACTGACCTCTGACAGTTTGTACAGAATCACTTGCATCATTAGGTATTCTTTTCATACTTGCTTAATTGCCACGATAATGCTGTGACAAACCACCCCAAAATGCAATGGCTTGAGACAACAAGCATTTATTTAGCTCTTGAGTCTTCAGGTCACAGTCAGCTGAGTGATCCTTTTGGTCTTAACTGGGTTCACAGGTCTAGGGATTAACTGGTTGTCTGAGGATCTGGACTGGCCTCAGCTGGAACCACGTGCATGACTCAGCTCTGCAGCATGTGTCTCTCTCCCTAAGCTAAACTGGGAATGTTCTCATGGTGATGGCAAAGGTTCGAGAGAGTAAATCTCAGTGCAAAGCCATTTCAAGCCTCTACTTGCATTACATTTGCCAACATCTCATTGGCCAAAGCCAGTCACATGACTGAGCCCAATATCAAAGGGTGGGGCAGGTCAGCTGTCCGTGATGAGAGGGCACCACAAGATTACATGGGCAAGCACGTGGCTATAGAGAAGGGTGAAGAACTGGGACCAATGCTGCAGTCTACTAACTATGGCTGAAATCTTATGTGTTCCTCCAGCACCAGTGCTGTGTCTCACTTACCTCTGAACCAAATCTCTAGCTCAGGGCCTGGCACAGGCGAGGTACACTGATTGCTGGACTCATTGGTGCGGTGCTCACAGACATGGCCAGTCCCACTGACCTGTGCACAGCATAAGAGTGGCTTTCTCTGTGTATCGTTGTTTGCCTGGAGTCAATGAACTTATGGCAGGCTGATGAGTAGTCAGAGACCTTGGCCTCCAAGAGTGAGGGGCAGATTGACTCCAAAAATTTTCAAGAAGATAATTTATCTATAGCATATTCCTAGTATGTGTCCTTCCAACCTTCTGATGGTTCTGCTTGATCCTTTCCTACAGAGTGTTCCTGTTGCACCCCATCTGTGAAAACTCCCCACTGTACAATCCTGCTGTAGCACACTCCCAGCTCATTCCCTCAGACTCAAAATACCGTTCCCCCACCACAGAATTGCCCATTTTCTCGGAACTACATATTAGGACAGCGATCTGATTAAATAGCATTTATACATTGACCTCAAAATTATTTTTCTATCTTGCAGCTTTATTTTTACAGACTGCCCTCCCCCTACCAGGTCACATACACATATACATGCACACCCCACCCTACTGCTTTTCCTTTGCTCCAGTCGCTTCTGACCCTCGTAGTTAGACTTTTCTATTTCTGCTTAGCTGTTAAAAGGGGAATATCACTTCTTAGCCTTCTAGTGATCCCAAGAATTGACTTCTCCAGAGTTTGGGGCTGGAAATTGTACAGGACAGACTGAAGGAGAGGCCTTAGCCTGCCACATACATGGTGACTTTCATGGAAGGAGCCCGCCAGCCAGTTCTCTCTCACAAAATACAGTGATAGAATTCCTGTGGCACACTTTCCTGGGTAGATCATCCTTGTCACCCAGCCATATCAAAAACGATCCAGGTCGAGTGCACAACCTGAATCAGCCACCACAGATGGCCCTTAGGGTGGCCCTTAGGTGGCCTGGCTTACAGTCTGCTAGACAGAAAGACACTTCATACTGAGAGCTGCAAAATGGTTCAATCCAATCCTCAGTTTGGGAAGATTAAACATTGCCTGAACAAAGAGAAGATGGGTCATAGGTTATGTGGAGGTTGTTGCGAATGATACTGAATTGCTTTTTCATTTCTCTATAAATTATGATTCACTTCTTAGTCTAGGAAGAGCTGCATCTTGAGAGAACTGTGTGGTTGCCGGGAACACAGCCTGAGCCCCTCCACATTTCAGTGCATCCTTGCAATACACCTGCCAAAAGCACAACCCTTCCCTAGTAGCTCTTAGGAACCTGAAGGGCAGAGAGCAGGGAGGGTGGAGGGAAATGAAATTTTCTTCACGCCTAGAACTACACCTACTTGTGGGTGACTCCAAAATGCTTGTTTTGATGTTTCCTAAAAGAATGAATTCATTTTATTGATGTCACTGACTCGTGTATTGTTGGCTCTTAATTACTTGCAGTCCAATAAGAGTGTCATCAGGTTAACTTAGTTTCTGTTTTATGTAATTACAATACCTAACTCCTCTCTTTCATCTTCTGCCTTTCCAGTCTGTTGGCCACAGAGCATAATCATCACCCAACACAGAGAACACTCGGAGGGCATTCAGAAGGAGGGTGGGTAGCTCATTATCCTTGTAGATCTGGCCCAGAGTTAGAATCCCTGCTGGTGGTATGACTTTCCAATATATGGGGTCTGTGTTCACTCTGTTGAAATGTTTCTTAATTAAGAATCTTTTTTTCTGTCGTATGCATAAATTAATCAAGGTAATTATTGTAGCATTATTATTATTACATTGTACTTATAGAGCAGCGCTTACCTCCAAGGTGCTCAGAGTAGTTTATAGATTTTTTAATCTAATGAACTCTAGTAGCCTCTAGGCAAGATGGAGAGCAGAGCAGGGACTATTAGAGTCACATTGTAGTGGAGAAAATGGGTCAGGCCAGGCGTAGGGGTGGCTGCCGGTAGCTGCAGATCCATGTTCTCCCCTGTCTGGGGCGGTCGGGGCGCAGGAGCAGGGCTGCCTTTGGGGGGTGGTAGGAGGAGCTCCATGTCGACAGATACTCACAGGACGTCTTTGGAGCCCAGAGAGCCCCTCGAGCAGGGTTTGGGCTCCGAAAGCCGACCAGAAGCATCGGCTGCCCCTCCTTCCCCTATTTTCAGTTTATACCACCTGTCCTTTAGTCTAACCAAGTCCCTTGGCCCAGCGGCTGCTTTGGTTTTGTGGAGCTGGAGGTCAAGGTGTGAGGAGAGAGGAGAAAACCTTCCTTGGCACTTCCTCAGCCCCACGTGGGTTGCTCTGACGCTCTGACAGGGGCTGGCAAGGTCAGGGCTCCGTGTGCCGCCCATCCCCCCAGGCCCTGGGCGCCTTGGGAACAGCTGAGCAGGGGGCTGGCCCAGGGCAGAGCAGCACCGCAGTGGTGTGAGGGAGGCCCGTGCTGCTGGAGATGGGGGGGTTCCAGCTCACTCTCATTTGACCGGGGGCACAGGAGGCAGCAACCACAGGTAAGAGCCTTGGGCTAAATGCTCCTGAATTTAGGTGGGTGACCCGGAGAATATCCATTGCAAGCGGACACACAAATAAAATAACAGCAAGATAAAAATTAGATTGTTAAATAATTGATACTAATAAAGGAAATGACAAAATAAAACAATATCATAAATGAAATACTTTCTTATTAAGTAATTTTAATATGTAATTTTATTAATAATAATTAAAAGAAAAATAACGACGGCAATCGTGTCAAGGTGGCCATCAAATCAGGTGGCTCTATTTCCAAGTACAGATAAGGGACTTGTCTTCTCTCATGAGCTCACTGGGGTATGTGTGGCTATCAATTGCCACATTGTTTTTTTTGTTGTTGTTTTGTTTTTAAATATTTATTTATTTTTATTTATTTCTCTCCTCTTCCCCCCCATTGTCTACTCTCTGTGTCCATTCAGTGTGTGTTCTGTGTCCACTTGTATTCTTGTCAGTGGCACTGGGAATCTGTGTCTCTTTTTGTTGCATCATCTTGCTGCATCAGCTCTCCGTGTGTGCAGCACCACTCCTGGGCAGGCTGCATTTTTTTCGCACAGGGCAGTTCTCCTTGAGGGGTGCACTCCTTGTGTGTGGGGCTCCCCTACACAGAGGACACCCCTGCGTGGCACAGCATTCCTCGCACGCATCAGCACTGCACGTGGGCCAGCTCACCACATGAGCCAGGAGGCCCTGGGTTTGAACCCTGGACCTCCTCTGTGGTTGGCGGACTCTCTATCCATTGAGCCAAATCCACTTCCCACCATATTGTTTTAACTCAGCAGAATATAGTGGTCATTTTTCAGCATGAGAACAAATCACAGATCAATGGAAACAGATGGTTAAATGAAACATTTGAATGAAACAAAACCTAGTGAAACATTTGGTTATTGTGGTGTTTGTGCCTCCAGGAGACCCTCATCCATTTCATTAAGCAGACCCAATGCCTGGCAATCCACGTGCTCCCTCCACATAGAAAACCTTGTCCTTCTCCTCACCCTCTCTGCCTAGCTTAGTCCAATTCATCCCTTAAGACTCAGCTCACACATCAATCATTCACTGGACAATATTTTCAGATGATAGTGCCTGGACCTTAAAGCCCAACTGCCATTCTGGGCACTGGGGTAGAGCAGTGAAAACAAATTTGAAAATCTTTCATCCTATAGGGCAGGGAAGACGGGGGAAGGGGGGAGAGAGAGAGAATAAAGAAATAGGAAGTTATACAATAAGTTAGAAACTATAAGTACTTTCGATAAACATAAAGCAGAGAAAGGGGGGTAGGATATGCTGGAAACAGTGCAATTGGAATAGGGTGGTTAGAACTTTGAGCAATGACTCAAAGGAGGTGAGAGAGCAAGCCATGCAGATTGGTGGGAGAAGAGGATTCCAAGTAAAGGAAGCAAAAGGTGCAAGGCACCAAGACCAGAGAATGGTTGTCCCCTTCAAGGAAGAGCAAGAGGCAGAGTGGCTGGACAGGATGAAGGAGGTGGAAGTGGGGTGGGAGATGAGGTCAGAGAGTTAAAGATCCTGTGGGGATGTGTAGACCACGGCAAGCACTTTGGGTAGGAGTCGTGGGGTAGGGGCGAGGGGTGGAGCAGGAGAGTGGCATGATCTGACTGTGTTTAACAGGTGTCTATGTTAAGAATAAACCAAAGAGGGGCAAAACTGGAAACAGAAATTAATGAAGAGGAGGCAACGACAATATTCTGGGCAAGAGATGACAATGGCATTGGCTAGAGTGGAGGCAGTGGAGGTGATAAAAAAAGAGGTCATATTCTAGATGTCTTTCTCAGGTAAAGATAAATGTAGTTGCTGATGAATGTGGGGAATGAGTGGAACAGGAGAATTAAGAATGATTCAGGGAAGCAGATTTAGCTCAATGGATAGAGCATCCGCCTACCATATGGGAAGTCCAGGGTACAAACCCAGGGCCTCCTGACCTGTGTGGTGAGCTGGACCACATGCAGTGCTGATGCGTGCAAAGAGTGCTGTGCCACACAGGGGTGTCCCCCACGTAGGGGAGCCCCAAGCGCAAGGAGTGCACCCCTCAAGGAGAGCCGCCCAGTGCAGCCTGCCCAGGAGTGGCACCGCACACACAGAGAGCTGACGCAGCAAGATGATGCAATGAAAGAGACACAGATTCACAGTGCCACTGACAAGAATACAAGTGGACACAGGAGAAGACACAGCGAATGGACACAGAAGCAGACTACTCGGGGGGGGCGGGGAAGGGGAGAGAAATAAATAAATAATAAACCTTTAAAAAAAAAAAAGAACGGTTCAAAACTCTTTTGACCTGAGCAATTGGAAGGACGTTGTTACCATTAACTGAATAAATAGGAAGATGAAAGGGAAAGCAGGTGTTGGGGTGAGGAGTCAGTACCTCAGTATGGGAGGTGATAAGTTTGAAATGCTTATTTAACATACAAGTAGAGACATCAGAAAGGTAGTTGAGGATATGAATCTTGAATTCAGGAGAGCAGTCACACTGGGGTCAAAATTTTTGAGTCATCAACATATAGTTGAGCCTAGATCATGTGTAGCTATACACAAGAGAGCGTATAGCTAGCGAAGGAGCAGTCCACGGACTGAGCCCTGGAGGACCCACCATCAAGCAGACAAGCAGATGAGGAGGCTGAGAAGGGGCAGCTAGTAGGGCAGGAGGAAAACAGGAGAATGGGGGCTCCTGGAAGGCAAGCCAGGAAAGCGTTTCTAGGAGAAAGATTGATCATGTCCAACGTGCTCATAGTTCAAATAAATAAGGACCAAGAGCTGCCTTAAATCTAGGAATATGCTGACTTGATAAGAGCAGTTTCAGCAGAGAGGAGCAGGCAAAAGCCTAAACAGGGTGTATCAGGGGAGAATGGAAGGAGAGAAAGTGGAGACAGCAAGTATAGAGAAGCCTTTTGAAGGGTTTCTCTTGAAAGACTGAAGAGGATGATGGGGTAGTAGGAGGATGGGGAAGTGAAGGGGAGGGAGGCTACGATGCTAAGAAGCTCTCCTACCCTTCTTGGCTGCCTAGAGGCCCCTCTTCTGGGTTCACACCGCTGTCTATGTGTGTCTACCTCCCCAAAGTGGGATTCTTTTTTTTTTTTTTTAAAGATTTATTTATTTATTTATTTCTCTCCCCCACCCCCACCCCCACTCCAGTTGTCTGTTCTCTGTGTGTCCATTTGCTGCATGTTCTCCTTTGTCCGCTTCTGTTGTCGTCAGCAGCACAGGAATCTGTGTTTCTTTTTGTTGCGTCATCTTGTTGTGTCAGCTCTCCGTGTGTGCAGCACCATTCCTGGGCAGGCTGCACTTTCTTTCGCGCTGGGCGGCTCTCCTTATGGGGCGCACTCCTTGCGCATGGGGCTCCCCTATGCGGGGGACACCCCTGTGTGGCCCAGCACTCCTTGCGCACATCAGCACTGCGCATGGGCCAGCTCCACACGGGTCAAGGAGCCCGGGCCTCCCATGTGGTAGACGGACGCCCTGACCACTGGGCCAAGTCCGCTGCCCAAAGTGGGATCCTTGAGGGCAAGAAATATATTCCATTCACCTCTGTGTCCCTGGGGTCTAGTATTGTGTCTAACAATACAGCAGTTCTCAGTAAATATTTCCTGAACAGAACTAAGTATAGATGACTATAGTCAGATTGATTTACAAAGGAATAAAAATTGGTGGAGGAAAAAACAATATATTCAGCATTCACTATTCATTATGAACTAAGTCCCGAAGACTGGGACCTGCTTTAGGTTTTGGGGGGGGAAGTCTTCGTGCCTGTGAGTAAATAGGTGTAGCTCTCACACTCTTAAGCCCATTTCCCTTTATCTAACAGTCCTCTCTGCACCACGTTCAAGTGTAGACCACTGAGGCCTGTAAAGCCAGTGCCATGAGCAGGAACGCAGCATGTGTTAACAGGAATGAGGGGTGGCTGAACCCACCCTGAAGTCAATACCTGACCATCAAGTGCTCTGATTCATTGGCCAAATTCAAGTCAGTGGCCTTGAATTTGAATTTGAATTCCAGTGGCTAACAGAAGCGTTGCTGGTTCTGCTTACTTCTTGATTTTCTGCCACTTGTGTGGAGGCTTTTAGACCTTCTTGACTGAGAAGATAAATTTGTGCTCCCTCCTCCACCTTATAGTGGAAAGGGTTACAGGTAGCACTAGATCCGGCACAGAAGGCTCAGAGCTGTAATAACCTTGACCCTCCCCTCGGCTAAGTGACAGCTACCACTTAACTGTGTCCAGCACTGTCTTAAGCCTTTTATGTGCATGAACTCAAAAAATCCTCTCAACCCTCTACGCAATAGATTCTATTACTAGCCCTATTTTCCAGATGAGAAAATTAAAGCAGAGAGGTTAAATTAATTTGCCCAAGGATTTGTAGCTTATGAATGACCATGTGGCCCCAGCATCCATGCTCTGAACCACGTCCTGTTGCTGCCTCCTCCTCTGAGTGTGGCCAGGGTCATAGGAAAAGGCAACAAAACCTGCTTATATTCCCATCTAGTGAGTTTGTGTTCTCTTTAAGGGCTCACTTATCTATCGGGAAAGGACCAGCTCTTGGTTCCCCTTTTGAAACTAGACAACCAGGCGGTAGACTTGACCCAGTGGTTAGGGCATCCATCTATCACCTGGGAGGTCTGCGGCTCAAACCCCGGGCCTCCTTGACCCGTGTGGAGCTGGCCCATATGCAGTGCTGACGCGTGCAAGGAGTGCCCTGCCACACAGGGGTGTCCCCCGCGCAGGGGAGCCCCACGTGCAAGGAGTGCACCCCGTAAGGAGAGCCGCCCAGCGCGAAAGAAAGTGCAGCCTGCCCAGGAATGACGCCGCACACGGAGAGCTGACACAACAAGATGATGCTGACAACAACAGAAGTGGACAAAGAAAATGCAGCAAAGAGACACAGAGAACAGACAACCGGGGTGGGGGGGAGAAAGGGAGAGAAATAAATAAATAAATAAATAAATCTTTTTTAAAAATGAAAACAAAAAAAACTAGACAACCATTCTTTAATAGATTAAACAAACACCATGCATGTGTCCTTAGACAAGTTAATAACCTGCTCCAAGCCTTAGCGGCCCAGCTATGAAATAAGGATCATCACACCTGCCCTAAGTAGAGAGTAATTGTGGTCGGGCTCAGCCTGGGAGACAGTGGCACCTGGGAAGAGCACCGCCCAGGAGAGAGGAGGCCAGGCCCTATTCTGGCTCTGCCTCTCATTCCCCGGTGACTAGAAAGGCATTCCTGAGTCTTGCTGGCCCTCATGTCCTCAGCAGTCAAATGAGACCATTTGGCCTCCTACGTGTTCTGTGAAGCGAAGGAAGGCATTGGTCAGTGCAATGGGGTGCTGTTCTTTATGTCGTGTGTAGCGTTACCATCATGGTACCCCAGACCGTCTCCACCTTGGGCCCTTCACTTGGTGCAGCTCTAGGTCTCTGATCCTCACAGACAGAGGGCATTGGGCACTATCTCCCCGTGTGTGCCCATGGAGGCACTCTGAATGCTTAACACAAAAGGGGTCCCAAAGTCATCGTGGTGAGAGACGTCATTGACGTCTCTTGTAGCTTAGAGATGCTGCAATTCTGGGAGAAACATTTATTGAGGACCCAGGGGGAACATAAAGAAATTTTTTAGTAATCCTAAACTGCACTCAATAATCTAGACATTTCAAAACACCACAATCACATGGTTTATAATTGTACAAATTCAGAAGTCCCACGGGTCAGATCATGCTGGCCGAGGTAACAGGACTCAGTGACCACATCCAGGGTGGTCGTGACTTCTACAGGGGCTGCCCCTGTTCCTGTTTCCATTCTCAGGTACTGCCGCTTCCTTGGTTCCCCCAAAACTGTGGCCAAGGGCTTGACTTTGTGACTGCTGTAGTTCTGGAATGTTCTAACCTGTCTTTCCAGGAGGTTCTGACTCTCTCACCACACACCTGTGCTCCAATTCCAAGACACTAGACCACTCAGCCTTCACTCCTTGGCATACACCCTAGACAGAATGGCAGCACCTCATCTCCACTTCTCCTGGAAGGTGCTTCTCTGTCCTACAGGTGGTGGTCCCGGCTGAACACCAGCACCTGCTTGGTCACACCCATCAAGAGGAAAGTCTTCCCAAAGCAGATCAGGGGAAGTGGCTTTGGCTCAATCAGTTGGGCTCCTGTCTACCATATGGGAGGCCCTGGGTTCATGTCCCAGGACCTCCTTGTGAAAGCAGGCTCACCTGCACACTGCAGAGCACCACCCATCCCGCAAGCACTGCAGAGAGCCAACTCAGCAAGGTGATACAAAAAAAAAAAAAAAGGGAGACAAGAAAAAACACAGAAGAGCACACAGTGAATGGACACAGAGAAGCAGACAGCAAGCAAGCCACAAGAGGGGAGGGGAAAAGGAAGGAAGGAACAAAGGAAGGAAGGAAGGGAGGGAGGGAGGGAGGAAGGAAGGAAGGAAGGAGGATAGATCAGGCTCCCCTGCCTGGCCTGTCTTTATAAAGAAGACCAAGAATGAGTTAAACTTGTCATTTAGTGGCACAGAGAAATAGACTCAGAATATAGAGTGCCCAGCGTGAGCTTTCCATATAAATGCTCAATAAATATTTGCAGGATAATAGAGCTAGACTACTTTAGATTTCACCCAGCACAATGCCCATTTCCTCACTGTTGGCACTTAAATGTTCTATGAATGAAAGAATGAATA
Organism: Dasypus novemcinctus; assembly: GCF_030445035.2. NCBI lineage: Eukaryota > Metazoa > Chordata > Mammalia > Cingulata > Dasypodidae > Dasypus > Dasypus novemcinctus. Next base: position 63,820,856 of record NC_080688.1, read on the forward strand.
TATGAATTAGTACCAAGCTATAATTCACTAATTCCCTCAAGAGCAAAGGAAGCATTTAGGGCTGTTTGCCCCTCTGTTAGTAACCCCAGACTATTCTATATCGAGCTCACGTCTCCGTTCTGTAAGCGTTCTCTCTCTTCTCTCCTTTTGAGGCTTCAGCTGTCGTGTTTTATTTACTACTGTCAGTACCTACCTCTGGCAACAACTTCTCTTACTTCACTGTTTTTAATCTATTCATTATCCAGAAACCAGATAACCAAACTTCCTTCCATGGTACAAAAAGTGAAGGTGCCTGGAACTGAAATAGGGCCTAAGACGCTCTCCCATTGGCAAACACTTCTGTTTCTGTGCTTTAAGAGGTTAAATCTACATTGGCTGGGACTTACCATTTATTCATTCATTCATGCAGTACATATTTTTATATTAATTTGTTTTTAATTTTACATTTAAAAAATATGAGGTCCCATATACCCCCCACCCCCCTCACCCCACTCCTCCCATAAGCAATACATATTTGGTTCCAAACATTTGGGATTACTAGGTAGCTGAGTATCAAAAAAGTGAAATGTCACTCTAAAATTAAAATATGTGCCAGACTAGACCATTATGACCAGCTCTATTTGATGTACTTGATGTGATTATGAAGTGATTTCAATACAAGCCCTTTGTCATAATGTCAGCTCTGAAGTCCAAATACAGAAGTTAAAAGGATTATTCTTTTTTAGTTCTAAAAGTGTATTATTTTATTAAAGTCTTTAGTCCTGGGGATTTCATTAATGTTTATTTCTCTCAAATTGTAAATTGAACCTACTTTTGAGTTTTATTTATCTGGCATATCGAGGCAGGACTTAGGCTTAGTTAACATTTCTTAGTTTTGACACGTCTAATCAAGGTACACCATATTACTTGGGCAACAAATGTGTATTCTCCATAAAAGAATTACTAATAAGGCCTTGGTTCAAGGGTTCTCTTCCCGGGGTCTTCGTCATAACATATCTGATGGTATGTGGCAATAAATTCAGGCAAGTGAGTATCTAAGCTATTGAGGAAGCCAGACTCATTACTTTAGAGCCAGTGGTCCTCTACTTATGGGCCTCCTGGCTCTCTATGACTGCTATGAAGTCACACCCTGATGTCTAAATATATAAATGTGCAAAGACAGTTAACTAGGACTTATTTGCACCTTGGGAATTTAAAAAAAAAGTAATTAACTGGTATTTTTAACGCATTTTCTCTTTACAGAATGATCTAGTTAAATGGTTCAGTTATAAGATCAGGGAATTTGATACCTTTTGAAATAGTCCAACTTAAATGGTTCCAAAGTTATCTTAATGCACTGGTACTTGTGCTCTGCCTCCTGGAGATGATAAGGGGAGAGGGCAGAGTTGATCTGAGGAGCAGGTGGAAAAAGATGCAAGGGCACAGAGCACATGAAGGTCAAAATCCACACCCACCATGGTCCAGCCAGAAATAAGTAATTCACCACTTGTCCATCTGCCACATGGGAGGTCCACGGTTCAAACCCCGGGCCTCCTTGACCCGTGTAGATCTGACCCATGCACAGTGCTGATGCACGCAAGGAGTGCCCTGCCACGCAGGGGTGTCCCCCACGTAGGGGAGCCCCACGCGCAAGGAGTGCGCCCCGTAAGGAGAGCTGCCAGGGTGAAAGGAAGTTCAGCCTGCCCAAGAATGGCACCGCCCACACGGAGAGCTGACACAACAAGATGACACAACAAAAAGAAACATAGATTCCGATGCCGCTGACAACAACAGAAGCAGATAAAGAAGAAGACGCAGCAAACAGACACAGAGAACAGACAACTGGGGTGGGGGGGGAGGGGAGAGAAATAAATTTAAAAAATAAACCTTAAAAAAAAAACTTAAAAAAAGAAAAAGAATGTATTTAAAATATTATTCCAAATTTGGGCATTTTTCTCTTCCTGTCACCAAAGCAATTAAATCATCCAATTTGCACTATTTAAAGAATGGAACTCTCTCTAATTTCTTTAGACATCAAATTATACATTCGGATCTACTGATCAGCCAGCAACACTATTAGCTTAGGGGTCAGACAATTTGAGTTCTGGGAAAGGTCTGCTCACGTGTGTTCCGTGTGTCAAAAATATATACAGTAACACCTCACTGGCCAAAAAGATAAAGCATGTGTGGTAGCCAGCCTCCGAGATGGCCCCAGTATATAGGGTCAAAGTTAGGCCCTTTGGGGAAACGGACTTGGCCCAGTGGTTAGGGCGTCCGTCTACCACATGGGAGGTCTGCGGTTCAAACCCCGTGTGGAGCTGGCCCATGCGCAGTGCTGATATGCACAAGGAGTGCCCTGCCACGCAGGGGTGTCCGCCACGTAGGGGATCCCCACACGCAAGGAGTGCGCCCCGTAATGAGAGCCGCCCAGAGCGAAAGAAAGTGCAGCCTGCCCAGGAATGGCGCCACCCACACTTCCCGAGCCGCTGACGACAACAAAAGCAGACAAAGAAACAAGACGCAGCAAACAGACACAGAGAACTGACCACAGACCACCGGGGGAGGGTGGGGAATTAAATAAATAAATAAATCTTTAAAAAAAAAAAAAAAAGTTAGACCCTTTGCTCTTTGTGCTTCTCAGTAGCTTTATTTGTGGGGGTCTGGCCCATACAGGCTTGGGCACAGAATCCAATATGGCAACTTTGGTCTCGATGCCTTGAAACAGGAGAGACCCTGGGCCTAAAGGATCTCTTCCTAGTACATTGGGGCTATTGGACCATCAAACTTCTGTGCGCGTGTCTGATGAATTAGAATTGGTTGGGGCAACATGATTCAGAAACTCTGGACTAAGAATCAATTGCTACTAAGATACCATCTGCTCACTTCCATAGTCACCTCCTAGTAGTGACAGTTTTGGTTAAATATGTTGGTTCTGCCTTGCTTCAACTGTTAAGGTCAGAGAGGAAGCAACACCCCTATAGATGGCAGAGGCACTCTACTGATGTCAGGAAATGTCAAGTGACAGGAAAGCAGGCTTTAGCCAAGTCAACAAGAGCATCAGTCTGAGTTTGTGCAGGAAACAGAAATCATTCCAATTCTACAAAGTGGAAAATGACTTAATATGATAAATTGGTGCTTACAAAATTGGTGGAAGACCTGGAAAAGTGCTTGGCCTGCATCCCCTGAGAGGACTTCCTGAAAATGGACAATGCTACGGACTGATCTAGGTGGGAACCAGAAGGCCACACTGGACCTAAGAGCACATTGCTCCAGGCGCAGTCCAGGACCAGGAAGCCTCTCGGCACCCACAGAGTTCATGTTTGCACAAAACTCTGCTGCAGAAAACCCGAGATCTTCACACCATGCTCACCTGCAGCCAAACCTGCAGGAGAAGACTCCTGGCCTCATTTCTACTTTCCAGATCTCATGCAAGCATATCTAGTAAATTCTGGTGAGCAGAATTTAATTCCCAACTAAACCCTAGCTGCAAGGGAGACTTAGAGAATTCATTTTGAGCTTTCTGGACTCTAACATTCAGAAAGACATATTACAAGAAGGTTGGAATCCATGCTAAATGCTGATTCACCATTTCTAAAGCAGATCATGAGCTCCTAACTCCATTGCTGGGTGTCTCTCTTTTCTAGGTCTCAGCGTGCTCAAGGGACTGTCCAGATGGCAGAGGTTCTGCTCCATGGTCCACCGTGTAGGAGATTCCAGGTGAAAATGAATGAACCGAGCCTTGATATCAACATGTTTATCTTCTTTCCCTTTTATTATCCCTATGCCTTTAATAAAGGCCCATCTAAATAGTGTAGCTAGGCCTCATCTGGAATTAAGAGAAGATTTGTGTGCCAAATTAGGAGCAAAGCATAAAACAGGAAGCACGTGGCAACAGCAGTAATTATAGTGAAAACTTGTCAAAGGAAAGTGAATTTTGCAGAACAAGAGTTGGCCAACATTCTGTACATAGAGATCCTCTCTCTCTTCCCTTCCTACCAGGGGAGGCTCAGCTTTGTGAAGGGAGACCGTGGGGTTTCTAACAAGAGACCACAGCTCTGGCGCCTCCTCCCCCTAATTCAGGTGTACAACATCAAGCAAGTCTCTTGGCAAAGCCAGAGGCGCCCTCCAGGTTCCTCCCAGCTCTGAGATCCATGAGTCTAGGCTTAGTGTTTATAACAATGGAGCAACTAGTAAGGGGGGAGTGGGGCTGCTACCTCGTCCACCTGCCTTAAGTGCTAGGGTGAGGAGAGTGAGGCAGCAAGGCAAAGAATGTAAGGAGGGACTCACTCTCAAAGTCATGCAAATATTAGCCTGCCATCTGCATGACCCCAAGAGGATGTGCTTTCTTAACTTTTGCACCCTGGGCACCTCACTCACCTCGCCCACACCCCAGCCCTGTGAAGGGATAATGGGAGGCAAAGGACTACATTTGAATAAATAAAATAGGATAATAGAAAACGGGGTATGAATTGAGGCATGAAGGTAGGCCCTCCTGTCCCAGTGCCCCCTTTGACAGTCTGGCAGGGTAGCTGGTCCCCTGCTTGGCTGAGTTGGTTTGTACAATGCAGACTTTTGAATCTCTTCAGGCCTTGCCTTCAGCAGCTACCAGCTCTCACTCCCATGGAGAGCTGTTGGTGGAGGCATTTGAGCACTAGGGCACAACTTTGGGCTCCTTAGGGAGTTCTGTGGGGGTAAGAAGAGTTCTGAAGGGGAGAGGAATTGCAAAGACCAAATGTGATGACTTAGCTGTGGGGGCCAGCCTTGGGGCACAAGTCAACCACCTCCTCCCCTCACTGCAGGTTTCCCAAGGGACACTGCTCAGTCTAGGAAGAGACTGCAGAAGAAGGCAGATCTCATGGTCAGGGAGAACCCCTGACCTTCCTCCACCAGTGTTGCGTTCACTCTGCCGCACCCCTCTAAGGCTACGCTCACTCTATTCTTTCTGAGCTCACCTGGGACTAAACCAGGCCTCTGTGCTCAGAGCATGAAAGAGCAAAACCCTCAACTCCTTCCTGCCCCCTCTGCAAATACATCCATGGGTATATAACATCAAGATAGGACAGGGGAAGGGAGAAGGGAAGAAAAGTTCATTTAAGGGGGAAATGATCTCTCTGTTCTTAGCTAATGGAACCTGTAAATTAGGGCATTTAATTGCCAAAGACAATTTGTTCATTTTGGATGCTAATATTTACATTAGCAACTGCCTTGAAAGCAGGAAATCTGATGAATTGGCAAAACACTTTTATTCCTTTTCCCCAAATTAATCAAAAGAGCTGTGATCGGGCTATTTATAAGTCTAGTTAAGTACATCTCCCTAGTGAGGGAATTTTTCCTCCCACCTCCTTCACATTCTATGAGATCTCACAGAAATTCAGCCTCTCACCTAAATGCTTGGTGCCAGAGAATCTCAGTGGGAAGGTGCTTGATCTATTTCTATATTTAATGACACATTTCATCATAGTGGAGCAGAGCATTGTGCCATCTTTGTTGAAATCATATTTCAATGATAATCCCTTCCATCTGCGTAACCCCTGGTGACTTCCAAGGTGCTCTGACTGAGAACTCACCTCCCGTGCCTGCTGGTGAAAGCCCAGCTTCAGACCCTCATGCTGACAGCTGGCAGCTTTAGATGGGGCCCTCCCCTGAAAGACCCTGGCTTGGTAAGGAAACGTTGACCTGGGAGGGTAAGGGGCCACTGGATAGGCCCACGATGGACACCTGAGATGCAGGGTGGCGCCACCCCCGGCTCTGATGCTGACCACTGTGGTCTGAGATGAGCCTCCTGGCCTGGCTCTTGGCCTCACCTGCTGCTCACCTGCCCTATTCTGATTCTACCTTGTCCACCCTCTCCCCAAGGACTCTCCCCTTCCTTAACCTGGTGGCACGCACGGAGGTGGCGGAGGTATCAGCCCCCCTTCCCCCTCACTGGTTGTTCCACCACTGTAAGCTCTGAGCCTAGATTGGTGGGTCTTAGAGCTGGGAGGAGCCTGGACAGAAGCTCTGGCTCAGCCCCTGATCTGGGGGATGAGGCAGCATGGGCCCAGAGATGTTAAGGCTCACTGTCAACCTGGTTGGGGTGCCATGGGGGAGATCTAACTGTGACCTCAGCTTGGTGGTTGGACTCTTTGCCTTTAAGGTCTCTCCAGCCCCAAGAAGACCCATGCTAAGGAAAGAATCCCCAGGGCTCCAGCATGGGCCAAAGGGGAAAAAGCACACAGTATGGCTTTGGGAGGATACTGGATCTCTCTTTTATTTATTTATTTATTTAGAGTACCAGGGACAGAACCCAGGATCTCATATACCCAAAGCAGGCAGTAAACCACTGAGCTACACTCATTCCTGGATACTGGCTCTTAAGAGGTGGGGAGGCTTGGAAATGGGATCACCAGAGCAACTGGCCCAGTCACATGGGACCTCAGTTACATTCATCAATTTACTCATTGATCAAAAAGTCAATAGTTGTACAATAATGGAGAACCCACCGTGTATCTGACTGTTCTAGGTGTGGGTAGGGGGCTGGGGGAAAGGGACAAATGTGTAGCACATTGCTTGCTTTCAAGGCATCGACAGTCCAGGGGACTGAGAGGAGGGTGACAGGGAGAAAGAGAGGACAAATTAGCCAATAATGTAAGTTCAAACTTGTCAGAAGTACAGAGGGTAAGTGTTGGGGAGGTGGGGGCAGGGAGAGATTCCTTGGGGATAGGTGTGTGGGTTTATCAGGCAGAAGAGGCTAGGTTACCCTGGAGAAACAAACGACCTCAAAATAGCCATGGCTTACAGCAGCCAAGGATTTCCTCTGGTTTATTTCTAACTCTCTCCACACAGGCCCATCTGATGGGACAGTCTCTTTCTAGGACCAGTCTGTTTGTCATGGTAAGGAGAAAAGAGAGAGTCAGCTCATCAGGCTTCTGCTTGGCTGTGATGATATCATCTCCACTCATGCCAAAGCAAGCCCTTTGGTTAATCTGGCCATCAACATGGCAGGGAATGATAATCCTCCCAGGGAGGGGCAACCAGTGTTTGCAAGTGATAATACAATCTCCCACAGTGTCTCCCTGGGAAGCAGTGACGTGATGTGATGTGGGCCTTAAAAGACAAACGCAATTTAAAGAAGAAAAAGGGAAAGTAGGGTTCGAGAGAGGCAGCACGTTCTACAATTAGACCTGTGAGGTCTGGAGGGTGATGCCCTGGATTAACCTCTCTGTACTTCAGTTTCTTCACCTGAATATGGGGATAATAATAGGACATACTTGATAGGGTTTCTGAGAGGTTAAATGAATTAACACACATACATAATTTTTTGTCTTTTTTTTTTAATATTACATTCAAAAAATATGAGGTCCCCATATATCCCCCACCCCCTCACCCCACTCCTCCCCCCATAACAACAATCTCCTCCATCATCATGAGACATTCATTGCATTTGTGAATACATCTCTGAACACCGATGCACCTCATGGTCAATGGTCCACATCATAGCGCACACTTTCCCACGTTCCACCCAGTGGGCCATGGGAGGACAAACAATGTCTGGTAACTGTCCCTGCAGCATCACCCAGGACAACTCCAAGTCCCGAAAATGCCTCCACATCTCATCTCTTCCTCCCATTCCCTACCCCCAGCAGCCACCATGGCCACTTTCTCCACACCAATGCCACATTTTCTTCGATTACACACACATAATTTTGAAATAGTGCCTGGAACATAGTAACTAAATACCAATAAAAACATACCCAAAGGATATAAAAATACAAGGCATGTTTGGAAGACATTGCAGTAGAAAACATTTTTATAGAAGAAGAGGGATCCAACAAGCCTTAAAAAGAAGGCAGGGTGGAACCCAATTATAAAGGCCGTGGTTGCCACGCTGAGCAGTTTGAACTTGATTCTGACCTGTGACTGACTGGGCCTCTCAGTGGTCACTTGTAGGATGGTGTTTCCCAGCAAGGCCAGCCCGACATTTCCACTGCCATCGGCGATGGCCTTCCCAAGCCACCACCGCATAGTTTAGCGCTTTACTCCCAGCGCTTTCTCAGGCTAGCTGGATGACCCTGGACAAGTTCCTTCACCTATCTAGGTCCTGAATCTCCTTATCTGTGAAAGGACGGGTGGTCTTGAGTGTCTACAGGGCCCCTTCCAGTTCAGTCATTCCTATCTGTCATCCCATCATGATCATCTGCTTCATCTCCCAATCCATATTAGGCCCATAGCTTTCAAATGCCCTCTGATATTCACCCCCCCCAACCATTTACCCAACCACCCAATGCCCCACTCAGAAGTCTGCCCACCCCATCCTCAACAACCAGCCTTCTTGTTTCCCAGGAAACCCTGTTTTGCCAACGGCACCCAGAGCACAAAAATGCAACCCAAGCTGCCCAAGTGAGCCTCATCTTCTCTCTCCACCCAGCAGAGCTCAGAGGAGCTGGCCGGTATTTAATTAGTTTGCAATATTACATATCTTTTAAATCTTTTAATCCATTTAATAAAAAAAAAAAGTTAAAAACACACAACTAACCAACTAACAATGGCCCCAATTTGTGTTTTGTCTGACTGGGAGTAATATTCATGTCTACATGAGGATGGCATGTAATTAACATGTCATAATCAAAATGACTAAGTTTGACACATTATAATCACTGCATGGAGATTATAGCATAGCCAGGGGCGATCCACACAGCCTATCTTAATATCATTTGCATAATGAAAGCATGTTGGCAGTAATAGCTTTTTTCTCTTGTTATCATAATTTCACCCAGGGCTGCAAGGGGCTTCCGCACTGTCAGATGTTGCCTGTTAAAAGTGATTGTGACTCGAAGGAAGCAAAAGTGACCCAGAGCCTTGTTCTTTGAACAATAGCTACCTGGCTGTCCTCAGACAGAGTGGGACAACATGGGGAAGAAGTCCATCTCCAAAATTTCGTATAGACCCATACCCAAAAGATGTGCGGACAGTCTGCTCTCCCCAGGCCTCTTGCTGGCAGGGGAGGTAAGATTACCTTCTGATCAGTGGCAAGTGCTGACATTCTTGGGCCCCAGGCAATCACGGCCCGATAGGCATGCCCCGCAGGCAGACCCCTTGCAGTCTGACAGTTGCCTGGACTGGGTTCCTACCCACCCAGGGCCATGATGCTGACCGTGAGGTAAAAGCCCTGGGTCTAAGAGCCACACAGGCCAATCAGTCAACTTCCCTTTTATGGCCACAGACTGTACCACCTTCCCTAGATGGTTGCTTCATGGAACCAACAGGGCAAGTGTGGGAGTGAGCACCCACCCACTCCTCTCTTGCCCTAGTTTCCCATGGGTCCCATTAAATCTGCCTCCTTAGAGCTCCCTGCTTAACCTTCTCCTCCATGCTGGCCAGGCAGCTTACTCTCTATCATTCGCCTTGCTCTCCCGCTCTCCCCTCCTTTTCCTTCACCTCCTGCTGGCCCCAGCCCATGCTCTGACCATCCCCAGGCCTTAGTTTGAGGCCCATCTTTGACCCACTGGTAATTCCTTAGACCCATCTGTATCTATCAAAGCACTTTTTACAATGATTTCATTGAAATCTCAGAGAATCAGATCTGTTGGGGCAGGAGGAAAATTTTTTGATTGGGACCTGGATTTGGAAATAATATCCCCAAACAAATTTAAAGCATAAAAAAAAAGAAAACTCACACGTTTACAACAAATGGAAAGGGGAGAATAGTAACTTTACACGAGGGAAACCTGGCAAACAGCATATTAACCAGTGGCAAGTGTTAACATCACTGGTGGTAAGTCACATTGATATCAACGTGCCTCTGATAGCAGGCGATGAAAGGTCCCTTCATCCCTGTGAGCTTGTTCCCCAAAATCCAAAATCCCAGTTTGATCATGAGAAACATACAGCAAATCCAAAAAGCATCAGGGTCATGGGGAAAAAGTAAAGACCAAAACTGTCACAGATCAGAGGAGACGAAGAAGATGCAAGAGCTAAATATACCCTAGTTTCCTGGTTTGGATTCTAGAACAGAAAAAGATCATTCGTGGAAAAACTGTGAAAATCCAAATAAAGCCTGTAGTTTAGTTTAAAAGTGTTATTTGCATGTTAATTTTTCCATTTTGATAAATGAACCATAGTTATGTAAGATAGCAACATTAGGAAAAGCTGGGTGAGGGCATAAGGGAACTCTCTACTATCTATGTAATGCTTCTGTAAGTCTAAACTTAGTTGGATTTTACTAAAACTTAAAAGTTTGAAAAATGCATTCACAGAATTTCACCAAAAGTCCTGAAACTGCAGGCAATTCACAAACTTTCAGCAAACGGTCACGGAACCTGGGCTAAGTAGAAGACTGCTTCCACTGACAGTTCCCCTTGGGAGGCAGATTCTGCCACCTAGCTGAGCGGACCCCTGGACTCGACTATCATGACCTTTTGGGCTGCTTGTGAGAGGGCAGGAAGGAGAGTCAGAAGTGTTCATAAGCCACCGCCAAGTGTGGAGGTTTCTCATTCCAGGGAAACCTGTCCACCAAACAGCCAATGGTTTACCCACCTCATATTTGAACATCATGAAGGCAGAGCAGAAGACAAGTCAAAAGTGCTTAACATGCATAAGAAGAAAGACCTCCAACAAGATACGCTCCTAGCCAGAAGGGACCTTCGCGCCCGTGGGTCTCACGCCTCTGTGTTTATATGAGGAGCCTGGGGTCGAGAGGGTTCAAGTGTCTCCCGGCAGGTTGGCATAGGGTTGGAACCGGGACTCAGCTCTTCAAATTCCCAGCACGGAAGTCAGAGTACAACCAAGGGCGCCTGCCGAGACAGGCACTTTTCTGGATACGGCTGGATGCGCTTCAGGGCCCCGAAGCAGAGGGCTTTGCTGCCGAGTCAGGGCTGCTTCCTTCCTGCCAGCCCCCTCCCTTATTTCCAGGCCTTGTCACTCACGGCCGCCTGCCAGTCATCCGGGTCCCGGGAAGGAAATGAGGCCAAGGAGCGCGGGCGCAGAGCCCCCTGCTGCGAGGGAAATGTTGACTCACAGCCAATGCATTTTAACACAGGGAAACTCCCAGGGAAAGCCGGAGGGCTGCGCCAGGGCTCCTGGGAGCAGTGCTTTCCATTCTTCTCCAGGCCCGGAATTAATGCCATGGTTTGCTCCTGGGGCAGGAAGCTGCAGGCGAGCTCTCCCCAGCCCCGTGCAGTCCTCCCTCCAACCAGAGGGGCCGCTGAGCCGCTGCTCAAATTTCACAAGCATCCCCCCGCTGCTCAGGAATGGCCTCGGAGTAGGCAACACTATTTCAAAAACAATGCAAAGGCCCCTCCCTCAAAAATATCTCCTTACCACCTCCTTTCCTGGTGCCTGGAATTGCTCCCTTAGATGCAGATTTCTTTGGATTCATAAGGGTTTTGTTCTGTTTAGTTTTTAGCCTTTTGTCTAGGGACAGCTTGGTTGCAAGGAACAGACTCCAGACCCCTTCAGCAGAAGGGGGTGCAGCCATAAGTTCTGGAGCTCGGGGACAATCCGGGCTGCCTGGCCCGTGAGGACCTCCACGTCCTCTGGTAAGCTCTGCCGAGCGCCGTGCTCAGCCGGGTACCTCCTCCACTCTCAGTAGCTCTTTGTAATTTCCCCTCAGCACAGCCAGTAACTATGTGCCGATTTAGGAAAATATTTGCTTCATTTGTCTCTTTCCATTGAAATGTGGCTCCAAAAGGTGTGGCTGTGTCTGCTTTGGGTTCACAGCCTTGTCCCTGGTTTGGCCACAATGCCTGACTCAGAGGTGACTCAGGAATGTTACTGGAAGAAGGAATGCCTGAGCAAAGGCCAGCCTGGCTTCGATGGAGCCTCCAAGAGGAGGAGGGGGTTGAGTCCAGGATCTCTCAGCTCCTCTCAGGACACACGGCTAATAAGAGATTGGGCCCCACAGCCCCAGGTGGACCCCAGCCCATCCTCTAGTAGCAGCTCTAAAGGTCACCCCATCCCCCATATTGTGAAATAAAAATCAACTTGCCTAAAAGGCAAACTCAATTCTCCCAGGTTAGAATTCTGTTTTCAACTTTGATCATCATAGAGATCTACTTGCCCACAATGAAATCTTCCCTTAGATGAATATTTGTTATCTGCAAAGGTGAACTAGCAGGAAGATAGGAGCTTACCTCCCCAACCAGATAAAGCCCATGTACCCTGTACGACTGCTCTGGAATGTGTTCAAATGAGAGAGATTCCTGCCTCCCACCCTCACGTGGGCTCCCTCATCTGTTTGGTAGTTGCTTTTGATGGTTGTTTGCACCTGTTGTCTGCTCATTGTTTTTGCTCGTTGTCTATTTGCTTTTTCTTTAGGAGGCACCAGAACCAAACCTGGTACCTCCCGCATGGGAGGCAGGCACTCAACTGTTTGTGCCACATCCGTTCCCTACTCATTTGTTTTTGCTTGTTGTCTGCTCATTTTTTGCTCGTTGTCTTGCTCACTGTTTTTTCTCATTGCCTTCTTGTTTTTGCTCAATGTCTGCTTGTTGTTTGTTTGTCTTCTTTAGGAGGCACCGGGAACCTAACCTGGGACCCCTCATGTGGAAAGTGAGTACTCAACTGCTTGAGTCACATCCACTCCCCTACATGATAGAGTTTCAATAGTTTGGGTTTTATTTTTGTGTTGTTTTACCTTTTCCCTAAGACCTATAGCCTCATCCACGGGAGCAAAAAACTTGGCTATGCCCAGTGCATCCCATGGTAACATCTGTCTAATGTGGCTTAAACAAATACCAGCGTATTTGTTTCTCAAGCATATGTGACAACTGCCATGGATTATTTTTTAAAACTCCTCTTTACAACAAAATTATTTTCATCAATAAGTTTCAAATTAGCATATTTTATTACATATTTTAATAAACATTGTATTTTGCTTGGAAAGTTATTCAGAGAACCCTTGGAAAGTTCATAATGGCTCAGGGTCATTCTTTGAGTGCAGAACATGACAGCACAATGACTATAAAGACATAGGATTAGAACCTGAGTTATTCAATCCCATCACTCTGTATAACCACCTAGAGTTTTAAATTTTTGCTTAAAATTTGAAAGAGTGAAACAGAGTGGGTGGAGTGGGAGTGATCATTGAAATATCATGCCCGACTGAATCTGAATCCAGAGAGAAACTCTTAGTTTACTCTCTAAACAAATGTGTTCAGTCCATATGTGTAATTTACAGTTAGATTATTAAAACCCCACAGTAACCATAACAATTGTTTAAAGCTTAGACTAACAAAAGATTTAGGATGGGGGGGACAGAAGGGAAAGGAGAAGTATTTTATCACTGGTAAGTATTTACAACTGTTGGCACATGGCAATAATAAAAAGCAGGCTGACTTTCAATTCACTTATTTTATTTAAAAATTTTTTATTAGAAAAGTTGTAAATTTTTAGAACAATCATGCCTAAAACACAGAATTCTTATATGCCCCCCTATTATTAATACCTTGCATTGGTGTTGTACGTTTTGTTACAATAGATGAAAGCACATTTTTATAATTGTACTAATGACAATAGTATGGTTTAACTTAAGGTACACTGAGTATGCAGTTTCATGGACTTTTTTTAAAGATTCATTCTATTTTATTCTTTCAATCCATTTTCATTTAATTTTTTATAAAGTACGAGGGATAGGTCAAGGTTTCATTCTTTCCATATGGACTTCTAGTTGTTCCACCATCATTTGTTGAAAAAAATTTTTTCTTTTTACGTTGAATTACTTGTGTACCTGTGTCAAAAATCAATTGGAGGGAGCGGAGTGGCTCAAGCGATTAGGTGCCTCCCTCCCACAAGGGAGGTCCCAGATTTGGTTCCCAGTACCTCCTAAAAAGAAGATGCACAGACACAGAGAGCAGACAGTGACAGCAAACAACAAGGTGGGAAGGGAATAAATAAATAAATCTTTAAAAAAAAAAATTGGGAAAAAAAATTGGCCGAATTGATATGGGTCTACTTCTAAACTTTCTACTAGCTTCCATAGATCTATGTGCCTATTTTTACACCAACCACACACTTTCATAAGTACTATAACTCCATAGTTAATCTTAAAATCAGATATTGTGAGTTCTTCAATTTTTTCTTTTTCAAATTGTTTTGACAATTCTATTCCTTATCCTATCCACACAAATTTTAAAAATCAGCTGGGCAATATCTATTTTTTTTTAAATGCTGCTGGAATATTATTGGAATTGGGTTAAATCTATATTAATTTGGAAAGACCTGACATCCTTAGCAATATTGAGTTTTTCAAGCTATGAACATGGTATATCTATATCTCTTCAATTATTTAGGTCTTCTTTAGTTTCTTTCATCAGAGTTATGTCATTTTCGACCTACACCCTGCACATATTTTGTTAGATTTACACCTAAGTATGTCTTCTCCTTTCTTTTTTCTTGTGGTCTATTGTAAATGGTACTTTAAAAAAAAAAATTCTGGTTTCCAGTTATTCATTGTTTTTGTATAAAATATGCTTGATTGCCCTGCTAAACTCACTAATCAGTTCTAGGACCTTTTTTTGTGTATTCCTTGGGGTTTTCTATGTAGACACTCATGTTATCATGATTCTTCCTTTCCAGTTTTGTGCATTTTTATTAGACATCATTGCCTTGTTCTTGATATTAGGGAGAAACCACTCAGTCTTTCATCAAGTATTTTTTTTTTTGTATTTTTTTTGTAAATGCCCTTTTTTCAGGATAAGGAAGTTCCTTTTTTTAAAAGGAGATACCAGGGATCGAACCCAGGACCTCGTACATGGAAAGCACATGCTCAACCACCTGAGCTACACTGCTCCCCAGGAATTTCCCTTTTATTCATAGTTTCCTAAGAGTTTTTATCATATTTTTCTGTACTGTTGATATGATCATGTGTTTTTTCTTCTTTTGTATATTAATATAATGGATTGATTTGTTTAATGCTCTAATGTTAAACCAGCCTTGCATTCCCTGGATAAATCCTACTTGTTCATGATATAATATCCTTTTTCTACATTACTGGTTCAATTTGATAATATTGTTGAGAATATTTACACCTGTAATCATAGAGACACTAGTACTTAGTTTTCTTGTACTCATCTGAGTTTATCCTATTCAGATTCACTGATTCTTCTGTCATCTGCATGCTGCTAGTAAGCCCATCCAATGATGTTTTTAAATTACATTACTGTAATTTTCAGTATAAAGTTTCTATTTATTTCTCTTTTACAGCCTTTTTTTTTCCTGGCAGTTTTTATCTTTCCATTCATTTCAATAGTGTTTGACCTCCCTTACTCCATGAAGCATGGTGATCATTGCTACTCTGAAGTGTTTGTCTGATAACTCCAACATCAGGATCATCTTGGGGTTAGTGTCTTTTCCATAGAGACTTGTTGAGATTTTCCTGGTTCTTGGTAAGTCATGTAATTGTATCCTGGATATCATTAATATTGTATTATGGGACGCTGGGTCCTGTTAATATCCTTTAGAGAAGGTCGATTTTGTTGGTGGTGTGTATTTGTTTCAGCAGGCCATGGACCCAGTTAGGTTCAGAACTTCAGTCCTGACCTGCCTTCTTTGAGCTGTGGCTCCAATGTTAGTCTTGTTTTCAAGTCTTTTCAGTGCTAGTCTGGTCCAGTCCATCATATGTACCGTCAAGGAGCCAGTCTTCGACCTGGGTGGTGGTTCAGTTCTCAAAGTCTTTGCTATGCTGCTTTACATTAGTTCCAAACATGTGCAATTCAGGGATGATCTCAAGACTTCATACACAGATTTGAAAGATCCCTTACCCGAGCTTCCTCTTCTCTGTGATTTCCCATGCTCTCTAGCTTCAAGGGCCTCTTTTGCCAGGCCTCTGGCTAAGAAGCCAAGGTTTTAGCTGTCACATACTTCCCATGAGTAGGTCCACCTTGGGGCTAAGTGACAAGAGGAAAAAAAAAAAAAAAAACATACATTCTTCAGATCCCAGTTCCTCTGATCAGAAAGGAAGATTTTTCTCTCATGGTTTTGAGAGCCTAGGGACCTTTCCTGCTGCCCTTCGGGCCACCACTGCACCCCTGGAGAGTAAAGTGCTGTGGCTGGCGCTTGCCTCAGGGCGGAGCCAGAAGATTAAAGAAAAAAAGAAAAACGAGAATTTGACTCTTCGCTTTCTATCCTGAAGGAGTCTCCTTCCCAGTTCACTTGCCAGAAAGAGGGATTTTTCTTGGAGTTTTTGTTTATCTGTGCCATTCTGGGATAAGAGCTTCCCTAGAATCTAGAACAGGCTTCTATGAGAGAAAAAAAGGGGGTAGGGGGCTCACCGTGGTAAGGAACATTCTCCAAATTTTGATTTCCCTCCCCAATTCCCCTACTATTATTTATTCTTCAGAGTCCTCAGATAGTTCCTTTATGTATTCCATCCAGGGTTTTTTTTGGGTTTTTTTTAAGATTTATTTTTAGTTTTTATTTATATATTCCATACCCCCACCCCCACCCCCCGTGGCTTGCTTGCTATCTGCTCTCTGTGTCCATTTGCTGTGCGTTCTTCTCTTCTGTGTCTGCTTGTCTCCCTTTTGTTGCATCATCTTGCTGCGCCAGCTTTCCGCAGGGGTAGGCCGTCAGCTCTCTGCAGACACAGTCCAGCTTGCCTTCACAAGGAGGCCCTGGGACATGAACCCAGGGCCTCCCATATGGTAGACAGGAACCCAATTGATTGAGCCACAGCCACTTCCCCATCCAGAGTTTTTAATTGAAATTAATGGGAAAGATATGGTGGAGTGTACTTATGTCATCTTAGCTGGATCTAGAAGTCCCAAGCTATTTCTTCGTAAAGGAGAAACAAAGCCTTTCCTGAAAGCTCAAGAGAGCACATTAGATCTCTTTAATCATGCCTATGTCCCATCGCCATCCCTGGCTGGAAGGTGGCTACAGAGAAGGGGGTTGGGGCTAGGGGTGGGCCAGCCAATGTGTTGGTTAGCTGCTGCTCTTCTACTGATGGGAAGCACAAGGTCATCTGAAAAAGGAGTTGTGCTAATGGGTCCCACATGCCTAGGCAAGTATATTTTAATAAGTTGCTCCTGGAGACCAGGATGCTGGTTAAGGCAGGGAGAGCGTCCTGGTAGGTTGGGAAGCTCTGCTTACTTGGCTTCTGGCTCCATTTCGTAATGATGATTTTTCACACTGTGCCAGCCCCACTCGGTGATGGCTGACCAAGATGCCTTCAGATACCCCAGTGGCAGCAAATACTGGAGCCCATCTCTCTAACAATTCCAGTTGCTCGAGTGTGTGTCTATTATACCCTCACTTTGTTGTTAAAAGTGATTGACAGGAGAAGAACATAGTATGTGCGAGTGTGAATGGCACCAAAACATACACACACACCCCAACCCCATTGATGTTGATTAAAGGTTTATGAGAAGCAAGAAAATCTGATAGTATTTGGGCAGTATCCAACCAATTATTTTTTTTTAAGATTGATTGATTGATTTTATTTCTCTCCCCTTCACCCCCCCCCCCAGTTGTCTGCTCTCTTTGTCCATTTGCTGTGTGTTCTTCTGTGACCGCTTCTATCCTTATCAGTGGCACCAGGAATCTGTGTTTCTTTTTGTTGTGTCAACTTGTTGTGTCAACTCTCCATGTGTGTAGCGCCATTCCTGGGCAGGCTGCACTTTCTTTCACGCTCTCCTTATGGGGCGCAGTCCTTGCGTGTGGGGCTCCCCTGCGTGGCACAGCACTCCTTGCGCGCATCAGCACTGCGCATGGGCCAGCTCCACACGGGTCAAGGAGGCCTGGGGTTTGAACCACGGACCTCCCATGGAGCATTCCTACGTCATTAGGTCCTCAAAAGCCAATCTTTTTGTCCTTGATGTAGAAGGGAGACTAAGTTGGGGAATGAAAATGGCAAGGCCCAGAGTTTTTGAGATGATTATCGGATTTGTATAAGGTATACTCTGCCATCTGAAAAGATCACACGTGTGTGAGCTCACATGTGTGCTTGCCCACCCATGAGCATGCACACACTGGTTTCCTGCAGCCCCAATATGTTCATAGTATCAGCAAATTTGGCTGGCGTGTGGGAATTGTAAGCAGGAGGCGTCTCCTTCCCTGCACCCTTCACCCTCGTGCTGGTAGAAGTCCTCAGGGGACAGATGAATTGGAGGTTCAGGGGGGCTCCCGGGAACAGCCCCACCGTGGGAGGATGAGCAGATGCCTCCCTCCTGAGAAACATCTCCCAGCTCGTCGGGCGTTCCACCCCTTGGGCTTCATTCCTCTGCTCCTTCTAAGCACTCTGAAAGGCCCCCTCGCCTGCAGTTGGCCTGAAAGCCAAGGCGCCAATAGTGGCTCCGATATATTTAGCGCTTAGTGTGGGCCGACCACCCAGCACTCTCCACTTTCTGGCCCCCATCTGCCCCCCACCCAGGCCCTCCAGCTACAGCCCCATCTTGTGAATCCCCTTTCCCAGCACATTTGATGGCATACTGACTTGCCATGGCTCTCTCCACCGCCTCGTCTCATACTTTCTCCCAAATCCACTCCATTAGGGCATGACCTGCACACGACACCAAAACCACTCCTGCCAAGGTCACCCAAAACTTCAGGGCTGCAAACAGACGGAGGCGATTCTCCTGTCCCTCATTCTTAACTCCTCTGGCAGCACGTCTAGGCTGAGGGGGCGCTCCCTGCCGGAGCATGTGCTCTCTGGCCTCCCCAGCACCCACCCTCCAGGATTTGGCCCTGTCTGGCTCACCCCCCAAGCCTTCCCCACCACCCAACATTAGCGTAGGTACCCCAGGCTCCGGCCGGGCCCCGTTCTTTCCTCCACGTTTATGTTCTCCTGAGGTAACGCTGCGTGGCTTCCACATCCGTTTACGGGTGACCCTGGTTTCTGTCTCTTCACCTCTCCCCTGCCTTCCCGATTCCCCATTTGGGTTATTTCAGGCTTACATGACCTGCAAGGCCACACAACTACTAACAGCGATGTGGGCCACGAACCCAGAAAGGTCTGATTCCTGGGCCTGAATTCTTACCCACACCTGGACCAGCGTCCAAGAAGATGGTTGTAAACTCTCTGAGGGAGGAGGCATGTCCATACTCTGTGTTAACCCAATGGCCTGGGACGCAGCTGTTCCTTTACTCCTCACCCTCGGGCAATGACCGCTGAGGGGTCCCCCTCCTCGGTCCAGCTATGTGACTTTTCCCACGATTTTCAAATCAGGCCGATGTGCTGCAGGAGACACAGAGTCACCACATCACCTGGCCTGCCTTCTCTGCCCATGAAATCTACTCCAAAATTGACTAGGAAAATTGAGAGCAATGGGTCATGCAGGTGAGAGTTTTCCTACAAAAATAAAATAAAGTATGAAGGAGAAAATGAAATGCACCTTATAAGTTTAAAATAAGAGACTTCAAACATGAAGTGGGCAGCTGTGTCTTCTACCCCAGTTCTGCAGGGGTCAGTTGGAGTGGTCTCCATCCCAGTCCATAGCAAAGTAAAAAAGAAGGAATGTCTAAGAGGCTCCCAATACCACAGTTCCCCAGAGCACAAGTCCTGCTTTCCAGGGCTGTTTCTTATACCTGCCTCCATCAGTCTTCATCTTAAATTAGTTGGTGGCATAGAAATTCAACCGAACTGTTGGAGCACTTTGCAAATGCATTAATAAAAGCAGAAATTTTTGCTGCATCTCTGACATCTTTAGCTCAGCAAATAAATCTAGAAGTTAAAACTAAATATTTCTCTAAAATTTCTTAGAAGAAGAAAAAACAGAGAGCCTTTCAGAAGTTTCTAGACAATCAACGGCTATTTCCAAAACACAGTTTGATTAGAAATTCTAAGAAGCTTGAAGTTGTTTTAAAAATCAGTGGAGGTGGTCAGAAGACACCCAAGAAGTTAATCAGCTTAGCAGGCAGGGATTGAAATGCAAATCTGGAGTTGCCCCTGGATGGCTTTGGCCAGCAGAATAAAACCTAGAGGCTGAGTCAATTTTTTTCTCTCAGATTAAAACTGCAGCCTCTCTGAGGTTGAAGGCAGGGGTATAAAGTCAAAGGCCCCAGAAGTTTTTAGAAAACAAGTCAATCCCTCGCTAAATGATCCAGAGGCAACTTCAGATTTGTTTCTATCTCTCCGCCTCTAAGTCTGATTACTTCAACAAGTGCTTTCTGATTGTGCCTGGGAAATTCCAGGGAGCCATGGCTTCCCAGGGGTACGGATAACTTTTTACTCAGACAGCACTCTCCACTGCAGTCACCCTCATCATCACGAGTGTCCCAGTGTAACTGGCAGGTGAGACCACTTAGCCGCTTGTAAACCACACTGCCTGCAGTTTACTACAGCACTGAATTCCATCCAACTGGGTTACGCTATGTTAGGAGGAGCATTCTAGAGTCAGTTCTCCTGTGTATGAGTCCTAGCTCCACTCCTCACTAACTGAGTTATCTCGGGCAGGTCATTTAACTTCTGTGAGCCTTGATTTTCTCATCCGTGAAATGGTGATAACAGTACCTATCTGACAAGGCTGCTGAGAAGATGAAATGAAACAGAGCAGGAAAGCACTTAGCTCAGTGTCAGGGGCACCCTAAGCATTCAATGAGCAGAGCTATGAAGGTGACCAGAGGTTCCTCACCCTGTCCTAGTTGTTTTTTAATCTGTGGTGTCTGAGTTCACGTCTTAAGTGTGAGAAGTTGGTCATGTTTGAGATCAGTGAATTCATAGGCCCTCACCCGCACCCTCTTTTTTTTTTTTTTAAAGATTTATTTTTATTTATTTAATTCCCCTCCCCTCCCCCGGTTGTCTGTTTTCTGTGTCTTTTTGCTGCGTCTTGTTTCTTTGTCCGCTTCTGTTGTCGTCAGCGGCACGGGAAGTGTGGGCGGCGCCATTCCTCGGCAGGCTGCTCCCTCCTTCGCGCTGGGCGGCTCTCCCTATAGGTGCACTCCTTGCACGTGGGGCTCCCCTACGGGGGGGACACCCCTGTGTGGCAGGGCACTCCTTACGCGCATCAGCACTGCGCATGGGCCAGTTCCACACGGGTCAAGGAAGCCCGGGGCTTGAACCGCGGACCTCCCATGTGGTAGACGGACGCCCTCACCACTGGGCCACTGGGCCGTTTCCCAGCATCCCTCTTATTCTGCCCCCATCCTCACCTCCTCTGATTTCCTGCTTAGGGAGAAAAGCAAGACCACTTTCAAAGAACCCAGAACTAGGAACCAGAGTGGAGATTCATGCTCTAGACCAGCAGTCAGTGAACTACAGCCCATAGGCCAAATAAATTGCTCTGGCTGCCCACTTTTATGAATAAAGTTTATGGGAACACAGCCACACACTCTCATTCATGTATTATGTGTGGCTGCTTTCATGTTGCTGCTGCAGAATTAAGTAGCAGCTTCAGAGACTGGGTGGTCTCCAGTGCCTAAAATATTTACTATCAGACCCCTTACAGAAAAAGTTTGACAACCCTGCTTAGAGTTTCCTTCTGAACGAGCCAGAGCTTCAAATTTCCTGTTGAAGGCCCCATCCTATTGCCTTCTGGGATAGAGCTCGTTCCTGAGAAGAGCTACTTAGCATCTTCTATGTAAGAATGAGGTGCAGTGACAGTAAGGAAAGGTTTATTTGCTCCTCCACTACCTGCCCGCATTAAGTTGGACCTAATTT
Organism: Dasypus novemcinctus; assembly: GCF_030445035.2. Classification (NCBI taxonomy): domain Eukaryota; kingdom Metazoa; phylum Chordata; class Mammalia; order Cingulata; family Dasypodidae; genus Dasypus; species Dasypus novemcinctus. The sequence goes on from NC_080688.1 coordinate 63,842,406, forward strand.
ATGTGCCTGACCAAAGAAAGACTGTAACCACTTTGCTGACTTTCTCAAAGAGCTCTCTTGGGCCTCCTTCTCCTTCACCAGCATCCCCTGGAATGCTTATTATAAATCCAGATTCCTGGGTCACTTCCCAGACTTCCAGAATCAGAACCCCTGGACTGGGGCTCAGTAAACTCCACTATAATAACAATAATAATAGCATACACACCCCAGATGGTTCTTAAATCCATTGAAGTTTGAGAACCTTCATCCTTTAATTCAGTGGTATGTTATACTCAAATATAAATCTCCTTACATGTGCCTAGCACACTGTAGGTATTTTAAAAGCACCCACTTATTAAATTTTGAAAAAGCTGTGATTGAATATGTGTTCTTACAAGGTTACATATAAACCTGAGCTGGTAAATGGAGCCCACTTTGCCCCTTGACTTACTTTATTACAAAGGAGATGTTTTATCTTTATCTATATCTTTTTTCCATGGGCAGTGGCTCCTACCCTACAGTTTTAAGGTTCTTGGCCTATAAGACCTCAGTCAGGTGGCTGATTAATTATGAACACTCAAATTCCCCAGGAAAAGTCCATCATTTAAAAGGCCCTTCTGTAAGATGAACAAGTCCTCTCTAATTTGTCACCTGAATTAAGGAGGACTTTTTGTACCTGCAGTTCCCTGAAAGGCAGAGTCCCTTTAGCAGCTGCCCTTGGTGACACAAGTCTGAAACAATGCCCTCTGGTAACATCCAAGTCCTTGGCCAGCTCCGGGCCCACTGTCACTCAGAATCACCTTCCTGTTGGATTAAGGCTAAAACCCACTTATAGTCTTGCTGGACAGACTATGTTCTCCAGACAACCTCCTTAGTTTACTTGTACAATACTGACCACTTGGCCCAATTTTTAATCTGGGATATATAGTCACAGTAACCATGGTTCCAAACAAAATTAAGGGAGAAGAATATGTGAAATTCCTCATACACACAAAGACATATACGCACATACCGGCATCCACATCCAGCCTTACCGAGGACCCATCTCCAAGGAAGAGGAGCCCTCTTCCCTTCCTCCCCTTCCTAGGCCACGCCATTCAACTATGTCCCAGATACCATCCCTTTCACCTCCCAGAAACTTCAGTCCATCAATTATTTTCTCTCTGTGTGTATCTTCAACCTCTCTCCCCACTGGTTCTTTCCCTTTGGATTATAAACATGCTCAAGTTGCTCCTGCAAATTTAAAATTTTTAAGCCTCTCCTTTCTCCAGTCTTCCCCCACCCTTTTCAATCAAGCTTCTCAAAGGTGTGTCTATTTATCTTTCTTCCTCCATTCAATCATCCAGTCCCTACTTTACTAGAATTGCTGTGGCCAAGGTCATCAATTCTCCATGACTAAATCCTGTGGGCCTACAGGCATGTCTCCATCCTGCTATGCTTGACCCATTGTCCACACTCTCCTCCCATTGCTGCCCTCCCCCATTCTCTACCTCTCTGACCACTCCTCCATCCTTCTCAGCCATCATCCCCAGAAATGTCACTTTCCCCCAGGGCTCTTTCTGCAGCAGGACCCTCTCCCCAGAAAAATGCACTTAAGCACATTCAAACAAATTTTTGTCTAGGTTCCCAGGGATCACTAAGCCCCTGAGGCCCACCCTTTACCTTTAGGACAGGGGTTCTTAACCTTTTTTGTTCCATGGTACCCTTTGCCAGTCAGATGAAAACCTTAGCCCTGACTAAGGCCACACTCTACTGTGTATTATTATACTCAATATATTACATCCACACTAACATGTCCCCACAAGAATAATGTTTTTCTGAATTTCAATTCAAGCTCACAGACCTCTTGTTAAGAACCCCTGCTTAAGGGGAACCTAGAACATCTGATCTAGGTTCATGCCCATCCAAATCCCTCTCTTGAGCTCCACATCTGGAGCTTCTACAGTTTATTGGATAGCACCTCCCAGTTATCCCACAGGCAACTGACTTCAGAAGGTCCGAGGCTAAACTCATCAGCTTTCCCACAAAACCTGCTCCTTTTCTGGGATTTGCTGCTCTTGCAATGATACCATTATCTACGAATCATTCAAGCCAAACTCCTAAGAGTCTTTCTAAACATCTTCCCCTCTCTCAGCCCCATGTTCAGTCCATTGCCAAATCCTACCAGTTCTACCTCCTTGGCATCTTTCAATCACCCCCCGTTTCAAATCCCTACTCCCATCACCCAGGTCCATGAGTTGTCATTGCTGACCCGGATTACTGTTAGTGTTTATCCCTCTAACCAACCACCCACGGTGCCAAAAGATCATTCATCCCAGCATGCAAAGCGGCTAAGGGTCCCTCAATGCCCCTCCCCAGACCACGGCCATGGTCTACAGAAACTGTGATCCTCCTACAGACTCTCAGGAATTTGAAGATTCTCAGTGAAACTGAAAATTTATATTTCCTATTACAAATCATTTGGATGAACAAATACCTTCTAACGTCACACCCGTATTTTCTTTTGTGTCTGCTATCTTGTTGGAACCAAGCACAAAATGTAAGGGGGTGCCAGAAAGCTCAATAATCAAGATAATGATATTTTAATGCAACATTTTACAAATTAAAGTTACTACAAAGCAATCATGATGGAGAAAATACCAAAATATTAAAAGAAGACAGTATTGGTACCACACTTTGAGTTTTATGGGTGATCTTCTTGTGCCTGGAATTTTCTCTCTCTTACCTTATCAGCCTGGCAAAATACCCTTGACTTTGTCACTTGCTTGCTGAGTGGCCTTGGGAAAGGCACTTTATTATTTGATCCTCATTTTCCCCATCTGTAAATGAGAAGAATATTGTCCTATGTGTTTTTTTTTTAAGATTTATTTTTTTTTTATTTCTCTCCCCTTCTCTACCCCCACCCCCAGTTCTCTGTGTCCATTCACTTTGTGTTCTTCTGTGTCCACTTATATTCTTGTCAGTGGCACCGGGAATCTGTCTCTTTTTGTTGCATCATCTTGCTGTTTCAGCTCTCCATGTGTGTGGTGCCACTCCTGGGCAGGCTGCAATTTTTTCACATGGGGCAGCTCTCCTTATGGGGCGCACTCCTTGTGCATAGGGCTCCCCTACATGGAGGACAGCCCTGCGTGGCACAGCACTCCTTGCACGCAGTGGGCCAGGAGGCTCTGGGTTTGAACCCTGGACTCCCCATGTGGTAGGCAGACGCCCTATCAGTTGAGCCAAATCTGCTTCTCTGCCTACATGGTTTTGAGGACTCAATGAAATAATTGCTGTAAGTGTATAGATTTCCTACGGCTGCCATAACAGAAGACCACACACCAGGCATCTTAAAACAACACAGTTCTGGACGCCAGAAGCCCCAAATCCCTCTTGCCTCTTCCTTGCTTCTGGCCATCTTGGCATCCCTTGGCTGCTGGCAGAGCACTCCAATCTGCCTCCGTCAGGGCCTTCTCCCTGAATGTCTCTCTGTCCAAATCTCTCTCTCCTTGAAAGGCCCCCTCATCCAGTATGACCTCATCTTAACTTGATTATATCTGCAAAGACTCTGTTTCCAGATAAGTCACATTCACAGGTACTGAATAAAGAACAGAACTTTCAGGGGGACACAATTCGACCTGTGCCAACCAGTCAGCATCACCATTGACAGTGCTGTTATCTGAACCATTACTCCCCCTAGGAAGTCTTTCCTAACAGCCCTGATGTCCTCAGGAAATCTCAGGAGAGCTTTTTTCCATGTTCCCATTGTATATTGTACATATCTCAATTACAACAAAAAATATTATGCTACATTATATTATATTATATTATATTATATTATATTATATTATATTATATTATATTAATTGCTTCCATATCTTTTTTCCCAATAGTCTATAAGCTATCTGAAGTCCCGGACCATATTTTTTTGTTGCTGTTTCTGGCAAATAGTAGATGTTGAATAAATATTTATCAAGTATATAAATGAATAAAGTGAGAATTATCCCAAGAATTAATGACTTGAACAAAAGGTATCTCATGCAAGAACAAACCAATATCCATTAATGGATTCAACAAATAGTCATTGAGCACCAACCACGTTGCAGGCATCCTGTTAGGAGCTGGGGCTACAGCGGTGAGTAAGATGTGCACGGCCCTATCCCTATGGTGTTAACAGTCTCCCAGAGGAGATGGACAATTAAAAGCAATTACAATAAAGTGAAAAGTGTGTTCAGGGAACTGAAAAAAGTTCTGTATAGCTGGAGCATCCAGTGTGAGGCGAGGCAGAGAGTGATAAGAGAAGAGATTGGAAGGAAAAACCTGATGCCAGCCTGCAAAGGCCCTTGGAAGCATTTGTCGCAAAGGTAAATTTGGACTTTATCATGAAGGCAATGGAAAAAACTAAACAAACAGAAATTGTTTTAATTAAAAAATAAATTTTTAAAAAGACAATGGAAGACCACTGATTGTGGCTAAATAGCAAATAGAAGAAATCCAAATCCTATTGACTTAGTCAAAAAAGAGAATTATTGGCTCCTGCAATTGAAAACTGTGAGGGTCGGGCTGGCTTTAGGTAATGTGGAGTCAGGGGTTCAGACCAAGCCACCGGGACCTGGCCTTTCCCTCTTTCAGCTCAGCTCTGCTCGACTCCAGAAGCTGATTTCTTCCCTGGACTTCATATTGAAGCTGCAGCTGCAGCTGCCCCAGCTTCAGATCCTCCCAGATTCAAGGCCAGAAAATCCTTTTTTCAGGTCATTCAAGCTTTAAGCCCTGGGCTCAGCTAGGCTCAGCTTGTGCTACTCATCCCTGGACAATCACTGTGGCCAGAGGAGTGAAATGAAATGATTGATTTAGGATGAGGTTATATCCATAAGACATAGGCTGAGATCAGGGATTGAAGGACTTCCCAAAGGAAAATCAGAGATTTGTTACATTTGTTATCAGGAGAACAATTAATGGGTAGAAGAAAAAAAACAAAACAGTAATCTATCACAGAAAGATTTTTTGGCAAGAATCGACTTCGTTATTAGATTTGTAATTAAAAAACAAACCATCAAACAAACCCACACTGTGGCAATGGATGGGTGGGGAGAGATACTGAAAGCAGAAAAAACAATTAGGAGGCTACTGGAATGAGCTAAATGAGAACCATGAGCAGCCTGAAATAGGGTACGGGGCAGCAGAGATGGATAGAAGTGATGGTTAGAAGTAGAAGTAATAGAACACGGGAACTGAAACATGGAACTGCAGGTTTACAGGAGGCAGGGGTGGTTGAGGGGAAGAGAGATGCATTCTCTTTGGGTCATATGGAGCAGCTCAAGGAAGCTGATTGTGGTCCAGAAAACAGTTGTATAAATGAGTTTGGAGCTCAGAGAAAAATATAGATGGAAAGTAAAGATCTGGAGAGTGACCAGGCAACTTCTATATATGGGATCCCCTGGGCAGAAGATGTGGAGGACAGAGAAAAGGGCTGACTCAGATCCACCATGAGAACAAGCACTTAAGGAATGAGGAGAGGAAGAGGAGCCAAAATGAAGGAGAAGTCTGAGCAATAGAAAACCAAGAGAAGGGAAGTTTTAGAAGCCAAGGACAAGATGGTTGCAGGAAGGGAATGAGTTCCACAAGACCAGATGCTACCAGAGTTCAAATAAGATGTACTGGAAAGAGGTCCACTGGGTTTATCCACAAGTCACTGGTGTCCTTGGTAAGAGCAGTTTCCGTGAAGAGGTAGGTGAGCTAAGGAGTGAGTGGGAATGATCACTTTTTTCAGAATTTGAGCTCTGAAAGGGAGAAGAGAATTAAGGCAGAGGCTGGTGAAGGAAGTTGATGTTGTGTTTAAGATGGAAACCTGTGAATTTACAGAGATGCATGCTCTCCTTTGGCACATTTGTGAAGTATTAGAGACTTTGGAATGCCACACTCCTAATTTACCTTCAGCATCATCTCCCTTTTCTCCCTTTGTTCTTTTAAAAATAGATCAAAGCAGAAAAGAAGCTTAGAGATATTCTAATCCAATGCTTTGTTTCTATAGATGAGGAAACTGAATCCAAACAGATCAAACAATTTCTGCAAGATTGCATAACAAATTAGTTGTAGAGCCAAGGACCTCTCGTTTCTAGGCAGAACTTGTCCATTCTCCTTCCTCCCTGTTTGCTCAAGACCTCTTGATACAGGACCTCCCCAAGACCCAACTGGCCCTGCTGAGGCTCTTGCTTGGATAATTCTGGTTGAATTCCTCAAAACATCCCCTCCTGTGCCTTGACCCCTCAGGGCCCTACTGTCTACAAAAATAATCAGTGCTAGTAGAGCCGTGCCTGTTCACATTATACTGGCACCTTCCATGCTTTAACTCTACTAAAGTCCTCTAAAGGTAGGACTTTCAGCCCTGGGAAAAGCAGGTATTTAGGGGAAAGTATGGCATTAAATACTTTTGGGAGGTGTTCGTGTATGTGCTGTTGGATTTGGAAAGCACAAGAGTCTTCAAAGCCATACCCCCAACAAGAGTGCTTATTTCCAGTTTCATTCAAAGGGCTTCCCTACCTGTGGAATGCTCAAACACTTGCCACACCAGCTTTCAAAGCAGATGGGGGTTTACTGCGCACAAATGTTACATTGACTTAGGAATGTTCTCGCATGTGCTCGTGTGGGTTAATGAGCTCCTAATATTGTGATAATACTCATTTTCCATAAATATGCATAGTCAGCTTTTAAATGTGTCACATGGGGTAATTATTAGCTGTCTGGGTGCTAATCGCTTAGGGAAAATATTTACTTGCATGTGAGACGGAACCTGTGTTTGTTTTGTTAAATGCACTGCCTCACAGCAAGCCCAGAGCAATTACCAGCCTGATTTAAAAGGACTCAGATGCCAGTGAACAGGGATTGAGAGCTGGGTCTGTGCCAGTTAGTTATCCGGGGCCTTATCCAACTTGAAAACCTCACTCAAAAGGACTTGTGAAATGTTTGGTTAGATTTAGCTCAATAAAAATATTCTGAGAGGCTACCATGTGTAAGGTACTTTGCAAAAAGCATCATCTTTGAAAACTATGTAGAATGGACTTTAATACTAGTACTTGGCAACTTTGGGTAAGTAACTTCTCTGTGTCTCAGTTTTCTCATCTGAAAAATGGAATAATATCCACCTCCTAAAATATTGAGTTTAAGTAATATATACATAGACACCTAGCACAATGCCTAGCACATGTTAGGCCTTCAGCAAATGTTAAACCTTTTACTCTTCTCATACACACAATGGTGACACATGGATACTGAAAGCATAGCGCGCACACACACACCACCACCCCTAACTCCAGGACCCTTAAGCCAAATATCCATAGACTGGAATTCAAGGACAATGTGGTAGAAGATATACTAACTGGTAGAATATGAAGAGCTAGGAAAGATAACATCTAATTATAGGGGAATCAAGAAAGAGCTCAAATCTGTAAGGGGACCTGAACTTGACAACTGGCAAAGAACATGGCATGGTTTGGGGAATCACTGATATCTGTATTATCTCCCTCACTGATTCTTGAAAGATCCACATTCATCAACTCATTTCTATGAGTCAAACATTATACTCTTCTTGCACACTTCCTGGGATGGACAATAAACCCCCAATACTTTAGGGTCAACAAATGTATCTTAGTTATATGGCAACAGGAAAAAGAGAGTCTGGGATTGGGGAAAGAGGAACTTAAGACATTAAAAGGGAGAATAAGGAGTAAGAAGACCATCTTCTAACTTAAGCTTTTCCCAGTCCTCTATTCCCCTTTTTACTGGCTGGAGTGGGGGGTATCTGTCCAATAGACAATGACAAACCCATGACCTTCTTCCTGCCTTGCTAACCTTGGAACTTAGCAAATAGGCTGAAAAAAAATGTCTACACTCATCCATTGGAGGTCAATGATAGACAAGGATAAGATAACCTAATCTCAGCCATGCTAAGAAAATGGTATAAGTAAGATTGCATAGGGTAATTTTAACCAACTCTAGACATTGAAGAACTTTAAAACACTTTAAAAGAGTCCATTTATCTACAAAAAGTAATTTGGTCATTTCAAATTATTCTGGTTTTCAGAATTTTGCATTATAGCAGGTCCCCAAAGAATCTGAACCCTTTATTAGTTGAGTTGAGCTAATGTTTATTTGAAAATTATCCTACTGCATTTTCTTCAAACCTATTTTCTGATTCAAGCTTTCCCTAATCTAGACCATTTCTTCCACTTGCCATTAATCCCAGTCCTAGGAGATCAGGATTCCAGGTGGTAAGTAGAAGTGTGGCCTTAGCACTTCAACTCCTTAGGTCTCCATTTTCCCATCTGTAAGGCAAGAGGTTTGGTCCATTACTCAAATTCTTTTAGTTGCAAAAAATAGAGCCTCTCAGTTGCCTCAGATGAAAAACAGCATTTGGCTTCTGACTCAAGACAGCAGCCTGGACAAATGCATTCATTTCCTTGCTTTCAGGATCTCACTAAAATAAAAGTGTAGAAAATTTTTAAATATAAGCCTACAACCTGGAGAAACTGGGGGTAAGGTAGTAGTGAGGGTGACAATGAATGAGAAAGTACTACAGATTTCTAGAAGACAGAAAGTGGATGAGAACATGTGGGTGGAGGAAGGAGCCAGAGAAGGTCACGGGTCACACTACACTACAAAGAGTCTATAGGACTGGCCTGGGCAAATGTCTTTGTTACTTCCCATGTCCTTCAACTGCTGGTAATAGTAGGAAAAATTGGGCCTGAAAACAAGAATACTAACTGAAGTTCTATATCTAGAATAACTATATTAGTTTCCTGTGACTGCCATAACAAAGTACCACAAACTGCAACAGAAAATTCTATTTCCAGAGTCCTAAAGGCTAGAAGTCCAAAATCAAATTAATGTCAATGTCATCCTCCCTCCAAGGGCTCTAGAGAAGGATCCTACTTGCTTCTTCCAATTTCTGCAGGTCCCAGGCTCAGAGCAACCTAACTCCAATTGCTACATTTGTCTTCACTTGACTCTCTTCTCCCTGTGTGTCTCCCTGTCCAAATTTCCCTTTTCTTCTAAAGACACCAGTCATATTGTCTTAAGGACTAACTAAGTATAGCCTCGTCTTAACTTGATTACATCTGCAAAGATCCTATTTCTAAATAAGGTAGCATTCATAGGTACTGGGAGTTAGGACTTGAATACCTTTTCGCAGGACACAATTCAGCCCAAAACAATGAGCCATTTGGAATACCATCTCCATATGCCCCACCTATGCTCATTTCACCTCCTGAGCATGGGTGGCTTGGTAACTACTTTTCTGCCAAAAATGTAGTGACTCTTTTCTACAGACATTGAATGAACCAACAAGATAGCACCAAGGTTTCTGTCATGCCTGTGGGGACCTTAGGGTAAGACTCTTCTCATTCTGCCAGGTGTGTGTGTGTGTGTATGTGTGTGTGATGCGGAAGAAGGGGGATGGGAGTGGGTTTTTTCCTGATAGATACCTTCCAGCTCATGCAGTTTTAAAAAAGTACAAGCCAAGCAGACACGCAAAGGAGTTCCAAGTCACTCTCCCCACAGATAACTGGGGAGAAAGGAGAGAAGTCCTAGTGCCAGCAAGGGAAACCAGATTTTCTTTCATTGTATGAGCTAACAGTTCAGAAGCACCATGCACTTGAAGAGGATCAGCACTATGGAAGGAAAAAAAAGAAGAAACACTGACTCCCTGTGAAAGCTAAGATGATTCAGAACACTTTCAAGTATTTCAAGGTAAAACATTAGCAGAGTAATTTGAGAGCATAATATATCTATTTAACAAGAAAAGGGTGCAATAAAAAAGGGAAAGATTTTTTAAACTACAGGTGCTCTTAGAACTATAAATAATGTCATTTCTGAATTTTAAAAAAAGAAACACCCAAAAAATAAAGTTAAGGAAATGTATCAGAATGTAGCCCCCCCCCAAAAAAAAACAAAATAAAGAGATAAAAAATATGAGTGAAATGATCAAGAGAATTAGAAGACCCATCCAGGAGGTCCAATATTTGACTTATCAGCATCCCAGAAAGACAGATTAGAGAATATGGAGAAAAGGAAATGAACAGAGAAGTCATATAAGACAATTTCCCAGAACTGAAGCAGGACACCAGTGATCAGACCAAAGGTTCAGCACAATGAATGAAAAGAGAACCCCCACTTACAGAAAACTCTTATATTTTTTCTTTTTTTTTAAGATTTATTTTTTATTTATTTCTCTCCCCTTCCTCTACCCCCCCCCCATTGTCTGCTCTCTATGTCCATTTGCCATGTGTTCTTCTGTGTCCCTTGCATTTTTGTCAACAGCACCGGGAATCTGTGTCTCTTTTTGTTGTATCATCTTGCTGCATCAGCTCTCCATGTGTGCGGTGCCACTCCTGGGCAGGCTGCACTTTTTTTGTACTGGGTGGCTCTCCTTGTGGGGTGCACTCCTTGCACATGGGACTCCCCTACGTGGGGGGCACCCCTGTGTGGCACAGCACTCCTTGCGCGCATCAGCACTGCCCATGGGCCAGCTCACCACATGGGTCAGGAGGCCCTGGGTTTGAACCCTGGACCTTCTATGTGGTAGGCGGACACTCTATCAATTGAGCCAAATCTGCTTCCCTTATATTTTTTAATGTAACATTTTTTGTGATCTATGTACCTTAAAAACAAGACAATTTAATAAAAAAATAAAAATTAAAAAAATTAAATTAAATAAAAAGAACAAAGGAAAAGACTCCTATACCAAGTACTGAGAGACAATAGAGCAATGCAGATGAAGTTTTGAAGGACAATTATTCAGAATCTAGAGATTTTTATCCAGTCAAGCCATAGTGAGGGCAGAATAAAGGTATTTTCACACAAGTAAGGACTCAGAAAACCTGCATATTAGTTAGGGTTCTCCAGGGACACAGAACCAAAAGGACATAAATATTATGAGGTGGGTTTTTTTTAATATTAATTGTCTCATATAACTATGGGGATGGGCAAGTTCAAATTTTGTAGGCATGCCACCAGCTGGGAACTCCAATGAAGAGTTTCTGGGAAACGGACTTTGGCCCAGTGGTTAGGGCGTCCGTCTACCATATGGGAGGTCCGCGGTTCAAACCCCGGGCCTCCTTGACCCGTGTGGAGCTGGCCATGCGCAGCGCTGATGCGCGCAAGGAGTGCCGTGCCACGCAAGGGTGTGCCCCGCGTGGGGGAGCCCCACGCGCAAGGAGTGCGCCCGTGAGGAGAGCCGCCCAGCGTGAAAAGAAAGAGCAGCCTGCCCAGGAATGGCGCCGCCCACACTTCCCGTGCCGCTGACGACAACAGAAGCGGACAAAGAAACAAGACACAGCAAACAGACACCAAGAACAGACAACCAGGGGAGGGGGGGAAATTAAATAAATAAATAAATCTTTAAAAAAAAAAAAAAAAAAAAGATTTTCCACAGGAGAAGCTGGAAATTCTCCCTTCTGACTGCTGAAATCATCTCTTCTCCTCTCCAAGCCCTCGACTGATTAGATGAGATTTCTCTCATTGTTGAATGCAATTTTCTCATTGGTTATAGATGTAATCAGGTATAGATGATTTAAATTTAAGTATAGATGATTTCCTGATGATTTTAATTCAAGAAATACCCTTACAGAAACAATTAGGCCAGTGCATGCTTCACCAGGCAACTGGACACCATAACCTAGCCAGGTTGACACATAAACTTAACCATTACAGTCTGCCTCCCAAAAACCCTTTCTAGAGGGGTTACATGGGAAAGGAAAAGACACAGTTGGAGGAGATAGTCCAACAAAACAATGAAATAAATCTAGAAAGAGAAAATGTGGGATCCAAGAAATAGTGGATTCAATCCAGGAATGTTGTGAAGGAACGCTCCAGATGAAGGCTAACTAGCAACTGAGCAGGGAAGATGGCCAAGGGAGGGAATCCTGGGGATTCCTGGGTGGGGGGAGGGATCTATTACAATAGACTGTGTAGTAGAGAATACAGAAAAATTGAGGATATGGTAAAGCCACATTTTGTAAGAAAAATCAAGACTAGTAAACAAGTAAGCTAGAGGAGAGGGAGGAAGGTATGCAAGAGAGTAATGCTCCAAATGAGGAGTCAGCTCATGTGGAGCACAAGTTTAAAGCATTGATGGAGAACCCACTTGACCTCAAAGCCAGTTGGAAGGAATGTAATCCTGGCCTTCTCGTGCTTGGCAGGGTTCTCGTGCTTGGCAGGGTTCTTGGTCATAATGACATAAACTGTTTTCAACTGTAGCGTCAGCTTTCAACAAGCTCAGGGGACTCGGCTGAGTCTGCAGGAGAAGCTGGAAACATTAACACCCCTGAGGATATGTATTAGTCAGGATAGCCCAATTGCTTTATTAAGCAACCCTAAAATCTCAGGGAATTACCATCAGAAAGCTTTATTTCTTGCTCATGCCGCAAACCAAGGAAAAGACTAGTCACAGGGGGTATAGAGATGGGATTTCTGCTCCGTAAAGATCCAAGCCCCAGGATCCTTCCACCTAATGATATTGCCATTTGCTCAGCCTCTGAGTCCTCCACCAACTTGCCCACAACCAGCCTGCAGATGAGAGAAGGGATGAGGAGGGCCAAGTGGGAGGTTTTAGAGACCAGGCTCAGTGGAGGCCCACGTACTTCTCCCTCCATCTCATTGACCAGAACCCAATCACAAGGCCAACCAATGCAGGGAGGTTGGAAATGGTTCCTGTTTAATTGTATGCCCAGGAGGAGAAGGAGACAAGGGTTTGGGCTCACTCTGCCACATGATGCAAAAGTCAAATTTCCAGAGGGAAAGAAGTGAAAGGAAGGGTAGAAACCCTAATACCCACTTCTTAGGCAGTGCAGAGTAAAAGACCCTGCCGAACATCAAACGACAAGAAACAGTCATTTCCCTATATTACTTAATATTACAAGGATAGCCAACACTAGAACCAAGAACAGTCCTATAACTTCAGAGATCTGTCAGCAAAGGGTCCATTCTGACCTGCCCAGCACTGGGGGTGAGTTGGCAGGAGCAGAGGCCAGTAAAGCTTCTGGCCTGGATGGAGCAGGATGGGGTCCTAGCTGGGTCCTGGAAAGAAAAAGTCAGATGGGGAAGAGGAGGCCAAACGTGGAAGGAGCTGAACTTTATCTCTCCTTTAGTGTGAAACCACTAGAAGGTTCTTCCCAAGGTAGACCTATTATCTACAACAGCTCCCTTCTCCCCTGCCTGTTTCTATGTTACCAGGTGAGCTCCCCCACCCTCCTTGATATTAAAAACTTCAAGAGGCAAAAGTTGACTTGTCTTCTCTGGCATTCAACAGCCAGCATTGCTAAGTTCTAGAAAATAGAGGAGCCCCAGGGAAATCTAATAACAGCCCTACTTAAGAGCACACGACAATTATTACCTCCAACTGTGAGGGAGGCTGAGTAATTAAAAAGGGTTCTTTATTTTGATTAAAAAGATTCCTTTTAGTGTTTCTGGATCTTTAGTGAAAGCCCAGAACTCTATTTTTAGACACAAAACAAGATATGTGGCCGGGGGCAAGGGTGTAATTTAAAACATGGGATGAGCATTTGTAACCTGAAAAATGAGCACACGCCCCCAGTGGCCCCCAGATTGAGCCCATCCCCACCCAATGGCTTTCAAGAGGCACCGCAGCATGGCAGCCCCAACCCTGCCGCCTGGATTAATAGGAGGCCCAAATTAATTGGTTTTAATCACTATAAATTTCCTTCCCAATAAAATTTCAAGAATTTCCAATCATGCTGATTTATATGTGTAATTAGAAATCCATTCACAGATGTCACACTGCTAGGTGGTGGGTAGTATAAGCCCCGGCTTAACTCCAGCTTGAGGCCTGAGCAGTGAAAAACGATGAAGGGAACTTGGCAGGGAGCTGGGACAGGAAGGCCCTACCCCTAGAAACTGCCCACATCCCAGGTCAGGTGGGGACTGCTGACCACCAAGTGCAGGTTTTGCCTTCGCCAGCACCCATCCCTCCCCTGCTCCCGAGGTCCCTAGCCTCGGCCTAGCACAGACCAAAGGCGCTTCGCAGTTACCACACTGACAGGCCCGAGCGAGCGAACTCACCCTCTGGGTGGAACCTGCCCCAGGACCTCAGCCTCCCATCTGCCCAGAGGGGCAGTCCTCCCGGAAACGGTGAGAGGAGGCGACTGCAGAAAGAGGGAGGGCAGACTGCCAACTGCCCACTTCCAACAAACTGATTATTCACTTTGCAAATCGTCCACATGATCCAAATTAGGGGCTGTCTGCAGAAGATTCAGAGAAGCTGCTGGACTTTCAACTGCATCCCACCCTCTTACCTCCTTATTGCTAACTGCACTTGGCCCGTTGGCACAGTGGGGCAAGATAGGCAGAAAAGAGAACACAGAAGAGGCTGCATTTCAGGCCCCAAAAGGATTTCCAATCAGCCTCAGCAGGAGTCTCCCTCTCCCTACTGTGACTGATCAGGGAAGTGGACAGAAAAACAAAGGTACACCAGGTCTTTAATGATACCATGACTGGGTGGGTGGGAAGGCAGGTTCCAGAACTCTGGAGGGAGGGTCAGAGAGGGACCAGCAGTTAGCCCAGGTCATGTGGACCTCAGGCCTCTGGAAACTGCAGGAAGAGGCAGACCCAGAGTCGTGTCCAGAGGGAGAGATTAACTCTGCCACTTCCGGCAGCAAGGGTGAGAAAGTGTGCCCGGAGGCTGAGTGACAACCAGGGGCAGGATCCGAAATCAGGAACCTGCAGAGGAGCCCGGGCATCTGCAGGCAGAGAGGGAGGAGCTCGGCCGGCACCAGGGGATCTGTGAGCTGGGCTCCCCAGGAGCGGGCAGTCCTGTCTTGGGCCTCATAGCTGGTGACAGAAGGAATACGAAGGTGGAAGAGTAGAGAGGCCTCAGGCCTCACAGTAAGGGTATCCGCAGTGGGCCCCTCATAGAAGGGTGCTGAGGACCACCATTCTGCCCTTCCCTCTTCACAAAATCCGTACAGTACAGCGACATCTCATTACTGCCCAGTTACAGAGATGGAAACCGAGGCTCAAGGTCACCCAGCTAGGACAGAGAGGGGAAGGGAAGGAAGTAACACTTATTGAGGGTATACTATGTACCAGGCACTTTTTGTGGATTATCTGCACCATAACTGTAAAAGGGAGAAAAAAAAAAAAAAGGCCCAGACAAGTTAAATGCTTGCTCAAGGCCACCCTGCGGGTCCGAGCAGGAGCCACAGGTACTCCCCAGGTCAGAGCCTGAGGCCCTGTCTCGGGCTCCTTTCCCCACCGCCAGCCTCTGTGAGTGCCACATGCAGGAGAGTCGGTGGAAGTGTCTAGTAAGATGCGCAGGGCTTGGTAAGAGTGGGGGCAACATAAATCACTGCTCAGGTTGTGTCTGTCTCTCTCCCCAACCAGACTGTGAGCCACCTGAGGACTGGGCTGTGAACTTGCTTCTCCCTGCTCCCCACCCTCTGACCAACACAAGTCTGACTGAGGAGTCGCTTCTCTGGCTTAGTTCGGAGTTTAGGGTCCCGGGGAAGGGGTGGAGGAAGGGGTGATTTTTTTTTGAGGGTATAAGAAAACTTGAGGCCCTAGGATGATAAAAGAGGGAAGACATAAGAGGCCAGTCAGTAGCAAGATGGAGAGGGTTAGACTCTAGAAAGTTGTAGCAAGGTTAGGGAGTCAATAAAAAATACCCTTCTCTTCTCTCCCTTTCTGAACCAACTGAAAAATAAAATGCAAAAGTCAGATGGATGGGTAAGCCAAAACAGCCACTGCATTCGTAAAGCTGGTTTGGAAAATAGGACTTGAACCACCAGCTTGCTAATAACTGACTCATCAGTCAGATGGGTGGCCTCTTACCCCAGGTAGAGCGCTGGGCCTCCCCCAAGCAGGCAAGACCTGCTTCTGTAAGTTTACCACAGGGGGGAGCAGGCAAGGCTGCACCCATCCAGGGGGTGGCAGAGCTGAAAAAGAAGACTGACCCACTCTCTGAGATGGTTTCCCCCCACTGCAGAAGCCATGTCCCCCAAGCCTTCCAAAATGGCAGGCACTCCTGTTCTACGGGCCAAGGTGAGAGCTCTGCAATGGCTCCACCTACAAGGCGGACAGCATGGCGATTAGAGGGAAGAGGGCATGGTGGCACTGAGTCCAAACCACACCATCTGCCCCAAAGGAGCCCTGTCTACTCTCCATGAAGGCCTTCCAGCTTCTTCACAGTTCACAGAACCGAGGACCTGGGCATCAGAACAATAGCTCTGCCATACTTCCCACCCCCACCCCACCCAAACAATCACAGATGAACTCAGAATTATTTCCAATAGAGCTCTGTCCTCAAAAGTGATTGGGTGGTTTCCCCACTCCGCCTGCTTCCCTGGGAAGAGAGACCATCTTTGCTCTGGCCTGATCCTTTAATGCCCCTGAAAGCTGTTGCTTCGGTCTAAAGCGGAGCCCAGGCCCCGCACAGGGACTAGGTGGAGAGGTCTTAATGGGGGGATTAGTGTCTGCCCTGGCAATGCCAGAACGGGGTCCTAAGAGGAGATTTTCAGGGTTGGGCAATTTTTAAGGACTTAAATGCATGTTAATGCAGGCTCATTTGCGTTTACGCACGTCGGGGCCTCGGCAACAGTGCACCGTCCAGGGCATAATGGACTTTGCAAGATTTGATTTTAGGAGTTTAAAAATATCCAAGTAGTCTGCAGGCTAATGGCCACTGGGCAGACTCATTAGTCTATCAATAATCATTCGGTATTCTGAAATCCTTTTAATGCTTGGGGACAGAGGGAACGAGACTAAGGGAGGGAAGGAGGCCACAGGGGACCTTGTGGGGTCAGTTAAACAATACAGCCAAGGGATGAAACGAGAGGCTTCCCAAGCCTGGTATATTCTCCATCATCCTCAGCCTGTTTAAACAGTGTGTCCTGTGGGGCTTCATCGTAACTGACCCAGGAAAGGGGATGCTAGAAATGTGTCAGCAAAGCCTTCTGCAGCCCCTTGCAGACCACCAGTCGACATGGAGTCTGCCCATACTTTTCTCCAGCCACCCCGTGGCTTACACAGTCTCTCCACCTCGCCTTTACACATGACCTTGCCTGGTGGGTCAGTTGCCTCTAAATAACTGCCTTCCCTGCCACCCCCCAAGTTCTGCCTCTGCCCCAGCCTTCCCTGACTCCCCAGGCCACAGAGCTCGCTCTGCCCCCCATCAGAACAGCCCCACCCTCCCTGTCCATGGCCTCCACGGGCACGTGCAGCACCATCAATCAGGTCTTGGTGGTGACACCCCCTGAACCGTGAGCTCCCATGGGGCATAGCAGGTGCTCGTTAGGTTTCAGATGGTGGCTCTGCATCGCCCTGCTGTGGCTTTGACCTCTGAAACCCTCTGAGTCCTGGGCCAAAGCTCTGGACCATTGCACACATACAGAAGCCCACAGATGCACAATACCAGAAACTGTTTCAGGGGTCCCACAGGCCTCCCAAAACCCATTCGTGGTCCCTTCCCAGATCCTCAGGGATCAAGCTTCAGGAGGAGGAGGAGGCCTTTGTCATCTGAGTGTTTAATTGTAAAGCTCTGCAATCTGAACAGCAGACACAGCTATTTCCTGCAGCTAATACACCATGGCCCCAGAGGAGCAGTGCAGTATCGGTTTCTGGTTTTGCACCTTAGGAGTCCAAGGAGGAGCCTTAGGAAGGAAGGAGGTTTGAATACACTTGCAGATGGAATGTTCAATTGTCAAAGATGCTCTTAAGGGGAAACGGACTTGGCCCAGTGGTTAGGGTGTCCATCTACCACATGGGAGGTCCGTGGTTCAAACCCCGGGCCTCCTTGACCCGTGTGGAGCTGGCCCATGGGCAGTGCTGATGCGTGCAAGGAGTGCCGCGCCACGTGGGGGATGGGGAGCGCCACAGGCAAGGAGTGCGCCCCGTAAGGAGAGCCGCCCAGTGAGAAAGAAAGTGCAGCCTGCCCAGGAATGGCGCCGCCCACACTTCCCGTGCCAGCTGACGACAACAGAAGCGGACAAAGAAACTAGAAGCAGCAAATAGATGCAGAGAACAGACAACCGGGGGTGGGGAGGGATTTAAATAAATAAATCTTTAAAAAAAAAAAAAAAAGATGCTCTTAAATTCCTTTCGAAGCAATGTCCTTTCTCTACGGCATACTGAGAGGCAGGGACCTCCAAGGCTGAGGCAGTAGCCAGAAGGAGCCATCCCAGCCCTTTGCTTCCTACTTGCTGCTGTCCGTAGAGCCCCTTTTTGTGAGTCGGGGTGAGGGGCTGACGGAGGACACCTTCCTGGGTGGGTCTGTGGCCTATGGAGGTGTGCATCCACCCAGGGCACGTTGAAACGGTAAATGGTGGAGTACGGCAGAACTCTGCAGGAGATGGACCCTTGGGACCAAGCTTCCAAAAAGTTAAGTCTGATACCTGCTTACCTGAGCCCACTTCTGTGCTGGGGTTTACAATGAGAAGTATCGGGTCTAATGGGCACTAATGAACCCTGCCTGCTTGGCAAAGACTCTGCCAATACTAGAGAAAGGGAGAGGTCTCAGGTGGGGGTTGGATGGGAGGCTCCAGGGCCAGGCTTCATCGTGAAAGGGAACACTGGTCCTTTCTCAACTCTGGGCCACATTCAGAACCAAGTCTGGGTCATATGGTGATCCCCGGTCTGCACGTCTGAAATGGTCACACATGAAGCTATGATGGCATCCCTTTGGGAAGCTGAATGCTCCTTCTGGAGAAGCAGGACAGGCTATGCTGGGACAAGAGGGCTCCAGGGAGAAGGCAGGTCCCTGGGTGAGGGCACAGCCGTGGAAGAGCAGGAAGCACTAGCCAGGTGTTTCCATTTCCCAGCTGCTAAAACAAATACTATACTATGGGTTGACTTAAACCATGGGGATTTATTAGTTTTGAGGCCAGGAAAAGTCACAAATCGAAGGGTCAGCAAGTCAATCTTTCTCCCTACAGGAGATTCTTTGTCCTTGGTTTCTGGCTCCCTGTGGCTGTCTCCATCTGACTTTGGCTCTGTTTATAAAGGACTCCAGTAATCCAGGTAAAAGCCCCACCTGATTCAGTGGGGTCACACCTTAACTGAAGAGATCCTATTTACAATGGGGCCACACCCATCAGAATGCACCAAGACCAAGAACACGTCCAAACTGGGGTGCACAGTTCAGTCCAACACCCCAGGTGAGAGTGTGGGAAAAGCAGAGCTGGACCTGCCCTGGAGCCACAGGTTCAGACTCATCTCCTGATGAGAAGGCAGCCTTCAGTGAACATGGATTTCAGCTTTCTCAAGCACATTGGATGAGGCAGAGCTCTTCTTGGCTAGCCAGGCACATTCTCCGTCAGTACTTGATTTCTCAGCAACTCTGTGAAGTAGCTGGGGAGACAGGGCAGTGGGGAGAGTGGTGTGCATTCCCTCTGTCCTTAACAGGCCAGTTAGGAAGCCCCCTCTCAGGGCTTCCCTCTTCTTGGCTATATCATGATGCTCTCGAAGGTCCCTATCTGGGTTATCTCAGGCCCAGAGGGGTTGTCTGTATCCTCCAACAGGCAACCCCCAAAGGGGCTACCAGGAGGGTTAAAGCAATGCCCTGCTCTTAAGCTGTTTCTACTCCCTTGACAGGAATCAAAGAGGTCCACAGAGTTGCAACCAGGTAGAAAACTGTGAATTCCAATGCAAAGTTGGAGACCAAACCCTAGGAGAGCTTGATGATGAAGAACTTCTATGGAGGGGGTTGGACAGAGGTGAGCCTGGGTTGAGATACCAATTTGGGGTCATCAGTCCCTTGCATGGATTTATACATGGGAGTGACTGAGGTCCCCTGGGAGAATATGTAGCTTGAGAAGAACAGATGGCCAGATAAGGAGGATTCCCACAGAGTGAAGCACCAGATAGAAGGAGAGAAATTCACCAAGGAGGTACAGCAAAGGTAGTCTCAGAAGTTCAGAGAAAGCCAGTAGAAGGTGAGGTCGAAAAGCCAAGGATCCCAAGGTGGGGTCAACCTCCAGGCACCTGCAGGAGAACAAAGCACAGGGCACTAAAACCTTGTGGGAAGTGCAGACAGAGAAAGGTATCTACCAGGGCTCCCCTTATGGGATAAGGCATGCTTGGAGAGGGCTGAAGTCCACAGGGAACCAACATGGGAGAGCAACTGAGGAACCCAGAGATGCCTTGGGAGCCAGGGAGGCTGGTCACTGGCAGGACTCCTGTTTGCCAGAGCGGAGTCTGAAAATCTGGGCCACAGCACAGCATCCTAGAATTGCTACACCCAGGGCCCTCCTCTATCCCCCATGTGCAGCTCTGGGCCTCACTGCTGGTAATGAATGTCATTCAGATGTTTAAAGAGCTGTTTGAAGAGGTACCAAGCCAACCCTTTAAGGCAGAGGAGGGTTTCAAGAAAGAGATGGGACCAATGGTATATGATAAAGGAGAAAGACCCCATAACTTACAGCTAAGGAAGCTCATTTGTTTGGCACTTGAAGGGCTCATTGAGAAACTGAACCATGGTTGTAAGAGGGAAGATAGAGAGAACCAGGGAGTGTGATTGAGAAGTGAGTGGAAAGTGGGGAGTTGGTGCTGTGAGTGTTGGATGGCAAGGTAGGAAAGAGACAAATTTTGGAGAGGAGCCCTGGGGACTGGACGTAATGGAGGGGCTTGCACACCAGGTGGCATAGAATGGAAATGTGAATGACAAGCAGGAAATGGGCAGGCCAGATGGAGGAGAGGGGTCTGGTGGGGCATGGTAGGGGACTGGAATTGAGCAAGCCAAGGAACACCTAGGAAGATGTAGGGTCCATATTTTATAGAGGAAGAAGCTAAAGCCCAGGGAGTTTAAATCATGACCCAAGGTCATACAAGAATATGAGACAGGATCTAGTTCTTTGGAAGGCTGCTTTCCACTTCTGGTCAGCCTTTAGAACGCAGCTCACTGCTGGCCATTCTTTCATTTGTTCATTCATTTATTCATTCACTCAATCAACATTTTCTCAGCACTGCCAACTCGGCCAGCACTCTTCCAGGCATTTCAGGCAAATCACTGCATTTAAACCTCAGAATAACCTATGAGGTAGCTATTAGTATTATTAGACACACACCCTTTGCAGATGAAGAAACCGAGGCACAGAAACATTGTGTAACATAACCAAAATTTCACAGCTCTTGAGTGTCAGAGCCAAGAGCCAAATTAGGCTATGTAGACCCAGAATTTATTGGTTTACTCACTATGCAATATTGACTTTCTAGAAGAAGTGCTTGGGGCCAGGAAATCTGAGTTCTAGTCTTGCTTTTGTCATCTCCTCATTGTGGATCCCTGGGTATTACACTCGGTCTTGTCCCCTGTTTCCCAGTCTGTAAGGAAGGGGACCATATCAAATGATTCCCAGTCATTCTGCAATAGTAGGAAAAAGTCCAGAGAATTCCAGGGGCCTGTAGGGTCTGGCAACCAGCGAGATAAGGACAGACCCAGCTTCCTCCGACCCTACACTCAGAAGGTGTTCCATGAGTTTGGGGGAGGCTGCTGCCTTTTCTTTTCCAGCTGACATCCCCCACACCTCCTCTGCATAGCTCCTACTACAGGGAGACCAATAAAGCTGGCATTTTATGACTCCTTCTTCCCCACTCCCCCAGGTCAGACAACATGCAATTTGAGAGTCAATGAAAGCTGTGCATCACCAAAGGTTTCTAGGGCTCGTCACACCATAATCCTCCCTGACCCCCATGGCCACCTGACCCAGATGCCAGAAAGAAGCCATTGCTCCTGCCCTTTGCCCAGGAGGACGGCCAATTAGGACTGCGCTTGATCAGTTAAAGGGGCTCCCTGTGCATGCTGGCTATGGGCCAGAGCTTTGAAAGGGCCCCCACAGGCAACACCTTCCAGGTCTGATTACAAGAGCCCCTGGGAACCCTCCACAGACCTGCCCTTATGGGGCATTTAAAATCCCTTTCCCATGGGCCCCAGTGTGGCCCAGGCCAAATGCAGTAGGTGCCTTTGATCTGAAACTTACTCCCACCGCCTTCTGACACCATGACCTTGAGCAAGGCTCCCATCTCACTGCCACTCAGTTTCTTCCTTTTGTAAAACAGGGATAATGATACCTACAGGGCTGGCTTGTGGAGAGGGACTGGCACAGGAAAATGCTCAAGACACTAAATCTTTTAGGACGTAGGAGGCACCACTTCCTCTAAGAAAGAGAACCAAACCCTCATGCCCATAGCAAAATGTCACTGGCTGTCCTAGGGGTGATTTCTCAGAGCAGCCACGTGTCCAGTCATTCACTGATTCCATGATAGACATCAAGTGCCATTCTAGCCCAGACACAGTCGTAGGTGCATGGACACAGTGATGGCAAACACTAAGTCCCTGCCTAGTGGAGCTCCTGTCTTAGTGAGCAGAAAGAGGAAATCTGTATAGATGGAGTCAGTGCTGTAAAGAGCAATCAAGCAGAATCAGGGCGGTCCAGTGAGGGGTCACCTGCTTCAAGAGATGCGGATGCAACCATGAAATAACCATGAGAAATGGTCAATAAACCAGGAGCAAATAAAAATGCATATATTTACAGGATGTGAAAGAGGACCATACATAGGACGTAGGATGCTATGACGGGGATGTACTTAGATGGAAGTGACCTTAGGCCGAGGACTAAAGATTGAGAAGGAACCAGACTACTTAGGCAAGTAGTCTCAGGGACAGGAGCTCTGGGCAACAACAGGTGCCCAGGTGGGCCAGTGCTAAGCATCCCTGAGAAAAAGAAGAGTCCCAAAACCTGGAGATGCATGGGGGATGGCATGAGGGGACAGTAGAGAGGTGGCCAGGCCATGCCTGTGCACAAGCAGCATGGTGTGGTGCTCACCTAGTCTTTGCAGTTATTGTGGCTATATTCATTTCCTAGTGCTGCTCTAAAATTACAAATGTAGTGACTTAACACAAATATATTCTATTATAGTTCTGGAGACCAGAAGTCCAAAATGAGTCTTAAGAGGCTCAAGTCAAGGTGTCAGAAGGGCTGGGGTTCCTTGACTCTTGAAGCTTCTAGAGGCTGTCTGCACTCCTTGACTCCTGGACCCATCACTCCCATCTCTGCCTCTGTTGTCACATCACCTTCTTCTGCCTTCTTCCTTCTTGCCTCCTTGTAAAGACCCTGGTGATGACAATGGGGGCCCACCTGGATAATCCAGGAACATCTCCCTATCTCAAGGTTCTTGACTTAATCATATCAACAGTCTCTTTTGCCATTTAAGGTGCCACATTCATAGTTCTTGTATATTAGGTCATGGACATCTTTGGGGCCATTATTCTGCCTTGTGGCCCCTGTGGCTACCAGGGCTGAGAAAAGCCTGAAGGTCCAAGGGCCTCCTGGGGTAAAGTCACAGCCTGGGTCTGGTCCAGAGCTACCTCTCTTTGACCAGGGGTGTCCTTCCCACCCTGGTTTCAGTTCCCTGTTCAGCTGTGGAGACAGAGACTCCTCCTGCCTGGACCTGCCACTTCTCCCACCACCACCTCCACCTCCATCACCGCCACGACCACAGCATCTCCTCCCTCATGGCCTCTACCCTACCTCACTGCCAGCAGCAGCAACTCTGGGGAGAGAAGGACCGTCCCTCATGCTGCGTCCTGGCTCGGACCTGAGAAGACCCCACCCCTCCCGACTCCTGGGGAACATCCTCGAGGGCCAGCCCCCCACAGATGTGCCACCAGGCATGGCCCTCCTCAGCGCCCCTCCAAGCCCCACTCATCACCCGCCACACCTGGCTCTGCTCTCACTTCTTCTGGGCACCTCTCCTCACCACTCACTTATTTAGCCAATAAAGACGTGCAGGGACATGAACCAGGGGCATGGCATTCAGATCCAAGGAACTTCTATTACAGGGTGGGAGAAGCAGGCAAATAAACAGGGAAATTTTTCACAGAAAGATGGAGGTCACGTCTACGGAGGTGCAGAGGAGGGACACAGAATCAGACCAGGAATTGGGGTAGCCATTTCTGGAGTGAGTCTGGAAGGAGCCAGACTCCAGCTCTCAGCAACCCTCCAGGCTCCCTCTGGGAGGAAACCCATGCTGTGCATTTTGAGGGAGGGGTCCTGGGTTTCACTTCTACCACACAGGGCATGGCTCAGCGCAGGTGCCCACTCCTCAACCTGCCTGCTCAGAACCCTGGCAGGAAAGACAGATGCAGAGGGACAGAGAGGCAATGGGCAAGGGACAAGCCAGGCCCCTCTCTTGGTTCCCCTAGCTAAATCTGACCCATCTCTACCTCCTGCCCACATTGGTTTTGTAATCAACAATGCCCCTGGCTCCTTCTTATCCCACCTACATAAGCTGGGACCAGGAGGCCTGAGCTGCTGCTCCATCAGACATTAGGCATAGGCATTAGCCAACTCGTGGCTCCGTGGGGAATGTTAATGCACATGTTCTTTCTGGAAGCCAGCTCCATCCAGCCCTCCCCTAACACCTCTGCCCTCTCCCCCACCCCAGGTTCCTCAGCCCTCTGCCAGGGAGCGAATCTCCTGAAATGGTGGACTTTTCTATTTCTCCTACTCCCCACCTTGCAAAGGCTAGGACACATGCCTATGCAGCTGCCCAGCCACAGGCCCAACCAACACAAGGGTCAGAATCAGGGTGTGCTGGTAAATGTTTAACACATGACTCTGGGAGGCAAAGCCCAGACTCGTAGTGTGTGCCAATTCCCCTGGTGTAAATATTCCCACAATAGCCAATTTCAACTTACCAATGGGCCAAACTCAGTCAGGAAGAGGTGCTGTGAGTGCCAGCTCTAACACACACCAACCAGGATGGGGCTGAAATGAGCACCAGCCCCAACATGCCCTCTCCACAGCCCAGAACGTTTCTCCCATAGAGTGTCACTCCAGTCTGTGAAGGAGGGGTCCCTTCTCAAGCCAGGGGGAGGTACTAAGCATATGGACTTTTGAGTCTATCTAATCTGGAGCAAAATCACAGCTCTGCCACGGATGGATTGGGCAAGTTGATTAACCTTGCCAGACCTCAGTTTCCTTCTCAATAAAATCAGGCTAATATTCCTTTATACAGAGACACGTGATGATTACATAAGATCCTGTATGCAAATCACTTAGCATAATGCCTGGCATGCAGTAAACACTCAATAAATGTAGCCAGTAGTAGAGGAATGGGTCATATAGCCTGCTGTTATTTAAGGATTCTCCAAGTAAATGTGCTCCCTGGTGAGGGAGTTTTATCTCCAGCCTCTGGCACAATCCCTGGCACATTATCCAAGTCCTGTACGTTCTTCTTGAGATTTGACTGGGATTGGTTCTTTGTCTTAAGCTTGGAAAGAAGTTACTGCTATGTCTAATTTGTAGAGATCAGCCCTAAATGTAGACTGGGTCTCCTATATTTTGCGATTTCAAGGGCATCAGAAGGTCTCCTGTCCCAAATAATACCTTTCCTACCTGCTCATCGATGCATGGAATTCTGCCACTGCAGCTTCATGCTAACACCATGCTGTCATCACGCACTGGTAGGCAGGGTGGGTGAGCATCAAGACGAAGGCGTCAGATGACCAAGCCCGAGGACACTTGCTGCTCACTGAGCAAAGGAGGACACTGGGCGTAGAGAGCAGAGGAGGGAGGCCTCTAGACCCAGGTAACTGTGCCCGGCTTTGCTCAGGCAAGCCTTTTCCAGAGGAAAGGGGCGGCAGTGGCTCTCGTTCAGCCTTTGTTATTCCTGCAAGTGCTCAGTCTGGGGCAGTAAAGAGGGGGCCCCTCCCACCCAGCTGGGAGCCAGCCCAAGGCCAGCACAGCCCGAACCCTGGGGTCCAGAGCTTCCGAAAGGAAGGAAAAAGAGAAGTTCACTTGAATTTCTTAAACCCGCACCATCAGGTCCAAGATCCTTCTAGTGACATCTGTGAGGCAGGACAGAGGGAAGTGCCTCCTGGGAATAAAAGCCCAGTTTATGTAGTTCGGTCTGAAATTTTAAAATCTTACCCACACAGCTTGTGTGCTGGGCAGGGCCAGGTGGGTGATGAGAGAGACCCAGAATTAGGGAAAATACAAGACAAAGGAGAGGTAGGAGGGGACATGAGAAGAAGGAAATGAAGAGGAAGAAGAGGAGGAGAGAAAAAACAGAGGGAGAGGATGAGGAGAGAGGAAGGGGCAAAGAGAAGAATGGAAGGAAGGAGGAGAGGGAGGCAGGAGAGAGGGAAGGAGGGGAAGGAGCACAAAAGAAGAGATAAAACAAAGGGGAGGAGAAGAGAAAAGAGGAGGAAGAGAGCTGAGCTCAGGCAGAGCATGGGGGAAAGCAGGGGAGGGTTTAGGGGTAGGGAGAGCAGAGGGCGAGCAGCAGGAAAAGGAGAGACGACGGAGACCTCGAGAGTCTTACATCTTGATCAAGGCATGACGGATAACATTCCAGCGGACCATCTTTCAGGTCCCTTGTTTGATGACAAAGCTCCTCCGCCATCCGCCATCCGCCATCCATTATCGGCTCTCCCTGCCCGAGGCGAGAGCATCAATAACGCTCCGTCTTCGGGATGATGCGCCTCCCCACGCCGACCGAGCCACGCAGGGCCCATGGCTGGGGGCATTCCCGGCCGCACATCATTACCGCCCTCCCATCCTTCACCCCACCTGCCGGGCCCGGCTGACCACCCACCACGCCGCCCGCACCCGGCAGTGAGCCCCTCTTCTGGGGGGTCGGGCCGCCGCCCACCAACAGGGGCCGGGGTCCCATCCTGCCGCTGGATCACCCCCTGCCAACTCGACACCGGGGCTAGAGTTTTAAAAATGATTGTTTAGTTTTGTTTTGCTTTAATTAAGAGAGAGACCTGACTTCCCCGTTCTGGTTGGCTCTTCCAAGAGACCTAACAGTTTGAATTTGAATGCAAACATCTTCCAACATCTGTTGCCATAATTTGGTTGGATTAACAGTCTAGTTTGCTGGGCCATCTGCTGTTCTCCCCAAACCCCATCACTGCCTCTTTCCCTGGCCCGTCCTGCTCTCACCTGGCATCCCCCTGCGGGGAGAGGAAGGAGTCTGGAAGGTGACCCCAGGTCACGGCCGCAGGTTTTCTCCCAGAAAAACCTTGGAAAGAAGCTGGCCGTGCCCCGCCGGGTGCCACATGGCCTCCGAGGGATCTGGAGGAGGGAGGTGGCTGTGCCTGGCCTGCTGCTGGGGCCGCCGTGTGCCCTTAGGCAGGCGTCCCCTCCACCGCTGAGTCCTTCCTTCCCAGGCAAGGGCTCCCGTGCCAGGACGCTGCGATGGCATCTTCACTGCCCCACGGAGGCTGTTCTCTATGAAAGGTGCCCCTGCAGTTGTCCAGTAGACCACCTGTGCAGCTGCGGGTGGCAGCCCTGTCCTCAGTCCCTCAAGGACCTTCCCTCCCTCTCAGGGCACTCAAGGTCTTTGACGGTCTCCCTTCTATAGGACAAAGGCAGGTAAGTCAAAGAAAATCCGGATTTTTCCTCCGATCCCAGTGCTGAACCTACAGATCATGTGACAAGTTCCACCTCCCAAGAGAGGATCTCGCAGGCCCTGCCCACACTCACTGCCACGGGAAGTTCCTCCTGGACCACGTGGACGTCCGGCCCCAACTGCTGCCAACTGCTGCCCTGGCTCTGTGGGAGCGGCCAGGAGGCAGAAAGGGGTGCCTTCCAAACAGGCTTCCGAATTAAGCACCCCGGGATCTGCCCCAGAGCCTTAGCTCAGGTCTTCCATGGTCCTGGGGCTCTTTGCAGGGAGGCCTCGCCGGAAACCTTTGTTTGGCCCCACTCGATGCGGGTGAGGGGGTGAAATAGGCAGAAAAGAACAAGCTTTAGGAGCTTCCTCCACTGCCTCTGCACTGAACCTGTCTCTCACTGCACGCTCCCCACCCACCACGACCACTTGTCCCCTTCAACCAGACCAGCCTGCTCACTGTCCCCCAAGCTGGGTCCACCCTTGGCTCATGCCATTTCCTGACCCAGCGTGCCTCACTCCGTCTCCACCCATCCTCCAAGGTCTAACCCAGGGGCCTTCCCTTCCACGGAGCCCACTCCAGGAGCAAGCCCCTCTTTCAAACTCCCGTGACATTTGTCAACGCCACATGGGTGACAATTATCTTCCACTTCCTTATATCACTGCCTGGTTTCTTCTGCACGCACATGTACCATGCAGTATTTGCTGTAAGCACACATAGATGATTGAAATGAATGAATTGATCACTCAATCTGATACCATCATTACAAGGTCCCAGGACACTTGCAGAAACCCTGTGCCCGTTCAGTACCCAGATGTGAGACACACGTCCCCTAACACCTGTAACTGATTCCAGGAGGCACAGGGGTGGGCGGATGCCACTGGGAACGTGGTCTGTTTCACCGGTGCCTGCGAACAAAGCCAGCCAGTTAATAGAAACCTGTTTCTAATTGCTTGACATATAATAGATACACCTCCAACCAGCTGAGACCACCGGAGCCTATTCAGAGCCCTGCCTCCCGACTCACACCTAAGCCTTTCATGTTTTATTAGAGCGCTGCACATTTCATTTCCTTTTATGTGGGGAGGAAAATGGACCCTTGGTTCTAGGAAGGGACATGCACGGGTGTCTTTTCACTTGTTGAAGGGCAGCTTTGAAGAAAGCAAACCTCCTGGGTCAGGTCCGTCGATTCAGGCTCAGGGATGGTGCAGAGGACGGGCTCACTGTCTGTCCCCAGAAGCCTGAAGCATCCCAGTGCCAGGTGATGTGGCCGATACCTCGGCGGGGAGGGCAAGTGGGGAGATCTGGCAGGAGGGCATCAGCCTGGGCCCCGCCGGCCTGCGGAAGCCTGGAACCCATCGTCCTGCTCAAGCTTGGTACTTGCTGGGGCTGGGAATGGTCCTCAGCCCCCGAGGGGCCCTGGAGTGGCCTGCTCGTGCCCCCTCCTCTAGGTAGAGCACCAAGAGGGGCTTCTGCTCCCACCACCCTGCCCTGTCCCTCTACTCCGTGGTCTGCCAGGCCTAGGTTTGACCCAACCTCCCTAAACCACAGCCCCAGCCACAACCACCAACCAGGTTCCTGCCACGAGTAGACCACGCTCCAAAACTCAGCGTGGAGAGGCGCATCCTACGTATGCTTCTACCACCGCAGCCGTTCCTCTGAGCCTGGGCTTCTTAGAAGAGAATGGCTGCATGGCTCTCAGGGGCTGTCTTCTGTAGCTGGGCTATGGCCCACCCATGCACTACGCCTCCACCCGTTTGCAGCTGTGAGGCCATTTACCTCGATGAAGCCGTAGGTGTGTGTGAGCGCCCACCTTTTTGCATATCATCCACGATCAGCTTCACCAGTATGGAAGTTCCCACATGATGATCCTGCACATAAGTCACCTGTCCAAGTCACACAGCTACTACATGGCCCTGAATTCCGGTGCCCAAAGCTCTGACACTGTCCATATCACCATGCTGCCTCAGACACAAGGCGGACCCAGGCCCCATGTCAGCCGCGCCCCCTCACCCGGCTGATCTGGCTGCCTGGCCAGTACCTCCCACCCTCAAGCTCCATATCAACATCTCCAGTGGCTCCAAGACTGGACTAAGCCAATGGCATTCCCAGGAGAACAGGGTTGTTGTTTCCATCAAGGCTAAATGAAGAGCTGGGCTTGTCTGCAAGAGCCTCCCAAAATAAAAACTGCTGCTGAAGCATTTTAGGGAGAGGGGACAAGGTAAGTGTAGGACTGGACCCAGATCAAGGACCGTGGCCCCACTGCTTCTGTGTCCAGACTGGGAGGAGCAGAGAACAGCCGGCTCTCCCCGCCGCTGCAGCCAGACTGAGCTTTCAGAAGGCAAAGCTGATCGCGTCATCTACTGCTCAAAATCCTTCAGAGCTCCCTGGGGAAAAAGACCCAGATCCTTACACAGTCTTAAAGGCCTCAGCCTGGTCCTGCCCCCTTCGGCCTCTGCGGGCACCGTGGGCCCCTCCCTCAGTGCCCCCAACCCCACCCAGCCTCTGCTGGTTCCGCCCACACCATGGCCCTGCTCCCGGGCAGGCTGCCACTCTCATCCTTCAGGTGCAGGTCCGCTGTGCGGCCTGGGCAAGGCTTCTCCGGCCTCCAGAATGGGCACGTCCCCCCTCGTGCACCCCAGTGGTGCCCACAAGCTTTCCCCTGTAAACTGTGCTGTTACTATCGTTCTACTCGAGCTGTCTGGTTATTTGATTAAAGTCTGCATCCCATGGACTGTAAGCTCCTCGAGGGCAAGGGCTGCCTTTGTTTCGCTCCTCATTTTATCCCCAGCTTCTGGCACAGTGCCTGCCACACAACACATGCTCAAACCCTCTCTGTTGCCTGAGCGAATGAATCCAAGAAGGCATCGTTAAAAAGCAAAGGTTTAGGAACTGGTGAAATAATGGGGGTGGAATGGACCCTGCCTGGCAGCCTGGAGAGGGGGGCACACCCTGGCTTTGGAAATCATGGACCCCATATTCAAAAGCTCTGGTGCACTCCAACCCTACCCTGACTCCGAGACCTGGGCCCCGTGGCTTGGAGACTCAGACTCTCTGAGGCTGTACACGTTTTTGCAGTTTTACAGCCGTCACATCTGATTTGAAAGTATCACATAGACCCATTTTGCAGATGGAAAAATGGAGGTTCAGGGAGTTTAACCGATTGGTAGTGCCTAACATAGTACTAAGTGACAAAGTCAGATGTAAACCTGGGGCTTCTCCCCACACATCTGGCTCTGATTTTCTACCAGCATCACAAATGTATGTGATTCAAATGAAAAAAAAGGAGAGCAGGGAAGCAGAGGGTCCAGTGTGAGCCCTTCCAGAATCCTCTGTATTTAGCGGAGCACTTCATCCCACCCTCCACTGGCCTGGTGCCCAAGAAGAGTTTCTCCTTTGCCCAGAAAATAAACTGCCTCTGCCAAAGGTGGCTGGTGGGAGGAGAGACGTCTGATTGTACGGGGGGTGGGGAGCCCTGGAGATTCCAACTATTTTTAAAGAGACTTTCAACCAAGCCCCTCTTGCTTCACTCTTGCCATCTAAGGTGACCTGGGACCCCAGTGCCTGGGCCCCTCAGCAGGCCATCCCAGCAGACCGTTCACTTGTCTTGGGACTTTTCCTTTGCAAACACTTAGATCATAACACCTTCCATTCCAGTATCTGAGGATGGACCTCAAACCAATTCCATCTTCCAAAACAGTATTAAAATCGTTTATGTATTATCGTCTCCTTGGTGTGAATTTTACCTTTTTGAAATTTCTCTGCTCTCGTTATAATGAGTATCTTAAGATTAAGGAAAGATGTGTTTTGTTGAGAAAAAAAAAGTTTATTGAATTAAGTTTAAAACTTGGATTCTGCTAAAATCTTCAACTCTCATGTCTACATCCTTAAGTGTCAATTTTTTATCTCTGTTGGTTCTATCCAATTTTAACTACAGCTTTGGGATGAATATTTCTACATGTCCCATGTCAAAAAACAGCAGGCCCCATCAAATTTCCAATTTTTTTTTAATACTTTAAAAAAAAATTTTTAAATACTTTAGATTACAGAAATGTTATATAAAAAATATTGGGGATTCCCTTATGCCCCCCTCCCTACCCCTCCCACATTTCCCCACATTAACAACATCCTTCATTAGTGTGATACATTTATTACAATTGATGAACACATTTTGGAGCATTGCCATTAAGCATGGATTATAGTTTACACTGTAGTTTACACACTCTCCCACATAATTTTCTAAGTTATGACAAAATATATAATGGCCTATATCCATCATTTCAGTGTAATTCAGGACAATTCCAAGGTCCCAAAAATGCCCCCACATTACACCTGTTTTTCCCTCTCCCTCCCCTCATCACCTCTGGTGGCCACTGCCTCCACTTCAATGATAAAAATAGAATAACTGTCCCCACCAATCTCCAAGATACTCCAGCTTAAAAAATGTAGAGACCTCATTGTCTCCATTACCCTGGCTGCTGAAACAAATACCACACAATGGGTTGACTTACCAACAGGAATTTGTTGGCTCTCAATTTCAGAGGCTAGAAGGCTTGCTTCCTCCCTGGGCAGGCAACTGCTGACTGGCCAGCAACGTTTGGGGTCCTGGGGCTTTTCCACAGGGCAACGCACGTGGCAGCATCTTCTCCTTTCTCTTCTGGGCTCCACTGACTTCCTGTTCTTGCTTCTTGCTTCTTGGCTTCTCTCTGCAGCTTCTTTTTTTTTTTTTTTTTTTTAATTCATTTTTTAAAAATATTACATTCAAAAAATATGAGGTCCCATTCAACCCCACCGCCCCCACCCCACCACTCCCCCCACAGCAACACTCTCTCCCATCATCGTGACACATCCATTGCATTTGGTAAGTACGTCTCTGGGCATCGCTGCACCTCATGGTCAATGGTCCACATCATAGCCCACACTCTCCCACGTTCCATTCAGTGGGCCCTGGGAGGATCTACAATGTCCGGTAATTGTCCCTGAAGCACCACCCAGGACAACTCCAAGTCCCAAAAACGCCTCCACATCTCATCTCTTCCTCCCATTTCCCGCACCCAGCAGCCACCATGGCCACTTTTCCCACACCAATGCCACATTTTCTCTGTGGACCTTGGATTGGTTGTGTCCATCGCACATCTATGTCAAGAGGAGGCTTAGATTCCACATGGATACTGGATCTCTGCAGCTTCTTATAGGCCTCCCGTAATAGGCTTAAGACCCAGCCTGATACAGCTGGACCACACTTTAACTGAAGTACCTCATGGAAAGGTCCTGCTGACATTGGAAAGGATTAAGATTAAGAACATGTGGGGGGGGGGGCACAAAATTCCAAGCCACCAGAGTGACCACGTCCATTTTTCTCTTTGAAATGTTTCTTGGCTTTTATCCATTAATTCCTTAATTATTATTGCACTTCTATCATATACCAAGCACAGGCCTAGGCCCCAGTGCAGAAAAGATGAAGTGAGTGCAATCAACACCCTCAAGAAGCTTAGAATGTGGCCGGGAGAAGCTCCATCCAGGAATAACCTAAGTGCACTGTAGTGTGTGAGTGTGTGTTAAGGCCTTAAGAGGGATGACACACTTGCCCGGAGAGTTCAGAGGATGGGGAATCCTTCTCAGAAGACGGTGGTATCCTGGGAAGGAGGGGTTTAGGGGTGAATCTTTGAGGATGGAATTGATTTTGGTGAGTTGAACTGAGTTCCATACACGGGGCACATTTGGGGGCTGGTCAAACTGGTTGGGGTGGTGTGGGGGTGGGGCCGATAGCCTGGATGATGGAAGGCTCCAATGCCAAGTTGACAATGAGAGCTCGGCCTTGTTGGCTGGGTTGCAGGAGGAGGGCATTGAAAGGTTTTTGTTGGGGCATGATGTAATGTGATCCGTGCTTTAGGAATGTGGACCAAGCAGCAGTTGTTACTGATGCTTTCAAGACTTCTTGCGAAAAAGTACAAATACAAATGGCTGTAGTTTGTTTTTGAAATGCACTCCGCCACTCTACCCTTAGAGCAACCAGGCACCAAGCACATTGAGCCGTTTATTTACTGATCATTCTTATCCTGACTCTGAGCTGGGGGAAGATGGGGAGAGAGTCTGGACACGAAACCCTAACAGCCCTATTGGAGATCAATCAGAATGAAGAGAAAATAGCTCTGTGTCACTGTGAAATGGGATTCCGGTGACAAAGTGCAATTTGTACATCACTTTTATCTGGCTCATGGCTCCAGGGGAACCGAAGTGATGGGCGATGGAGAACGATGTCCTTCCAAACGCCAGGACACATCCTGGGCAGCGTGGGGACCGGCTCATTTGGCTTTTGCACAAGTTCAGCGCTGGTGTTTAACTTTTTTTCCTTTTTTTTTCTTCCTCCCTGTTATTTAAATGGTTTTAAACATGAAACTAGGCCAGGGAAAGGGGGTAGCATTGTTTTAATAATTAGCAATTATGATCGCTGCAATATTAATTGCATATTTCCATAGCAAACACTTCCCCAGAGGGCCAAAGGGAGTGGTGGTTAGAGACCGCCAGAGCCTAAAACTGGAATTCCTGAGAACAGAAAAAGGAGAGAAAATCAACTTCTTCCATTTAAGCAAATTACCGCGGGGACTGCCAGGCCTCTCTAATTAGCGCAGCTCGGCTGCGGCTGGTGAGCCGGCTGGCGCGCAGTCTCACCCAGTGCTGCCGGGCTGCCTGTGCGGGCCTTTGTTTCTTTTATTTTTGTCATTTGGGCAAGAGAGTAGCTTGTTTTCAGAGGGCGGCGGGGCCAGGGGCTGGCACTCCAAGTCTCGGTGCCCCCGGCCGCCAAGCTGGGGCCCGGGGTTCATTTCTGCAAATCCTGACCACAGGAGCAGGGCAAAATGGGACAGGACCGCAGGCAATTCCAGTGGTGGCGCTGGGGGAGTCCTTCTCCCCAACTCTGTGACACAGATTGTGGGGTTCAGGGCAGGGTGGGGGATGGGAAAGCAGCAGGGAGCGGCAGCAATGAGGGTGGGAGGTGGAAGGAGAAAGAGGGGAGAGGAAGCCCAAGAGAAGGTAGTGGGGGAACCAAAGGAGAAGGAGAAAAAAGGGCAAATGGAGGGAAAGAAAGGGAGAGAGGGAACAGAAGAAAAGAAAGGAGGAAGAGGAGCGTGGGGATTCAAAAGAAAGAGCCAAGCTGCCATGGGGGGTGGGGCGGGAGGTTGATCCCAAATGACTTCCTGTGACTGAGGTCCACTCTGATCATGGTACACGCCCCCCCACCCCCAAGAACTTTTAAAAGTACAAGCTGCAGCGCCAGCTTCGAGGACGGGTGCAGATTAGGTTGAAGAAGCAGCTGAGGCAGAACCAGTGCCCCTGGCGCACTTCTGTCCAGGGCTGGAGAAGAGGAAAAAACGACCAGCTCCCGTTTGTGCATTTAGGTGCCCATGCATGTCAGTGCGTGTCACAGAGAGTATTGCATTTCCTCCTCATGGCAACAGTTAAGGCAGGAATTATTATCTCCATTGTACAGGCAGTAAGACTGAGGACCCCTGCCCGAGATCATGAGCTTGGAAGGAGCTCTTTCCCACACATCGTACCATGCCCCAGCCTCACCCCCTTGTAGCCTCTGGATCCTTAAAAGCAAACTTCCTGTCTGGCTGTGTCCTCATCTCATAGGATTTGGAAAAATCTCACCCACACTGCTCCTAGTCTGTTTTGCCCAGAATATATGGTCTCCATTTTAAAGTAACTTGCTAAGCAAAAACTCCAAATTCACAAATACATTACAGGGCAATAATTCTCGTTGTAAAAGGGTTCCCCCAAGGTGCCTTTAAATGGGGGCGCTCCCCTGTGCATTGAAGCGTTTGTTTACAGATCATCGACTCCTCGATGGAGAGGCTGGGAGGCTTGACAGAGAGAAGCTTGCAAACACAATGTCTCTAGCTACTTCCGTGGAAAAAGATAAACAATGAAAATACAGCAACCGTGCTTCGAGAGAAGGGAATCCAATTGTGCAACGATCAAGAGGAGGATGCTGTTTTACTGCCCAAGCACCTGTCATTTCTCAGCCACTCCACTCTCCTGTCTCCTCCACTACCCCCTTGTCAGGACAGCGACCGTACCCTCACCCTTTACATGTGCAAAGCAACCTCCAGCTCGGCTCTGCCCTGGTGTCCTGAGTCTCATGGGTTTCTCGTACCGTTCCAAGGAAGGGCAGGAAGGAGTATCCCCAAAGGACAGGAAAGTGGGGTGCAAGGATCTCAGTGGCTAGCCTGAGGCCATGCAGCCGATGCATGTAGGCTCAGAAGCATCTACCCCAGTCCTCTGCGCCAGCCTTGGTGTCTCTGAGGCCCCTGGCTGATGAGGTCCAACCTCCCACAGTACCCCAGAGAGTCTATTTTTCACTGTCATGGCCATGGGCTTCCAAGAAACAAACAGCACAACCCAAGGCCCAAACCTAGGGCTAGCTCCATCCCACCGCGGCTACTCCCCTTCTCCAGACCGTGGGGTGCAGGGTGGGTTCTTGAAGCTGTAGCCTAAAAAAAATGCATCCCTCTTCCCAGCTTTGCTTGTTAATGAGTCTGGAAGGTTTTGCTCACTCTGTGTGTGTACAAACATTACCTGGCGTATTTGTGATCTTACTTATCCCCGGGAATCTATCTCAAATCCGCCTTTGGAAACTCCTAAGTAGGATGTAATGCGTGGATTTCAGTCTCTGCTCAATGCTTTGCGATGTAATTATTCCCCAAGCCTTAGCATGCAGGAAGAGAGAGCCGAAGCAGAAACGTGTTTAACCAAACAGCTTGGGAGGCGAGAGATGGGGAGGAAGGGAGGGAGAGCGGGAGGTTTGGAGGGGAAAGACCCCCTGCAGTCCCTGCTGCTGTCTCTTCCAAGGGTTTGCAGAATGATTTCTATCCACAATAGATGTTTCAGCCCCACTCACTGTCCCCCCATTTACCCTGACCAGGGAAGAGGGACATCACGGGAAAAGGGCATCTGGCAGTAAAAGATGATTTCCATGACGCAATGTCGAAAAATGCTTTTGACACAGTTCAAAGTGCATTTCAGACTTAGAAAATAAAAGCTTGTTTCCGCAACGATTATAACTACAAAAGGTAAACATGAACAGGATAAAAGTTAAATGACAACCTAGAAACACGAAAGCACTTAGGAATGATTGTGTGGTGGGTAAGGCTGTTTGATCTCCCCTTTAAAAGTTCTTTATTGTAGTAATAGTATTTGATAATCATAATATCTTGGTGCATTTTTTAATAGTTTTGGGGTAGCTAGAAAAAAGGACATGAGGTCTTCCTCCCAGCACTAGCAATCTAGTTGAAGATACAATCAGAGGCATTTGAAAGGGACTTGAGATTGTCATGCACATAGCTCTGAATTAGTCCAATGCAAAGGGAAGGCTGGGTGGGCTTGACCTGAAGGAGAGGCGTGAGCAGGGGTGGCTCACTTGGAAATGGAGAGAAATAGCCACACAGATCCTTCTTTCAGCCCTCCAGAGGCATGTGGCTCCCCAATACCTTTTCTCCCCTGTGGAGACTGGAGACCCCCAAACTTCTAAAGGGCTGGAGCTCACATCACCAGGTCCACAGCACCTCAGGGCAGTCCCTGCAGGAGGACAGGGGAAGGAGGACAGACTCAGCCGACCGGAACCAAAGACCATAATGCGCCCTGCTGGTCCCTGCTCCCTCAGAACTTGTCCCCAGACATATCCACGTGTGTCACTAAGCATGGCAATCTCCAGAGAACCCCAGGGCAGAGGCCCTAGGAGAGATGGGGGCCATAGGAAGCCCCTGTGTCGACTTCATTACTGTTCTCAGCCTTCACGGTTACTGACGCCAGGGAGGAGCTCAGTGAACATTCACTGAACTGAACTGGGAGGCGCAAGGCCAGAAGCGCTGCGGCTGCACCCGGTGTGCCCTGGGTTTAGTACAGATGTGGGGATAGGTTGTGCTCTAAGCCCTGAGGTCTTCTCCAGCTTCTCAAAACCCTCCACGCCAGCTCCTAGGACACAAACCCCAGCTCCACCTCCCAGTCCAGCAACCCCCGTCAGACCCCAGCGCTTTCACCTCCTCATTACTATGCATCAGTACACACTGGGTCTTTTCATCTTGCCTCTGCATGCCAGTCCATAATATTATTATTGTCATTATACATGTAGATACCTGGGTATGGGCATGCAAGGACCGCAAAACTCAACCAAGGGCAAATGCCTAAAGCAACAAGTATTTTGATGAAGAAGGCCAAAGATCAAGACAGGCAGGTTTGGGGACCCTCAAAGTTGCCAGCTGGGCACAGGCAGGCAGCAGCATCAGGCAGCCAGCACAGCACC
Source organism: Dasypus novemcinctus (assembly GCF_030445035.2). NCBI lineage: Eukaryota > Metazoa > Chordata > Mammalia > Cingulata > Dasypodidae > Dasypus > Dasypus novemcinctus. The sequence continues at coordinate 63,880,067 of NC_080688.1, forward strand.
TGACAGGTACACGTGCAGGTATTTGTTTTGTATTTTGTTTTGTTTTTCATTTCTCTCTCCTTCCCGCCCCCCCCCCCCCGCCCCCCGCCCCGGCTGTCTGTTCTCTGTGTCTGTTTGTTGCGTCTTCTTTGTCCGCTTCTGTTGTCGTCAGCGGCACGGAAATCTGTCTTTCTTTTCGTTGCATCATCTTGTTGTGTCAGCTCTCCGTGTGTGCAGAGACATTCCTGGGCAGGCTGCACTTTCTTTCACACGGGCGGCTCTCCTTATAGGGCACACTCTTTGCGCGTGGGGCTCCCCTACGCGGGGGACACCCCTGCGTGGCAGGGCACTCCTTGCGCACATCAACACTGAACGTGGGCCAGCTCCATACTGGTCAAGGAGGCCCAGGGTTTGAACCGCAGACCTCCCATATGGTAGGCAGAGGCCCTATCCATTGGGCCAAGTCTGCCGCCAGGTATTTGTTGAACAGCAACACCTTGCAAGGGCAGGAGAAAGGACAAGAGAAGGCCTGCAGGAGAGGACGGCTGAAGAACAATGGCTTTTGTTTTTCCACTTGTGCCAAATGCCAGCCCCACTGCCAAAAGTAGGAAACATTATGTGACATAGAGGCAAAGAATGTTGGAGCTGGACGACAGCCTCAAATTGTTTGGAGAAAGAGGAGAAATAGAAATAAGTAAGTATATAAGCAGCCAAAATTTGAAATGAATCTGAAAGGTTAGAAATATCACAGCTGGGAAGGGATCTTAAAAAAATTCTAGTTGAACCTCCAAGACCGCAGATGAGAACAGCAAGCTGCGTAAAGCAGCAGGATGTCCCCGATTAGTAATAGAGCCAAGGTTTCTTAATCCTCAGACCAGTGTCCTTCCCTGGCCGGGCCTGTGGTCCAATGACACGTTACTGTTCACCATCTGTCTCCACCATGGGAATGTTAGTGCCATACAAGCGGGCACTGTGTCTGCTTTGTCACGAGCACCGAGGACACTGCCTGGCACAGAGTACAAGGGTTCATCCAATGAAAAGAATGCAATGCAATGAAATTAGGAGAACTGGGGCTAGAATTCTGGTGTCCTAATTCTCATTTAATGATACAGGAAAAAGAGAACCCCAAACTCCTCTCTCTTGCACTCCTACCCCTGGGAATGCATGGCCTCTCTCCACTTCCCATGTCCCCAGCCAACCACTCTCACCCCAGGCAAGCAAGGACAGAGACTCTCAGCCAGGCGGCGGGCTGAAAAGTAGGGACTGCCTTTGCCATGAAGAGGAAAGACAGAAAACTCAAATCCACACCCTTGGTGGGAGCAGCTTTGCAAATCAGGGGCAGCTGGCTTGCCGTAAGTGGAGAGGCAGACTCTAATCTCAGTTGAATCTTGAGCCAGAGAGGTCACGAGAGGCAGAGAGAAGGTTGGGGAAGTGGAGCATGGGGTGATCCCCTGAGGATCCTGAGGTTATATAACCCTGAAGTTATAAGATTTTCATAGATGATCCCAGTCATGCCTTCATGTGGAGAGCAACCTGTGAGGGTCCTAGGCAGGTTTGGGTGCCGTCTTCCAAGGCACACATTGGAATCATGGGTGGTCCATCAGAACGAGGTACTGGAGAGCCTTGGAAAACTAGATCCTTAGACTTTAGAGGAGTCAGAATGAGGGGTGGGGCATCTTATAGCAATCTTAGTAATAGCTCCTTGTAATGTGCTTATGTTGATGTGGCAAGATGTATTTTCAAGGCCTTCACACGTTGTACCACTCTATTCTCAGAGACTGGATCTCTGTCCAGTTCCATCCCCAACCTTCCATCATGATCTCCCCTGACCCCTTTCCCACAGTCACCACTCACCAACCTAGCTCTTCATTTTTCTCATTATTTTTCTGTAATTGCCAAAATTTACGAACACTAGAGTACCAAGCAACAATTCCCTCTTCCCCCATCCTGTGGTAATCTCTGATCTACTTTCTAGCTCTACGAATTTGCTATTTCTAAATACCTCATTTAATTAAAATCAGACAATAGTTGTGCTATGTGCCTGGCTTATTTCACCCAGCCTAATGTTTTCAAGGTTCATCCATGCTGCAGCATGACTCAGAACTTCAGTCCTTCCTGTGGTCAGATAACATCCCCTTGTATGTATGTACCACATTTTGTTTATTCATTCATTCGTGTGGACACCTGCCAGCCACTGTGACTAATGCCGCTATGAACATTGACGATGGGTATACAATCTGTTTCAGTCTCAGACGTGGAGCCTCCAGAACTATGACAGAATAAATTTCTGTTGTTTTAAGCCACCCAGTTGCAAAATCTTTGGGTATATGTCCAGGACTGGAATTACCAAGTCGTGTAGTAATTCTATACTTTTTTTTTTAAATACAGCATCCTTTCTTTTTATTTATTAATTTATTTATTTTTAATTTCTCTCCCCTTTCCCCTCCCACCCCGGTTGTCTGTTCTCTGTGTCTATTTTGCTTCATCTTCGCTTCTGTTGTTGTCAGCGGCATGGGAATCTGTGTTCCTTTTTGTTGCGTCATCTTGTTGTGTCAGCTCTCCGTGTATGCGGCACCATTCCTGGGCAGGCTGCCCTTTCTTTCATGCTGGGCGGCTCTCCTTACGGGGTGCAATCCTTGCGTGTGGGACTCCCCTATGCGGGGGATACCCCTGCGTGGAACAGCACTCCTTGTGCACATAAGCACTGCGCATGGGCCAGCTCCACACGGGTCAGGGAGGCCCGGGGTTTGAACCATGGACCTCCCATGTGGTAGGCGGACACCCTAACCACTGGGCCAAGTCCGCCGCCTCTATACTTTTTTAAAACCTTTCATACTGCTGTCCATAATGCCTTCCTCATTTTATCTTCCCATCTTTGTTTTCTTAAACCTGCTCCCATTAGCAGAGCCTTGGACAACCCCCTCCTCATAATGACTCTTGCTGGTAACAGAGTTCAGGACGAGCTTCAGAAGCTGAGATGGCCATGACCTCATGTTCCGTTCTCTCATCACTGCTAGCTGGCAGCTGCCTGGGTTTTGAGCCACTGCCCTGACCTTGGTAATCTGTGTACTCCCCAGTTTTTTTGTGTTTTCTGTTTGTTTGCTTGCTTGCTTGCTTGTTCACCACGTGGCTTGCCTCACACGGCTCCTAAACATCCGCTCTCCTCCTCTGTCCCTCGGCTCTGCCTCCAGCCCACCGCACCCCATTACCGCCACTGCCGTCACAACTGCCCCAGATTCCTGGGGCTGCTGTAACAAAGCACTACCAATTGGGTGGCTTAAAGCAACAGAAACAGATTCTCACAGTTCTGGAAGTGAAAGTCTGCCCCAGGCTCCCCGTAAAGCATCGTCCCGGGGCTATCCCTCGCTCGTGTGGTTGCTGGCCCTCCTGGGCCTTCCATGGCCTGCATCCTGCCTCCACCTTCCCATGGACATCTTCCCTGGGTGCCTCCTCTGCGTGCATCCGCCCTTTCCTTTCTCTCATAAAGACGCAGTAGTTGGCGTGAGCCCCCACCCCACCCCCAATCCAGCATGACCTCAGCTTACATTGACTCCATTCCCAAAGACCCTATTTCCAAATAAGGTCCCATTCACAGGCACCTGAGTTTAGGACTTGAACATATCTTTTGGGGGACACAGTTCAACCCACTACAATTATCATCCCTATTTATCATGTGGCCCCCACTGAAGCCTGTGATCACTGGCCCCTCAGACGCCCTTGGCTACAGAGCACCTCTGGCTGTGCCTTGACCATGGCCTCCAGGCACTTGTCCCTCGGGACCCCTGGTGCCAGATCCCCCTGCTCCCAGCCTTGACTCAACTCCCCCAGCCCTGCCCCCATGTCCAGTCTGCACCTTCCACACAGCCCACCACTCAACATGGCCCCCATCTGCCTCCCCCTCCTCACCAAGCCCGTGAGCTAACAACCAGTGTGCCCCCTCTCACCGCTCAGGAGGGCCGGGGCCCGGGGGGTGATGGGCAGGGGGAGACAGTGGAACCACGGGCCGTTGCCTGTGAAGTCCATCTCTATCTCCCCACCTCCCGCTATTTAAGCAGTCAGAAGACAGGCTTTATTCACCATGTGTGTACACATATCAGAGGCACTAATGCCGCGCCTACTTATCCTCAGGAATTTGTTTCAAAGCTGCCTTTTGGAAACTCCTAAGTAGGATGTAATTCAGTGGATTTTATGTTCTGCTCACTGTCTGGCAAAGTCGTTTATTCCACAAACCCCTGGCATAGCCTAGAAAAGGCAGATGCATGACAAACGGGGCCTCTCTTTGCTGGGACACACCAACCTCGTCCCAGCCTAGGTTTGCAGAAGGGACTGCCTTGCCTAGACAGGGTCTGAGAAAAGTTCCTTAGCATCTAAACTTTTACATTCTCAACTTCAATAACTTGGGATGTTTGTAGGAAAGAAACAGTCTGTAAATGGCATTTAAAAACAAATTGGATTTTCTTCCCCCAGCTGATACAGCTCTCGTTCGGCTTGCCAGAGGACGTAGTTGACTTCTCGTCTGAAGCAGCCATTTGTCATGTGTCAGAGGATCTGAAATAAAATTCCTTTGTGTACAATGGTCTAATAAAGAGGTCCTTAATGCTAATAATTTACCTCTAAATGCCGTTTACACATTATTTCTCTCACACCTTCAATCTAAGGTATCAAAGCTGAAAGATGTAGGAGGATTTTCTGAAGATCCTAAATATGTGTTCTGGAATAACATTTACATTGAACACCCTCCTCCTCTATATTCGAGGCCAGTGACTCTGCTGGTAGGTGTTAGTGTCTATCAGGAGAGCCACCTGCTCAACAGACAGGAAGCTTAACTCCTTGGCGCCCAAGAAGGGGGAGGGCAGGAGGACGGGTTTGCAACAGCAGAGGGTAGAGCACCCAGAAGGGGCCCTTGTACATTTAACATTGCACCAATATTTATCGAAGGGCTGGATGTGCCAAGGCTATCTGCTCGGCAGGGGGGGCCACAGACCAAACCCAAAAGCTTCTTCACCTTCAAGACCCCTCTGGAATGTGGCACAAATAAATGAATCGACAGACACAGTCAACCGTATAAACCAGGTTTATACGCGCCTGCCCAGAGCCTCCCCATGCCCAGCACGCGTGGCCACTCTCTCCCTTGCCCCCCCCCTTTGCCCCCAGGGCACATTTCCTTTACAGCCCTCATCACTGTCACCTGGGCAGGTCCACCATAGACAGCAATTCAAGGTCAAGGAGTCGTCATTTCAGGGCCTAGCACAGTGCTTGTCCCGTCATTGCTGAATAAACAAAACACGCCATCCCTGCTCTCAGGCTGCTCACAGTCTAGCACCGGAGGCAGAAGCCAATGAAGGGTGGCGGGGTGGCGAGCCCTGCGTCCCCTCCCCTCCGCTGAGGGAGCTGCGGTACTACGTGACCCCTTCAACAGCCAAGGTTTACTTCTCACCCCCGTCCACGCCCACGGAAGCTGGCCGCCACCTCCCCTCCGAGCCCACGGCACTTCAGAACCGAGGCCGAAGGAGCAGCCGCCAGCGGGCGAACGCTGATCCGGCGGCAGTCACCGGGATTGGGAAGGGACGGCTGTGGCCGGAATGAAGGAGGCAGGCGCAGTCACAGACCCTTTGGAAGACGTCAAGGGGGGCTGCGGTCGCGCCCCCAGGTGACCGCACCAGCCTATGCTAGAGACGTCAGTCACCGTCACGCCTTCTCAGCCAAGGGAAACCGACCCGGCAGGCGTGGGGCTCCCGGTCTCACCTGCCTGGCCCAGAGTCGTGGGAGGGGCCGCGACCTCCTCAGGCTCCGTGGGAGGAGACGACCCCCTTTCTTACAGTTTTGGAGCAAGGGATGGTGAGAGACTGGGTGAGGCAGAAGATGGAGTCGAGCCAGAACCACGGAAGCCGACGTTAGGAGGAAGACTGGGTGGGTTGAAGACGACGAGCAGACTGGCAGAGAGGAAGGGGAATGCTGGAGAATTGCTTCTGCCCGCGCCTGGACGGAGTTCCACTCCCAGCCCAGGCCGGAAGGGACTCGGCAAGGGCCTTTCGCTTCTAAGTGCGTCTCTGTTCCTTACAACCAAGAGTCTGGCTTCAACACACCCACAGTGTGAGGCTGTTGGCACGAGCCCCAGTCGGAGGTGTGAGTTGACATGTGACCTTGGCAAGAAAGACGGGGAAGGACCTTTAATAGAAGAATGGAAAATTTTAAATATATACAAAATACAATGGTGCCCTTTCTAAAACTCTGAAGATATGTAAATTAGGAACATTAAAATAGTCCATTGAATTTTTCCTAATAAAGTAACCACTTCATACATATATTTATAGTATATTTGTCAAAATGAAAATCTGAGGATGTGAGTAGACATTTAAATGTGACTGTATCTCCCCAATCATAACTTATTTTTCCATTTTCTTGTTACTGTAATTAGATCCCTTTTTAGTTCCTATTGTTGTTTATTTATTTTGGTTTTCTATGAATCTTGGTAAAGGGTTGGCTCCTTCAGCAGTCTTTAAAAAATAAAAACAGCTTTTGGTTTTATTAACTTCATCTTCTGTTTTCTGTTGAATTCATTTGAATTTTCGTCTTTATTAATTCTGTTTATTGACTTTGGTTTTACATTGTTGTTTTTTGTTTGTTTATTTTGTTTTTTTAATTTATTTCTCTACCCTTCCTCCCCTTTGTCTGCTGTCCATGTCCATTCACTGTGTGTTCTTCTATGTCCACTTGCATTCTTGTCATGCAGCTCTGGGAAACTGTCGCTTTTTTTGTTGCGCCATCTTGCTGCACCAGTTCTCTGTGTATGCAGTGTCGCTCGTAGGTGGCTGTGCTTTTTTCATGTGGGGTGGCTCTCATGTGTGGGGTGCACACTCTTTGTGTGGGGGGCACCCTACGTGGGGGGCACCCCTGCATGGCATGGCACTCCTTGCACACGGCAAACACTGGGTGTGGGCCAGCTCACCACATGGGTGAGGAGGCCCTGGGTACCGAATCTTGGACCTCCCATGTGGTAGGCAGACCCTCTATCAGTTGAGCCACAATCGCTTCCTTTATATTGTTGTTTTAATCTAATTTCTTAGTTGAAATCTTGGGCTGTTTTCAGACTTAGTGTTTTCTAATTAATGGATCTAAGGCTCTAAATTATCTTCTGAATACCCACACACTACATGTTTTGATATATTTTATTCTTGTATTTATTCTCACAACATGTAATTTCTATTTTATTGATCCTTTAATTTGATAATTACTTAGATAAGTATATTATTTAAATTCCAGGTACATCAATTTTATTTTTGCTATCATTTTGTTGATAATTTCTAATTTTATTGCATTATGGTTAGTGAATGTGATATGTAGGTAGGATGGTGATATTTAAGAATGTATTGAGGGAAACGGACTTTGGCCCAGTGGTTAGGGCGTCCGTCTACCATATGGGAGGTCCGCGGTTCAAACCCCGGGCCTCCTTGACCCGTGTGGAGCTGGCCATGCGCAGTGCTGATGCGCGCAAGGAGTGCCGTGCCACGCAAGGGTGTCCCCCGCGTGGGGGAGCCCCACACGCAAGGAGTGCGCCCGTGAGGAAAGCCGCCCAGCGTGAAAAGAAAGAGCAGCCTGCCCAGGAATGGCGCCACCCACACTTCCCGTGCCGCTGACGACAACAGAAGCGGACAAAGGAACAAGACGCAGCAAAGAGACACCAAGAACAGACAACCAGGGGAGGAGGGGAATTAAATAAAATAAATAAATCTTTAAAAAAAAAAAAATAAATAAAAAGAATGTATTGATATACTACTTGGGACTTAATACATGGGCAATCATGTGAATATTCCATACGTGTCTGAAAGCTCTATTTGTTCAGTAGATACCATACATATTACATATCATCAACCATATTAATTGTTATTTGCATTCTCTATATCCTTACTTGATTATTATCTTGTTGATCCACCATTCTCTGAGAAAAGTAAAAGTCTCAAACAATGATAATTGTATTTATGTATTTCTCCCAGGGGTACTATCGATTTTTGCTCTATATTTTTTGAAGTTGTTATGTTCATAATAGTTCATATTTTTATATACCATCTTAAAAGAGTTCCTTTTACAACATGAAATATCCCTCTTTCTTTTATTTGCTATTAATATTGTTTTACCTGTTTTCATTTTATCAGCCTTCCTCAATATGTCTTTCTAGCCTTCCTTTTATTTTACACTTTTTCTATTTGTTTTAGATGTGTATACAGTTAGCAAATTGTATGAAGCTGGATTTTCAAAAATCCAATTTGAAAAGAAATGAACTCATTCACAATTATTGTGACTGCTAATACGTTTAGAGTTAGTCTAACAATGTTGTGTGTATATGTCTCCATGAGTTTCTCATGCCATCTGATTCTTTGGTTTTTACCCATTTTGAGCATTTTGATAATTTGCTTGAGCTGTCTTCATTCAATTCAATTTTTTATAATATTTTAAAGGTTATACCCTCTAGTTCTAATTTCTAGTTAACTACCCTTAAAATTTTGGCAGCAATATTTTGCATTTCTATAACTATACTTAAAACAATCAGTATCTACATTCACCTCTTGATCTAAAAACAATTTGTCCCGACTCCCATCATCTCTGCCCTGCTCTCTCCCATTTTATAATATCTGTAATTTTTGCTCTGGGTCATTTTTATTTTTTAAATACTTTCAAAACAACCATTTTTACTACTTTCTTTTTTTGCTCCATTGTGTTTTCCCTCTAAATTCTTTTTGATATTTGATGGCTTATAAGATGATCGCTGTATAAGGACCATTTCCATTTTACTCAGAACTATTTTAGAGTTAAGAATTATATGCTTTTATCATATATGCATTAGAATGATTTGAAAATGGTTCAAAAGTGATTTCGCGAAGGTAAACATGCTTTTGTCCATATTATCATTTAGAATTAAGCTTGACTTTATTTAAGAAAAAGTCCATAAATTGTAGCTTTAAAAGATAAAACTGTATTCTTCCTCCCTAAGTAAAAGAAAGCCCAGGGCCAGTGTACACAAAGCTAGTGTGGCTGGGCATGGTGTCAGGTTCCTTCTATCTCTTTGCTTCACAAAACATGGCTTCTGTTCCCAAGGTCACCTCATGGTTCATTATGGCTGCTGTGACTCCAGTCATTACATCTACATCCAGGCAGAAGAAAGGAGTCAAGAAGAAGAAGAAGGAGACTTTGCAGAATACAATTGTTCTACTTATATTTATAGCCCATACCTAATTGTAAAAGAGAATAAGAAATGATATTTCACTAACTGGGTGTCTATATTAGGGCACATCATAGTGAAATTTCAGAACAGCAACAATCACTAGAAAATCCTAAAAACTCCCAAAGGGCAGGAAAAGAGCACATTAAAAATAAAAGGTCATATTCACATGATTCAGAATCACATTATCTGTAACAATATTGGAAGCTCACAGACAGCAGAGCAATACCTTCAAAATTCTGTGGGAAACTGATGATGCAACTGGAAAATGACCTTATACGGAAGGTTCAATGCGGATCAGCAGAATATCCATGTCTACATAAAATACCATGACTTTAAAATGCTGTTTGACCTAAAGTAAGGGGGAAATGGAAAGGAGAAATGAGTTTATATGGCTACGAGTTTCTAAAAAAGAGTCTGGAGGCTGGCAGAAGGTTTGCCCTCATGCACAACTGAGCAGAGTCAGAGAGACAGATAAAGCAGATACAACCCCCAGATATTGGTTCCTTTGAGGGCTAAAGAGACCCATGGGAGTTATGGTCATGGCCGATGGGGTTAACTACCAGGGCAGATGGCCCCTCTTTGGAAATGGTGTTTATGTGTGATGAATCTGGACTCAGATGGGATCTCCCTTCATAAGACTTTCATGCTAATGTGCTGGAGGTGCAGTTAATGTTGGGGTTTAAGATATATTTAGGGGATTTGAATCTCTGGACTGACAATGTGATAGCCAGATCCTGAGCCTCAACAGACTCCAGCACCTACAATCTGATTTATTGGACTTACCACACTCAGCTAAGATGGAGGTGAAGAAGGACAACCACCACACCATGGAGCCTAGAGTGATTACAACTGAAAATGGGAGGATTGCATCCAGCATCCAGGTGGAATCTGAGCCTCCTCTTGACATAAAGGTGCAATGGACACAACCAATCCAGTGTCCACATAGAAGAGGTGGCATTGGATTGGGAAAAGTGGACATAATGGACAAAGGGTATGGGGAAAGGCAGGAAGAGATGAGAGGTGGAGGCATCTTCGGGACATGGAGCTGCCCTGGATGGTGCTTCAGAGGTAATCACCGGACATTGTAAATCCTCACAGGGCCTACATGATGGAATAGAGGAGAGTATGGGCCATGATGTGAACCAATGTATATGAGGTGCAGAGGTGCCCAAAGATGTACTTACCAAATCCAATGGATGTGTCATGATGATGGGAACGAGTGTTGTTGGGGGGGGGGAGAGGGGGGGTGGGGGGGTGGGGTTGAATGGGACCTCACATATATATTTTTAATGTAATATTATTACAAAGTCAATAAAAAATAAAAAAATTAAAAAAAAAAAAAAAAAAATTCTGTGGGAAGATGGCAGAGTAGGAAACTCCAGAAATCAGTCCCTGGCAGGAGCTGTGTAACAACTATTTTGAAACTCTGGAGTCTAGTGGAATACTCTGCAGTATCCAGGAAGAAGGAGGAAATGGTTAATAAAATGTAGTAAATATGAGTGAATTTCACCGTCCCTGCAGTGGCTACAGTCCCCCATCCCACAGCCTCATAGCAGGCAGCAGTGGGGACTACAGCTAGGGCTCCTGGAACAGCTTGCTGGTGCCAGGTTGGGACATAAAGACCTAGCCTTCCAAACTCCTGGGATATGCTGACTGGCCACTGATCACTCACTGCTTTTGATTAGCTACTTCAGATCACAGGCACTCTGAGGGCAGCCATTGTTCCAACAATGGCTGGTGCAAAGGCACCAGGGGAATTGTAAAGACAGTGACCTTCCTCAAAACTACAGATGCATCCACTGCATCAACCAGACAAGTGCTGAATCAAGAAAACACAGCTTCAAAAGCCATAGAAATGGAGCAGATACAGCTCGAGTGGTCAAGCACCTGCTTCCCACGTACTAAGTCCTGGGTTCAATCTCAGGTACCTCCTAAAAACAAAACAAAACAAACAAACAAAGGGAAAAACCAACTCTCAATGGGGACTGGATGGAGCTCAGGGGCTGAGCACCTGCCTCCCATGTGAAGCCTGCTCGTAAGATAGGGAATCAATAGATAGATCTAGAACCTGGCAGAGAGTCCACATGGACATCGATAACCCCAAGATGGCACCGGAAGACCCTCCCCAAGATTCTGCCATTCAGAACAAAGACTTCTTCTGGAAGCCAGGAGAAGCCCCAGATATTCCCCAAGGATTTTATCATTGGGCCCTCATGGGGGATTGATGGGTGGGGTAATCAATCAAAACAGAAAACAGCTATAACTCCTCCTGTGCCGTTAGCAAAGGAGTGGAATAATTAACAGTTTTAAAAGCCAGGTGCAAGGCCTGAATGAGCACTTTCACTCTCTCGCCTCTGGACCCTGACTCTGGCTGCTTTCTCCCCCACTTGGATCACCACGCAAGTAAAACTTGACATTTATAATCTAAAATGGGGAATTGTGGTCAGCCCACTTGACCACTTCTCAGCCCCTTCCTCTCTACCTGTGACCCCTGATCTGTTATTTTCTCCCATTTCTCGTCCCTCCCTGCCTGAATAATTTACTGGCCTAACTCACTCAGTGTGCTCTTGAAATTTATTTCTGGGAAGCAGGTGTGGCTCAACAGATAGAGCATCTGCCTACCATACAGGAGGTCCAAGGGTTCGATAGCCAGGGCCTCCTGGCTCATGGGGTGAGCTGGCCCACACGCAGTGCTGCTGTGCACAAGGAGTGCTGGTCCCCATAGGGATGCCCCCATGTAAGGGTGTCTCTCACACAGGGAGTGGCCCTCGTGCAAGGAGAGCTGCCCTGTGCAAAACCACAGTCTTGCCCAGGAGTGGTGCTGCACACACAGAGAGCTGATATATCAAGATGACGCAACAGAAAGAGACGCTGATCCCCAGTGCCGCCTGATGAGAATACAAGCAGACACAGAAGAACACACAGTGAATGGACACAAGGGCAGATTGGGGGGGAGGGGTGGAATAAATAAATAAATCTGAAAAAAAAAAAAGAAATTCAATTCAGAGTCAAGAACCTAGACAAAATCCAGTAACACATGTACAAGGTCCTGGGTTCGTTCCCCAGTACCTTAGCCATAGAAGAAGCTGTGGAGCCCTTGCTGGCCCCTTCCCCACTCCCTCCACAGTGTGGGGTAGAGCCAGCTTTCGCTTCCATTGTGGGTCCCTGGTCCTGTTCCAGAGGAGGCAGAGTGGCCTCTCTGTGCATACTAGAGTGTATGTATGCCAGTGCCCATCTATTGGATAGGAATCTGAGAAACTGAGCCTGGAACATGTCTCAGGCTCACCCTCCCAGAGTTTGTCCTAAGGGCAGATAAGCAGCTTGCAGACAGCTGGGACAGTGTAAGAAAAAATTAAGTTGAAACAGCCTGGGGCAAAGGACCACCTGCATTAAGTCACACAGGAGAGCACCCAGGAGGGGATGAAAGTCTATTTCAAAGGGAATAGAGAGGATATTCACTTGAATGACTTTAAAATGTAAATAGCACAATCCCTAAGGCCACTAGCAAATAAAAGCTGAGGAAATGAAGAAGGTTCTACAGTTCCACATAGGGCAGATAAGACAGAGAGGATCCTCCACTTCACATTTGCCTTGGGTGATCTTCTTGACAGAAGAGTTAAGCTCTGAAAGAGACCACCAACCAAAAACAGAGCCAATTTGTGAAAAGAGTGAAAGGTGCTTTTATTTTGGTTTATTTTGATCAGCTCCTGGCATTCAAAAAAATCTCTGTCACATCACTAGATATATGCAAACTTAAGGAACAGACAGTACAGTGACTAAATCCCAGAGCTAACACTTTAAAATATTAATATGACTATTTCATTTTCCTATTAATTGAATTTGGCAATATATTAGACTTCATTTTTTAAGAAGTTTCGGATCACAGAGGGTTTCAACTGTGGCAAGGGAGGAGCACTGATGGGGGCATCATTGATGGGGGATGCATGGATGGGAGGGAGTTTTCCAGGACATGCATATAGAGCATATAGATATGTTTGGATGTTCACTAGTATTGACATAGAGGGTAGAGTATCACACGACAACTGAGGGAGTGCTGAGTTCCCACTCCGGGAAACTCTTTCACACTCCCCAATGGAGCAGCAACAATCCCCCAAGCACAAGGGCAAAGACCAGAGAAGAAGGATGGACCAATGATGGGCCCTTGATAATGATGACTATGCTTATGAGCCCGTGTGCTTGAAATTTCAACTAGGCCTAGAGCTGTAGGGTGCCTATGAGTTACCTCCTGAGAACCTCCATGTTGCTCAAATGTGGCCACTCTCTAAGCCAAACTCAGCATGTAAATGCATTACCTTTCCCCCAGCATGGGACATGACTCCCATGGATGAGCCTCCCTGGTGCCAAGGGATTACTGCTGAGCACCAGCTGGTGATGCAACTAGAAAAAGACTTTGAATGAAAGGGGGAAATGGTAAAGACAAATGAGTTTATATGGCTAAGAGACTTCAAAATGAGTCAGGAGGTCATCAGAGGGGTTGTACTTACACACATCTCAGTAGGATCTCAGAGACAGCCAAGTGGATACAACAACAGGTAGTGGTGCTTCTGAGGGCTACGGAGACACCCAGGTCCGATGGTCATGACAGATGGTTCTGGAGTTCAGTGCCTTGCCAGTGGGCCCTACTTTGGAATTTGTGCTCCTGAGTATAATGGACTTGGACTTAGATGTGACCACTCTACACATGCCTCTTCTGTCACTTTTACTGAACCTGTGGTTGGCACTGGGGTTTGTGTATGCTCAGGAGACTTGAATCTCTGAACTGTCCATGTGCCAGCTGGGCCCTGAGCCTCAGCAGAGTTGCAACACCTACTCTCTGGTTTGTTGGACTTACCCAGGTCAGCTAATAGGGAGGTGATGATGGTCAGCCACCACACCAGGGGACCAAGAGAGTCTACAACTGCAAGCAGGAGAATTCCATTCATCAGCCATGTGGGATCTAAGCTGCCTCTTGATTTAAAGGTGGCATAGACATTGCCATCCAGGGTCCTCAGGATAGAGGAATAAAATATGGATTAGGGTGGACTTACTGGTATTCTACTACAGAATTATTGTGACTCTAGCAATGGAAGAAACTGTATCATTGATGTAGAGACAGTGGTCACAGGAGGTGCTGAAGGCAAGGAGAGGGAAAAAAAGGTGTGATATTGAGGCATTTTTGGGACTTGGTGTTTTCCTGAATGATATTGCAGGGACAGATGTAAGATATTATATATTCTGCCATAACCCACTGAATGAACTGGAAAAGAGTGTAAACTACAACATAAACTATAATCCATGCTGTGTAGTATTATGCTCCAAAACGTACTCATTAAATGCAATGAATGTGCCACACTAATGAAAAAAGTTGTTGATGTGGGAGGAGTGGGGGGTGTGGGGAGTGGGGCATATGGGAACCTCTTATTTTTTTTATTATAATACTTTGTGTGATTCATGTATCTTTTTAAAAGATAACTTAAAAAGACATAAAATTTAAAAATATTATTATGCACAGTGTGCAACACAAGATTACAAGACAAACCAAGTAACAGGAAATAATGTCCCATCCAAAAGAACAAGATAAAAATCTGAAACTATCAACTAAGAGGACCAGACTTTGGACTTAACAAAGACTTCAAAAAAATCTTGCTTGGTATGCTCAAGGAGATAAAGGAAAGCATGCAGGAATAACTAAAGGATATCAGGAAAACAATGAAAGAGGATTAATGGAAATCTCTTTGAGACTTTCAATGGGAACCAAACCCAGAAATACTGGAATTGAAGAACACATTAACTGAAATGAAAAATTCCCTAAAAGATTTCAACAGCAGATTGGAGGTGGAGAAGAAAGAATCAGTGATCTCAAAGACAATTGAAATGATTCAGGCTGAGGAACACAAAGAAAAAAGAATTAAACAGAGAAACAGAGGAAACAGAGCCTAAAAGTCTTGTGAAATACCATCAAGCATACCATATATGCAGTATGGGAATCCCTGAAGGAGAAAAAGAGAGAAAGAGGCAGAAGGAATATTCAAAGAAATAATGGCAGAAAACTTTCCAAATTTAATGAAAGACATGAATATGCACATCCAAGAAGCCCAACAAACCTCAAACACAATAAACTCAAAGAGAACCATGCCCAGACACATAGTAATCTAATGGTCCAGTGCCAAGGACAAAGAAAGAGTACTGAAAGCTGTGGAGAAAAGCAGAATTATGTTAAAGGAAATCCTGAAAAGATTAAATGCTTATTTCTCACCAGAAACTATGGGAGCAAGAAGGCAAAGGTACAAATATTTAAAGTGCTGAAAGAAAACAATTGCCAACCAAAAATTATATATCTAGCAAGATTTTCTTTCATAATTGAGAGAGAGATTAAGAAATTCACAGTTAAAATCTGAGGGAATTCATCACCACTAGACCTGCCCTTCAAACTGAAAGGAAAGGACACCAACAATGGATCAAATAACAAAGAAATAAAGGTCTATAATAAAGGTAACCATACAAGTAATTATAAATGCCAGTAGTATTGTTATAATTTTTCATATGTATCTCCACTTGCTATATCTTATAGGTTCTAAAATTCAAATGCATAAAGAAGTTAATGATAGGGGAGTGGGTGCAGCTCAGTGGTTGAGCACCTGCTTCCCACATATGACCTTCCGGGTTCAATTCCTGGTACCTCCTCAAAAAAAAAAAAGTAATGATAAATCTATAGTTTGGGACATGTAATGTAAAAAGATAACTTATAACAAGGACAAAAAATGTGCTGGGACAGAGGACTATAGGAACAGTCTATATATATGCTATTGAAGTTAAGGTTGCATCAAACCATATTATTGCTATAGTTGTAGGATGTTAAATTTTAACCTCATGGTAACCACAAAGAAAATATATAAAAATATGTTCAGAAAGCAAAGATAATGGGCTCAAAATTTTACAATACAAAAAACAGTCAAACAAATATGCCAAATAAATATAAAAATATTTAACAGAAGAATTAAGGGTCAAAAAAGGTATAAGACTTACAAAGACAAAACAGAAAAAATAAAATAAATGTAAATGGATCAAGTTCTCCAGGTGAAAGGCAAAGGTGGGCAGAGTGGATGAACAAACATGAACCAACTATATGTGGTTTATAAGAGACTCACCTTAAACTTAAACACACAAGTAGGTTGAAAGTGAAAGGATAGTAAAAATATACTATGCAAGTAGTAACCAAAAGAGAGCTGGAATAGCTATACTAATATCAAATGAAATAGACTTTAAGTCAAAAACTGTTACAAGGGACAGAGAAAGTCATTATATACTGACAAAGAGGTCATTTTGAACAAGAAGCCATAACAATTATAAATATATGCATTCAAGAGCAGAATCCCAAAATATATGAAGTAAATATTGACTAATTTGAAGGGAAGAATAGATAGTTCCATATTAATAGTAGGAGACTTCAATATACCACTTTCAATAATGGATAAAACATCTAGACAGAAGATCAGTAAGAAAATAGAAGACATAAATGATACTCTAAACCAACTCAATCTTACAGACATATTTAGGACACTTCACCCAACAGCAAAGAAAACACATTCTTCTCTAGTGCACATGGATCATTCTACAGGACAGATCATATATTAGGTCACAAAACTGGTCTCAATAAATTCAAAAACATTGACATCATGCCATTTATCTTCTCCAGCCACAATGGGATGAAACTAGAAATTCAGTAACAGAGGGAGAAATGGAAATTCCCAAATATGTAGAATTTAAACAATGTACTCTTTAACAACCAATGGTCACAGAAGATATCACAAAGGAAATTAAGAAATATCTTAAGGTTAATGAAAATAAAAACACAACATACTAAAACTTATGGGATGCAGCAAAGGCAGTACTGACAGGAAAAATTATAGCTCTAAATGTTTACATTAAAAAAGAAGAGTAGAGAAGCAGATGTGGCTGAAGCAATTGGGCTTCCATCTACCACATAGGAGGTCCCAGGTTCAGTTTTAGTGACTCCTGGAGAAGGCCAGCTGGCACCACAGGCAGGCATGGCAAGTTGATGCAACAAAGAGACACAAAGAGGAAAGACAACGAGAGACACAACAAAGCAGGCAACTGAGATGGCTCTCTCCCACATGGGAGGTCCAAGGTTTTGTTCCCAGTGCCTCTTAAAGAGGAGATGAGCAGACACAAAGAGCACATAACAAATGGACACAGAGAGCAGACAGTGACTGCAGACAATGAGGAGAGGACAGGGAATAAATAAATAAAATAAATCTTAAAAAAAAAGAAGACCTCAAATCAGATACCTAACCTCAAGACTGGAAGAACCAGAAAAAGAAGAGCAAACGAAACCCAAAGCAAACAAAAGGAAGGAAATAACATATTAGAATGGAGACAAATGAAAGAGAGAATTTAAAAGAATAGAATCAACCAGACCAAAAGTTGGTTCTTTGAAAAGATAAATCGACAAACAATTAGACTAACAAAGAAAAAAAAGAGGACAAGAATAACTAAAATCAAAAATGAAAAGGGGGACATTACTGCCAACCCCACTGAAATAAAAAGGTCTATAAGAGGATTCAATGAACAACTATACATCAACAAATTAGATAACCTAGATGAAATGGACAAATTCCTGGAAACATACAAACTACCTATACTGACTCAAGAAGAAATAAAAGATCTCAACAGAACAATAACTAGTGAAGAAATTAAATCAGTAATCAAAAACCTTCTAAAAAAGAAAAGCCTAGGACTAGATGGCGTCACTGGAGAATTGATCAAATAGTCCAAGAATTAGTACCAATCCTGCTCAACTTTTCCAGAAAATTGAAGAGGCACTTCCTAACTCCTTCGATGAGGCTAATATCACCTTCATACCAAAACCAAATAAATATAACACAAGAATAGAAAATTACAGACCAATATCCCTTTTGAATGTGATGCAAAAATCCTGAAGAAAATACTAGCAAACCAAGTCCAACAACACATTAAAAGAATTATGCACCATGATCGAGTGGGATTTATCCTAAGTATGAAAGGGTGGTTCAATCTAAGAAAATAAATTAATAAAACATACCGCATTAACAGAATGAAGAGAGAAAAAAAAAACATGGTTATCTTAATTGATGCAGAAAAGGCATTTGACAAAATCCAGCACCCTTCTTGATAAAAAAGTCTTTAAAAACTAAAAAAAGAAGGAAATGTCCTCAATATATATGGCATATATGAAGGGCATCTATGAAAAACCCACAACTAACATCATGCTCAATCCTGAAAGACTGAAAGCTTTCCTTTAAAGTTCAGGAACAAGACAAGAGTACTCACTGTCACCACTGTTATTTAACATTATACTGAAAGTTATAGCTAAAGCAATTAGGCAAAAGAAAGAAATAAAAGACATCCAAATTAGAGAGGAAGAAGTGAAACTCCCTCTATTTGCAGATTACAAAATTCTATATACAGAAAATCCTGAAAAGTCCACAACAAAGCTACTAGAACCCATAAATGAATTTAGCAAAGTGGTAGGGTACATGCAAAAATCAGTACTGTTTATATACACTAGTAATGAACAATCTGAAAAAGAAATCAAGAAAACAATTCCATTTACAATAGCAAATAAAAGATTTAAATATCTAGGAATAAATTTAACAAAGGCTATAAAAGGACTTGTACACAGAAAACCATGAAAATGCTGAAATAAATCAAAGAAGACTTAAATGGAAGGATATTCTGTGTCCACGCACTGAAAGACTAAATATTAAGAGTTGCTTCTACCCAAAGAAATTTACAGATTCAATACCATCCCAATCAAAATTCCAACATCCTTCTTTACAGAAATGGAAAATCCAATCATCAAAGAGGAAGGGGCCCCAAATAGCCAGCACTATCTTGAAAAAGAAGAGTGAAGTTGGAGGCCTCACATTTCCCCATATTAAAACTTATGCATAGCCACAGTAATCAAACAGGATGGTCCTGGCACCAGGATAGACATATAGACCAATGGAATTGAAACTCAGAAATCAACTCCCACGTTTATAGCCAACGGATGATTTACAAGGTGCCAAGGCCATGCAATTTGGAAAGAATAGTCTTTTCAACAAATTGTGCTGGGAAAAATGGATGTCCACATGCAAAAGTATGAAGGTGGACCCCTACCTCACACTATCTACAAAAATCAATTCAAAATGGATCAATGACCTAAATAAAAGAACCAGAGCTATAAAACTCCTAGAAGAAAACATAGGGAAGCATCTTCAGGACATTTGTGTTAGGCAATGGTTTCTTGGACTTTACACCCAAAGCACAAGCAACAAAAGAAAAAATAGATAAACGGGCCCTCATCAAAATTTTTAAATTTTGCATGTCAAAGGTCTTTATCATGAAAGTGAAAAGACAGCCTAATTAATGAGAGAAAACATTTGGAAGCCACACATCTGATAAAGGTTTAATATCCAGAATAAAAAAGAAATCCCACAACTCAACAACAAAAAGACAACCAAATTTTAAAATGAGCAAGAGATGAATAGATATTTCTCCAAAAACACAAAAATGGCCAAAAAATACCTGAAAAGGTGCTCAACATCTTGAGCCATTAGGGAAATGCAACCCAAGGCCACAACGAGACACCATTTTACACCAACTAGAATGGGTACTATTTTTAAAAATGGAAAATTACAAGTGTTGGAGAGGATATAGAGAAAGAAGAACCCTCTTAAAATACCTAAGCTTCCAAAACACAGTGAATCCTAATGTAAGCCATGGACGACAGTTAATAGTGCAACTGTAAAAATGTGCTCTCATCAATTTTAACAAATACACCACACATGTTAATAACAGGATCATATATGAAAACTCTATTTTATGCATTATTTTTTCTGTAAACCTACAACTTCTCTAGTAAAAAAATTAAAAATAAATAATACATTTCTGTGGGTAGTGGTATCCAACATAGAATTCTATATGCAAGCAATTCATCAATTAAGCTTGAGGGTTTTTCACCTTTCCCAGGAAGATGCTGGAGGATGTGGTCCACAAAAATGAGAAAGTCATATGGTCCAGGAAATAGGAATCCAAACCAGAAAAGAGGTGAAAAAAACCCAGGATGACAACGAAGAGAATAGTTAATACATTTGAACACATTGAGAAGAGGTTTACAATTCTGTGGGAAAATTTGGGATGCACTAGTAAACTAAGCAAATAAAATTGAAGACAAGTATTAATTCCAAAGGGAGGAGAAAAAATCATAACCATAGCAACTGTATGGCTTAATTGTAAATAATATTTATATGGCCATAGGGATATAAACACTTAGTAGGGATTTTAACCAAAAATTGCTCTATTGATATAGCCACATTAGAGGAAAGGGAATGGCTAATTGTATACCTTTGATGGATAAGGAAATGGGTGTGGAAGGGAGCTTAGCCTTCATTTTCCATAGTTTAAAGTTAGCAGCTAATTCTTTTCTTTTTAATTTGTTTGTCTTTATTTTTTTTTAATGTTACATTCAAAAACTATGAGGTCCCCAAATATCTCCCCACCCGCCTCATCCCACTCCTCCCATAACAACAATCTCCTCCATCATCATGGGACATTCATTGCACTTGGTGACTACGTCTCTGAGCACTAGCAGCTAATTCTTAAAACTGAAAAATCAAGAAATAAGTAGATACATATGAGGAATATAGAAGAAGTAAAGAGCAGTTGAGCGTGATTGATTATGGAGTGAGAATTTAGGACGGAGAGAGATGAAGCAGCCTGCTCCTCTACATTATATACCTAGTAATATATTTTGTTTATATAAATGTATTAGTTTACCAAAAAATATAAGGCAAATATATAAATATATATAAAGCACTATATCAATGCCAGACAACTTGGGGTTACTTTTACTTTGTGGGTCAGGAGGTAATGGGGGAAGAAAGGGGTCTTATATACTAGCCATATACAATGATTCTTCAAAAGAAAGTTCAAAGCTGGTAAATATTCTGAGCCCTTATTTGTCTGATATAGCTTCATTTTAACCTCACACATGAATGATAATTTATGTTCAAAGCTATTTTCCCTCAGAGCTTTGAAAATATTGCTCCATTATTTTCTTGTACCCAATTTTGCCAACGAGTGTGATATGAATCCAATTCTCGCTATTCTTTTTCTTGTGATTCTTTTCATTTTTTTCCCTCTCTGGAGGTTTTTAGGATGTTCCCCTTATCGTTAGTATTCTTAAAAATCTCACTGTGATGTGTCTATGCTCATGAAGTCTTTTGTTGTTTTTAATTTTTCTGGCAATGAATGGGTCCTTCAATTCTGAGGACTTACATCTTTCTTCAGTTCTGGAAAGTTCTCTTCTATTAATCCCTTCTGTGTTTTCTTTCCTCCACTTTATCTATGTCATCCTATTGTTCCTCCTTTATTTATATGTCCTCCATGTTGATTCAACTTTCTATCTCTTACCTTTGCATCCTGGAGAAATTCTCACCTTAATCTTTTGGAAGGTGTTCTTTCTTCAACTGTGTTCATTTTGTAATTCAATCCATCAATATTGAGGCTTTTAAAAAAAGTTATCTCAAGCAACAAATTTTTGTTTCCATGACCTTTGCTTAATTCTTATTATGTAGATGCAAAGCCTCCGCATCTGTTTGAGGCTATTGATCTTTCTTATTCTAACGTCCTACTGCTTGAACTATCACCTCTGTGTCCTCAGGTGACTCCCCCCATTTGTTGAACTTGGTGCTTCTGCCTCATGATGTCAACTTTCCAAGGACGTTTGGTGATTCTCGCTTGTGCCATCCTCTCAGAGGCTGAGAACTTGGTGGACCATCGCTGCACCTGCTTAATCAGTATGCTTGGAAGGAAAAGGAGCGATTGGGTGCACTTTTACTCATTCCTATAGAGAGATGTGGCTAGTCCAGGGAACTCAGCCACTCATTCTCAGCATGAATAGCTGCCATTCCTCTAGGACTTTCCCGGTTTGGGGCACCTGTCCTCCCACGGGTGCCTCTCCCGGTCCCCAGCCCTGTGGGTACTCAGTGGCCTAAGGCGGGGCCTGGGAGAGGAGCCATTTGCTACTCTGCTGCCATAGGCCACCAATTGCTCTGTCCCCTGGTGACCTCTTCTCTCAGCATCTGCCCTCACTGCTGCTGAGCTGGTCCCACCTGCTTTCCATCTTTCCTCACAGGATAGGGTCCATGTCATTATCTTCAAGCACATGTAAACCCTTTGTAAAAAGGCTTTTCTGTATTCCTGGGGTTTTGCGTGGAGGGGAGTTGTAGCGTGTCCTCTGAACACCCTTGCCTTGCCTGGCACTTCTGCAACCCTGCCTTTTTCAACTCAGGAGAGGAGGCCTTGGACTAATGGCCCCTTCTGACACCTGCTGCTGGTCGTTGAGCCCAGGCCGGTCAGGCAATGTGCACAGCACTTCACTGCACCATCTTAATGCTCAGCGTGAGCCCCTCAGGATGATAGCATCATCCCCACTTAGCAGACGGGCAAACTAAGGCAGGTAGAGGTTACTCGCCTGTGAGCACAGCTAGTCAGTAGCAGAGGCAGAATTTGAATCCAGGTGTCCCTGACTCCAGCATATGGTCCCTCTGCTATTTTGCCTTAAATTACATTGCTTATATAGCATTCCATTCCTAGATATTAGTGCGGACATTTATTTAAGGAGATTAGCGTAGGGCAGTGGTTCTCAGCTGGGGGGTTTTAGTTAGTAATGTCTGGAGACGGGGGGGTAGGTAGAGGCCAAGGATACTGCCTAACCACCCTGCAGTACACAGGACTGTGCCCCACGACAGCGAAGTCTCTGGCTCCACAGTCAGCAGTGCTGAGGCGGGGACACGTGGTATAGAACATCTAAAGCCAACTCCAGGGAAGCGGATTTGGCTCAACAGATAGAGCGTCCACCTACCACATGGGAAGTCCAGGGTTCAAATCCAGGGCCTCCTGACCCATGTGATGAGCTGGCCCATGCGCAGTGCTGATGCGCACAAGGAGGGCTGTGCCACACAGCGGTGTCTCCCACGTAGGGGAGCCCCATGTGCAAAAAGTGTGCCCCGCAAGGAGAGCCGCCCCACACAAGAAAAGCGCAGCCTGCCCAGGAGTGGCGCCACACACATGGAGAGTTGATACAGGAAGATGACACAACAAAATAAAGAGGCACAGATTCCTGGTGCCGCTGACAAGGATTCAAGTGGACCCAGAAGAACACACAGCGAATGGACACAGAGAGCAGACAACTGGGGGGGGGGGGGAGGGGAAGGGGAGAGAAATAAACAAAGAACAAATCTTTAAAAATACATAAATAAATAAAACCAACTCCAGCCCTGAGCCTCCAGAAGCTCCATGGGAGTGCAGAAAGGTGTCCAAAGGGACCCAAGCGGGCCCAGGCTCACCACTGTCATGAGAGGAGAGAGAGTGGAAGGCCTCTTGGTCCATGTTTCCCAGTCTCACCGACTCCATTCTCAGCCCCTGCCACCGCACCTCTGTAAATCATGTAAGACAGGACACCCAGACTGAACTTGGGGGGTACTCCCTTTGTTTTGACTATTCCTCCACTTCAAGTAGGTAGCCATGGAACTGTTGCCCAGAAAGTTTTGCAGGGCAAGAAGGAGTAAAAGAAAATCTCAAGACCTCAGGAGAGAGGAGTCAGAAATGACCCTTGGAGACCAGAAGAGGGGACATTAAAATTCTCAGTACTGTGGCGGGAGGGAGATCTGTGTATTTGGAAAGGAGCAAAGACCCTGCCTCTGCCCCCTGGAAGTGACTTACAGAGATGGCAGATCTGGGGTCCCACAGAAGCCAGCTCTGGGGCCAGGGACTCCCACCCTAGCCAAGCAACCCAAGCCCCGGACAGGCCTCCACAGCAGAGGGCACAAGGAGTTCTCCCAGGCAACCAGGACAGCCCGGAGCTGGCGCGGGGGATATGCTGCCTTGGGCCCGAGGGCTCTGGGGGCTGCACAGTGGTGTTCAGGGTAAAAGGCAAAAGCTAAAGGGTGCCACACCATGGTCTCTGAACCATCACCATGCAAGGGAATCACTGGAAAAGAGAGAAGGCAGAGAAGGAACCCTGCGAGCAGAAGGAGCGTGGGCTCCTCTCCACCTGCTGACATCACTGGAATTGTGGTTTCCAGCAATTCCAGGGCTGCCCCCTTGGGTTAGCGCTGAGGGCTCTTCCAGTGATTCCTTGCACCCTGGTTTCCAGGACTTATTTAGAATACTTGCCTGCCCTCCCCAAGAACCTTGACCTTAAATATCTGCATTGGCTCTTCTGCTGGTCCCACATGTTGGCAAGAGGATAACCGGCCCGCCTTTCTCTTCCATTTTCCATCTGCGGACAGGGAACCCCGCCACCCTGGCTGGTCAGGAGGAGGAGACGCCAAGGCTTAGAAAGTGTCAAGATCCCAAGCCCCAAGCCTGAATTCCCGCAAAGCGTGGCCACACCTCCCCAGCAGAGGACCCACTCCGTGCAAGGACAGATGGGAATGAAGTGTTAGCTGCTCAGACTCTCTTCTTAGAACTCAAATCTCATTTCCCCATTGACCCACAGGAACATTTTGGAAATCGTTAATCTTCATTTCTGATTGATTTTCTGTCAATATTTCCCAGCCTCATCCCCACCCCAGCCTTTCCATCTAGTAGTTAATGAGCTGTAAACAAACACTTGGATGCACTGGGGGAGTGGTTTTCCAAGAAACCTTCTGAATCATCGTTGGACAACGGACACTATGCCCTCGTGTATGCTATGGGTGCCATGGTGTGTCCAGTCTTCCTCATTTGGGGTCCCCAGGACTGATGAAGTGAGGGCAACCCCTCCCTGAGGCCAAGTAAGCAGCAACTACCCAAGATGAAGGGCACAGGCACCGATTAAACCCGCAATCTCTCCCCTCCCATCACAGAGTAGCTGCTTCTTTGGCTTAAGGGTTCCAGAAGGTTTCGGTGGCCGGGCAGGGCCGCACCCAGGAGCGCAGCGGCTGCCTCCAGGAAGCTGGCGTGGTACCACCGGGATGGGGGTTGGGGGGCAAGGGGGTCCCCAGGGTTTGGAGGTTCCCAAAGACGAGGGCGGGCTGGAGAAGGCCGCTTTGGCTCCACTTTCTGGCCTCGTGTCGGCCCTGAGGATGTCAAGCAAGACGGTCACGGGCGGGTTCTCAGTTTTCTCATCCACCCAATGGGGCGACTCACTCTTTTGCGGCGTGCCTCCCGGGGCTACTAGAAGGGTCTAAGACACAAGGCTGGGGACAGTGCAAGTTCGTCACAGACGTAGGAGAGGCCGTGGCTCCCTCCGCCCCGCGGGGGCGCTGCGGGAAGGAACTCCGCCCGCCCCGGCCCGGGAGTTTGTCTGCAGCCCGCCTGACTGTTAACACGCAGGGAAAACTTCAAGGAAAACATACAGCTGATAAAAATTTAATGCTATATGTAACAAAGCAGAATGAATATTTAATCCGTGCTTTTATGCGAAACCACATAACCAACCAGCCCCACGCGGCGGCGGCGCGCCCCTCCCGCTCGCCGCGCCCCGCGCCCGGCAGCGAAGCAGTTAAGCTGCTGGCAACAAGCAGCTCCTAATAAACACTCGGCTAATTCTGTAGGAAAAGCACTAATTAGAAAAGCAATAATAATCGGTGTAATTGCTCTAAATTACCCTCCTAACAGAGAACGGCGCTCCGAGCCGGGAACGCAGCTGCCGCCGCCCCGCCCCGCGCCCGCGGCCCCGCGCTCTGCTGCCCCCTGGCGGCCCCGCGCCGCTCCCGGGCGACCGGCGGGAGCCGCAGCGCCAACCCCGACGCTCGGGCGCCCCCTGGTGGCGGCGCCGCCTCCCGGAGCCGCGGCCCCGCAGGAGGCCCGGAGGACAGGCAGACCCCTGGCGTGGAACCTTCCAGTTTCCCCTCCTCTCCCGGCCGCCCCCTCCCGGGACTGCTGATGGCACACTGGGCCCGTGAAAGAGAGGCCAGAGAGTAAAATATTAGTAATAGCGGGATAAGGGACTTCTGAATAGTCCTTGGGATTCAGACTGGTGTGGCCTTGGAGACTGCCTTGGGAATCGGGTTGGAAGAGGCAAGTCTTTCTCTTCCCGGAGTAGAAGGGAGAGGGAACCTTCTAGAAAGAGAGCCAGAGCCGAGCCAGGCACGTGCGTTTAGAGCCCTTGGGTGGGCAGGGCTGCCTTGGGCCTGATCTTTTTTAAGATTTATTTTATTTTATTTCTCTTCCCCCTCCTCTCCCCCCAACCCCGGTTATCTGCCTTCTTGTGCCCATTCGCTGTGCGTTCTTCTGTGTCCGCTTGCATTCTCCGCGGCACCAGGAATCTGTCTCTTTTCGTTGCGTCATCTTGCTGCATCAGTTCTTCATGTGTGTGGTGCCACACCTGGGCAGGCTGCACTTTTTTCACGCGGGGGATCTCTCTTTGAGGGGTGCACTCCTTGCACATAGGACTCCCCTAAGTGGGAGACACCCCTGCGTGGCAGGGCACTCCTTGCGCACATCAGCACTGCACATGGGCCAGCTCACTACACGGGTCAGGAGGCCCTGGGTTTGAACCCTGGACCTCCCATGTGGTAGGCGGACGCTCTGTCCGTTGAGCCACGTTGGCTTCGCCTTGTTGCTGGTCTGAAGCCAACAAGGACACAGTGCCGTTGGGGTGGCTGCGTGGCCCTGCCTGGAGAGCTTTCAGGGCAGCCATGGTTGAGAGAGAGCCGGAGCCCTGGGCCTGTGGGGGGCCTCCCTAGCCCCCTCTGCCTGGCGTGGTTGGCAGTCTCTCTCCACCCGCGCACACACCCGGGCAGGCCGTCTGGGTAAACGCAGTGCGGGAAGTAGCCACGCAGAAGAGGCTCCACGGAGCAAAGCCAGCTCCAGGGCTGCTGGGGGGGCAGCGCCCACCCTCTGTGTGGGCCGGCAGAGCGTGCTCCTGCAGCAGAAGGTACCAGAAGGCTGACTGCAGGGGACTGAGGACAGGGCAGGCCTGGGGCGGGGGTGGGGGCCCCGCCGGCCCTGGAAGCTGAAGTGGGTGGTTTGAAATGGGGGCCCAGGGAACTCTAATGGCTTCTGGTACCCCCTTATCCCCTCAGCAAGGGGGCCGGTGAGGGGTGTGCCCCAAAGTAAATCCAAGTTTTGCTTCCCCGTGCCCCAGCCCTCACAGAATTGTCCCCCCTCCTCACCCTCTTCCATTTTAAAGCAGGTGGGTGGGTGTGCGTGAAGGGGGCTGGCACTGCTGCCTGGGACAGGACCCCGCAGATTCTCCTCACACCCCCACACCCACTGCCACCACAGCAGCCACGTCGCGGCCCCCGAGTCTTGCTCCTCCTGCCTTCTCCCCTCGAGCCTGGGGCCTGTCTTGAAGGAAACCTGAGTCCTGGCTGGAAGCCAAGGTGTGATGCTCCCCTGCTGACCCCCACACACTGCCCAGGGGGCTGGCGCTGTTGACCTGAGGATACGAGGTAAAGGGATGGATGTTAGGACACGGAATGCCCCCCCCCCCCCTCCAGGAAGCCTCCCCGGCTTACCTTGCATGGCGGAACAACATGGACTCTCCGGCTACTCCATCAAACGAGTAGGAGAGCTAGGGGAGTGGTCTCTGAAGGGAGCTGTTTGGTGGCACAAGTCATACCAAGGTGCCTCAGGGCTCGCTGGGCATAGGTGGGTGAGGAGCGGAACAGGGCTCCCGGACCACCTCTGCTTAAAACGAGTCACTCCAGCTTTGCAGCCGTGGAGGCCAGACAGCCTGGAGCCACAGGCAGAGGCTGAGAACCAGACTGTCTGAGCTCAAATCCTGGCTCTTCCACCCACGAGCTGTGTGACCCTCGGCAAGTTTCTTCCCTTTTTTCTTTTTATTGTCCTTTTTTTTTAAAAGATAAGTAGATCACACTAAACGGTTCGGTTCGTTAACAAACTTAGGAGGTTCCCATATACCCCACTCCCCACCCCTCCCTGCTCCTCCCACTTCAACGTCCCCTTTCATCAGTGAGGCACGTTCATTGCCTTTGCATTCATTGCAGCACCGCCACACCGCGTGGACCACAGTTTACATCGTAGTTCACACTCTCCTCCAGTCCATCCAGCGGGTTATGGCAGGATAAAAATGTCCTGCATCTGTCCCTGCAGTATCATTCAGGACAATTCCAAGTCCCGAAAATGCCCCATGTCATACCTCTCCCTCCCTTTCCCAACCCTCGGCAACTCCCATGGCCACCGTCTCCATATCAATGATACAGTTTCTTCCATTGCTAGAGTCACAGCAGTTTTATAGTAGAATACCAGCAAGTCCACTCCAATCCATGTTCTATTCAAATCCTGGCTCTTCCGCTGACTAGCTGTGTGACCCTAGGCAAGTTTCTTAACTTCTCTGTGCCTCAGCTTCCTCATTTACAAACTGGGGATCTAAAAAATAGTATCCGATCTCATGGTTTTGTTGGAGAAATTAATTGCATAAGCATATGCAAAGTGCCTGGCATATAGTAAGCATTTACTAGACGTTATAATTAATATTATTTGATTCATATAATGGAACGCCACATATTATGTCTGAACAAAGAACAAAATGTATTTGAAAAACACTGGATTTAATGATCTCTGAGGTCTATTCCAGCTCAAAAAGTTTGTGATTCTCAGATGGTTTCTTCCATCTGGCACTTTTGCACCTGCAAACCCAGGGCACCTGCTGCTCTCTGCCCGATACACCTTTCCTCTTGTCCTTCAAGTCAGCTCTTCCCTCCTCCACGAAGCTTTCGCTCCCCGCTCCAGGCAAAATTGGATGAGTCCCTCCTCCCCACAGGTTTCCAGCACTTTTTAAAGAACACCCTCAGTGCCCGTTACCTGTCGCGTCCCAGTCATCTGTTTCCTTGCCTTTCTCCTACGGGAACCTCGGGCTCCTGGAGGGCACAGGGGCTCTCGCTCATCCCTGTAGCCCCCACACCTCACGCAGGTGGGGGGATTTTAATGTGATGCCACATTCATTTTAGAGATGAGCAAGCCAAGCCACAGAGGCAAGAAGCAAACGGCTGAAAGAACCCTGTAAGTGGAAGCAGCGAGGAGCCGGGCCTCTGGGCCTCCGGGCTCTGCCGTCTCAGTTCCTGGAGAGTTTTCACACAGCCAGGAGGCGGGGGTCTCCATTGGGGGATTGCTGGGCGGGGCTTAGGATGAGGGACATGTCCCCTACACACGGGGTGGTGCCTCCCAAGGGGGCCTGTGCACACTGCCTCTCATCCGGGCTACTGCACCAGCCTTCTGATGGGGCTCCCTGTTTCCACCCATGCCAGAAGGTCTCCACAGAGCAGCCAGAGGGATGTGGTAAACCACGAGTCAAATCAGGTCACTCCCTGCTCCAAACCTCAGCGGCCCATCTCACTCAGTAAGAGTCATCTTCTACCGTTCACTTGGTTCCAGGCACGTTGGCCCGACTTGGTATTTACAGACACCGAGCACAATCTCACCTCAGGACCTTTGCCCTTCCTTCTGCCTCGATCGCCCTTTGCTGTCTCCACCACAACTTCCAGATCCCTGCTCCAACATCCTTCCTCACAGGGGCCTAGCCTGACCACCAGGCCTAGAACACGGCTCCATCATGCCTCATCCTCTTACTCATCCTTATTTTTCTCCACAGAACTTCCTCACTTGACATTATGTATTTATTTTTGTCTACTGCCACTGGACTGGAGGCGCCATAAAAGCAGGTGTTTTGACTTTTCACCAATATATCCCCATGTCTGAAATAGTATTTGCTGTATAATGTAAGTTCAGTAAATGTTTATTAAATGCTAAGTGGAGTCATGGAAAAGTCACAAAGCAATAAATCTCTAATGGTAGAATTTCAGGCACTCCATCCATTGGAGATGGACACAATGCAGAATCGGGGGCACAGTGGGTGACAGAAACAGTTGGTTGACTGATAGACCTGATGTCTCTACCTTAAGGCAGGCGATTGGCTCATCTTTCAAGAAAACCATTCAGAGCACAATGACCATTGGTTGTTGTTGGACTGATTGATTTTCTGACAAGGGGTAATGTTGAGGGAGCTTGAGAGAGAAGTGGAGGGACACCCTGTTTTCTGCACACTGTCAGGTTCACCGAGGCATGTTTGCACCACCCTCTTCCCACTGGTCTCCTGACTTCAGGTCCCCAACCTCAATTGTTTCTGGGCCAGCCAAAGGGAAAGTTTAATTTCCAGCTAATGAGCCTTGGATTTGGTGCTCCTCGTCAAGACGGCGGACTCCCCACGCTCCTGCGGCCAACACTTGACACTGCCACGGTGGGGAGGGAGGCAAAGGCCCCGTGCAGGCCATTGTCTCTGCCCTGGAGTTCAGGAGTTCACGGGCAGGCGGACACAAAAGCCTATGAATTCTTCATGACCCTGGCCGGAGCTCCTCCAGGCCCTCGCCCATCGTTGGCCGCAGGCGGGCCTTGCACGGGGGAGAAGGATATTCTCTTCCCCACCCCCCAGGTTCCTCGCGTGAGCCTTGGAACAGGGCTCCCGGGAGCCCTTGGCCCAGCCTCCTCCCTTGGAGATGCAGTTTAGCCGAAACCAGAGTCCTCCTCCCCCGGGTCAAGGCCAGGTCGCCCAGCAGCTGGAGAACTCTCCTTCCACCCAGAGCACCTGCTGCTGAGCAAGGCTGCGGGGGTTGCTGGTGAGACCTTGGTTCTGGGGGGCTTGCCTGCTGCAGAAAGGGTCACCCTGAGAGCGCCACTGGCAAGGCCCGGGGCGCAGGGAAGCCAGGGCGGGAGGGGTCCTCTCCATCCCCTGGGGGGCCCTCGCCCCGGGGTGGCCCCCTCTGCTGGTGGGTCTCTTGCAGTGTTGGGACTGCACAGATCGCGTCTGCTTCTGACACCATCCCTTCCCCCAAGTCCCTCTGTCCCCCAAGAAGTCCCCAGAGGGAGGAGGCTGCCGTCCCCATGGGGGCCTGCCTGCCGCTGAGCGGGCAAACCCTCGGCCCTTCTCCAGAGACGTAAGGATCAGCCCTGGGAGGAGGGGCTGCGAGTTGAGTTAATGAGCTATGTACTTCCCTTTCCCTATAATCCACGGTATTTTATGCAGCAGCCAATTTAACTTAGCTGTGGGGTAATTTGTCATGGAGTTGTTAGGAGGGAGAGGCTGGGATGGGATGAGAAAGGGCCAGGCGGGGCCAGACGAGCAGCCCACCCTTCCAGGCACTCCCCGGCGATCCTCGCTGGCGGAAGGCATGTTCCCAGCGCCTGGACTCAAGGAGGTGGTGGATGTGGCCAGGGCTCCAACCCAGGGTGCTTCAGACGGATTTATTGATTGACTCCGTGGCTCAGTGAGGGACACCCCCCACCCCACCCCAAAGCTCCTATGCAACTCAGGATGTGGCATGACTTATGGCAAAGCCAGGACGCCCTGTCATTTCTGTCTGAGTC
This sequence comes from Dasypus novemcinctus, assembly GCF_030445035.2. Lineage (NCBI taxonomy): Eukaryota > Metazoa > Chordata > Mammalia > Cingulata > Dasypodidae > Dasypus > Dasypus novemcinctus. The sequence continues at coordinate 63,911,625 of NC_080688.1, forward strand.
CACGCTTCCTTACAGTCAAAAACCAGAGGATATCAGAGGGCAACGCGTTTGACAGACTTGGGGGACCCTAGGTTCTGGTTTGCCCTGGGGCAGCTGTCCCAGTTTCCACCTGTTGTGCCAGGATAATTACTTATGGTATCACCATCTACTCACAAGACCACCTCATCTGGGCAATAAGTTGTAAAGTCACCCTACAGAAGAGGAAAGCAAAGCTGGGTGGCCCCTGCGCTGAGCTGCTCTGTGGGAGCTCGGCCTCCTGACTTCCGGCTCGCCTGCACTGCGGCCAAGCCCGACGCCTGGCACCGGAGCCCACAGACGCCGGCCCCACCTGCCCCGGGCATCCTCCTCCTCCCGGAAGCTCTCCCTGCCCAGGGCAGTCACCCAACAGGGACCCGCCCGCATCTGAGATCTGCCAGTCCTTGCCATCCCAGTCGTGCACCTAACACCGGACTTGAGTCTCCAGGCAAAAGGTGACTGGGCCCAAGCAGAGAATGAGCGTAAAGGAGGGTGGACCAGGAGGTCAGCCGGGAAGCAGCCAGGTGGATGGAGCCTGGAATCGTTCACTGGACGTTTCTTTCCCCTCAGCAGTGGCCTGAAGGCCCCCTGTGGGGAAATAGAGAGCCACACATCTGGATGAGATTAGAATTAAAAGGTTGATTTAGCCATTTGCATCCTGTGGTCCTGGGGGCTGCGGAGGCCAGGCCCTCCCCTCCGAGGGCCCTGCAGGGTGCGTTTCCAATGGCCTGGGGCTTTGATTTGGTTCCACCCCCTGGCTGTGGGCTGCAGATCCACTCTCATGTCCACCCACCCTCTGCCTGCCAGGCGCATGGTGATGGCATCTGGTAACAGTCGGGGAGGCAGGTTCTCTCTCCTCCCTTCTCAGGAAGAGAAATGTCCCCCTCCAGCTCTCCCGCCCATGCCTGCCCACCTTCACCCTCCGTCCCTGCCATCCGGGCCTCTGAATGGACCGTGTCTCTTTCTCCCCGTCTGGAGCTTCCTGAAGCCTGCCTCTGGCTGGCTGACCAGGCGGCAGCCGGCCACTCCCTGGAAGGCAGCACCACCTAGTGGCAGCCTATGGCCTGACAGTGCCACCGGTGAAATTTCAGCAAGTCTTCTTTATTGTGTATCAATCATATAGAAGGCTCGTGCCAGGCCATCTAGATTGGGCAGAGGGTTAAAAAAAAAGACAACCCAAAGGCCTGCTCCCTGCAGCTGAAGGCATTTGCCTTATGGTTGGGAACGTCCTGTGCCTCAACGCACAGGAAGACAGACGCAGTGCGGCATGATGACCACAAACAGGGGCTTCGACTCAGTCCCCCGGGGCTCCGATCCCGGCTCTGCCATGTGCTTGCTGTGCTGTCCTCGGCTTGCCAGTTAGCCCCTCTGAGGCCCGATTTCCTCTTTTGTACCATGGGATGCAAAAATATCTTCCTCAAAGGGATGTTGTGAAGATTAACTTAGTTGAAGTATTCAAACACTTTAGCTCAGTGCCTGGCAGAAAATAAAGATTTTTTTAAAATCAAGGTTAATATTATTGAAATCATAAAAATGAAGGAAATAAGAAAATAGCTAAGTGTTATAAGAATTCAGGGAAAAGAGAACCCAGTAGAGCTGGAATTACGATGGCGAGCTGAGGGGAAGAGGGAGGAACTGAGTAGGGCCCTGCAGGCAGTGTAAGGTGTGTGAGCATGAGCAGGTCATAAACCTCTTTAAGTTTAAGCTTCGTCTGAAAAATGGGGATAGAAACAAAGTATTTGAAGATAGGGGTCTTAACCAGGCAATTTTTAGGGTAACATCTTTCAGCAAGAAACATTTATTGAGAACTATTATGTGCCAGGTTTGGGGGAATGCAGAGATGAAAAAGATACAGGCTGTGCCCTCAAAATGAAATCTGGATCACATCACAAAGAGAAGAGGAGGTGGGCCCCCTCACACTATCCTGTGATCCTCGCCCCAGCCCCCAGGAAGTGAGAGGGAGGGCCATTTGTCTGCTTCCCTCCACCCCACCCCAAAAAAGGCCAAATGTTTGGGAAAATGAGATGAGAGGTCACTGTTAGGGTCACAGGCCCAATCTCATTCCTCCAAGACTGCCCTTCTGCAAGTCTCCCCAAACTTACTCCCTCCCCTTCCCATTCTGGACAAGAAACTAAAGTATCTGGAATGTAAGATTTATGAAAGCAGGGATCCAGTCCATCTTGTTCACCATCGGGACCAGGAAAGCAGTCAGTGCCTGGAATATAATGTTCAACACTATTTTTTAAGTGGAGGAATGAGTGGTTGAAAGTCTTCAGAAGGTAATTCCCTCCTGGGCCTGTCCACAACACATAACCTTTCCATCCCTCAGAGCCCTCTCCATCTAGAAAGCTTAATATACTCAGAACTGGTGCTTCATCATTAGCACCTAAAGCTTCTTTTTTTTTTTTTTTAAAGATTTATTTATTTATTTATTTAATTCCCCTCCCCTCCCCTGGTTGTCTGTTTTCTGTTTTTGCTGCGTCTTGTTTTCTTTTGTCCGCTTCTGTTGTCGTCAGCGGCACGGGAAGTGTGGGCGGCGCCATTCCTCGGCAGGCTGCTCCCTCCTTCTCGCTGGGCAGCTCTCCTTATGGGTGCACTCCTTGCGCGTGGGGCTCCCCTACGCGGGGGACACCCCTGTGTGGCACGGCACTCCTTGCGCGCATCAGCACTGCGCATGGGTCAGCTCCACATGGGTCAAGGAGGCCCAGGGCTTGAACCGCGGGCCTCCCATGTGGTAGACGGATGCCCTAACCACTGGGCCAAAGTCCGTTTCCCCTAAAGCCTCTTTTAAAGTATGTCCTACTAATCATTTACTCTGTGTCCTCTTTCTCCCCCAGGTAGGTATATTTCTTGATGGGCAGGAAATTTATTTGCTGCATTTGCAGTTCATTGATTTACCAGGATGCCTACACCATCCCATAAGTCTCCAGACATAAAAAGCTGTGTCAGAGAGAATAAAGTTAGTGGTTCTTTGAGTCAAGGTCCTCTCTCTAGATCTACCGGCCTCCTCATAAATTAGTGGGTCAAGCCAAGATTGCAAAAGATCTGGAAATTCTAGAGTGATGAGTTGAAATTAACAGCATACATGTAAAATATTGAATTTATGTTCAAGATGGCTTATGTTCAGAATATCAACTATACAAGTACAAGCTGGCGGAGAATGCACTTGCCAGTAATTCATGGGAAAGCAATGAGCATGTTTTTATTGTTAATGAGATAAACATACAGTTGTTAACTTTTGCAAAGAACCAGAAAAATATTTAAATATTTTTAAAATGAAAATTCTAGAACTGAAAAATAAAATAACCTTAATTAGAAATTTAATGGAAGGGTTTAGCCACTGATAAGACACCATGAAAAAAAATAAATAAAAGTCAGAAAAAAATAACCAGAATAAATTATGGAGAGAGACAAAGAGGATGGAAATTACATAAGGATATAAGAGAAATAAAGTATACAATGAGAAAGTCAAACACACATATAATTTGAAGAGAAAATGGCTGAGACTTTTCAAAAATCAATGACTATAAAGCTACATGACAAAACAAGTGAAAAATAAAATCAAATATAAAATCTTTAAAAGGAGCCAGAAGAAAGGGAAGATTATTTTCTAAGACACTTTCAATGGAAATAATGAAAGCCAGAAGACTATAAAAAGGTATCTTCTAAGTGCTAAAAGAAAATAACTGCCAATCTAGAATTCTATACCCAGCAAAAATATCCTTCAAGAATAAAAGTGAAATTAAAAATATATTCAGGCATATAAAAAATAAGAAAAATATACAAAAGCAGACCCACATTAAGGGAAATACTAAAGGGTATTTTTCAGGCAAAAGGAAAATTACTTCAGGAGCTCAGAGGTGCAGGAAATAATGAAGAACAACAATTATGGCATATATGTGGGTAAATCTAAACAAAATCTAAAGCAACAATAATGATGTCTATATTTGATATACAGAAAAAAATACATAACAACAAAAACATATAAGTCAGAACAGGAATACTTAAACATTCAAAAGTTCTTTTATTAAAAAATCTGTTGAGAGTTTCTGCTTCTATCCAAGATGGAATAATAGAGACTGGATTTACTCCCTTGCCTGACACAACCAAAAACACCAAACAAAATACGTGAAATGATAGTTTTCAAGACACTAAACATTAGGTGACAAAAGGCAGTGATCCCTGAGGGATGTGAACAAATGAAATGAGCCCTTTGATTGTCCCATATTATTGCCTTGATAGAGTTTCCAGGCTGCAATGCAGAGAAAGGCAACTCAGTAAGAGCTTGGCAAACTCGCTGAGCTTATAAGTCATATGGAAAGCCCAGGCAGCTACAGTTTGCAGGAAAAAGCATCAGAAATGAGAAAGCTGCACATAGAAAGAATACTAAAGATCTGCAGAGGGTTCCCTTTGAGTGTTCAACAGAGTTCTGATAAATGCATACATCTGAAGGAACTATCCAAGATTTGGCAGGGGGAGATACATGAGAGGATCTGAGTGAAGAGCACCCCCTTCTCACACAGAGCCAGGAGGAAGAGTGCGCTCAGTCGCTAGACTGGAAAATGTCATAATTCATGGGACGTTTGGGGAGAGTATTCAGAAGGACTTTGTCTCAGTGTGAGGAATAATTAGCCCTAAATTAAATGCTGCTCTTGTTCAGCCTAACAAATATTAAAAGCAAGACTCAAAAGATCAATTTGTTTCTAAGTTATATAACTTCATCCAGAATGAGATTCAAGAATATTTATAGGAATGCAAAATTTCCAGCAACTAAACATATAAAAATCAAAGATTGCCAGGCATGGAAAGAAGCAGAAAAATAGGACTCCTAAAGATGAGGGAAAAAATCAATAAATTGAAAGTGGCCCAGAAATGCCATAGATACTAGAACTAGAAACAAGGAAATTAAAATAAGTATTATAACTCTATTTCAGGTGTTAAAAATGTTAAGGAGAAACATGGAAGACATTGAAAAGATCCAAATGAAACTACCAGAGATGAAAACTACAATGTCTGCAATTAAAAAAACAGTGGATGTCATTAATAGATAATTAGACATCGCAAAAGAAAAGGCTTGTGAACTTGAAGGCACAGCAATAGAAACAATCCAAAATGAAACATACAGAGAAAAAAAATAATACAAATAAATGGTAAGAGAATCAGTGAAATGTGAGAAAATTTCAAATAGCCTAATATTTATGCCATGGGAGGCCTCAATGAGGGGAGGAGAAGAGAATAAAAATTGTAGACGTAATGGTCAAGATTTTCCAAATTTGGTTAAAACCATACACATGTAGATCAAGAAGCTCACAAAGCTCAGGCACAAGAAATATGGAAAAAAACATACCAAAACACCTGAAAACCATACTGCTCAAAAAAAGTAAGAAAGAAAATCTTAAAAGCAAACAGAGATAAAAGGCAATTTATGAACAGAGGAACAAATTAAGGAAAACAGCAGAGTTCTTATTGGAAACCAAGTGCGGCTTATCCCGGGAAAGCAAAGTTGGCTTAACATTCAGAAATCAATCAATGGGGAAGCATTTGTAGCTCACTGGTTGAGCACCTGCTTTTCATGTATGAGATCCCAGGTTAAATCAAATCCCTGGTACCTCTGGGGAAAAAAACCAATCAATATAATTCACCCTATCAGCAAAATAAAAATCATATAATCATCTCAATAGTCATGGAAAAAAAACATTTGACAAAATATGGCATCCATTATTGCTTTAAAAAAAAATAAAGCTTTTAGAAAAATAGAAATAGAAGGGAATTTCTTTAATAAAGAGAATCTTCAAAATACCAATAGCTAAAATCATACTAATTGATGAAAATCTGAATGACTTCCCCTAGAATAACTGGAGCAAAGCAAAGATGTCTGCTCTCACCACTCTTATCCAATCTAATTCTCAAAGTCCTAGCCAGTGCAATAGGCAAGAAAAGGAAATAAAGGCATACAAATTGGAAAATAAAAAATAAAACTGACCTTATTTGCAGAGGACATGACTTATCTATTTGGAAAATCCCAAAGAATCTACCAAAAAAAACCTCCTAGAATTAAGTGAGGTCAGCATGCTTGCAGTATACAAAATCAGCACTCTAAAATCAATCTCATTTCTATATACTAACAGTAAACATGTGAAAACCAAATTTAAAAACACAATACCATTTACAATTGCTCCCACCCAAAAATGAAATTCTTAGGTATAAGGTTAACAAAATATGTACACGATCTGTATGCTTAAAATTACAAAATGCTAATAAAAATTTTTTAAAGATTTATAAAATGAAGAGACATACCATGTTCATGGACTGGAACATGCAACATAATAAAGATATCAAGTCTTCCTCAAATTAATCTACAGGTTTAATACAATTCTGATTAAACTCTCAACAAGGCCTTTTCTGTAGATATAGATAAGCTTATTCCATGTTTCGTAAAATTTACATTGGAAGGCAGAGGACCTAGAATAGCTAAAACAATTTTGAAAAAGAGGAATCAAGTGAGAAGAATCATTCTAACCCAATGTTAGGGCTTACTATATTACTACAGTAATCAAGAGAGTATGGTATTAGTGGAGGGGTAGACACATAAATCAATGGAACAGAATAAAAAGCATACAAGTAGACCCACAAAAGTATAGTCAATTGATTTTTTACAAAGGAGTCAAAGCAATTCAAAGGGGGGAAGGTAGTCTTCAACAAATGCTGCTAGAACAATTGGACATTCAAAAGCAAAACATAGAGAGAGAGAGAACCTCAACCTAAATTTCACAATTTATACAAAAATTATTCAAAACAGATCATGGACTTAAATTTAAAATGAAAAATTATAAAACTTTTATAAGAATATCTAGGAGAAATTTTTCAGGACCTACAGCTAGGCAAAGAATTCTTAGACACAACATCAAAAACATGATTCATAAAAGAATAAATTGATAAATTGGACTTAATCAAATTTTAAAACTTTTCTCTGTGAAAGATTCTGTTGAAAGGATGAAAAGGCAAGCTACAGATTGGGATAAAATATTTGCAAATTACATATCCAACAAAGGACTTCCATCAAAAATCTATGAAGAATTCTCAAAGTGCTGGTGAAATCTGAACAAGAGCCATGAAATGTACCTGTGTCGATTTCCTGGTTTTAATATTGTACTGTTGTTATGTAACGTGTTACTATTGGGAGAAAAACTGAGTGAAGGGGACATGAAACGTCTGTTATTATTTGCAAATGCCTGTGACTCTATAATTATTTCACATTAAAATTTTAAATTTTTAAAAATGGGCAAAGGTCTTACACAAACACTTCACGTGGACTGAGGTCCCCCTTTTCTTGCTGGCTGTTGGCCAGGGGCTGCTCTCAGCATTTGGAGGTTACATGCTCCTGTGAATGTAACTGGTTCCCAGCCACATGACCTCTCCTTATGCAGTTCACACATGGTTGTTTGCTTCTTCAAGATCAGCAAGAAAGTCCTTCTCTCCTGTCTGCTAAGACAGAGTCTTAAATAAAGAAACATAATCATGGGAGTGACATCCCTTCATCACTGCCCTATTCTGTGGATTAGAAGCAAGTTACGGGTCCCTCCCACACTCAAGAAACGGGGATTACAGAAGGATCTGGATCATTAGGGGCATCTTAGGGTGTGTTTGCCACAATAAGTCTGGCAATGGGTGATGGATGTTAAATCTGTGGGCCTTCTCCAGTAAAGTAAAGGTAACTGATTAGCTTTAAATTTTGTTAGAAGAACTATGCTGGTTAAAATTTCTAGGGTAACCACTAAAAGGATAGAAGTAAAGTTTATATCTCCAAACTAATAGCTGGAAGGAAATGACAGTTCTTAGTACAAAAGAAAACAAGGGGGAAAAAAGAAACCAAGAGAAATTGAGCAAGTATATATTACAAAATAAGATAATATAAATAAGCCCAAATTTATGAATCACAATAAACATAAGTGAATTGATTAATTTGCCAGTTAAAAGATAAAATTTGTACAACTGCATTTTTAAAAATAATCTAGCTACAAGTGACATTTCTAAAACATAAAGACATAGAAAGTCTGAAAGTAAAAGGATGGAAAAATTATATACTATCGAAACATTGTTCAGAAGAAAAATGGATTTGGTCATAAAAATGACTGGAAGTCTTCCAGCCTGGGAAATGAGTGAACCACAGCTATACTAACCAACACGGGCAAGCTTACAAAAATGTTGAGTAATAAGTAAAAATCAAGTCAAAAAAGAATGCATGCAATATGACTCCACTTACGTAACTTCAAAGACAATCAAAACTAAAGTTGTTTTTGATACATAGACTTGATAAATTTTTAAAGAAAAGAGGGAAAATCCACATAAAATGTAGGATAATGGTAACCTCTGGAGGCAAGGAGGGGATTTAGAATCACACGGGAGGTGTTATTACTGTGGAAATTTGGTAATATTTTGAACTAAATGATAAAATGCAATACATAAAAACAATTTCTTAAACGCAGAGTAGATATATATTCAGTTGATTTTTGTTCTTTGGGTCTTTTGTATATGGGTATGTGTATATATATATATTTTTTTATGTATTTTAAAGTCAGTTATTATTTAAAATTGTGAGAAAGTCTGATAGTTTACTGTTTCCTTGGCCCAAAGCAAAAGAACTCTGAGTGGGGCCGTGAGAAGTGACACCTCTCCCCGAGATGGTGCCTGTACTTCTCAGACACCAAATTAGATCTTTCCGAAAAATAACGTTCCCACTGACGCAGCCCAACGAAGACAGAGCCGCCCGCAGCCACTGCGGCCAGAAGACCCACCCGTGCCTGGGACTTGAGACAGGGCTAAGGGAATGACTCCGTTCTGTCTTTCCACCTAAACAACCCTGAACCTGGCACATGTCCACCCTGCTCTGGGCACCTCAGGATACTCGTCTGGGTGAGGAGTGTTCCCACAATTCTGCCTCGACAAGAATATTCATGCGATGGCACCACTTTCTCATCTAACACGTCTTTTCGTGAGCCCCTCCCACGCGCCAGCCCTGGGCTAACTGCTAGGAAGACCGAAGAAAAGAGGCGGACTGGCCCCCCGCCCTGGGCGCTAGGGACCCAGGAGGGCTGCAGACAAGCCAGCGGGCACACGCGATGAGGGCGCGAGATCTGTGTCCAAGGGGAGAGGGTGGGGGAAGGTCCTTGAATTCAGAGGGGGGTTAGGGGAGCTTGCCAGAGGAAGGGACATCTAGCTAAGAAGGCAGAGGGCCCTGTGATGGCATCTCCCCAGCTTCGACCTGACTTGGATTCAATCACATCTCACGACTATGCCACCCAAGGGTCAGCTAAAACTTTCTTGGATCCTACTGTATTTTCATACTTGGACACCCACTGGGGTGATGAGCCCCGTGTTTTACACCCTGCTGTGGGAATCAGGGCCTTCCTGGGCTGTCTTAAAGCAGCTGCCTTCCAGCCTCAGGGAGGACAGCACAGGCAACAGCCTGCTGAGATGGTGGCTTCTCAGATTCCAGACCCGACTGAGGGAGCTAGGGCTCCGCTCGAGGTGAACTTCCTTCCAGACCCTTTCCGGGGTCATGTAGGGACAAAAACTCCACCCAGGGGTTTTCCTGGTGCCCAATAATGCTACGCACCCCAGCACCACCAGGTGGCCCCAAGGAGTCAGCCACCGCCTGCATAGCCCGGGCCTGTGTCCCAACCCCTGTTCCTCTGGCCAGGGAAACAATAGAACTTTTCAAAAGTGTAGCAGCCTGAAGCAGAAAGGGGCCTCGATAAAGACAACCCAGGCCAGCCTCAACCTTGTGGAGGCCACAGATCCCTTTGAGAATCTGATGAGAACAGTTGAGCCTCTCCCCAGAAATATTCTCTAGCACAAGCCCTCGATACTGTCATACACAGCTCAGCATGCCCTCGGAACCCCTAAACCTCATCCTGCATCCCCTAGGATTTTTGGTCCCTCAGTCTAGGAAGCCCTGCCCCCTACCTTGGCCATCCCCCCCTTTGTACAGATGATAAACGGAGGCCCAGCTCCGCCCCCCACCCCTCACCCCCATGGTAGAGCAATGGCCGCGTTCGCCCTGGTGAAATCCAGGGATGGAGCTGAAAAGAGCGCACCCCAACATTAGCCTGTTTGAAGGGAGGGGCTTATAAGAGTGGAGAAGGACTGGGGTCTGGGGGCATTAGGTTGACGTGGTCTGTGAGTTCCCAGTCAAGAATTTTCTTTTTTTATTTATTTATTTATTTATTTAACTAAAGTTAATGGATCACAAGGAATGTTACACTAAAAAAACATTAAAAAGTTCCCACATAACCCACTTCCCACCCCCCACACACATCCTTTTTGTAAATTGTATTTTCTTGAAGATATATACATCACAAAAAAATGTTACATTAAAAAATAGAAGAGGTTCTTATATAGCCCCCACACCCCAAGGAATTTTCTAAAATCAATAACTGAGACTTCTTTTCCCCAAGAAGAGTCACGGCCCTCACAGCCCGGGGCGGGTGCTGGGGTGGGGGCAGAGGACGTGGAGAGGAGCGTCCCTTCCCGGCTGCCGCTCTGGGGTCTCAGAGAACCGATGCATTTAGGAGAACAGACCACAAGGCATCGATTCCCCAGACACACCACCCAAGGGGTCTGAATTACCCAGAACCAACATTCCTCGCCTGCTGCCAGAAGTGGGGCCGGTCTTGCCCTCTTACCTGTGGCGGGAGCCACCCAGGAAGCAACCCTGGAAGGGAAACAGATGTGACCGAGGCCCTGGCTGCCATGCTCAGGCCTCGGAGCTCTTCCCTGCGCGTGCGTGACCAGGAAGAAGATTCGGGGGCCAATCAGGGGACAGCTGACATAATCTGGGCCAGAGAGCTACTGAGGCAGGGATTGGGACTGAGGGAAACAGACAGAGGAGAGCAAACCTCTGAAACATTCTGGTGGTAGAAGCCACAGGCCTTGTGGGCTCAGTGGGGAGTGAGGGAAAGGGGAAAGCGAGTTTTGGGCGCAGGGGAATGAGTAGAAGACACTGAGGACATGGACCCAGGCCCGAGCCCTGCTCGGGAGGTGCAGCGAGTTTGTAGGGGAAATCAAGGATTTCGTCTGGGTCTTGCAAGGTCTGGCGTGCCTAAGGGACATCCAGGGACAAGTGTCCAGGAAACCATGGACAAATTCAGTGGGAAGCCCAAGAGAGCTGTAGGAATGAGGCACAGGGGCCTGGAGCAGCCCCAGGAGTGAGTGAGGTCACCCAGCAGGAGGGTGGGGAGAGAAAGCTCAGGTTTGGGGATTAGGTAACTTCTCCTCATCAACAGCTTTTATTAGGCCCTCCTGCGTTCAAGGGCCTGAAGGAGGCACGGTCAGGGAGGCGTGCAGAGGAAACGCTCTGCCACCGGGAGGGAAGGGAGTGGGAGTGAAGGGTGTGGCAACTTCGGGAACACAGGGACTCCCCAAGGAGGCGGCAAAAGGAAGGGACCGTCCGCTGCAGCTGGAGAAACAGCCTCAGGAGGCGGGCGCCCAGCCCCCACGCCACCAGGAGCTGTCGTTTCTGACCCGGAGCTCTCAGGCTGAGGGAGCACAGTGGACCGCACCCCTCAGCACCACCCAGCACACCCCGGCGGCCAGGCCAGCGCCGTGCTGCCCGAATAGCCTCGCACATCCCCCAGGACCCCTGCCCCTGCACATCCTGTGGACTCAAGGGTCCCAGGCTTCCGCAACCCCCGCCCCCACCCCAGCCCGCTGGGGACTTTACAGCTGCAGAAACAACTGGCTGCAGACACAGCCGGACCTGCACACTCCAACTCCCGAGCCCGGCAAGGGGCTCCAGCTGCCCCCCACCGGGGCCTGCTCCCCGTGCCGTGGCCTGCGGGCCCAGCCCCCAGCGCCTCCCAAGCCCCTCACACCAGCAGTGGCCTCTGTCTCTAGACGAGAATGACCCCGGCACCTGGAATCATCTGGATTTGTAGGAGTGTCTGTCCTGCTGATCCCATGGGAGAATCAGGAGGGGACCCTAGGACAACTCCATGTTTCCAAGATTGATCTGAGCTGTTGCTTGAAACCACTCCTGTATGGCATTCCATACAAGCATCCAACCGTCTGTTTACTCACCCCTGCTGGGCATTGGGGTAACTTTCAATATGGGCCTTTCACAAATAGTACTGCACTGGGTATTTCCTTTGAATCACACACGTACACATTTCTGTTGGTTGGAGAAGTGCTGGCTCGTAGAGTACGGGCATGTTCAGTTTTAGTAGATGTTGATGAAGGGCTTTCTAAAATGGTTTAACCAACTGGCTCTCCCATCAAGAGAAGAAGGTTCCTGTTGCTACGTTTCCTCCCCAACATTTAGGATTGTGAGAGGCTTGGTCAGTTTTGCAGATCCGGTGGCTTTGTGGCTTTTGTTGTTTTTCATAGTTTTTATTTCCCTGGTGACAGCGAGGTTGAACATTTTCATATGTGACTCAGTCATACGTGACATGACTTTTCAAATTTTCCTAATTTTTCTAATTATTTGAATGATTCTTTACATATTTTATATACAAGGCACTTGGCAGTTAAATGTGTTGCAATATTTTGTCTATTTCATTGTCTGTGGTGTCTTTGTTTTTAAAGAATTATTTATTTATTTATTTCCCTCCCCTTCCCAGCTCTCCCTAACCACCCCACCCCCCACCCCTTGTTGCTGCTTTCTTGTGTCCATTTGCTGTGTGTTCTGTGTCTGCCTGCATTCTCAGCAGCACCGGGAATCTGTGTCTCTTTTTCGTCACATCATCTTGCTCCGTCAGCTCTGTGTGTGTGCAGTACCACTCCTTGGCAGGCTGCGCTTTTTTCGCACGGGATGACTCTCCTTGCGGGGCGCACTCCTTGCACATGGGGCTCCCCTATGCGGGGGGCACCCTGCAAGGCATGGCACTCCAAGCGCGCAGCAGCTCTGCGCGTGGGCCAGCTCGCTACATGGGCCAGGAGGCCGTGGTTTCGTACCCTGGACCTCCTATGTGGTAGACGGACATTCTATCAGTTGAGCCACATCCACTTCTCTGTAGTGGTGTCTCTTAATGAATAAACTCCTTGATTGCAACATACTATATATCAGTGCTTCTTAAATTATCTGTGGCAAAGAGTCATTCTAAATTTCCAACTATGGCAGACTGAGAGTTTTGTAAAGTCCAGTAAAAATATTGTAAAATGGCCTTCAAAGCAAAGTCTCCCACTTTTTACTAGAGCCAACAGCATGGACTTATTGGTACAATTGCCTTAAGCGTTTCTAAAAACTGACTTTCAGTGTGTCTGCTTGCCTTGCCTCAGACTGGTGAACAAAAGTTTGCAGACTGGCTCCATCTGGAGAAGCACACTGTGCCCTGGAGCAGTTCATCTCCCCCCCACCCCTGCCATTTTTAGGGTTATTGCTTTTTTCCTGTCTTAAGAAATTCTTCACTATCCTAAGGTTGTGAAGATATTCTGTTTTATTATCTTAGAAAAATTTTTTATTTTTGCTTTTCACATTTAGGTCTTTAGTGTATCTGGAATTTATTGTTAATATCTAGTATTAGGTAGAGGCTCGATTTCACTCTTTTCCTTATGGATGTCCAACCATTAATTGTAAAGATTGTCCCTTCCCCTCTGCTCTGTAAGGTCAACTCAGTCATATAGAATGAGTAATTAATGTATGGATGTGTTTCTGCACTCTATATTCTGTTTCAATGCCACATATATGGAGATAGATATGTATCCACACACCCACACATATATATACACATATGTAGATGTATCTTATACCTATATGTACACATATATACGTTACACTAACATGCCATCTTAGTTAATGTAGCTTTAAAATACGCTTTCAAAAATTGAACATAGACTTGCCATGGGACCCAGCAATATCATTGCTAGGTACATACCCAGAAGAACTGAGAGGAGTGACACAAATAGACATCTGCACACTGATGTTCATAGCAGCAGTATTCACGAGAGCCAAAAGTTGGGAAACAGCCCAGGTGTCCATCAACAGATGAATGGATAAACAAATTGTGACCTGTACACACAATGGAACATTATGCAGCGGTAAGAAGAAATGAAGTCGTGAAGCATATGACAACATGGATGAACCTGGAGGACATTATGCTGAGTGAAGCAAGCCAGACACAAAAGGACAGATACTGTATTATTGCTAAATACATTATGTGAAATATGAATATGAACTAAATATATTATGTGAAATATGAATATGGGTAGAATTGTATATATAAGACCATTTTCCTTTGAAGCTGAACAAATGTAAGTAATACTATAAAATGTGAAAAAGAAAAAATTATACAAAGTGAAGGAGACCAGACAGACACAGAGAACTACATAGTGTATGATTCCATTTATATAAAATGTAAATATAAATCAATTTATAAAGATGACACAAGATTAGTGGTTATGCAGGTTATGTAGGTCTGAGGAAGGAGGGCTTTCTTTCTTTTTGGAGTTATGAAATTGTTCTAAAATTTTTGAGATGATGATTGTACAACATCATGATGATACTAGAAGCCATTGATTATGCACTTTGGATAGAATAGCCAGAAACAGCAGTTGTATATGGTGGGGGAAGCATAGATTGAGAGGGAAGGAATTTTCTTGTCTGTTTTTTATTATTATTATTGAAATTATGAAAATGCTCTATTAATGATTGAAGTGATGAACACACAACTATGTGATTATTCCAAATATCATTGATTGTACACTTTGGATGAACTGTATGCTTTATTAATATGTATCAATAAAATCTATTTGTTTTTAAAAAATTAATTTTCATATCTAGTAAAGCAAGTCCTACCATCTTGTTCATTTAAAAAAATGTTTTGGCTTTTTTTGGCTCTTATATTTCCATATATATTTTAGAATGAATTTGTCCAGTTCCATCAAGAAACCTGTTGGGATTTTAATTGGAATTTTATTCAACCTATAAATGTATTTATAGGAAACTGACATATTTGTAATCCTGAGTCTTCCAACACTTGAATAAAGCTTATCTCATTTTTTTAGGACTTCTTAAATGAGTTACCATAAAATATTTTAATTTAACCATTGAAGTCTTGCAATTCTTTCTGTAAATTTAATCCTAGGAATCTATTTTATTACATGACATTTTAATGTCACTTCACTATCTGTTTCTCCTCTATGTAAAAATTGACTGATATTTTTAACGTTTATTTTGTATCCAGGAGTTTTGTTAAATTCTTTAAATTAACTTACCTGCACATTCTTTGGGAATTTGAAATGTGAAAATCAATAACTTCACTGTGAACTTCATTAAAGAAAAAAAAAAAAAGAAAAAGTTTGTGCCCTCAAAGAAGTCAGAACAAAGACCCTCAGGAAGGTAACTGACATACGAACATGATGATACTAAATTGTTGGTCTGGATCAGTGGTTCCTGATGTGACTGCAAGGTAGAATCATTAGGGGAGTTTTTAAAACTCACGACACCCGGGCCACACCAGGCAAAGTGCATCGGAGTTTCTAGGGGTGGGGTCCAGGCAGTTCCAGGGGGCAGCGAGTCAAGAACCCCTTCTTGAGCGTTGCCACTCCGAGTGTGGAACACAGACCACATGCACCGACCTCACCGGGGGGCTTGTTAGAAACACTGACTCTGGGATCCCAGCCCAGGCCTCCTGAATCAAAATCTGCGTATTAAAAACGTCCCGGGTGCCTGGAGAAGCTCTAGTCTAGAGAGTCTAATGAGAGCCCAGGAGCTCAGTGAAGGAAAAGATTCCTGCCAGTGGGAGGGGTCGGAGAAGGCCTCAGTGCAAATGGGACTTGAGGGCCTCTCTAAGGGTGAGCAGGTGAGAGCACCTGGGCAGGGTGTGGCGGCCTCCAGGCATGAGGTGCATGAGTGAGGGGCAAAGAGGCGAGGCCAGCTGAGTCAACAAGACTGGAGTCACGAGAAGAACACGGAACGTGTCCCACTCACCAGGCACCCTTGGGCATCTTCCTCCCATGGAACGTTGATTTCATTTCTAACCACATCCTCCATTCTAACCCCTCTCCCCACCTGCCAGTGGCCCTCACAGGCACACATTCAGAGCTGCTCTCTTCCAAACAGTGGAGGAAACGTGAGCGTCCGCATGTCACATTCACTTTATAGACCTCAGTTGCCATGTGCTAGGCGCTATTTGATGCACTGTCCAAGGCAGTGTCTCAACAGTGACTAAGAAACCACCTGTACTGGAGAAGTTCTCCTTGGTTCCCACCCACCCCGACCCACCTAAGCTCCCACCCTCTCTAGTTTATTATCTATCAGTCCTCTGTCAATGTATCTCCAGGAAATGGACCAAAGCCCCGGGGTCCTGCCAACACGGAGGACAATGAAACTCTCTTCTCCCCTTGGTCTCAAATTCTGCGGTTAATGCCTCTGATGAAGGTAGGAAGTAGGCCTCATCTTAAATGTCGTTCATGAATATTCACAGTGCTCTTAAATACTATGGGACATGAAATAATGATTATATTTTTACTCTGAGTAACAGAACCCAAACTCAAACTAGCTTAAGCACAAAAGGAAATTGTTTATAAGAACCCTGGAGGATTCACAGAAACTACAAGCAGGAAGGAGGCTGGGCCTCGGAAAGGTGGAATCAGGACCCAAGCCCCAGCAGCTCCATACTCCCAACAAGCTCTACACTCCATGCTGCTTAGTGCCGTCTGCCTCCATCTCTCTGCCGTCCAGTTTCTCCAGGCCATGTGGGGAAATGGGACGCTGGCAGCAACGGAGCTTTGGCAGTTACAGTTGACTGGAGAACAAGACAGACTTCTTTCCTGGTCCCTGTTCTGAAGTCCAGGGCAGGGACTGTCAGGCCCAACCTGCATCACCCCTGGGCCTATGTTGTCTGAGATCTGGATGAGGCAGGAGTTCCTAATATATATATAGGACTGGTATGCAGTATTAACATTTTTCAGATGAGGAAATAGAGGTACAAATAGGGATGATGCCTTGTCCGGCAATCAATGATTAAATTTAAGGACTTTGGAGCACTTGGCAAGGCTATCCATTGATCGGAGTTTCCAGGGAATGCCAGGCTGTATGCCAAACACACACTCATAAATGGCGAACAGTTCATCTGATAAATTCTACATGAGGGTGACTAGCATTTTCCAAAGTCATGCTGTGATGCTGCCTCAACATTGTACTGCCAGGGAATGAAGGGTTCTTGGTGAATTCATTCTCCAGGTAAGCAAAGATTCCCATGAAACATCCAAATGTTTGCCATTTTAACTCCCCTTCATCAAAATGCTTTCCAAATGAACTATGCACAGCTCTCTGCCCTCTTAAAGAGGGAGCCCTGAACAAAGCTAAGACTTTCCTCGACATGGCAGCGTCATTGATTTATTTCACAATTGTTACTGGTGCCCACTAAGTGCCAGGCACTGTTCTAGGCCCTGGGATACACCTGTGGCTAAAAGATATTTGCACCCATAATCAATTACAGTCAGGACACAGGCTTCCAGGAGGAAGTATATGGCGCTCTGGATATATATATAAAGGGGATCTGAAGACGAGGAGAGGAGGCAAGAAAGGCTTCTTGGAGGAAGTGATGTTTAAGCTGAGACCAGAGGGTAGAGTAGGAGGAAGCCAGGTGGAAGAGAAGGGGAGGAAAAGCGCTCTCAGGCAGCAGCAAGGTGGGTAAGAGAGAGTGCAGCCGAGGCGAGGACTCGGCAGGAGGCCAGTGTGGCTGGGGCGCGGGCCCATGGACAGTGGTCATTGGTCTGGACGGTGTTTCAGAGGTTCCCTCAAGGCTCCAGCCGGAGTCAGGGACCAGGCAGAAACACTTCCATCTGCTCTTGGAAGAGATGAACAAATCTGCCTGGTCAAACCCAAGAGGGACATGCTACTCAGGGAGTGCCCCTGGCATGGATGCCAGGGCACAGAGCTCACCTGGGTTACAGGGCTCCCCGTTCTGTCAGTTTCCTGATATTCAGAACTTCCACAGGCCCGTAGAAAGCCCCCAGGGAGACCATCGAGGATCTGATCCCTGGCTGCACAATAGAATCACCTAAGATACTTCAAAACAAAACAAAAAAACCTCTGCTCAGATTCTATCCCAATCAAAACAGAATATCTGGACAGGGGGCTCTGAAATGGGTATTTTGTAAAGTTCCCTGGTGATTCTAATGAGCAGCCATCATTGAGAATACCTACCCGGGTACAGCCCTTATCTTTTTACAGATGGAACAACTGAGGCTTTTCTACAAAACCATTTATCTTAGAAATGTGGCCATATTCACATCATACACAAGTAAAGACTGAAAAAGGAATCGTAGCCATAGAAATCTCATGTTTAAGATATGGTTGAACTTAGGGAAAAGTGGATCCAAAGCCATCTTGCTTGGTCCAGAAAAGCAATGTATAAAAGATGGATTTATAAGTTTTATTATTTAAAAGAAAACAGTATTATAGGTACCTACATGCAAAAGAATAAAGTTGGTCCTCTTTCTCACACCATACATAAAATTAACTCAAATGGATCAAAGACATCGATGGAGGAGCTAAAACAATAAAACTCTTAGAAGAAAACATAAGAATAAATCTTCATGATCATGGCAACCTTCTTGATAGACATCAAAAACAGAGGAACAAAAGAAAAATGGATTAATTGGATTTTATCAATATTAAAAATGTTTGTGCATCAAAGGGCATTATGAAAAAAATGAAAAGATAATCTATAAAATGGGAGAAAATATTTGAAAATTATGTATCTGGCAAGGGTCTAATATTCAGAATATATAAAGAATTCTTACAACTCAACAACAAAAAGACAAATAACCCAATTTTTTAAAAATGGGCAAAGGACTTGAATAGACATTTGTCCAAAGAAGATATACAAATGCCCAACAAGCACATAAAAAGAAGCTCAACATCAATCATCAGGGAATGAGACATCACTTCACACACACTAGGATAGCTGTAATTTTGTTTTTAAGTAAAATAACCAGTGTTGGCAAGGATGTGGAGAAATTGGAACTCTTGTACATTGCTAATGAGAATGTAAAACGTTGCAGCTGCTGTGGAAAATGGTTTGGTGGTTCCTCAAAATGTTAAACATAGTTACAATATGACCACCGATTCCACTCCCAAGAGAAATGAAAACATACGTCTACACAAAAATACTGTCCACAAATGTTCATATCAGAGTTATTCATTATCACTAAAAAATGGAAACAAGCCAAATGCCTATCAACTGATGAATGGATATTAAATGCAGTATTCCCGAACAATGGATTATTATCCAGTCATAGAAAGGAATGAAGTTCTTGATACATGCTACAACATGGATTAACCTTGAAAACCTTATGCTAAGTGAAAGAAGCCAGTTACAAAAGTCCACATATTTATTGTATGAGTCCATTCATACTTCATACTTCCAGTCTGGAGTAGGGAAATCTATAGAGACAGAAACTTGATTAGTGGCTGCTTAAGGCTGGGATGGGTGAAACAGAAATCACAACGTTTTGTAACCTAATTATGGAAATGATATCCTATCATGTTTGCCATATTCTGTTCATTTGAAGCAAGTCACTAGGTCCAGCCTACCATCAAGGGGAGGGAATTATGCCAGGGTATAAATTCCAAGGGGCATAATGAACCATGTCAGAAGCTGCCAACCACACAGAGCAGAAGAAATGTTTTTATTATTTTGACCCACCATGCTTTGAGATGATTTGTTACTATTCATTATTAGATAACTGGAAACACAAGGAGAAAGGAAGTGCTGGGGAGAACTGTTTGTTAAATATTTACGATGTGTCAGGATCATTTCACAGATGACAAAACTGAGGCTTAGAGGGCTTTAGTGACTTGCCCAAGGTGACACAGCTGTTAGTGCTAGAATGAGGAAGAAAATCAGTTCTATCAGATTCCATAGCACATGGCTTTTCCACTTCTCACTCTTCTTTGAGTGCTTTGAAGAGGAACAAAATCCCAAAGTGTTTGAATGCCAAATAGTGTTTTTCCATTGATTTTTTTCAAACTCTTAACTTTAACCAGTTGATACTATTTCTAGCTGCACCCCACCTCCACCCCTTCAAATCCTAATTATGAAGGACTTTCCTTTTAATGAAAATTCTGTCATTTATGAAATTTACTTGACCAGCCCATCATGCTTAGCTAGATTTTCCTCCATAAAAATAAAGTTTCTGGAATACTATTGCTTGCCCGTGGTGAGGACATAGATTCCGGGAAGTTGGTTTCAAATTCTAAAAAAAGAACATAAGGCAAACATCTGGTCGAGTAGAGAAGAATGTAAAACCCAGCTGTCCCTGTTGCTGATGTCTCTGGGCCCCTGGCCCCACCTCCTCAAGAGGTAGTTCATAAAAAACCTCATGCTAATTAATTTAAGGAGCCAGGATAGGAGAAAGGCTGAATTTTCACTGCAAACTTCTTCATATATTATTTTAAAAGTAGAATGTGCATGTAATACCTTTTAAAATTTTGTTTAAAAACTAATCTTGAATGAAAGATCCTAGCTATTAAGGGAAACTGAGGCATTTGTAAGGGAGAACCAATGATCCCTTGTGTCCTCTCTGCTGTTCAGATTCTGTGCTACTCCACACATACTCAGAACCATGCTCTAAGCAGTCTAGGTAGGTCCACTTCTGGGTATGCAGTGGGGGCAGAAAGGGCAGACAGATGACCTCTTCAGGGAGAGACAAGAAACCCTTTTCCAGAAGCAACAGATAATCCAAAGCTGAACTCTAAATGCTCAGGGACTGAATTATAATCTTAAAAATGGATCAGAGAAAAAGGATGGCCCCATTTATGTGCAGTTTACCATGATAATAATGGTAATAATAACGAGAATTATTATTCCTTAATTAGTATTAATCCATTAACTATTGATTTAACATAGATATTGTTGGAATTTAGACTACCACAGTATTAAATGTTATGTTTGTCCCTCTGCTCACGTTTCCTTTCTCCTTTGCACTATTTTAATATATTATCTTTTAGAATTCCATTTTAATGTTGTATTGGCTTTTTAGCTAGAACTATTTGTGTTATGTTTTAGAACTGGCACTAGGCTTAATAGATGGATTGACGTGAGTTAGTATACATTCCTAGTTCTGTCCACTGAGTGAGCTTCGTAGTGACACCCCCGTAGCATTGAGCACACCTGGTGCCAAGAACATGGTTTCTAAATACCATTCTCCAATAAAAAGAAACAAGGGCTCCTTGGAGAAATGACTGACCCAGGGCCAGGGCAGGGAAAATACCAGATGAACTTAGAGTATCTTGCGGAACCAGAAAGTAAGGAAGTGTGCAAAAAAAAGTATGGGTCATGTCCAGGGATATAGGAGCTAACCTGAAAGGACTCTCAATTTGATAGCATTGAGTAATATCCCAAAGAATAAATAGATATCTCTGAGTCTATAATGATGAAATAAATAATTGAATAAATAGATGGGACAATTCTTCCTTCACAGGAATTCCAACTAATCAATGTAGAATGAATGGGGAAAATAGAAAATCACAATTAGAACATCACCGTAACAATTGCTGCAGAAAAGATCCACCAGTAAATTCTAAATTAGTGGGTGAAACTTAAGAAAAAACAGGGTATCTTCAAAGTACTTCCTCAAAATATTTATTAATTAATGTGGTGGCATATGGTCAAAATATCCCTCTAGGAGGAATATTAATTGCTCTCCCCTTAATGACTATGTCACAGAGTATGGAAAGAGAGAAATACTAACTTTATAGCGGAGAAGCCTGGCAGACACCACCTTAACCAAGCACCCAAGGCTAACTTCACCAGTAATAAGATATACTCACATCATGTACCCCTTGATATGATGACATGAGGACACATGACCTCTGAGGAATTCCTCCTAAAAATCTGTAACCCCGTGTGGCGATGTATATGTGTTTATGCGCAGAGTGGTGAAAACTTAGACCAGCTCCTGCTCCCTAATCAGGCATCCAATAGAGTTGAAGCAAATCAATGAGATTAGTTTTCGTTTTGTTTTATTTTAATAAAAGTTATCTGTTTTAGGCCAAGTATCTGATACAAGGTTTTAACAAAGCCCTTCATTAAACCCCGAATATATATGAATATTGATGAACAGCTTCCTTCCTTCTCCTGGTCCTGTCACATCCTCTCTCTTTAGAGTATTTAGATCATCAGGTCACCTGATATGGGAGTGATTCCATTTCCAACTCCCTGGCAATTGCCAAGACTGCCCTTGACAATTTTTGTAGATTTCTCCTGGTTGAGAATGATGTTGTACATTTCTTTGTGTTGACTGTGGTGTGCCTTCCCTTTAAAACGTGAAACTCCTTGAGTATAAGGAAAGAGTTACTCTGCTCCAAAGGACTTAGTAGAAAACCCTCAATTGACTTCTTCATGTGCTATACAGCCCCAAGCCTGTCAACCATAACAGAAATCACAGCTGCCACTTACTGCACGGTTAGTGTATGCCAGACAGCCTGTTCCATACTTTACACACGTTTTGTCATTACAACATTATCAGCTCCATTTTATAGGTGAGATATTGAGCACAGAGAGATGAAGTAATTTTCCCGTAGTCACTTCCCGCTAGGAAGTGGAGGAGCCAGGAGTTTGGCTCCAGAGACACTGCTCTAACTACCGAACTTGGTCTGTGGGATTGAATTATTGCCTTGAGGAATTAAGGAGCCCCTTACAGGAATACATTGAATCATCAAACACAAGAACTAGTAAAATGCTGGGGGAAGAAATATTTAGGTAATTCTTTCTGAAGTAGCATGATCTATAGGTCTCATTCCCCAAACTTGAATCATCCTCTGGTCAACTCAATTTCTGCCATGGCTGACCTTGCCTGTACTCTTAGTTACTTAATATCTTTTAGGTCAGCTTAATTGCTTTTGCTTTAGTAAATTATTTAAAAAGGAAAGTGACCTCATATCAATACTGTGAATGGAAAAGCAGTATCATTTACCTTAAGTAAATGATAACCTAAATTTAAATAATTACCACAGAAACAAAATGTCAGTAAATTAGTTAGATGCTGTTGTCTGCCAAAGACTCTGAGTGTCAGGGAACTCTGTTCTCTTTTGCTAAAACAGGGGAGATTTAGCAATGTTAAAGAGGTTCATGACTGGCCAGTACCAAAAGGTAATCAGATGAATAAAAAGGAATAAAAGTTTCCCTTGGATTAGGTGACAGAACCCCAAAGTAATAGTGGTTAAACAAAATAAAAACATTTCTATCTCACACAAAAGTTCAGCAGTAGGCGGGCAAGGGCTGGTATGATATCCCCTGGTGTCAGTGAGGAGGTCTCTCGAGCTCGCTGTTCCAGTGGGCGTGGCTTACAAGGTCGCTACAAGGCCCAAGATGGCTGCTTCAGCACCAGTCATCATGGATGCCTTTCAGAGAGCTGCAAGAAAGAAAGAGAAAGGAAAAGGAAAACCTCTTTTCTTTAAAAACACTTCCTGGGAAGCAGATTTGGTCAACTGATCGAGCGTCTGCCTACCACATGGGAGGTCCAGGGTTCAAACCCAGGGCCTCCTGACCCATGTGGTGAGCTGGCCCATGCACAGTGCTGATGCACACAAGGAGTGCCGTGCCACACAGGGGTGTCCCCCACGTAGAGGAATCCCACACACAAAGAGTGCGCCCCGTCAGGAGAGCCACCCCGTGTGAAAAAAGTGCAGCCTGCCCAGGAGTGGTGCCGCACACACAGAGAGCTGACACAGCAAGGTGACGCAACAAAAAAAGAGATGCAGTTTCCCAGAGCTGCAACAAGAATACAAGCGGACACAAAGAACACACAGCAGATGGACACAGAGAGCAGACAACTGGAGGGGAGGGGAAAGAAAGAAATAAAAAATAAATCTTTAAAAATAAAATGAAACCACCTCCTTACTTTTGCTTATAGCCCAGTGGCTAGAACATAGTCATATAGCTGGGATTCTGGGAAAGGTAGCCTTTATCATGGCCCGTCATCTTCCTAGTTTGAAAAAAATAAATCAGGAATTCTATTACTAGAGAAGAAGGGAGAAATGGCTATTAGGGGACAATAATAGTCTCTGTGATTTCGTCACACTTTGCGCCTCATCTGAGTGCCTCTAGAAGTCACTTTACATGGACCACATCATTCAACCAAAGGCCAGTCCTTGAGCAGAACTCTCCCGGTTAGCCTTGACCCCTTCCTTGTCCGGACACTGCTCCTTCCGAGCTGGGGAAAGCACTTCTCTTTCCCCACCCAGGTCATATTTTGTTATTAGGCCCCTAAAGGACTGTACTGCCTGCTGAGCCCATCTCTTCAGGCTCCCGGGGTAGGTGGGCTGCAGTGTGATAATGCACCATTATAGAAGAGAGAGCCCTCTTTGGGGCATGGTCAAACCTGGGTTTGCTCTCTGGATCTGCCCCTCACTGGCTGCACTGGCCATCATGGTCCACTCTGAGCCTCTTCCTCAATGAACCTGACCCCTGTACACCAGAGGCAGAGATGTTGGCCAGGGGCTGGAGAATCCATGGCCCCAGATCCAGTTATGGTGGTACAGCCATTGACCACCTCAGAGACGGGTCATAGAGGCGAGGGTGGCATTTCATCTGCATCACCGACACTGGGTTTACCACCCAGAGTAAGGCTATTATTAGAGCAAGAGGCAAGCTGGGGACTACCTGGCCTTGTTTGTTCTCCACCTTCTCCAAACCAATGACACTTTTGAGTAAGTACCACCCAGGAGAACTCTGATTTAAGAGTTGATTGCTAATGAAATTGTACAAATTAAGAATTAAAGTGTAAGACGTATGTCTGCTGGTCAGAGGGTCTGATAAACATGGGCAAAATAACTGGACCACACTGAGCTGGCAGATATTTGACCTTTGGGTGCCCTGCTCAGGTTCATGCTGGGAAAAAAACCTAGAGCTTTGGATGAGATTTTTAAAACACTAAAAATAGATGGTGAACTAGGTCTGATCCTGGTATCTTTTATCATCTTTTCTAGTCTCCAACCTCCACCCTGGTTAGAAAGAGCTTACCTTCCCACCAATCTCCTCAATTTATTGGTGAGAACACAGGGGCCCAGGAGGAGAAGTGGCTTGGCCAAGGCTACAGAACTGCAGGTGGAGAGATGAACAGAACTGAGTCACAGACCTCCTGACAGTTGGCCACTGTCCTTCTTTCTTCTACATACTCCCCACTGCTCAACTTCAGAACTCCAACCCATAGCTCTCACAACCCAGTGTGGGAACCAGCTTGACCGTGCAGAGGCACAGGGAGGAGAAGGGTTTGTTCTCAAAGAAAGGGAGTTTAGAATCAGCCACACCCAAGGATATAAGGCAGGAAGGACGCCTGGCTCAGAAGGCCAAGGCCATGCCAAAATGCCAGCGGTGCCATAAATTAAGCAGCAAACATGCCAGACTTGCTATAATCATCTTGCTTGCTGACAAAGTGTTTGAAGGTTGCAGTCTTTACAACAGATTCCATGACATTAATCAGGCTTGCTATATGATCTTGCACACTGATAAGTGAAAGTATTGTTTTCCCCAATCATTATCTAGTTCAAGCTCAGAAACAGACCACCCAGAAAGCGGTTGTAACATGTCATGCTTAATAAAATAATTAACTGCAATATCTTCTTATTCCCAGACCCTGATGTAATCACTGACTACCTCATACAAAGTGTCCAAACTATGCTGTGCACTGCCAGAGATATCAGGTGTTAGCTCAGTTTTCTTAGTAGCTGTGTGATCTTGAGCAAGCCCTTGAGCTCTCAGGGGTCCTCAGTTCCTCAGCTGTAAAGTGGCCATCTCAGCAGGGGGCTGTAAGGGTCACAGAAGGCCATGTAGGATGGGAGAGGCTGGGCTTTCTTCAGGAATTGGGGGTCACTAAGGCATGGCCGTAGCACCTCCTTGAGGCAGGAATGTGGAGGTGTCAGGGGTTCATGGACATTCTGGAGAGTTCCACAGAGATCCCAGGAGGCCAGGCTATCTGTGCTTCCCTGAATTGCTTCATATAAGTTATTCACGGAATTGCTTTCATAAGCCTGAAAAGGGCTTTCACCAAGGCAGGCCCTCTTAGGTGGTCCACGACTGACAGAGGAGCACTTGGTTTCTTTCTTGCCCCATCCAAGGATCTACTTCAGTCTACAGCAAATTTGCTTTAACTGGCATTCTCGTGGTTGCCATGGGCCAGAGCTTCAGTCAGGGTGAATCATTTGAGCATTTGCCCTCTCTTTTTCAATCCCCATGTGGTTTGGAGTGTGGAGGGTGGGGTTTGCCATTTCCTGCTGCCATGTGTAACTAGCATCTGGTCACACTCTGTGTGTCCTGGTTAGGACAACTCACCTGTCCAGGCTCATCAGTCCTTCTCCTTCCATGCGCCCACCATGCTGTGGCACAGAGAGTTTGAGTAACTTGCCCAAGATCACATAGTCAAGTGGCAGGGCCCACACTCAACACCAGTCAGTCTAATTCCTAAGGATGTTTCCTTGGGTCAGGATGAGAGCTAGGCTACTATCCAGACCAAAGGGTTCAGATTTGTGATTTGGTATTGAGGAGAAGACTCTGGGAAAGAAGCTTCAGCCTGGCAGAAGGGTGGAATTTTCCATGGTGGAGCTTTAGAGTTTTCCAGCCCAGTGCTTTGAAGCAGGGGGCCAGTGTTGGCCTAGACTTGAACCCATTTGGAGGGGAGGAATCATTCATAGGTCCCTCTTTGGGGGGAGCTAAGTACCTTTTATAATCAATTGGTTGATTTTATTGGGAAACATACACAAAATGCAGATGTTAGAAAATAAGTAATTGTACCCATTACATAGTTTTATCAAATTTAACATTAAGCCATACTTGCTTCAGATTTTTGCTTTTCAGAGATGAAACCACAGATAAAGTTGAAGTCCCCTGAACATCCCTCTCACTGGCATTCCCCTTCTCCCCAAAAGAAACCACTATCAAGAATTTGTTATTTATCATTCCCACATAGACTTTTATGCTTTTACTAAATATTTATGAATCCGTATGTATTGTGTAGTACTGAGTTACTTGATTTTAACTATATTCAATGGTATGATAATAGACATTCCTTCTGCAACTTTTTTTTACTACTCAATATTCTCAATATTATGTCCTTGAGATGTATCCTTGTTGATACACATGCCTATGGTTCATTCACTGCAATTGCTCTTATGGACCTGCTGTAATTAATATATTCATTTTCTGGTTGTTTCCAATTTTTTATGTTACAATTGAACCTGCAAGAAGATCCTTGGATTAGCTACCCTGCAGCATAGCCTTAGAATGGGCTTCCTGGGCCATGGGGCAGGACCATCAGAAACTCTTCTGGCTATTGTCAAAGTTCTCTCCAATTTATATCCCCTCCCACATATAAATTCAACCTCAACACATCACATTTGGTATTATCAAACTTTCTTATCTTTGCCAGGCTAATGGGGATAAAACTGTATCTTGCTGGGATTTTCATTTGCAGTGTCCCTTATTGGTGGTGAGACTGAACACTGTATTAGTCAGCCAAAGGGGTGCTGATGCAAAGGACCAGGAATCTGTTAGCTTTTATAAAGGGTATTTGTCTGGGGTGGAAGCTTACAGTCACAAGGCCCTAAAGAGTCCAACTCAAGGTCCCTTAAGAGGCACTTTCTCACCCAAAGTCTGTTGCCACATGTTGATGCAATATGGTGGGCAACGTCTGCAAGGGTTCAGCCTTCCTTCTTTCTTCCCTTAAAGCTCTGGGAGCACAGCTTCTTCCAATCTCAGCTGTAGGCTGGCATAAGGCTCCTCTCTCTTCCCAGGGCTCATCTCTTTCCAGGCGCAGCTGCTCTGCTCTCTCCATAAGGCCAGCAAACGGCTCGACTCTCTCCCAGGGCTCCAGCATCAAAACTAAGCTCTTGGTTCTGCCGAGTTGTTTTCTGTGTGAGTCTCCACCCACCAAGGGGCGGGGACTCAACGTCCTACAGATGTGGCCAAATTAAAGCCCTAATCTTAATTTAATCAAGTAAAAATAAAGCTTCTGCATTTAATACAATCAAAGATTATCATGCCCATAGGAACACCGTAACCAATATTTCTTTTGGGGATTCATCAATAATAGCAAACTGCCACAACACTCATAAAAACTTTTGAGCAGTGGGTGTAACTCAGAGGTTGACCACCTGCTTCACATGTACAAGGTCCTGGGTTCAATCCTCTGTACCTCCTTTAAAAAAAAGTTTCATAAATTTATTGTGATGATTTTGGTCTTAGGTACTTCCCCTAGTCAGACTCATGAAGCCCAGAATAGCAGAACTTGAACCTTTGCCCTGGCTATCTGAAGTTCTTGAAATCCTCCATACCCCCGGGTAAAAAATTCACAGTCGTCCACAGAACCTTGTGATCTTGTGGAGGCTGAAGGGAGAGGACCGCCAGGGAAAGGAGCCTGTTCCACCCATCCATCCACCCATGAGTGGACATGAGTGAAGTCCAGTGCAGTGCCCCTGGTGGTGACCTATGGTAAGTCAGGGTGGGCCACTGCGAAGCTGGCAGAGGCACAGGAACCCGATACCCTGGAAATGCCTTCTGGAGAGGACGAGAGCAAGAAAAACAGTAAGGTCAAATGACCACTGCCCTCTTGAGAAGAAGCCACAGTGAAATTCTGGAGTCATGCTTTAAAAGTAATCTCTATTGAAATATAACAGATAAAAAGCACATAAATTATAAGTGCCCAGCTCCAGGAATTTTGACAAAGTGAACGTATTTGGGAAACCACCACCCAGATCTAGAACAGAATATGACTAGCATCCAAACGTTCCACTCCTTCCCCCTCCCAGTCATTACTCACACCCAACGGGCAGGTTCATATTTTAAGAACATATTATTCTGGCTGTCGGAGGATGTGAGAGCAAAAATTCTCTGGATTTTCCCTTAAATCTCATGGGAGGAATGGGAGGCATACCTAAAGAATTATATCACCACATTATCATATTGATTTTTAAATATTTGGGCATATGGAGTCAAACAATACCAGAGTCTTGAAAGCTTCAAGGTCCCCTGCTTGGCCAGGCATTCACCTTTTCATTGTTGGACCTTGGGAGGGTTGGGTAGTTGGAGTGGGGGTGGAGCCCTGGGGTGGGCAAGGGAAGTATTTTGATATCTCAGTATCCAGAGTAGACTTGCTGGTATGTACAGCTGAGGGTCAGCAGAGGATGAGACTGAGTGAAGCAAATCCGTTAAGAGGCGACTGCTGTGCCAGGAAGAGATGGCGTGTGTGGAGAGAGAGAAATGGATGGACTTTAAGAATACTTTAAGCACATTTTAGGGGAAATTCACAAGGCTGGTGATGGACTGGATGAGGGGGTGAGGGTGAAGGAGGTGTCGAGAACAATGCCCACGCTTCCAGCGTGGGCATCTGGATGGAAGGTGATGCCCTTTAATGAGATGACGTAGCCTGGAGAAGCAGCAGGTTTAGGCTGAAAATCATGAGTTCAGATTTGGACGAGCTTCTGAGCCCAGCATGTAGAAATGTCAAGTGGGCAGTTGGAAACAGGACTGTGGAGCTGGAAGAAAGGTCTAGATTGAAGATGTAAACCTAGGAGCCATTAGCAAATGGAGGATATTTACAGTCACGGGAATAAATAAGAGTCCTAAAGAGAGAGAATGAAAAAAGGACCCAACAAGTTATTGTTAAATAGTTTTCAAGTGTGTTAATGATATCACAGCTATGTTTCTGAGTCCTTATTTTTTAGACAAACATACTGAAATATTTGCATCTAAAATAATATTGAGTGGAATTTGCTTAAAAATAGTGGGAGGGGGCACGGAGATGGGGGAAGAAGAAAGAACATTTAAGCTGTAGGCTGGTTGTTGTTGAAGATGGGTGAGGAATGCATAGAGGTTCATTATACTATTCCTTCTGTTTTTGTGTGCCTTTGAAATTTTCCGTACTAAGAAGACTTAAAGAAAAACAAGAGCCTGGCACAGAGCCCTGAAGACCTGCAGGAATCAAGGGCAGGTGGAGGAAATGGAGAAGTTCACAAAGGAAAAAGAGAAGACACCAGAGAGGTAGGGTAGGGGGCAACCAGGGCACGGGGGTCCCTGAAGCCAATAGGAGAGAGGGACTGAGGAAGGACAAGACAGCAACTGGCCATCGAGGACTGAGGGTCAAGTTAACTGAACGTGTAAATGTGCCCGTTGGCCTTAGCAACCCAGAGGCCCTGGGCGATCTGAGCAGAGGCAGGGTCAAGAAAGCAGGCTCAGTGTCGGAAACCCACCGGAGGGCTTGAGGAAAAGGGAGGCGACGGGGAGGAAAAGAGATGTGGAAATGCCTCTTTCCACAAGCTCTGCTGTGATGAGAGTTGAAGGAAAAGGAGCTGAGGGAAGCTGGAAGAGACGAGAGCATGTTGAGCCAAGAGAGAAGATGCAAGGGAGGGAACCCTAAGTGGAACCGTGGATTTGAGCACCTAACATTTAGTTAATGTGCTTTCATCAATTGTAACAAACGTACCACACCAAAGCAAGGTGTTAGTAATAGGGTGGTATATGGGAATCCTGTCTTTTACGCACTATTTTTCTGTAAACCCACAACTTCTTCAATAAAAAAAAAAAAAAAAATAGATGCCAGGGGGTGGGCAGTGAATCAGTGGAATGAGGCTCAGGGCGCCCCACGGTCCCCTGTCACGGGAAGGAAAAAGGCAAGAAGGAGAGGACAGGGCAGGCGAGGCAGGCTGGAGGCCCGGAGGCCAGCACCATCGGTCCACTCGTGCATGACCCTTGTCGTGGAAGCCCCCGAAAGGGGGGGGATGTGGGAGAGTTGGGGAGAGTGAAGTAGGGATGTCAAAGTCGTGGAGAACGGGAGTGGCAGCGCGGTAAAGACCCCAGTAAGACTGCCAGGCCAGGCGAGGCTGCCCCCTCCCTGCACAGTTTACCTAAATTTTTAAGAACCCTGACGTGAAATCCTGACGGCCTATTCACGTTGCGGGGAGGGCCCCGAGCGAGCACTGCCTAGGTGAGGGTCCCTGGAATCAGGACGGAAGCCGTTAGTGACCCTGGAGAGAGGAGACTCGTCTCCCTGAGAGCTGGAGGCCACCTCTGGGAAAGAGACACCAGGCAGGACGCCAGGCCGACTCCGGCAGCGACCAGCCTTCCCCAGCCAGGCAGAGGCTGTGCAGGAGGTCGGAATCCCGCCATCAAAAAGGCGGAGGTCACGCTGCCAGTGACGAAGGGCCTGATGCGCTATGGCAGGGACTTTGTTGTTGTTTAATTTCACAAACACTTCTTTTTTT
The DNA here is from genome assembly GCF_030445035.2 of Dasypus novemcinctus. Taxonomy (NCBI): domain Eukaryota; kingdom Metazoa; phylum Chordata; class Mammalia; order Cingulata; family Dasypodidae; genus Dasypus; species Dasypus novemcinctus. Next base: position 63,942,841 of record NC_080688.1, read on the forward strand.
CTCTCTTTATTATTTTTTTAATGTTACATACAAAAAATATGAGGTCCCCATATACCCCCCACTCCCCTCACCCCACCCCTCCCACATCAACAACCTCTTTCATCATCGTGGGACAGTCATTGCATTTGGTGACTACATTTTGGAGCGCTGCTGCACCGCATGGATAGTGGTCTACATTGTAGTTTACACTCTCACCCAGGCCACCCAGTGGGCCATGGCAGGACGTACACTGTTCAGCATCTGTCCCTGCAGTACCACCCAGGACAAGTCCAAATCCTGAGAACGACCCCCATCATATCTCACAAACACTTTTAACGTCTTCTCTTTGCCTATTTATGTAACAAGGCAGGGGGGAGAGAGAGGGCGACTTTTTTACCAAACCACTAGTATGTATCTTCTGCTTTTTCTTTATTGCTTAAGAAATTAGTCTTGATTTATGTATTTTTTTATTCCCTCCCCTTCTAAAAGGCTTGCATCCTCTAGCTGGCTATCTCCTACCCTTGAGATTGCCCAGGGAACACAGAATTAAAATCAGCCACACCCTTGTGCCCGCGAGTCGCCCTGCACTTTCTAAGCCTGACTGGAGCCTCTGGCCACCTGAGCTTCACAATAGGCTCAGACTCCATGAGGCTGGCAGGGCAGGGTGTGTTTCATCTTATTATTTTCCTTTTAATTCGCACTTGACAGATGAGGACGCTGGGGGCCAGGGAGGAGACATGATCTGCAAAGACTCTCTGGCCTGCTAAAGTGCTTGGACTGGAGCAGTACTCTCTGGCTCCCAGGTCAGGGCCCCGGGAGTCAAGACTTGGGGTGGGAGGGCTGGGACACCAGAGAGCAGCTGCCAGCGCGGCGCCAGGACGCGGTTCTCCCCAGGGCAGCGGCGCTGCCACGGGCGCCCTCTCTCGGTGTCCAGCGTTGTTCACCGGCCACAGCCTGGTATGAACAGGAAGTCTTCTCCTCCTCCGAAGACAATGGCCCTTCTCAGCACAGAAAGCTGTGAAAAGCCCCTTGACTGCCAGAGAAAACCAGAGGACTGCCAAGCGCCGGCCCCGCGCTTAGACCCGCTCCAGCCCCAGAACAGAACTTGAATTTTATCGAGCCTGGAGCAAAGGGCCAAAGAAAACAATCCCGGGATGCCCACCCCCTGCAAGGTAGCCCCCTTGCCCATGGCCCACCCCTCTGCAGAGGGCTGGGGACCGATTCCAGTGACTCACTCCTTCCCCAGGGAGCGGCCTCGGGAGGAAGTGGCCACGGAGTGCGCGGGAGGAGCTCCTTACGGCCAAACCTCAGGAAGGTCCCCGGTCTCCAGGAAGGAAAAACAGAGCCAGGACGAGCATCACAGCAGTTGGCAGCAGCGATAATCTCCAGGGTATGTGGGCGCTGGTGCGTGACGTGCAGGAAGTACAGTGTGGGGGAAAGTGGCGCAGGCCCGTCTGGACAAGGCTCGCTCTGGCCATGGCTGAGACCACCCACTAGCATGGGAGGAGGCCCAGGGATGGAACCGGACCCAAATGGGCCGGTCCGCTTCTGCAAGAGCAAACGCCACCTGGCCGGGAGCAGGTGAGCGTGCGTGTGGACGCAAGGATGCAGATGCTGCTTGCCCCAGGCTAACATTACTAAGGTGGTATGTTCTGGACTTCTTACCAAAAGCAAAGGCCACAGCCTGATTCTCCCCCTCTCATCATGAACCTCCATCGTGGCAGAAGGTAGCACAGAGGGTAAAAACAGAAAGAAAGAAAGAAAGAGTAGGGACATTCATATGGTCTCGCATTGCCAGGGCCCACCAACCCTCAGTCCCAGGCCCTCAAAAGTGTTATCTAAACACAACATTTGCCCACTCGGTGTTGGCACAGTTGAAAACAGAATGAGCTGCAGGCGGTGGGAGGTTCCTCCTTAGAAGCTCCCGGGTGGTCTGAGCCCTTGGGCGACATAGCACCACGGCCAGAACATCAGACCCTGCCCAGCTGTACTGGGGCAAGAGGGTGTGAGTGGACACCTGGGGACAGAGCCTGTACCAGGGGCCAGAGAGGTTGCCAGCCAGTCACATAGTACAGACGGCTCCCTTTTGCCCAGGGCAATTCACATACTTCCTACACCGCCCCTCGTTCCAATAGTTGTTGTACACTCTCCATGCCAAGTACCTTGCTGGGACCACGACTCCAGACACAAGGGAAGCCAAGCCCATCCTCCAGGAGTTCCCTGCAGATTCTTCTCTGTGATGAGCTAATCCCCATCCTTGGATAATGGATTAAGCATTTGGGAATAATGCAGGTTTGCTCAACATTCATTCATTCATTCATTCAGTATGCATTTACTGAGAGCCAGCACTATTGCCAGCATGGGAATACAAAGGTAAACCTGACAGAAACAGTCCCTGGCCACAGACAGCTCACATTTTGGTGGGGGCAGGCAAAAAGAAGGTTACCACAGTAGCCTCACTGGCTCCAAGTAAGGAAACTTCTTTTTAAAAAAAAAAAGAAAGATAATTTCTCATTAGGGTACATGCTAGGAAGACAATAGAAGATTCTGAGAAGCTGCAGCAATACTGTAATGCAGTTATGTGAGAAGAGTTTGGAGTTAAAAACAAATCAGTAGGGGTTTTAGAGTATCGAGATCAATTCAGGAGGCTAACACGGCCTGTGAGCCTCCCCGAGAAAAGGCTGGGCCAAGGCAGTATCCTATGTGTTGGGGTGTCTAAGGGACGTAGAAGTCCAGACGCTCTCCTAGATGACAGGTGGAGCTTGCTGATTCTAAGACACCACCTAATGCCAGATTTAGATATAGAGTTCTCTAACTTTATACCTAAAATGAAGTTTAAAAATGTCTTATTTTAGATGTATAGATGCCTTTTCTCCCTAATTGAAAATTCCTTAAGTACAAAAACCACATGCATTTTTCCTGCTTTCTCTCCTCCCCAATGCCTTGCACAAGTCCAGAAATGCATTCATTTCTTCCTCCGTTCGTGCATTGACTCATCTTACCATTCTACAGCAGGGGCCAATTGCCTGTTGGTACTCGATGCTGTGCTGGGCTCCAGGACAGACCCAAAGAGGAAGGAGACACATCCCAGCCTGCGAGGGACTCAAGAGGCCAGAGGAGACAGACACTTGAATAATCACAGAACAGTCGTGACCACCCAATGCAGAGCAGACCAGGGCCCAGGGCTGCGTCGCAGGTGCCTGGCAGACTCCTGCCCTGGGCCTTGTTTTTGGAATACCCACTCCCTCACCTCCTGCAGGGCCCTTCTCAAATTCCTCTTTCTCCTGGAGGCTTTCCCTGACCTCCCCCCCATCCTTCTCTCTCCCGTCCCTGCTCTCTTCCTAGTACTTAGCACCCCCAATATTACATTATCTCAATCTATTGTTTCATCCAGAATGTAGCCCGTGAAGGTTGAGCTCTCCTCCTCTTCACTGCAGAGTGCTCAGCGCCTGTTATATGCTTGGCACACACTGGTGCTCAATAAATACTTGTTGAAAGAAAGAGGGAAAGGAGAGAAAAGAAAGAAGATGCCATGACTTGCCAGCCCTGAAGATCTGAGAAGGGTGCGGGGTGGAAGCAGCCTTAGAGCCGGGTCCCGCAGGAAGAGGGTGGCCCTGGGCGGTGGGGAGAGGGACGGCCAGGGCAGTCCCGGCCAAGGGAACAGCATCTGCAAAGCCACGAGGCTGGAAGGGGTCACAGGGCTCAGGGTTTGGAGCAGAGGCAGGAGGAGATCCAGAAGGGTGGGGGGGTGGGGAGCAGCTCCTGAAGGGCTTGGGGCAGCAAAGGTGTTCAGGACTTTGTCCTTGGGCCACAGGGAGTCACCAAGAGCATTTAAGCAGAGGAGGGCAAGGCAGATTGGTTTGTATGGTGACAGCATGGAGGGAGTACTGGGGGAGAGACGGAGACAGGCAAGGAAGCTTGTTGGCAAGGGACCACTTGATTTAGCAGCTTTCAGGCTGTGTCAGCAGAGCAGAGAGGCAAGTTCTAATGGGCAAGAAGGTCCCAGAGCACAGAGGATGCAGCCCCGGACAGGGCGTGGGAGGCTTCCTGGAGGAGGTGAGCCCTTCACAAGCCTCCGGAGGCGCCAGACCTCCCTGGAAGGAAGGGGTCTGCACGGTGGGCACGAGGCTGGGGGAGGGGCAGAGCTGTCAGCGCTAACTGCCTGCACCTGCTCCATCTCTGCCTTCCAGATAAACACATCACCTCGGACAAGTAAAGCTGGGCCCCCCGGAGGGGGCTTGAGGCTAGTAATCCAGCCCAGGAAACACCTGCTTGGACACTTTCCTGACTGCCCTGTCCCTCACTGCCCTCCTCCCGCCTCCCTGCCACGCCTGGGTGGACCTTGAGGGCACCCTGCCTCCGCCTGGTGCCATCTCCAGGCCAGGGTGGCGCCCCAGACACAACTCAGCCTTCCCACCCCGCTCCCCAGGACCCCTCCTTGGCTCCACCCCCCAGGCCGGGCCTGGAGGGGCTGGGGTGTGCCTGGGGGAGGGGAGGCAGGGGCTGGGTCTCCCCCATCTTTCTTCAGGACCCCTCCACTGTAGGCCCTTCCTGACGCCTCCTGCCACCCCCACACAGGAGAAAATTCACCCTAACACAGAAGCCTCCCCCTCAGAGCTGCTGCCAGTACACACCAGGGGGCCTTGGAGAAGAGACACAAAGGCTCTGAAACTTAGGAAGCCAATAGAAGCCACCCACCCCACTTGGGGGATGGTTAGGGGAGAGACATATTTTTATAGCACTGCTCCTTGTAGCTCTAAAGTCACTTTCTCAGTGCAAAACATAAAAATGTATTATGTATGACTTGGTAACACATTCGATATATTTAGATAATTTTTTAGAAAAGAAAACCAACCAAACCTCTCTGGGAAAAAGAAAGGCCCTTCCCCCCCCCCCCCCCCCCCCTGCATTTTCACGTTATTCTCAGAGCCTCTCGGGCTCTCCTTGGGCGAAGGGCGAGGCAGAGACCCCCCAGGAGGGGGCTCCGGGGAGAGGCGTGTGCAGGGCGGGGGCGAGGCACCCCCACCACGGGATGTCAAATTGATTAACTTCATCATGGTCGTGCGCTCCCTAATGTTTTTCTTTAAAATGTCTCGGCTCTAAACGATCATGACCCAAGGCAATTTACAGTTACTTCCATTTTTTTTAATGAAGTCTGATTTAATAGTCGGAATGGTTAATGGCCTCGTCTGTCACACATAATAAAACAGAGCCTAATTGTATTTTAAAAAGGCCCTTTTGGTATGAACAGAAGCAACAACTTGATTGAATTGTGAGAGGGTTTGGTATGTGCTTAGTTGGCTTCCCAAGGGCTCCACTTTTCTTCCTGAGTCGCCATTTCACTGTCCCCCCTTACCAGCTCCCCATTCCCACCCCAAAGTCCTTTCTTCTAAAGCAGGAGTTCCTAACAAGGGGTCCGTGAGCTTGAATTGAAATTCAGGAAAAACATGATTCTTGTGGGGATGTGTTGGTGCGGGTGTGATGTATTGATTGTGTAATACACAGTTTAGTGTGGCCTTAGAAAGGGGTCCGTGGATCAGAAAAGGTTACGAACCCCTGCTCTAAAGGGATTTTGTAATTCCCCCAACCAGTTAAATCCCAAGGCCATCCTGCCAGCTACCTCGGGACACCAGCCCACAGGCTCCCAGGACCTCTCATAGTCTTCCGTAATTAGAGTCCTCCAGGCCTTCCCACCGAAGCAAACGGCTTGACACCCATTTTGCACCTGGGAAAACTGAGGCTGTCCTCAGAGGCTGTGCCCAGAGCCCCGGGGCAGTGAGTCAGCAGCTCCGGTAGGCTCTGCAGTGGCTCTCCCCACCCCAGTCAAACGTCCCACAGGCTCTCCTCCCTGTGGCAGAGGGGGGCACCAGAAACCAGGCCAGGCAACCAGGCATGCTGTCCTCCTAGAACCTTTGGAGGCTAACCATTGACTTCAAAACCCACAGGGAAACTAAGGCAGAGAGAAGAGATTCACCCAACAGCTCAGAGGACCTGAGGTTAAATTCTGAGTCATTGAAGAAATAATTCACCGACCTTCAGTACAATACAAAAGCACCAGGGCTGCTCCTGCGGGAGAGTCCGAGAAAGCCGGCGGAAGTCTGGCTGCCTCCCCTCCACCCCCGTTCCCACTGCTTGCTCCCTCCTGCAGAACCGGGTTTTCCAGCACTTCCTGAGCGAGCCCGGCCTGGGCCTTGGGTGAGGTTGCCAGTTGGCCAAGGGGGGTGTCACTGAGGGGTGGGGTAACTCAGGTGACCTGGCTAACACCCCTGATAAGCAAGAGATAGTGGGAAGAGGCCCATGGGTGGGTTTACCGCCGAGCAGCCAGGCAGCACTGGGCTTGTGCTGCCCTCCCCAAGTGCCAGGTCCCCGTCACGGAAATACATCGTTGACCTTCATACGTCCTTCAGCCACCCTGAGCATCACTTCACATAAAGGCTGCAGGAAGCTTATAATCGGAACACGCCATCTCAGGGAGCGGCATGTCCCCTCCACTTACCGCCGCCATGGGGGTCATCTCATCCATGCCCCTGCCTGGGAGCCTTGCCAAGAGCAGACAAGGCCCGCAGAGCCCGGAGCAGAGGCCAGGTTCCCGGGGAAGAAGTGCCCTGGCCGAGGGGGTGGCCGGCCCAGGCCGAGGCAGGTGTGCACTCTCAGAGAGCCTTCTGGGCCCGCCCACCCTTCCTTGTGGAGACTTTTTAACTGCTGGTGCCTGAAGCAGGGGCTGTGGGCCATCACAAGCAGGCACGCTCTTGTCCAGGGCCTTCGGCCAAGGCACAAGAGGCTGGGAGGGCAGGTCTCAACTTGCGGGGCTGGCAGTGGCTGGGGCCAGACCGGCAGAGCACCTCCAGGGTCTGGCTTCTCTAATAAGGGTAAAGGAGGGGCCTGAGGATGGGGAGCCCTGCCACCCCCTGGCTGTAAGGATGGGCTTAGAGTAGACAGACCTGAATTCCAGTCTGCCCAGCTTCCAAAACGTGTGGTTTGGACCCTCTTCCTGGCAGTCGAGCAGAGAGCCAGCAATCACAAGGCAGAGTGTGGACAGACCAGGTAGGATCAGGCACCCCAATCACAGGGGAGTCTAAGAAGCAGACACTGCTGCGGGGCCCAGCCTGCAGGGAGAGACCCCTGAGGGAGGAAATGGGGAGGGAGCATGCACTTGGCGCACACTCACAAGCGCATCCCCCAGTATGCTTCAGTCTGAAAAGAAAAAAGGACAATCGGTAGCCGGATGGCTGTGGCAGAGAGCTACTGGAAAGAGAATTTAAAATCAGACCTTGCAGGAAGAAATCCTGTTGACTCTCTTCCCTGGGCTGTATAGTGTCCCCCAAACATTCATGTCCACCCAGAACCTCCGGAGTGAATTTTTGTGGAAGTGGGGTCGTTTAGATAAGGTCATACAAAGTGGATTAGGGTGCACCCTAAGTCCAAGATGACCCGTGTCCTTCTAAGAAGCGGAGAGGACACGCTGAGACAGAAACACAGAGGGAAGGCAGCCATTGAAGATGGAGCTGGAGTGCCGCAGCTAGAAGCCAAGTGATGTCAAGGAGAGCCGGCAACTGCCAGAGCCAGAAGAGGCCAGGGAGCATCCAGAGGGAGCACGGCTGCCCCATGGGATTTCAGCCTTCAGGCTTCCAGAGCTGTGAGGCGGAAAAGCCACCACGTTGGTGGGACTTTGTTATGGCAGCCCAGGAAACTAAGACGCTCTCTTTGTTGCCACAAGTTCCAAATAGACCCAGGGACACATTCTGCTCAGGGACATTGTCCCTGGTTGCCATCTTGTAACTCTAAGGGGAGGAGCCTTAGGATGAATCTAACACTTCCCTTCCTTCTCTTCTCACCCAGCTCAGACTCCACTAAATAAGCCCTCAGTTTCCTTGTCCTCCCCTCTCTCTGTCATGCCCCTCTAGCAAAACCCCAATGCTGGTGAAATTGAAGAAGTTGGTCTTGACTCCATCTTCTTTGACCTTGCAGTTATGAAGGTGACTACGGCTGAAGAAAAACATACAACCAGACTGTATCAGTCAGGATCAATCTTGCTACAGTAACAAATGACCCCCAAATCTCTTCAAAAGGTTCATTTTTCACTCATAGTATTTATCCACTGCAGGATGGCTGTGGCTCTGCTCCACATCATTTTTGCCCCAGCATCCAAGGGAAAAGAGCAGCATCTGGCTGGGGCAGGGCCAGTCCTGGGGCAGAGGGAAGGAAACCATGGTGAACCATATGAACCACACTTTGCCACATAAAGCTCCTGCTTGGAAGTGACACACATCACTTCCATTCATAGTGCATTGATCAAAGAGTCTCATGACCACGCCCGCTGTCATTAGAGTCAGAAAATACAGTTTTCCTTCAGGGAGGGCTGGGGGATAGTATCACAAAATAATTCAGTTGAAAAATCAGACTTGCCCATTCACTTACAAGGCATGTACATGACCCTCAGTGGACTCGTAAAGCCTCCATGCAACTCTCCTGCATTTCCCTCATCCATTCACCATCCACTCTTCTCAATAACTTCATGCCTTTTCCAGTCTTCTCAAAATTCCAACGCCTCCTTCTCCATTTTCATTTTTGCTTCCCAATAAGCGTTCTTCTTATTTCACTGAAGAACTAGAGGCCACCAGAAGAGAACTTTCAAATGTTTTCACCACCAAATCTACCAACTTAGCCACACCTGTGTTCATGTTCTCTGCCATCTCTCCTCTGCATGCTTGAACTCTCCATGCTCCTGGACTCCTTCCACTTATGCAGAGTTCAATCCCTCTATCTTCTCATGGACATCACTCCTATCTCCCCAGCATCTTCCATTTTACATCTCTGCTGGATCATTCTCCTTAGATTCTAATGGGTGTCTCATCGCTCATCTTTAATAAGCCCTTCCTTGACCCCACCTCTCTCTCGGGCTACTATCCTATTCTCTGCTCCTCCAAAAATGTTGTCCCTATGCTCTGTCATGAATTCTTCAACTTTCATTCTCTCCTGGCCCACTCCACTCAGGATTTTTTTTTCTTTTTTTTTTCCACTCAGGAGTTTTGTTCCCCACCCACAGAAACTGGTTGTTTCAAATCACCAAGTACCTCCACATTGTTAGTCAAATGACCAATGAGTTCTAACCTTTCTGATACACCAGCATTATTTAACAAAGACAATCATTCACTCCTCCCTGAAACTTTTTAGGGAAAAGTTCTCCTAGTTCATCAATCCTTCCTGTTCAATTTCCTCATTAGCTCCGATTCATCTTTTTAGCCCTTAAACTTTGGAAAATCCTAGGACTTAAATCCTTATACCTCCTTTCTATCCATAGTCACTTTCCAATTGGGCTCATGAGTCAAACAACATGACATACCACCTGCATCCTAAAGACTCCAAATTTACATCTCTAATCCCCTTATCTCCCTGTAGCAGTTTGGTAGTGTTTATGAATTCCAAAAATAGATATTGGATTATATTTTATTTGGGCATATTAGATTGTATTAGATTAAGAGGTTTCACTTTTACTTGATTAAATAATGATTAAGCCAAATAATGATTGGGCCATGTCAGTACAACACTGAGTCCCTGCCCCCTTGGTGGGTAGAGACTCACAGAAAAATGACAAGGCACAGGAGTTAGTGGGAATTTTGAGCTGCAGTTCAGGAAAAGCACAGAGAGGAGCAGAGCAGCTGAGAGAATCAAGACCTGGGGAGAGAGGAACCCAGGAAGCCTGAACTCTTGGCAGACCTCGACAGCCATCTTGCTCCAACCCGTGGCAACAGACTTGGTGTGGCCTGGTAACTGTAAGCTTCTACCCTAAATAAATACCCTTTAAAAAGGTACTTATTTTTAAAAAGGTATTTCTGGTATTTTGCATCAGCACCCCTTTGGCTGACTAATACACTGCCCTGAATTTCAAATTTGTATATCCAACTGCTCACTTAACAGGTCCACTTGGATAAATTAAACATGACCAAAATTAAACTCCTGATTTTTACCCCAAAATCTACTACACACCCTTCCCACCAGTTCTCCCCCATCTTATTTTAATGGCAACTCCATCTTTCAGGTCATTCAGATCAAAAGTTTTGAGTGTTCTTTGACTCTACATCCAGTTCATCAGCAAACCCTTTTTGCCCCACCTCAAAAAAAATCCAGAATCTGATCACTCTTTATTGTTTCTGCTTCTGCTATCTACGTCCAATGCACCATCATTCCTCACCTGGACTACTATTGCAAGAACATTGTGACTCGGTTTCCTGCTTCTGCTCTTGCCCTGCTCCAGGAGGGAGTGATGCTTTAAAAGTAAGTTAAATCAAGGGAAGCCAACTTGGCCCAGTGGTTAGGGCATCCATCTACCACATGGGAGGTCTGAGGTTCAAACCCCGGGCCTCCTTGACCCATGTGGAGCTGGCCCATGAGCAGTGCTGATGCGCGCAAGGAATGCCATGCCACACAGGGGTGTCCCCGCGTAGGGGAGCCCCACGCGCAAGGAGTGCGCCCCATAAGGAGAGCCGCCCAGCACGAAAGAAAGTGCAGCCTGCCCAGGAATGGTGCTGCACACATGGAGAGCTGACACAACAAGATGACGCAACCAAAAGAAACACAGATTCCCGAGCTGCTGACAACAACACAAGTGGACAAAGAAGAACACGCAGCAAATAGACACAGAGAACAGACAACTGGGGCAGGCGGGGGAAGGGGAGAGAAAATAAATAAATAAATAAATAAATAAAGTAAGTAAGTTAAATCAAGGCAGTCCTCATCCTAAAACCCTCCATGGGCTTGCATTGCAGAGTACAAGCCAGTGGATTTACTGTCACCTACAAAGTCCTACATGACCTGGCCCATTGCCACTACCTCACTGCCTTCCCCTGCCACCATGCCTCAGACATCCTGATGTTCCCAAGCTCACTAAGCACTGCATACTTGCTCTTCCTTCTGGATTGTTCTTCTCACGGATATCCACATGGCTTGCTTCCACAGGTCTCTGCACAAATGTCACTTTAACAGAGAGGTCTTTCCTGACCATTCTATATAAAAGACTCTTACAATCGCTGTCACTTTACACTCCCTTGCCCAGATGGGTTTATTTTTATATCATCACTTATCACCATATGCATATTTTATTTTTCTATTTGTTTGTCTCTCTCCCCCCAAAATAGAATGCAAATGCCAAGAGAAGCGATTTTATTTGTTTTGTTCACTGATGTATCTCCAGCCCCTAGAGCGGTGTCTGGCATCAAGCAGGCACCCAACAAATATTTGTTGAATGAATGAGTGAACGCATGTGTGAATAAATTAATGGGGGATAGCAAAGCACTGAGACAGGAAGTAACTCAGTCTCTTGCAACACAAGGCCTAGGCTACTTTGGGACTTCCTATTTTGTAAGACATTAAGCTTCCTCGCTATTTAGGCTTTTAAAAACTGGGTTTCTGTTCTTTGCAGCTAAGAGCACCCTAACCGAATCATTTCCACTTAGGCCATGGACTAGTAGCAAGGGTGCAGAGGCCCAAAGCAGGAGAGTCCTGCCAGCAGCCAGACTGAGCTGATGTCCCTCCATGGTAGTGTGAGGGAACTGCCACTTCTGATATGGTTTTATGAGCCTCTCCCCGAGGCTCTCATCTAATCTGACAGGACAGTGCCTCAGAATCTGCCATCCATGCTAAGAGTGCACCACAAAAGTCAGTGGTCACCTAGGGCTCTGGGTCCTTGGCAAGGAGCTTTGGGAAGGGGGAAGAGGCCACCATAAAATTTTGATACTTTTTCCCTGGGCTCCAAAGAGCAGTCTCCTCAACACTGGATAGTTCTATTGGAGACCAGATCAGTGTCAGCCTCCCTCCAGAGAGAGATGGAGACAAAACTAATAGCAGGCTATGACTAGGAGTCAAGCATGCTGCATGCATTTTATCATGTAATCCTCACCTAGCTGGGGCTCTTGCAGAGCCCACAGGTTCTTTCCCAACATCTACTATTTTTTCCATTGTTAAACCTCTCTTAAATTCACTGTGATCACGCTTCACTCTATCACTCCACCAAATAAGCTCTTGCCATAGCACCAATGTCAGGTTGCTAAATCCAATGATGGTTTTCAGTCCTCATCTAATTAACCATCAGTATTAGACAGGTTGGCCACTCCTTTCTCCAGAACACCACACGTACCTGGTTTTCCTCCTACCTCACTGTCAGCCCACCTCCCCATTCCTGACCCATAACCTTTCCTGATTCCTCCTCACCTACCAACCTCTTAAGGTAGGAGTGCACAAAAACTCAGTTCTTGTAACTCTCTCCCTATTCATAATCAATTCCTTAGAGGTTTCATTCATCTCACGACTTAATATTTACCTGCACATCTACCATTTCCAGTGTTCTTCATCCATTTCTACTTAGTATCATTCTCATTCTGATAGCATTTTCTTTCAGCCTAAAGACCTGCTTTAGCATCTTCTGTAGAGTGGGTCTACTGGCAACAAATTCTCTAAGCATTTGTTTATCTGAAAATGTCTTTATTTCATCTTCACTTTTGAGATATATTTTTGCTTGATAGAGAATTCCGGGTTGACTTTTTTTTTTTCTTTCAGCACTTCAAATAATATCATTTCATTGTCTAATGACTTCCATTTTTTGATAAGGTATCAGCCATCATTCTTACTGTTGACATCTATGAGTGATGTCTTTTTTCTCTTACTGTTTTTAAGATTTTTTTTCATCATTTTAGCAGTTTGACTGTGCTTAGATATTGTTTTCATCTTATTTATCCTTCTTAGGGTACACTGAGATTCTTGAATCTGTGGGTTGCTGTTTTTGGAAATTTTGGAAAAATTTAGGCTAATATTTCTTCAAATATTTTTCCTGTCCTATACTCTCTCTTCTCCTTCTGGAATTCCAATAACATGTGGGCTACACTTCTTTGTGCAAGTCAATGAGGTTCTATTTCTTTCTCTTTTTTTTCAATATTTTTTCCTCTGTGTGGTTCATTTGGATGATGACAACTTCAAGCTCACTGGTCAGTTCTTTGCCCGTATCAAATCCTCTGATAATTCTCATGAATATTTGATTTCATATATTGTGTATTCCATTAGTAGGATTTGCATTTTGTTCTTTATTACAAGTTTCTATATTTTTTCCTGAAATTTCCTCTTTTCACCAATTAATCCAATCCTCCTATTATTCCTTGAAATATTTATTAAATATTAATATTTTAAAGCCCTCCTCTGCTCTCAGATGGGATCTCCCTTCATAAGACTTTCATGCTGATGTGCTGGAGGTGCAGTTAATGTTGAGGTTTAAGATATATTTAGGGGATTTGAATCTCTGGACTGACAATGTGATAGCCAGGTCCTGAGCCTCAACAGACTCCAGCACCTACAATCTGATTTATTGGATTTACCACACTCAGCTAAGATGGAGCTGAAGAAGGACAACCACCACACCATGGAGCCTAGAGTGATTACAACTGAAAGTGGGAGGATTGCATCCAGCATCCATGTGGAATCTGAGCCTCCTCTTGACATAGAGGTGCAATGGACACAACCAATCCAATGTCCACATAGAAGAGGTGGCATTGGATTGGGAAAAGTGGACATGGTGACTGATGGGTATGGGGAAAGGCAGGAAGAGATGAGAGGTGGAGGCGTCTTTGGGACATGGAGTTGCTCTGGATGGTGCTTCAGAGGCAATCACCGGACATTGTAAATCCTCACAGGGCCCACTGGATGGAATGGGGGAGAGTATGGGCCATGATGTGGACCATTGACTACGAGGTGCAGAGGTGCCCAAAGATGTACTTACCAAATCCAATGGATGTGTCATGATGATGGGAACGAGTGTTGCTGGGGGGTGGAGAGGTGGGGTGGGGGTGGTGGGGTTGAATGGGACCTCACATATATATTTTTAATGTAATATTATTACAAAGTCAATAAAAAAAAAGAAAAAGAAAAAAAAAGAGTCTATGTAAATACCACAAAAAAATAAAAATAAAAAATAAAGTCCTTCTCTGCTAATTCCAACAGATGGGTTACCTGTATGTCTGTTCAATAGACCTGTTATATGGGGGTCACAATTTCCTGTTTCTTTTTGATTGTATATTGGACTTTATGAATGATTTATTATAGAGACTCTAAATTCTCTTTTCCTCTGAAAAGTGTTATGTATTGTTCTAGCAAGTAGTTACTTACTGGCAGATCATCTTGATCCTGAGATGGCTAGGTTTTAGGTTCTGTTACAGTAGGTCTATTTTAGTTTTGGTCTTAGTTCTAGAATACATCCCATAGCCCAGGGATGTGGTCTTTACTCCTAACATGTTTTTCTGGAACAGGCTTTTGCCCTAATTTGAAGGTCACTCAATACATTATTTTTCCATTCTTTTCTCGGAATGCAGCTGGGCTAGAGGGGTCTTGTGGTTTAGGTAAGAATTTTACTCTGGGAGGCTTCTGTTTTGAGCAGACATTTACCTTCTGTTTAGATTCTATCTTGCTCATGCATTGACAAGAATTTGGACCCAGAGACACCTCACACAACTATGAAGACAAGTAGAGTGGTCAGGTTTCAGTGTAGGCAAGTGTGAGCCACAGAGCTCAATGTGGAAATAACTCACCATGGTATGGGTTCTATGCCTAATGCCAGCTTCCCTTGTTTAGTGAGGGTGGCCACAATGTATGAAAACACAGGTAACTATAAATAATGAATGCTTTATTGATAATTCAAATTCAATACATGACATGTTCCATGATATTACATGGTCCGTTCAATGTGTTGTCCTTCATTAGCAATGCATGGTTCAATATGCTGTACAAAATTGCAACAAACATGGTGCATTCATGAAACATTTCTAGTAATCCCTCACAAGGCATCGGTGATGAGTTGTTTGAGATAACTTGCATCTTTGATTTTCACTGAATAAACTTGCCCATAACAAACTCCAGAAGAGGTCATCTCACAAGGGTTCAATCTAGAAAAATAAATAATGAATTGATAAATATTATCATCTATATTTCTAGACTTTCTGGGTATGCTCTAGTTGGTGACACACTTCTGCAGTTGTTATCTGTTTCCCCTGGCATTCTCCTCATATCAGCTACAGCCCAGAAAGAGAACCCAAGACTCACCATAGAGAGTGCCCTGAAGACATCAGCTCAAAGGACTGTTCTGTCAAAAAAGACCAGAAGAGGACTAGAAATCACACAGACATTGCTTCCTCCTCCTCTGTTTAAAACCATAACCACCTTCCACACCACACCTGGAAGCTGTTTCAGATTACTGTCTATCTGCACAATCCCAAGGGAGATGAAACCATATAGCAGAAGGTGGCTCAGTAGAGAAGTGAACATGACTAAGGAGATGGGGAAAGGGAATGCTATGGGAGGACAGCTGACAAAGCTCAGCTTCTGATCCTCTTTCTTTCCCATGGCAAGCAGAATCCAGCCAAAGGGGATTTGAAGGGGCTGAGCAGAACTAGGCAACTTCACATTCAAATTCCTCATCGGACACTTAAAACCTTTGGCAGGTTACTCGACCTCAGTGAGCCTGTTTCCTCACCTGGGAAACAAGGACAAGTAGCTGCCTCATAGGGTTATTGCCAGGATTAAACAGTACAGGTAAAGTGTCCCCTGCACTCAATGGATGTGCATACCATGTAGTCCCCTTATAGGTTCCTCTCCACCTTTCATTCCCTTTGCATTTGAGTGCACCAGCTCTACAAGATGGAAATTACAGGACAGAGCCCCTGCCCTCATTGAGCATAGGAAGTATGACTATCACATTTGTATTAGTCAGCCAAAGGGGTGCTGATGCAAAATACCATAAATCGGTTGGTTTTTATAAAGGGTATTTATTTGGGGTAGAAGCTTACAGTTACCAGGCCACAAAGCATAAGTTACTTCCTTCCCACATCAGACTCTATTGCCATGTTAGAGCAAGATGGCTGCTGACATCTACCAAGGTTCTGGCTTCCTGGGTTCCTCTCTTCCTGGGGCTCATTTCTCTCCAGGCTCAGCTACTTTGTTTTCTCCATGAGATCAGCTGTAGACTATCAGATGACCAGCTCTGTCTCTCTCCCTGGGACTTGATTCTCTCCAGGTTTAGCTGCTCTGCTGCTCTGTGTCTGTGTGCTTACTTCCCGGGCTCCAGCTCAAAAACTCTCAACTCTGTCTTTTTCCATGTCTTTTATCTATGAGTCCCCACTGGACTCAATGCCCTACTGACATGGCCCAATCAAAGCCCCAATCATAACTTAAGTAAAAGTGAAACTTTAGACAGACCAGTTTACAAACATAATCCAATATCTATATTTAGAATTCATAACAAAATATCAAACTGCTACAATATTTAAGAAAGTAACCAATCTTCAATCAATGGACCTGTCATAGTAGATGCCCTTCAAAGTGGGGAGAGGCAAAGCAGTGTCATGGTTAAGAGCTCAAGCTCTGACCTCAAAGAGGGTGGAATTAAGTACCCCCCTCCACAATTTACCAGATGAGTGACCCTGGGCAAGACATTTAATCTGTATGTGTTTCAGTTGCCCCATCTGTTAAATGGGCTATTCCTAGGGGCATTATAAGAATTAAGGAAGAAAATGTATGCTAAGTTCTTATTATAGTATGTGGCACACTGTCTACTCTTTTTTTTTTTAAGATTTATTTTTTATTTTTCACCCCTACCCACCCCCCCCCACCCCCGGCCCCGGTTGTCTGCTCTCTGTGTCCATTCACTGTGTGTTCTTCTGTGACCGCTTCTATCTTTAACAGCGGCACCAGGAATCTATGTCTCTTTTTGTTGTGTCATCTTGTTGTGTCAGCTCTCCGTGTGTGCTGCGCCGTTCTTGGGCAGGTTGCACTTTCTTTCACGCTGGGCAGCTCTCCTTACAGGGTGCACTCCTTGTGCGTGGGACTCCCTAAGTGGGGGACACCCCTGAGTGGCACAGCACTCCTTGCGTGTGGGGCTCCCCTAAGCAGGGGATGCCCCTGCATGGCAGGGCACTCCTTGCGTGCATCAGCACTGCGCATGGGCCAGCTCCATGCAGGTCAAGGAGGCCCGGGGTTTGAACTGCGGACCTCCCATGTGGTAGGTGGACGCCCTATCCATTGCACCAAGTCTGCTTCCCCACGCTGTCTACTCTTAAGACCATATTTGTATCTCAGTAAATTTTGCTTTATTCAAAATACTTCTGTACTTCTCTTTTAGAAGTGATAAAATCAGAGTTAATTTATGAGCCACAAAGAGAAGTAGTTTCATTTCTAAATTCCACCTATTGCTAACAAATAGCACCTGTTGTGGTAATCAGCTGAGCACTTCATGGCTGTTTCCCACAATCTACCCACTGGCCTAGCCCATAATAGACAACTAAAGGTGCCAAAGGCAGGGCTCAGGGAAGAATTCCAGTTCTCAACAATAGTATCATGGAACCAGTACATGTCCTCTGCATCTTTGTGGGAGACGGCGGTCCACGGGATATAGCAGTTCTGGTCTGCAGCGGGGAAAGGTGGTCTCTACCGCCGTGTCAGAACTTAAGCACTTTTATTTCCCCCTTCCCCCTTCCTTTTTACTTCATTCCCTAAGGCAGATGGCGAACACCTGCTGATGTAAAGGGATGTCACAGTTTTCCAGTCAGGGGCAGCCAGGGTCAATATGGGGATGAGTAGGGTGCAGACACTATAACTTCCAGTTTGGAGACTGAGCCAGGCATAGGTTAAGGAAACTGGGAGGGGGTTTGTAAACTAAAGGCCTATCCAGGTACGCACACTGGCGAAGAGGCCCACCAGGGCCCCTCCCAGGGGCCTGAGAGGACTCAGAATCAGCAAGACAAATAAGTACTCTTGAGTATGCACCAGTTCTCCCAGACTCCTCTTCCCTCTCTACTTTAAGCTGACTTTAGGTCAGAGCTCAAGAAAGGGGTAGTGACTCCAATCTCTTAAGAGCTTTGTTGGATAACATCCAACGTTGTCTTCTTTGTCTGTAATTCTGTTTAAATCTTCTGAGGTTTCACCACTACTGAGACCTCCCCTGCCCCTCTCCTTGCCTGATGATTAAGCATTAAGGGAGATGTCATTCTTTCCCATCACATTATTTGGGTGGAGATTTCTTTTAAATTCTCTAACCCAAAAGAACGAACTACCTACTTCCTTTTGACTCATGGTCTGAGACATACCTGGATACTGGGTGGTGTGGACTTGCTGCAGTAAACATTTTAAAGAGAACAATTTGAATATAATTTAAATGTATAATAGATGTCTTCCCCATTTGCCAAAACACATCCGAGGGCTGATACAGATTGTTACATGCCTGTAATTAACATAGCTGTAACAAGTATCCCTTCAGACATGAAGTCAGAGGGCTTCTGCCATCCTGGCTGTCTAGACCAGTTGATATAAGCACAGTCCCAGAGGAGCTGCAGGTAACTACCTCGGCCCAGGGAAGCAAAGCCTGGGAAATAGTTTCTCAGCCTAGAAAGACACTCACCTGACCTAGGAATACTAAGATGTGCATGCCAAGCCATACACATCTGAAATTATATTTAGTGGCCACCAATCATTTCCCTGTTCCAGAACCTCCTGGACTTTCTCCTTGCTCAGTCTGTCATCTCCCTCCACCCCAGAACTCACCTCCTCCTCCTCAAGCTCACCATACCCACTGTGCCTTTTCTCAGGCTATTTTCTCCAAGTCCCTCTGTTCTCATTCTCCCTGCCCATTGGACCACCCCAACTGCTCCCTACTGGGATCCTGTAGTACTGTGTTTGTGCAACAGGCTGTGCTTTGATCTATTGATTCCATGTTGCTTTATAGTCTACTTGGTGGCCTCCAGTCAAGGTCAAATAGTGAGTGTCTTTCTCCTACAGTGCCCATGGTGCAAGCACAAAATCAGTGCTTAAAAAGACTGGTTTGGCCACCCAACATAGTTTGATTTAGAACTGTAAATAAAATAGCCCCATGCATCAGCAAGAGCAGCCGTGGCTGAACCTGCACACTCTTGTACCATCTTTTGGAATCAGCAACATCATCCTTAAACAGTGGGATGCAAATCATGGTTTTCTCATGCCAAAATAACTTTTTCTGTGCTTGTTCAGACTCTAAAGACAGCAATTATTTAGAGGGCCCCTCTTTTTATGGAAATATCAAATAAGTTTGGATATTTGTAAGAATAAGGTAGACGTTGGGATTTTTCCATTAGAATGAGCACAACCATCCCCCAAGGAGTGGAATGCCATGCAGTGTTCACTAGGACCCGTCGGAATAGTTCTAGCTAACCTAGACCAGTTGAATCCATAGCCCCCAGACGAGAATGTGCAGTAAAGAAGGTAGGAACTAGTTGCAGCCCACCTGACTTCTAGGGGCAGGGTGAAAAACACGGAGCTTATGACCTCCCAAATAGGAAGGCCTATGATGATTCGAAACCAAATTAACGCTGTAATCTACAACAGTATTTCAGAGCCCTTAAGGGATCACTTTACTTTCATGAGTTGGATTGGGTTGGTTCCTACCTCCACCCTTACCCCCTACATACATGTCAAGGTTTGTCAAGAGCTGTGATCCACAGAAGAGAAAATGAGAGCAGCTGATCAAGATGGAACCCATAGAAGGTACAGGACTGCGGGGAGGGGTGGGGGGAGGTGGTATACCAGGCATTTCAAGGAAAACTTAAAAATTCATGAGCTCTGAGGAAAGGAAGGCATCACAAGAGAATCAATCAGGCTAGATCTTCTGCCAGTTGATCAAGAACCATTTATTGCATGTCTGCTATGTAAAAGGCACTGCTGGAGTGGATGCAAAGACACAGGCACAGCATATGTAAAAAAAGCCATGTTTGAAAAAAGTGATTTTAACCTCTGACCTAAAGGAACATATAACCTAAATGGTGCTAATCAAACCCAAATCACTCTTCCTGAATGTCCCTATACTTAAGCAACCATTTTGTATCTCACAAACTTGCTATGTCAAGGTTTCCTTCATGTGTACGTCACTGTCTCCCCAACAAGCCCCACCCCCCATGAGTTCTTGTACATGTATCTCACAAACATCCAACTAAGATACCAGCCCTAAGTAGTACTAAAGCTACTGCTGCTACCTGCAAGTGCTGCTGTCAATTATTCAGTAGGGGTGGGTTAGGAAAGGCTTTGCAGAGGAGACAGAATTTAAACAGGGTCTTGAAGAATGAATAAACTTGGAAGCACAGAAAAAAGGCAGAAATGTTTTCCAAACAGGGGCTCACAATTTAGCAAGGAAATTAGGTGCACATAGGTTTAATTATAGTATGATTAATGTTCTCTCACCAGTATAAACATATTCGAAGGGAGTACAGAGAAGGCACAACGACGTCTGGGGAGAATGGGGGGAGGGTCATGGAGGACATGCTATCAGAATTGGGCTTTGAGGAATTAGTTTTATATTAGGCTGTCAAGGGAAGAAGGGCATTCAAGTTATTGGGGCCAGAATAGGCAAAGGCATCGAAAGCAAAAAGAGCAGTGAAGAGAAGTCTGTTGGCCCAATATTTTAACAATATTAAAGATTTCATTTTCCTCAGATATGCCCCCCTGTAGTCTTTCCTATACAATTAGGCCATGACACTTCTAGTCTCAGAAAAGGAGGGGGTGAGTCTTAGGGTACGAACTTCGTCTTGCTCAGCTCTGACCCTCAAAGTATTATTTTTTGGAATCCTTAGGGAGACAATAAACAGTTTCCAAAGTCTGGGTTTATTAGGAATGAAAAGGGAATTCTAAATTCTAAGGACTCCATTCACATACCACAAGCAAAGCTTGGGCACAGAACACATTTTTCTCTAAGCCATAGGTAGAGAACCTGCTCCCCCTGCCACACAGAAGTCACATATATGCCCCTATGCACCAACCAAATGCCATCTTGGTGAGTAAAACAGGAAGAGGCTTTGAAAAGCTGAGCATTTATTCCAAAGGGGCAGTTTGAAGCTGTGACAGACCATTTGAATTTGAAAAGTTATCTTTGATTGGCAAGTTTAAGGCCACCTCCCTCTTCCCACATCCTTCCAAAGCCAGATGGGCTCATGAGAAATTTTAAATTAATGATATTAAATAAAGAAACTGCAATTTTCTTTGGCATGGTCTGAGTCTTGTGTGTGGGAGGTGGGAAGAGGAGAGAACATTGATGGAGCAAGGTCTAAAAGCCCACAGGGCAAGTGGACTAAAGCAGTTGTTTAGACCCTGGCTGATAATCGCTTCCGGCTTTTGAAAAATACAGCCCTCAGTGCTCCACCTCAAAAGACCTACTAGACCGGAACCCCCCAGTTAAGCCACTGAACAGTTGTTGTTAAAGCTCTGCTGGGTGGCTCCAATCTGAAAGCTAATTACCTAAGCCCTGGTGCAAAAATTCATCCCGAACAGGACATCACCTCCTTGAGTCTGAGGGGAAGGATGTGTGCAGCACCATGGGCAAGTGTAGGAGATGGGAGAAATGGCTGCAGTGAGTATACAGAACACTGAGATTGCTGGTGTAAACTGGTCTTAACACACTTGGCTAGAAATAGCAGACAGGAATTCCCAAGGTTGCAATGAGTTTGTGTCTTAATTTTCCTGTTGTCTTTGAAAGGAATTATTGAGCTTACTTTCAGGATATAAGAAGGGGCCAGTGGAGACCAAGAATTGAAAACCTCAGAGAAGAGCTCTTGGAAGAGTTCTAGAGAAGCCTCGCAGAACTAGCTTGGCTCAGAGTACAAGGCTTAGCTCTGACAGGAGAGACCACCTTTCCTCTGCCACTGGGCACGGTTGGGGCTTCAGGAGCATCAAGTTCTGCAGAGTCCCTGTGAGGACAACAGGGGGCCACTTAAGGGATGGAAAAGGCACATCTCACCTGGGGACCTCTCAGAGTCTGGATTTTAGCTTCCCTCGAAAATTTTAGCACCTATTCCACATTTAATAAAGACAAAAATACCAAAAGGCTAGCCTCAGGGAGGCAGTGGAAATGGGGTAGGATACAGGGAATTTTTTTTTTTTTTTTAGTGTACCAATGTATTGTACAGAAATTTTTTATGAGAGTATGTTCTTATGTAATTATGCAGCTTTAAAAAACCACTACAACCAACTTAAAAATAACTGATAGATCTTGGCCTAATAACTGGATAAATTTATCAAACATTAATAAGGAAGTAATGCTTTAATGTAATATTACTAATTAACTTAGCATATACATTAACTGTATATGTTCAATATAATTTCTATGCTTTTTATATCTGAATGCTTAATGCCAGTTGATCAATAAAATTCTTTGATTCCACTGCACATATTTTAGGTTACTTGCAAACAGACAAGGCAAAGAAACATCTGGGTCCAAATATATGAATTAAAGTGTATTCAATTTAGGGCAAATAAAAAAATTGCATGTGGTGTGTCAAATTTTTGCATTTAATTTCAAACACCAATTTTTAAGTTGACCAACACATCTTTTGTGGTCCTCAAAGTAAAAAAAAAAATACATTTTAACATAATTATTCGGCTTGCAGAATGGCTTACATTTTAGAGATTTTTAAAATGATTTTTGCCATAGCTTTCTTCAACAGAATGCGCTGTTAAAGAAACTTCAACATTTCCTGTTGAACATACATATACATTCAAAGTAAAGTCTGGAAGAAATATACACCAAACTGATTTTATCTGGGTGTTGGAAGCAGGTGATTTTTTTGTATTTTACAAAAGTAGTATGTTTATTAGAAAGTTGGAAACTAGCAACAACAAAAATTTTCTTTTTAAAGACTCATCCACTGGATTGCTCGTAAAAGACCAGAAAATACTTCTGTATATTCACACTGAGGTGTTAAAAGTTGTTGTTTGGCCACCAAAACTGGGTGAGGAACGGGAAGCCCATTGTAAACACATATTCAAGGAGAAATTTATTTTCCCTGAAAAATGTGCTAAAAAAAAAATGTTGACACACAAAATTTGAAGACTGATGTCAACTCCACCTTCTTGGGGTTACAAGCACAGCTGTATCACCTAAGAGAAGCTCACTTCCTAACTTCCTCAGTATCAGAATATTCATTCTCTAGACAATATGTAATTCTGATATTTTCTCTCCTTAAATTTCAGTGTCAAGAGTTACAACATACCTTGGTCAACCAAATTGCTAAAACATTATTAGCGGTAAAACTTCCCTAAAGCATACCATGCTGAAAATGATGAGCATGAGTACAGCAGGTGTATATAACATCTCTGCATTTAAGAACTCTTGGAAAGGTTTTCAAAGTGGTATTAATGAATAGAAATACATTAATCAAGAGAAAAGTTTCTCTGAATTGAATGATCCCTTCCACCTGATACATGAAGTGGACTCTTCTGTTTCTGTACAAACCAGCTTCAGTGTTCAGAGGGTGTTTCCCAGTCACGTGTTAATGGTGAGGCACAGCAGCCAGAATAATCCCGAGGAGGCAGATCAGACATTGCTCCGGTTTTAACTCACCTTCAAGGTGTATGGTTTGAACAGGCTTCTATTTAATGCTCTATGAATTAAAAACATTTTAAACCAAATGGATGACTCCATCAAGGCCCTGCTTGGGAGCTCTTCGGCTTATCCACATTTCCCATTCTTTGCTGGCAAACAAGTACAACCACCTCTCAAACACAAAGGAGGGTGCGGTAGAGTGACTGCATTTAGAGCCCCAATTCTTCACCCCTCCCTCTAGCCTCTCCCACTGCCATTTAACTCAGCAGTGCCTTTCTGCCCCCTGCTTCTAGCAAAGCTGGTGAGCACAAAGCAGGCAGACTTGAAGAGTGCTTGTGGGACTGAGCTTTGTTGCTAATGCCCTCTACTACCTCCATGAACACAGGGTGGGTTAGTTTGAGGGAGGAGACACTGGGAAAAGGGCTGAATTGCCCCTGGCAAGGCCGACTCACCAGACATGTAAGTGAGCCAGCCAGGACTAGAAGACCTGCCCAGAGTCGCCCAGCCTCACTTACCAGCCAACTCATTAACAAAATGAATGTTTATCATCGTACACCAGTGAGACTTTCTGGTTGTTAATCATTATTTTTGTGGCAATAGATAAGTGCTACATTTCGACATCTCTGAGTTTGACAACTTGCAATTTTTCTGAGACGAAGCTCTGGTAGCAAAAACCTTCACTGTTTCCATCTCTCAAATTTCGTAGACTGCAGATTCAGTCATTTAAAACTGAGCACTTGCTTTGTGCTAAGTGCTCTCATTTAATTCTCACAACCATCCTGAAAACTAACTCACATTTAGAATATGAGGAACTTGAGGCAAACTGATTAAAGGTTGCTTAACTTGGCACAATCAGGACTCAAATCCAAGACCTCTGATTACAAGCCCAGGTGCATTTTTCCATTACAGCACAAGGGATAACCAAAGATTAAACTGAGCAGAATGCTATTCTGCCCAACATCATTAGAGACAGAAGTTTGTTCTGAGAAGGTGACTGAGAGTTGAATTTTAATTCCATCATCCAAGATAACTGAAGTATTTGACCATTACAGGACTGTTTTCTTCAAGCATTCCATCCTCAGCATTCTTGGTGGTTAAATGGCCTTTAAAAGATTGCTATTCCCAGCTGAGAAATACGCAATTAAAAGGGATAATTCTTACAAATTTCCCATTTTGCAAGATTTCTCTTAAAGGGTTTTATGCTCAATATTCCTCCCCAGCCAATCACTGATTAAACAAGCCAGATTCTTACAGACATTCCTCCCTTTCCTGATTTTGGCTCTGAAAAACAAATCAATTAATATTCTAAGTTAGGACAGTTTTCTCAAATTTTATTTGCAGGGAAGTAGGGTAGGCTGGAAAAAAGGGAAACAGGACATTAAGAGGATGAAGTAAGGTGACACTTCAGCAAGTAAGTATTGTACCATATGCTATACAGGCATTGATAGGAACTCTCAACTCCAAAACTTAGTTCACCAAATCTGGTTTAATTTTACTAACTTATAGGTGATTTTATACTTAAGTTAAACTTAAGCGCTTGGATACTGGAAGATAAAGAACAGGAAAATAAAGCTTTAGTTAGAAAGTGGTTAAACTTTGAAGTATAACATTTTTGTCAGTGGTTTTTATTTCAGAATTTTTAAAAAATTGAATTTCTCTTTGCCTCACACTTCATTTATGCTGAAAATTCACCCTTAAACAACTTCAGAGCTCGGCAAGAAACCACAGTGGCTTATAGGCCACTAATTCTGTTACAGATGAAAGCATTCAATTATCTCTAGAAAATCCAATTCCTTAGAAAATGTTTTTGTGATTGACTAAGAATGTTTTAAAAATGTGGTGATACCACATGCTATTATTCAAGATCTTGATTTAAAAATTGGAATGAAGTAGCTTGTGGTCCTTGGATAAAACAAAGACACTAATCTGTTTGTTTTTTTCAATATAAAATGGCAGTCTAGACGTACCTACAAAATGCTTTTATTCTAGATGTTAAGCTAGGTTTGTTTGAATCTTCACCTTTCTCTGTGCAACCCAAACATACTTTACAACAGCCAATTAAAAGTGGGTCATAATTTGTATTAACATCTTACTTACTGACACATTTAAAACACTTTGATCAAATACTGCCAATAACAAGTCAATACACTGTTTAGAGATAAGATTTCTCATGAGAAACCCTTAAGATTTTAAACAAAGCAAATTAATTTCCATCTTAAACTCAAGATAGGTGGTCTCACTGAAGGATCACGGTAGGGCAATGGTTCTTAGTATTTTTCAGGTCACCCAGTGAGGCTTTTGATGATTGCTACTTATCAGAAGAATTGACGTCTACACAAAATTCTGCATAAAATATCAGAGTTCTCTAAGTTAACAATTTCCAGTAAGAGAGCAAAAAGTTGATAGTTTTACCTAAAACACAAACACAAACAACTGGTATGTGTGTGTATATATGTGTATCAAACTCATCCACCAACTTCTCTGTCAACATGTACATCCTTGGCCTGGTGATATGGCGGGTATTCTTACAGCCTTTGTCCGTCTGCTCAGCAGCACAACTTCATTATAGTTTATGAAACTCAAGGTGTACAGCTATGGCTTCTAGTTACTGTCTAGGGTCTACTATTAGATGGGTGTTTCACGGAATCTACCCACTTTTTGGTTGTCACTTTTCTGCTCACCATACATAGCAGTAGCTCAGTACTGCTGGCCAGTTCTTGCACATTTAGACTCACAAGAGTTCTGTTCCAAAACCTCATTTTAACTAGTTTCAAAAGTCCTCCATTAAAATTCAACACATCCTTGAACAGAGTGTAAACTTTATTTCATCTATTCCCTTCCCAGACTTTATCATTCAGGAGCAACTTCTCCTTCCTCTGTGATCACATCTCCTTCCCAAACTATTTTTAAAATTTTATAAATACACTTTATTAAGTAATCTTAAACCACATAACTAACAAAGGCACAGACAGACAGCCAAAAACAAAACAAATCAAATCAAATCTGACTGCAAAGACTGGCAAAAACAAAAACAAAAAAAACCCAAAACACTAAAACATAAACAAAAGGAGAAAAAAAGTGCCAAGTCCTTATCTAAAACCCCACTTATTCTAAAGTCAATAAGGTCATGTAACTTGAACTGGATCATGGTAAAACATTTTTTAGCTTCCTAAAAAACATGATTAATCTGTTGTTGGCTTATTGCTGAATTTGCTACACATAGTGCAATTCAATGTTCTTGCCTTTGACTAATATGGTAGATTTTCATTAAGAATATAATCATTACAAATCTTTCTCTGTACAAACTGTCATTTGCTTTATTACAAATTCACCATCAAACTGATTCCACAAATATTTCCATACCCATTCAATGTAGAGGAGATAGCTTTTATTATGTATGACAGAGACTTCTTTTTTTCCTTTGGACTCCTATTATTTGTAAACTTTCATTTTCTTAGGTTGGGTTCATCTTGTATATTTTAACGAAAATGACACGAGTTTGATGAAAATGGAAGCTGGACAACTGCATAGTATGATTGTGTTCTTGAGTACTCAATGAATATGGCTTTCATGCTAACACTAGGACAGATCAATGCTTAAAGTACACTGGAGTACATCCTGATATCAATATACCTGCTTCTCACACTAAGGGGCTTTTCAATCTATTTTGAAACAAAGGGGAGAAATGGATTATGTCAAATGGAGAGAAAGCCCAAACACAGGCCATACTATTTCTTCCCTACTCTTCAGTAGGGATAAATATGTGCAATTAAGGACACTAGGCTTATCATAAATAAATATCTTCCCAATGTAAATCATCAGTGGCACTATAATAGGCTAATCAACGAGAAGTGCTTCCAGGGTGAAGTGACAATTGAGAAGGATCTCCTCTATTGGTCTGTCAACTGAAATGATGTTGCATTTCAAGGTTGGGAGGGAGGTTCCTTTTAGAATGTTTTATAGAGTTCTATGGTACAGACATTTAAGTAGGATTCGTTTAAATTGTTTTTTCCCCACTAAAAGACTGTTGAAACCATATTAGTCCTGGGCTGTTCACTGCCAAGTAAGGTATTTCAGCTTTTGAGGTCCTCTTTGCTGCGTCCTAAAGCATGTCTGTTTAGTCAATTTGAAGAAAGCAGTCTGCTGATCAAGAAAATACTGATCAATCCACAGAACTGAGCTCTTGCAAGGCATAAAGAAAGTCTGCGTGATCTAAGAAGTTTCACAATTTTTTCAACTATTTCACGATGATGATATAATTATCAGTAGATTATAGTTTACATTAAATTTTTGGAGTTTCTTTTTTTTTTTTACTTTTTTTGCTAAGAGTATATTCTATTTTGAGAGTAAACATAAAATTCCACCTTCTAAATTGTTTTTGCTTATAGCATACATGTATCTTATGTATTTGGCACAGGCAAACTTTCAAACAGACTAAAGTGTATAGTAGCACTTGTAGGGGTGTGTGTGCATGTGTGTGTGTGAGGGGTTAGATTAAACAATGCATGGCAGGTGGGATAAACATTTTATATAACATTAAATTAAAAAATAAAAAGATATACTCTTGAGATCATATGTCTATACGTGAAATACACAAAATAAATAAATGTGGTTTTTTGTTTCCATATAATTTAGGGTGTGGATACCAACATGTACTCCCCTCTAAAAACAGATCAGTTTAAATAGAAATAAATTAAAACAATGAAAAAACTAGTCCCATATTAACATGGTAAACAACTCAAATGGCTTTTTTTTTTTTAATGCTAGGAAAAAAGTTCATCTTTCACAGGTAGAAAGCAAACAAGATAAAAAGTGAGAGCACATACAGACACACACAAATATATATAAAAATTGACCAGAAATCACAGGACATTTAAGCAATGTTTTCTTAAGCAGAACAACTTTTTTCATAGTTTCAATAGACTAAAATATTTGGTATGGGTGGAGGGAAGGAAATCAGTATTTCACAATATTTTTTAACTTGAAAACCAGCTACAATAAAGCCTCAGCTCATTGCTTAATTAAAACACACACACACACACACAGTACTTCTGACAGTCATACGATTAAAGCTTACAGAGAACACACCTACATCACAGTGCACCAAGGATGCAGTCACTGAGAACCATCAGAAAACATTAGCAGACCTTGCAATCCATTATACTGCAATATAAAATTAATGTCACACTAGAAAACCCTCACCTCCCATGGTCAGTGTTCCACCTCATAAGCACCTTAGGGGGTTGAGGCTGTAAGAATTTAGAGCATCTGCTCAATCTGTATCAGGGCATCCAATTCCTTTATCTGGCTATTGGATGATGCTTCACAATTTCACTACATTCACTGAAAATAAAATATAATACCACCTTCTGGCTTCTTGAACAGGATGAATAGCCTGGGAAATGTAGTAAAGACTAGAGCATCAAAGGTCTTATTTTCCCTCAAGAGAGAAGAAATCCACAAACCACACTCAATTTTCTTTTACTGTTAAATATTTAAATTTCAGATTAAATTCAACCTACTAAGGACACATGATTTGTACTTACATACATACATATACAGATATATTCTATCTAATTGCTTCTTCTCTGTTCCATTAAGCCACCAGTTACCTTACCTGGATCACTAAGTGCCTTTGGCTATTTGTTATAAATCTCATCAACAGTATTAAAGTGATTGGAGGATACAATAAGTATTGGAAATGCTGACAGCCACCGGGCAAATGAATTTAGTCCCATCTATGACAATGCAAGGGAGTAAGGGTAAAACAAAATAACAAGGGCAATTAACTCTTCCACATTTGCCTAGGATCTTCCTAGATCTAGCACTGGAAGTCACGTGTTCGGGGAACCCCAGTCCCAGGTAAAACAGGGTAGCTGGTCACCCCAAGAACACTCCTCAACTCCTTCCATAGCATTGCTAGAGAAAACAAGGCTTTTTAAGAGCATAAGCCTACCTTTAAGGGCATCGAGTCCCCAATTTTTTTTTTGTAATGCCTAGTTCCTCCAAAGCTTTTTGCTTAAAAGGCCAGAATTCCAAAAATATCTTAAAGGTGTCAATTTTAAGAAGAGTTGGGAGTGCTCAAGCAAATCAATGAGCAGCGTATAAAAGTTTACCCTTGAAACTGGTTTTCAGACAAATTCTCTAGGTAGAGAGGTTCAGAGGTTCAGCCAGAGGTTCTTTCTGGTTTTGTCCAGTCAGATAGTATTTTACTGTATCTTTCTGAGATTTTCAGAGATAAGTGAATAATCGAATTTAGTATGCTTTTTCATATTCTTTTTTTGGGTAAAAATAGTCTATGCCAACTATTTCCCACATCCTTCCTTGCTTCATATATTAAAAAGAGACTGCCAACTGGAGATATTTCCCTCAGATTACGCAGGTTCAGAATTATGTTAATTTTAACTGTGTTCCACCAGAAGGCCTGGCCTTGAGAGAAGATGGCAAAAAGAATATTCTCTGATATGAACATTTTTATTTTGCCTACACTGACGTGATCTAGTTCAATAACTGCAGAATTGCTTTCATTTTAATCTCTAGTTTGTCTTATCCTTTTGTATAAAATGTCTAGCATTATAGCTTTAATGTCAATAATAAAAAAGGTAAAAATATTTTTATCTTAAAGACTTGGGTGAGAAAAGCAAAAATAATATCTAAGGTTAAGTTGGTTGTGTTCTGCATTTTGCCAAGAAATAGGATTTTTATAAAACAAAATTCGTGCATGTTCCCTATTTGCTCCACATGATATTTCTCCTAATTTAAATTGTTCTTCACATTAATTACATAAACAAACAAACAAAAAAGAACTACATTCTTAATGTAGATACACATATTCACCATAAAGGATTGTATTCTTTCTCACCAAAAATTTTTTCAGTTTGAACTATCTAACAAAGCAATATGAAAGTGAAGAACATATTTTCTTAGGGACTTAACTGAGGGGGAAAAATGTCTCTTTGGAAGAAGAGAGATTTTAGTTAAGACTTCTGTTCAAAGACAAATGCTGAAAACCAACTTTATGCTACAGTATTGTAAAGGGTAGAACTTAATATAGAACTGGAAATATGGCAAGTTATCTAGTGACTATCATTGTAAAATGGCCAAAAACTTTCAAGCCACAGGGATAAAGGAGAACAGTTGGGTATGAACTGAAAAATATATAAAAGTATGTTTTTAATTTTAAAACTTCATTTTTGTTCTTACATCAGCATATTATGTATTTTATTGTTTGTCCAATAAAGTATAATCTTGGTGAATTAGAAATAATAAGCACACTCCCATCTCCCACCCAAAAGAGCAAAACTGGAAATTTTGGAGTAAATAAAGAGTTATTTTTCAGGGGTGGGGGGATAGGAAGATAGGGGAGTATCACTTTCCTTTAAATCATGGAGAATAATTTAAAAGTTCTTTGTGTGGAGTTAATGAACCCTTCTCATTCTCACAGCAGCATTTTTGTTCAGGAGGCTTTTACATCTCAACCAATGGTGAAATTCTGTATACATTACGGATCTCAAGGCAGCATATTGACACTCAAGTTACCTTAGGCTAATACACTCTGGCCAGATGCCTTGTGAGTCAGGGATGGTTCAAAGAACCTTGAAAAATCCATTTCTATTGGCCAGAGCTAAGAAAATCAGGTCTGAACCACCTTCAGGTTATCCTTAAAGAACTTAACTTGGTAATGGTACTTTTCACGGTATCTTAAAACAGCAATCTCACACTAGAGAGAAAAGTAAGAGGGGAAGCAAACATCACGTAAAAACAACAACAAAAAAAGTTAACCCTAAATTAGTACCTTCCAGGGACTACTTGATGTATAATTTGTGAAGAGGTATATGGCAATAATTTTATTTCATGTTAACAAATTCCAGTTATGCCTCTTAGTTGTCAAACTGCCTAAAAATGGCATACCAACTAAACCGCCAAATTAGCACGCTGGCAGGATTTTTTAAAAAAACAAAAACTGATAAATTTCTTTCCACGAAAAAAAAATATCGGCAAACAAATAACTTTTTAATGAGGTCTGAGATTTTAAAAACTGACTGATTCAGCATTCCTAAAATGACCCGTTAGTTCTGAGTGTATAGGTATATGTAAATTCATACCCTATATACTTTATTTCCTATTAAAAAGATTTGAAGCAGTTCTGCTATACATAAAGTTAGCTAAAATAACCAAGATAAAACAGTTCCTACTCAAGAAATTATGTGAATACATTCAACAAGTTCTTATCATAATAGACCAACATGAGGCTATCCAGAAGAGCTCACATTTCCTGGTTGAGATAGTCCAAAAAAGCACAGGAATTCTACTCCAAAATAGTTTGCCCCTCGTTCTTTATACATAAAAGGCAGTATGAACAAACATACCCATTAAAACTTGAAAAATAAGATATAAAAGGAACTCAAGAGTGGCTGTTGACTACCTCTGGAGACACACACCAACATCTTTGATTGCAATCCAGTATGGCCCAAGACATCAACACGGGTATATATTATAGCAATCACTGGCTGTAATGGCCAGAGAAGTTCATAATTCTAATCATAATTTAAAATAGAAGCTGATGATTTATGCTATTTGCCAGTTATAAAGACATTCCACTGGATAGAATTTCTGAATTACTGTACAGATTTAAGTGGTTACCAAATTTGAACATCAATTCTCATGGTGAAGAAGTTAGGATTCTGGGCAGAAAAATCACCTTTCTTTTTGGTCATTTGTAAAGTTCAAAGGAGGGAAACACTGATGTAAGCAGATAAAGCATGGTTTGCAGGGGAAAGGACAACCACCAAGTACCATCAAGGACATGTATGTTGTTAGAAAGGGAGGAAGAGCAGGAGCAACCAGTAGCCTGGTTTCGCCAGACGTCAGGTCCCCCGCAGCACCACCAAGATGCCACAAGAGGAAGGTCAGCTCAGCTGTTCGCTAAACCTGCTCCTGCAAAAATAGAAGCCAAAAAAGGCTTCAGACAAGAAGTGCAACCAAAAGGAAAAAGGGGAGCAAAGGGAAAACAAGCTGAAGTGGCTACCTAAGAAACTAAAGAGGATTTATTTGCAGAAAATGGAGAAACTAAACATGAGGAGGAGAGTCTAGCCTCTGATGAAGTAGGAGAGAAAAGAAGGCAAGTCTGGTTAATATCGTATACCATGTTCTATCAGTGGTCCCTGTTTCTCCCTTCTGGTACAATCCAGAGGAATATTTTTATCAATTATTTTGTAAATGCAAATTTTTTCAGTAGCTCTAGAAGAAACATTTTTAAGGAGATGGGAATCCTACTTCAATCCATTTTTTAAGTGTAAATGCCTTTTATTTAAAAAGAGGAAATCATCTGCTGGTTATTTTTGGGTACAATTAGAAAACAGTGGGATATTGAATTATGGCAGGCTTTGTCTTAGATGTCAACTTAACATTCTACCGGGTAGGGGAGGCAGTTTTTATACCCTCTAATACAACACATACTAAATGGTGATTTGGAGTCACAGTCATGCATTTAGTATAACATTTTAAATTACTTCTATTTCCAAGTTTTTTAGTAGAAATTTTTCTTAAAACCACTCCCTCATCTTGGCTCTCCCTGTCAGAACTCTTAACATCCTTGGTCGTACACTGTGAATTAGTGTGACTTAAAGCTGTTAATAGCTTATTAACATTTGAAGATATTGGTACTTGATATCCTCTAAAGGGAAACTTGCCTCCAAATTTTAAGCTGGAAAGTCACTGGAATAACTTTAGAAAAACTACATGGTTTTTTTCTTAGGTTTTCAGTACACCGTACATTAATAATTGTGCACAAATTTTTCATAATGTCTGTGTGGTGATTTTAAAAACAATCAATAAAATGTCAATTATGAAAGAAAAAAGGAATACAATTCAGTTGATGAATAATAAAGGATTTAGTAAAGCACATGAAGGAAAGAAAACAGGTAATAAATTAGATATGTCTAAACATCAATGCACTAGAGCAGAGTAAGAGAAAAAATCATCCTTGGGCCACAAATTGCTTAGTTAGCTAAAGTTACTGGGAGGGAGGCAGAACAGGGAGAGGGAAGTCATGAAATTGGATTGTACACCTATTACAGCAAAGACTGTAAAGACAGATTTTTTAAGTACAGTGGAGACTGAGACTGTCTTGTGTTATTTTACCTTACACCATCAACCAAACCCACCCTTAGATTAGGAAGCTATCTAATATTGAATAAATGTTCCAAGTATTTAGTTATTTTTTAAAAAAGAAAGATCTTAAAGGTATATTTGGACAGCTTTTGGCAGAGGTAGAGAAATCAAGTTTGTGTGTGTGTGTATATGTGTAAACCGACACATACTTTTTCTTTTTTTAAGGAGGCACAAGAGATTGAACCCAGGACCTTGTACATGCGAAGCAGGCACTCGACCACTGAGCTACACCCACAACCTACATATACTCGTTCATTTGCTTTCAACTAAGCAAGAGACTGTTTTTCACCTTCCAAGTCATAGTCTTGATAAAAATTGGCAAAAGGCACAAATAAAGTGAAATTAAAATAATTTTTAAAAAGGACACAATCTGATAATGTTTAAAAGACAGATGAGTCAAGCAAAACTGGATATGGTTTAAGGTTTTTTTAAAAACTATTAAACAATTCATAAACATATATTTGGAATACAGAATAAGAACATTCACCTTTCAAGAAAATTGAGGCCGATTTCCCTTTGGCAAAGACAGGTCCTTAGAGAAAGTAACCCACACTAGACTAAGCACAGCTTGAGGGTAAGGACCACATCCCATGCATCTTTCATTTCTCAGTATCTAGCACAGTGGCTGGATAAAGGACAGGCATCAATAAATGTTTACTGAATGTATATCATAATGTATAATTAGTTGAAATGTTCTATTGGTGTAACTCAAAGCTAATAAAATCTTTAAAGATGAGAAAAGAGCACAATCAGTGGTATTCTAAAAGTTTGGCCTAAATCCAGTTATATTTCTGAATTTCTGCCAATGATTTTAAAGACTTTTCACACAGGAAAAAAAAATTTTAACAAAGCAATGCAACCTTTTTTTTTTTTTTGAGGTAACGGGGCCAAGTATCGAACCAGGGACATCCCATGAGGGAAGTAAGTGCTCCACCGCTTGAGCCAAATCCGTTCCGCAGCAAGGCAACTTTTTATTCAAAAGAAACCTTACGTTGAACCCCAAATCAGAATTAAAATGAAGATGCTATTGGTACTGGTTAGACTAAAGTCAGAGGGAACTCCACCAGCCTCCAACCCTCTAAGTCATACCTAGGTGTTCTCTGTGCAACTTATCTTGAAAACCACCACTGGTCTTAGAAATGTGATAGAAAGCATGGTCATTCATTTCTGATGTCCTTAAACTGAGGAAATTACTCATACTGTGGAGGATAAATTCTAAATAATGCTAATTTTTAAAAAAAGACAAAATCAATAGAGAAGACCCCTATTACTTAGCAAAGTAATTATTGGGATCGACATGAATGAGGCCACAGTAGACTAAACAGAATGCTAAAACAGCATCTCATTAAAAAGAAAATAGGATTCTTAAACATAGTCACACAAACGTTAATCATCACCATGAAGTCATCTGTTTCACAGGTATAAACTGCTCGGTACAATAGGTGTTTCCAAAGAGTTGAGTCCCCATTTCCTGTTGTATAGAAAAATCCCACAGAATTGCAGAGTTGTGCTCCACTACTGAATGCTATAGCTGGAAATGCTTCAATTAATGCAATCAATGCAAGAGTAATTGTCATGACCTTTTACCACATTCCTGACCCCTAATATTACTACAAGTTCTCAAGTAAAAACTTCCCAAGCAGCAGCAAGAGGTTCCACTGTTTTCTCCAGCAGGTCTGACAGTGGCAATATCTGAGATATTTACTCTAATCACAAGATGGATAGGAGTAGTAGTAATTCAGTAATGGCAGTAAGAAGTCTGGTAGCAAGCAGGCAGTCACTACAATGGTAAAAATTTGCCCAAAGCAGATTTAAAGAAGGACTTGTTAAATTAAGTGGTATTGACCTGGTACAGATGACAATCTTTACAGCAAGGGTTTGAGGAAGAAGAAAATTTAGTGAGAAGGACATATGAAGCAGTAGATCATAAAATAAGGCCACCTTCAACATATTATAAATTATAGAACCATTCTGATCCTCAAGTTTGGATCTGTATAGAGGTTTGTGTATAAAAGCATTTATACCTAATGAGTGATTTCCTTTAAAATGAGCCTTTGCAACTGACGATGCTCATCTCTGCCAGGAATGCTTGCCTCTTCTGGCTTTTCACTTGGCTTGTTCCTTCTGGCAGGTGTTAGGTCAAGCCTCACTTTCTCAGAGAGGTCTTTCTCGACGTTCTTATCTGAAGCATCCCCTTGTTATTTTCAGTCACAGTACCCTCTTTATCTCTTTCATGACAAATAAGATGATTAAGAGTTATAATATCTGATATCTCAGCAAAGGCAGGAACTGTATCAGTCTTGTTCACCTTTACCAAAGACTAAGAAAGTTCCTGGCACATGATAGGTGAACAATAAATATTTGTTGGGATGAATAAAAAATTATTTTGTCAAATTGACATGAATACATGCGTATACACACAAATATAGGAAATAAGAGAATATCCAAAACAACCAAATGCTCAAAATATTGAAAATGACACCTGTGGAGACAGGTTAATATGATTTCAAAGAACAAGTACCAAAGATATCTATCTTAAAAAATATGAACATTTACTAAAAGGGCATCAGAAGTGGTTATTTTCCATTTCTACTGAGATGAAAACAAGAAAAAAATGTTGCAAATGCAATGAGTTAACATTAGACACAAGGATTACTTGCTGCATAATGGATTATCAACATATCTTCTGGAATTTTCTCCCACTGCAGAGCATAAAATATGGTTGGTTATAATAGTCAACCACTTATCCAGGATTCGTTAAGAACAGCTCAGACTGCAGATAATTATAAGCTAAAAAAATCGATTCTCCCTCAATTTTAATTGTGTTCATAATTATGTAAAATAACATAGATTTCATAAATTGAATATAACATACTTTAAAAACAGATGGCCCTTATCTGCAGATCATACCTCAGCATCATTTTTTCTAGGTATTTTGCAGAAGCAACTGCATTTATAAAAGGTACATTTCATAATACAATCTGGTAACTAGATTAAATGAAAACAACGCAAATCAAAGAGCTCAAGGTCTGCTGCATAAGTATTTTAAAATACTTTAAAACAGGGTATTTACACCTAAAGGTTAGCTTTTAAAAAAGGATAAATATACTGAAATAACTCTAGCATATCCCTGAAAATAATTATACTGCCACTGTGCATTTTTATGAGGTGTAAGGATAAACCAGGAGACTGCTAGATTTACACAAGTCAATGATTATCTATTAAAATTTGGTTGTAGGACAAGGAGACTTAACTCCAAATGTATTTTTAATATACTCCAGAATTAACTTGTTCTAGCAGTATCAGTGCATCCACTACTGGCAACAGATGTCATTCTACTATGTTTTGGTATCAGGACAAAAGCAGGAATGGAGAAGAGGTTTGGAAAGACTTTCTGTGTAGTTACCATAATGAGACTATGCAGGAAATAAACACAAAAGGAATGAATGGTTAAATTCCATTGAACACATTAAGGTAAGGATTTCAAAAGTTAATCTGCTTTTCTCCCCCACTAGTTTATTTTTGGTAAAAGTCAGAAAAATTAGTTTTTCTACAAAGAAAATCTGTTTCTAAATGATAATTTCAAAATCTTGATATATATATTATATATTAAAAAAGACACAAAAATAACGGAGAAATGGGAGTAACAGATTAGGTACTTTAACTTTATAAAGGCTTGCCTAAACCAAGAAGCAGCACACACACACCTAATTTATGCAAACTAAAAAATGTATATAAACAGTACAATACTGAGATACTGGATCATGATACATTACCTGTACATATAACTACTATTGTTATTAATAAACCTTTGGGACACTCAGTTTTATGCCCAAGAAGACATCATCAAGTCTTTAAAATCTTCTCTTCCTCTTTTATGGGACAGTATTTCTAGACAACTAATTTTCCCATCTAATATTCAAATATAGGAAACAGATTCCACAAGGTGCTTTAACTGATGAGACCTCAAGTGCTGTTTTCTCTCTTGAATGTTTGGACAGTAAACAGTTCATGGGAACCATACACAAATAGCTATGACAGAAGAGTTGTTACATTAAGTCTGCTGATGGGACTTGCTTGTTGATGAAGCTTTATGACATGCTTGAGCAACGCACTGAAGGGGATCCCATCTGAGTTAATACTTTGTCCAACCACTGTAGAGGTCCATTCAAATGAAGTTCAATCCAGCAAGGAGTACTTGTTACTGTCTGCCTTCTGTTTAATAGAATACAGGAAAATAATTAGGAAATTAAAGAACAATATGGTTATGTCTAGATACATGCATTAAGAATTTAGAGAAATTAAAAGGTCGTATATTCTAAAATCTAAATTCACTTGAGTAAGTAATATAGTTGGATATCTGTTTATTATTTTGGAAAATGGTCCTCAAGGTTAAACAAAGTACTTCCATTGCCAAGAGATTCATTAAAACATTTTTTTTCCCCTCAAACTAAAATTTCTTAGCAGGATGAAATTATTTACCAACCAAAATGGGATACTTTTGAGAGAGAATGCAGGCATTTATCAATAATCAGGTCAGAAAAATAGGTTTAAACCAGAACTGTCCCAAGCAAATCAAGATATATGGTTACCATACATATTAGTGAACAGAATGGGGATACTTTAATATCAAACTGAGTCTAGACAGAAGTTCAAATTTATAGCATACAAAACAAAATGGAATTCTGACCAAAGCTAAACGCTTATCAAAGAATGTTAAGCAGTGGAGTTTGACCTCCCTGTAAAAGGCCTATGAACAACATTCCCTTTAAAAGACAATATCATTCAGGCTTTTAATAAAAGCCTCCAGCAATTCAAAGAAATGGGCAACAATCTGGGAATCACAAATTGTTCAAGGACATCCTATCATTTCCATGTGCTGATTTTAGTTCTGTCTTATATGTTCTTTTGCATAAGCCAATAAGTCTGCTTGCTTCATCAATATGACAGTCCTTCAAACATGAGCAAAGTCCATTATTAACTCTTCATCACCAAGTGACAATGAAATTTAAAAAACTGTATTTCAAAAAATGTGGTTTCAGTGCCCCACCTATTACCATTCATGTTTTATCAATGTGCTCTAGCCAACTTCCAATTGCAGGTATCGGAATTCTAGGTCTGAGAACTCCTTTGTTCTGCCCATACCTATAGCAGTGTACAAGCACCAGGGAATTAATATCCCTAGAAGCTGCTTCAAACAATGACCAGGGAACTGGCATTTAAATACCCAGAGATCCCTTTTTCCCTGGGTAGAGTAACTCTGAATGTTTTGTATTATTTTCCAAAGTTTCCTTGAGAGAATAAGCTCCAGTGACCTGTCCACTGTGGTAGTGGTTTAATAATGATATTACTGCTTTTCCTTCCACTTACCCACTTCCTCCTTCTTATCCATGTTTTCTAACTTTCTCAAATAAATTGCTTAGCACTCAATCCTTGCCTCGATCTGTTCTAGGAGAACCAACACTAAGACATTTTGATATTTGATCATTTAAAAAATATGGCACATAGAATACAGTAGTCCTAAATGAAATGTGATCTGTATAAACTCACTGCTTTATTTTGACTGAGATGTTCTATTTCTGTTCATGCTGCTAAAAATTACACTAGCAAACTTCACATATTTAGTCATATTACCCTTGAAGTATTCCTTTTAATGTTTCTCCTGATCTTTCCCTTGATCAGGTCTTCTTCAGTAATGTTGCCAAGATGCCTTTTAATTTTGATTTTGTCATTTGCTGAGTTCTAGATATTTTCCTATTTGTTTTCAATCAGATCTGTTACAGCTTAGTTTAACCCTCAGGAATAATTCTTAATCAAGGTAATCAAAGGGAAATAGTTTTAAGAAGACTGATACTATATTAATTTGGGCACAAAACTGCACATGAGGGATTATTCATCTCTCTACCTTGTTTATTTATTTTAGATACTGATTCACTTAACTCGGACTTATTTCCCAATTAATTATGAATTCTTCACATATATTTCCTACTTACTATATTTACTTATTTTTATGCTGGCACTGAAAATGGCAATAAGGCAATTGTAAAACAGTTTTAGAAACCTAACTATGGGGTCTACTATCTCAGTTTCAGTGTCATTAAGGACAAAAAGTTCCTGGAAGCCACCCATAGTTCACATATATATGGGTATCAGATGTTATTTTAATCTGTAAATGTTAGAAGAAACAATTTCATTATCTAAAGTCAGATGTACCTGTCTCTATATATTCATAAAAATATGCTACAAATTACTGTTTCTCATTATTACAAATTTTAATATATCTCTGAGTTAAATAATGGCAGAGTTCACAGTATATAAAAGGCAGTATCTCTCAACCAATTAAAAAAACTGTTCTTAGCAGAAGACCTACAGATAAACATGGAATACTCCCGATCCTATGTAGTTGTTGGTTGGTTTGTTTTTTAAGGTACCAGGCTGGGGTCGAATCTGGGCTTGTATGTGGGAAGCTGGAACTCAACTACTGAGCCACACTGGTTCCCCTGAGTTGGCTGAACTGAATGAAACTGGGACCTCCTACGTGGGAAGCAGGCACTTAACTGCTTAAGCCAAGTCTGCTCCCTATAGTTCGTTCGTTTTTAATTCCACTGAATTCCTACCATGTTTTGCAACACTAACCCTTTTGAAAAAAGAGACGTCTGGCCTAAAAACTTAATATGACATAGTACCATTTGAATTTAATTTTAATATTAAGATGCTTACTTTTACATATCAACTTGACTAGGCCACAACACCCAGTTATTTAAATCAAACACTAATCTAGGTATTGCTGTGAAGGTATGTTATAAATGTGATTAACATCTATAATCGGTTTATTTTAAATAAAGGAGATTATCCTTAATACAGTGGTAGACCTCTTTCAATCAGTGAAGTCTTTTTATTTTTATTTTTTTATTATTATTATTTTTAGTTGAAGTCTTAAGAACAAAAATGGACATTTCCAGGAAAAGAAGAAATTCTGCCTCAGAATTGTAGCATCAAATCCTGCCTGAGTCTCCAAGCCTGCTAGCCCTCCCTCCCTACAGACTTTAGACTTACCAGATCCTACAATTTTATGAGCCAACTCCTTAAAATAAATAAATCTCTTTTTACATTTTTAAAGGTCCTGTTGATTCTGTTTCTCTGGAGAATACTGACTGACACAAATATCAACTGAGGTCAATTTAAGTCCAAAGGAAAAAAAATAAGTATTCAGATTCAGGATTTTTAATGGTATTATATCTCAAAAAGTGAAATGATTGAAACAAACGAGTACAGGAGGACTACAAAATAAATTATTCTACCAATATAACTTGGACAAAATAGTGGCAAGTCTTCATTCTAGGATATATTTTTATAAAAACATTTAACCAGCAGAAATCACCTTACCATCTCAAAAACCACATGCCTCACAAAACTTATTTAAGATAATCAAGTCTAAATCAAATGAAATAAATTCTGAAGAAGGACCCACATTGCTAGATGAAACTGGAATATTATTTTATGAATAGCATTTTATTTTCTTAAGCAGGCATTCAAGGGGTAAGCAACTTGAACTGGACAATAAGTATATTACTTATAGTTCTATCCTTTAATATGCTAAAGGAGTATTCCCTTATTTTGATGTAGAATCTATCATTTAATTTATAAGTAACTTAGAATATTTTAGTTTTTACAAAAAATTAGTTTTTGTAAAATTCAATTACATAATTACTACTATCCTTAGAAAAGAAGTTAAGAGTCAAGGAGGGCGTGAACATGGCTCAAGCGTTTGGGCGTCTGCTTCCCACATGGTAGGTCCCGGGTTCAGTTCCCGGTGCCTCCTAGAGAAAACAAAAACAAATAACAAGCAAAAACAAACGAAAAAAACCTACTAAGGGGAGCCGATGTGGGTCAGTGACTGGACACCAGCTTTCAAATAAGAGCCCCAGGTTCAATCCCCAGCCCTGGTATAATCAACCAACTAATCAATCAGTCAGTCAATGAGTCAAGGAATCTGTCTTTCATTCCATAACTGTAACCTCACAGTGTGATCCTGGGAAAATTACCTAACTTTTCTAAACCTGTTTCCACATATGCATTAGTAGGACCCTTTTTTTTTTTAAGCCTAAGGATGGCAATTTCATGTTTCAGTCTTATAAAGAAAGGATAATGTTTGAAAGCATAAGCGAAATACTAAATTTTTAACACCACACTGTACCTGGCACATAGCAAGTAACCCTTTCTGAATAAAGTTCTACTTCTTAACTTGATATTCGACAGGACTCAACTTATTTATCTCTACTTTTGTATACTCCAAACTGAACCGCTCATTTACTGGCAGGATTATCATTCCCCAATCCCCCATATCTATCTATGC
Source organism: Dasypus novemcinctus (assembly GCF_030445035.2). NCBI lineage: Eukaryota > Metazoa > Chordata > Mammalia > Cingulata > Dasypodidae > Dasypus > Dasypus novemcinctus. The sequence continues at coordinate 63,984,717 of NC_080688.1, forward strand.
CTACTGAATCCAATCTATCTTGTAGACCCTAGTTCATGCACCTTCTGTAGCAGAAAGCTTTACCATAAGGACCAGGTAAAAACATCTCTCCTTCTATGAACCCTTAATAAAAACCCTTTCGAGGTAATTAACACTCTGCAGCATGATGTTAAAACACGTCTGTACAAGTTTTAATCATAACTCATTATACAGCATAGTAACTTGCGAAAGTAACTCAAAAGTTTTGACTCTAGAGACCTTCAATTTCTATTCATTATTTTACATAAAAATCTGCTTAATCAATAACCTCAATACAAATGAACTCCAGAAGATGCAAAGAATGGAATAAAAATAATTACATCTTGAAAATTTAGAAATCAAATACATATTTCATACCGGTATTCTGCTCCCCACCCTTTCACAAAACTCATTCTTATGGTGCACATTCTAGTTAGCTGGTACACAGCTTCAAAACCCTGATTAACAGACTGAGCCAGAAGAGCAGCAAATTCCTGGTTGTTGAAGATCTTCAGATTACAGCCTACAATTAAAAAAGAAAAACTGTGTACAAAGAATATCACTATTACAAAATAATTTTTTAAAAGCAACAGATTGTAGAATAGGCGCATGCAAATTATCTGATTCCTAAAATTACTAGCAACTAGAAAACTAAGCAAGTTGACAGTGACAAGTTTATTTCCATTGCTGTAGCCATACCTGGTGGAATTTTACACACTGTTGCAGGGTGCCAGCCGTATCTCTGATTACAATTGGGGCTCTGCACAAAGATTGCACTATCACTTAGGCACTCAGCAAAAACTTCCCCACCTATGTAATACAAGCGCACTCCTCTTCCTAAAACAAAACACACATGGGGTTAATTTTATAGCATTTGCTATTTCAATGTGATTTTGAAATAGTCTTCTTAAAGGAATATTTTAAAATGATATAAGGTACTTCCATTATCTTCTGCACAGGTATGTTTTGATATAATGCACTATGTATTTTTTAACAATGATTTTATTCATTTGTAAAAATAATACATGCTTATTAAAAGTATGTAAACAATGCAGAAAAGTACAAGGATAGAAAAATTTAAAACAAGAAAAACTTCTGCCACCCATAAAATAACTGTCATTTATATTAGTTAACATAATTTTAGCCTGTCTGTACATTTACTTAGATGGAAGAAGAATTTCACATTAAATCACATAATTTAAATAAGTAAAATAAACTGAGTTGATTTAGAAGGAATTAACTATTAAAGTTTAGATAAATGTATCTTCAAAACAATAAATATTTCCTTAATGATCCCACTGATGCTAAGAAAAAAGATACTAAAAAACATCATAAGGTCAGAGTCATTTGCCTCTTTTAAAAACAATATATTATGGTTTTATTTTCTAAATTAATCCCTAGATATATAAGCAGAATTAGGTAAGAAAAAGTGATATTGGGAGATTTTAATATACCTCTTTCAGAATTTGACAGATCAAGTACAAAAAAAATATTAGAGATATAAGGATTTTAAGAAAATAACTGTGATAGGTAGAATTCTAAGGTGGTACACCTAAGATTTTTACCCCCGGCTAGGCATATGTCTTCTCTATTATTCAACCAAACAAATAGTCTAGATGTTAAGAGATTTTTCAGATGCAATTTAGTCCCAAATCAGCTGACCTTAAGAAAGGGAGATATCTTTAGCAGGCTTGAAGAGTGATCACTTAAAAAGTTATGGGCTTTCCCCGGCAAAAGTAATTCAAAGCATGAGTGAAAGGCATTCAACGCAAGAGTGATTCCCCATTGCCACTGCTGGCCTTGAAGATGGAGGAGGCCAAGAGGTAAGGAATATGTAAAGTCAGTAGGAGCTGGCAAAGAAATAAGGGTCTCAGTCCTACAAATGCAAGGAACTGAATTCTGCCAAGGGAAGAAGGATCTCGAGCTCCTTGTCCTCCACCTTGACTTCAGCCTTGTAAGACAAGACCTTGAGTGGAAGGGCCAGTTAACATGTGTCTCGACTCTGGGACCCAAGGAAATTGTGGAATAGCAAACTTTTGCTGTTCTTACTAGGTTTGTGGTAATCTGTTATATAATCTGCAGCAAAACAACCAAGAAGCCAGACTTAATAGATATATGTAGAACCTGGTATCTATTCTCTTATGACTGTGGAATATCTACAGAATAATGCAGCATGTACCTGGCAGAGAAACATTAAGCCCAAAAAGTAGACTACATTTTCTGATCAAAAGCAGCCAATAAACTAGAAACCAAAGTAAAAAGATGATCAAATATTTACAACCAAAAGTTTGAAAAACAGCTATAGGATGGAGGAAACCTGTCAAACAAAATTTTATGTAGAATCCCAAACTGTTTTAAAGTACAGGAGGCAGATATTCAGAGGCCTCACTCACCTATAATGACACCTAGGGTTCTGAACAAAACTATCCAAAATTTATACATCAAGCAAGATTTGAGAAGTTCTACATTTAGCCAAGTAACTTGACTTCCAAGTAAGTGACATTTTGCTTTTTCACAATCACTCTTTAGAAATCAGCATTATTTTTCGCAGGAGATGATGATTAATTAAAGGTAAACAGAAGTAAACTATTGGTAAGTTACTTTAAGGTAACATAACAATGTTCAATTTTATCAGTGGTTCTCAAACTTTTTAACCTTTTATAAAAATTACTGATGAACCCGAAGATATTGTTTACGCAGATTATATGGAAATTTTCCAGAGTAGATTTTTAAAAGTTTCTTAGTACATTAAAAATAAAAATAATAAATCCATTATATATTAAAATAAATATTTTTATGAAAAATTGTATTTTCTTAGCCCCAAAACAAAGTAAGTGTAAGAATGGCAATGTTTTACATTTTGCAACCCTCTTTACCGTCTGAATGAAGAGAAGCAACTTGGATTCTCATATCAGCTTCTGTATTTAATCCCTTACAAAATCATATGAAATACAGTCTCTGAAAACTTCACTTTACACTATAAAAGTTTTGAATGAGAGTGAAAAAGGCAATTAACATCTTAGTGTCTTTATGAAAAGTTTTGATTTCATGAACCTCTGTGGTTTGAGACCCTCTGAATTATAATTTGAACTATATTAAATGGTAGTTCTTGTTTCAGAATCTTGCCTCAGATTAATGTTGAACAGATATCATCTAATTTATGAACTCACTAAAGAGGAAAGAAACCAGATGACATGAACAAACTGAAAAATATTCATGATTTGTTAAAATTATAAATAAAAATCTGAGCATGGCAATTTTATGACTGGTAAAGATTCAACAAAATACATTATTTAACACCTATTAATTGAAGACTTAAAAGCAGTAAGGCCTGTGCACTTAAGCACTTAAGCATATAAAGAAGATACTTGAATGGATAGAAGGGTTGGCTATTTTGCACAAAATCTCTTGATGTGATATATCACACTGTAGGTGTATGGTACTGGTTTTTAAAATACCAAAGATTATCTGTAATAGTAGCTAGAAAATATGCAGCAGTCAGGAACAACTTTTGACTTCACATAACAGAAGCATACCTATGTGTCTTCTTGTCATTTCTACTGTAGCATTTCGGTTGACGTTGGAGAGTAAACCTAAACAGAATCTCTCTGAATTTGATGGATCTGTAAAGCCATCTACAGTTAGTGAGGGTTGTGATGCATGGAACGTCTCTCCAACCCTCTGGTTTAATTCATAATATGCTATTGAACACCAAAATGCAGGTTCTGAATAAGTAACTGGCTGCAAATCTGAAAATAAAACATAAAAGCAAAAACTACTGTGTTAACAATTCAAGCCAAGAATAGACTTTATATGCTCTATGCCAGTCTACACTGTCAACAGGTTAGGAATCAGACTTAACATTTATATCATGGACTCCAGTTTCCACAGACCATTCCAGATTTCCACTTTCAATTTGCAAACCTTATTTCCTAGATTTTATGTTGTATCATTTGCTGTATACCAAGAGTTTCCCCCTTACTCCACCCCCACCCCGAGATGGCTCCCTTGTCTGTCTGCTTGTTGTTTTTTGCTCATTGCCTGTTTGTTTTTTCTTTAGGAGGCGCCAGGAACCAAACCCAGGACCTCCCTTGTGGGAGGCAGGCACTCAACTGCTTGAGCCACATGTGCTCCCCCATAAATTTTATTCTAGGTCCCACTCAAATATAAAACAAACATAGGTAAAGTAAATCAACTATTTGCCTCAAGTTGGGTATTTCTCAAATGCATAACAAAGCTATTTTTATTGGATAAAGAGGAAGGAAATAATTTACCTAAAATTAATGATTAGAGTCAAAAGCCATGAGGATAAAAATTTTAGGTCATAATAGAGGATGCAAAATATGACATATTTTTGACATTTGTATATTTGAACATGAAATTGCCAGTGAGTTACCCTAATTACAAAAATAGAAAAGCTACACATATGTAAGAACCAGAAAGTAAGAAAAGGCAAAGAGTTTGTCAGTGAAAACACAATATGGAACCAAGAGTCTACATTCTTGGGAATGTAGGAAAACTAGGACTATATGTATTTTACTTGTTAACAACTAAACATAAAAGAAAAAAATTCAACAATTTTGTAGCATAAATTCCAAAGATGTAGACTCTGAAGAGAAATTGTGAAATAGGCAAAATGAGGGATAATAATAAACTATGCAATAGTTAAAGCGGCCAATTTTATGTTATATATATATGCTGTCATATATATATGAATAAACTACAGAAATATATATATGCATATAATATATACACATTACTATACCACATACACACATCTATCTTTCACATATATATACACATTATGTCTCATATTAACAAATGTTATTTCAAAATATATTAAACATACCCATAAAAATCTAGCTATATTAGGTCATATAGTTATCCAAGAATAAAGAATACGGTTTCCACTAATTAAAATTAAAGAATATTAATTTTTTTTACTTTCATATGTGCCAGTAAAAAAGATTTTAAAAAGCACTAGTTTAAACCGTTTAAACAATTATTTGATTATTCATTGGAACTCCTCTCTCATATATGTGCAAAATAGAAACCAGGGAGGAAATTTTATTAAAATAAATCAGTGTATTTGCAACTTACCCAAGCTATGATTAACTGGGGAAAGAGTAGTAGGAGATAGTTCTGCTGGAGATCCTGAAATAAAAGGATTGAATTTTATACAGATTTTGAAGTATTTCCAGAACTTCTGACCAAATAATAAAATTGGTTGTAATTGGTTATAATTCAGTGATCACAAATAATACACAGGTAATTTAAATTCCAAGATTTCAAAAATACACAACTGCTTTATTTTAGTTTAATTGGGGGGGGGGGGGGGAATCACTACCTAAAAGAACAAAAGGGTAAGCAGTACTGGCTCCTAGCCACCCACGTCCCCTCCCCAAAGGTATCCAGTATTACCAGTTCCTTGTTTATTTCTTCAGAATCTCTTCATGATTCACTTTACATAAACATTTCTGTTCTGTGCCCTTTTTTTTACATAAATGTTAACACTATTCTGAACTTTGCTTTTATATCACTTATTCTATCAAAGACTATTCATATTGGGAGATATACTTATTTATCTATATAGTTATTATTTTGTTTACAGATGTAAAACATTACATTGTGGTACATTATGGTCCCACATCAATGGCTATTCAGGCTATTTCTGAACATTTGCTATAGGAAACAAGACTGCAATGTCTAATTTTATTCTTAATGGAGCTTTAGATTCCATAAGTGTTACATATAAAATATAGGATGATTCCCATATATCCAACACCCTCCCCCACTTTTCCCTTTTAACAACATCTGTCATTAATATGGTACATTTGTTACAATGAACATATATTGAAGCATTGTTAGTAACCAAGGTCAATAGTTTATTCTTTTATACTTTACATTGCACATTTTTATAGGTTCTGACAAAATGTATAATGGCCTGTATCAGTCATTGCAATGTCATTCAGAACAATTCCAATGTCCCAAAAATGCTCTGTGTTACACCTATTTCTTCCCTCTCTCTTCCCTCAGAACCTCTGGTGACCACTGCCTTTATATTAATATTACAAGATCTTCCATTGCTAAAGTAAGAAATCTATTTTAGGCTACAGCTGCATTCCCCCCCTTATATTTGTTCATTCCTCAATCTTAAAAATTTTAGGATGGTGATGGCCACTCTGTTTCTGATTGACAGGGGGCTTAGATTCCATGGGGCAGTTGGATGGAACTATCTTGCTTGCAGTTGTAGATACTCTGGTTTTTGTCCACCATCATCCTTTTGTTCATTATCCTGGGCAAGTCTGATGAACTGGAGAGTACATGTTACAACACTGCTGAGATTCAAGGCACAATTGGCATATGAACTTTCAAAAGATCTAAGTCTCTGGTACAAATATTTAACAAATATACTGCTAATTATAGGTACAAATAAAAAGGGCAAAAGAGATATATAGACAGAAATTATAAATGAGTCTAGCTGTTAGGTTGGGGAACATATAATCCAAGGTAAGGCTTGCTGATAGGGTGCCTAATTCCTGAGGTTGTCTGCCCTGTCTGTAGTGTCTAGATGTCTCTAGAGCGCTCAGGAGCACCCTTGCTCGAGGCACTGCTTACTGTGGCAGTCAGTGAGACCCTCCTGAGATGTGCAAAAGCGTAACCTCTGGAATGACCTCCTGATTCATGTTGAAATTTCTTAGTCATAAAAATTCATTTGTATTTAATACCTCTCCCTTTTGGTCAAGGTCTTTTTCCAAATGCACTGCTAGTTAGCACTTTGTAGTAATCTCTTGGTGCCAGGAAGCTCATCCCTGGGAGTCATGTCTCACATCAGGGGAAGGTAGAGAGTTTATATGCTGAGTTTAGCTTAGAGAGAGGCCACATTTGAGCAACAAGGAGGCTTTCAGGACATAATTCATAGGGAATATCTAATACTAAGTTAAGTTTCAATTTCACAATAACAAGGCTCCCAAGTAGCCATTGCCAATGTCATGGCCCTGGCATATTGATCTGTCCTCCTCCTTACTGCTCCATTAGAAAATGTAGCAGGGCTTGCCAGGATGGGAATTCAATATTTTTTCAGTTATTGTGAGTCTCCACTGATGGAGATAACATCCCAAGACAAGTCGAACATATTAATATTCCATAAAGGAATGCCCCACACTCCTCTCCACATATCCCTCCACCACCAACACCCTGCACCAGTGATCCTCCCCGCCATAGCTGGGATCCTTCTGCAAGCTAAAATCTCCCAAAAACAAATCCTAAAAAATTAATAAAAATACTAAAAAACTAAATAATAAAGGATTTTTAAAAATGTTATGGTATCTTTCATCATCATATCTTTTATGTATAGTTGACAATTTCTTCTGTATGTTCTCCCAGTGTCTTTTTTTTTTTTTTCTCACTTTATTTGCAAAGAAGCTTTAGGTTACAAAAAAGGTCATGGGAATAGAAGATTCCTCTTAATCTCATTCCCCCTCTTCTCACATTTTCCCCTATTGGTAACATCCTACCTGAGATGTCTCACATCTTACATTTGAGATACCTGTCTTAACCCAAATTGATTTACAGATCTAATGCAATACCAATAAAAATTACAAGAGAATTTTTTTACTGAATTGGAAAAGCTAAGTAAGAAATTTATTTGGAAGGTTGAGTGGCCCTGAATACCCAAAAACATATTGAAAAATAAAAACGAAATAGGAGAAATCATGCTACCTGACTTTAATGCGTATTACAAAGCTACAGTGGTCTAAATTGCATGGGGTTGGCAAAAGGATAGAAAAACTGACCAACAGAACTGAACTGAGAGTTCTGATCTATATCCTTACATACAGGGTCAACTGATTTTCAACAAGGCCACAAAGCCCACTCAACTGAGACAGAATGGCCTCTTCAACAAACAGTGCTTGGAGAACTGGATATCCATATCCAAAAGAATGAGACAGAATCACAATCTCAAGCCCTATACAAAAATTAACTAAGGATGGATCAAAGATCTAAAATGTAAGAACCAAGACCATAAAGGTCCTAGAAGATAATGTAGGGAGGCATCTACAAGATCTTGTAGTAGGAAATGGTTTCACAGATTTTACACCCCAAGTGCAGGTAACAAAAGTAAAATTAGATAAATGGTGTATTAGTCAGCCAAAGGAGTGGTGATGATAAGTACCACAACTCGATTGGGTTTATAAAGGTTATTTGGGGTAGCAGCTTTCAGTTACCAGGCCATAAAGTGTAAGTTACTTCACTCAGCAAAGTCTGTTGCCACGTGTTGGAGTAAGATGGCTGCGGATGTCTGCAAGGATTCAGGCTTCCTCTTCCTCTTAAGGTTCCATGGTCCCAGCTTCTTCCAATATCCGATGTAGGCTGGGATAAGTCTTGACTCTCTCCCGGGGCTCATTTCTCTCTGGGCTCAGCTGCTCAGGTCTCTCAACAAGGCCAGCTGTAAACTATCAGGTAAACAGCTTGTCTCTCTTCCCAGGGCCTCTGCCATATCTAATGAGCCTTCTCTCTCTCAAGTATCTACCTTCTCTGTGTTTTTACTTCCTTGGGGCTCCAGCATTAAAATTCTGTCTCTTCTGCCTTGTCGTTTTCTCTTTGAGTCTCCACCCACCAAGGGAATATTCTATGGAATATGAAAGAGTTCAACTTGTCAAAGAGTGTTATCTCAGTGGGTTGAGACCCACACAATAAACAAGAAAATATTAAACTCCCATCCTGTGGAGTCCTACTATGTTGTCTTATACTTGACTTTAAGAAAATTCTTCTAGAATCTTCCCATAAGCATGATGCAGGCTGAGGTTGAGAGGTAAAATTGCTCACTTAGAAGTTTTGCATCAGTATTCAAGCAATATTGGTCTGTAGATTTTTGAATGAGTGCTATGTTTTCCCAGTTTTAAGATCAACGTTATGCTGCTCATGAAGACAACCTATGATGTATGTATTTTCAATGCTCTGCAACAGTTTAAATAGCATTGTGATAATGTACTCTTTAACAGTTTGGTAGAACTTCCCAAAGGAATTGCTTATAATTAATAATTTTCTAAAGCAGACTTTGAGAACTTTATTTCTTCTAGAAAAGTTGACTGTTAAGATGGCTCTATCTTGTGGAGTCAGTTTTGGTATATGCTCTTAGAAAATTATCCATTTCTTCCAGTGTTAGATAAGCAAGCTAATCTAATCAAGAAAATAAGGGGCGGGAGGTACAAATATACAAAATAAGAGAAAGAGGGAACAATCACAGATATACCTATAGCTTTGAAGCTCCCAATGCACACTAATGGCTTAGATGTAGATTAATGCAGTAATGGGTATCACATACCCTCTCCACAGCCCTGCAACATCTATCATTGTAACCACGAGATAAAATACCACATAAGAAAGGTAAAATGGCAGCTCTGGATAAACAAATAAATCTGAAATAGAGACTGGAAAACAGAACAGTCTTCCATAGCAAAATTAAGTTTATGCTGTTTTTGTTCCTCAGTTTGAAAATCTGTTGGCAAGTCACAACAGGTACAACTAAGAAAGGTCAAAATATATTTAGAACAATGAACTAAACTCACTACTGTTTCCTGAAGTAGATATAAAATAAACAAAGCCACTATTAGAAATGGAGGAAACTGCCCAATTATTCATATCTCTAACTGTTTACACCTCTAATTAAATACTCATCAGAAGGGACCAGAAAATCAGTAGAGCCACAGTTCATTAATTTAGACTAGTAAGAGTTCAGTCAAATGTGACAAAAAGTTAGAATTAAAATTACAAAAAGAAAGGTTCAATATAAGTACACATAAAACACAATTTAAATTAAGCTAACAATACTAGGTAACAGACGCTTTGAAGGCATATTTTTTTAAAGTTTTAAAACGGAGGCAATTTATAGTTAACCTAAAATAATTTATACACACACACACACACACACACACACACAGCTACCAAAGTCTGGCCTACCAAGAGATATCCAGTCATGAGAGAATAAACATCCTCACTAATTAAGGCAGCCCGAATCAGCGATTTTGTTACCCACAGCTAAGACATCTAGATAAATCACTGGTGCATATCTTTATACACAAGTTTGTGTATATTTGTGTAATACGTTAGTCAAATTTGTCAGAGGGAATATTATATGAAAGGGAATGTGTTAAATTTTTATAAATATGTGCCAAAGTACTCTCCAAGAATATTTAGTCCCACCACCCATTTTAGTTTCTTCACACTATACCTATATTATCAAATAGGTTGACATTTGCCTACCTGATAGCTTTAAGAGGCAACTCTTACTGTTTTTGTTGTTTTAAGCGGTACCAGGGATTGAACCTAGGACTTTGTACATGGGAAGCAGGTGCTCAACCACTGAGCTACACCCACTCCCCAATGAAAACTGTTTTTTTTTGTTATTCAGAGGTACCAGAGATTGAATCCAGGACCTCATACATTAAAGTAGGCACTCAACCACTTCAGCTACATCTGTTCCCTCTTACTGTTTTTATTGTAAAGTGTATTCATGTTCCTTTTAGGCATTTTTCTATTAAGTGCTATATGTTTCCTCTTATTTTTAAGAGTTTTTAAGTATAGAAATCAGTTATTAGCTGCCATCCATCCATTTACAAATATTTTCCCTAGTTTTTCGTTTGTTTTGGTATTTTTCAAGGTGACATTCTTTTTGTTTTTAAAAGATTTATTTATTTCTCTCCCCTTCCCCCACCATTGTCTGCTCTCGTGCCCATTCACTGAGTATTCTTCTGTGTCTGCTAGCATTCTCAGCAGCACCGGGAATCTGTCTCTTTTTGTTGCATTAGCTTTCCGGGTGTGTGACGCCATTCCTGGGTGGGCTGCGCTTTTTTCACACGGGGCAGCTCTCCTTGCAAGGCGCACTCCTTGCACTTGGGGCTCCCCTACGTGGGGAACACCCCCGCGTAGCATGGCACTCCTTGCGCACAGCAGCCCTGTGCATGGGCAAGCTCACCACATGGCCAGGAAGTACTGGGTTCAAACTCTGGACCTTCTAAATGGTAGGCAGACACTCTTATCAGTTGAGCCACATCCGCTTCCCAAGGTGACATTCTTAATTTTATTTATTCAAATTTATCAATTTTTTTCTCCCCAGTTTTATGTCTTATATATTTCTTGCTCAGATTATGAAAAACATTATTCAATGTCAAATCCTAGGAATTGTAGGGTTTCATTTTTCATGTTTAAATGTTTGTTCCAAATGGAATTCATTCTGATATGAGTTAGATGTTTAAGATTTATTTTGAGGGGGTATTAAGTTAGTTTGAATGTCCTGAGCAAAATAAATGGTAAAGAAATATATTCTTATAAGTTTTAGTGTCTTAATATAAGCATAAATTAATACCATTCAAATGAAAAAATAAACATACTTTTATTCTTTCAAAGGTACATATAATAGGAGTACAGAAAAACTAAAGGCCTCAGAATCATTTTTCTTTTCTTTCATATTACAGAAATATAATCTTGAAGAACTAAAATTAACTATTTTTAAAAGGCTTAAAACATATGCTTAAAAAAAAAATCTAGGGAAGCGGACTTGGCCCAATGGTTAGGGTGTCCGTCTACCACATGGGAGGTCCATGGTTCAAACACTAGGCCTCCTTGACCCGTGTGGAGCTGGCCCACGTGTAGTGCTGATGCGTGCAAGGAGTGCCGCGCCATGCAAGGGTGGCCCCTCGTAGGGGAGCCCCACGTGCAAGGAGTGTGCCCTGTAAGGAGAGCTGTCCAGCACGAAAGAAAGTGCAGCCTGCCCAGGAATGGCACTGCACACACCGAGAGCTGACACAGCAAGATGAAACAACAAAAAGAAACACAGATTCCTGTGCCGCTGACAACAACAGAAGCAGACGAAGAACACACAGCAAACAGACACAGAGAACAGACAACTGGGGCAGGGGGGAAAGGGGAGAGAAATAAATATATAAATCTTTAAAAAAAAAATCGAATTCACTGATTAGCGACAAATCATTTTCACAAACCTTCCAGAAAACTAGGAATCATGCAGGGTTACTCCTTTAACCTAGTCCCTACCTGAACATCAATTGAATCCTACCTCAGAAATACATCTCAAAAGCACTTGTTTTTCCCTGTGTCATCTGAAACCAGCCAAAGGTAGTCCAGTGTAGGAGTGGACATCAGGATCTCTGGAGTCTGATATCCTAAGTGTGAATTCCTCTGCCACTTTCTAGCTTTCTAAATCAACATCACTGACATGTTGATTTTGTTTCTTTAGGTAAACAATGAACCTTTTAAAATTAAAAGTATAATTATTGCCAGATAAAATTAAATGGAATGTTTAAATTTTCTTTTCTTCCCTAGCTTTGCTTTCTAATTTTTTATACTGAACATTCATTTGTTGTGTAATTCAATATGTTGCAACATCTGTAAAATAGGTTTTTTTATTTGACATAGAATAATGGACAGAAAAAGAAAAGGGCATGAAGACTAGAAAAGAAGGAGGAAAACCATCTTTATTCACAGATAACATGGTGGTGTGTACAGAAAGTCTTAGGAATCTACAAAAAAATACTAGAACCAAAATAAATTTAGCAAAGTTGCAGGAAAAACAAAAAGATCAATATTTTTAAAATTGAATTGTTTTCTACATCCTAGGAACAAAGAATTGAAAAATAAAATTCATAAAAAATAACATTTATATCACTAAAAGCCCAAAATACTGAGGAATGTATTTTAACAAAATATATGGTAGACATCTACACTGAAAACTACAAGACACTGAAGAAAGATGGCATAGTCAATAACATCATCATCTGGAAGTTCTCGGACCAGACTGCTCTATCTTTTTTTTTTTTTTAAGATTTATTTATTTATTTAATTCCCCCCCTCCCCCGGTTGTCTGTTCTTTGTGTCTATTTGCTGCGTCTTGTTTCCTTGTCCGCTTCTGTTGTCGTCATGGCGGGAAGTATGGGCGGCGCCTTCCTGGGCAGGCTGCACTTTCTTTCGCGCTGGGCAGCTCTCCTTACGGGGCGCACTCCTTGCACGTGGGGCTCCCCTACACGGGGGACACCTCTGCGTGGCAGGGCACTCCTTGCGCGCATCAGCACTGCGCATGGGCCAGCTCCACACGGGTCAAGGAGGCCCGGGGTTTGAACCGCGGACCTCCCATGTGGTAGACGGACGCCCTAACCACTGGGCCAAGTCCGTTTTCCCAGACTGCTCCATCTTGACTAATCTACTTTCCTACTTGACAGAGATGAACCTAATCATGAAGGTGAAATGCTACTTGTCTGGATACCTCATTTTCTTTCAAATCTTTGTGTAATCAATTTTCTTCCTTTTTCTTAAGGGTTAACACCTTTTATATTTTCATTTAATATACTCATATAGTATACTATGAGAAGGGAACATTTTTAAATACTTTACAAATATTAACTCTCTTAACAGCCCTATGACTTATGTGCTATAATTATCCCTATTTTACAGATTAGGAATATGAGTGCCTAAGTTACCCAGCTAGTATATGGTAAAGGCACAATTCAAACCCAGATAGTCTGGCTCAGAGTCTGACCATGCTATTTGCTACTCTAATTATACACATTTGGTTACAAAAGCAGTCTCTTAAGTAGGGTATGTGAACCCTCATCTAGAGGTACACAAAATGATTTACTGGTTTACAGGAAGAAAATAATAGCACTTATTTTTTTTTTTAAATTTCAACTTATTCTTGAATTTCTCTTTTGTGCGTAGGTTTTAGAACAAGAGTTCTTAACCTTTTTAAATTCCATGGACCCCATGCCAGTCAGGTGAAAACCACAGACCCCTTACTAAGTCCAAATTATACTGTGTATTATTTAATATATATACCAGACCTGCACGAACATGTCTCCACAAATGTTTTTTTAAATTTTCAATTCAAGCTCACAGACCCCCTGAAATCTTTCCACAGACCCCTTGGGATTCTGAGGATCCCTGGTTAAGAACCCCTGCTTTAGAATGTACAATATATTAAGTACATGTAGGTAATTTATAAATAATTACATATACATACATTTTTACTACATTCTCAAAAACTTATCACTGACATATGCAGATCCAAAAAGCTTATGGACAGGCACAGTAACATTTATAATTCAAAATCCATATTCAGATTAAAAAACTGAACTGTGGCCGTGAAATCTACATCTTAGTAGTCATTTTAAAAGATACTATTTCTCTATACACCTGTTTGAACCAACATTTTCATAAAAATCAATCATGACTTGAAAAGGGATTGTTAACATCTGTCTATAAAAGTGAATCAAACTTTAGATCTCTGTGATTTCCAACCTGATCCCTAATGTCAAAATGAAGACTTGACCACAGAAATTTAATAAAAATGAAAAGCAAAAATGTAATAGGTGCTGGTTCATATTGTCCCTTATTATACTTAATTTGTCCTCTATTAGACCTTTTGAAAAATATTAACTCATTCTATCCCAACACAGGCTAAAAGATGAACATTTAATTATCTCCCTCCCCAGGGATGGTATGAACCAGAGAGTTTAGAAAGAAGGCCAATTTTGTCTAAACTGGGGCCCTGCACCAGTTGGAACTATCTTTCCTTGGCACTGAGAGAGGAAATGACGGCAGATAAGAGACTGTTAGGTAAAATGCCTTTTAGCATCTCATGAAATCAGTCATATTATCATAACAGGAAGTAACTTGTGTCATTCTGAAAGTCAATAATCATTCCAACTGAAACAGTATTAGATATAATAGTTTATGTTCAAAGCTAACCTGAAAACATTTAATAAATTTTGGCTGAGTCACGTAATTCTCTATGGTTTTGACCCATTTACTGTAAGCAGTGACTAGATTCAGTGATCTGCTCATGTTGCAACTATAATATCAAATAGTTATCTGTGCACTAATTGGCATCCTTGTGGCCTTTTGTGCTTTGTTTCTTTCCCTTAATATAATGATTTCAAGGTTCATCCGTGTTGCAGCATGTATGAGTACTACATTCCTTTATATGGCTGAATAATATTCCATTGGATATAAAGCTCATTTTATTTATCTATTAATCATTTGATGGACATTAGGGTGGTTTCTACTTTGGGACTACTATGAATAATACTGCTATGAACATTTGTGTACAAATTTTTGTGTTGACATGCAGAAAGTGTAAAAATGAAATTTCTCTTGAGTATATACCTAGGAGTGGAATTAGTGGATCGTATGGTTAACTTTAACTTCAGAGAACAGCCAAACTGCTTTTCAAAGTGGCAGCACCACTTCACAATTCCATCAGCAACATGAGGATTCCAATTTCTCCACGCCCTCGCCAACATTTGATATTATCCTTTTTAATTATAGATGTGAAGTGGTATCTTGGTGTGATTTTGAGTTGCATTTCCGTAATAACTAATGGTGCTGAGGATCTTTTCCTGCCATTTACTTCAAAATGCCACACAGATTTGGTGATACTATTCAACACCTAGGTATGTCTGGAAGGTAGTTTTTGAAAGCCAAATATCTATAATCACATTAAAAATGTACGGCGTGTTCTTTCCAATGATCATCAATTATGTACCTTCTTGGTTATCAGCTGCTCCTAACAGTCATAAGTATGATTAGCTACAACAGAAGTTTCTTTACGTGGGAGTCTAAATAATGGAAAGATTATTAAAAGCACCAAACCCTCTGCCAACATTAATCCATTTAAAAATAACTTAGATTACTATAACTGTGGAAAGGTATAAAATGTATAGAAAGGTTGATGGTATTGTGATATCAAGGTATCCACTCCTTAATAAACAGACAGGGCAGAATGGGTCAAAATACAAAATCACAATGACATCACAGCTATTTCACTGGTAACATTTCACCTCTGGTGGCATGCACATTTTATTACATGACAACTATTTTAAAACTTTTTCATCATCACTGTGTTTGGAGTTGATGGCTAAATTTCAGAAATTTATCAGAATCAGGCCAAATGCAAGGTATTTAGTGAAAACAACCCTCTACTGTAATTCAGGATTTATCACTATGTTAAAGGAGCACCAAGAAAGTGATCACCTCCCTCACCCCCAAGTGCATCCGAAAAACTTATCAAAACTAATTAAAGTCTTTATCACAAAGATACATTTATTCACAGGGTAACTAAAATTTTAAACAGCAGAAGCACAGCATACTTAAAAGGAAAAAAACATCTGAATGCTCGCAAATTTTCATTTACTCAAGAGAATCTAACAATTATTCTGCAGAATAGCATATTGAATTTTTCAATGACATATTCTCCCCTCATCCTCCACCTTTGATGGTTCAGTTACAGCTTAAACAAGATAAAAATAATGCTTTTTTGGCATGATTCGCATTTCTCTAAATTTAAAAGGAATAACTCATGAGTTTTTAATAAGGCAAGAAATGTCTATCTAATTACTGAGGAATTTTGACAGACTTTTTTTTTTAATTTACCTGTGTCCATACTTTGGTTCAACTGCTGATCACTTGTTTCTCCATCTTCACTGATATATCCAGGAGGTGGTGTTTCTAGAAAAATTTAGCACCAAATCAAATATAAATGCAAATTAATCTCACCACCTTTCCTCCAAACTACCAAATTAACCAACTAATCACTCCAAATAACATATAAGAATGTTATATAAAAAACAATATTGGATAATGAGGGCTTCTGATTCAGGTTCTGATCCAAGCCTTGTAGGTTAATCCTTAAAAACCTACTTGTAATATAATCAAGCTCTCTGGGCATATTTTCTTAGCCCTTATTTACATAACTGGCTAATTCCCAAATGTACATTTTCTGGGACAAGAGCCAAAAATGTAACTTGAAAAATGCCTCTGTTCTGAATCAGTATGTTTCAAAGACATTAGTAACTGAATGCTTTTTAAACTGATGGACATCATGGATAGGTACTTTGGAGATGATGAAAGGATACAGAACACACACACAATTTCAGATTATAAGGGAAAAACAAACCTCTCACGCTAAATTTTATAGGGCAAAAATATGGTAATATGGCCCAAGACTGGTCTAGCCTGAATTCTACCTAAAATGTGTTTCCCCTGGGATTTCTAAATGGTTAATGTTTGAAGCAGAAAATTAAATTCAAATACAGACTTCTGTACAAAACAGAGGTAAAACACCCCTGGAGAAAAAATATTAGAATTCTAATGGATCAGTTACAACGTGTTCAAGAATATATGACTAAGAAGAGCTAAATAAGTTTCATGTAATATACAAATATTTATACACTTCTTCCTCTCCACTGATTATAATTTCAAAGAAGTAAAACAAGTTAAAATGTTTTACAACATTTAACATATTTACATTGCTAGATAGTTTTAAGCAATTCAAGATAATGCAGACACACAACCAAAAATAATTTTTCCATTATCAAAAGTGGGGAGCAAGGAGATGTGACTTATGGATTTTCATTCATTAATCCTTCACAATCTCCCTTTAAGAACTTACCCATAAATTTTACCTTAACTAACATTTAAATGTTAATCACCACAAAATTTATAATATTTCAATTCTAAGAATAAACTAAAATACCTTCATATACTCAAATACTACAAAATGACACAAAACTGAGAAAGATATAGCATAATTTCAAAGATTAAAACTAATAAAACAAAGAGTTAGGTTTTGCCAGTTTAACCACCAAAGTCTCAAAGGTCTAAATAAAAATACTGAACTTTTAAAAGCTTTACCCTGTGATATTTAAATATTTTCTCTATTACTATTCATAAAATATTAAATAATAAAGCTATTACCATTTTGGAGAAAGTGTTATTTTGAAATGGAATAAAAAGTGAACCTTACTTAGATCTTGCTATCAATTGGAGCTGGGTAAAAGCTCCAATGTCTAGAAAAGCAAATAGGTATAGTTAACTTCTGATTGTAAAATACCCAAATCTAAACAAATAAAGGAATAAAGAACGGAAAAATCGGATCAAACATCTACAGAGAAAGCCATTAAACATTTTGATTAACATTCTTCCAAGTAATCACTGGTATAAATCTTACAAGAATGTAGGCTTATACTTCCATTTTTCTAATATTTTAGAATATGCATTCCCATCTCAAGACTTAAAATACCTCCGTTTCCCATATTACATACTTACATACACATAACTCTATTTCTAGACAAGTCCATGAAACACCAAACTCTTCTGCTTAAGAAATGCCCTGATAATGATGCTGCTTCTATTCCATCATCCTAGTCCATCTTACTATATCCAAATCTACCCTCTTCTAACTTTTCAAAAGGTTTGTTTCCCAGTAACCCAAGAAGCAGCCTTATGTCTTTTTAGAATAAAATAGTAATCAAAGAAATGCTCATTAAAACAATCAGAAACCACTTTCCATCTGCAAAATCAGCTATTTAAAAATATTTTACCCTTTACTTATGTTTTTAAACTTGTCTTCAATGATAAACATTATTTCCATTGAAGAAATATTTTTAACCTACTTGAAATTCTACATTCTTTACATACTTTCAGTTGTACAAAATAGAAACAGTAGAGGAACATTAGCCAAAAAATAAGAAAAAAAAAATTGAGACACTAAAAACCCCAATTTATAGTTAATCCTCATTCTAAAATGACATCTTTAATTTTGCTAGGAAAAAAAACAACAAATAGGGAGACAGTCAAGGAAAGGAAGAAAATATTAGGTGATCTCCTAAAAAACAGTGAAAACTAAAAAGGGCCATTACAGCATTGTGGAATATTACTTTGCATCACAAACTATGAGAGTTAGAAGAGGAATTTGAGAATCATTTAGTTGAAACATTCATTTTTCATCAGGAGTTACTGAGGCCCAGATGAAATAGCAGTAAAAACAGTTTTCTAATTTCTGTCCAACATATGTCATTTTGTCTGTAGGCCTATAATATTTATATTTTATTCCTATAGAAATGTTGAATATGTCTTTATAATCAAACTACCAAAGTGATAATTTGATCATTTAAGTCCATTTGTTTCAAGATTACTTTTTTCCTGTGCCATTTAGTTTGCTTACATTCTACATCTCTCTCAGCTTTAACAACTAAGACAAACTTACTAATAAGATCTTTTCCTTTCTGCTTCTCACAGTATTTTGATTAAAGCCACTGCTAAAGAAAATGAAGTATCAAGTAAAACTTTTCTCCAGGCTAAAATGTTTAAAGTACTAGGCTTACACATTTCACAAAATATTCTCAACAAATGAGATTTTCCTGTTCAAAATCCAGAAGCATTTTATTTAAGTCAAACCACAATTTACTAATACATGTATGTTTCTGAACAAAATCTGTATAATCCCAAACTCTGGAAGACTCAGAAGCCACAAAGTACCTGGGATGTAATTACTCTGTGGCTCAATTCCTGCTGGAAAATTAGTGTTTTCTGGAATGGAGTGGGTATAATCATCCAGAGGTGGTAGTTCTGTTAGGATCTCAGTGTGCCGAGGCACTAATACTGGAGGCAAAACTGAAAGGGTAAAAGAAATCAGAATTAATGGCAAAGAGTAAGACGGAGGGGGATGGGGGAGTGGGGCTTATTATAAAGTCTTTCTTCAACCTCACAAACCCTCACCCCCCCATCTCCACCCCTAAAAAGAAATTAGCTTAATTTTTAAAAGTTAGGATCCATCTATTTGGTATAATTTTAGCTAGAAAGAAACTGACAAATTTCTTATAGCTTTAACTTATTATGTAGTCCATAATCTAAATTCCCAAGTGACAATCTAGCACATTTGGGCACAATGTGATCCTGGTAATATATTACCATAAAAGTTCCTGAGTAACCCATTGAAAAAGCAGAGGAAAGATCTGTCTGAATTTGTAAAGTCAGATTTACAGAATTTTCTAAAAATATACCTACAGACAATTCTTGTAACTTGTGGTAGTTATGTCAGCCAGTACTAAATTAGTGAATACTGAACCATTCCACCAAGGGTTTGAGATTCCTGAGAGCCTTTGCTCATAACATTTCCACCAACTGATCAATACTCATAGCCTTGTTTTATGTTTCTGTTTAAAGACAATTTCTGACAAAAGTATTTTTCTCCAAACAATATAATGAATTTAAGGTGATTTATGAAAAATTCTCTAGTTAAGTTCAAGCACTTAATTTAAAACAAGGAACTAAAAATGGAAATTTTCACACCTGGTGTCTCGACTCTTTGATAGTGGTAAGGGTTTACGCATACTTCATCCTTTTTAAGATTAAATGCATATTCACAGTTTTCTATTGCTTTGAGTTCATGATGACTGTGAAGATCAGGCCAGCGCCATAGCCGGCAATATATAACATGTGGCAATCCTTTTCGATGAGATACCTGAAGTCGACCATCAAGAGACCTATTAGGAAGCAAGGGGAAAAGAAAGGAGGGCTGTTTTAAAAGTTAGGTATAGTCAATTGAGTTATATTATTAGTACAATAAAAAGCTAAAGAAAGGAATGACAGACATTTGGTTAGTTTTAGTAAGAATAAGAAAAAGGTGTACTATTTAATGGATTTGATATAAAAGTAAGCAGCATTACTAGCAGATGTTTCTTATAAATATGCTTCATAATGGTTCAAATGTCAATGAATGGCTAACCACTTGGGAAAAAATTTGATTTTTAAGTAAAAACATCATATAGTTATACATGAAAAACCTCATCAACTTCTATCTTTATTAATAAATCAAATTCTGCAGGTGGCTGAGTATCAAAAAAAGGAACTAGTGTGAAGAATGGTAAATACCAACAATGATGTGATAGTAAAACTTACTCAGACTAATGTAATCTATTACCCAGTTGTGACTGTTTTAATTAGATATATGTTTATAGAGCTCACACAAAAATGCAGATGGTGATGAATATGATGAGATGAAATGGACAAATAGCAATATATGTTCAAAAAGGAGAAAAAAAGTGATTAAAAAAAAAAACATGTTAGCCTACCATTAAATGTGATATAAGGGGTTCACTAAATAACCTTATTTATTAGTATAAAGAAAATGATATTTAGGTGATAGGAAGAAATTTAGAGATAACTAATTATGTACCTTCTTAAAAATTAGGCCAGCAACAGATTATAATCTAATCTCAAACTAAATTCAGTTATATAATTACCAAAGCTCCTATTCTTTAGGAGCTCCTACTCTTAAATGTTTTAAAGAATCAAATCTAAGATTTCATTGCTCAAAACATCAGCTGAAACATTTAATATACTTTTAATACTGGCAAGCAGATATTTTAAATGCTATGCCAAATTTTACATAAAGGAAACATCCTAGGCAAAATTATACTAAGCAACCCAGTATAGGCTCTCCAAAACACCGCCCCCTCCCACAAGATCTCTAGGATTCGACAGAGGGCAGAATATTCACCTGGTTTGTTCAGAGAAGCTGTAAAGGCCTGTTGTATCCCACTGATCTATCGTATTTGGTGTACTCAGTCCCCAAATTTCAGAGCAAGTGCTGTGCATAAATTGAAAAACAAAAAATTGATGTGAACATGGAAGCATGGTTATTCAAAATACCATGATGTAAAACATGGAAAATGTACAGAATACTTCCTTCACCCAGAAAATA
This sequence comes from Dasypus novemcinctus, assembly GCF_030445035.2. Classification (NCBI taxonomy): domain Eukaryota; kingdom Metazoa; phylum Chordata; class Mammalia; order Cingulata; family Dasypodidae; genus Dasypus; species Dasypus novemcinctus. The sequence goes on from NC_080688.1 coordinate 64,006,270, forward strand.
TACGCTTCACTTTTTTTTACAGACATTTAGTATTAGTTACTTATATTTTCTATATGAAGGAAGCCAATAAAATGGAACATGTGACTCCAGATAAGTTATGATCATGCTTTTAAAATATGTGAACATCAATGCTCTCTAGCTTAATGAAATCACAGCTATCACGCCCTTTCCATTTTCTCTGTCCAAATCAAAGATCTAGTATCTAATGTTATTAGACCTACTAACAGTGAAAATAATCAAAATTTTTTAAAAAAACTTATCTAATTTAAAAACGGATGTCAACTGGTATTTTTAACACAGGAAAAATTCAACTTAAATAAAATAGACACATATACATAGCTAAGATTTTTCACGTTATTTTGGTTGACATATATTCAGTTTCATCTGAATATTATTATTGCTCTTTTATCACTAGAAAGGACAAGAAAATAGATTTTAAAGTCATTCTACTACAGCATACCACCTTAAAAGTTTTAAAATTTGCTGTGAGGACCAAACAAGTATATGAAAGCATCAATTAGTTAAATGATAGTATGAATATGAAAATTTTGGTGCATCTAAGCTTTTTATCGATAACACCTATAAAACAAAGATCAGAAGGATCTCAAGGATTTTTTTCCCCCACATTTCTTTCTGGACCATGAGCAGCCCAGAGAATAATTCTCCCTATTTTTCCTTCAACTAATTCATTTCAAAGCATCTGCTAGTCTGTGAGAGAAAGGAAGAACAAAGAATTCAATAGACAGTTTGGAACAAAATTTATGACCACCGAAGTCTTTCAGGTAACAGGTTGTAATTCTTTCAGTTAAAAGGAAATTTCTGAAACTCAATTCCATCTCTCACATATTATTAAAATCAAAACTGTCAAGGAGGGAAAGGAATATTTCAAAACAACTTTTAAAAATAAAACTAATAAAATTTCAAATTTACACATTGCTAGTGATCTAACTGAATCAACATTTCAAAGGGCAATGGTAAAAAGTGCTGACTTCCGTTATAACAATCATGTTATGCTATGCTTCAGAGCTACCTGCACAACCTGGCTCCAGAAAAATTGTATGTCCTGCTTTCAGGACTTATAGGAACTATGATACTGCAGGGAGAAGGCCTCTTCAGAAACCTTCCAGCACCTTTTTGAGATATTTTGCAGTTTCTCTTGTTTTTTAGGGTACAGTAATTTATCTTTCATTTATTTAAACTATAAAAAATCAGAAAAGCCAAGAAATTAGAAGATAATTTAATCTTATCTTTTTCCCCCAAAGATGTACTTCCTTAAAAATTATGATATAAATTATTTCTTTATTTTAAAAATATTTATCAAATAGCTACTGGAAGCATATAAATGGCATGTTGTAGTTTATATCACAACAGAAACAATTAAATTCTAGAGTCTTATGAATGAGTTTACCTCAAAAGGAGTAGTATACAACTGACTTCTTCCCTTGAAAATTACAAGAAAATGACTAACAAAAGTGTAGATCAAGAGGCTATTCTGAAAAAAAAATATTTCAAAGGAACAAATAAAATTGTTTTATGCATTAAAAAAAAAGACTATTTTGCTTTTTTGAGACTAGTAAGAATATTTCATTCAAGTAACTCTGGGACTAATAAAAGAACCAGGATCTAAATGAGACATAAAGAACTTTAGATGAGCTTTATTCAACACTTGAATCAAAGAATAATAACCAATAATTATTTTAAAACGGTAATCAATCTAGAGGTAGAAGGTCCTGGATTCCTAACTCAGCCACTTTCTAATTGCTCTTAGAGACTACATTTTTAAGCCTCAGTTCTCTCACTGATTATAATACCTCCCTTACAAAATTTGTGGGCTTACTGGAAAATACAACCATTAGTTTCTGTCTAGTAACATTATTTTTATTCTTGTTTGTTTAAGAAAAATATTTTGAAAAACATCCAACTTATAACAAAATATACACAGCACCTAAGATAAACCTAATTAGAACTATGTCAAAACTATACAACAAAGAAAAATTTTAAACATTATTCAAGAACTGAGAAGCAGATTGAGAAGAGACATACATGCACATAACCTAGACAGGAAGATATACAGATTTCAATTCTCCCAAATTTATATAATAATGCAATCCCAATAAAAATATCAAGTTGTTTTTAAGACTCAGGCAATATTATTCCCAACGTAGGACAATAAACAACAATAACCAGGAAAAGTCAGATGCAGAAAAGCAGACACTGGCCCTACCGAACTCTGAAACACATTATACACAAACAAATAAAGCAGAAGAGATGTTCTGCTTCCAGTATTGGCAGAAGAGCCTCTACTAGGCTAACCTTCCTGCAGATGATGATGATAAACTCTTGACAAAATATAATCAACTATCTGAAAACACTAGCAAGAGACCAAAACAGATAAAAATTGAAAGGGAGTCAAACGGCAAAATAGGAAAACTGCATTCAGTAGGATTTGCTTTTTTATGTAGCTTTGTACCCAAGGGCACTCGTCAGTCTTGAGTTGTGAAGGACACCAACACCTTTAGTAGAAAACAGTTTCAATGAACTGTCAGAGGATGGATTTGAAGCTGCTAGAGCCTGGGAAGAAAGGGTGGGATGGGATGAATCCTGTAAAACAGGGAGCCACAGGGGGTAAATATCAATATATGAGTGTGAACTCTGTCCACATCCTTCACTGAACCCCAAATCATACATGTGAGGGGGAAATCTGTAGGGCCTGCCAAAAACTACCACTTAAAAGTAGAAGGAATTAAACTGAGGTTTCAGCTCTTGCCTAAATCAAAGGCAAACAGTTTGGATTTTGAGGCCACTCGAGTCAATTATCTGCTAGGAAAAAAATCAACACTTTTCAGAGGAGGACAACAGAATTCAGAGTCTCTGCTCTGCAATATTTCATTCACAGTATTCAAAGAAAAACTACTCAACACGAAGAAACAGAAAAATGTTATGTTCTCATCAAAAGAAAAAACCCAACAGAAACAGACCCAAAGTAATCAAGACGGGGGAAAAAATGAACCAAACGAAAATTCTGAAACTGAAGATTATGAAAGTAGAAATAAAAAATTAACCTCAAGGTTGGAGATGACAGAAGACTCAGTAAATCTGAAGACAGATCAACAGAAATTACTCAATCAGAAGAACAGACAAAATGGGGGCAAGGGGTTGCCTTCGGGTGGGGCTTTGTGGGTTTGAGGGGGGCTGGGGATGGGAAGAGGGGTAATATTGTCCAAAAATTGGGGGGAGGGAGGGGCAGCATACGGTCATGGGAGAGTGTCAGGTGTTCGTTAAGAACAAAATGTTGAGAAAATCATATCAAAGTATAAGTAGGAGGGTTACCTGTTTAGGATGCTCAGGGGGTATGGTCTGATGCGGGACAGACTTCGGGGGAATAGCTGAAGGCTCATTTTGCCAAGGTGGGTTGTACCATTGGGAAGAGACCCAAGAAATGAGAGTTGGGGTGGACCCACATCCTGGGGAGGACTAATGCCGTCGAATGGAGAGAACTGTATCTCTCGTGAGAAAGGATGGCTCCCAGGGCATTAAGGCAGTTGAGAAAGTCAGGTCCTGAATATTGCTGCGGGTATCTCTGGACATGGCTTCTTGGGAAGTGGAGATTGGCTGGCATTGTGGGCCCCAAGGGGAGGGGAAAATGGATGTGGAATGGATGGAACCAAGGCAAATATGGGGGCAAGGGAGGAGTTCTGTGAGAGTACACGAGGATGAATATAAAACATGTTAATATTACACCAAAAACATATAGGGGACGACAGACTAATAATGTAAACCATAAGGCAAAACATGGGATAACTAAAAAATTTAGAAAACTGTACAATCTAAAGTATGGACTACATAGTAAGCACAGATGTCATCTTGTTTGAAAGCTATTGTCTCGGAATCTGTACATCAGTTTCAGGAAATATGATATGAATAAGTTAAAGGATTGTCGCTGTGGAAGGAAAAGGTTTTATGGTGGATCTGGGGAAGTACTGTATATTGTATATATGAATTTCGGTGATCTAAGACTCTTCTGAAGCTGACATTATGTTGGGATTCACTTTACAGGAAGTTTTGGATCACAGAGTGGTTCGACAATGGCAGCGGAGGAATACTGATATAGGATGTTATTGACAGGATATATATGGCTGACAGGGAGTTATACAGGGCATATGCCCAGGGTATATAGTAATGTCTAGATATACTCATAGGGGAAATAATTAAAAACAACAGCTGGGGGGGTACTGGGCCCCTGGCCGGGGGGTCACTATCGTGGACCCTGGGGGAGCAGCGGCAGTCCCAGGAAGGAAGGAGGGCCCAACAGTGGGCTCCTGATACTAATGGCTATGCTTTTGAGCTTATACACCTGTAATAAGAACAAGGCCTAGAGTAGCACTGTGCCTGGGAGTTTCCTCCTGACAGCCTTCATGTTACTCAAATGTGGCCACTCTCACAGCCAAACTCAGCATGTAGATGCAGTGCATTCCCCCCAGCGTGGGACATGACACCCAGGGATGAGCCTCCCTGGCACCGAGGGATCACTACCACATACCAGCTGAAGATGCAACTAGAAAATGACCTTGAATTAAAGGTTCAATACGGATCAGCAGAATATCCCTGTCTACATATAATAACATGACTTCAAAATGCTGTTTGACCTAATGTAAGGGGGAAATGGAAAGGAGAAATGAGATTATAAGGCTATGAGTCTCTAAAAAAGAGTCTGAAGGTTGTCAGAAGGAATGCCCTTATGCACAACTGAGCAGAATCTAAGAGACAGATAAAGTAGATACAACCCCAGGTATTGGTTCTTTTGAGGGATAAAGAGACCCACGGGTTCTATGGCCATGGCAGATGAGGTTCACTGCCACGGCAGATGGCCCTTCTTTGGAGCTGGTGTTTCTGCATGATGGAACTGGACTCAGAGGGGATCTCTTCTCACAAGACTTGCATGCTACTTTATTGGAATTATAGTTGGTGCTGGGGTTTAAGATATATTTAGGGGATTTGAATCTCTGGACTGATAATATGACACCCAGGCCCAGAGCCTCAACAGAACTCAGCTCCTACACTTTGATTTATTGGACTTACCCCACTCAGCTAACATGGAGTTGAAGAAGGTCAACCACCACACCATGGAGCCTAGAGTGTCTACAACTGAAAGCAGGAGGAGTGCATCCCGTATCCATGTGGAATCTAAGCCCCCACTTGACATAGATGTGCAATGGACACAACCAATCCAATGTCCACAGAGAAAATGTGGAATGGGTGTGGGAACGGTAGCCATGGTGGCTGCTGGGTTTGGGGAATGGGAGGAAGAGATGAGATGTGGAGACGTTTTCGGGGCGTGGAGTTGTCCTGGGTGGTGCTTCACGGACAATTACGGGACATTGTAGATCCCCCCAGGGCCCACTGGATGGAACGTGGGAGAGTGTGGACTATGATGTGGACCATGACTACGGGGTGCAGGGATGTTCAGAGATGTACTTACCGGGTGCAATGGATGTGTCACGATGATGGGAGAGTGTTGCTGTGCAGGGAGTGGGGGGTGGGGGCGGTGGGGTTGATTGGGACCTCATATTTTTTGAATGTAATTTTTAAAAATAAATAATTTTAATTTAAAAAAAAAAAAAAAAGAAGAACAGAAAGAGAAAAAAAAAAAGACAATAACAAAATGAACAGTCTCAGTAACATGTACAGTCCCAGAAAGAGAGGAAAGAGAGGACAGGTCAGAAAAAATTATTTGAAATAATAGCTGAAACACTTTCAACACAGACTATTACAAATACTTACTGAAGTAAGATTCAATAGACAAATCTTCTACGATATCCCTGCATCAAAACACATATAGCTCGGCAAGCATACTTGTGTTAGTATCTAATACAAAATCTTGCGTTCTTTGAATAGAACATTATTTCTTAAAGGCAGATCATCCCCTCTTAACTTTTACTTTCTTGCTTACATATCTAGCTTGAATAAAAAAGATGTGGGGAAAAGAGGCAGAAAAACTATAAAATCATCAGGATGCTAATGTGCCAAATAAGGTATGTATAGTATCAAGTATATTGAGCTGATCACTGAACTTACCAGATTACTTGGTAGTAAACCTGGTAAAAAAAATCTTACCAAATTTCCCTAGTATTCACTTTCACAATTTTATCAATAAAATGAACACATCAAAAAATACTTTGAATAAACTCACATTTTGAAAAATTAAATTAAATTTAAAAATCTAGTCTAGAATTTACTGACAGGCAAATTTTACTCACACATCTAAATTAACGTTTTACATTTTGGTCCAATCATTCATGGATATCATGTATTTGGGTTCATATGCTTTTTGCATTAAGGAAATTAGTATCTATTCATGTATTTGTTATTGGGAGATAAAAGACAAGCAATGAGAACTAGGTATAAGAAAACAGAGCACTGACTTCAGGCAAAAGAAGGTCTCTATCACAGAATCATGTAAAGCATTAAAGTAGTTTTATTGTTCATGCATATTACCATGATTTATTGCAGCAGTTACACAACCACTGTCAAAGTAATAAACCTCATTATGTTTTACTACTTTTCACGACCTTCTGCCTAATAGGCATATATTTCTTCTACATTTCAAAAAGAGCAAGAATCCATATTATCACTATGAAAAGATCAAAACATACTAAACAATGAATTAATTCAAAAGGGTTAAAAAAATTAGCAGAATGATAACAAAAGAAACTTCACTTGAGGCTCTAGTTTCAGATTAGAGATATGCTCATGAAATGTGTACTTGCAGGGAATCATTTGTAACTACCCATCCAGAACTATTTCTACTCAAAATAGAAATGGTCCTTTCATTTTTATATAGGACTAGCAAGATCAAAAGTTTGTATTTTACATAGCTCAGAAAATATGAGCTGAGTGCACATAGATCATTCTTAGGATAGACCATATGGTAGGTAACAAAAAAGTCTAAATAAACTAAAAAATATTGAAATCATACAGTGTAGTCCTCTCCACCCCCAATGGAATAAAATTAGAAATCAACAACAGAGGGAGACAGGAAAATTCAAATATGGGGAAATTAAACAATAGACTATTTTTTTAAAAACCAACGGATCAAAGAAGAAATCACAAGGGAAATTAAGAAATACTGTGAGGAGGGGCGTAGCTCAATAGCTGTGTGTCTGCTTTGCATGTACGAGGTCCCAGGTTCAATCTCAAGTAACTCCTTCAAAAAAAAATCAATTGTAAAAGAAATACTGTGAGGAAATAAAAAGGAAAAAATAGAACACACCAAAATTTATGGGATGTAGCAAAGGCAGTGGTGAGAGGGAAATTTACAGCTATAAATGCTTATATGAATAAAGAAGAAATACCTGAATTCAGAGAAATATCTCAAACCTCAAACTAGAGGACCTAAAAAAATTAGAGCAAACTAAACCCAAAGCAAGGAGAAGGAAGGAAATAACAAAGATTAGAGTGGAGATAAATGAAATGAAGAAAAAAAAAGAGACAACAAATCCAAAAACTGCTTTCTTATCAACAAATCTTTAGCTAGACTGACAAAGGAAAAAGGATACAAATGACTAAAATAAGAAATGAAATGAGGGTATATTACTGCTAACCCCAAAGAGAAAATATTAAGAGGATTATCATGAACAACTGTATATGACAAAAAATTAGATAACATAGATTAAATGAAAAAATTCCTAGAAACACAAACACCTACACCGACTCAAGAAACAGATCTCAACAGACAATAATAAAGAGACTGAATCAGTAACCAAAATCTTCCTAATAAAGAAAAGCCCAGGACCTGAGGGCTTCACTGGTGAATTTTACCAAACAGTCCAAGAATTAATACCAATCCTGCTCAAACTTCCAAAAACCTGAAAAGGGAATACTCCCTAACTCATTCAATGAGGCTACATCACACTAACACCAAAGCCAGACAAAGATATTACAAGAAAAGAAAATTACAGACCAAAATCCCTTATTAATACAGATGCAAAAATCATTAACAAAATACTAGCAAATCAAATCCAAATTAAAAGAATTAAGCAAATTAAAAGAATTATGCACCATGATCAAGTGGGATTTTGCAGCAAATTGAAAGAATTATGCACTATAATCAAGTGGGATTTATCCCAGGTGTGCCAAGGTGGTTCAAAATTAAGAAAATCAATTAATGTAATACACCACATTAATAGAACAAAGGGGAAAAAATGCATGATGATGATTTCAATTAACACAAAAAAGGCATGTGACAAAATTAAGCGCCAATTTTCGATTAAAAAAAAAAACACAAACATGTAGAAAACTAGGAATAGAAAGAATTTTCCTCAACATCATAAAGGACAAACCTGAAAAACCCACCACTAACATCAATGGTAAAAAGCTGAAAGCCTTCCCTCTAAGATCAGGAACAAGACACAGATATCCACTGTTACTACTGTTATTCAGTACTGTACCAGAAGTTCTAGCCAGAGAAACTAGGCAAGAAAAAGAAAGAAAAGGCATCCAGATTGGAAGGAAGAATTAAAACTGTCCTCATTTGCAGATAAGATCCCATATTTGGAAAATCCTGAAAATTCCACAACAAAGCTCCTAGGAGATAATAAGCAAATCCAGGAAATTGGCAGGATACAGTATTTATTACAAAAGTCAGTAGTGGTTCTATACGCTAGTAGTGAACAATGTGAAGCGGAAATCAAGAAAAAAATTCCACATACAATATCAACTAAAAGAATCAAATAATTAGGAATAAATTTAACCAAGTTTATAAAGGACGTGTACACAGAAAACTATTAAGCATTGTTAAAAGTCACAGAAGACCTAATAAATGGAAGGACATTCTACAGTCACAGGTTGGAATAATAAATATTGTTAAGCCATCATTTCTATCCAAAGTGATTTACAGATTCAACACAATCCCTTCTGTGCAGAAATGGAAAAGCCAATCATCAAATTTATACAGAAGGATAAGGGGCCCCGAATAGCCAAAGCCAACCTGAAAAAGAACGCAGTCTGAGGACTCACACATCCTAATTTTAAAACTTATTGTAAAACTACAGTAATCAAAATAGCACGGTTCCTGGGGATGAACCTCCCTGGCACTGAGGGATTACTACCAAACACCAAGGAGTAATGCAACTGGAAAAAGACCTTGAATAGAAGGGGGGAAAAGTAAAGACAAATGAGTTTATATGGCTAAGAGACTTTAAAATGAGGTGGGAGGTCTTCCCAGAGGTTAACGCTTATGTACTTCTCAGCAGGAACTCATAGACAAGTAAAGTAGATACTACACCAAATAGAGGGGCTCCTGAGGGCTCTGGAGACACCCAAGTCCTATGGTCATGGCAGATAGCTTTGGCGCTTGGTGTCTTGCCAGTGGGCCCTACTTTGGTGTTTGTGCTCCCTGGTGTGACAGAGTTGGACTCAGATATGACTTCTCTACACATGCCTTTTCTGTCCTCTTTATTTGAACCTACAGTTGGTGCTGGATTAGGTAGGTGTTTGTCCAAGAGACTTGAATCTCTGGGCTGTCCATGTGCCAGCTGGGCTCTGAAACTCAGCGGAGTTTCAACACCTACTCTCCAGTTCATTGGACTCACCCAGGACAACTAACAAGGAGGTGAGTATGGACAACCACCACACCAAGGATCCGAGAGTCTACAACTGCAAGCAAGAGAGTCCCATCCATCAGCAATATATGGGATTGAATGCCCCTTTCAATTAGAGATGGAATGTGCATTACCATCCCAGAATCCTCAGAATTGGGGAATAAAATATGAACTAGAGTGGACTTACTGGTATTCTACTATAGACTTACTGTGATTTTAGCAATGGAAGAAATTATATCATTGATGTGCAGAAAGTGGCCACTGGAGATGCTGAAGTCAGACAAAGGGACAAAGAGGTGTAAGATGAGGGCAATTTCAGGACTTGGAATTGTCCTGAGTGGCACTGCAATAACAGATACAGGTCATTATATATACGGCCATAACCCACAGAATTGAGTGGGAGAGAGTGTAAACTACAATGTAAACTATAATCCATGATTATTGGCAATGTTCCAAAATGTGTTCATCAATTGCAATGAATGTACCACACTAATAAAAGAAGTTAAGGTGGGGAAGGGTGGGAGGTATGGGGAATGGGGCATATGGGAATTCCTTATATTTTTTTATATAACTTTTTATGTAATCTAAGTATCTTTTAAAAATAAATTTAAAATGTTATTTTAAAAAACAAAACAAAAAACCAGCATGGAGCTGGCACAAGGACAGAATAAAGACCAAAGGAATAGGAAAGAGAATTTAGAAATAAACCCTCACATCTATGGCCAGTTGATTTTTGACAAGGGTGCCAAGTCTACTCAATGAGAAAGAATAGTCTCTTCAACAAATGGTGCCAGGAAGACTGGAAATCTATATGCAAAGGAATGAAGATGGACCCCTACCACACACCATACACAAAAATTAACTCAAAATGGGCCAAAGACCTAAATATGAGAACTAAAACTATAAAACCTCTGGAAAAAATATAGGCAAGCATCTTGAGGACCTTGTAGGCAATCTTTTCTTAGACTTAAAATACCATAAACACAAACAAAATTAAAAATAGAGACATGGGATTTCATCAAAATTAATAACTTTTTTTAAGAAAAATATTTACTTTATTCTCCCCCACCCCATCCCCCAGATGGTTCTCTCATCTGTTTGCTCATTGTTTGCATGCCTTCTCGCCAGGAGGTACCAGGAACTGAATTTGGGACCTCCCAGAAGGGAGACAAGTGCCCAACAGCCTGAACCACATCTACTCCTCGTGGCCTGTGGCATTAGCTGGCTTGTGGTGTCTTCTTGTTGCAGTGTTACAGCATCTAGCCCATTATCTTTAGGAGGCACCAGGACGCGAACCCAGGACCTGCCCTGTGTTAGGCAGGCAACCAACTGGTTGAGCTGCGTTCACTTTCCAAAACTATTACCTGTTTTTTTAGTAAGTTTTCTTTTTTCTCTTTATTATCTTTTTTTTTAAAAAGATACACAGATCACACAAAATGTTCCATTAAAAATATAAGAGGTTCCCATATCCCCCCACTCCCTAAACCCCTACTCCTCCCACATCAACCTCTTTCATCAGTGTGGCATATTCATTGCATTTGATGAATACATTTTGGAACACTGCTACACAGCATGGAATACAGTTTACATTGTAATTTACATTCTCTCCCAATCCATTCAGTGGGTTTTGGTAGGATAAATAATGTCCTGCATCTGTCCCTGCAATATCACTCAGGACAACTCCAAGTTCTAAAAATGCCCCCTTATCACACCTATTCTTCCCTCTCCCTGCCCTCAGCAACTCCCATAGCCAATCTCTTCACATCAGTGATAAAGTTTCTTCTATTACTAGAGTCACAATAATTCTATAGTAGAATACCATTAAGTCCACTCTAATCCATATTTTATTCCTCCATCCTGAGGACCCAATTATTAACTTTTATATATCAATGGGCATCATTTTGAAAGTTAAAAAAAAAAACAACCCTACAGAATGGGTTCAAGTATTTGGTAAAATATATCTGATAAAGGTTTAATATCTAGAGTATATAAAGAACTTCTACAACAAAACAAGGGACACAAGACCCAATTTTAAAATGAGCAAGACTTGAACAGACATACCTCCAAGAAGATATACAAATGTCCAAGAAGTACATGAAAAGATGCTTAGTCATTACCCATTAGGGAAATGCAAATCAAAATCATCTCATACACACTAGAATGGCTATCAAAACAGAAAAACAAAAAAACAGACAATAACAACAACAGAAAGTTAGCGTTGGAGAGGATATAGCGAAATAAGAACACATGTACATTATTGATGAGAATGTAAAATGGTACAGCCACTGTGGAAAAACAGTATGGGGATTCAACAGAAAGTTAAGTAGAGAATTACCAGAATGACCCAGGAGTCCCAGACAGGCAAAAGAACTGAAAGCAGGGACTCAGACGTTTGTAGTGATATTCATAATTATTCACAACTGCCAAAAGATGGAAGCAACCCAAGTGTCCACTGAACAGATGGATAAAAAATGTGACATACATACAATGGAATATTTGTTTGGCTGTCAAAAAAAGAATGAGGTTCTGATGGATGTGGCAACATGGATGAACTTTGATGATATTATTGAGTGAAATAAGCCAGACACAAAGGGACAAATATTTTATGATCTCCCTTATCTGAAATAATTAAAATAAGCAAATTCAGAGAGTCAGGAAATAGAATACAGGTTACCAGGGGCTGGGGAGGGAATAGGAAATGGGGACTTAATGCTTAATTTGGTATAAATTTTGTTTGGAGTGAAAAGAAAGGTTAGTAATGGATGGGTGAGATACTAGCACAACATTGTGAACATAATTAACAGCACTGAATTTTTTCAATATATGTGAATGTGATTAAAGGGGAAATTTTTGGTTGTATATTAATAAAATAAAAAACACAGGGCTGTACAAACACTAACAGTGAATTCTATTATAAACTATGGAATATTGTTAATAGTAGAGTTATAATATTCTTTCATCAATTCTAATAAAAGTACCACACTAATGCAAGGTGCTAATAACAAAAGGGTATATGCAAACTCTAATTTCTGCATGATTTTTCTGTAAACCTACAACATCTCTCATATATATATAAAATTCATTAGGATTGTGTCCTACAAATGGTGATGTTACCATGAGCACTGGAAAAGACTAATGATATTTGGTTTAGCAGTCTATAAATACCAAGTAGGGGGCTGATAACGTAACTTACATCTTATGTCTATACTGACTTGTCTAATTGAATTCCCCAACTGTAATTACAGATTTAAGTTTGTCCTTCTGTTCTATAAATTTTTGCTATATGTATTCTTTTTTTTTTTTTAAAGATTTATTTATTTATTTAATTTCCCCCCCTCCCCTGGTTGTCTGTTCTTGGTGTCTATTTGCTGCGTCTTGTTTCTTTGTCCGCTTCTGTTGTCGTCAGCGGCACGGGAAGTGTGGGTGGCGCCATTCCTGGGCAGGATGCTCTTTCTTTTCACGCTGGGCGGCTTTCCTCACGGGCGCACTCCTTGTGCGTGGGGCTCCCCCACGCAGGGGACACCCTTGCGTGGCACGGCACTCCTTGCGCGCATCAGCACTGCGCATGGCCAGCTCCACACGGGTCAAGGAGGCCCGGGGTTTGAACCGCGGACCTCCCATATGGTAGACGGACACCCTAACCACTGGGCCAAAGTCCGTTTCCTATATGTATTCTAAAGCTTTTATTAAGCAGATGTTTATGGCTTCCAGATCAGCACTTTAAAGATACAATTCTCTCTTCTGGTCCCCTGCTTCTGATGAGAAGTCACTTGTCATTCATATATCATGGTTCCCCTGTATGTAAAATGTCATCTTTCACAGGGTGTTTTCAAGATTTTCTCTTTCATCAATTTGACTATGATGAGCCCATATGTGTTTTTCATTTATTCAGCTCAAGTATAATAATGAATCAGACTCCATTTTTAACATTTGATGGCTGATAGCTTTCAAGTTCCACCACTCCTCTTTTCCCTCAAAATTCAGAAAGCAGGTAAGGAAGCCCAGACTTCCACCCATGGGTGCTACAAGGAAGCTAGCGGGTCCTCAGTCAACGGCAACAGGCAAATGAAGGGAATGGTGTCCCCATCCTTTCAGCTAGGTTTTCAAATGCCTTTGAAACAACAATTAGAATTTAAGAAACAGGTTACAGCTGCTGGAATCATTCAGCAGGCCTGGAAAAGTTTTCTCGATGTTGCAATATTTCAACACTTCAAAAATCTGACTAACCTAAGAAGACAAGGGGAGCCATGTCATATACTGAGATATATTAATCCTAAAAGACGTACTAAACAGGTTAAGTCAACAAATCTTGACACGTTAGATTTAATTCACACAGCAATAAAAGGGCTAGTAAGAGCCATCAAAGATGGTAGAATAGAGTCTGTGATGGACTGAGAAGTGGATAAAGTGCTGAACTGGACAAATGCACTGAACTTTGATGAAATACATGTTGCTATTCTTGGGCAACAAGGGCAGGCATCATCATATATTTTTTTAACATTTCCCATTTCCACATTGATTCTTGGTATCAGAAACATAATCGCCCAAACAAGTATTTATTCTGATAAGTATTTATTATTTGTTTATAAAGAAGAAAAGAAGAAATGAGAGAGGCTAAAAAAAAAGGATAATAGAAAAATAGGAAAAAAAGAGAAGTAGACTTAGGTGTTCTTCACTCAGATTCTTTATTCTCATGTCTTAGTTTAAATCTGCTTTACTTCTTTGGGACTTAGAAACAAGTGTAAGAACATGAAATAAATCAAACAATGAATTTCCTCAATCTGTGTTCCCTAGTATGTCTATATAAGACATTAAGAAGCTTTAATTTTCAATGACATACTACAGTCATTCAAAAAACATTTTTAGAATTTTGAGTGGCAGAAATTAAGAAATATTTAATATAGCCATTCGGGAAAGGTAAATCAAAACCACACCCACTAGAATGGCTATAGTCAAAAAGACATATAAGGGAAGCGGACTTGGCCCAGTGGTTAGGGCGTCCGTCTACCACATGGGAGGTCCACGGTTCAAACCCCGGGCCTCCTTGACCCGTGTGGAGCTGGCCTACGCGCAGTGCTGTGCACGCAAGGAGTGCCGCGCCATGCAGGGGTGTCCCCCGCGTAGGGAAGACCCACGCGCAAGGAGTGCACCTCGTAAGGAGAGCACCCAGCAAGAAAGAAATTTCAGCCGGCCCAGGAATGGCGCCGCACACATGGAGAGCTGACGCAGCAAGGTGTCGTAACAAAAAGAGACACAGATTCCCGTGCCACTGACAACAGCAGAAGTGGAAAAAAAGAACACGCAGCAAATGGACACAGAGAACAGACAACCAGGGTGGGTGGGGGAAGGGGAGAGAAATAAATAAATCTTTAAAAAAAAACAAACCATATAATAATAAATATTAGTAAGATATAGAGAAATAGGAATTCTCAAACACTGTTAGTGAGAATGTAAAATGGCATAACTGCTTTGAAAAAGTCTGGCAGTTCCTCAAACAGTGAAACGTATAATGATTCTACTGCTAAATATATACCCAAAAGAAATGAAAACATATGTCCACTTAAAAACTTGTACATGAATGTTCATATTAGCATCGTAATAGCTTAAACATGGAAACAACCCAAACATCCACTAGCCAATAAAGAGATAAATCTGAAGAGACAGAAAATAAGATTTGTGGTTGTCTATGGCTGGGTGTGGTGGTGGTGGTGGTGGTGGTGGTGGTGGTAGGATTAGGGGGAATTGACTAAAGGGTGTACGATTACTTTTTGGAGTAATGAAAATGTTCTAAAATTGTGGCAATGGATGCAGAACCCTGTGAATAGAGTATAACATTAAACTATACACTTGAAAAGGATGAATTATACGATATGAAAATTCTATCTCAATAAAGTTATTTAATAGTAATTTTAAAAAAAAAAGGAAAGCCCATGTTCCTACTTGTATTCCACTGGCGGGAATTTCAAATCAGGCAAGCTGTGTCACACATACGAGCCATGGGAACCCACATCCCAGGTCCACCACTGATTCACCATAAAACCCCAAGCCAATCAGTCTCCCTCCTGCCCTTTCAAGTCATTTTCAGGCCAATGTGGGAATCTGCCCTACCCAGAAAAACTTATCATGTGAGTAATAAACCTTTACATACCTTTACATACACTTGATGAGTGTGTGATGTCACCAATCTTCCATGAAAACCCAATTTTGGGTGGAGGTCTATCTCTGCATGGTGATCACAACATTGAAAGTTCTACAATCTATAAGTTTATACCTTCACCATATTTGAAAGACTTTCAGCTATTATATTCTCAAGTATTTGTTTCTGACCTGTTCTTCTTTTCCTCTCCTTATGGGACTACAACTTCATGCATGTTAGACCATTGTTATACAGGTAAGTGCGGTTTTCTTCATCATTTATTTACCTTTCTTTCTTCTTTTCTTCAGACTGAACAATTTCTATTGGCCTATGTGCAATTTAAATTGTTCAGTGAATTTTCTGCCTAAAATATTGTTCTTTTTAGTTTCAGAATTTTCACTTTTGTAATTTTCATTTTTTTCCAAGATTTCCAATCTTTCATTACAAGAATTTTTTATGTTCTAGAGCGTATTTTTAATATGCTGCTTTAAAATCCTTGTCTACTATTTCCAACATTTAAATCACCTTGCAATTAGTAGCCATTAATTTTTGTCTCTTATGTGTCATGTTTTACTTTTTGTGTTTGGCTAGTAAATTTGGATGGAAACCTGTACATCACGAATCATATATTGCAGAAACCTTGGATTCCATTAAGACCTAAGATTCCGTTACATTATCCAAAGAGTGTTTGTCTTTGTTTGAGCAAATAGTTAACTTGGCTGGACTCAAAATCTAAACTGTAATACCTGTGGTGGGTAGCAGATAAAAACTCTATTCTTCTAGTCTTAATTGTGCTGCTTGAATTCTACATACATTGTTCAAAGACCAGCCAGAGATTTATACAGAGTTTATATACAGAATCTTGAGCTATTCCTCTGGAGCTCTTTCCTTTCTAGCATTTCCCCTCTCACTTTCCAACGTTGTGTCACCCTAAACTTTGTCCACTGGCTCCTCAAGCCAGTAAGACAACAGGATTCTACCCAAGTATTAATTGCCTTGCAAGATATCCTTTAAGATCTGGCTTTGGGTAAAACCTTCTAAAAAAAGAAACATACTCCTTGCTATCCCTTTATAAGGTTTGTTTCTACTCCATTTTCTCCTGCAGTGCCTTTAGAAACAGTTTTAATTTTTTCACCTAGAGTTTATAGTTACCTGTGCAAGGGTTAGTCCAATAGTAGCTACTCTGCAATAATTAAATACACATGTCTTTCGTCATTTCTTTCTATCATTTTATGACTGACTGCTGGACAGATGAAAATAAGTCTTGTGCTTTATAAGTTGAGATGTTTTGCATGCAGAATATAAACTATTCCTATCTACCACAGTGATGTCACTGTGAGGTTTAATTAAGATTATAAGCAAATATGGGCTATACTTAGGAGTAACATTTTGATGATGCTCTTGCATAGTTTAACAAATGTTTCAGAACAATGCAAGGTGTTGGTGGTGGGGTGATGTATGGGAGCCCTGTATGATGACATACCTGTTTGTTTTATATGTTTACATGTTTATAACTTTTACTATACACTTACTGTTTATGTATGTTCATGTGTGAATGATATACTTCAATGAAAGTTTTAAAAAAATGATTTATTTAAAGTGATGATCCCACTGTACATGCTACTTTAACATTTCCCTTTCAAACTGTCTCATGGAGGACAGCTTCTGCTTTATTTTCACTCTCATATACAAAGGGTAAAGGAAAGGAACAAGTGCAAGGGGAGCTAAATTGCAATTAACATAGTTTTTGGGCTACAGTTAGTATTTTTGGGTAAATGGGGGTGAAAATCCTCAGGTTTAATAAAGGGGTACCTGAGGAAGTAGCTTCTAAGATTCTAAAACTTAGATACCATCTCTCCATTTCTCCTTCTCCCAAATTTTTGTATTTAAAATGTAAGCATCAGGGTTAAATGGAAAAGATAGGCAGGGGAAAAGTAAATCTAATAAATATGTATACAAGCCACAAATTTATGTGTAAATGTCTCTGGAGCATGAATTTTTGGAACCACTGCACTTTCTGGTTTATCCAAGCAATATCTACATATGTTCTGTTACCAAATGATAAGCAGCCAATGTTTTGAACACTCAACAGATCGTTACACATATACCATATTTTGACTATCTGTGCTTTCTGACAATTCTCATCTTTATTATTATATTATCTTTATTATACATTTCATAACTATTTAACTTTGTTTCCTTTATATCTAGTTTTCCAACCACACTTTAATTTCCTAAATAATGTGCACTTAATTCCTAAATAATATTTACCTACAATAATACATCCAGAAAACTTTTCTTTAAAATGAACATTTTGAGAAGTGGACGGGGCTCAACTGATAGAGCATCCGTCTACTATATGGAGGGTCCAGGGTTTGATCCTCAGGACCTCCTAACCCATGTGGTAAGCTGGCCCACACACAGTGCTGCCACATGCAAGGAGTGCCGTGCCACACAGGGGCTCTCCCGCACAGGGGTGGCTCCACCCGCAAGGAATGCGCCCTGTAAGGAGAGCCGCCCCATTTGAAAAAGCACAGCCCGCCCAGGAGTAGCACCACGCACACACGGAGAGCTGACGCAGCAAGATGATGCAACAACAACAAAAAAGAGATGCAGTTTTCCAGTGCCGCCGGATAACGCAAGCCGAAGCAGAACACGCAGCAAATGGACAGAGAGAGCAGACAACGGGGGGAAAAAAATAAATAAAATAAAATAGAATGAACTTTTTTTTTAAATGAGGGAAAAGAAGAAAATACTGGTATAAAAATAATTTTCTGAGGGTTCTTCTCTCTAGATGAGTATTACAACTATACAGTTCACAATTGGTAACCACTTACCAGGCATAGTACTAAGCCTTAAGCATATTAAGTCAGTTAATGCTCCAACAACTCCATGAGTTAGGTTATTGTTTTGATAAATGAAGTAAGTGAGACAGAGATAAATATGCCCAAATTCATACAACTAGCAAGTGGCAGAAACAGAAGCTACATTCTTAATTACTATTCTGCCTCTTAAGAGAGTTACTAAAAAGAAAATAAAAACAAATCAAGTCAAAACTACAATAACCTCAATTACAGAATACCTCAGATAAGTAAAATACTTACAGATCATACTTAATTAAAAATTAAAGAGGAATGGATGTGGCTCACACACCTGGATGCCCACCTCAGTTACTGTGCCTCTTAAAGAAGAGGAGCAGACACTGCATCGGGCAGATGCTGCAATAAGCAGACGCCACAACCAGCAGACAACACAACCAGTACTGAACGGAAGGGCTCAAGTGGTTGGGCACTCATCTCCACGTGGGAGGCCCCAGGTTTGGTTCCCCGAGTCTCCTAAAGAAGACAAGCAAATAGACCAGGGAGCCATTTCAGGGAGGAAGGGGAACTAAAAAAAGAATCATTAAAAAAAACTCAAGATTTCACAATAAGAATAATTTTCTCAGGCAAAAAAAATTTTTGGACAAGTGAATTGGTAGAGCCACCCAAAACTAAAATAAGGGGAGATAATTCCATTTTCATTAAGAATAAAACTAATAGTCTTCTTTGTTTGGGTACAGTCCTTTCAAGAAGCAGAGGGTAATAAACAAAAAAGTTTTCTTCAATGGTTTTTACCTCTACATCTAAATATTACATTGACAATGTTCTTCTAGCAACATTGGGGATGGAGTGGAGGTAGTAGTACAGAAAATTTGCTTTAAGACAATGGATAGCTACAGAAGTAATAAGATCCAGATGAACTTAAATTCTGGAGAAGAAAGATCACTTTCAAAATGTACTGACAATTAACTGCCTGCCATTTTCTCCCCTGGGCTCATTTACAGATTCTAGGAGCAGAGTGAATATCAGGCTTGAACCAGGAAGAGGGACTCCACTGAGGGAAAAAACATAGTATAACTTCTGACAATCACGTCAGATTTTAAAGCTGCAAGTAATAGGGAAGGGTAGAAGTGAATGTCCCACAGTGTTGGAGGGACTGGATGTCAGAAACCTGCCAGGCTTTCAATCAAAATCCCAAGATATCCCTACCAATGGAACTAAGCCAGTGGTAAACTAAGTCAAATCAGAGTGGCAACTCAGCCCCAGCCCACCTCAATGCCTGATTAAATTAAGGTAATCAGTCTCGCTCTCTACCTGACATAGGAAAGGCCAGATACTCTTTGGGTAAAACGTATTTGCTGCATATGTTCTTTTATATGCAATAAATGGCATACAAGCAAATATTACAAGATATGTGAAGAGGCAGGAAAATGTTAATGATCATCAAAACAATGTACAGACAATAACAGAAGCACATCAATGGATGATCCAGAGCTTGGCCTGATAGACAGACTTTAATTATTATAATACATTAAAGAAAGTGCAGAGAAATAGATAAAATGATGAATGAAAGGATAAAGAATTTCAACAAAGACTAGGACCCATAATAGCAAAAGAACATAAAAAAACTGAAAAATGTAATATTCAAAATTAAGAATTTATTAGATAGGGTAACAGGAGGCTGGACACAGAAGACAACAGTATCAGGAAACTCAAAGATAGGTCAATAAACTAAATGAAGAGAAAAAATAACTGAAAAACAGAAAAAATAAAAAGAATAAACAGAACAGAGTATAAGAGACATGCAACTACCCAGTCATTTTAGCCCAACTCCAAGATTGAAAGATATCTGAAACTACTATGTTACTACTATTATTTTACATCCAATGGTCCATATACTGTCAATTTCAGGTCTCTCAGATGATGGTACATATTCTTGTATTGCCAATGGGAACTGCATAGGCCTGGAAATACTGCACTACAAGACAGATAGGGGAGGGAGGTGTTAACCTAGGAAAAAAACAAATTAATTGCAAGGCAATAAAGGCATTTATTTGGAGTCTTAGAATTACAATTTGGGGGGCACAGATTCAGGTAATAACCCAAATCCTGTAAGTCTTGGCATTTCCAGGCAAGGGTTTTTAAAGGAAAAGAATATTAGACAAATTGTGGTTGGTGGCTATTTGGGGTACTGTAATTGGCATTCAGATTAGACAATTAACTGAGTTCATCTTGTTGGTTTGTTTATGGTGTTCGTGTCCTTAGGATTTTGTTGTTTTTAAAGCAGTTTTGAGATATATTCACATGTCATACAATCCACCCAAAGTGTATAATCAATGGCTTTTTAAAAAAAATCCCCTCCTCCGCCATGGCTCCCTCATCTGTCTCCTGGCTGTCAAAGATTTTTTAAGAGGCATCTGGAACTGAACTTGGCACCTCCCATGTGGGAGACAAGTGCCTAACCCCTTGAGCCACTTCTGCTGCCTCCTTTGGGTTTTAAGGAACATTGTTCTCTGAGGCTTTGCATACTTTGGAAGTTTGTGCTATCTGACAGAGACCTGCCTAAGAGTAATATCCAGAATAACCTTCTAACTTCATTATAAATCTTTCAGCCATAATAGCTTTATTTTATTTTCTGTTAACAGAATAAACACTTGGTTAAATATCATCCCAAATAATTATGATCATCCTAGAATATGATTAGTTATATAGGAATGGTCTGAGCAAGTAAGAATGGCTCCAGGTAAGACTGGAAGCAAACCAAAGATGCTGGGAAAACAAAGACGGCTGTAATTTTTTAAAACGCCTATTAGTTTAGTTAATTTCTTCTCTGAAGCCAATACATTTATTTAATAGCATAAGAAAAGTGGGATATTGTTTATTGCATCAGGTGGTAAATGTTAAAATTACAGAGAATGATTGTTTAATTCAGAAATTTTAAAAAGGACAAAGGTTCTAAATCAGATAGGTGTCTTCCCTATCATCTTCAAAGAAAAGGGTGCTGGAGCAGGAGTCCCCTCAAAAAGTAACAACTGTAAATGTAGATACCAGAAACCTTAGAAGTTAAAGGATCTAGCAATTTGCCAGTTTAACTCTGTTTCACAGCATCTTGGACCCCATCAGAAGTGCTTTGATAACTTAAATAAAGAACACATATTCAAATCTGTTACCTACCAAATATAAAAAGCAGAAAAAACTACCAAGACTCATTAATTCATACTATCTTGTTTCTAATGAATAAAATTATTCCTTTTATTCATTAGAAACAAGATAGTATGAATAAATAGTATTATTCAAACTAAATTATGCATAAAAATGTTTCCTGGCAGAAACTTTTTCTAAGAATAAACAGACAATATCATTTTTTTATAATTTATTTTTATTTATTTCTCTCCCCCCCACACCCTAGTTGTCTGTTCTCTGTGTCTATTTGCTGCGTCTTCTTCTTTGTCCGCTTCTGTTATTGTCAGCGGCACAGGAATCTGTGTTTCTTTTGGCTGTGTCATCTTGTTGTGTCAGCTCTCCATGCGTGTGGTGCCATTCTTGGGCAGGCTGCACTTTCTTTCGCGCTGGGGGCTCTCCTTACCGGGTGCGCTCCTTGCACGTGGGGTTCCCCTACGCGGGGGACACCCCTGCGTGGCAGTGCAGTCCTTGCATGCATCAGCACTGCGCATGGGCCAGCTCCACACGGGTCAAGGATGCCCAGGGTTGGAACCGCAGACCTCCCATGTGGTAGGCGGACACCCTAACCACTGGGCCAAGTCGGCTTCCCTGGACAATATAATTATGTCTACAATTTAAATGTGAGTTTTCTTGAAAAAAAAATAGAAGGAAAATGAAGACCTGGAATGCATGCGAATATTTCAAATAAATCTGTAAAAGTTCTCTAATGTATTTTTTTTAACTTTACAGCTTAAAAATCACTTGAAAATACATTATTTCAATGGATCCAAAAATAGTACTGTGAAAGTCCTCAAACAGCACAAACCCCTTTCACAGATGAGGGGGGAAATAAAGCACAGTTACACTGCCCACACTCCTCAGTATTGAAGAAACTGACTCGAAAACAAGTTATCAATCTTCAAATTCAGAGTTCCTTTCCTCATGGTATTCCACACATATTATGATACATACACATACACACATGTCTGTGTATGAATGAAAGGGAGAGAGAATAAGAATAGTCTTTGAAATAATGAAAAAGCACTAATTTAAGAAGAGTTGAAGAATACTACAGTTTGGCATTTGAAAGGATTTCTCTGCAGTTTTTAAAAGATTACACAGTAAAGTAAAAGGATAAAAACATGAAGTCAGAAATAAAAATTGACATTCTGCATAAAGTTTAAAAGTTTAGATGATGCAAAATAAAACCTAAATGTCAATGACAATACTAAAAAGCAAAGAAACCGATTATTATCCTCAAAGAATACACTGGACTCTAGTAACATAATAGGGGAGGGCAACTGGTGGTAAGAGAGCAGAGGTGGTGGTGGGAGAGACTAATTTTTCCATATGTATAATCTGTCATTGACTTTTTAAATCATGTATACATAAATTACTGTTTTTTAAGTAACACACTTTTTGAAGGGAAAAAGTCCTAATTTTTTTAAAAGCCAATGCATGGTTAAAAAAAATGAATACAGAATTATCCTTTAACAGAATAATTTAATTCAAAGGGTAAAAAAAGTATATACAAGAATTAGTCTTTTTTTTTTTAAGGTTTATTTATTTCTCTCCCCTCCTCTTCCCTCCCCTCCCCTCCCCCATTCCCCCACTGTGGGCTCTCTGTGTCCATTTGCTGTATGTTCTTTCTGTGTCTGCTTGTATTCTCATTAGGCGGCTCCAGGAATGATCCTGGGACCTTCCAGAGTGGGAGAGAGGCAATTACTCAGCTCCCGTTCTATTTTCTTTCCTGTGTCTCTTGTTGCATCATCTTGCTGCGTCAGCTCTCTGCACTGACTGGCACTCCTGTGCGAGGCCGCATTCCCACATGGGCTGACACCCCACATGGGCCAGCTCACCCTCACCAGGAGGCCCTGCGCATTGAACCCTGGACCTCCCATTTGGTAGACGGGAGCCCAATAGGTTGAGCCACATCCAGTTTCCAAGAATTAAATAGCCTTAAGCGTCACACAAAAATCCCTTTTAAACATTTAATTGTGCTGGCTATAAAAGTAAAATATACTTTTATATGTAATTATTAGGAAAAAATATGAGACATTTTGTTTTAGGCCATCCACAGATAACCACTATTAAGAATCTGGTATATTTATAAAGTTTCATGAGTTAAGTGTGACACTGTTAGAAACTTACCAAGTTAAGAACATCCCTATTTCTTATTTGTTAACATGAGTAAACAGTGAATTTCATCTAAAGTTCTTTTTAGAGCCATCAAGACGAATATAGGGCTCTTCTTAAATATGAAGAATTTTTTATTAACCGATTTCCTGGAATGAATCATCCTTGAATTCCTACAATAAACTATATGCAGTCACGTTTGTTTGTTTTGTTTTCAGTAAGCCACGAAAGTCTAGCTTCTGATTTTTATTTATAATTTTTAACTTCTTTTTATAAACAAGATTGATATGAATTTTTCTTACTGTCCTTGTTCAATTCTGATATAAAATGAGTTGGGTAAGTTTTCTTTATTATTAGAGTTAAGTAAAGTAAGGGTTAGGATTAGGTTATTTCTAATTCTTTGCTATGAAAAACAATACTGAAGTGAATATCAGAAATCTTTGTAATGACTGTTTCCTTAATAAGAAATATTAAAATTGTGATTACCTACCTAGTCAAAGGGCCACCTTAGGAAAGCCCTTATAAATTATTAAAATAAAACAAATTTTGCTTTCTTAACAAAGGGAATGATATAGCATTTTATATAAACACCATTAATAATAAATATTATAAAGTTGCTATTTTACATCCCACAGTATAAAACCCGTGCTTTCAACTTCACAGAATCCCCATCCTGACTACTTTGTTGTAGGTTAAAATGTGTTAAAAGCCATTTTTTTCTTCATATGTCTAAACCTTTACGTAAATATCAGTTGCCATTCTGATTTTGTGACTGAGCTGTCTCCTATATATTTCTCAGTTTCAAAAATGTTTGAAGTGGAAAAGCATCATGAAACTTTATTTATACTAGTCAGCTCATTACAGCTCAACAGTTGAATTCTACACACAAATTATTTTGTGTTCCCACTACAGCAGGGGAAAAAAAGTGACATGTGTGAAGCTACAGCTTCCAGAACTTCAGAGACAATGCTATAAAGGCAGAGTAATCATGTGAGGGGATGGGAGAAGGGAGATAATTATTTCTGCCTGTTCTACCCTATTACTGGGGAGATGAGCAAAGAGAAGAGCTCCATTAACAGACATTTTTAAATTAAGTAATTTGTTTCATATTCATCAGTTGAGCTTAATCGCATTTTTAGGTTTGTAAAATTGTAAGGTATTTATTAATACTTCATTTGCAATTATTTACAATTTTAAGTAAACTTGCACTATACCCATTTTGTTACAGATTTTTAAATAGTTTTGTTAAACAATGGTTTAGATTTATGCATAATCAAACTTTTCACCCTCACCCTTTATATTCTACATAATTAAGAGTTGACTAAAATTTCCTGTTTTCAGATATAATAGTTAAGAAATGCCTAATAACCTGACACAATATAACTTCTATTACTAAAAATAAAGCAAACTTTATAAAAATATATGGCACTAAGTGACATTGTAAGAAGCAATTTTACTTCTTGTTAGGCAATCATCAGTACCAACAAATATATATCTCTTGCAACATACACACAACAAATTAGATAAGCAAGTTTCTATTTCTAAACTTCAAGAAATTTTTGATACTGAAAAACAAGGTAATGGAATAATCACCACTTTGCTTTCATTAATCAGGTAAATGGTAGAAAAAATTTGTTTAAATTATAAAGTAAGCTCTCTAACATAAAAAGAAATCTCAAATGTATGCTGTAAAAAGAACAGGAAATAAGGAAAAGAAATATGACTAAGGTGATTCCCCATAATCTACACTTAAATATTCACATCTATAATTTTAATCATCAGGTTGCTAACTATTGTGTCACCTTAGAGGACATAATGCCAAAATTCTACTCTCAGGCTCTTGCTTTGTTGATAATCTCACTGCAGTGACAATTTGAGCCTTAGATGAAGCTATACAAAAACCTAGCTCCACCTCTTCCTGTATCACTGCTCTCTCAGATGAAGGAGATAACCTGGTACTAACTGGTCTCCCTGCCACCACTCTTGAGTTTCACAACCATCTCCCTCACTATAGCCAAAATGCTATGCTTAATCTTCAATGACTCCACCCTTACCCAATCACACTCAAATTAAAGTTTGAACTCTCTTGCATACATCCATAACGACCTACATGCACTTACCTCCTATCCTTCCCTCTTTTCACTTTAAACTCTAAGGAGACTAGCTTGCTTGGAACCTTCACCCTCTTTTAACAATGCTACTGTTGATAAAAAAGGCTTTTGAGTAAACAACTCCTTTACATCAAAATCAAGACTCAGCAAGCCAGCAGACTACGCAAAGTTCCCTTCCTTTTGTGCAAAAGCCTTTGAACATACTCCTTTCGTAACACCTACCATGCTTAATGAATTTTTTTTAAGTTTATCTCCCTCACTAGGAAGTAAGCAACTCAAGTGCAAATATTATATATTAATTCAGGAATATAGTAAGCATTTAATAAATGTATACTGAACTGAAATGTCTGCACTACACAAAGAATGTTAACAAATAGAGCTTGAGTTATTCTTAGCCATTTCATTAGCAAGTCCTGTCAGTTCTTCTAAAACACATGCCAAATCCATTCACTTCACTTGTTATCACAGCCATCAAGTCCCAGACACCATCAGCTCTCATTATATTCTCCTGATTTCCTGCTTCCAGACTTACCAATCCACCCTATTACACAAATACATATTAATATTCCATATTTGTCTCCAAAAGCCAGGCTGATTTTTGTAAAATGTAAATAAGGTAATAACAAAACACTGTTAAAAACAAGTCTTCAACCTCTTCCCATTATATTTAGACTAAAATCCAAACTCCCATAATGCCCTGCATAATGTCTTTCCCAGTTTTTCACTCTTTTTGGGCCTTTCCACCTTCATCTCCATTGCACTCCTTTTAAATCCTCCAACACAATAAAACCTTTCCCATCTCACAGTGTTTACACTGGCTCTTCCCTTAGCTAGATGATTCTTCTCAGACCTCAGCTCAAATGTCATAATCCAATCCAAGTACCTTTTCCCGATCCCCCACCCCCACTGTCTGTTCTCTGTGTTCACTCGCTGTGTGTTCTTCTGTGTCCGCTTGCACCCTCAGCAGCACTGGGAAACTGCATCTCTTTTTTGTTGCATCATTTTGCTGCATCAGCTGTCCAGGTGTGCAGGACCACTCCTGAGTGGGCTGCACATTTTTCACGTGAGGTGGCTCTCCTTGCAGGGCGTACTCCTTCAGAGTGGGGCACCTCTAGGCAGGGGCACCCCTGCGTAGTATGGCACCTCTTGTGCATGGCAGCTCTGCGCATGGGCCAGCTCACTACATGGTTCAGGAGGCCCTGGGTATCGAACCCTGGACCCTGCCATATGGTAGGTAGACGTTCTATCAGTTGAGCCATGTTCGCTTCCCCAAGTACCTTTTTAATCCCTCAATCATTCACTATCATATCACCTCACTTGTTGACTTCTTTGCACTCATTACCATCTTAAATTATATTAATTTTTTCACTTATTTATTGTGTATATCCATTCCTCACAAGGGCAGGAATTTTTGTGTTTTGTTCATCACTATATCTCCATGTGCCTAGGAACAGTGCCTTGTACACAGCAGGCACTCAATAAGCATTTGGAAAACAAAAGGATAAACAAAGAAAAGTATCTCTTACCTAAGATATGAGATCAAGTAAGGTAAAAGAAATGGATAATAAGTCCACCAAACAAGGCAGGAAACATTCAACTGTTGGCATTTGCAAGTAGATGGACTGGTGTTCACTGGGCTCTATTATGAGCAAGCATCAGGAGTGTATTTCTCAAAGCTTATTGGAAACTTGTCAAGTAGAATGGTTTAACATGCTATATGCTAGCCCAAATAAGTGATACTGCAAAAACAATTTTAGAAAATTCTATATTTTGACATTCAAAAAAAACCTCTACAATATACTCAAAAAGTAATAAAACATACTCTAAAACCACATGCCACTTTTATTTAAAAATAAAAACAAACAGTATTTCTGACAGTGACATTTATCTGTAAATGAATTTACACTAATAAAGCTTCAATCTCTCAAGTAACAGGACCTTCCAAAATAAGAGATATGTCTTAAGACAGATCCTACTGATACTATATCTAAGAAGATACCTCAATGTACTGATCCTTCCTGAAATAATGATACGATTCATCAAAAACTATATGAATTTTATCACAGTGTTAGCAGATTCTTTTAACGCCTTACTTTCTGAAGTTTTGACCAAGAGGTAAGAAAACTGTCAGTCACTACTGGGCTAGTGAAAGAAAAGGGTTTTTGATCTTTATTGAAATGTCATACAATCAGAGAAATTAAGATATATACAAATTTAGGTAATGAAAATAAAACTTTAAGTATTTTCTTTTGATGGACTAAACCTTACACTGTTCAGGAAAATCATTTTTTAAAACACCCACGAGTCTTAACTAGTAAAAAAGATTATGGCAGGTTAAAAACAGGTATCATATGGTAGCAATCACTATTTACAGGTGACTTAAAAGTGACAAAAATTTCATTAACTTCAGATTCCTTTAAGTACTTTTCAAAACTATAATCATTAAACTTGATAATTAATAACACTCACCTTGGTATGGTAACACATTTAGTATTACAATTTTGAGTGGTGATAGCTTTCTCAAGCTCATCTAATCGTCCTGTTTTCTTTAGCTTCTTCACCAAACTTTTAACTGCTTTCTCACACCACTTTTCTTCCTGTCCATTTTGCTCTCCTCCACCTGCTCCTCCAGATCCCCCAGCTGATTTCTTCCATCCCAGCAGTCTCTTCACAACTGGTGGAGTGAATGGCAAGATGGACGACATGTTCTTATCAAAGGCAGCAATCCACACTAAGAAAATAACCTCCTTTATCTAACCTAGAAAAGATATTGAAACGATAATTTAGAGACCAACTTAAAATCAATAATTTAATCAATCAACTTAAAGTAATAATTTCAAAATATTATAGAAATCAAACTGTAAAACAAATTCAAAATTATTACTTTAACAACAGACTTTCATAAGTTTGCTTCTCCACCCATGCCTTTACTAAGAACAAACCCTTCAGGAGGGTTTTTAGAAAACTAGACAATGTTGTAAGGACTCAAGTCTATAACTTAATAGTTCAAAAAGACTTAACTTCAATAGCATACAGTCTCTGCACCTATATTCTTCCATTTCCCCCTTTTTTTGTCACATTACCTCTTTACTTTTTGCATGCCATTACAAGGAAATACGATTCTTTTTCAATTCATTCTACATCTTCTAAGAAATAAAGTGTAATGTTATATACTGAGGATACAGTACCATTAGCTTTTGCATTTACTGATGTAATTACCATAAATGGATATAAAATATGGTACACAAAAAGGTATTATTCAGTCATAAAAAGAAATGAAGTTATGAGACATACTGCAACATGGAAGAACATGAAATCATAATTATGCTCAACGAAATAAGCAAGACACATAAGTCAAAAACTGTAGAGTATGATAAAGAGATAGACACTTCTTTATAAGCAAATAACAAATTCTGAGAGACAGAAAGCAGATTAGTGGTTATGGGGGGAAGTGGGGAGAAAGGAAATTGTTTTTAAAAATAAATAAATCATTCAAGTTTTGAAAACCAATAAATAAATGAATGGAATCAACCGAAAAATATATATGTAAAATCAGAAGTCCACTTGCCCCAAAGTTTTAAACTTTCATAACTGATTGAATAAGTATCATTAAAATAAAATCTAAAGTTGTAAGAAGGGAAAAAATATATCAAGCATGAAGTAAAAAACAAAAATAAAGAAATAATGGTAAACAGAGTGTGGAAAAGAGATTTGGTTCATTTTCACCATCACTTGGGTTTATTTTTTTTTTCATTTGTTTCTCTCCCCTCCCCCCCCCACACCCCAACCTCCACCCCAGTTATCTGTTCTCTGTGTCTATTTGCTGCGTGTTCTTCTTTGACCGCTTCTGTTGCTGTCAGCGGCATGGGAATCTGCTTCTTTTTGTTGCGTCATCTTGCTGCGTCAATTCTCCGTGTGTGCGGCGCCATTCCTGGGCAGGCTGAACTTTATTTCGGGCTGGGCGGCTCTCCTTGCGGGGTGTACTTCTTGCGCGTGGGGCTCCCCTATGCGGGGGACACCCCTGCGTGGCCCGGCATTCCTTGCACACATCAGCACTGCGCATGGGCCAGCTCCACACGGGTCAAGGAGGCCCGGGGTTTGAACCACGGACCTCCCATGTGTAGATGGAAGCCCTAATCACTGGGCCAAGTCCGCTTCCCAATTTTCACCATCACTTAGGAGGTCTTTTTTTATTAAGCCTCTTTTTGAAAATTTATTTTTATTTTTATCTGAGTAATAATATATATAATAAACAAAGTTAACTACAGTTCTTCTCACACCTAGGATGAAATTCTTCAAAAGAGCTTAATATTTTAATATTTTTATCTACTCCTAAATAATAGGTTTATATTGATCTCTCTCTCAATAAATGTTTTGGTATTATGTATTGATTTTCCTATGGAAAATGAGGATTTAGTTCTTTACCATCACCATCACTCAATTCCCTATCTCTAAACCTCAAAAATAATTATAACCCAGATGTAATTATATAATTATGCATATTATATTATTACCTGATAAGACTAACAGTAAACTACTATATAATCATGTGTTTCCCTCCTTGTATAACTTTTTATTTTTCACAGAATTATTCTATTTTTCATTTGCTTATTCTTCTATGCACTTATCACAAATTCTTCCTACTTTGCAACATCCCCTCAACCAAATTTTTCACATAGTCAACTGCATCAGAAATCAACTAGATCTATTTTATGCCTGGAATTCTCCCAAACTGAAGCTCAGTGTCCTAGCACTCCAAAATGGACCAGCAATACTCTGGCTTCCTGCATTACTGCTGTCCTGGATTCAGTTCACCTCTCTCTGGGCTGAATACCCAATTTCTTAATTCCACATCTTCATCTTTCTTGGTCTACTAAATCTATTCTTTCAATGGAGTAGATCATTCCTGAGAAAGATGAATGGGAGTTAAATTTGGAGACAAAGTATAAAAGTCTTTACTTGTTCTGATGTTCAACTCAGTATAGAAGAAATCATATTTATGCAAATTTTAATTTTACTTTTTCAAATAGCTTTTTCTTCCAATTTTAAAAATATATTCAAAATTTTCTTACATTACTGATAAGTAGAGTCCTCCTTTCATCCTATCACATAAAGATTAAAAGACATAAAGCAAATCTTGGACCTTGTCATTTCACTTCTGTACAATCTGATATTCCTCTATTAAAAATATGGAGATTTTCATAATCATTATACACAAGTCAAAATCACATTTTCTTGGCTGATTCTAAAAAAAATTATACACATTTCATTTGGTCATTCTGATCCTAAGGATTTCTTTTTAATCTGAGCAGCTCCTCTTTATTCCTTTATAAAACTGATCCAGAATAAAGTCAGTTGTTCCCTAGAATGTCCTACATTCTTAATTTGTCTGTCTCCTTGTGATGTCATTAACAATTTGCTCCTCTATTCACTGTTTCTCCTGTACACTGGAGGTGAGCTCTAAATGATTAATCAGATTCAAATATTTCATATAGATGCTGTGCAGTTCACATCACATATCAGGAGGTCCAGACTATTTGATTATCCAGTTTAGCAATGCTAAGATTGACCAATTCATAACAGGATGAGTTTTTATACTATAAGCTTTCTCCTATCATTCTTTCATTTAATATTTTCCACCAATTAATGGTCATTGTCTAGATCTTTTATTTTATTAGAGTTGCTTTCTAGTTCTATTCCACCCATATTTATTAGCTAGAATTCCTTTACAAAGAACTTTTTCTC
Source organism: Dasypus novemcinctus (assembly GCF_030445035.2). Taxonomy (NCBI): domain Eukaryota; kingdom Metazoa; phylum Chordata; class Mammalia; order Cingulata; family Dasypodidae; genus Dasypus; species Dasypus novemcinctus. Next base: position 64,037,978 of record NC_080688.1, read on the forward strand.
ATCAACTAGGGCTATGTGGTTTATTCTAAATATAGTTCCTCTAGGCAGAAAGTCAGTTAAATGCTTAAGTCTTTCATTTTAATTATTAATTTTCAGAGTAAGAAGGCAGTGCCCTAGCTAATTCCACTGATATCTCAAGAGGTTTTGCATGTGTGTATGTACATAGGAGCTAATTAATTTTTGTATATTCAATGTGTTCCATCAGTTTTCTTTTTGATGATCAAATCTTTGGTCAATGAAGCCCCTTCAAACTGCTCTATTTGACATGAGCCCAGCAGTATAAAATCTTCCCTGTTTTTTTAGTATACCTCAAATATTGCAAGCTCATCATATATATTTCCTACTCCCAGATCTCAACAGCTATGCCTCCAAAGAGCTCCGCTTCTTCTAAGGTATATAGAAACTACAATTTGGACATTAAGTGTGCTCAATGCTATAGGGTTTTCACAGCTTCTCGGCATTTTCAGGGAACAGAGCTAGAATATATACAGTCTGTGAAGAAAAAAAAATAACAAGACCTTCATAAAAATATTCCTAATTTCAAAGATTTTACTTTCTATTTGTATTAGTTTTCTGAGGCTCCTGGAACAAATTACCACAAATCTGAGGCTTAAACAACAGAAATTTCTTCTCTCACAGTTTTGGAGGCCACAAGTCAGAAATAAGGTATTGGGAGAGCCACTCTTCCTCTGAAGGCTCAAAGGAATCAAGTTTTTTGCCCCATCTAGCTTCTAGGGGCTGCCCAGCATTCCTTGACTTGCAGCTGCATCACTCCAATCTGTCTTTATAATGCCTTCTCAACTTCTCTGCCTCTTCTTTGTGTCTCTTGTAAGGGTAGTTATTCATCAGATTTAGGGCCCACCCAGATAATCCAGGATATCATCTCAAAATCCTTAATTACAACTGTAAAGACTCTTCATGTAAATAAGATCACATTCAAGGAAGCAGACTTGGCCGAGTGGACAGGGCGTTTGTCTATCATATGTGAGGCCTGTGGTTCAAACGCCGGGCCTCCGTGACCTGTGTGGAGCTGGCCCACGCGCAGTGCTGATGTGCATCAGCCACGCAGAGGTATCCCCCACATAGGGGAACCCCACGCACAAGGAGTGTGCCCCATAAGGAGAGCCGCCCAGCGCGAAAGAAGTTCAGCCTGCCCAGGAATGGCACCACACACATGGAGAGCTGATGCAGCAAGATGACGCAACAACAACAACAAAAAAGAGACACAGATTCCCGTGCTGCTGATAACAACAAAATGGACACAAAGAAGAACACACAGCAAATGGACAGAGAGAAGAGACAACTGGGGCGGGGGTGGGGAGGAGTGGAGAAAAAAAGGGGGAGGGAGTGGAGAAAAATAAAAAAAGATCACATTCACAGGTTCTAGGGAATAGGATGTCGACTTCTTTAGGACCACTATCCCAACCAATATAATGTCTATGATTTATTCTTGTTTCCCTTTTCTTTGAAATCCCGGTTTTGCGCAAATTAGCATAACTGCTTACTTGCATACCTTACAAAATATATAATAGCATCAAACAATACCAATATTATTTCTGAATAAAGTTTAAGAATTCTTTGAAGTTTTATTTGTTCATTAATGATACACAATTAAAAATACTGAGTTTAAACATTACCTGCCTGAAATAATTGTTTTCTCTATGTGGCTGTCATCAGCTTGAAATAAAATTAGGTCTATTCATTTCAGTATGTTTCAATTTTTATGTATTTTTCATTTTCATTAAATTTATTTTTCAACATGTAAAACATTTATAGGATTCCAGAGTCAAGCTATATAACAAGATGTAATATATTCAGCGAAGTTTCATCTCTATCTATCCACCCTATTCTTTCTGTTTAAGTTCCATTTGGATTAAACTGTTTAGTGTTGTTTTGCAAATATATACATATATACAATGTATATATTCCCACCACTTTCTTACTACAAAAGGACCATATAATATATACTGTCGTATACCTTGCTTTTTGCACTTAAGAATATTTTCTAGCAGTCATTCTTTTTAAATTCACACAGAATTTTTAAAGTAATGCCCAGTTATCTAGCATCCACTACTTTTTTAAAGATTTATTTTATTTCACTGCCCCCCTGGTTGTTTGCTCTTGCTGTCTGCTCTCTGTGTCTGCTCATCTTCTTTTAAGGAGGCACCAGGAACTGAACCTGGGACCACCCACTGGAGGGAGGCCAATTGCTTGGGCCCACATCTGCTCCCTGCTTGTTGTGTCTCTCATTGTATCTCCTCATGTTGCGTCAGCTCACCAGGCCAGTCTGCTGAGTCAGCACACTGTCTTGCTCATCTTCTTCAGGAGGACCAGGAAACCAAACCTGGGATCTCCCACGTGGTATGCAGGTACCCAATTGCAGGTACCACGTGGTATGCAGGCACATCTGCTTCCCTAGCACCATTATTTTTTTTTAAGCTTTATTTTATTATTTATTTTTCCCCACTCCCTTGTTTTTCACTTGCTGAGTCTGTTCATTTTCCTTGTTTCTTTAGGAAGCACCAGAAGCCGAACCCAGGACCTCCAATGTGGAAGGAGGTGTCTAATCACTTAAGCCACCTCCACTCCCTGCTTTGTTTTGTCTCTCATTCTGTTTTCCCTCCCCACATCTCTTGTGGCATCATCTTGTTGTCAGCTCACTGTCTTCTTTAGGAGGCACCGGGATCCGAACGAGCAAACTGCCATGTGGTAGGCGGGAGCCCAGTCACCTGAGCCACATCCGCTTCCCCCTAACATTCATTTTTGATGCTAACACGTCAAAACTAATTTTTATTCCTGATCCTTTAATTGGCATTTAAATTTTTTCTCTCTAGAAGCTTTTAATAGCTCCTCATAATTTGTGATGTTCTCAAATTTCATAGTATAAACGTGGATCTTGCTTTTTCCCCCATTCACTGTGCGCTCTTGGTGCTAAAACTTTGAAAATTTTATTTTTATTACTTCATTTTCTCTATAGTACCTTCTACAGGATTTCAACTTTCCCAACACTGCTAGGCCAGTTAACACATTTATATTTGTGATTCACATTTCAAAAGGTAGGTAACGTCTCTTCCATTGTTGTTTCTTCTCACATTTTCTCCAGGATTTGTGCTTTTCTTTCCTTTACATTCATTTTAGTGTGATTCGGGGAAAAAAGAAAGAGAAATACATGCATTCAACCCACCATATTTAATAAAGCCTCCAAGAGCCTTCTTTTTAGAAAGTAAAGATGTTTGTAGCCTACATCAAAAAAAATACATACAAATAACAAAATCTTAGTTTTAAATGCATTTTTATGAAAAAAAATGATGCTTATACTTTCATTAGTTAGGGCCATAATCATGATAATCAAAAATATATATTTTTATCAAAATGTTAATGTTAAAGAAAATCCTAAATAAAATTTATTTAAACTAATGTATATTGAAATAATTTTCAAGTCAAAGAACTGGCTAATTTTCATAAATTAGATACTCAAACTCACTTCCAATATAGTCAAACTGCGCTCCTGCTGTAATAGCTCCATAACATCAGCATTTTAGGTTGAAAAAGAAATACACTCCCTCATCACATGTGAGGCATCACACTAAACCACAGAGCACAAAAAAACATATTTTTTAAAAACTCTTTCTCAGGATTGTCAAAAATTAGTAAAAGGAGGAAAGCAGATGTGACTCAAGCAGTTGGGCTCCCACATCCCACATGGGAGGTCCCAGGTTCGGTTCCGGTGCTTCCAAAAGAAGACAAGCAAGAAGAGAAGCAGATGCAGCTCAAGCAAATGGGCTCCCACCTACCACACAGGAGGTCCGTGGTTCAGTTCCCAGTGCCTCCTAAAGAAGACGGTGAGCTGGCACAACAACGGGAAGGCACAGCAAGCTGACACAAGATGACCCAACAAGAGACAGAAGAAAAAAACAGAGAGAGATACAACAAAGTAGGGAGCAGAGGTTCCTGGTGCCTCCTAAAGAGGATTAGCAGGACAGCAAGCTGCTGTGGCAGGCAGGCACAGCAAGATGACACAACAAGAGACACAGGGGAGAAAACATAACGAAAGATACAACAAAGCAGGGAACGGAGGTGACTTCAGCAACTGAGTACCTGCCTCCTATACTGCGGGTTCTAGGTTTGGTTCCCAGTGCCTCCTAAATAAATAAAGAAGATGAACAGACATAGCAAGTGCAAACAGCGAGGGGACGGGGAGAAATAAATAAAACACATTAAAAAGAAATGTGAGCTGACATGACAGGCAGCCTGTCGAGCTGAGGCAATGAGGAGACACAATGAGAGACAGAACATGCAGAGAGTGGATGTGGCTCAAGCGATTAGGTTCCTCCCTCCCCCACAGGAGTTCCTGGGTTTGGTTCCCAGTACCTCCTAAATAAGACGAGCACACAATGAACAGACACAGAGCAGAGAGAGAGTGCAAACAACAAGGGAGGGGGGAATAAATAACTAAAATAAATCTTAAAAAAAAAGTAGGAGACTACCACAAGTAAAATAAACTTGACAACCCAAGAGAAGTTATAGTGGGAATTAAAGGGTACACAGAGAAACACCACCTAATTTTACCTGAGGTGTCAAGGAAGGCTTTCCTGAGGAAAACGTTTGATTAAATATTTAAGGTAGCTTGCCATCTATTCACTCCTTCTTGCATTCAACAAGTTTTTTGCACACCTATAATCCCTATTTTCCCTGTTTATTCTCACAACCATTCTCTGTATTCACCAGCAAACTATACTTTCCAGCTTCTGCCTAGGAAGGGTGGGAAGAATAGAGAAAATTTCTGTAGCTAGGGATTGGCTGTGCAATGAAGAGGAGGAAGGAGAAATTTTTTAAGGGCAGACAGATCAGCCAGCACAGAAAAAAGATACTGGGGAGCTAGTACTGGAGGAACATGGGTAATGTTTTAAATCAAGCTGAACCTGATGTGCCTGTGAAACTTCCAAACAGATGCCCCATGAGCAACTGGAAACAAAGTTCAGCAGAAAGATACACATAAGGGTTGAATGGTAACAAAATCTGGTACATGGGAAAGACAATTCAGGGAGAAGAGGGCCAATTTCAGAGAAAAAAATTGTGAAGAAGTTTCCAGAAAATGGGAAAAAGGCAGATAATTAGGGGGGAGATAAAGTTGTCATTGAAGCAAAGGACAACTTAAAATTGCTAACATAAGAGGATCACACAACTTTTAAGTATCAACACTAAAATCATGACAATATAGTGCACCACACAACTTGGAGCTATTTTAGAGACCAAAAAAGAACTTTTCAATCTTAAGTTCCTTATACAATCAGAGCTATCTGTGCATGATAAATAAATCCAATAAACAAGATTAGAATGAAGCAATTAGCTCCAATTTCTTTCTTAGCTGAACTACTGACAAATAGTTTAGTCTCCCAACCTCCACCCGCTACCTTTCCCTTCTTTGATTTAAACAGTGTTCTAAACATAAATCAATGTCACTCCACTATTAATTATCCTTCATTGTGTATAAGAAATAACAGGAAAATGACTTAGCCTTATTCAAAGAACACATAAACAGTGGAACGCCTAAGAGAACAAAGTCTCAAGCCAAACTGCCAGGTTCAATCCCAGGGATGCAATTTACTAGCTGAAAGGCAGGCACCTCTGTGCACCCAAGTTTCACAGCTGTAAAATGGATAATGATAGTGACTATCTTAGAGCTAATACATCAGCCGCTATAAAAATGTAATGTGAGCCACAAATAAAATTTAAATTTTCTAGTGGTCACATAAAAACCAGTAAAACAAAATAGGTGACGTTTTAATGATGATATATTTTATTTAACCCAATATACCTACATTATCATTTCAATATGAAATCAATAAAAAAATGAAATATTTTTTATTTTGTGTACTAAGTCTTCAAAATCAGGTGGGTATTTTACATTTAGAAGACACCTCAATTAGAATTAGCCATATTTCAAGTGCTAAAAAGCCACATAAAGATTGTAACTTACCATAATAGCCCAGATCTGGCCACTCAAAATTCCTGCCTTACTCTCCCCATACTATATTACTGGTATAAAATTATTCATAAATTCTTACTTTCTACTTAATGATTATAGCACCTTTTTCATTCCTGAGGTTTGTAACTTGTGTTCTCTCTACTTCCCTCTCCCTCCCTCTTTTGATCAGTCTTGTTGGGCATTTATCAATGACATTAATTTTTTCACAGAACCAACTTTTAGCTTTGTTAGTTTTCTCTACTGTATACATTCTATTTCACTAATTTCTGCTATTATTTCCTTTTTCCCACATTCTTTAGTTTTGATTTGCTATCCTTTTTCTAGCTTAACAAAGCTTTTTCTTTTCAGCTAAAAGTTTCATACTAGAATTATGCTAATAGCATTCCAGTTTATTATAATTTGTCTTCATTTTCAATCAATTAAAAATATTTCTAATTTCCTTTGAGATTTGTTCTTTTACCACCGATTATTTTTAGTGTATCATTTCCAGGCAGTTGGGGATTTTCTAAGTACCTTTTGTTAATGATTTCTATTTAATTCCATTGTAGTCAAAATTCAATGAAATTTGTTGAGGCTATATTTATGGCCCAGGGTATGGTCAATTCTGATAAAACTTTCAAATGCAAGGGAAAAGAAAGTGAATTCCATCAATTAATGGTTTCCATGTTTTATGTATGACAGATCAAAGTATTCACGTCTCCCACCATGATTATGTATTTGTCTATTTCCTCTTTTAGATCTGTCAATTTTTAGCTTATTTACATTTAAGCTATGTTACTGGGTAAAGATTTAGAATTTGATTAACTTCCTGGTGGTTTGATGCCCTTAAACTACAAAATATACCTCTCTTTTTCTACTAAGTGTTTCTGGTATTAAAGTTTACTTTGCCTGATTAGTATAGCTAAAACTTCTTTTGGTTACTGTGTCCATGATAAATCTTTTTCCAACATTTTTTCAGCATTTCCAGATCCTTATATTTAAAGAATGTCTCTTATAAGAAGTAAACAGGGGATGACGAGGAGGAGGATGCTTCTTATTCTAGTCTGATATCAATTTTAGTAGTTTACTTAGAACATCCATTTTCATTTAATGTAATTACTGATAGTTTGCCCACCTATTTTATGATAATTTTTTTCTCCTTTCTTGCCTATGTTTGCATCAAATGCATTCTATTATTCAATGTTCCTCTGTATTCACTTATTAAACATTCTTTCTTTTGGGTTACTCTAGGTATTTCCTCACTATCCTTCACTCATTACAATCGCATACATATACTTTTACTACTTACTCTATAATGCTAGAAACCCAGAACACTGCTAAGTTCTTGTTATGAACAAGAAGGCCCCAGGTTTGGTTCTGTTCCTAGGATGAGGCCCTGCAGTTTCACTGAAAGCCTGGCACATCTTTATCGTCTCAGTAGCTAGATACTGTAAGAATTTCAGGAGTGCTCTTAGAAGATTTCTAGTTTACCTCTTTGGTTTCTTATTCTAAGCTTCAGAATTTGGCAAATGTCTTGAGGGAGAAGAAGCTGGGTGGGCTGGAAATCCTAAGTGTGTATTTACCACTTCCTCAAGGGCTTTCAACTTTCCCCTACTCTTAAGGCCTCTCCCCTAGAGAATCACCATCTCCTAAACACCACAGGAGTGGGGAGCAGGGCCAAAGGGGTATGGGAAACATTATTTTTTAATGTTTCTGAGGACTAAAATTGAGGACCCAAATGACATCGTATCACAAACTTTTGGGACACTGATGGCAAGGCTGCTGTAACAGAACTACACGCTTTCTAATTTTCAAAAGACAATTCTTAAAAATGGTCTTCCAATGAAGATAAATAGTCCGTGGCACAGTTTGTTAGAAAATATGGTCATAGCTTAACTAATAATAATATTCGTTCCCTGCAACAGGCAAAAATAATTAATGAATCCTCAAGCGTAATTTAGGAGATTTCCCAAGGGTCTCCCAGAAGAGGTAATAAAGTTTATCAAATTTCATAAACGTATTTGGCCATGGAAATCCTATTTTAGGGGCCTCTCATGGAACTCCTCATGACAACAGTGCCTTGGTATCTTTTTAAGAGTCCAGCTGTGGTTAAAAACTAAAAATTTGAGGAGACAACAAGTAGGATTATGAGACTTTATTTAGCAATACAGTAGAAACAGGAGAAAGCGAAGTTTTCCTTAGAAAAATATAAGTCAAAGAAACAAAAATGAGACCCTGACATTAGCACCATTAAACTGTACATATAATACATATAAATAAGTACTATAGTATATAAAGGTACAACTTGACAAAATAAAGCAAACACATGTAATGATCCACCAACTAGAAGCTTGGAACTACCAGGCAGCAAAAAGTATACCTGGGGGCCCATGCACAAGTGCTGATGCGCGCAAGGAGTGCCGTGCCACGCAGGGGTGTCCCCTGCGTAAGGGAGCCCCATGTGAAAGGAGTGTGCCCTGTAAGGAGAGCCGCCCAGTGTGAAAGAAGTTCAGCCTGCCCAGGAATGGTGCCACACACACAGAGAGCTGACGCAGCAAGATGACGCAACAACAAAGAGACACAGATTCCCATGCTGCTGATAATAACAGAAGCAGACAAAAAGAACCCGCAGCAAATGGACACAGAGAACGGACAATTGGGGTGGGGGAGAGGGGAAGGGGAGAGATATTAAAAAAAAAAGTATACCTGGGGAAGCGGATGTGGTTCAAGCAGTTGGGTGCCTGCCTACCACATGGGAGGTCCTGGGTTCGGCTCCCAGTGCCTCCTAAAGAAGGCAAGACAGCAAGCTGGCACAGCAAGCTAACAGAGTAAGATAATGCAGTAAGATGACACCAAAGAGACACAGCAAGGAAACACAATGAGAGACACAGCAAGCAGGAAGTGGAGGTGGCTCAAGTGATTGGGTGCTTCCCTCCCACCGGGTTCAGTTCCTGGTGCGTCCTACGAAAAGGAAGATGGACAAAAAGTGGACAGAGAGCAGACAGCGAGTGCAAACAACAGGGGCAGGGGAGGGACTACCTTTGGTCACCATATTAGAATACTCTAATATGTCACAAAGTATGTATTAATGGAGCCAGCTATATATATAAATACAAAGGGAGAGATATCACAAAAGGGCATCATAGCATAAGTATGAAGAAGGTCTGAAGAGAGTTAACAGGCAGGATATTCAGCATGTTGTCTGGAGACCAGAAACATTATTTAGAAGCTACAAGTAATTTAGGAATCATTAGAATATGTAATACAAGGAAGCAATGTGGTATGAGATGAGGGTAGAGTAAGGCCAGTCCAGATTAAAAAGGACTCTGAAGACAGAAGTTAGTTCTTAGAGTAGGGTAATGGTAATGATAGGGAAGCTATTAATTCCGTTATTTCAGGGACAATTAACATGTCTTATTTTTACCAAGTGGATATGGATAGTTTAGGGAAAAAGAAAATTCAAAGTTAAAGGAACTGATGCTGCTAACTACCGTAACTGAGCAACATATAATGGTATATCACTATATAGAACATAGTAAAAGGAGTACACCTGAAGGCCAAGGTTGCAGGATCAGTTTAACACATGTTGCTAGGAAAGTAACTATGTTCACCACCTGGCTAGGAGGCAGTATAAAATACACAGAAGCTCAGGAGAGGTTATTCAATACACAAATTAGAATATGTGCCTGAATGAGGCAAAGGCAACTGTAAGCCCTAAAGAAAATAGAGCAGGCAGGTCCTAGGCTTGGTGTCCAAGGACTTTCCAGGTCCTATTTCAGCTCCAGACCAATTTTATTCATAGAACACATCCTCTTTCTGAATTAACATGAGTGATCCTGCCCTTTATGAAAAACTGAAAGACAAAGCAAAATATAATAAGAATCTATCTAAAGGTGCCCACAACGTTAGGCTCAATTACTTCCATTCATCAGAATCTAGCCTAAACATATTAATAAAATTTAAAAGTTCATGTAAATAGCAAATATGAAGAATATCCAATGTTACAAAGAATCTGAATTAACAGAATCCCTGGTATACTTTTGTTAGATTTATGAACTGAAATTTATTCTTGGGATCTAATAGTTTTAAGACCTTTTAAATTTTTCTTTCACTGATATGAACACAAAAAGAGTTCAAGCCTATTCAGGGTCATCTGAATGACCCCACAACCCATGATTTTAGTGTCCACATGTCTTACAACGGCTTTAAAGCACTATGGAACTACATGATCACGAAGTTAGCACCTTAACTTTTCATGTCTTAGTAACCGTGGCTGGCTGACACTGGCCAGTCATCTCTGGAGAACTTTTAAGTTATGTAGTAAAATAATATGTTCCAAGAATACTGATAATCCATTTCAAATAACTGAGCATTTATTTTAAATAGCTAAGGTATCATATTTAGCCAAAAATTTCTGAAATGTAAATACACTAAATGTAGGTTTACAAAAAAAAAAAAAGATGGCAAATGCTCCAAATTGAAGACAAAAGGGAAGTGATAAAACTAGATTTATGATCAAATTATTAAAATGATGTGAATGAGTCATTTACAGAATATATAGATTTCTTCAATGTTGAAGTAGCACGCTCTAAGCTGATGCTAGAATTTTTCTTCAATATCTATAAGAACTGAAAATTAAGTTCAAATACAAATTCTGTTCTTAATTCTAGCAATAAGTGATACTTACATAATACAGATTTCAAAACAGGAAGATGTTATCTTACAGCTGAATAAGAAAGCTTATCAAGTGATAACTTAGTAAAATTGTGACTGTAAAATTACTCATTGGAAAGTTTTAGTTGAATAAGAGGTCTGATCATCTTAAACTAGCAAATAAAGGCTTCAAGTTAAGAATAACTGCATAATATAGTGGTTAATACAAATAGCACTCTGAAAAGAAAACAAATCGCATTGTCAGCATGTTTTATTAAATTAAAGTTGACATTCTTTGCAGTCTTCAACTATGGTTGTCTAGAAAAAGGACAGTTTAAGGTACAGTTTAATAAAACCCTACCACTGAATATATAATACAAAGTATCCCAAATTGTTAGTATATTCTTTCACTTTATGTTGTCTTTTGGAATACAGAGATTTATATTTTAACCTCTAATCTTCTATGACAATTTCATTCCTTTTTTAAAATATCCACTTCTAGCCCCAGATAAAGTACGAAACAATGATTGTTTACTATGTGGCACAAAGCATTTTTCCAAGAATTCATTAAGTATCAATTCATTAACCCTCACAAGAATCAAGTGGGGTAGGTCTTATTATTTACAAGTGAAAAACCTGAGAGACAGAGAAGTACCCTGATTTTATCATAATATTGTTTCCTAGATACTCACACACTTAAATTTTGCTTTTCACATTTAGGTTTCTTATATACCAGAAATTTGTTTTTATGTATGGGTGAGACAAATCTAACCATTCTCCATAAGAATAGCCTATTATTATCAGCATCATTTATTAAACAGATTATCTTTTCCTTAATAATTCATAATGCCACTCCTATAATATATCAAATCCCTTTAAATGAAGGTCTAATTGAAGGCTACTCTGTTCAATGACAAGTAAGTTCACCCCCACACCAATATCACAGAATTTTAATTACTACTGCTTTCTAAAAAGTTTTAATACCTCACAGAATGAATCCTCCACTTCTTATTCTTCACATTTATACCAGTATTGTCGATTATTTTAAATATAAATTGTCAAATTTCACTACAACCTAAAGGACTTTAATTGGAAATGCAATAAATTTATATTCTCTCAGAAAAAACTAACATATTTAAGATATTAAATATACCTATTCATGAAAATGGAATTTTCCATTTATCTTGGACTTAATATCAATAAGTTGTATGTTTTCTCTATATGGGTCTCATATACTTGTGCCTCAGGTTATTATTCAGGTTCACTGTTAGGGGGGCTAAGCTCTGAAAGTGAGTACCAACAACAGAGAGCTAATCCGCAAAGACAAAGTTTTATTGGTTCCCTGCTTTCAAGGAAATCTGTCATATCACCTGGTAGATACAAAGTTAAGGTAAGATACACCTCAAGGACTATACTCCAGAGTTAATATATTAATATATTAAAATGTCCAGTGGGCAACAAAAGAGTACAAGGCCTACAAAGAAACATGAAACAATGGCCCATCCAAAAGAGGGTGATAAAAATATGAGAAAGCATCAACAAAGAATACCAGCCTGTGGATATAATATCAGACAAAGGCTTTAAAAAAAAGATCTGGATTTGTTCAAAGAGCTAAAGGAAAACACAGAAAAAGAACTAAAGGATATCAGCGAAATGGTTAAAGAACAACATGAGCAAGCCAATGAAGAGATAGGAATTACAAAACGGAACCCAATAGAAATAATGGAGGTGAAGATCACAATAACTGAGTTCAAAAACAGATTGAACTGACAGAATGATCAGCGAACTAGATGACAACAATGAAATTTATTCAGTCTGGAGAGGAAGAAAGAAAGAACTAAGAAAAGAGAACAGAGTCCAAGAGACCCGTGGAATACCACTAAGGGCACCAATGTATGCACTATGGAAGTCCCAGAAGGAAAAAAAAGAGAAGAGGCAGAAAGAATACTCAAAAGAATAATGGCTAAAAATGTCCTAAATTTAACAAGACCTGGATATACACATCCAAGAAGCTCAACAAACCTAGAACAGATAAACTCAAAGAGATCCACACCCACACACATTAATGTCAAACTGTGTAATGCTACGTGCTTGTGTCAACTTGGTTAGGTTATGGTGTTGAGATGTTTGGTCAAGCAAGCACTGGTTTGGTTTTTACTCTAAGTGTTTCATTATTTAAATCCTTAGCCAACTGACTGCACTTAGGGCTGATTGCATCTACAAGCAACTAAGGAAACTGCTTTCACAATGAGGGAAGTCTCATCCAATCAAGTTTAAGGCCTTAAAGGAAGATTTCTACAGTCAGGAAGGAGAATTGCTACCTCTACTCCAGCCAGACAGCCTCTCCTGGGGAATCCATTGAAATTTTCATTGGAGTTCCCAACTTGTGGCCTGCCCTACAGATTTTAGACTTGCCAACCCCCACAGTCTCTTCAGTAAATTCCTACAATAAATCTCTTAATATAAAGAGAAACAATAGTCTATGTATAAGACAGACTTAATAAGACTACGCTAATTTCTCATGAGAAACTAAAGAGTGGCAAGAACATGGTGAGATAACCTATTCAAAAGTGCTGAAAGAAAATAATTGCAAACTAAGAAGTCTATATCCGGCAAAACTCTCATTCAAAAGTGAGGAATAGCATAAATATTCCTGGATAAACACAAGCTGAGGATGTTTGTCACCACTAGACCTGCCATACAAGCAAAGCTAAAGGTAATTCTTCATATTAAAAGGAAAGAACACAGACAATAGATCAAAACTACATAAAAAAATAAAGATCTCCAGTAAAGGTAATTTATAATGTATAATTACACAAGTAATTTTAAATGACAGTACTACTGGATTTTTAGTTTGTTATGTCACTTTTTACTAGTACAAGAACTAAAATGCCAATGTATTAAAAAGTTATGATAGGGAAGAAGATGTGGCTCAACTGATAGAGCATCCGTCTACCATATGGAGGGTCCAGGGTTCAATCCTCAGGGCCTCCTGACCCATATGGTAAGCTGGGCCATGTGCAGTGCTGCCACACATAAGTAGTGCCATGTCACGCAGGGATGCCCCTGGTTAGGGGTGCCCCAGCACAAGGAGTGCACCCCATACGGAGAGTTGCCTTGCGTGAAAAAAGCACAGCCGGCCCAGGAGTGGCACCGCAATCATGGAGAGCTGTTGCAGCAAGATGACGCAACAAAAGGAGATGCAGTTTCCCAGTGCCGCCGGGTAATGCAAGCGGACACAGAAGAACACAAAGCGAATGGACAGAGAGCAGACAATGGGGGAGGAGTAGGAGGGAATAAATAAAACAAATCTTTAAAAAAAAAAGTTATGATAAAGCTGTAGTTTTGGACACACTGCATAAAGAAATAATTTATGAGGAGAACAACATAAAGATGTGGGACAGAGAGATACAGGAACATAGGTTGTGTAGGTTACTGAAGTTAAACTGGTATCAAATCAAACAATAGAGTCTCCTATATATTTAGGATGTTACATTTAAGTCCCATGATAATCACAAAGAAAATATCTGAGAAATATTTACAGGAGAAAATAGAAAGATTCTAAATGATTCACTACAAAACATCAACTAAATACAAAAGCAGGCAATAATGTAAGAGCTCAGGTGCCAAAAAGGTAAGACTTAGGAAAAACAAACAGCAAAATTATAGAAAACATGCATTACCTATAGATTAATTACTCTACCCAAAATGCAGAGAGATTGGCAGAATGGACTTTTTTCAAAAAACAGGGCTGAACTACATACTGTTACTCACCTTGTGCAGCAGGTGTAGCTCAGTGGTTGAGCACGCACTTCACATGTACGAGGTCCAGGGTTCAATCCCCGGTACCTCCTAAAAAATAAAATAAAATAAAGAGACAAGTAAGCTGCAAGTAAAACAATGGAAAATAATATTCCATGCAAATAGTAACCAAAAGAGAGTTTGCAGGGCTATATTAACGTCAGACAAAGTAGTCTCTAATTTAAAAACTGTTACAAGGGACAATGAGGGACATCATATATTGATAAAAGGGTCGATTTACCACCAAGATATAGCAATTATAAATATATACATACCAAGACCAAAGCCCCCAAAATTTGTGAAGCAAATACTGACAAATCTATATCAGTAAAAGACTTCAATACTCAATTTTAAATAAAGGATAGAAAATCTAGACAGAAGATCAATAAGGAAATAGAAGAGTTGAGAATTATTATACACAATCTAGATCTAACAGAAATATAAAGAACACTTCAGGGGAGCTGATGAGTTTCAAGCAATTGGGCACCTGCCTTCCACATGGGGGGGGGCGGGTCCCAGGTTCAGTTCTGGTGCCTCCTAAAGAAGACAAGCTGACATGAAGGGCTGGCACCACGAGACGATGCAATGAGATGATGCAGTGAGCAGACATGAGAAGATGCAATGAACTGTCATAATGAGATGTCACAACCAAGGAGACACAGAAGAGACACAAAAAAGCAGGGAGCAGATGTGATTCAAGTGATTGAATACCTCCCTCCCACATGGGAGGTCTCAGGTTCAGTTCCCAGTGCATCCTAAAAGAAGACGACTATGAACAGACACTCAAGCAGACAGCAAGCGCAATCAACAAGGGGGTGGGATAAACAAATAAATAAATCTTTTAAAAAAAAAAAAAAGAACACTGCACTGAACAGTAGCAGAGTACATATTTTTCTCAAGATCATTCTAAGATAGACTAAATGTTAGGTCACAAAACAAGTCTCAATAAACTTATTTAGCTTATAGAATGGGAAAGTCCATAGGAAAGCACAGCTTGACCTGGAGCCTCAAAAGCCATTAGCAGACTCAGTTTCACTCCACAGAAGATGCCATCAGCGCCTGGCCAGATCCCCTCAGAGACCTTTCCACCCAGAGATGGCTGCCCGTCAGGATCCCTGGAACTCGGCTAAAGACTGTCTTCTGGCTGTAGAAGCATCCTCTGCCAAGAGCTAATCATCACTCAGGTTGATGCCACCCCAAGCCCTCAGACTGGGAGAAGACGGAGAGGTACCCCGGAAGACAAGGGAGCTGCCCCCAACACATCCACACATGCACATGAGCCTGGGGTAACAAGTCTGCCAAGGGGCCTCCATCCTGGGATAGACTGTATGTTGGGTCACAAAACAAGTTTCAATAAACTTTAAAAGATGGAAATCATATTTACTGTCTTCCCAAACAGCAACAGAATGAAGCTAGAAATCAATAATAGAAAATGACTAATTTCACAAAAAAAGGAAAATTAAAAAATACACTTTTAGCCAATGTGTCAAAGACGACATCACAAAGAAAATTAGGAAATATCTACAGGTAGATGATTGAAAAGGTTAACATACTAAAACTTATGGGATGCAGCAAAGACAGTTCTGGGGGACAGTTACATTGCAAATTCTTATGTTAATTAGGAAGAATGGCTACAAATCCATAACCTAACCTTACACCTGGAGGAATTAGAAAAAGAAAAGCAAACTAAACTCAAATTGAATAAAGGAAGGAGATAAAGATTTGAGTGGGAAAAAAACGAAACAGATAACAGAAAACTAAAATCAATGAAACCAAAAGTTGGTTCTTTGAAAAATCAGTAAAATTGGCAATACATCAGCTAGACTAACAAAGAAAAAAAAAAGAGAGGATGCAAATAACTAAAATCAGAAATGAAAAGAGGGGTGCATTATCACCAACCTTATAGGACTAGAAAGGATTTTAAGAGGATATTTTAACACCTGTACACCAACAACTGAGATCCCCTAGATGAAATGGGTAAATTTCTACAAATATATAATTTATCTAAACTGAACCAAGAAGAAATAAAAGACCATAACGAACCAAATCAGTAATCAAAAATCACTGGAGAATTTTACCAAGTATTCTTTCTTTTTTTTTAAGATTTATTTTTATTTCTCTCCCCCACTCCCCCATTGTCTGCTCTCGTGTCCATTCGTTATGTGTTCTTCTGTGTCTGCTTGCATTCTCAACGGCACTGGGAATCTGTATCTCTTTTTATTGCATCATCTTGCTCCATCAGCTCTCCATGTGTGTGGCGCCACTCTTTAGCAGGCTGCGCTTTTTTCACACAAGGCAGCCCTCCTTGTGGGGCACACTTATTGCGCATGGGGGCTCCACCGGGAGTGCCCCTGCGTGGCATGGCACTCCTTGCGTGCAGCAGCACTGCACATGGGCCAGCTCACCACATGGGTCAGGAGGCCCTGGGTTTGAACCCTGGATCTCCTATATGGTAGGTATGCTCTATCAGTTGAGCCACACCCACTTCCCCTACCAAGTATTCTAAGAATGAACATCAATCTTGCATAAACACTGACAAAAATACCGAAGAGGAGAAAACTCTTCCTAACTCATTCTATAAAACAGGAATTACCCTCATACCAAAGACAGAGAACAATATCACTAGAAAAAAAAAATTACAGACCAATATCCCTTATGGATATAGATGTAAATATCCTAAAAAAAAAAAAAAAACAAAAAACTAGTAAACCAAATCCAACAGCACAGTAAAAGAATTTTACACCATGACCAAGTGGGATTTATCCCAGGAATGCAAGAGTGGTTCAACGTTAAGAAAATCAATTAATGTAATAAACATTAATAGAATAAAGAAAACAAAACACATGACCATCTCAATTGATGCAGGAAAGCATTCGACAAAATCCATCATGGTTCTTGATAAAAACACTCACAAAGCTAGGAAGAGGAAGAAACTTCCGCAAGATGATAAAAGGCATATATGAAAAACGTAATAGTGAAAACAAAAAAGGCTTTCCCCCAAAGATCAGGAACAAGATAAGGATGACCACTGTCACCACAGCTATTCAACAATGTACCAGAAAACGTAGCCAGAGTGATTAAGCAAGAAAATTAAATAAAAGGCATCCAAATTAGAAAGGAAGAAGAAAACTTCTACTCACAGATGGCATGATCCTATACAGAGAAAACCTGAAAAAGCTACAAGAAATCTACTAGAGCTAATAAACAAATTCAGCAAAGTAGTTGATTACACAATCAACATATATAAATCAGTGGTATTTCTACAAACCAGCAATGAGCAATCCAAAAAGGAAATCAAGAAAGGAGTTCATTTATACCAGCAACTAAAAGAATAAAATATGCACAAATAAAATGAACCAATGATATAAAGGACTTGAACACAGAAAACTACAAAACATTGCTTAAAGAAATCAAAGACTTAAATGGAAACACATTCCATGTTCAGGAATTAGAAGACTAAAATAGTTACAATGTCAATACTACCCAAAATGATTTACAGATTTAACACAACCCCAAACAAAATCCCAACAGCTTTTTTCACAGAAATGGAAGTCAATCATCAAATTTGTATATTAGGACAAGAGGCCCAATAGCCAAAACCATCTTGAAAAAGAATAAACTTGGAGGATTCACACTTGTCAATTTCAAAACTTATTACAAAGCTACAGCAATCAATATAATGTGGTACTGGCACAGGGCAGACATATAGTCCAATTAAACAGATTCGGAGTTCATAAATGAACCCTCACATCTATGGTCAATTGATTTTTGAAGAGGTTGTCAGGTCTAATCAAGGATAAAAATAATCTTGTCAAAAAATGGAGCTAGGAAAAGTTGATATCCACATGCAAAAGAATGAAGTAGACCCCTACCTCACACTGTACACAAAAATTAACTCAAAATGGATCAAAGACCTATATATAAGAACCAAAGCCAGAAATCCCAGAAGACAACATAGGGGGAAAGTATCTACAAGACCTTTTTTTTTTTTTTTGATTTATTTCTATCCTCTCACCCCCACATCCCAGTTGTCTGTTCTCTGTGTCTATTTGCTGCGTCTTCTTCTTTGTCTGCTTCTGTTGTTATCAACGACACGGGAATCTGTGTTTCTTTTTGCTGCGTCATCTTGTGTCAGCTCTCCGTGTGTGTGGCGCCACTCCCAGGCAGGCTGCACTTTCTTTCACGCTGGGCGGCTCTCCTTACAAGGCACACTCCTTGCGCGTGGGTCTCCCCTACGTGGGGGACATGCCTGCGTGGCACAGCACTCCTCACACGCGTCAGCACTGCACATGGGCCAGCTCCACACAGGTCAAGGAGGCCCGGGTTTGAACCCAGACCTCCCATGTGGTAGACAGACGCCCTAACCACTGGGCTAAGTCCGCTTCCCTCTACAAGACCTTTTATTAGGCAATACATTCTTAGATTTATACCAAAGACAGCAAAAGAAAAAAGAACTGACTCTTATGAAAATTAAAAACTTTTGTGCATCAGAGGACTTAAAGTAAAAAAACAACCTACAGAATGGGAGAATGTATTTTGAAACTACACATATAGTAAAGGTTTAATATCCAGCGTATATAGAGAACTCCTACAACTTAACAACAAAAAGACAAACTAATGTGAAATGGGCCAAGGTCTTGAATTGTCAATTATCCCAAAAAGATATGTAAATGGACAATAAGCACAGGAAAAGATGCTCAAATTATTGGTTTTTAGAGAAATACAAATAAAATCTACAATGAGACAGCATTTTATACTCACTAGAATGGCTACATTTAAAAGTGGATATAACAAGTACTGACAAAGATGCAGAAAAATAAGACCACTTGTGCATTTTTGGCGGGAATGTGAAATGGTAGAACCACTATGGAAAACAGATTGATAGTGCCTCAGAAGTTATGTATAGCATAACCATATGACCCCACAATCCTACTTCTAGGTATATACCTAAAAGAACTGAAAGTAGGGACGCAGACAGATATATGTACAACAATGTTCACAGTAGGGATTATTCAGTAGCCAAAAGGTGGAAGCAACCCAAGTGTCCATCAACCGATGAATGGATAAACAAAATATAATGTATACAGACAATGGAATATTATTCAGCCTTAAAAAATAATGAAGTTCTGTAACAACATGGATGAACCTTGAAGACATCATGTCCAGGAAATAAGTCAGACACAAATGGACAAATATTATAATAATGTACGTATCTGAAATAATTAGAATATACAAATTAATAGAGCCAGAGAAAGTAGATACTGGAGCTTGGGAACTAGAAGTTAATGCTAGTAGATACAGAGTTCCTGTTCGGGGTGATGAAAGAGTGTTGGTAATGGCTGGAGGTTATGGTAGCACAACATTGTACATGTAATTAACACCACTGCATTGTATATCTGAGAGTGGTTAAAATGGGATATGATAGGGTAGACTTAAGCATTTCACTTCAATGTACTCAAATTAATAAATATTTTAAATCTTACATCACATATGTATTTATATCTTAAAAAATCCTTCCATAATCTTTTTCTAAAACTTATCTAACGTTTTTATACTTGGAATTTATTTTTGTCAATGTCATAAGGTAGGCTAACTACCTCCCCCAACACAGATAACCAGGATACCGGCAGCAAACATTCAATTCTTTCTCTACTGATTTACGATGCTATTTTTGTTTCTAAGTGTTCTTTTTCAAGTCCATAGATGTCTGAAAAGAATGTATCTTCTGTAATCAATTGCTGGGTGCTTATTAATTGTATTCTACCAAACTTTTATAATTTTATGATTTTTTCTACCAGTTTTTTAAATTACCAAGAAGTGTCTGTTAAAATCTCCCAGCATGACTAGAAATGTGTTGATTTATCCTTATAATTCTGCCAATTTTTACCTTACAGATTATGCTTGGTATATTTTTTTCCATTTCCTTCCTTTGAAATTGTATCATCATACATTCAACTGGATTTTGTTTTATTTTTTTCTCTTTTAATCAGCAAATTTAACCTGAAATTATGTATTGGGTTTATGGAAATACTTAAGCTTATTTTCTACCAACAGTCTTTTTTTTTTCTTATGAAGATTTTTTTTTATTTTTCTCACCCACCTTCCCCACCCCACCCCACTCCCAGTTGTTGGCTCTCTGTGTTCACAAGCTTTGTGTTCTTCTGTGTCCGCTTGCATTCTTGTCAGCGGCCCCTGGAATCTGTATTTTGTTTTATTATGTCATCTTGCTGTGTCAGCTCTCTGTGTGTGCAGCACATTCCTGGGCAGGCTGCACTTTTTTCGCACTGGGCAGCTCTCCTTACGGGGCACACTCCTTGAGCATGGGGCTCCCCTACACGGGGGACACCCCTGCATGGCACGGCACTTCTTGCGCACATCAGCACCACATGTGGGCCAGCTTATCATAAGGGTCAGGAGGCCCCGGGTTTGAATCTTGGATGTCCCATGTGGTAGGCGGATGCCCTATCCGTTGGGCCAAATCCACTTCTCCCAACTGTCTTTTCCAATTCTGGTAACATTTTCTTTGTTTTTTCCTCCTTTCCTGTTCTCTATTGGAATTATCAAGTTTTCTCTACTCCCGTCCCCATCACCTTACTTGACCTGGATTTATACATTCCAACTCTTGGAAAGTGGGGAGAGGTAGATTTACCCTTAAAATTTTTTTAAGGAAAACTTTACACTTTAAGTCAACTACTCAGTGGGTTGCAGATGAAAACAGGAGCCCGATCAAAAACCACAACAGGGAAGCAGATGTGGTTCAACCAGCTGGGTACCCACCTATCATAAAGGAGGTCCCAGTCCCTCCTAAAAACAACAAGCAGACACCACAACGAGCTAAATGCCACACCCAATGCGGTGAGCAGATGCCTAAACAAGCAGAAATCACAGGCCAGCAGAAGCCACAGCCTGTGGGAAAAGATGTGGCTCAGGCCTTTGGGCATCTGCCTCCCAAGTGGGAGGTCCCAAGTTTAGTTTCCCGGGTCTCTTGGAAAAGGCAAGCAAACAATGAGCAGATAGCTGAGTGGGAACAACCTTCAGGGTTGTGGGGATTAAAAATAACAATAAAGGAATTTAAAAGCAAAAAAAAAAACTCTCACAAGGATAAGGAGAAGAGGTATGGAGAAAACAGAATCCTCAGAAGGTTAAGGAACAAAAAACACCAGTTGATTTTTTGACAGGAAGAAGTGAAGAGTCAGAAGGTGGAGAGGAGATAAAACAGAAATGGGTGAGAGCTATCTGAGAAGCAATGAGATCCTTAGATATGCTGTCCCATTTTATGTCATGGGTAACTGCTCCCTGCTTTCTTCACAAAACTAAATGTTTATTCTCTGCAGAGGGTAAGGTATTCTTGGACTTGGATGTAGATACCATAAGGAAAGGAGAGGAAGTAAATATCATGTGATATTTAAGTCCATCCAAAGACCAATGATTTTTCTAGGTCCTCTATAGAGGATGAGGCTTGTTTCTCCCAGAGGCCATATATTTCAATGACAATGGAACCATTTTATGCTTGTTTGTTAGCATACAGTCCCCAGAGTTTTATCTCCTTTCCCTGAATGGCATTACAACCCAGACCCCAGCTACAGATCCTTATTATAGTACAATCCCCAAAGCCAGCTTTTCCTTAACACTAACTTTTGATCATTCTGTTAAGTTTTTAGTACCTACAGACTTCCTTTTCTCTCTCACTTTTTCAAGCTCAATCATATACATAAAGAGAAAACTTGTCTTATATTTTATCCAACATTTTCATGAGTGTGCAGCAGGAAAAGGGCATAATATATCTGTTCCAGCATGTCTGTCTGTATAATTTTAAGAAATTTAGATAAAGAGAAAATAGCCAATAATGGCAAAAACTGAAGAAAATAGTATGATAGTTTAGAAAAGACTACTAAACTTAATAGGAATTTACTGGTATCTTCTCAATGGGTAGTGGGAAAGGGAACAAGAAAAAGTGGTCAAAAAAAAGAAAACACGTCACAACTGGTAGAGAACAAAGAGTGATTAAAATGAATGGAGGAAAGAGAAATTCCAATATCATCAAACTGTAGAGAAATACAAAATACTCCTTTAATATATAAATTTTTATTTCAAAAGAAAATTAAAGTTCGATATCTTAACATAACAAAGTACATAAATATGATGGTGTTACCTCATATAGAACACCTTAGGTACCACAGGAAATACGATAAAATCACTTTTAGATTTTTGGCAATCCATGCTCAAACATGTTTCACACCGAGTGTAGGGAAAAAATCTGGATTTTTACAACTCGTTTAGTTAAAGAAATCAGTAATAACCAGGACAATAGGAA
Organism: Dasypus novemcinctus; assembly: GCF_030445035.2. Classification (NCBI taxonomy): domain Eukaryota; kingdom Metazoa; phylum Chordata; class Mammalia; order Cingulata; family Dasypodidae; genus Dasypus; species Dasypus novemcinctus. Next base: position 64,060,714 of record NC_080688.1, read on the forward strand.
GCAATAAAAAAAAGTACATAAAAACAAAATTTTTAAAAACAGATTTCTCAATTCTCACTTTGCTTTTTCCCCAGAAGTTGTAAGCTAGTAAGGAAAGACACTGCCAAATGAAACCTAAATTGGCCCTATGAAGAACGATGGGTAAATGTGCCTATCAAACAAAACAAATAGAAAACCTTTATGCGTTCAATTTTACGGACTGTCAAACCTAATCCTAGGGTTTGAATTTAACCCTAAAAGTCAGTCATTAGTTCATCAAAGTCAACATTACATAGGGATTGCTGTGTAAAGACAATACCTGTTCTTTACTACTTAAGAGTTATATTCCTTTCCACAGTTAATGAGTTGTGTGGAATCCACAGCACTATAAGCAGCTTATAAACATAACAAATTACATACTGGTTTATCATCCCCAGTTTATAAAATAGTACCTATCAGCAGACCACACAAGTCCAGACTCAAATCAGCATGAATATTAAATAGTCCAACTGCCCTTCAAACCCCAGAATCTGTTTGATTCTCAGGAAACTAACTTATACCCAAGTCAATATGTGTGTATGGTCCTCAAGTTTTAAAAGTTCAATTAAAGCCTACAATAGCACTGTCCATTAGCACTTTCTACAATGATGGAAATGCCCTATGCTCGTGCTGTCCAATTTAGCAGCCACTATTCACACGTGACTATTTAAATTCAGATTAAAGTTAAGGAACATTTAGTTCCTCAGTCACACTAGCCACTTTTCAAATGCTAAATAGCCACAAGTGACTGCTGGTTACCGTACAGGACCGTGCAAGACTACAGCAAACATTTTTCTCTAAGACCTACTGCTCCTCTGGCGGTTCGAAGTCGTCTTGGGGCTAAGAAATAGAGGAAAACTAAGCAGGCAGAGCTTCAGCAACTGCCCATCACTCCCCTCTCCTCCTTCCCCACCAAGAGCTCTTTACTCCTTTTATCTGTTTTATATTTTGAGATTCTGCAAAGTATTTTTTTTACAGCGTCCTGATTGCTGTTGTGTGAGTAGGTACATGTGTGCTTTAAGTTTGGAAACTATGGTTTGGAGCAGAAATGTCCAATGCACAAATCTCAGGACAAAGCTGGACCCTGCTGATACTTAAAAAGAAAAATTTAATTGGTCAGCTACCACTATATGAAGTACCCAGAAAGACTGGTCAAAACATGGAAAATGTTTATTTACCATCACAGATAGAGAGCCTCTGCAGTCAAAAAATATTTTTTTTAAAAAGGCTCCAAAAGTTCATTCAAGTCAAGAAAGCAAGCTTGTGGACGCAGCTCCACTGCACCATTCATCATGTATTTACACTGTGAACCTAGCAAGCAAGTCAGATTTACTGTCCCCTTTATAAAGGATGTGATTAAGATGGAGCATTTTCTTAGTATTTGCAATACCTTAAATAAACATTACTCTTTATAGAATTTCTGCAAGTAGTTGAAGCAGCATATGAAAATGTACTTTAAACACATGGAAGCTAGAAGATCACAGATTTACTATGCTACTTCCACAGATAAAGATTCTTTTGTTAATTAAATGACTCAAGATAATGAACTTGTTGGACTTCTGGTGACACATTCAAGATAAGATTATTCTTGCTTTACTTGTAATTGAATACATTAAATCTGAAACTATCCTACCTCCCTTCCCCAGGAGGGAGGTAAGGCACTGTAGATTATTCAAGGACATGCAGGTTTTCAGAAGCAAACTGGACATGTGTATTGAGCAGACGGCAACTGCACACTTACCTTGCACTGTTCTACAGCCCTGAGGCCAACAAATTCCCAGACTTTGAAAAAGTACAGAGCTATCTGGAAGAATTAGTGACAAAATCATAGTAAATTCACATCTGTCCTATTAGCAAGGCTCAATTTGAAATAAGAGGAACCAACCCATCAAGCTAAAAGGAAAACCGCCCCTGATCTTGAATGTGAGGCAAGGTGTAAGTCACAGAATTATCCTAGCATTGCTGGCTATCTGGCCAAATTAGCCGCAGTCTCTGAATCTATCTACCTTGGCAAAATTTATATTATCCCTATAAGAAACTCCTGGAATTGAAGCTGAGAGCTCCCTTTGAAATGTAACTCTAGAATCAGCTTGAAATATGCTCTAACTGAATATGTGAGTTATACCATGTCTAGTGACATGGTCAAATTTAATCAGTGACTAGTAATAAACCTCTGTGAGTTCTTATATGACAAAAGTTAGATTACCTTTGTATTACTGCTTTTAAAAAATTACTTTCTATTTAATAGCCAAGCCTACATATTATCAGGTTACCAGTAAACACTTGATGGAGATGCTGGTTTAGAAAGTAGTCAGAAGACAGAGGAAACAAAAAAAAATTATCAAGGCTAATGGTGGGGAGAAATCACATAGAGGCGGCAACAGAGAAACTGGCCCACTGTCCACACTTGCTGAGTCCTGGAAATCTCTAACACACTTTATCTGAAAGCCTGAGGGAAAAGTTTCACATGATACTCTAGCAGATTGACAAAATGACTGCCTTACTTTGAAGAAAAGGTATGGCGTGGGGTGCTACCCCTCATTTATTAAGAGTTTGCTTTTCTTTACTACTGGACTAGAATAAAATATTTTTCTGTCTGCAATTATGGCTGTCTGAAAGGAAAAACAAATGAACTTCTTGGTCATGTAGGTACTCTGGATCTTTCATGAACTAAGTCATTCGATACAGCTGAGAGATTTACCCCTTTAGTAACATTTATTCCTCGTCCTGAATAATGATATAAAGTATATTACGTATATTACTGTACTCTAAAAAAGATTTTCCCAATATGATTTAACCTAATTGATGAACATTCGTTACCATGCTTTCAGGTCTGGTCCTGCACTGAATGGCTCCAACATGCTAGTTAGGCTTTGAATATTTGTTTTTGTGCCTTGTACTTATATCCTCACCAGGCTATTATTCCTTTTTTTTCCAACAGACAGTAAACTAACAGTTCCCTATTCTCCTACCCACCCAGCCATGCACCACTCTACCCCACCACCACCACCACCACCACCACCACCACCACCCCCATAACCTCCCACACAACCACAATCTACTTTTTCTAATCTACTGTGGGCCTGGAAGACAGGTAACTAAACTTGTTAGAAACATTTTAAATAAATGTCAACAGGCTTTGATTAGGGGTCTTACAAGGAGAGTCTCCTGTGACTGAAGCTTTAAGGTATGGAACTTGGACGATTTGACTACTCCAGGCTTAGTCAAATTGCTTAGTTTCTAGTTGTCAAATACATTTCATTATAGGTCAAGGAAAAGAGTGTATACAAGTCACTTAGCTCAGAAAGAGCACAAACAACTAGAATACAACAAGAGATCATTCGCAAAGGCCCGTTATGTACAGGCAGTGTTCTAGTTACTTTGTGATTATTCAATCATTACAATAACCTGAAGAAGTATTATCTCCATTTTCAGTCAGAAAACCAAGGCTCAAGAATTAAGTAATTGCCCAGCCTAATAATTAAGAAGCCAAATATTAACCTAGGTCTCTTTGACTCTTTCCATCACTCTTTCCATGGCCTTTCTACTGCATGATAGCTGTCTAATCCTTATTCTCAGTTTAGCTGATTTCACACTGTTCATGATCCTTTCACTGGAACCTATTTTAAGTTTGCTTTCTTTACCATACCAGGTTCCATAATTAAAGTGCAATGGAATATGAAACGAAGACCTAAAAATTAAGCTTAGCTTTACATATGTCCATCTATTTAACAACAAATCTGAGACTGAAAGGCTGGCCTTTGTTTTTATTTTTTATTTATTCCCCCCCTCTCCAGTTGTCTGCTCTCTGTGTCCAATCACTGTGTATTCTTTTGTGACCGCTTCTATCCTTATCAGTGGTACCGGGAATCTGTGTTTCTTTTTGGTGTGTCATCTTGTTGTGGCAGCTCTCCGTGTGTGCGGTGCCATTCTTGGGCAGGCTGCACTTTCTTTCACGCTGGGCGGCTCTCCTTACGGGGCGCACTCCTTGCGCACGGGGCTCCCCTACATGGGGGACACCCCTGCATGGCAGGGCACTCCTTGCGCACATCAGCACTGCACTTGGGCCAGCTCCACACGGGCCAAGGAAGCCCGGGGTCTGAACCGCAGACCTCCCATGTGATAGGTAGACACCCTATCCACTGGGCCACGTCCGCTTCCCTGGCCTTACCTTTGATTTGTAGACTGTACAAAAATGGTGAGGGTACTCCAAAAAATACCCTGACTGTTTCCAGTGACACTGTTGACTTAACACTTCACAGCTTCCCTAGAGCTGTGCTGTCCTCCATCTCTGACAGAAAGCAATGCAAGCATACTTCAGGACTGGTTCAGTAATGAATTTATTATATGTTCCCTCATAGTGTAATATAATTTTCTTCCTCTAAACCAGGAGTTCTTAAAAAGGAGTCCGTAAGCTTGAATTGAAATTAAAAAAAAAAAAACATTATTCTTGTGGGGACATGTCGGTGTGGGTGATATACTTACTAAATAATACACAGTATAGTGTGGACTTAGTAAGGGGTCCATGATTTCACCTGACTGGCAAAGGGGTCTGTGGAACAAAAAAGATTAAGAACCCCTGCTCTAAACATTGGGGGAGGAAGGGAGAAGAGGACAGTGAGCAAAAGAAATTTCCACTTTTCTAATTCCATTAAGGAACAGGGGACCTACCTGCTCACTGTTAAATGCTTTAGTGCCTAGTTCAGAGCCTGACACAGAAAATCCTATTTGGTGAATAAAATGTATAACCTCGCCTGAACTGAATTTATTACTTTTTTTTACATACCCTTGTAATACTTAGTGGAAAACATCTTCCTTCTTACAGAAAATAAAGGAATAAAATAGATTCTCTACTCCCATCAAAAAAAAAGGAACCAAAAAGACATGCCTCTCTCCACCCTCTAAAAAATGACTCCTGTCCCAAGAATATGAATAAACCTCCATCTGCTAGACTTTGCACTAAACAAAGCTTTTACATGCATTACAAAAACACCTGTGTGAAAATCATGGCTTTTGGAGTCCTGAAGTAAAACATCAACAGAATCAAAACCAAATAAGACTAAGGAAAGCTTTTAGACCTAAAGGCCAAAACTGAAAAAAAATTGCAAAATGTAAAACCTCAGTAAGTCTTTGATCAACAGTTATTGCAACTAAATTGAGTGTTTTCAACTCATACTTTCTCACAATGAAGAATTATGAGATTACAGCAACTTATTTCTAATATTTACAACAAGAAAACTGAAAAGGCACCTCTTGCCATTTTGAAGTAGAAAAAACCTTTGTTCCTATTAAGGAGAACTTCTGTTGTAGTGAGTGGTTGAAATATACAAAATTATCCCGAATATTCCAATTTAAGAGTCAAAACACATACCAAGCCTGAGAGAGTCACAAACAATAGGAAATTACTCTGCACAGTTCCTTGCAAGACTAAGGTGTTGCTACAAAATATAAAAAAAGTCAAGTTCTTTCCCAGAGCAATTACTTAATTAAAACAAGCCAGACAAGAATATTTTCAATGACATTAATCAAAATTAGCCAACGAACTTGTTTAAACTCAGTTACACCCAGTATATTTTTAACATTAAGAATATAAATGGGGGAAGCAGATGCAGCTCAAGCAACTGGGCTCCTGTCTACAATATGGAAGTCCAGGGTTTGATACCTAGGGCCTCCTGGTGCATGTGGCAAGCTGGTGCATGTGGCCAGCTGGCCCATGCAGAGTACCGCCCCATGCAGGAGTGCTGCCCTGCACAGAAGTGCTGCCCTGGTCAGGAGTGCTGGCCCATGTGGAGAGTTGGCATAGCAAGATGACACAACAAAAAGATACAAAGAGGAGAAATAATAGGAGATTCAGCAGGGGGCTGAGGTGACGCAAGAGAATGATCCCTCTCTTCCACTCCAGAAGGTCCCAGGATCCGTTCCCAGAGCCACCTAATAAGAACACAAGCAGACACAGAAGAACACAACAAATGGACACAGAGAGCAGACAATAGAGGGAGGGGGGAGAAATAAATAAATCTTAAAAAAAAAAAAAAGACTATAAATGCTATACACTTCAACTCATGAATAAAGTACAAAATACTACTCAGCAATAAAAAGGAATAAACAGATATATGCAACATGATGACTCTCAAATGTGTAAGCAAATAAAACTGGACTCAAAAGGTCATGCAATCTATGGTTCCACTGACAGGACATGTGGAAAAGGAAATATTATAGGACTAGAAAATAGAGTAATGATTGAAAGGGGATGAAGTTGATTTATAAAGGAGTAGCATGAGGAAATTTTTAGGAGTGATAAATTGTTCTTTATTTTGTTTGTGGGGGTGGTTTACTGCACTATACATTTGTATAAACTCCCAAAACCACACACAAAAAGTGAATTTTACTTTATATAAATATTTTAAAGTAAATCTTAAAGTGTGTTTTAATTCAGATAAAATATAATGAACTTCCTCTCATTCAGATTAAAAAATAGAGTATAAGTGGGTCCTCACCTTAGAAATGCCCAAAGACCTAAACTATTTTTATTTTCTACAAACTACACAGCTAATTTTATAGTGAAAATTAAGGAACTCTAAAAATAAAATCAGTGTTACTTTCTGATTTCAATATAAACACTTTGCTAAATAACCTTTTGGTGGAAGAAATTCTTTAAATATCCTGTAAGATTTTTTAAGACAAAAACCCTTAAACTATGACACATTCACAAAATCCATTTTTGTTTATTCCTCTAGTCTCTGTGTTATATTTGCTCCACGTATTCATATATTAAAACTGTTCAAACTTCATTTTACTCTTTGATTTAATCTTCTATGTAAGAAGGAATTTTTTTTAATATACTTTCAGCTTAAAAATAGCAACTTATTGTCTTCTTAGGCACAAAATAAACATCCATACTATCAGTGATACATGATCAATTCATATGAGATCAGAAGAGATGAAAAATGAAAAGTAAATAATCATTTAGAATTCTGGAAACTAATTCCATTTTCAGAGACCAGTTTTGAAAAGATGAAATTACTCCCAAGTTTGCATGATCATTTATTTACTTACAATTACTTTACATGTGTAGTTCTAAACGTTAAAACACCAAGCTAGAATCCTCCCAACTACAGCAAACAAGAAGTAATTTTGATGGATAATTCATTTTACCTAGCGATTCTTTTTAATAGACAAAGCTGTAGCATTTGGATTTTAAAGAGTCAAGAGGAAGGAATAACAAAACCAACCTAGGTATTGTTTTTCTTTTGTTTGGGATCAAAAGGAAACCATCACCACATAAAAGACAGAAGTATATCCAAGGGCAGTATCCCCCAGTAGAAAATATAAGAATTAAGGCTGCGATTTTGAAAACCCAATTTTAAAGATGTGAAATCAATGAGCATGCTTTTTAAAGGCATGTGATAAAAACGAATAGCCCTCACTCACAGAGCAACTTTCACGAGTGAGTAAAGAACGATCTCAAGAGAGTATCAGCCGTGTGCGTGTTCTTATGAGTACGCACAATTCAGAACCCGAGACTATTATGGTTAACAAAGGTTACAGGACCCAAAAAAAAGTGGAAGCAAAGTATCACACGCGCTTCTAACACAGCTCCACAACAACTTCTGAAATTAAGAGCTTTGTCCCTCGGCTTTAAAAATCAGAACCACAAACCATGAAGTGTGTTAAGTTACCAGTGGAGGAGAAAAGACACAATCGGCCCCCGCTCCCGAGACAGGCTGGGCCGGGCAACTCCGGGGCGCGGAGCTGTGACATTCGGCCCCTTCCCTCCCTGCTTGTCCCTGGCCTCCTCGGTCCCCGCACACCCGAGCCGGGCGCTCCCACCACCCCAGCCTCGCCACACCCCAACCCCCAACCCACCATGGCCATGTGACACGCGAATCTCACCGACCCAAGCCTAGCCCCAAAGGCCCACCGTGCACGGAGGCTTTACCTGGACGGAGGGTCTAGGTCCCGACCCGTCAGACTCGGGGGGTCCGGGACCTTTTGTTCCTTCCTCTTCCGAAGGGGATGGAGGGGGCTGGGAGGGGAAGAGGGGAATGGTCGACGTGAGGCGGAACTGAAAACACTCTCCTCGCCGCCCGTCCTCCCGCCCCGCCCCGCCCCCCGGGGCCAGTGCCCGGCCCGCAGCTCTGTGCGCGCCGGGAGGGGTACCCCGGGCCGCCGCCCGCCGGGGAGGGAGGGGGTGGGGATGCGCGCGTCTCGCCGCCGCCCCTCCTCCCCTCACGCGCGCGCCCGCATCCCTTCCGCGGGCCCAGCCCTCCCTCGCCGCGCCCGCCGCCCCACCTCCGCTTCCGCCCTCCGCCCTCGCGCCGCCGGCCGCAGCGGCGTAGCGCTCCCACCTCGGGGCGGCTCGCTCGGCGCTCGCTGCTGCTGGCTGGCGAGCTGCTTCTCCGCCGCCGCGGCCGCGCGGGTAGACCCGCCTCCCACCCGGGGCCGCGAGCCCCGCCGATTCGCCGGCGCAGCCCCGGGGCTGGCACCCTGCCGCCTGCTGATTGGCGCCCCCACCCGCCCGTTAGGGCGCGAGGAACGGCGGCCGAGCGGAACGCTCCGCGCGCCCAGAAGACAGAGGCAGCGGAGGAGAGAAGGAAGGCGGCCGGGAGCAGAGGGACGGGCCGGGGGCGAGCGGAGCACGGCGAGTCGCGGGCCACTACCTCCCCACCTCCCTTCCCTTCGGCCCACCCCGCCCTCCTGACTGGACCGGCGGCGCCCGCAGCCAATGGGCGCGCGGGCTGGCCGGGGTGTGAGCCGCGCGTCGTGTGCCTTGAATCGGAAGGGAGACGTCGCTCGCTGATTGGTCCCGCCTCCCTCGTAGAGCGTGAGGCGAGGCGCGGCCGGGCTGGCTGAGGCCGGGGAGGGGTGGGACGGCCGCGGTTTCGGCTGATTTCGTCCCCGGCGCGCTCCCAGAAGAGACCTGGGGAGGGAGGGAGTGCAAGACACGTAACCTGCCGCGCTGAAAAAATAATCCCGGCGACCACCGATCTCTCGGCCTCGGCCTTGGGCAGGCTCCCCAGGCCCTTGCCAGCGCCATTGGGTGGGGCCTGCTGGGGGCCCGCCGCCTGGTCCATTTTCCGTAGTTGAGCCACGAGTGGACACGTGCTCGTTGCCTGTGGAGGCTCGGGCCCGCCCCGAAGATTGCACGAGCACGGGCAGAAAGGGGGTTCCGGGAAAAGCCCGAGTAGCCAACCCGCACCTGGACGCGCCCACAAGCCAAGGAGCGGGCGAGTGGGCGGGGCCCCTCGTGGTGTTGAGTGGGGGCGGGGTCCGAGTGTAAATAAGCCGAGAGCCGGGGTTCCCTTGGTGCATTTAGAGTGAGGGTGCCAAGGTTTTTTGTTTAACCTGAATTTTAGTTTCATCTTCAGTAAAGATGGTGCGAATAATGCATGCTCTGTGCAGTCCTTGTGAGACTAAAAGCTAAGCCACCGGCACAGTGCTTTCCGGTTATTGGGTTATCTAGCCTTCCCCTTCATAGCTCTGCTGTTAGGTGCTCCTTCCATAGAACTTTCACCACGAATGTTCTTAGGCCAGACCTTTGCACATCTGCGCTGTGCTAGGCAGCAAGTCATAGGCTGCTGACCGCCCAGGCCTGGCGGGGTGTAACCGCACTCAGGGCTAATGTTGCTCTTACCTGAGGACACCCAAGCCTCTGCTGACGAAAATATATAACTTTGCATATCACATCAAGTATTTATTAAGCACCTACTCTGTTAGGCAGGCACCATAAAACTAAAGTCGAAATGAACCTCATCTTAACAGATGGCCCAGACAAGACTAGAAGAGTTTTCCTGGCTCCCTGTCCAGCACTCTTTGTGACTCCCTAATTCATGGATTTAACTGGGGACTCAGTGATAAACAAGCGGGAAGGCATCACTAACAATACAAATCAGTATCAAGTATCAAAGGAGCATTTCAAACACTAAGAGTTCTCAAAGTGTACCCTGTCTTCTCACTTCCCGGAAGAGGGGGTCTTCAGCTGGATCTGGAGAAATGTTTGGCCATTCCCGATCTCAGTCGTAAAGATTTTTCAGAGTTCCTTTCAAAATCTTCAATGTTTGACCATTCCCTATCTCAGTGGTAAAGATTTTTCAGAGTTCCTTTCAAAATCTTCATTTCTGCCATCTCTCTCTCCTCAAGTATAAGAGTACTTTTCTTATAGAAAGGTTGTGACAAAAAGCATGAAATCTGGAGCTAAGCAAATTGTAAATTTTTTTTCATTTGTTGTTTGTTTTGTTCTGTTTTGTTTTCAGGAGACATCAGGAACCGAACCCAGGACCTTCCATGTGCGAGGCAGACACTCAACTGTTTGAGCCACATCTGGTCCCCAGCGAATTGTAATCTTGAATGCAGCTCTGTTCCAAATCTGTGATCTTTGGCAAGTGGAACTCACCTGCAGTGATACCTACTAAAATACAGCTGCGTGGTGTTTAAATAAAATAATAAATATGAAAGTGAGTAGCACAGTGCTTAGAAGTGAAGTCAATAAATGTCAACTTTCCTTCCCTCCTGTTGCCTGCCTGCATTTATGCAAAGATGAGCCCACTCAGTAGAAATGCTTCCTTCAAAAGTTCACTAACAGGGTGATAGCTTGCATTGTCAGTTTCTAGGCAGCTTGACTCACCCCTAATTAAAAATAGTTCGTAAAGGAGACATAGGAAGCCAATCCTACCTGTGCCTTCTGTTTCCAATGCCACTAGAGAAGATGGCCTAGTGCAAAGGACAAAGGGAGGTAATGAAATGACAAGTAATGCTGGCTGTTCAATTTTAACATTGTAAGGTAGTTTCTGGGTTTTGGTCCTTCTTCCTACTAACACAAATCAACTGTTTTAACATATGATGACCTTCTAAAAAGCTGCCTCAAGTCACACAATCTCTCTTGTGTTACCAGAGTATGGATTTCAGTGTCCACATGGGTGCATAGGGATAGGAACAAAAGTAGGTCCTGCTAGAATTCCAGAAGAATCTGCTCCCAGTATGGGAATTAAGTACTTAAGGGGGAGGTGGGGAGTACCTTAATTAATTTAGTAAGTAATATACTTGAGGTCTAAGACTATCTCTCCAAAGTGTCAGATTGGTGGGTGCCTAACTCTTGCATTTAGGAAGGCTTCTAGGATCTAAAGGACTGAGGAAAGGGGCAGAAGGGCAATCTGGCTACCAATGCAGTTCCCAAGAGGTTTAGATATGGGAGCATGCCTACTGTTCCCTCTGCTGGAAACATCTAAACCAAAGTGGGTCAAGACAGAAACTGAAGATAGATGGGGCAGGGATTGCCATGGCAACAATCAGCTTGGAAATCCACTAGGGTACTTCAAGATCTCTTAGTAGGTCCCTATTGTATAAATTCAGTTGCATGAGTCTTATTTTTATATGGCTAGACACCAAGCTTAACCTTCATTATGCAAGACACTGCAAAAATCAATGAAATCAAAATCACTTCAGAATCCCATTTAAAAGTAGTTAAATCCACTGAAAAGACATGTAAGTAAGATGGTAAAGGTAACTGATTTTTGGAAACAGCCTGAGAATCATGAGTGGAAAAATTAAGTTTCAACATTATTCTCCTCTGGTTTGATTTTTTAAAAACTCTATCTGGTACTTTTCCAAAAGATACAACTCATATTCCACTTCCTCTTTGGTAAATCTATAAAGCCCTTCCTGGCCTCCACAGCCCAAAGAGGTAATCACCTCTACCTTCTCTTATGGTCAGAATGACATATGTACCATGGCTTCTCTTCAATTAATGTCTTGATCTCTTAGTTTAGTCTTGAACAGTTATTTAACTTATCATGTGTATATATTTTGTCTCCCCACTTAGATTATAAATTCCTGAGGACAAGGACAGCATCTTATTCTCAGTTCTCTTCCCACATCCTTATCAGAATACTAACTGAAGTAAAATGAAATGCAGCATTTATTGTGGCAGAAAAATGCTGTTGTGTCAAGTCTACATCTTTCAGCATTCTCCACAGCTTTACCTCATCCTTCCTAATGTATTTGTTCATCCTAGTGGAAGTAAGTTGCAGTGAGCTTTACTATATCTTCATGAAAGATCCAGATAGTTGCAACTGAAAGGGCACTGATTAAATGAGATAACCTAAGTAAAAATGGCAAAGAACAGATGTGAGGGGTTACTTTTATTATAAATGATAATTAAGGCATTCAGCACCAGTTGAATTTTTATCTAAATACAATGAAATTTCATGTTTTAATGAATTTATAATGAGGATGTGTACACGTGCCTCTAAACACACAGTTTCCTTATTCTAGCTTTTGCTACAAATAAAAAATATCTAACATCTGATGAGAAATGCTTGAGAAAAGAATAAAGCATATACAAAAACAAAAGCCATTAAGTTCGGAAAGTGGATGTGGCTCAAGCAATTGGGCTCCTGTCTACCATATGAGACATCCAGGGTTTGATTCCTGGGGCTTCCTGGTGAAGGCAAGCTGGCCCTAGCGGAGTGCTGGCCCATGCAGGAGTGCTGGCCTGCACAGCAAGCTGGCCTGAGCGGCAAGCTGGCCCACAGCAAGATGACACAACAAAGACATGCAGCAGACTAGGGAGCTGAGGTGACACAAGAGATTGAGCACCTCTCTCCCACTCCAGAAGGTCCAAGGATCAGTTCCTGGTGCAGCCTAAAGAGAAGACAAGCAGACACAGAAGAATGCACAACGAATGGACACAGAGAGCAGACAATGAGAGGGGGAATAAATAAATAAATAAATAAATAAATAACACATTAAACTCAATGAATGTTTATCAGGTATCTGTTATGTTCCTACCATAAAAGCATTGATTGATCTTGGTGGAAAATTCTCATCCTATGGCCTAAATCACTCAGGAGAACAAGATGTAAGGTAGAGTGTTTTGTTTTTGTTTTTTAGAATTAAAGAGAAAGAGATTGAGAAAGAAATTGCTGTAGTTGAAAGAAAAAATATTTAGAAAAAAAGTTCTTTTTCTCATCCTTTCCCAGGTATCTGATAATTATTATTATATTTCTTGTCTATACATTTGAAGGTATTGTTGTAGAGAAATCGGGTGTGCGCGGTATTGAAGGCCAGGACACGAGAGTACCGAGAAGGAAGTTGGTTTATTTCGACTGGCCGACTCTCGTCCTAATAAAAACCGAGCCAGGAATAGGATTTTGGGTTCCCTTTTATACAGAAAAGATACAAGGGTAGGGAGTTAAATGTGCTTTTGCGAAAGAAAATGACTTTCCTTGTTAAGTGTTTGTTTGAATACCAGATAAGTTTTTTATACTACCCCCATATTTTAGGTGAGCTTGAATTAACATATCCCTCACATCTCAGGTGAGCTTGAATTAGCATATCCCTCACAGTATAACTGGTCCTAGCTAACCCAATGATTGTTCAAATATTACTTGGAATATTACAATACAATTACAATGCAATGAGCACTCCCATAAAGACACTTAAATATTATCTGAGACCTGTGAATTTTGGATAAAAAGAACTAAACAGAGCCAATGAGTAAGCCCTGAAAGAACAATATGCAAATTATTTAAAGTTCTATTGTGAGGGGGGATAATTCAGTAGTCTTATGTCAACAACAGGGCCTTTTACCTTGATTATAATTGTCTGAGAGTGACAGTATTGACTGAGCCAGGCTGCCGCCAGGCAGGATAAATGTATGAAGGTCTAACACTCTTGGAAAATTTCAAGCACATTAGCATAATTGCTCCGATGAAGACTGAAGAGCTTATTTTACATAGTGACTGGAGTAGACAATAGATGCATAATCAGTGTCCTAATGATTGAATTAATGAACTCCAATTGTTTGCCAAGACTGTAAACAGTCCTTAGGTATAAAAAAAGACATTTTGCTGAAGGAGTGTGAGAATTGTGTTAGCTGCTGATTGGCCAGAATATAATTAATGGTGGGAGAGAGCCAGTGACAACTGGGTCCTAAAGACTTCCATGATGGATTTTAAGAGAAATTATATGATTGCATAGTGGTTTCATATCAGCTTCTCCTTGCTGTCATATAATTATGGTGCTAATTCAGTGCTCTTATTTTACAATTAAGGAAACAAAGTCCTAGGCTTCCTCCAAAACCCTAATGACCACTTAGTGCCAAAGATCAAGCACATGATCTGCCTTCTTTGCTCTGGCCCTGCCCACTCACTCTCCTACCTCTCCCTAGTCTGTAGCCACCTCACGTGTGCCCCAGGACAACCTTTGCCATTCTCTTCAATTTCCATTCCCAGGATTTTCTATGCATATGTCCTTACCAACTATTCCACGGTGAAAACAGAGGCAAATTTCCTACCCCACACCTGAACCCTCAACCTTAGACAAACGTCTGTCACCAAACCCATCCTTCCAACCACTTCCTATGGAAGACTGGCTCCTCCTCTTCCTGAAAAAGGCTATTTCCTCCATCTGTTCTCTGGATTCTGTTCCCTTTACCACCCAATCTAGATTTGCACACACACACAAACACACACACCAATCTCGCTTAAATTTTTCTTCAAAATTCTTAGCATTATTTGGAATCAACTTGTCCATTTATTTTTGCACGTATTCATCATTTGTCACCCTGCTCCACTGAATATGAGCTCTACAAGAGCAGGAAACATGTCTGTTTTGTTCATTACAGTATACCTAACTCAAGCAGGTTCTTATTTATTCCACCTGCCTGCCACCCCCCACCCCGTTGTTTGCACTCACTATCTGCTCTCTGTATCCATTCGCTGTTCACTGTGTGTTCTTCTGTGTCTGCTTGTCTTCTCTTTAGGCAGCACTGGAAACTGATTCTGGGGGGACCTTCCGAAGTGGGGGAGAGAGGTGCTCAATCGCTTGCACCACCTCAGCTCTCTGGTCTGCAGGATCTCTTATTGTCTCTCCTCTATGTCTCTTTTTGTTGTCATCTTGCTGTGCCAGCTTTCTGCATGGGCCAGTGCTCCTGAAAGGGCCAGCACTCCGCTCAGGCCAGCTTGCCACATGGGCCAGCTTGCCTTCACAACGAGGCCCTGGGAATTGAACACTGGACCTCCCATATGGTAGACAGGAGCCAAATCACTTGAGCCACATCCACTTCCCAAGCATGTCTATTTTGATCACCATAATATCCCTAAGTCAGGCATACATAGAGGCACTCAATAAATATTTTTTGAATGGGTGGATAATTTTCATTCTAGTTTACTCAAACTCAGCATGTTAAAACTGAACTTATCCTCTCCCTCTGTTCTCCTAATCCAGATCTGACTTGACCCAGTTCCCTAGAAAACAGCCTGATGCAAGGATTAAGTACTGGTACTGTATTTAGGTGGTAAAATCCCCGGGCAGTGGTGAATGAGGAAAAAGGCAAGCAAAAATGGGGAACAAGGTGTTTACTGCACTAAGCACAGCTTAATTACAAGCCTTGAAGAGATGTAGCCAGTCTCTTGGCAATTTCATGACCACACAGGACATCTCCAGACAAGCTTTACGGATAAATCATACCTTGGAACAATCTGTAGAAGAGGGGGTATTTATCATCATGTCTCCTATCTCCTGTTGGATAAAAACTTGTCCCACAGGGAGCTAATATACCCACACTTGCCAGTTGCATTATCCATATTTCATAACCATTCAGAAGACCAGAAGTCAGGAAGTGGTGGGAAGAAACTTTCCATCTCAGGCAGTCAAACCACCAGGGACTCAGCTGAGTAAGTCATTTGTGGTGATGGCTGAAACACAGCAAAAGGCCAAGAGGCCCAGGGAAGGTGAGACCCAAAGAATCTGGGAAGACATATAAACTGACTCTGATACAGAGAAATTATTACCATAGCAAAGGCAGGAACAGGTTTCTTTTATTCTCTGGATTATACCCAGCACCTATCACATTAGTACTAATTTCATGTTTATTGAATGAATGAATGCATGCAAAATGGCACCACGGCCTACTGACCTAATTAAAGCAGAAAAAATGAAGTCATGTATGATCTTCCTTAATTCCTACATACCAAAAATGAGAACAAAATTCCTTTTGGCTGTACCTCCTTAACATATCTCAGGTCCAGTGCCTCCTTTCCAGTCTCATTGCCTTGAATCAGAGCTCCATTATCTTCCAAACTCTGAATTATTGCTATGGCTCCTTATCTGGTCTTCCTGTTGCTAGTCTTCCCTCTCCAATTCATTCTCCTCCCTGCTGCCAGAATTGATTTTCTTTTTTCTTATAGTGTATTTCATAAATGCAAACCTGATCATATCATCACATTGATTAAATCACTTAAATAATTTTCCAAATTTTTTTCAGGATAAAATCAAGGCCCCTTAGCATACCTTAAAGATCCTTCATAATCTGTCCCAGGGACATAATCTGTCCCAGCTTCACACCTTTCCCCTCCCCACCCTGCTCCTTATATCCAAGACAGCTTGAAGACCTGGCAGTTTTCCCAGAACACTATGTTCTATCATTCCTCAGTGCCTAGGCTGCGCTCTTTATTCTACCTGGAATGCACTTGTCCCTTTGTGCCTGGCTAACCAATATTTATCCTCGAAAACTCTGTTTCAATAAAGCCCTATCCATCCATCCATCCATCCATCCATCCATCCATCCACCCACCCACCTACCCACTCATCTAGTGATTAATGTAACATCTAGGTTTCTTCATTACAAGCAAGTGAAACAAACTGCCTCATGCAAAGGCGGAACTTAAAAACATTAAACTGTGCCCTTTAAATGGATGAATTGTATGGTATGTAAATTATATCTCAATAAAGCTGTTTTGTTTTTTTTAATGAATAATATAGAAAAGGTTCTCTTTCCTAAAATAGCTGACATGTTTGTGGGGACAGCAAACAATTAACAAGGAAACAACACAACTTCAATTAATTGTAAGTGCCAAGGAATTCAGAAGAGCTTCTCTCCATCTCTACCCTTTCTTTCTTTGTTTCCTAAAAAGGAACAGGTTCTCTCCTCCCTGTCACAGCATTTAAATCATATATTTTTATTGTCTTTCTCTGAACAGTGAGCTCCTTGAGGCAGAGTCTATCTCTTTGATCTTTGGGTCCCAAGGGTTATATGCAGTGCCTGACATACAAAATCTATGATCTTTGTTTGTTGAATAATGAATGAATGACAGTCAGAACTTGAACCCAGAACCCCAGATCAACACTCCTTTCAACTGCCCCATTCTTCATGGAAAACTGGTGCCTGAATTGAAGATTCCCCAAGTCTGAACACTAGCCAGAGAGAGACCTACACAAAAGCAAGCATGTTTTCTACAAGCTCAGTTTCCATATATGTGTTTTACACTGTAAAAATATTTTTGCTATTTGCTTTGTAAATATGCTGTGCTCTTCAAATAACCTTTGCACTCACCTCATTTACAGCTCTCCCCCTTGAGTTCATCAGACATCTTCAGCTTTGCTGGCTGGCATCTTTAACATCTTGTAATCCTGCCTTCTCACTCATTGGCTGTAGCAAGTAGCACTTCCAGTGATGTGGGCTATGGGTGGCAGGCTCTTTGTCTCTTCAGAGATAATCTAAACTATCTGTGACTTGTGGGTGTGGGATGATGAAAGGTTGCAGTCCTGCCCTTGGTGAGCAGGAGACAGTTTAACAATGCAAGGTCTATAAACTTTAGGTATTCAGGGGAACTGCAAAGCAAATATGCTAAAAGCTTATCGAATGCCTGAGGTCCATGCTAAAAGCTTACTAAGATGTGGAAATATATGCTAATTCAAGCCTATTGAGAACTGAAACAAAAGGACCATTTGGCCTTTCCTCTCTGTATAAAAGGGACTAAAAAATCTTGTTCGGGGCTCAGAATTCAAACAGAAAGTTCCCGAGTCCGGCCGGCCGTCAATAAACCATTTTTCCTTCTCAAAATCATTCCTGAGTCCTGGCCTCTCTATACTCAAGTAATTGAACTTCTCTCAAATTCTACAACATTTTTGGCAACCACGAAGGGACAACAAACAAAGGCCAGAGACGGTAGCATTTTGCTGCCCCTTCCAAATCCCCAAGAAAGCCGGGAGAACTCGGGTGAACCCCAAATCTAGGCGCCCCTGGATTAAATTTAATCCAGAAAAGATGTGGGCTCCACCAGAATCTTCCTGACAAAAATCGAGGGCAATGGAAGTTCTGAAGAAAAATATTCTGGGAACAAAAAAGAACTCCAAACATGGAAGAAGGTAAGACTCCCCGGGTGAGCACAGTCTGAAAGGCCCTAGCTTTAATTGCTAGGAAGGGGAGGCTAATCACCTCCCGAGAGAACCCTAGTAGCCCCATAAAATTGGGGGAAGCCAGTCTCTCTAGGCTTAGGAAAAGGAAAAAAACCGGGAAAAAGCCCTAGTGTTTTGAGTTTGTCTAACTGCATGTTAAAATCTAGTACTAGTCTTATATCCACTAAAGGAGCGGAGTCTTGATTTTAATAGGAAAGGTTGTTTATAGGTTCGAGTCCTAATGTCCTGGAGAAAAACCGGGAAAAAGTCCTGGTGTTTTGGGTTTGTCTAACTGCATGTTAGAATCTGGTACTAAAAAAAAAGGCTGTTTATAAGTTCAAGTCCTAATGTCCTGAAAATTGGTCTAGATTAAAAAAAAAAAAATCTTGGTTACAGGAAAATGGATCAGCTTTTCTAGTGGAGCTTTGTCTGGGTGTAAAGTTTAAACAGGGAAAAAGTCTAGCTGAAATCTTTTGTTATGGTGCTAAATTGTGAATGAATTCACTTTATACCAAATGTTAAGTGTTCTGAGGTTTGTGATGGCTGTGGGGGCAGCCATAGTGAAAATATATATAAATTTGTGGGTCAAATTAGTGACCTTTGTGCTTCTGTCTGTGTCAGCTCAATGCTAGTGTTGGAGTTGTGTCCTTATGTAAAGTAGAATTACAGCTGAGCTGGAGTCCTCCCTTGCCATTGGCAAGGGGGTGAAATGATTATGGGGCAAAACTGAAGAGTCTGGATGTTTGCAGAGTCTAGATGTTTGTGCATGCTCTGCTGTCTGTCTCTGGTCTGGCCCTTTGCCAGGGCTTGGAGGCCATCTGTGTCCGCGCCATGCACCCAAGTTTGTTGGGGCTGCCCCAGCAGGGTGGCTGGGTCCCCTGGAGAGTTGCTGAATTTGAGTAGGTTCTGTCTGCCCATTTTGGCCTGAAAGCTGGAAAGGGGAGAGCAGCTTGCCCCTTTCCAGTGAGTCCACACCTTCTATTCATAAGCTGCATTCCTGTCTGATTGTTGTGCACCTGACTGCTGTAAAGGGGGTAAAAAGCAGAATCAGAATAAATGCAGTAAGGTTCCCTCCCTAGGGTGTCAAAGCCAAAATACCTTTGCATTCTGCCCAGGTTCTTAAAAGGTATTGTAGTAACTAAGTAAGAGAATGTGTTCTGTGAAGGTAAAATTTGTCCTAAGGGTATAAATAATTATAAAAGTTTTACAAAGCATTGTTTAAATTAAGGTATTTAAATGGCTAATTGCAAAAAGTCATTATTTAACAAAAACTGAATTGATAATAATAAAAGGCAATTTTATAACAAACTTATTCGGCAGCCAGTCTCCCCTGCCAACTTGCTTCCAAAAAAACTGTTTCTGGTATTTAAAGTGAAAAAATGTTCATTATTTTAACAAGCTTGTTTAGTATTAATGGCAATTATATGTTGTAAGAAATTTGCCTGATAACTTAGTATGTGGGATATATGGTGTGTGTTTTTATTGTTAAGGAAACAAAAAATGATTTTGTCCTAAGATAAAATGATTGATTATTGGAAAGAGTAAAGTATGGGAAAAAACCTAAATGAATACTGAAAGTGTAGAAGGTTTGTAGAAGGAAAATTTTTATGATTAAAATTGAGTAAGATCAATATACAAAGAAAATCTTTTATCAATAGCTTCTTGTGCTTTAACCTCATCATTTCCTCAGTGTTTGAAGAAGAGTCTTACCTCTTTTATAAAAACATTTATGTTCTAGAAATCAAATCCTGAAAAGTAGCTTTTTATTTCAAACTAACTGCAAGAGATTTAATCTTTTACTTTAAAGGAAAAATTAAAGTAATGGTTAAGTTCATTTAATATGTTATAAGTCGAATGAAAAGTATTTAAAGGTGTTATAAAATTAGTAGGTTTTTAAAAAACTAATAAAAACTGTAACTAAGAGTTAAAATCATTTATAAATGCATTTATATTATAAAACAGTAGAAAGACAATAACTGAAATTATAGCTGGGTGAATTTAGCCTGAAACTATTATTTAAGTGTAAATTCTAAATTTCCTTTGTTTATGGTTACTTCAAGCCTAACCTCACCCTTTGCCTTTGCCTATGGTTATTTCATAATTGAGAAGAGCTGGAACATCACTGTCTCCTCTCCTAGTATTAGTAACCCTTTCTCTCATGAATTCAAGTGTAAACTAAATAAATTGCTGCCTAATGGAATAAGGTTAAATAACCACTAGAGTTTTATTATCTCCAAAATCAAAACGGGGGGGTGGACCCCAGGGCCCACTGGATGGAACCTGGGAGAGTGTGGGCTATGATGTGGGCCATTGACTATGGGGTGCAGTGATGCTCAGAGATGTACTTATCAGGTGCAATGGATGTGTCACAATGATGGGAGAGAATGTTGCTGTGGGGGGAGTGGGGGGTGGGGCGGTGGGGTTGAATGGGACCTCATATTTTTTGAATGTAATTTTTAAGAATAAATAAATAATTAAAAAAAAAGGGGGGGGTGGAGGGGAGAAGTCTCCTGCCTTCAGTGTTCCTAAGAGTGGCAATTCACGAGAGAAACCAGTCTGCCCTCCCTGAGGCTTCAAATAGCCTCAGTAAATATATATAAAATTAATCTTGTTGCTTATCCAAAATTCTGCTAAATTCAAAGTAAAATATAAAGTTCTAAAACAAAAAAAATAGTGCTAAAGCATTGAAAACATTTTGGTTACAATCCATTAAAAAAGAAAATTCTTGTGTAAAACTGCATACTCATAGTATAAAACTGCACAGTCATAGTGCAAATTAAGAAGAGTTTCAAAAGTCTTTGAAATGTTTTGCAGTCACACTTGTTTTGTAAGAATTAGAAGTTTAAAGTAACTAAAGTTATGTTGTTGTGTCAAACTATTCATGTCTGTCTATTTGCTCAAATTGTTGAGGTTAAATATGCAGTTATAAGTAATATATATTTCGGGACCCCAAATTAAGCTAAACAGTATATAAAATAATGCAAATTATAAATAATATCAATGAATTTTGTTTCTGTGTCTAACTCTTTGTGTCTGCCCATTTGCTCAGTATATGTCTTCATACATCAGCATAATAATATCAAATTAACAAATGAAAATTCTTAAAAAAACTCTATTCAAATTGTTAATTAAATATGCAGTTATATGTGTAAATAAATATTCTTAAAGCCCAAATTAAACTAAGCAGAATAAAAAAGTCATAGAAATCTGATTATAGAAACAATTGGGAAAGAGCCTCCTCTTTGCAAAAGCTTTAAAGGCAAAACTAAGTGTAGCAAATTAAACCTATCTACTAGGCTAAGAAATTAAAAATCAGTTTGCCTGGTAATTTCCCAGTTTAAACCTTTTGTCAGCCATAAAATGTAAAAAAACAAAAATTAGGTTAATTTTCACATAAGAAAAATGTTGATGTAACCTGGCAGCCTGCTGCCTCAGTCTCCCACTCCCGAGTTGGACAGCAGTGGAAGAAACCAGTTTAGGCCAGTCCTATGGGCAGTGGAAAGATGCCCAAGAAGGAGCTAAGTCGGTGCCATCTCAGCACTAAATTCTATTCCTTATTTGACAAAGGGGAGCAAGTAAAAACTAAAATGGTTAGAATGTAATAGAGGAAGCAGTTAAATCACAAACTTTTGCTTGGGAAAGTTAAATCTCAAATAAGATGTAACTTCTGAAGTATCCAATCTATGGAAAAACAGAGAAAAAGCTTGCATGCTATGCTAGGCTTAGGGGTATATATTGTGTCATTTTTCTTTGTTCGGGGCACCAGCCATATCTGGCTCTGCGCCCCTTCTTGCAAGATTGAGAATAAATTCTTTTCTTCTCCACAATCTGGTGAGCCTTATTTTCTTCCAGAAGATTTCTTTCCAACAAAATAAAAGTAATTAGTGGCTCTATTATCAAATCTCAGTAAATAAAGGAAAGTCCATAAAAACTATGAAAAAATCTTTCCTAGGTTATAATTTTTAAAATTAAGTAATTGTGTAATGTGTTTTAAAACCTGGTAGTCAGTATGCATGTGTTTTAAAACCTGGTATCAGTAAGCTTTTAAATTAATAATTTTCATAACTTAAAGAAAAAAAGTTTTTAGCTTCCTGTAAGGAAAAAAAAAAAACATTCCTTACATAAACTATTATGGTTTCAATTTTATTTAACTTGAGTGTAATCTCCCATATTTAATTTATAAACTAAATTAACATTATACATACAAAATCTTCAGAGTGATGAAAATTGTAAGTTCACATTAGTGAAATTAGGCTAAAGAAAAAAGATTGTAGATATGCTCTCTTAAATAAATAGAGTAAATTTCTTTAGTAATTGTAATTTAATAAGTTTATTTAAACATAAGGTGTCTAGTCAATGTGGTTATAGTCAATTATAAGGAGGTTGTAAAACATCTGCCAAACTGAAAATGTTTAAATAGTTCTAGTTCTAAAAGTCATTGTTAACTAAAACTTAAATTGGTATTGGTAGCAGAAATGACTTAATAATAATAAAACCTGTCTGAAGGCCACCACAAAGTACATATTTAAGTAAATGGTAATAAAAAAATTATCTTGATTCTATTGGAAATCTTCTGTTTTCATTTTAACAATGAAAAATAATATTTTTCTTCTATTACTAAAGTACCTACTGTTATCTTCATAGTAAAATTGTGTAAGCAAACAGTCATTTAATATATGTGTTGCATTAAGTTGTTTAAAATATATATAAAAACAAGGAATAAACTTTAACATTGTCAAACTCTTGTGCATTCAAACCAGGCCTTGAATACATTACAGGTAGCCTCTCCATGTGAGTTATTGGCTAGGCTAGTCACTAACCCCTCAATTAAAAAATATTTGCTATATCAGCCTCTGGTTCTGCTCCTGAAGTCGATGGAAACTACGTTGCAGTTTCAAGCTCCTGCAGCAGCCAATAATGACTCGGTACAGCTAAGTGTACAATGGATATCGCCTCCAGACTGGCACTGTTCCATAGTGCCAAAGAGCACTATGCACCAGGCTAGTAGAATACTGGAAAATCTCTCTAAAATCAAGGATGCTGCAACTTGCTCACTGCGTTGAAGAACATGCTAAGTGGAGCCATGATACCAGGATACTGTAAGTAAAACCTAAACACAATTGGCATTATGGCCTGCTCTCATGGAGAGATAACATGTAAAGTATTACAAACCTAAAACTCAAAACTAATAATTGCAACTCCGAATCCTTATGCATTAAGTAATACATTAGTTAATATTAAGTGCTGTACTTTTATCCTGTACTAAATATATGCCTAATAATTATAACGTTATCTTTTCTATTTTGAATCAAGTGCAAAAGTATATTAAACATGTTAAATTCCTAGTAAAATCATTTTCTAAACAGTTAATAAACATGTCTATAAAATAAAGTGGCAGTCTCAGCCAGTCTCAGTCAACTTCTATATTCTGCTGTAGTCTGCTGTGTAGCAAAAGTGAGGCTTGCTTGCTGATAGTGAGTCGCCTATTAAACAAGTCAAAATTGCTAAAAATTGTACAATAAAAACCAAAGTGTAAAAAAATCTTTATTCTGTAGTTCTAATCACTCCCACAGGTAAAAACTAAAAGAATTTCCAACTTAGTGTTCTAATCCTGAGTGAAGCCAGTTGCCCAAGGAGTGCCAATTCACCAGGAGCATCTAACAGAGCGAATGAGTGCCAATCATTAAACAGCTTGAAATGTGTCTTCAAACAAAGCTAAATGTCTGTTGCAATTTATCTCTAAAGATAGATAACTTAAAAAAGAATATATATGCTGTTCCCACCAGCTTTTAAGGAGTGCCATCTTTATAGGCACCTAACCTTGTCTACTTCTGTAATCCAATGTGTCCTCTTTTAAAAACGGGTATTCCAAATTTTTAATTAAGTTTGTTTCTTTCAGAGTAAACATCTTATTAACCATATGAAAACTTCATCCAACTTCATACAGAATGCCAGATCCATCTTCCTCCAGTTAGAATAAATTAAGAGTTTTACACCTTATTAGGCAATAACTACAGCCCATGGCCAGCAGGAAGCAGTTACAGAAAAGAAATCCATCTCCCTTCAGCACCCCTTTTAAATTAAAGGTGTAAACTCTTCAAGGGTAAAATAAAATTAATAAATGGATCTAGAACCTAACTGAAAATCCATGTGAGCGCCGGTGGCCGCAGAATAACTGCAGGAGGCTCCCGCCCCAGGATTCTGCTGTCCAAAATGAAATCTTCTAAACTCTTAAAAACAATCCTAAATGCTACACTAAAGATTAATAAATAATCAGTCAAAACAACAAACAGCCATCCACCTCATAGCTCCAACAATAATTATGCCAAAGCTTAACAAATTAAACTTTGGCAAAGGGGGGAAATGATGTAGGCTATGGGTGACAGGCTCTTTGTCTCTTCAGAAATAATCTAAACTATCTGTAACTTGTGGGTGTGGGATGATGAAAGGTTGCAGTCCTGCCCTTGGTGAGCAGGAAACAGTTTAACAATGCAAAGTCTATAAACTTTAAGTATTCAGGGAAAATGCAAAGCAAATATGCTAAAAGCTTATCGAATGCCTGAAGTCCATGCTAAAAGCTTACTACAATGTGGAAATATATGCTAATTCAAGCCTATTAAAAACTGAAACAAAAAGACCATTTGGCCTGTCCTCTCTGTATAAAAGAGACTAAAAAATCTTGTTCGGGGCTCAGAATTCAAACAGAAAGTTCCCAAGTCCGGCCGGCCGTCAATAAACCATTTTTCCTTCTCAAAATCATTCCTGAGTCCTAGCCTCTCTATACTCAAGTAATTGAACTTCTCTCAAATTCTACAACACTAGGACTGTGAGCACAGATTTGAATGTCCAGATTTTAGAGATTTGGCTTTTCATTGATCAATAAGCACAAAGAGCTGTTACAAGTAAAGATTACTTAGAAAACTAATTTTTCACAGCCTTCTGTAGTTTTTATTGAGATATAATTCATACCATACAAATTACTCATTTAAAGTTTACAACTCAGTGGTTTTTAGTACATTTACAGAACTAGGCAACCATCACCACTATCCAATTTTAGAATATTTTCATCACCCCAGAAAGAAACCCTGTACCCACTTGCAGTCACTCACCATCCTACCCCCTTCACTCGCAGCCCTAGCCATCCACTGATCTACTTTTTTATTTTATAGACCTGCCAATTCTGGACATGAATTTTGTATATTGGGATCATACAATATGTAGTCTTTTGTGTCTGGCTTCTTTTACTTAGCAACATGTCTTCAAAGTTCATTCATGCTTGTAGCAAATATCAGTACTTCATTCCCTTTTAAAGCCAAATAATATTCTCTTGTATGAATATACCACATTTTATTTATCCATTCTTTGGCTGATAGACATTTATGAATATTGCTGCTATGAATATTTGTGTATAGTTTCTCTACTACTTTTTAGACCATGACTTTATTCTAAAATTTCCTTTACCTTCTGATTCTCTGTCTCTGATTATGTGTCCCAACAGTAATAAGATTCTACCAGCCTTTTTATAATGGATTATTGATGAATATTGATGTCCTAGAGTTCACCTGGCAAATGTACAGTTTCACTGCTATTGGAATTGGTTGCCAAAATATAAAATATGTCCCTGAACTAATGATTGTTTGTCTCTCCAATGACATTTTGTGACGTCTGTTAAAAGAAGCTAAGCATCCAAATTTTCCATTTGTTCAACAAGAGTGTTTGGAGGGTCCATTCTGTATCAGGGACTATGCACAGTGCTGGAAGACAAGGAATAGGACATGGTCCTTACCCTCCAGGAGCTTCTATTCTGTTGGGGGCCACAGCTGCAGGGTAGGCAGCTCCCCTGGTCTTGGTGGTCAGGAGAGGCTTCCAGAAGAAAAGGCATCTACAGCTACGATGTGATGCCAGGTGTTAGCCAGGTAACCGTGCCGCAAAGTCAAAGGACAAGCACATGTGCAGAGGCCCCAATGTGAGAGGAGCATTCTTGATGGGAAGATGGGAAGAAGGCAAGGATAGGGAGGGGCATCAGGGGCTGTGGAAAGAGACGAAGTAGGGAAGTGTTCTTGGCCCAATGGATAGGGTGTCCGTCTACCACATGGGAGGTCTGCGGTTCAAACCCCGGTCCTCCTTGACCTGTGTGGAGGTGGCCCATGAGCAGGGCTGACGTGCGCAAGGAGTGCCCTGCCACACGGGTGTCCCCCGCGAAGGAGAGTCCCACGTGCAAGGAGTGCGCCCCTTAAGGAGAGCCGCCCAGCACGAAAGAAAGTGCAGCCTGCCCAGGAATGGTGCCGCCCACACGGAGAGCTGAAACAGCAAGATGACGCAACAAAAAGAAACACAGATTCCTGTGCCGCTGACAACAACAGAAGCGGACAAAGAACACACAGCAAATAGACACAGAAAACAGACAACTGGGGCAGGGGAGAGAAGGGGTGAGAAATAAATAAATAAATAAATCTTAAAAAAAAAGAGATGAAGTCGAACAAGTAAACTGGGGCCACATTATGAAGGACTTGGAATGCAAGCTAAGGAAAAGATGCTGGGCTTGAAGGCGAGGATTAGAAATTCAGCAAAATTAAATATTCACCAAATGTTTGGCCCTAGAAAAAAAATTACAAAGAGCCTGTTGGAAAAATGTAAACAATATGAAAAGTAATTCATTAAATGTCTCTTTTCAGTCTTCACAATAAAAGGAAATACGCATCTCTTTTTTTTTTTAAGATTATTTATTTGATTTCTCTCCCCTTCCCCCCCTTCACCCCAGTTGTCTGTTCTGTCTATTTGCTGCGTGTTCTTCTTTGTCCACTTCTGTTGTTGTCAGCAGCTCAGGAATCGTGTTTCTTTTGGTTGCGTCATCTTATTGTGTCAGCTCTCTGTGTGTGCGGCACCATTCCTGGGCAGGTTGCGCTTTCTTTCGCGCTGGGAGGCTCTCCTTACGGGGCACACTCCTTGCATGTGGGGCTCCCCTATGCAGGGACACCCCTGTGTGGCAGGGCACTCCTTGCACGCATCAGTCCTGCGCATGGGTCAGCTCCACACAGGTCAAGGAGGCCCAGGGTTTGAACCGCAGACCTCCCATGTGGTAGATGGATGCCCTAACCACTGGGCCAAGTCCGCTTCCCTATGCATCTTTTTTTAATCAAAGTTTTCAAATCTGCTATTAACTTGTAATGTCTAAAAATATTTTATCTTATTTTATTTTTTAAAACAATTTTATTGAGATATAGTCACATACCATACAATCTATCCAAAGTGTACAATCAGTGGTTTTTAGTATAATCACAGGGCTATGCATTCATCACCACAAAAAAAAATTTAGAACATTTTCATTACTCCAAAGAGAAAAATTGCACATAATTCTAGTTATTATAACATATATTATATAACAATATATATGATATAATAATAATATATATTATATAACCCCTCCTAAATCCAAGAGACTACTCTGATCTCTGAAGCTACAAAATGTTATATAATACTTGGTACCTCATTTCTAGGTATTAAGTAGTAAATCAGGTAAGATATGAAGACAAGAAAAAATATGATATTTTATATTCTCCACATAGTTAATGAATTACTTATTTAGATGAACAGATACCACAAAAGAATTCAAATAATTGTCAACAGAAGTCTCCTTAGCACAATTATAATTAATTCAATTATGTTTTTTTAAGAGCTCTATGCCAAGGGGTCTTCATAAAGAGTCAATTATTTCCCCCACCCCCCATCGCTTCCTCGTCTGTTTTCTTGTTGTTTTTGCTCATTGTCTGTTTGTTTCATCTTTAGGAGGCACTGGAAACTGAACCTGGGGCCTCCCATGTGGGAGGCGGGCGCCCAACTGCTTGGGCCACATCTGCTCCCTGCTCATTTGTTTTTTGCTTGCTGTCTGCTCATTGTTTCCTCATTATCTTTTTTTTTCTGTTGTTCCTTGATTTTTCTTGTTGTCTGCTCAATGTCTGCTCATTGCCTTGTCTTCTTTAGGATGCACCGGGAGCCAAACCCTGGACTGACCATGAGGGAGGCAAGTGCCCTACTGCCTGAGCCACACCAACTCCCCCAAGAGTCAATTATTTTTGCTTTAGAAATCTCTGTATCCTCTGATCCAATTCAGGGCAGGAACACTAGGAGTATAATAACTAAACATTTACCAAGCATGACAGACAAAGTACTATCCTATGAGCTATGAGGAATATAAAAGAGAGGTGGCTATGGGTCCTTCCCTCAATGACTTTCCAGTTCAACTGATAGATGGTGTATAGGGGAGAGGCAGAGACCTAACATTTCTTGCTTGCTTCCTGTGATTGTGCAAGATTTTAAAACTTACTTTATCTTATTTAATGTTCAAATGGCCACTTATATAAAGAAGGTATTTTTCTCATAAGCAAACAAAAGTCCCCATAGAGGTAAAATAACCTGCCTGTGATCAATAAGCCTCAGCAGACAGTTCCAAATGACATGAAACTCTAGAAATACACATCAGTTGCAGACACATGGGCAACCCAGTGCAGCTGAGCAAGATGGGGCTGGATTCTCTTATAACAGACCATTTGGGGTTTTTTCGGCATTTCCAGGTCTGCCCAGCTGTGAGGTTGCAGGTGTGGAATAAGAGGATTCCTGGTCTAACCAGGGCTTTTCCAGGTTTCTATAAGGATTTGGGAGAGGGGCGAGGGAGCTGAGGAGTAATTATAATGCTGGACCATCCTAATTACCATTGCTGGGTAACTAGCCACGTCAGTGGGCAGAGGCATAAAACCACCACGGAGTCTGTGCATCAGGAATTGGGACCGGACACGGGGGGATGGCTTGTGTCTGCGCCACAATGTCTGGGATCTCAGCAGGGAAATCCCAAAGGTTGGAAGATGGGGTGACTCAGCTGGTGCTGGAATCATCTGGACAGGTCTTCACTCACATGTCTGGTAGCCGAGCTGGCCATGGCCTCCTCGTGCAACCCACTTGCCTACCAGCTTAGAGACCTCAGTCATCCTGCCTGGCAGCTCAGGGCTCTAAAGGGGAGCGTCTCAAGAGAGAAAGGGAAGCTGCCAGTTTAAGGCCTGTGCAACTTCTGCCAAGCACTTGATTGACCCAGAGCCTAAATTCAAGGAGCGGGGACATAAGCCTTCAATTCTTGATGGGAAGAGTGTCGAAGAATAAAGATATTTAAAGTCTTGGAGCTCACTGAAAGCATCTAAGAGAGTGTGGTTATGGACAAGAACAAGCCAATGGAATGTAACCTGAAAGAGCACTCTATTATTTAGAAGTAAGAAATACGAATAGGTTCAAGCCAAGGAGAGTAAAGTTGGAAGGAGGAAACCTGGACACATTTGGTGTTGGTTACAAGGAAGAGAGAAAGACGACCTGTGCTTAATGCTGCCAATAGGTCAGCAAGATGAGGCTCAGAAATGCCTTGGAACATGGCAGTGTGAAGACCATTGAAAACCTTATTCAAAAGGGTGGATGAGAAAATCAGGGAGAGAAAGGAGAGGCAGCACAGCTAGACAAGTTTTGAGATTTCTGTAAAGCGGAATAGAAAAATGGGACAGATTGGAAAAGGGAGATGTAAGTTTAAGAGAGGATTTTAATAAAATGGAACTTATAATATATACATTTTTTAGAGTAGCTGTAGATTTACAGAAACATCATTCAGAAAGTACAGAGTTCCCATCTGTACCCCTACACACAGTTTTCTCTATTATTACCATTTTGTATTGTTGTAGTACCTTTGATACAATTGATGAAACTTTATTATTATAGTTATACTATTAAATAGTCTATAATTTACATTAGGGTTCACTCTTTTGTGTTGTAAAGTTCTATGTTTTTTAAAAATTTATTTTAATCTGGTATTATTTATAAAACCCAAAATTTCCCATTTTAAGCACTTTTAAATATACAGTTCAGTGGTGTTAATTACAGTCACTGTGTTGTGCTACCATTACTACCATCCATCACCAAAATGTTCTCATCAAGCATTAACTCCCCATTCCATACCCCCACCCTGGCCCCAGGTAACCTGTACTCTAGTTTCTGACTCTATGAATTTACATATTCTAATTATTCCATATAAGTGACATCATACAATATCTGTCCATTTGTGTTTGGCTTATTTCATTGAACCTGATGTATTCAAGCGTCACCCATGTTGTGGCATTTATCAGACCTTAATTTCTTTTTGTGTCAAATAATATTCCATTGTATGTATAGATGATGTTTTATTTATCCATTCATCTGTTGATGGACACTTGGGTTGGTTTCATCATTTGGCAATTGTGAATAATGGCGCTATGAACATAGGTGTGCAAATATCTGTTTGAGTCCCTGCTTTCAATTCTTTGAGATATATACATAGAAGTGGAATTGCCAGTCATATAGTAATTCTATACTTAACTTTCTGTGGAACTGCCAAACTGTTTTCCACTGTGGCAGCACCATTTTACATTTCCACCAACAATGAATGAGTGCTCCTATTTCTCCACATCCTCTCCACACTTGTAATTTTCTATTTTTTTAATAGAAGGCATTCTAGTGTATCTCATTGTGGTTGGATTGCATTGTCCTAATGGCTAATGATATTGAGCATCCTTTCATGTGCTTATTGGCCATTTGTGTATTTTCTTTGGTGAAATGTCTATTCAAGTCTTTTGCCCATTTTTCATTGAGTTGTTTGCTTTTTGTTGAATTTTAGGATTTCTTTATGCATTCCCTTAGCAGATATGTGGTTTCCAAATGTTTTCTCCCATTCTGTAGAATGTCTTTTTACTTTTATGATGAAGTCCTTTGATATGCCAAAGTTTTAGCTTTGGGTCTGATTTATCTATTTTTTCTTCTGTTGCTCATGCTTTTTATGTAAAATCTAAGAAACCATTACCTAACACAAGGTCCTGAAGATGTTTCCCTATGCTTTCCCCAAAGAGTTTTAATTTTTGGATCTTATATTTAGGTCGCTGATCCATTCTGAGTTAATTTTTGTATGTGGTGTGAGGCAGAGCCTAACATTTTTGTAGGCTAGAGGGAATGATCCAGTAGAAAGGGGAAATGATGGCCCAACATATGGGCCCTTATAATTTGCATATGTATGTAAGTTTTATATTTTCCTTTTGATCATAGTATTCTATTCTAGTTTATGTTTTCCTTAAACCCAATTTTAATATCTTATTACTGTACAAGACAGAGTAGGTTATCATGGGAATGATGTCCTTGAACTGGAGAGAGGGATGGGAGCCCATGCACAGGGGAGGAGGCTCAGCCTGAGGTGGCAGGATGGATGGTGTGACTGTTGCATGCATTCTCAATGGGGGCAGATAGTAGTTCTTACTCGTTTATGTATAAAGCACGATTATAGCTATAGAACATAAACAGATATATAGTACATCTATGATTTTAAAAGTTCATGTTGTGTTGTCTGGGAAAAATAATATCTAAAATGACTGTTGGGGAAAGTGGATATGGCTCAAATGATAAGGCATCTGCCTACCATATGGGCTGACCCAGGTTCGATCCCTGGGGCCTCCTAGTGAAAAAGAAGAAGAGAAAGCATGCCTGTGTGGTGAGCCAGTGCCCATGCAGTGAGCCAGTGCTCGCGTCAGTACTCGAGTGGTGAGCCTAGTGCCCACATGGTGAGCCAGTGCCCACGCAGTGAGCTGGTACCTGCGCAAGTGAGTCAGTCATGCAGCAAGATGATGACACAATAGAGAGGAAGGGGAGAGTCAAAGCGAAGCGCAGCAGAGACCAGGAACTGAGGTGGCGCAATTGACAGAGAATCTCTCTCCACATCAGAATTCCCCAGGATGGAATCTCTCTGAATCCTAGAGGAGAAAGATGAGAAGACAAAAAAATAAAAATAAAAGAGAAATAGACACAGAAGATCACACAGTGAATGGACACAGAAAGCAAAAAAAAAGCAGGGCAGGGGAAGGGAAAATAATAAATCTTTTTTAAAAATAAAAATAAAATGACTGCTGGGGGGGTGATAATGAAAAAATGCTCAAAAACACAGATCTATTAAAACAGAAAAGAAAGGCTATATGAGTAGATGTCAGTAGGTGTTTAGATGTGGTGGTAGGAAAGCTGTTGGCATTCTCTCCTAACACCATCCATTTTCCTTTATGAAATAAGGAACAAGAAGAACTGAATGTAAGGAGGAGAAAGGGAGTTTTGCAGGTTTGACAAGAGATGCGAAAGTATGGAATTGTCCTTGGAGGATGGGAGAGGAAGTAACTAAAGACTCTTTTTATGTCAGTGGACATATTTAATGTCAGATCAGTTAGCATGTTTGTGTGTTGTTTTTCAACCACATTCAGCTGCTCATGTTAGGTAGAGAGTGGATTTTATCAGAATTGAGATTTTACTAGGGGAATTCAATGGATGGAGATATGAGCAAGGGAGAACCCAAAAGAGTTACTATGATCGTCAGTGCCCACCTACCCTCAGCTCTCTCCTTAACAGTACATGTTGTCCAAACACCTGCAGCCCTCCACCTAAGGGCTTCCTGTTGGCTTGTGTTCAGGGCAGGCCAGCGGTCTTGGCAAGTTAATGTCCCCAGGAGTAGCAATCAGCCAATGATGAATGGGACATCAGTTTTCTTGTCCTTTAATGGGGTAGAACGCTGAGGAGTGTTCCACACACCTGCTTGGTAAATGCCCTTTATTCACCTCCTTTGCTTCCCTGTCACACTATCTCACACTCCTACCAATGCTAATTGAGTTCACCTCCCAAATAAACTACTTGTACTCAAATCCTTGTCTTAGGGCCAGCTTCTGAGGGAACTCAAGCAGGACAATGATGAATCACAGTTTGTAAGCCAGGGAACGAGCGCATTAAGGATATGATGTTGCAGGGGGAGGATTGCTCGACAATGGAAGGTGGTAAGCTCAGTAGACTGGAGGACTCAAGGAATGCAGAGAATGATGGAATCAGGGTACTATAGAGAATGACCTGGAAAGATAGGAAGAAATGATTGGAGAGTGGGATCCTTTCAATTGAAATTATGCAGCTACTGGTGAAGACAAAGGTGAGGGTGAGGTTATGGGATTGTATGACTTGATAGAGCAGAAGTTAATATCATTGAAAGTGAGTGGATCAAAGAGTTGAGAGGACGAGGCCAAGAACCAATCACCTATAGGAGACTGATTATTTTGTTAGTTGTCTTTCACCTCTCTCCTAGGATCACTGTGAAGATTAAATAATGTAATGTACATAATGGCTTTTGCAAAGAACTCAGTACATAGCAAGTGCTTCATACAAGTTAGTAGAGGTCCAGAGATGGGTACATGATCCAACCAGACCAGTCAATCCCTCCTGAGGGTTGTTTTCACTGGATTCATTGAAGAAGAGCTTGTGAGGCTCTGGGGCTGGAGGCCTGGAGCTGTCTATGGCCATATATACTGCCCCACAGAGAAAGTTCATCTGCAGGAAGAAGGAGTTAGGGCAACACAAAGGCAGATGCCAAAATAAAAGGGAGAGAGGATACTGACAGTGCTGGATTCCCTGGCACCCTCGTCTCTGCAGTCAGAGCTTCCTTGCCTTTTCTATGATTATTCATTTGCTTCATGAGCCAATAAAAGTTATGGAAAAATTCTTATTTTCTTTTATTTAAGCTAGGTTGAGTTGGATTTCTGTCATTTGCAACAAAATAAAAACAGTAAAATGACAAATAAGGGAATTCACCTCTTTGCTCAGGCTGACCAATATGATCTAATACAAGGATCTTACACAGAGATCCTTTAAAGAGGAGGAAGTATGGTGAACTTTAAGGAACATCCAACTAAGGATCATCTCAGTGTTTATTTCCACTTTGCCATTTGCCAGCATTATGCTTTGGGGTTTCCTTGGGAGACTATGTAAGGGTCAGCCTCAGTTGAAGGCATCATATACCCCCATCTCCATGTCTTCTCTATAATGGGGAATTTTAAAATTTGTTCTCCAGAAAAACTTAATACTCTCAAAAGAACTGGTAAGGGTTCTCTTTGTAGGAAGTGAAAACTAATTAGTCAATTGTGTTTATTCACTTTGGCCATCTGGAAGCTCAGATCCACATATACAGTCCAAGGTGTGGGCCCTCATAATCAGCATATGTGAGTATGCAAATTGTATGTTTTCCTTCTGACCTTAGTATTCTATTCTAATTTATATTCTCCTTAAACCCAATTTTAATATCTTATTTATAGTTTATGATTTATTATAAGTATTGTATAAAAACTCCTCAATAAAGCAAAGTGTCAATAAATATGTACACAAGGTAGTATTCAACTTTAGGATAATCCCTTCAGTTCTCTGCATGAATTCTTAAAATATGGAGATAAAAACTTCCAGTGGAGATGGTAAATTCTGAAGCATCTCCGTTACTCCTAAGTATCACAGTAGTAGATGAACTATAAAATAGAAAACTAAAAGAACACAACTGGATTCAAAAATAAAATTAAAAATCCCCATGGCTAGGAAACAAAAAAGAAGCATCAAGAAGTAAATAAGGGGAAGTGGATTTGGCTCAACTGATAGAACATCCACCTACCATATGAGAGGTCCAGGGTTCAATCCCAGGGCCTCCTGACCTGTGTGGTGAGCTGGCCCACGCGCAGTGCTGATGCGCACAAGGAGTGCCGTGCCACGCAGGGGTGTCCCCCAAGTAAGGGAGCTCCACGTGCAAGGAGAGCCGCCCCGCACAAAAAAAAAAAAAGCACAGCCTGCCCAGGAGTGGCGCCGCACACTAGGAGAGCTGATGCAGCAAGATGATGCAACAAAAAGAGACACAGATTCCTGGTGCCGCCAAGAATGCAAGGGGACCCAGAAGAACACACAGCGAATGGACACAGAGAGCAGACAACAGAGTGGGGGAAGGGAAAGGGAGAGAAAGAAATTAAAAATAAATCTAAAAAAAAAGAAGTAAATAAGCCTGCTCCTTCCTCAGTGCGAACTTCCGGCCAAAGCCAGCACTCCTTCTCTGACTGAGGCTGCCCTCCTGTAGGAAGTGAATCCGCAGAACCGCAGCCATGTCTGAGGCCGATGGCGATCTGAAAGCCTATCCTACCTCACCAAGAAACTGCTGGACCTGGTTCAGCAGGCATGTAACTACAAGCAGCTTCAAAAAGGAGCCAGCGAGGCCACCAAAACCCTCAAGAGACATTTATGAGCTCATGGTCGTGGCTGCAGACGCTGAGCCCAAGATCATCCTACACCTCCCACCGCTATGTGAAGGCAAGAATGTGTCCTACCTGTTTGTGTGTTCCAAGCAGGCCCTGGGGTGGCCCTGTGGGTCTCCAGGACTGTCATCTCCTACTCTGTCACTGTCAAAGAAAGCCCATAGCTGCAGCAGCAGGTCCAATCCACTAGCAGTCCACTGGGAGCCTCTTAGGGTGAAGCTGTGACCTCAGCCCTGCTCTCCCACTGACTGCTTTCCCTGGGCTGGTGTATCATGTATTGTCTGTGTTGACATGTAGGTTTTTAGCTACTTTTTAAATTTTTTAAATTTTTTTAAATTTAATATTTATTTTTAAAATTTTATTTATCCCCCCTCCCCCTCTGCTCTCTGTGTCCATTCACTGTACATTCTTTTGTGTGTGTGTGTGTCTGCTTGTCTCCCTCTTGTTGTGTCATCTTGCTGCACCAGCTCTCTGTGGGCACAGGCCATCAGCTCTCTGCAGGTGTGGGCCTGCTTGCCTTGGCAAGGAGGCCCTGGGACGTGAACCCAGGGCCTCCCATATGATAGACGGGAGCCCAGTGGATTGAGCCACAGCTGCTTCCTTCAGCCACTTTTTATTGTTATGAAATACTGTAGTCCTGAATGGGTTTTGGATTGTTATATTGTTTTTGTTTTGTTTTACAGCCTTTTTTTCACCCTGCTCCCTAATCCTCTTATTCTCCTACTACCCAGTAGAAGAAGGAGAGTGGTGGCCACTGTCAAAGGCAGGGAAGAGCCAGGGTAGAGATCTTGTTTTAGCTGCCATCCTCTAACTTCCTGGACGGCTCTTTTGTGCAGGCATACAAGAAGGTATGAGGGAAGGAAACACTGTCCACTTTGGGTCCCTAGTGCCTGGCACCCAGAATCATCCCAAAAACGTTTAAATAATCAAAGGGTGTCCTTTGCTCTCATATTAGGCATATGTCCAAACACCAGTTACTAATGTGACCCCACTGTTTGTTTCAGGTAATGCGATGTTATATTCACCCATCAACCTCCACTGGTGCCCTGAGGGTGGCCGGGCAGCAGCATGCCAAAGAGATGTGCTGCAGGACCCCAGAAGCAGCCTGGGCGAGGGAGGCAAAGGGCAGTTGCTCTAGGCCTTAATGGAGGAGAGAGTGGCAAAGGAAAAGAGGGTCAGCGGGTGCTGGAAAGAAAGATTCTAGGAAGGTCAGGAAGACCTGTCTGGAATGTGTAGCAGAGATTATTGAGTCCGAGGCCACATCCTCTCTTTGGTGAATCGGTTTCTGCTTCCTGCCACAATGTGGGTCAAATGTATTCTTTATCACATCAGAAGGACAGGGCTAGTGTGTCATTCATTCTTGTGAGCAGCATAATAAAGAAATATATACAGATTCTGGGAGAAAAAAAAAAAAGTAAACAGGGCTGAAGCAATGGCTCGCTGGGCTCCTTGTCCGGAGGCAGTGGCAGTGGCCAGGAGCTTAGTTCCTCTAGAAAAAGGGGGGCCAAATGTGCTCCATGATGAAATAGGGCATTGAAGCTAAGCTTGTTCCGTAAAACCAGAAACACTTATCTGATCACAAAAGGAAGCTGAAAAAGAAAACTGTTGTTGACCTCTGTGTGAGCACTTAGCTTTTGTAAAATCAGGAGGGAAGGCTAATGAAGACAGGACTCAGCCCACAACCGAGAACTGAAAGACAGTACCTGATAGCCTGGTGACTGGATCTAAAGCATCATCGGTATCATTACAAGATAGGAACCCCCAACCATGAATATACAACTTTGTTCTAGACTGAGATCCTGGGGAGGGGGGAAAGGGGGCAATGGACAACAAGAAGGAAAACAATCACAAATGTCCTAAATAGGGAAGAGAGAAAGGAAACAAATCTCTTTCTCAAAATGAGCCTAGAAACCAACATTCTTGCAAGATATTAGAAGAAATCTAATGCTAAGAAAGGCAACAATCAAAATGGGTAATTAAAACACAAATTTGCTCCATTAGGAATAAATTTTAGGGGTTGTTCTGAAAAAGGCTTAAATATAAATATTTGGCATACACAAATCACATCCATAAAAAAGAAAGAAAGGGAAGTGGATGTGGCTCAAATGACTGGGTTTCTGCCTACCATATGGGAGGAGTTGGGTTCACTCCCAGGGGCCTCCTGATAAAAGGTATGCCCATGCGACAAGCCAGTACCCACGTGGTGAGCCAAATGTCCACATGGCAAGCCAGTACCTGCACAAGTGAGTCATGCAGCAAGATGATGACATAACGAAAGAGAGATGAAGGGGAGAGTGAAGGTGAGGTGCAGCAGAAACCAGGAACTGAGGTGCTACAAGTGACAGGGAACCTCTCTCCACATCAGAGGTCCCCAGGATTGAATCCCGGTGAACCCTAGAGGAGAAAAATGAGAAGAGAAGACAAAAAGAGAAATAGACACAGAAGATCATACAACGAATGGGCACATACAGCAAAAAAACAGCAGGGCAGGGGGGAGGGGGAGGAGAAAAAAAGACAAAACACAGTCAAATTAAACAAGAATAATTATCTATGACAAAGAATTAATTAGAAATTTTGAAACAAAAATATAGATTTTGAAATTCAAACTCTAATAGACCAGAGGGAAGCAGATGTAACTCAAGTAATTAGCACTTCCACCATAGGGGAGGACCTGGGTTCAATCCCTGGGGCCTCCTGGTGAAAAAAAGAGGAAGAGAAAGCATGCCCATGTGGCAAACCAGTGACTGTACAAGTGCCCGTGTGGTGAGCCAGTGCCCACACAAATGCCTGCATGAGTGCCCATGTGGTGAGCCAATGCCCCACGCAAGTGAGTCATGCAGCAAGATGATGACACATCAAAAGAGAGACAAGGGAAGCAGTTGCAGCTCAACTGATAGAGCATCTGCCTACAATATGGAGGGTCCAGGGTTCTACACCCAGGGCCTCCTGACCTGTGTGGTGAGCCGGCCCGTGCGCAGTGCTGCCACAAGGGTGTTCCCTGTGTAGGGTAGCCCCATGTACAAGGAGTGAGCCCCTCAAGGAGAGCCGCCCTGCACAAAAAAAAAAGTGCATCCTGTTCAGGAGTGGTGCCTCACACGCAGAGAGCTGATGCAGCAAGATGATGCAACAACAAAAAAGTGACAGTTTCTCAGTGCTGCATGACAAGAATGCAAGCGGACACAGAAGAGCACACAGCGAATGGACACAGAGAGCAGACAACTGGGGGGAAGGGGAGAGAAATAAATAAAATACATTAAAAATTTTAAAAAAAGAGAGACAAGGGGAGAGTCAAGGTGAAGTGCAGCAGAAACCAGGAACTAAGGTGGTACAATTGACAGGGAATCTCTCTCTACATTAGGAGTCTCCAGGATCGAATTTCAGTGAATCCTAGAGGAGAAAAAAAAAAAAATGGGAAGAGAAGACAACACAGACAGCAAAAAACAACAGGGCAGGAGGAGGGGAAAGGGGGAAATAAAATAAACAAATAAATCTTCTAAAAAACAACAACTTAATAGACCAGAGCTGGGCACTATTAAAGAGCAAATAAGTGAATTGAATCACAATATTGCAAAATTCACTCAGGACATAGCACAGAACACATAAAAAGTTTAAAAAAAAAAAGTTGGGACCTAGAGGATAAATTCAGAGTCTATACAATACATCTAAGAGGAATTGCAGAAGATAAGAACAGGGAGACGAAGGAAAAGTAATAGTTGAAGAGGCAGTAGCTGAAATTTACCAGCTAAAGAACAAAAGAAGTCCTTGGTTCGAAAGTGCCTATCAGGTACATTGTGGGAAAAAGAAAACTAAATCCACACTAAGATATATGAGAGTAAAACTACATAGCATCAAAATAAAGGGGGAGGGAAGTGGATGTGGCTCAAGCAATTGTGTTCCTGCCTACCACAAGGGAGGTCCTGGGTTTGGTTCCCAGTGCCTCTTAAAGAAGACGAGCAAGACAGCGAGCTGATATGACAGGCTGATGTGGTGAGCTGACACAACAAGATGATGCAACAAGAGATCAAGGAGGAAAACATAATGAGAGTCACAACAAAGCAGGGAGCAGAGAGTGGTTAAAGTGACTAGGCACCTCCCTCCCACCTGGGAGGTCCACGTTCAGTTCCTGGTACCTCCTAAAAGGAAGATGAGCACACAATGAACAGACACAGCAAGTGCAAACAATGAGGGGGTGGGGAGAAATAAAATAAAATAAATAAATAAAGGGAGAAAACCTTTAAAAATCACTAGAGAAAAAGGGTTTAGCATCTAAAAATGAAAGAAAATTAAACCAATAGAGGCTTCTTACTGACAATACAAGCCAAAAGACAATGGAATAATATCTTCAATATGCCCCTTAAAATATATTTGGCAATCTAAAGTTTTTTACCCAGCTAAGCTGTAATTGAAGAGACAGCAAAATACAGACATTTCCATATATATCAACCAGGAGAAAGCTTACCACATACAAACCCTCACTTAAAGGGAAGACTTGAATCTTTCAGTTTAAGGAGCAAAAAGTAAAAGGAAGAAAGGAAAGAAAAAAGAGGAAGGAAGAAAAAAATAAAGAAGTAGAGGCACGACTGTAAGACAAAATGGGGAGTTGCGCCGCCTCCCACAGCACGTGGCTTCAGTGTGATGCCCAAACCCAGTGCGACCAGATAGTCTCTTTAACCAAAACTGCAGGGAAAGACTTGGAACTAAAACAGAAACAGAAAGAGGAGCTTCGGAAAAGTGTGGACACGTACAAGTATCTTCATCTTCTCCGTGGCCAACATGAGGAACAGCAACAAGGACATCCGGGACGCCTGGAAGCACGGTTGGATGTTCTTTGGCAAAAACAAGGTGGCGATGGTGGCCTTCGGGCGCAGCCCATCTGACGAGTATAAAGACAACCTGCACCAGGTCAGCAAGAAGCTGAGGGGTGAAGTTGGTCTCCTTTTCGCCAACCTCACTAAAGAAGTAAACAAGTGGTTCACAAAATACAGAGAAATGGGCTACGCCCAGCTGGCAACGCAGCACCTTCACAATGAGCCTGGCTCCCCCCGCTGGAGCAGTTCCTCACTCCGTGGAGCCGCAGCTGAGGCAGCTCGGCCTGCCCACTGCCCTCAGGAGAGGTGCGGTGGCCCTGCTGTCTGGCTACAGGTGCGCAGGGAGGGTGACATGCTGACCCCGGAGCATGCCCACATCCTGAAGCTTTTTGGGTATAAAATGGCTGAATTCGTGCTCACTTTGGCAGCACATACACTAAAATGGCTGAATTCAAGGTGACCATCAAATACATGTGGGATACAGGATCCGGAAGATTCGAAGAGATGGGAGACGACTTGCCAGAAAGCACATCCAAGTCCGCAGAAGAATCACAAGAGGAAGATGGCGACCGCCTGGGATGCTGGGAACCCATCTCCTCGGGCCAGGCAGGACTGGGGCCACCCTGGGGGAGCAGCTGTTCACCTTGCTGAGGATGAAGAAAAGGGAGGACAACGGGAACTGAACATCTCTATAAAGAATAAAGCTGCACCTGCAGGGTTTCTTCCCTATAGACAGCAAAAGGGACTTTTCTTAGGAAAAAAAGGTGTTTGGTCTGGACTCTCAGGATGCCTTGAGAGTAAGGTTTTATTACTGGACTCTCAATTCTACTTCATTGATCTCTATGCCTATCCTTGTGCAGATACAATATGTCTCAATTACAGTAGCCTTGTGCTAAGTTTTGAAACTGGGAAGTGTGAGTCCTCCAACTTGGTTCTTCTTCAAGATTGTTTTGGCTATTCTGGGCCCCTTGACTCTCCATACAAATTTTAAAATCAGTGTGTGGTTTTCTAGAGAAAAGCCAGCCTGGATTTGATGGGGATCAGCTTTGGGAGTTCATTGTTTTAAGCAACTCAATTTTGGGAGACTCTGTTGTACCAGAGATAACTGACACACCACACATCTCCAGGGAACATCCATTTGGCTATGGATGAGGGACAAAGGGGGATGACTTCTTTCCATGAAGAATAAAATTTTGTCTGCAGGTGTCTCTTTCTCTAGATGGCAAATGGGAATTTTATTAGGAAAAAAAGAGACAAAATGGTGAACACAAAATAAGAAAAT
Source organism: Dasypus novemcinctus (assembly GCF_030445035.2). Taxonomy (NCBI): domain Eukaryota; kingdom Metazoa; phylum Chordata; class Mammalia; order Cingulata; family Dasypodidae; genus Dasypus; species Dasypus novemcinctus. Next base: position 64,102,134 of record NC_080688.1, read on the forward strand.
ACATTTTCATAAATTTAATATTAACTAAAAAAATTAAAATAACTGATGACTTATGTTTACAAAAGGGAGGGTAAATTGATAGTCTGAACAAGAAGATTGGGGACACAGTGTTTAATTGGGTAAAGTGCATTCAAGTTTCTTCTCATTTTTAGAGAAGTATAGAAGCACTGAATAATTTGCTATAAAATTTAAAGTTAAATATGCATAAATTAAACATTTATATTAACCACTACAAAAATAAATAAATAAATAACTATATCTTCCCAAGGAGGAACTTTTAAAATGGGGGCTCTAGACAACTTTATTTATTCAACAGAAGCCTGGACTGGACACAAGGAAGCCAAGACTATGGTAACAAGAAGTCACAAAACAAGATGGTAGAAACAAGTTCAAATATAATAACAATTGTAATATATAGCAAAGGATTAAATTGTCATATTAAAAAAACAGATGGGATTGGATTTTAAAATCCATTTGTATATTGCTTATATGACACATGTAAATAAAAAACATTCAAAAAATTAATAAAAGTATGGAAAAATATACTATGTTAATTTTTTTCCTAGGGCTACCCTAACAAAATTATCCCAAATTTGGGTGCTTAAAACAACAGAAATTTATTCTCTCACTGTTCAGGAAACCAGAAGTCTGTAATCAACTGTTGGCAGGTTCACGCTGCCCGCAGAGGCTCTCAGGGGGCTCCTTCCTTGCCTTTTCCCTGCTGCTGGAGGTGACCCCAATCCCTGGTGTCTCTTGACTTGTGACTGCATCACTCCAGTTTCTGCATCTGTGCTCACATGGCCTTCTTCCCTGGGGCGTGTCTCGGCATCTCCAAATCTTTCCGTATAAGGATACCAGGCACTGGATTTAGGGCACACCCTAATCCAGTACAACCTCATCTCAGCTTGGTCACATCTGCAAAGACCTTACTTCCAAATAAGGTCCCAGTAACAGGTTGGGCCTTAAACATGTCTTTTGGGGGGACACAGTTCAACCCACAACAAGCACCAAAGTGCTTGCTAATACCTAAAAGAAAGTGGAGTTAGGCCAACAAAATAAAATCTAAGGCCTAAATCCCATCTAGAGATAAACGGGCATAGCACACAATATTATCAGTAACAATCTAACTAGAAAATATAATACATGAGTTTGGGTTCATTTAAACACACAGTCTTGAAAAATACAAAATAAAAACTCATGCATTTACTGAAGAAATGGACAAATCTACAATTACAATGTGAAACATTAATCTGCCTCTTTTAGAAACTGCTAGATCAAGCAGACAAAAACTTGGAAAGAATACAGAAAATTTGAAAAACGGTATTAAGAAACATGGTTTAATAGAAAATCCTGCTCATTGGGAGGTTGGTTTGCAGGCTTTTTGGGAAAAGTCAGACACAAAAACTCACAGGCTTACTCTTTGGGACATGGGACATTCTCAAAAAGCAAGGTCAGACCTCACAAATTCTGAAGTCAAAGGCAGGATTCAAGAGATGTGCACTGTAGGGCAGGGATTTAGTGGAGGGAAAAGCTCAAGAAATGGGTTCCTGGTTTGACTGAGCTACTTTGGACAAATTGGTTCAAGCTTTCTCAACTTGTTTCTTGTTCTACAAAATAGACTCTGGGTCTGCCAGGGCTGCTAGGACTAACTACCACAGATTAGTTGGCTTAAGCAGCAAAAAATTTATCATCTCATGGTTTGGGAGGCTAGAAGTCAAAAATCAAGACTTTGTAGCATTTTGGCACTGGCTGGGGCAATCCTTGGGGTTCCTTGGCTTACATCTTTGCCTCTGCAGCGTGATGAGATGCTTCATTTTCTGGCTTCTTCTGATTTCTACCTTCCTGATTGACTGGGTCTCAAATTCTTCTGCCTGAAAAGGACTCCAGTCATGTGGATTAAGGCTCACCCTCATTCAATTTAGCCTCATCTAAATAAGGTCTTCAAAGATCCTAATCACACCTTAACTAATAACATCTTCCAAGGTCCTATTTACAATGGGTTCACACCCACAGGAGTGTGAATTAAGACTTGAACAGGTCTTTTTCTTCTTTCCTTTCTTTTCATTATCAACTCCTCTTTGAGATAAGAGTGGAAGGTCCAAAGAAAGCATACCTTATGCCGTTGGTATCCAGAATTTGCTGCCCTTCCTTGAACATGTCTTTTGTGGAGTAAACGATTCAATCCCCAACATAGAGATAATAATGAGATATATGTCTCTGGGTTTTCTGTTGAGGATCAAGGAGTCAATTAATGGCCATAAAAAACATAGCAGAATGTCCAGGACATGAGTGCCTGCTATCTGCAAAGCATGATGATGTAACGATTACCAAGACAGTGATACAGGATCTACCACCTTCAAAGTGGAAAGATGATAGCTTTGGTCCATTCCAGCAACAACTGACCAGGGATTGCTTCATCATTCAGCCAGATAAGCACATGCTATAGAATCAGACACAAAAGGAATTTCAATCTCAGCACTATCATTTTCTGGCTCTTTGTGCCTTTTTACCTACTCTGACAAACTGGGACGATAGTAGTACTTATCAAACGGTGTTACTGGGAGAAGTAATTGAGATATTAGGTTAAGCATAGTGTTGGACACATTTAAAATATTTGGCAAGTGGCTTCTAATATTATCTGCAGGATTCAATAAATAACTGTCATTAATAATAAGAATAAAGAGTGGAAAATGATATATAGTAAGATAAATGAGGTGGAAGAAAAGACCAAAGGAGTTGGTTGGAAAATGTAGTGCAATGTACTCAAGTCCAGAATGACAGCAAGAATGATTTTGATTTGGTACTTGAAAAGTATTCCTCTCCCCTTAGGTTAACATCTTCAATGTGATATAGGATTATCAAGTTAGACCACTCCTGGTTTTCAATTCCACTACAGTAATAGCCACTTCACAGTCCTCTGACAGGAGCCAACTGATGGAAAGCATGAAAGTCTATAATTAGGGTCCTACTTGGATTGCAAAATCAGTAGGAAGCACCTGTCATCTTCTTATGCCTGAAGCTTAATTTTCATTTTCTATAACAGATTATTGCATTTCCTCTGTTACCAACACATTCACATTTATTACTTTTGCTCTTTGGACTCTGCAACACCTTTCTTTTTTTTTCAGTTCTTTCTTTTGCTATTTTTTTTTCCATACACTAAAATAACAAGCATACATTGCCATTTCTTAATTTTACATTGGCTGCTTTTATATACTTCTCTCCATAAGCACTTTTTTTTTCAAATATTTTGAAAGTATTTTGGTGTTAGAGCAATGGTTCTCAACCACCGTGGTTCTGACCTCTATGGAGTATTTTTTTTCTTCCATTTCTCAATTAAATGTACTGAATGCATATAATTTTTTTCAGTCATACAATATGTTACACAATATATTTGGTTCATAATAACGCAATCCTACAGTTTTTGTCCTTTTGTGTCTGGCTTGCTTCACTCAACATAATGTTCTCCACGTTCATCCATGTTGTATACACTTTACAACTTCATTTCCATTATGTGAATACACTACCTTTTGTTTACCCATTCATCCACTGATGAACACCTGGTTGTTTCCAACTTTTGGCAATTGTGCAACACCCTTCTGATGTAGGTCTGGGCACATATGATTTTCCTCATTTTTTTTTTTCAGAAGAGACAAAGAGAACTTAAGGACCCATCCTGAGGCTAATAAGTTGCAGAGCTATATCTAGAATCCAACTGTCTGCCCATGACCATTAAACTATGTCTCTTCCCAAGAAAAACAAAATGGGTTAAAAAATCTTGTTTGGATAGCATAAAGCCAAAGAAAGTAGGTCAATCAAATCAGCAAGGATGCTCCATGCTGAAACTAATCACCTGATCAATGAATTGTGTACTCTTTTAACATATAGTATTTGCTTTGACTCTGGGAACATAATGGTACCTTAGTCCCTGCCCTATCAGAGTTTAAATTTGGAAAAGAAGGAGAGTAGAGGCAAGTATTTTTTTAAAGGTGAAAGAAAATGTTCAATAGGCTCGCAAAACTGCTGCGGTGGTATAATGGACAAGTAATATTTTGCCTGCCCAACACATCACTTACTCCATCGTTTAGTGGACTATACCTTCCTTCTCTACAAACTGCTCCTTTTCCACTCATAAGGATCCCATAGGGGTTGCCGTAGTCTTAGCTGACCTCAACCCTATGCCAGAGTTGATTAGTCCAGGGGTGGGCACCAGACCCAAACTGTGCCAATCAGAACCTTACCCAGGTCCACCACAAGGGCAAAATAGAAAAACTGCCCCTTCCTCAAGACACTTTACCTCCATCTGTGGGGACATTTTGAAATCTACACTGTTAGTGATGTGGCCTGTACTGTGTGGTGACTGCCTACGTCAGGACTTTTGAATGTCAGACTAAAAGCAAATATGATAATAAAATTCAGGAGTTAAGGACAGACATCCACTCTGACACCTGGAGAAGGCTGGTTTGCAGTGAGATAGAATGAAGTCAAAGCGTGGAAAGAAGCCAAGATGCAAAACTGAAGAAGATGGTTCTAGTTGTACCTGGGTCTGTGATTCCGATTGTCCCAGGAGGCTCACCTGCGCCCCTGTCTCTCCCACTGTCTAGATGTCCAGCTCTGCTTCCCGCCCCCACAAACCAAGATATTCCTCTTTTTTGCTTGCTCAAGATCAAGTAGAATTTTCTGTAACTTGCAACTAATGCAGCTGTGAATTTAATTTCACTAATTTCCCCATCCTTTAATTTTAAAAGCAAATGGGGGAGGGCACATTAGCTTTAATCTCAATTGATCAAGCCTGGTTTTTCACACAAAAGGAAACAGCTCTGTTTCTTTCTATTCCAAGCCAGTAAGTCATTTCTCATTCTCACCCATGCCTAAAAAGAAAATGACATGTTGGCTGCCCGCTTTAATTGTTTGTAATCACTGACATTTGCGATCCTCTCCTGCGGTGTGTTCTGAGACCTCTCCTTCTGAGGCATTCTTGCAGTGTGTTTTGTTGGCAGTGGCTGGGACAATTAGAAAATTGGGAAATGTATAAAATCCAGAGGGATATCAATTTTGGCATTTCTTTCCTTTAGTCAATGTTGTTGTTAGAAATGTGTAGGGCCCTGGGAAAAAAATTAAATGAAACCATGGGCTCTACTTCTAACAGTGAGAGCCCACCCTAATCCAAGAATCACTCATTCTTCCCACTGGTGACTCCAAGACTCTCAACGAGCCTCTTCTTGGGGGAAGAAGGGGAGAATCCCACTTGCCCATTGCATTTGTTTAGAGGCCAATCTCTTTAGAAGGCCATCTTCATTCCAAGTGCACCTAACTCTTTCTTATTCTTGTATTTGTCAGACTGCACTTTAATTTTTTTTTAAAGCTTATCTTTATTTTATTTTAAGATTTATTTTTTATTTATTTCTCTCCCCTCCCCCCCATTGTCTGCTCTGTGTCCATTTGCTGTGTGTTCTGTGTCCGCTTGCATTGTCAGCGGCACCGGGAATCTGTGTCTCTTTTTGTTCTGTCATCTTGCTGCATCAGCTCTCTGTGTGTGCGGCACCACTCCTGGGCAGGCTGCACTTTTTTTGCATGGGGTGACTCTCCTTGCAGGGCACACTCCTTGCACGTGGGGCACCCTAGGCAGGGGACACCCCTGCATGGCACAGCACTCCTTGTGCGCATCAGCACTGCGCATGGGCCAGCTCACCACAAGGGCCAGGAGGCCCTGGGTTTGAACCCTGGACCTCCCATATGGTAGGCAGATGCTCTATCAGTTGAGCCACATCTACTTCCCAATTTTTTTTTTAAAGATGTATTTTATTTATTTCTCTCCCCTTCCCCACCGTAGTCTGCTCTCTGTGTCCATTCGCTGTGTGTTCTTCTGCATCCGCTTGCATTATCCAGCGGCACTGGGGAACTGTGTCTCTTTTTTGTTATGTCATCTTGCTGTGTCACCTATCCATATGTGCAGTGCCACTCCTGGGTGGGCTGTGCTTTTTTTTTTTCACGCAGCATGGCTCTCCTTGCAGGACTCACTCCTTGCACATGGGGCACCCCTACACGGGGGCGCCTCTGCATGACATGGTACTCCTTGCATGCGGCAGCACTGTGCATGGGCCAGCTCACCACATGGGTCAGGAGGCCCTGGGGATCAGACCCTGGACCCTCCATATGGTAGGCGGACGCTCTATCAGTCGAGCCACGTCCACTTCCCCAGGACTTTAATTTTTAGTCACAGTCAAATATGCAGGACAGGAAGATCTAAATGTGTTTGTATAAGGGCATAAACATACCTGCTGAAATGCACCTGCAAAGTTATAAGGCTAATTTAAAAACAAGTACAACAGAATTGATGCCTATCCTTTCCACATCTTTGGTGTACTTCAAAAGTGGCTTTTCTCTTTGAAAACAGGAAGTGGTTATTTGGAAACACATTATCAGGCAAATAAGGTAGATAATCAAGCTGCAAAATGTAACTTGGGGTCAAAAATTGGGGTCAAAAATATTATTAAGTTATAAGACTTGTTGTCCATGTGGCTCAAAAACTGCTTCCAAAAACAATTTCCAAAGGAAATCAACAAAGAACCTTCCAACAAAGTAAGCATGCTTAGAATAAATGTGTAGTCTTGTATAGAGATTACTTAGACGGGGACCCTCTCATCTGTGTATATGTACTGTTCATAAAAGGTAAACTGATGAAAAGGACAAAATAATGCTTCTGTATGTGGTATAAATATTTACATTTCTAGAATATTCACCAACTCATGCTAGGAAAATTGGAAATTTTGAACTAATCAAGTAAGAGATTCACTTTACACTATATCCTAAAATAAATTCCCGAAAGAGTAAAGAGAAAATAAGAAAATTGTAAAAATTTTAATGATTTAAAAATCTGAAAGAAAATATAGGTGAATATTTTAACGTGTCTACAGACAGATTTTCCAAGCATAAAAATTATAAAAGAAATAAAGATGCATGGGAAACAGATTTGGCGCAACAGATAGGGCATCTGCCTATGACATGGGAGGTCCAAGGTTCAAACCCAGGACCTCCTGACCCATGTGATGAGCTGGCCCACATGCAGTGCTGATACATACAAGGACTGCCATGCCACTCAGGGATGTCCCCCGCATAGGGGAGCCCCACGGGCAAGGAGTATGCCTCATAAGGAGAGCCTCCCAGTGTGAAAGAAAGTGCAGCCTGCCCAGGAATGGCACCGCACACACGGAGAGCTGATGCAGCAAGATGATGCAACAAAATGAGACACAAATTCTGGGTGCTGCTGACAAGAATACAAGTGGACACAGAAGAACAGACAGTGAATGGACACAGAGAGCAGACAAATGGGGTGGGGGGGAGAGGCAGAGAAGGGGAGAAAAATAAATAATAAATCTTTTTTTAAAATAATAAAAATAAAAAAGAAAGATGCAAGAATGACGTATCTGTCTACATAAGAATTTACAAGATCAAAAACATTTATAGAAAAATTGTGCATTAAATAAGGCAAAAAGTTAATAGCCTTACTATATGCAGAGCTACTAAAAGCAGTAAGAAAATATTTAATATTTATATATATATGAGACACTAAAAATGATCAACTACATTAATCACCAAAAAAAATTACATATGAAAAATATAACTGGAATTGTATTTCTAAATTTTTAATATGCTTTATTGCTTCATGGTTCTATGCATTTGACTTTAAACAGCCTATGAAAGCCATCTGTGTTGGATGAAGTGGAAGAAGAGTTGGGGATGTGGGAGCAGGTGGGACAGAGAAAGTTCTTAACTGCAAGAAGGAAGAGTTAATAATTTTGCTTCTGACATCCGAAATAGGGTTTCATGGGATGGAAAAAGTCTGGAGACACTCACTGTCTAAATTCACGTAGCTGCCCTTTAACCACATGAACATCTAAGCTGTGAGGAGCCAGACGTGCAGTTTCTTCGATGGGGGAAAACACCCACTTCTGTGTTAGCTAAACTATGAGGTGTGCTGACTTAGGGGCAAGGAGGATCTAACAGGAGAGATGGAGAGCTGGAAAACAGACCTTTACTGGCCAGGTGGGAAGAACAAAGAGAAAGGTGGAGAGAGCAAGGTCAGTGGCAGGATCCTGACTTTCTCCTGCCCACCTATGCTAAGCAGGCGCTTAAACATCCTGTTAAGTTCGGGGGAGCCCAAGGACACTGGGGATAGCAGCGCACTTCTCGGGGTTACTTCCAAGTGTGGAGAGAGGCTGTGGCTGACAGGGGTATGGGCAGTTAGACGAAACTAGTGCTCCTGGTTTTACACACCCGCTTGCAGCCAGCATAGGGTTCCCACGAAACCAAATGCTGATAGGGAACGCAACAGTGCTGAGAGGGTTGGAGGGCCATCAGGAGCAAGCGGGCCAAATTGCTGGCCTCCAACACCCCAGCAGTGGATGCCAGCTCATGAGCCCAGGAGGCCAGGTGGAGGCCAATACCCTTTGGTAGTAACAGGTGCAGGTAGCAGAGTGGTCCGTGCCCCAAGCTTCTGACAGCCTATGGTGTCTGAGAAATTTCAATTTGTAACTTGAGAGTAGGATGTTTAAACCAGAGGCAATGGGAATCCTGTTCACTGGCAAGTCTTAGGGCTCCACACCATTCAGTGGGACATTCTCATGAGAAATACCAGAACATTTTTAAAGCATAGGGAAACTACATTTTCTTAACACAGCTAAGCATGGTTTGAGTTATTTGCAACCCTGCTACATACAGTACCTTTTTTCTTTATTTCATTCATGAGTTTCATTTTTTCTACTATATTTTTATGTATTTTCCAATCTTTTCCCATGAAAAGCATTACCATTATAATAAAATTACCTTTTCTTTTTTAAAAAATTAATTTATTTAATTCTCCCTGTCTTGTTGTTTGTGCTCACTGTCTGCTCTCTGTGTCTGCTTGTCTTTTTTTAGGAGGCACCAGGAACTGAACCAGGGACCTCCCATGTGGGAGGGAGGCACCCAATCGCTTGAGTCACATCCACTGCCTGCTTGTTGTGTCTCTTCTTGTGTTTCCTCATCGTATCTCCTCATTGCATTATCCTGTTTCGTCAGCTCACTGTGCTAGCCTGTCATATCGGCTCACTGTCTTGCTCATCTTTTTTAGGAAGCACCAGGAATCAAACCCGGGATCTCTCGTATGGGAGGCAGATGCCCAACTGCTTGAGCCACATCTGCTTGCACTGCCTTTGAAATAAAAAATGCAATAAATATTTTTTAAAATACGAACATTAAACATGATCAAAAGAGAAACAATGGTGGCTTTTTAGTTACAATTATTTTGTCAAGGGAAGACTATAACAAAAGTCAAAGATTAACAAAACTGGCCCCTTTAACTCAGTCAAACCTTTCCCATGTGTGTATTTTTCTTTTTTTTTTTTTTTAAGACAAAACGAGCCATCTCCTGCACCAATTTGCAAGAAGTGCAGCACACCATTGCCTAACTGAGCATATGCTTACAGGATTGGCTCCGAGGGGACTCACCTTCTAGGGAGGCTCACCGGGCCCGGCACCAGCTGTGCAGGAGCCACGCCAGCAGCAGCTTGGGGCAGGGAGCTTGGTGAATCACTGGAACCTGCTAAAGTGTCCAGTGAAGATTTGTCAGAAAACAGGATATGGTAATTCTCTCGAGGCTTAGCCCAACTCTGCTGTGGTTTCCTTGATAGGCTCTCTGATTTCCCAAGGCCAGCCTTCGGTTTTTATTGTTCTGCAGTGGTTTTTACACACACACACACACACACACACCCTGATGAAGACAGATGAATCAGGTAATGATTTTGTGAACTTGTTACTTCTCCGGGAGAGAATGGAGTGTCCTGCTCAAGGTCACACTCCAGTTAGAGGTGGCCTGAGGACCTGACCCAGGTGTGAGGGTTGGAGGGCTGCAGCGAGAGGAAAACACTCATGACCTAGGTGATGCCATCATTAACCTACCAGCAGTCATAAGACATCCCCTTCTTTTGTTACAATCCATTTGAGGGCAGCTCAAATTCCAGGTAATCTAGTTCCACATGGAATTCACCACAAACAAAATTTCTGAACTTGGGCAGGGTTGAATAGTTGGGTTTCTTTTTAAGATTTGTTTATTTATTTATTTCTCTCCCGTTCCCCCTGCCCTCCCCGGTTGTCTGTTCTCTGTGTCTATTTGCTGCGTCTTCTTTCCCTGCTTCTGTTGTTGTCAGCGGCACAGGAATCTGTGCTCTTTTTGTTGCGTCATCTTGTTGTGTCAGCTCTCCGTGTGTGCAGCACCATTCCTGGGCAGGCTCCTGGGCACCTTCTTTCGCTCTGGGCGGCTCTCCTTACGGGGTGCACTCCTTGCGTGTGGGGCTCCCCTACGCGGGGACACCCCTGCGTAGCAGGCACTCCTTGAGCGCATCAGCACTATGCATGGGCCAGCTCCACACGGGTCAAGGAGGCCTGGTGTTTGAACCACGGACCTCTCATGTGGTAGACGGACGCCCTAACCACTGGGCCACTGGGCCAAGCCCGCCTCCCTGAATAGTATTTTTAAATGGCCATTCTCCTTCCTGGGATCTCCAAATGCTTCCCTTTCCAGAGTCCCCCTGCACCTCTCACTGGGGTTTCTCCGTGAGGCAGATAAGAATGTTGATTATGGTTATTATTTTGAATAGGTAATATAAGCACATTGCTCAGATGTCAAAAAGTACCAAAAGTAATTATCTTTCTCACAGTCACCCAGCTCCCCCGCCTAGACACACACTGCTGTTACCAGATTTTTTGGTTTCCTTCCAGAGTTATTCCATAAATATACAAGTATGTATGAGTGTATATAAATTTTTAAGTGGCTGAAGGTATCCTATTTATACCACCATCTCTTGCTGTTTCTTCACTTGCTATCTCTTGACTGATGTTCCATAGAAGCACATATAAAACCAGTGCTTTAGGATCTACGTCCAAAGCCATGCTATTTATTATGTCACGGTTCTGGGGGCTGGAAGTTGGAAATCAAGCCCAGGCTGCCTCTAGGGGACAAGCTCTCCTGGCGCCTTCCTAGTGTCTGGTGATTTTCTGGCAATCCTTGGTGTTCCGTGGCTGCAGCACTTCCATCTCCACCTCCGTCCTCACAAACTGTACCCCCTGACTCTTTGTCCAAATTTCCCTCTTTCTATAAAGACACTAGTCATGTTGGCCTCATCTTAACTAATCACACCTTCAGAGACATCTAGGCGACGAGCACGCCTCTCCTTCTGGTGGCTCAACCTGTCTTGAGTCACGCAGAGCCCCTTAGGGCAGCCTAGGTTATGGTTTTCTCCAGACTACAATCTGAGACTAAGAAGAGCCCCTGGTCACCTGGACCGCTCTATTTCCAAATAAGGTCACATTCATGAGACTGGGGTTAGGACTTGACCATCTCTTTTTGGTGGACACAATTCAACCCATCACACCAGCTCTACAGAGAAGACTATCCCATGCCTACCTATGCAGACAGGACAAGCACAAGCTAGTAAGCAAGGAAAGAAATTCAGGTGGATTCTGGCTAGGCAACTAGCCAGGTCTGCATGCCCTCTAAACATGTGACACTGCCCAAGGTCGAGGGAACACTTAGCCTTTTGCTCTTCTGTTGCCGCTTTTCTCTGCCCCTCCTCCCCTTCCAGCCCCCGTCACCCTTCCCGCCAGTCCCGCCCATATTACCAACCTACAATCTGCCCTCTTCCCCAGTAACTGCTTACGGCGTATTACCAGAGGTCTGCCCCCCCAGCTTTAGCCAATCCGCAGCCACCCCTCCGCCCTGCTCTCCCCTTCATACTCCACCCCCTTCCCTGCCTATATAACTAAGTGTACTTCCGCAATAAAGCAGACCTGTTCTTGCGCTCAAGCGGTCTCCGTGGTTTTTCCTTAACCGCGCGTCCCCCATGCCTGGAGAACTGGTACTCCCTCTTGGGGCACCCCCCGCCGGTGGTTCGGCAGGAGCAAGCCCCCCCGACTCTTGGGCCTGAGCGAGGACGAAACCGTCTCGCTCAGCTACAACTGGCGCCCAACGTGGCAGCTCCTCCCCCGGCCCCTCTCTGCTGCTGCTGCTGCTGTGATCGTCCTCCTCTCCAGGTAGGGACCCCTTGCCCGGACGAGCCCCAAGGGACCCCTCGCCGTCGTCCCGTCCCTATCCCGTCATGGGTGCCTCTTTGTCATTGCGTCAGGCGCTGCAAGTCAGAGCCCTCGCTGCCCTGCTCGATGCCAATGGAGTCCGCGTCTCCTTGCGGCAGCTCCAAAAGTACTGGGATCTCTTGCTCCCTTTTAATCCGTGGCTCGCCACCTGCCAACTCTGGAGCCCGGACACATACTCGTGACTCATAGATCGAGTCACCTCTGCCATGGAGCACGAGAAACGCACCTTCCCAGCAGGCCTCTTACCCTTTCTCATTGCCATTCGCGCTTGCCTCCTTGGCGCTCCTACCGAGGCCATTTATGAAGCTTCTCCCAAACGGCCTCTAGACTGTGATCCCGATGAGCCCGCCGACATTGACTCTCTGTCTAACCAACTTGCTGTCACTCTCAAGCGCGAACCTCCCCGCCCGAGCGCCCCGCAGCAGACAGAAACCACTCCTGCCGCTCCCCAATATGGCGGACTTCCGCCTTCTTCCCCCACTTCTGCCCAAGATGGCGCACATCCGGCTTCTTCTTCGCTGGTGGCCTCCTCCCGCCTCTACCCGCCTCTTCCTGCCCAGTCAGCATCCGGTTCGGGCCCGGAAACTGCATGGTCGCCATCTTCCGCTAAACCGGAAACGCCCCTCGCGCCATTTTGTCCGCTGCCAGATGTGGCTGCTCCGCCATCTTGGCCGGTGCCCAGAAGGGTCCTGCCGCCATTTTGTTGTCGGCCGGAAGCCGCTAAGCCGCCATTTTCTCACCCGTGTTCCACTTATCCCTTGCCGCCGCCGTACGGCAATAGTCCTTCACCTGCCTTGGCTGCTCCATCGGTCCCCGGTGCCACACCTTCTCAAACCCCTCAGCTGTATCCGCTGAATCTGCAGCCCATGCCACAGCGACCCCAAACTTGGCTACCCTTTACAGCGGAAGAGGTCAGAACCCTCCGCAAAGCTGTAAAGGAAGACGGAATTGGCAGCCCTTATGCGCAGCAACTACTTGAGGAGTTGGGGACTCAACTCGTTCTCCCATATGACTGGATTGCACTAGCCCGCGCCATCCTGACACCGGGTCAATTTATTGAATGGCGTGCCCATTACCAAGCGGCTGTTGACCGGCAAATCGTGGAAAATGCCCAAGCTGGCGTCCTCGATCCCTCCGATGCATATACGGGGACCAACAATTATGCAGACCCTCGTTCTTATCTCCAAATTGACCCAGGGTTTTGGCACCGGGTAAAAGTCCTCGTCCAGCGGTCTTTCTCTCTAGTCTCCACCAAGCAGCCCACCAAACTCGCGCAGCTGCTTCAAGACTCCAATGAGACTTTCCCAGCATTTGTCGCCCACGTCCTGGAAGCTTGCCAGCGGAAAATTTCTAGCGAGGATGCCCAGTTTGCGCTGGCCAAAGAACTTATCATAGACGGGTGCCTTGCGCCTTTCCGGGCCGTGGTCCCTCCCATACGTGACAAAGCTCTGCACGAATGGGTCCTTGCTTGCCGTGACGTCGACCCACAAGTCAAAACACTCACCGCTGCCTTTGCCTCTGCCATGGCTGTTTCATCCACCTCCACTTCCGTCTGCTTTCGATGTGGCCAGCCCAGCCACTTCGTCCACGAGTGCTCCCAGCCAGGCCCAGCGCCTCGTTCAGACCCGCCAATGCGACGACCAAGGGGCACTCTACGCCGTGTCCGCATTGTGGGAAAGGATATCACTGGGCCCGCGACTGCCGTTCCGCCCAAGGTTCCCAGCAGCCTTTAAACTCCCAGCGGGGCAGGCCTCAGCCCCACCCCCAAGAGCCCCCAAAAGAATTCCCAAGCCATAATGTGGACAATGCCCATCACGCGCCGCCAGAGACCCTCATTAGAGCTCAAGATCGATGGGCAATGGCTCGATGGGCTCCTGGATTCTGGCGCTGAAGTCTCCTGTGTTCCCTTCGAAATCACCGCGTTCAATCACTGGCCCCTAGAAACCGGCCCTCAAGTCATCAGCGCCACAGGAGCCGCTGCCTCCTGGAAAACATCCCAGCCTCTGCATTGGAGCGACCGAGAAGGCCATGAAGGCCAAATTCGCCCACTCGTCCTCTCGTCAGTCCAGACCATCTTATGGGGGAGAGATGTCCTCAGCCAGTTAAAGGCCCGAATCACCACAGAAGCCTTCTCAGCTGCGCTGCCCCCCCCTCCTAGGGGCCACTGCTCCCATCTCAAAACCTGACCCTATCCCTCTGGAATGGGACACAGAGGAGCCCATCTGGGTTGAGCAGTGGCCCTTGCCAGCTCACAAGCTGCAAGCTCTCTCTGCCCTCGTCGAAGAACAGCTACAAGCAGGGCATATAGAGTCATCCACTAGTCCCTACAATTCACCAGTCTTTGTCATCAGCAAAAAGAGCACTGGCAAATACCGCCTTCTCCACCATCTCCGCGAGATCAACAAGCATATCAAACCAATGGGGTCACCTCAGCCAGGATGCCCGCACCCCACTGCAGTCCCCCAACATTTTCATGCAGCAACCATTGACATCAAGGACTGCTTTTTCTCTATTCCTCTTCACCTGCGAGACTGTCCGCGATTTGTGTTTACAGTCCCACGCACCAACAACCAGGGCGCAGCGCTTCGATTCCAATGGCGAGTGCTACCGCAAGGTATGCGGAACAGCCCAACCATATGTCAGCTCTATGTCAACCATGCCATTGAGCTGCTGCGCTCAAAGTTTCATCCAGAGCAAACATACATTCTCCACTATATGGATGACCTTCTCTTAGCAGCGAGCTCCAGCGCGCTCCTCAATGACCTGCTCTCTGCAGTGATGACAAACCTTTCAAGCCTCGGACTTACCGTGCAATCAGACAAAATAAACCTCCAACCTCCTTTTCAATTTTTGGGCTTTCATTTTCATCACTTCATTCAGCCCACAAGCCCACAAATTCATGTCTCTCACAAGATGACGCTGACTGAACTCCAACAACTTTGCGGACAAATCAATTGGCTTCGCTCGGCACTGCCCATCATAACAGCGCAGATGCAACCCCTCTTCGAGCTCTTGCAGACCAAAGACAGCCCACCAACTGCAGCCACCCGCAGCATCACCATCACTCCTGCTGCTCGAGAAGTCGTCCAGCAAGTTAGCGCCGCTCTGCAGCAGTGCTGCCTGGAGCGGTTCTCCCCTAACCTTCCAATTTTGGCTTTAGTTCTGCCAACGCCAATCACTCCCACAGGTCTCTTGTGGCAAGATGGCCCTCTCCTTTTTCTGCATACGTCAAAGAGCAAACTCCCGAAAATCTGCCCTTTTATAAGGGCCTAGATCGCGTTGGCCACTGACTTAGTACTTCTCTCCATACAAACGTATGGCATCCTGCCACACACCATTGTCTGGCCTTTAGATGCCAAGGAAGTTACCTCCCTCATCATGAACAATGCCCAAATGCAGAGCCTGGTAGAGCTCTTTCGCGGCTCCTTTGACAACCACTATCCTCATCACCGATTGCTGCAGGGAATGTCTTAATTGGCGTTTTCCAACCCGTTCCGTCCATTGCCCGCACGGAACCCAATCCCTTCAGCTATCACTGCCTTCACAGATGCCTCGAAAACGGCGTTTGCTGCCATCATATACACTCCTGAGAATCCTGAGCCACGGCAACTGCTGTTCGCAAATGACTTCTCTGTTCAAGTAGGTGAGCTTCTAGCCGTCGCTGCAGTCCTTAACCTCCACCCAAACCAGTCTCTCAACATCTTCACTGACAGCCTATACACTCTTCAAGTGTGCCGCAGCCTCCCGCTTGCCACTTTCTTACCGGGTGACTCAAACATTGACTGAGCGCTCGCCTTCGTACAGCGACTGCTTGAGGCGAGGCAGCAGCCTTGGTTCATTGCTCATATCAGAAGCCACTCTGGCCTACCAGGACTGCTGGCTCAAGGGAATGACCTCGCTGATGCTTCTGTGTCAAGCCGCCAGGTAAACCCAGTCCTCCTCCATAAAAGCCCTGCCGACGGGCCTCGGCTTGGAGACTTTGTTAATCAAGCCAAGCTCCTGCATTCCCAATTCCACTTCTCCATGCGGTCCATCCGAAAGCTCTTTCCAGACATACCCATTGAAACTTGCAAGCACCTTGTGCGCGCGTGCCGAACTTGCGCGCCCCTGCTGCCACTGGGACCTTTGCAGCCTCAGGGTGTTAACCCCCGCGGCCTCCGTCCGAATTCAAGGTGGCAATTAGATGTCACTCATTTCAGTGCATTTGGCCGCCTCAAATATCTTCATGTGGCAATTGATACCTTTTCACATCTGTGCTATGCAGTCTCTCTTGCGGGGGAAAGTGCTAAACACTGCATCCAGGCGCTTCGCCAAGCTATTCTGTTCATGGGAATTCCATGGGATCTCAAAACAGACAACGGACCTGCCTATCGCAGTGCCGCCTTCGCCAGCTTCGTGCAGATGTATCACATCACGCATCATTTTGGCATTCCATACAATCCACAGGGGCAAGGAATCGTCGAGCGCACTCACCAACAGCTCAAGCTACTCATTCAGAAAGAGAGGGCCTCTTCTCCCCACAAGGCCCCCGCCGACGTCGTGACTGCCTGCCTCATTCATCACAATCTCCTAACCTTCAATGACCATGGACTCTCCCCCACCCATAAGCACTGGGGACCCATGTGGCAGCCCTCGCAAGTTCCCCTTGTCCATTGGAAAGACCCTGCCACAAATCGTTGGCAAGATCCAGCTCCCCTCCTAGCACAGGGGAAGGGCTTTGCTTGCGTCTTTCCAGATTCTGAGCCGCAGCCGCTCTGGGTTCCTGGGCGTTGCATTCGGCCCGCCACTGACCCATTAGTTCCACCGAACGATCAGCACCCTATGCCTTCGGTGAGAGATAACATTGACAGTGGATACGGCCCAGAGGTCGCCCGTTCACCCGGATCCAGCACCAGCCATCATCAAGGAACGCCCCCTCTTAAAACGTTTCAAACCCTTACCCTGCTCTCTTTACCCCCCTCATGCTGCCCGCTCGCCATGCATGGAGAGCGAGGAATTTTCCCTTCTTTTGTCTCCACAGATGCCGTACTGTCAGAGGATGCCTCTACACAGCCTCACGACCGTTCTCTTCGTCCTGGCTTCCCTCGTTCTCCCAGCCGCCACCAACCCGAGTCACCAGCCCTTCAATTGGACCCTCTCCCTCTGGCAACAAAAAAGACTCCTCGCCTCGAACGTAACCGCCCCAGCCCCCTCTTTCACAACTGATGTCGCCAACCTCACTGGACGCACGAACCTTCCGTCTTATGAGTGGGGGGGACACAACCCCGCTGCCACAGGTTTCTACATGTGCCCATCCTCCGCCAGAGGATGCCATGACCCAACGCACTATTACTGTCCTTCCTGGGGGTGCGAAACCATCGCCCACGGATGGTCCAGCGCCCCTAACAAAGACCCATACCTCACTCTCCAGCGTAATGCTACTCGATGGAACACCATCACACTCACAGTCAAAGACCCCAACTCTGACCTCTGGTTACGAGGCCGCATGTGGGGAGCCCGCCTGTATGCAGTAGGTTACGATTACGGCGCCATTATCACTATAAAAAAGGAGCCAATTCCCACACGTTCCACCCCAGTGGGCCCAAATCAGATTTTCAATCCTCCAAAGGCACAGCCCCCTTCTCTGCCCCGCTCCACCTCGTCCGCTCCTTCGCCCGGTACCCCCCTCGCCACTGCCTCCCTCAGCTCCCACAACCCCAAGCCTCGCTTACCCCCTACTCTGTACCCCAGCCCCCTCATTAATCTGATCAGAGCTTCGTACGCTTCTCTAAACTCCTCTCACCCCAACCTCACCAAAAGCTGTTGGCTCTGCCTGTCCCCCTCTCTTCCTATATATGAACCCGTCGCCACAAACCTCACCTTCAGCGAATCCTCCGAAAATTCTCCTACCGGATGCAACTGGAACACTTCCTCTGTTCCCCTAACCTTCCAATCTGTTTCCTCCACAGGGCGCTGCGTTCATTCCCGCCAAGGTTCCCATCCCCTTATGCACGCCTGCTCTAACTACTCCTCTCCCAGCGCTTCCGCCAAATTCTTAATCCCCCATAACACCTCCCAGTGGCTTTGTACCTCCACGGGATTAACCCCCTGTCTCAACATTGCCACCCTCAACGCCACTAATGAAACCTGTCTGCTTATTTTCCTCGCCCCACGAGTCCTTTTCCATGGAGATGATGAATTCTCTCTCTCTCTTCACGCCCGCCACCTCTCTTTCCACATTCAAAAAAGGGAGCCTGTTACCGCTGTCCTTACCGTCGCCACCCTTTTAGGTCTCGCTGGAGCAGGCACAGGGATCGCCGCCCTTGCCGCCTTGCCAAAGACCAAGCCAATGCAGTGTTCAGCTCCTTTGTACAAGTCCACTACCAACGCCTCGCCACCGCTGAGTCCCCCCCCAGCCGTCCACCTCGCCCCTTCCGCCCGCACCACCTACTCCAGACCGCACACCTATAGCTTCTTGTCTTCCTCCCCTCACTTCTCCCCAACTATTCCTCCCCCTTGGGCGGGGGTTCTGGGACATCACGAGCCCGTTTCGCTGGCAAGGCTTGGCGCCTGGCGCGCGCCGGCGTGCGCCGACCCTAATGGCGGGCACATGCATCCTGGCCAGATGCTATGTTGTCCGCTCACGACCGGCCGGTCCTCGTGGTCTCCCCCCACCCCTCGTCTTATCCCCGTGCCCGTCCCTATAACCTCCTTTTCCTCCTACTCTTCCTCCTAATCCTTGTCTTTTGTTGCTGCGCACGCCGAGCCATTCACACCCACCGTGCGCACCAAAACTTGTTGCTTCAATTTCTTTTTAAAACAAAAGGAACAATTGTTGCCGCCTTTCTCCGCCCCTCCTCCCCTTCCAGCCCCCGTCACCCTTCCCGCCAGTCCCGCCCATATTACCAACCTACAATCTGCCCTCTTCCCCAGTAACTGCTTACGGTGTATTACCAGAGGTCTGCCCCCCCAGCTTTAGCCAATCCGCAGCCACCCCTCCGCCCTGCTCTCCCCTTCATACTCCACCCCCTTCCCTGCCTATATAACTAAGTGTACTTCCGCAATAAAGCAGACCTGTTCTTGCGCTCAAGCGGTCTCCGTGGTTTTTCCTTAACCGCGCGTCCCCCATGCCTGGAGAACCGGTACTCCCTCTTGGGGCACCCCCCGCCAGTGGTTCGGCAGGAGCAAGCCCCCCCCGACTCTTGGGCCTGAGCGAGGACGAAACCCTCTTGCTCAGCTACACTCTTCTCTCCATGGACTTTCTTCTCACCCAGCTCTAGAAGGTCCCTATTTCTGTGAAGAGGAGCATCATTCTCTCAGGCATGCAGGCCTTGGAGTCTCCCCTCCACACCTGGGCAAACTGTTTTGATCAAATCCCAAGTCCTGCTATTGTGTGTGTGTGTGTGTGTGTAAAAAGCCAGTATGTAGTTATTTCTTTTTTGATCCATTGTCACCACCCCACTTCAAGGCCACATGGCCCTGAAGTCAATGATGGCAAAAGCCTCCTAATTCTAGTACCTGTTTTCAGTCCATGCTTCCACCCATTGCTGCCCATCAGATCTAGTCGCTGCCCTATTTCTAATCTTCAGTGTCCCAATGTGGCCCATCTGGTCATGTTCATAAGTGAGGGGTGGCATTCTTGACCGCTGGCATTTGGCTCCCATGTGCCTCTCTAGCCTTTTATCCCACTGTTCCACTACTTGAGTCCTCAAAAATAACAAATAGATCAACTCAGTGTGTCCTATGTATGTCTTAGATTCTTCAGGTTCTGTGTATTTGCTCACAATGGCCATCTCTTCTGGATTGCCCCCAACTTCATTTTATTTGTATTTCCAGATCGACTTCAAATCCAACCTCCACCATGAGACTTCCCAACCACTTTAGCCCACATGGCTCTCCATCTTTGCTTGGAGGAGAGATAGACAGTCTGATGACGTGGTGAACAACACAAACCTAAACTTCTGATAGACCTGGATTCAAATCTCAGTTCTGCCATTTACTTATCAACGGGACCTTGGATCATTTACCTAACCTCATTAAACATTGGATTGCTCATCTGTAACTTGAGGATATTTAGTGCCTACCTCAAAAAGCACTGTGAGGAGTAAATGAGATAATCCTTGTAAAGCAGAGGGGTCAGGCACAGCAAACACTCAGCAACTGTCATGTAATTATTAGTTGCAGATGCCGTTGTTTACCCACCGGTCCTCCTTGACAGGACTGCAGTTCTCAAGCAAACCCCCTCCCACACAGCCATCTTCTTCTGAGGGAGCTCATTTGCTCTCCCACCACAGCTAGATCCTTAATACAATTAGCCAGGGATTGGCAAACTGGCCCAAGGCCTGTGTGTTACATGGTTTGCAAGCGAAGAAAGGCTTTTATGTAATTAAAGGGTTGTAAACAAAACAAAACACAAGGGAATATATGAGTCAGTGAGATTGTATATGACCCCTACAGCTTAAAATATATACCATCTGGCCTTGACAGGAAAAGTTTGTTGACCTCCAGTATAAGCAAATCATTGTAATCTCATTCCCTTTGCTAGAGATTAGATTAGAAGTAGACATGGGATCCAGATCTGGCCAATGAGATGTGAGAGGCGCTTGTCTGTGGGGCTCACACGCTGTCTCTGGACATTGTCACCCAAGAGAGGCTGCTGGAAAGCGCTGCAGCTACCTCACTCCTGCCAGGAGAGCTCCAAAGATGGCGTCATGGATGGCAGAATAGACTCTAAGTAGTCTTAACATTACTGATGTGTCAAGGAACCCCGCAAACTGCTTTTCTGAAATTCTAGTTACTTTGAAAAAACTTCCTTATTTAAGGCGATTCAAGTCACGATAGTCTATCCCTTGTGGTCCAACTATATTGGCTAGGGTAGACTGGGCTGTGCTATGGAAATGATCTCTTAGTGGCTTTATTTTATTTTATTTTTTAGGATGTACCAGAGATTGAACACAGGACCTTGTACGTGCGAAGCAGGTGCTCAACCACCAAGCCACATCCACTCCTCTCTTAATGGCTTTGACACCAGGAAGATTGCTTGCTTACATTAACTATCCAGTGCCGGAAAGCGGATGTGGCTTAAGTGATTGGACTTCTGCCTACCATATGGGAGGACCCGGGTTTGATCCCTGAGGCCTCCTGGTAGAAAAAAAAAAGCATGCCCATGCTGTGGGCCGAGTGCCTGTGTGGCGAGCCAGTGCCCATGCAAGTGAATCACGCAGCAAGATGATGACGCAACAAAACAGAGACGAAGGGGTGAGTGAAGGCAAGGTGCAACAGAAACCAGGAACTGAGGTGGCGCAAGTGACAGGGAACCTCTCTCCACATCAAAGATTCCCAGGCTCTAATCCCAGTGAATCCTAGAGGAGAAAAACGAGAAAAGAAGACAAAAAGAGAAATAGATCCAGGAGATCACACAGCGAATGGACACAGACAGCAAGACAGCAAGGCAGGGGAGAGGGAGGGAAAAATAAAATAAAATAAATAAATACTTATTTAAAAAACATATCCAGTGCAGGTGTGTGGGGCCCTGCACCAAACAGTTGCTAAGGGACCCAGGCTGGTGGGGTTTCCCACAGCTGCTCCATCTTGAACATGAGACCTTCACAGCCACTATGGTAAGGGAAGAGAAGAGCTGAAGAGTCAAGTGACTGTTTCTCTATTAAAGAATGAGTTTCTTGAAGATATAGACCATGTCTTTCCACAGTTTATCCCAGAACCTAACACAGTGACTGGCACAGGTACCGAATCAATGAATGAATAAATGGCTAAATAAGTTATTTTTTTCTCATGTAACAGTCCAGAGGCACTTTCAGGTATTGGGCAGCTCAGGTTGCCAAGGTTATTCAAGGACTCAGATTACTTGTATTATTTTGTTCTGATAAGCTGTAAAGGGCATACTCATCTACATGGTCAAAATTGGTTCACACACACATTGGCTCCATGTCTCATCTTCATTCTGGCTTAAGCATAGGGGAAAAGTCAAAAGAGGAGGGCAAGTGATTTCCTTTTAAGCATGTTCACTCATATTCTGCTGAAGAACACTTAGTTGCATGGCCACATAGCTAGCTGCAAGGGAGGCTGGGAAAGACTCTCTCTAGTTCGGCAAACATAGCACCAGCCAAAACTATATACAAAGCAGTAGGGAAGAGTGAATCTGGGTAGATCACAGCACTTTGCCCAGGGAGAAGAGATATTGGGAAGTGTCTATGAGTTAAAATAATATAGGGGCTTTTAACCATCATGCTACCTTAGCATCTCAGACAGTAGTAATATAAAAACAGTAAGCAACTAGTTTTCTCTGTCATAGAGAGCATGAGAAAAATAAATCTGTAAATAATTATAATAATCAAATAAGGAAATGTTTCTGCTTTAAAGAAATTCAGGGATTACCTGGTTGAAATCCATCAATATATTTTGTTTTTAAAAGTTATCTGTTGGTCTTTCTGTTTATAAACCAAACATGCAGGAAATAGTACAGGCATATCTTGTTTTATTGAGCTTTGCTCTATGGCGCTTTGCAGATATTGCATTTTTTACAACCTGACAGTTTGTGGCAATCCTGCATTGAGCAAGTCTATCAGTGCCATCTTTCCAACATCATATACTCACTTCATGTCTCTGTGTCACATTTTAATTAAGGTATACACAATGGGATTTTTTTTAAACATAATGCTATTGCACACTTAATAGACTACAATGTAGTGTAAATGCAACTTTTATGTGTGCTGGGAAATCAAAGAATTTGTGTAACTCACTTTATTGTGATATTTGCTTTAAAGTGGTGGTCTGGAAACAAACATGCAATATCTCCGAGATTTGCCTGTATTTAGAAAGGGAGAGCCCTTTAATCCCCAATAAATCTGGTCCAGTGACTAAATAGCCTCTGTTCTTTCATGACTCACATTTATATTGTTAACCTTGACCTCTTTCTGATGCTTCAGACTTTAAGTGGCCACTTGACATCTTCATCTAAATATACAATGAAAATATAAAGCATAATATTCCAAAACAGAACTCTTGATTTCCCTAGCTCACCCGCCCAAGCCTGACCCCCTCTGTCCTGCCACCGTAGTGTTCCCCAACTGGGGACATGTCTCAACCCGACTGGAGGAGTGAACGACCTATGAGCCAACAGGCAGGGAAAGACTGAGGAACCGTCACCGATTTGAAACTCAGAGGAAATAACAACAAATGTAATGCAGAATCTTGGACCGTATCCTGGAACAGAAAAAAGGACATTAGTGGAAACACTGGTGGAATTCAAATAAAGTCTATAGTGTAATTACTGATATTGTACCCACATTAAGTTTTTGACTTTGTAAGTTGCTAATATTGGGGAGGCAGGGGCACAATTCTCATCTCTCACCTCCTCTGTGGGCTTCCCTTACAACTCGCTTTTCAGACAGTAGGCAGGTCCTCTTTCTAAGACGTGGGCTGCTTAAAACACGCCCGTGGCTCCCCCTACTACATTTAGAATAAAGCCCGAAGTCCAGATCGAGTAGTCAGCCTACACGATCTGGTCCCTGCCTACCTCTCCAACCTCACTTTCCACCACTAGAACCTCAGGTTCTACACTTGGCCTTGTCATGGTTCCCCAAACTAACCAACTTTTTTCTGCTTCTGGACTTTGGCTTTTGCTTCTTCCTCTACCTGGAGCATTCCCTCCTGGCTTTTTTCTTCCTTGAACTCCTAGTTCAAATGTCACCTCCTCAAAGAGGCCTTTCTTCAAACTCTGTAAACAAAGTAGCTCCCAACCCCATCAGCACCCTCCATTCTTTTTTTTTTTTCAAACAGTTTTGTTAAGACGTAATTAACTTACCATACAAATCCATTTAAAGTGCACAATTGAGTGGTTTTTCAGTATGCTCATAGAGCGGTGCATGATCACCCCAATCAATTTTAGAACACTCCATGATCCCCAAAAGAAACCTGTCTCCATTTCCACCCAAGCCCCCCAGTCCTAGGCAACCACCAGTCTACTTTCTGTTTCTAAGGAAGAAATGACCTATTCTGATCATTTCATGTAAATGGAATCATACGCTCTGTTGTCCTATGTGACTGCTTCTTTTGCTTAGCATAAGGTTTTCGAGGTTCAGCCATGCTGTAGCATTTATCAGCACTGCATTTCCCTTTGCTGCCATATGATGTTCCATTGCATGGATATAGCACATTTCCTTTGATGGGTGTTTGGGTTTTAGCCCCATAAAGGAGTTGACTGCTCATGGGGCAGGTCCCAATGCCTGGCACCTCTGGAAGTCAAGCAGATATCATGTGACCCAAAGCCCCACCCTAACTCACATTGTTAAACTGTCTGGCATGATCCAAGGCTCCCAGGAAGACAAAAACACTCCTATCAGCCATGACTTTCCATGGGTTCAGAGACTACCTCCCAGAAGCCAAGGGGAAAGGCCACACCTTACTTTGGGCAAGGCTAACTTCTTTCTACACAGCATGTATGAACACTCTTACTTTTCAGAGTCTCTACCTGCTCTGAATTAGAGGAAAAAGATGTCAGACCTTGGTGCTTACCTTCCCTTGGACTTAGATTTCTTTATATCTGGCAGCTAGAGCTCCTGGCAGCTGGAACAGTGCTGGCATCTCAGAGGCACTCAGTAAATATTTGTTGAATGGATGAAGTATGACTGGCCGAATGAATGAATATTTTTTTGAAGCTGTGATTTGAGATGTGGTCATTCTCTTGGACTTTGTTCATTCTGGTGGGTTTCAGAGAGGGTAGTGATGCAAACGTGTACTTTGTCCTCACTCTGGAAGGGAAATCCTCCCCTAGAGTCATCTGCCAAAGGTCACCCCCTGCTGAGGGCAGAGATGGAGTCAAAACCCAGGTTTCTCAACTTTTGTTTTGTTTTTTTTTAAACCACAAGGAATTCTTTTTTTTTTTTAAAGATTTTTTAAAAAATTTCTCTCCCCTTCCCCCCCCCACCCCAGTTGTCTGCTCTCTGTGTCCATTCAATGTGTGTTCTTTTGTGACCACTTCTATCCTTATCAGCGGCATCGGGAATCTGTGTTTCTTTTTGTTGCATCATCTTGCTGTGTCAGCTCTCCTTGTGTGCAGTGCCACTCCTGGGCAGGCTGCACTTTCTTTCGCACTGAGCAGCTCTCCGTATGGGGCGCACTCCTTGCACATGGGGCTTCCCTACGTGGGGGGCACCCCTGTGTGGCAGGGCACTCCTTGCACACATCAGCACTGCGCATGGGCCAGGTCCACAGAGGTCATGGAGGCCTGGGGTTTGAACTGCAGACCTCCCATGTGGTAGGCGGATGCCCTATCCATTGGGCCAAGTCCACTTCCCCATTTCTCAACTTTTAAAACTTCTCCTAGTCAAGTGCTTTAGCTCCTTTTTCTCTTACAAAAATGACAAGGAAACTTTAATGAGTTTTGTTACTAACAAGTGACATGCCCTCATTTGGGGCATCATACAGCTGCCCCACCTGCTTTGAGGTGATGGTGTTTATGAGCCAGAAATTCATCAGTCTGAGGGTTGGGAAAAGAATAAAACTGCTAAGGACATGGATACTGATTGTACTTTTGAACAACTGGGAATTCCCTGTTCTTGTGTGTATTTTGAAGCGTGATTGCCCAAATGAAACTCTTCCATGTTCCTGGAGCATTATGATTTAAAAAGACAAGTTCCAGGGAAATGGATGTGGCTCAACCAATTGGGCTCTCGTCTACCATATAGGAGGTCCAGGGTTTGATGCCCAGGACCTCCTGGTGAGGGCGAGCTGGCTCATGCAGCAAGCTGGCCCATGCAGAATGTGGAGTGCCGGCCCAGCAGGAATGTGGCCCCGCGCAGGAGTGCTGCCCTGCATGGGATTACCGCCTTGCGCAGGAAAGCCGCCCCGCACAGGAGTGCCAGCCAACGCAGAGAGCTGGCACCACAAGATGATGCTACAAGAGACACAGAGGAGAGGAAATAAGAAGACACAGCAGAACAGGGGAGCTGAGGTGGCGCAAGAGAGTAATTGTCTCTCTCCCACTCTGGAAGGTCTCCAGATCAGTTCCCAGAGCCACCGAATGAGAACACAAGCAGACACAGAACACACAGCAAATGGACACAGAGAGCAGACGATGGGGGGAATAGGGTGGGGGTAGGGGAGAGAAATAAAAAATAAAAAATAAAAAAAAGAGATAAGTTTCAATCCAGGGAGGTTTGGGGACTGGATGAGAAGCCAAGGTCTGGGGGGGGGGGGAAACATTTTCTTCTAATGTGGTGTCTTTTCATCAGACCTTTAAGACTGTAATGAAAAGATGGTAACAGCAAGTCCAAGGGCCCAGAACAATTGGTGGTAAAATTGTGCCCTTTACCTGGGCTTGCTCCGCAGCAAACATCAGTGCTGCCCCTGGTTCCTGCCACACTTCTGACCCAGGTGTTACTGCAAGACTAATATTTACTGAGCACTTTCTGTATGCCAGGCAAGGTTCTAAATGCCTCACACATTCGGAACCATTTAATCCTCCAGCCACCTATGGTGGAGGCACTCTAATTATCATCAGCCCTGCTGGCAAACCTGAGGCACAGAGAGGTTAAGTAACTTGCCCAAGTTTGCCCAGCTGGTAAGTGGTTCTAGAATTCAAATGCCAGAAGTTTAGCTCCAACTCATTACTCACTGTGATACCAGTGAAATTAAATTAATACGAACTTTAAGGATGTATTTGCTTTCCATTGCTGCAGAACAAATTACCACAAAATTAGGAGCTTAACACAACACAAATGTATTGTCTCACAGATTCCATAAGTCAGAAGTCTGGCTATAGCTCGTCTTGGATCCTCTGCTCAGAGTTTCGCCAGGCTGAAGCCGAGCTGTCAGCATCCAGGTCCTCAGCAGTTTCATCAGGGTCCTCTTCCAAGCTCGCTGGTTCTTGGCGGAATTCAGGTCCTTGGGGTTGGAGGACTGAGACCCTCAGCTCACAGGGGCCACCCACCATTCCCTGCCCCATGGCCTCTCTGCAAAATGACAGGTGCTTCTTCAAGGGCAACAAGAGAGCATCTCTGCTGCTTCATATCTCTCGCTTCCATTTCTGACCTCTACACCCTCTTTTTTTTTAAAGATTTATTATTTATTTCCCCCTTTGCAGCTTGCTTGCTGTCTGCTCTCTGTGTCCTCCATTCACTGCATGTTCTTCTGTGTCTGCTTGTCTCCCTTTGTTGCATCATCTTGCTGTGCCAGCTGTCCACAGGCGCGGGCCGTCAGTTCTCCACGGGCCAGCTTGCCTTCACAAGGAGGCCCTGGGACACAAAGCCATATGGTAGATGGGAGCCCGACTGATTGAGCCACAGCTGCCTCCCTCTACCCCCTCTTTTAAAGGGGTTGCCTGATTAGGTCAGGGCCACCCAAGATTATCTTCCTTTTGATGAACTTAAAGTCAGTTGATAAGAGACCTTAATTAATCTGAAAAATCGCTTCACCTTTGCCATATAAAATAACTACTCACACTCAAAGAGTGGCAATTATACAGTGTGTATATCCTGGGGGAGGGATGGGGATCCTGAGGGTCAGATTAGAATTCTGTCAACCACAAAAGATAACACTGAAGAGGAAAATGTCATAAAAGAGTAAGGATGGAAGGAGAGAGATCCTAGCAGAGGAGCGACCTCTACATGTAGGTGTGTGAGCCTCGGCTCTCTTTTTTAAGCACCAGCTGGCAGAGCAGTTCCTTGTTCATCCCACCACTGCACTGCCCTGTGACCAAAGCGCCATCAACAAACCCAAATGCACCACCTGCTTAAAAAACCTTTTGCATTTTCCCCTTGATCCACATGTTCCGCCTCACTTCTACCTTTACTGAGTTCAGCCCAAGTCATATAGCTTTCCCAGCCACGGCTGCCAGGGCTTGGCTTTAGATGTCCCACTGTGGGGTGTCATTAAAAGCTGGTTAAGGACACCAGGGTAACTGAGACTCATGAGGTCACTGCTATCTGGCTGCCAGGATGAGCTGTCCAGGCCAGGCCTGTGGTGGTGGTGGTGGTGAGGGGAGGGGGCTGTGTGACCTTAGCCAGGGCCCCTGTCTCTGGGCCAGGTGACTTCAATACTCTGGGCAGATCCGTGCCTGCCCTGTGACACAGCCACTCACAATTCCATTGATTTGGGTCGGCATGGTGAGTTTCCAGAAACAGTGGGTTCTGGAAATGTTTTTCTCTAGGTTTAATTGTCCTTTCATGTTCTCCTGTGACTTTTCTTCTCTTTTGACCCACCAGTGAGCCTGCCTTGATTTCTATGATCAGGAATGTGGCTGAGTCAATGCAGTTCCTAGTGCCTGAATTGACACATTCTCTCTAGAAGTTATTTTAATAGAATGGATACCGCAGTCACAGGGATGTCAACTCTGCACAATTTTAAAGAACAGTGGCCACTGTGTCTAGCTCAAAGGTTTCCCCTTAAAGGATTCAAAATGCCTGATACAGTGGTTAAAAGCTACAAAGAGTTTAAACCAACTCTTTGGTCCTCACGACTGCCCTCCTTCTGACACCAGTGGCAAGTTTTGGGGTTCCCAAAACCACCCTGAGTTTGAGAATTTGCTGGAAGGACTTTCAGAACTGGCTAAAGGCTATTACCCACACCCTGCCGTTTATCAGATTAAGATCAGCCAGGGGAAGAAGCACGCGGGGCAGAGTCCACCCAATGTGGAGCCTCCAGTGACCGGGACAGAACCCTCCCCTTCCCCACCCCCAGTTCATCGCTCACAGCAACGTCTGAGACCTCCCAGAGCCTCTCCGCACCTCTCCCAGATGTCACCCTGCAGCCAGCCGTGGAAACTGGAAACCGAAAGGCAGAGTGTGACGTCATCCCTACCCACAAGCCCCAGGTCCGCCCGGGCCATCCCGTCAGCTCCCGGGGCCTGCAAATCCGGGACTTGTTCCACCTCTGCGAAAGAGAGGCAGCTGTGCTGCCTGGAAGAACAGGTGGAGGAAAAGAAGGGGGAGCTAGAAAGAAAGCGGAAGACCCTGAGCAGACGGGGCTGCAGAGAAGCTGGACCAGCTCAGGAGGGTGCGCTTCCCCTCCGTGAACAGCCGACAGCAGCAGGCTGCCTTTCATCAGTGCCCAGGACACGGGCATCCTACAAGTGGAGGAGGGCGAGGAGAGTGGACAGGACCTGCTGCCCCGGCCCCGTCCATCGCCGGCATCTTTGCCAAGCAGTCCCACGTGGAGCAGATAACCTGAAAATTCAGGCCGAATTCTGAAGGCAAATTTGAGCAGTCTCCATGGCAACGACAACACAGCCAGTGAATTGGTGTCTTCATATCACCTGCAAGAAGATGACCCCATACAGTTAGAGTGGAGGCTTCATCCTAGAGGGAGAGGCACCAGACACACCGGCCCCCGGGAGAGCGTCACACGGCTTCGTAGGGGGTGATAATTTATTTGGCTCCAGAGCGGAAGGTCCCTGAAGAAGATGTGGGGTGTGGCCTGAACACATATGTGGGTTCAGGATTGTTACGCAGATCATATAAAAGGCTTTTGTTTTTAAGGCTGAGGATTTTTAATATATATTTTTTAAAAGCTGGTTAAGAGCAATAAGTGAAGGTAAGACCTGTGGTATACGGAGAGGAGGCAAAGAGAAAAAATCAACAGGATGTGTCCTCTCGGCCCATTCTCGAGAGTCTCCTGTGGGAGCTACGGGCTCTTAGACTGGTGCTCTTGGAGGGCCACGTTACTCAAACCGTGCTTCTCTTGCTAGTTCCCTTGGCCCCCTCCCCCTCCTCTTTTGTCCCCTCCCAGTGTTTACCAGTCATCATTCTTGTCAATCTGGAGGTAGAATGAGAATTTGCTGTGGCCGGGGCAGCAGAACAACCCTCTCCATGTGACAGGGCAGAGTCACAAGTTACATTTCCTTTGGAGGCAAAACTTCATAGGGGTGAAAGTGTATTCAGCAGCCACCGGGCTGTGGAAGAGCTGTTTTCGTTTTGTTTTTTGTTTATCTTAAGAGAGAGCGGGGTCTTTGGTGTTATTTGATAAGACCAGAAGGGCTAAAAAGAAAGCCAGGGAGAAATTTCATGGATGAGTCAGAACTCTTCTTTGTTGAAAAACGCCCTGCCAGGGAAGCATCCTGAATGAGAGTATAGGGAGAGTCTGCAAGTGATTTAGGGTAAAATATGGTGTTCTTGACGGCCCTACCCTGCTCTCCAGCTGTTAGAGTTTCCCGGTTACTAAAACAAATATCACACAGGGGGTTTACTTGTGGAGATTTATTGGCTCTTTGGTTTTGAGGCTAGAAGTCCAATGGGATACCAGCAAGGTGATGCTTTCTCCCTGCAGATTGTGGCGTTATAGGGCTGGCTGGCGACTGGCAATCCTTGGCCTTTGGCTTTTCCGTCACGTGGCAATGCACGTGGAGGCCTCTCATGGCTTCTCTAGTTCTGTTGACTTCAGTTTTTTCCTGTGGCTTTTCTCCCTATATCTGACTTTCACTCTGCTTATAAAGGACTCCAATAATGTGGGTTAAAGCCCATCATGATTCAGATGGGCTAAACCTTATTGGAAGCAACATCTTGAAGAAGTTGTATTTATAATGGGACTGTACCTGCCAGAATGTGGGCTAAGACCAAGAACATGTCCAAACTGGCTAAGCAATTCAACCCACATCGCCAGCCCAGGACTGTGCTTAAATACAGATTCAATTTCCACCTAGAGCTTCCATTGCACTTTGCTCTAAATAGTAGGTTTAGCCTCTGTGGGGGTGGGGGAACTTTCATTCCTTTCTTCTTTCATTCTTTCGGTCATTCAACCAATATTTATGTAATGATGCTAAAAGGATTATTTCTGTTTTGGGGACACTGACAAAGTTTCTACCCTTATTCTGATGGGAAAGACAGAATGTAAACAAATAATTATGTAATGAAATATAATATATAGTGCAGGGTAGTGATATGTGCTCTGCAATTTCCTTATGATGAAAGCTGTGGTCCATTTCTAAAAATATAGTCTATATAAATTCAGTGTTACCTATTATTTACTGGATCTTCTGGATCCATCCTCAGAGCTGCTCTCAGCAGTGGTTCCTAAGCCTGTGGAAAGCCTGATTTAGTAGGAATGATCTGGGACCCAAGAATCTTTATTTCTTGATGTCCCACCAGTGTTTCTGCTGACAAATGGAGTTAAGAACCACAGGAATAGAGGATCTGATGGTTTTGTTTGTTTTGCTTTGTCTGCAGTTTCTTTCCATTTCTTTCTGTCTCCAGCAACCACCAATTGGCAACCACTAATCTGTGGATTTATCTCTTCTGGATACTTTGTAAATATGAAATGATAGAACATGTGTCCCTTTGTGTCTGTCTTCTTTCACTTAGCATAACATTTTTATAGTTCATCCTTTTGTAGCATGTATCAGAACTTCATCCCTTTTTAGGGGTGAATAATATTTCATTGTGTGACTATACCACACTTTGCCTATCCAACCATCCATTGATGGACAGCTGGGCTCTTTCCACCTTTTGGCTATTTTTTACTCTACTGCAATGAACATGCATATACATATGCTTGTGTGAGGACCTGTTTTTAATTCTTTGGGGTATATAACTAGGAGCGGAATAGCAAGGTCATACGGTAACTCTATGTTCAACTTGTTGAAGAACTGCCAAGCTGTTTTCTTGGAGGATCTGATTTTAATCCACATTGTAAAAAAAGAGAATAATGCATTAATGGCAACATACAGAAGGCCTGCAATGAAAGCCAAGGATACCTCCAAGTCGCCTGGCTACAGGCCTGCCCTGTGCAGTGAGGGCCTCAGGATTTGGAGGTGGGTAGCTTGTCCTGAAAGGTCTTCCAGCCTCAGGAGCCAGAGGGCTGAACCCAATCTTTGAATGCAGCCTTCTCCACCCTTTCCAACTTCCCACCTTTTTTTAAAAAAACTCATTCCTGCTTTGGATCAAAATTAAAATCTCATCTCTCACGAGGAACTCCGAATTAAAGATGTAACCCCAAGGGAGAATTGTTATATTTTCACTGTCATCTCATAAATCAAGATTTTGTTCAGCCCTGGTTTCTAAAATTTGTATTATGAAAGTATTGAGATTAAAATTATATTTCAATGCTCAATATGTTTTTCTAATGTATAACCACGTAATTCATGTCTTTTCTCTTCTCTCCTTGCCCTTTTTCTGATATCCCCCACTAAATGCCATGGTTTACAGCTTACAACTAATGTTATACATTTCTCTGATTTCACTATTGTGAGTCTAGGTTGAAGAATAAATAGATGGTAAAAGGAAGGGAGACTTCAAACAGCAGGGAGTCTTGTGTGAGAGGCAAACATTTGATTTCATTTCCTAATGAAAACCCCATTAAAATGCCAGTAAAGGGATTTTTTAAGGCACAAACCCACATGGATGGAAAAAACAGGAAAATAGAAAAGAGCAGCAAAATTTGAAAGCTAAAAAGCAGCTAGATAAGGGGTAATTTACTTAGCAGACCCAAGAAAACAGAGAGAAAACTGAATCCTAAGCCAATAGGGCAGAATGTGGAAAACCAACCTGACTGCAGACCAGATCCCACATACGCCTTGAGAATTGGCAGCACCAGGCATTTCTGGAAGTGGAAGTGAGGGTGGGGGCGCCTAGAAGGAGGAGAATTCGTTGAAGTAGACACATCTCCAGATAGCCTCCCCAAGTCCATGCAGTGAGGGGATTGCCTCTCCCCCATTCTGGAAAAAAGACTGGAAGGGGAAAGCCAAGGAGAAGCAGGTAGTGCAGAGGACAGGAGATAGTGAAGACCTAGCCACCATCTCCCCCTCAGCTCCCATAAGTCCAGCAGCCAGACCTCCACCCTCTAGGCTGGAGCTTGGCAGAGTCTCTTCTGATAATCTGACCAGCCCCAAGGGCAAGACCTAAAGGGAGTGACATGGGAACTCCAAAGGGAAAGGCCCAACATGTCAAGGTGAGGTTCACAGTTGGCAAGTTCACCTACAGCCCCGAGTTTCCAATAAAATTCTTAGTCCCCTGCCCTCAATTATGAAAAATACCTGCCTCCACTCCTGCCTGGCCACTACATGAGGATAACAATGTTTGTACCTCATTGGATTGGTATAAGAATAAAGGGAATTGTATTTGTGAAGTACTTAGAACAGTGCCCAGCACATTATAAAAGATGATAGAGACAGAGAGATAGATAATGGACAAACTAAGGATTACAAGACACCTAAAAAAATGCTCTAATATGAAAAATAGAGACCAAAACAAATAGAAAATAAAGTTGCTTGGAGACTCTGCTACTTAGAACAAAATCCAATACCACCCCTTAAAAAACCAATTGTTTATATAAATATAACTATACAAAATATATTTATATGTAAATATATAAATATATAATATATTCAAATGCATGTATTTTGTACTTTACACATATACACAAAGAGCTCTTGGAAATGGACAATGTGAGAGTAAATCTGAAAAAGTTAACAGAGGTGTAGAAGTTAAAATTGAGGAAATCTCACAGAAAGCAAGCAAAAAGGAAAAGAGGTGAAAAATTGGACAGAAAAGAGAAGACAATTAAGCCAGTCTAGGAGTTCTGACAATCAAGTATAGAAGCTTGAGAAACAGAGAAAGGAAAAAATAGAGATTAGGAAATGAAATCAGAGAAATAACTCGATAAAACTTCCCAGGCCTGAGACATTTTCCAGACTTGAAAGTCTGTGAGTGCCCAAATGGACTCACACAGAGGTACACAACTGGAAAGTTCTAAACACTGGATTAAAGTAGAAGATCCTGCCACTTCCAGGGAGAGAAAAAAATTAGATCTAAATAAAATAATTAGGAATCAGGATATCAAGAGATTTCCCAACAGCAACACTGGAAGCAATAAGGCAATGGGGAAAGTATTTCAAAATTATTTCTAAGCTAGAATTCAATGCCCAGCCACATAAGCAATCAGAACATTCTCATATATTTCATCTCCAAAAATTTACTTCCCACGCAACATTCAATGGAAGCTACTAGGGGATATGTTCCCAAAAAATGAAGCAGTAAACTGGAGGAGACCTGGAATGTAGGAAACTGGAGTCACCTCAAAAGATAGTGGCAGAACCCCTGCTGATGCGGAAGGGAGATGCTGGTGGGAGATGCAGGGGACCACCAGTCCGGGCTGGGGCAGGTCAGAAGGTCCTGGGAGAGGTTTCTTTTTGAATGTTAAATTACTAGAAAAATTGATACATATGATCCCCTTGGGAGAAGACTTGGATAACTGGCAAAGAATTTGGGGTTATATAAGTGAAACATAAAACAAGACAGTTATTCCAGTGACAACAGGAAAGTAAAGGTAAACATAGTTTAAAACACAGCTTAGGAAGCGGATTTGGCTCAACTGATAGGGCGTCCGCCTACCATATGGGAGGTCCAGGGTTCAAACCCAGGGCCTCCAGACCTGTGTGGTGAGTGGCCCATGCGCAGTGCTGATGCACGCAAGGAGTGCTGTGCCACGCAGGAGTGTCCTCCACGCAGGGGAGCCCCACTGCAATGAGTGTGCCTCTTGAGAGCTGCCCCATGTGAAAAAAAATGCAGCCTGCCCAGGAGTGGCACCGCACACACAGAGAGCTGACGCAGCAAGATGATGCAACAAAAAGAGACACAGATTCTCGGTGCCGCTGACAAGAACGCAAGCGGACACAGAAGAACACATAGTGAATGGACACAGAGAGCAGACAACGTGGGGGGAGGGAAGCAAGAAGAAAAAAAAAGAAAAAAGAAAACATGGCTCAGTTGTGGATATATTTCACATAGCCGTAATAATGTAAAGAATAAATATTGATCTGATGCAAATTACAGTATTACTGGACTGGGA
Source organism: Dasypus novemcinctus (assembly GCF_030445035.2). Lineage (NCBI taxonomy): Eukaryota > Metazoa > Chordata > Mammalia > Cingulata > Dasypodidae > Dasypus > Dasypus novemcinctus. Next base: position 64,137,039 of record NC_080688.1, read on the forward strand.
ACGGGGGGGGGCTGGGAAGAGAGCAGGTATGTGGTTGGGGCAGTAGAGAGGAAAGAGAGCTGAGTCTTTATTATCCATAATAGGAGGTCATTAGATAATGACTAAAATTGAAAAAGCAAAAAGTACAGTACAGGGTTATTATTTATAGACATGAATGTAGATACCAATAAAATCTGTGAAGAAAGCAAAAGTGGTTGCTTCCAAGGAGAAAGAAAATAAGGGGGGAGGACAACAGACTGCTGTTTTTTAATAACAAAACTGGAATCATTTACAATGCAATATACATATTTTATAAAGATATTTGCATGTGTACAACTCTGAATAAAAACAGAAACCAAATAGGTAATGTTTCTTTTCCTTTCATATCCAGGTGGACTGGACAGCCCCGGAAATGCCCGGGACAGGTTTGCTGTGGTCATGGTTGCTGTTGTTTTTTGTTTTTCTCCTCACGGGTACTGAGGAGACTGGCTCTAGGCTAAAATCCATGTGTGACCTTTTGGACCCAACCAGAGGCAATTACAAAAGCTTTACCTGGCAGCCTCCTGGGCCAGCTGCCCTCCCACACAGCGTCCGTGCATAGTCTGGAGGGGGTTTTGCAGTCCAGGACTCAGCTCCCCCACCACCCCCAGGCTCTCCTGCATCTGCTTTCCACGCCCAAATGCCCCCTTTCGGAGACCTCTTAGTCGAGGCCCTTCTGAGACCTCCTTGTTGGGGGCGGGAGGCAGAGGAGGGAGAGGGTGAAGGCACTTTTCTCCACTCTGAATCAGCATTCAGTACTTTCCCAGTCTGTGGGGGAAAGTGAAACCCCGGGAAGCCAGCACCTTCTTTCTGACCTCCTGCTGAAACTATCACAGTGAGCGATTAGAGGCTTAAGGGTTACTTTCAGTTTGGATTGTCGTCCTAATTGACTACCTCTCCATACGCACCACAAACGTGCATTACTGCTCCCTAGTGCGTCAAACTTCACAACAGTAGAACTTTCCCAACCTCTTTTCAGGGCCAGTGTTGAGGGAAAGTACAAATAAAATAACCTCAAACGTTCATTGAGCACTTACTGCGTGCCAGGCACTGTGCTAGGAATGTCATGTGTCTTGCCTCATTTTCTCCTTCTGACAACCTGTTTTCTCCCTTTTACCCACAAAGGTTAAACAACTTGCCCAAGGTCATACAACTGGGGCTTCCAAACCCAGGCTGTCTGACTAGAGCCCCGCAGTCCACTTCATCATATCAGCAGCGTTAGCTGCACACCACTATTTGTCGCAAGGGAAAGATTCCTGTGGTAGAGAGAAAAGCACACAGGACCAGGAGGGAGCAGTTTAGCAATTTAGCAACAATTTAGCTCTATCTCATCCTCTCCCAAGGGATTAGCACTGACTGTCTCTCCCATGCAGGGTGGAAATTTTCCTACCAGGATCCTTAAGAGGTGGCCACCCAGTCTGCTTAACAGCGAGCCCCTCCAGATTGAGAGGACTCACAATCTCTCCAAAAACAGCTGTTGGGTAGCTCAGAGACTAAGAAAGGCCTGTCTTTTTCAGAGTGAATAGAAACGTGCTTTCTTAGAGCCCCACTCACTGGTATTCGTACTGACCCCCAGAGGCCCACAGAACGGATCTACTTCCTCTGTTCAACAAATGGTCCATTGAATACCTGGTGACCTTCTCCTCTTCAAGCTGCATGACCCCAATTCTTTTAGTCTACTTAAATCAGGCCCAACTCCAGCCCCATCCTGTCTAGTTCCATCTCTTCTTGACATACTCAATTAGTCAGTGTACCTCTTGATATGTGGTTCCCAGAATTTGACACAATGCTTCAGAGAAGTGGGAAGCACACAGGTCTCTCTCCTCCAATGAACTGAGTACTCTACCCTTATTAGTTCAGCCCCAAAGGGCTTTGGTTATTTTAGCTCACTGTTTTGTTTTGGTTTTTCCAGATTCAGGCAGTTTATCAGGTTGCCAGCGTGGTGGGGGGCCAAAGTGAGACTTCAGCCCTTAGCACATTATTATTGGCTACTGAACTTGTGGTCAACTGAAAAAAAATGTATTTTGTCTGTCTGTCTGTCTCTCTCTGTCTCTCTTTATCATACTGTATGAATGTCTCAGCCCTGGGGGGTAGGTAACCCCAAAGTTGTTACTCTTCTTTTAACATCCTGATTTTTACATACTCCTTCCTCTCCTCTTTATCCCGCTATTGAATTTTATCCCTAAGAAATGCCTGCCTCTGACAAACGTGCCCTCAGTACAGGCCAGGGAGGCCCATTCTTGCTCAGTCCCTTCCCTTCTCAGGGGTCTCAGCAGCGTCACCCAGAAAATGAAAGGACTGGGCGAGAGCTTGTCTTAAGGTTCCTTGGCGTGTCTACAAAGTTACTAACAAATATATCTCCTCTCCTCAGAACTCCTGCCTCATGTGGATCAGCTGTACCCAACAATTTGGCACTGTTACATCCTCTCCCAAGGGATTAGCTCTATTTTCTTAAAGTTTAGGCTTGTCTTTTCCAAATAGACGGGAAGTTGCCTAAGGGCCAAGGCCCACCCTAAACTTCTTATAATCCACAGCATCTGGACATGCTGGACAGCACAGTTCATGGTCAGTGAAAATTCCCTACTGAATAGATGATTGTGGGATAGGAAAATAATTGATATTAATCCTTGGTTTTATTCCCTGCTGTGTCACCAGCTCCTAGAACAGTTTCTGGTACATAGGAAATACTAAAAAAAAAAAAAAGCATGTTGGATGAATGAATGAATAAATGAATGATTGCACCTAAAAGAAAAGCTGTAGTAGAATTTCTGGCTAGAAATGCTAAAGCATTTGTGGACCCCTGCAGAGCCTTTGTTGCCTCCAGTAAGTGACTTGAGTGAGAAGCAGGTAAAGGAATTCAAAGCCCTCCACTTGCTTCTCACTAAGATTCCCAAGGGCAGAGTGCAAGTAGTTAAACCTCTCTGGAGAACAATTTAGCTAATTATTTAAAGACTTACAAATATGCATTACCAACTATTTCTGTCTAAGAACTCTTTCCCTAGAGAAATATAGCCGTGGTAGGCGCCAGGTGGATGAACAAGGGCTTTTATTGCAGCATTGCTTACAGCAGAGAAAAATTGGAAACAACCTAAACGTTTAAGAATAAAGTACTGGTCAAGCAAATCCAGGCTATCCATTAGGATGGAAGGCTATAGCAGGCAGTAAAAGCACATTATTGACATGGGCTAAATGTTTGCTATAGAGTGCTTAGTGAGGAAAGAAGACAAAATATGTGCCTTTCTTTTTTGGTAAGAAAAAAAATATTTATATGTGTCTATACATGCATGTTTATAAGTATTCACATGCATAGACACATACACCTATGTTCATAGAAAAATTTTGGAGAGATGAACATGATATAATTTCAGTGTGAGAGAATTGAAGTTTGCTTTTTTTCCTCTTCTGTGCTTTTCTTTATTTTTAAAGTTTGTATTGTTGTTGTGCTTAGGGGAATACATATTTGATTTCTTTAAATGACATTGTATGTCAATGTTGCTATCCAAGTTTATATAGGCATAACAATTGGTGTAGACATTCAAGGCATGTTGACAAATACTCTCCCAGACAGCACAAAATCAGTAAGTCTCATGATTCCATTTGAGAGACGTATAGGTTTATTCTGGGCATGTTTCACAGCTAAAGAAGTGTCATTCTGAAAGATGTGTCAATTAAATTTAAAGTGAATTTATCCATCATGGGTTGAGATGTTAGAAGCGATGGGTAAGAAAGTTGAGGCTGTTTTTAATGGTGGGGCAGGTATGGAGTAGGGTGATGGAGTCGGGGTGGGGGGGGGGGCAGGCTGGACTGGAAGGGGAGGCCCAGGGGGGAGAAGAGGAGCAAACAGAAGCCAAGCGGAGTCAGATCATTAAATTTTTACTGTGGATGCCCTGCTCCATGGTAGATGTCTGTCGGACATAAGAGAAGCCAACGATGAGTTTATAGTCTAATTAGAAAGGCAAGCCTAGCATTTATAAAACCATTAAAGACAAAATGCTAGACTGGATTCTTTATGAGGGCTAAATAGTAAGATTCAGATGAATGTTCTGGCAATAGCCTAGGTTTTAAATGTTTTAAGAGACTTTTGATATATATAAAGATATATACATATGCGTGTGTCTAATTTTTTAACAGAATTCCATTAGGCTAAAAGAAGCAAGAATTAAACATTGGAAATTATGAATTCTGGGGTCAAAATAATTGTCTATATAACTTCTTGGTAAGGATGTTCCAAAAGATAATTGTCTTGGGCGGGAGAGATGTGGCTTTATTTAGGTTTGTGAGATCAGCAGGAAATAGAGCAGAGGCTCTTCTCCCGGGGATGTCTCCGTGGATAGAAAGACCTATGAGGCTTAAGGACACCAGTACAGAGGCCGAGGAAGCAAGGTGGGTTTACTGGGGAAGGAAAGGAAGGAAAATGCCGTTCTAAGGAGACTGGATGCGACATACATTGGTCCATGGTGGTAAGGACGTGGGCTGGCAGCTGCTGCCAGGTCCGGGGCCTGGCACCCAGGGATGGTGCCAGCAGGAAGCTCACGTCGTCCCTCCTTGTCTTAGACCATCCATACGCTAATCTGACCCAACTGTAAAAAAGTCCTTTTCTCAGAAATTAGAGAGTGTACAATTAGGATTAGGGTTTCCCCACCCCCTAATATTAAAGTGATACCTGCTTGTGAGATAATGTAGCAAATACCGAAAGAGTCCAAGAGATAAATAAAAATCATCTGTAATGCTCTTTCAGATAAGGTTGCCAGACTTAGCAAACAAAAACAGAAATATACTATTTGGGACAGAGGTATCCTAAAATATTATTCATTGTTGATCTGAAATTCAAATTGGGCACCCTGTATGTTTGTTATCTGGCAAGCCCCCTCCAGATATAAACGCAGTAGCTGGCTCACATGCCCCCCACCAGCCCCCCACCCCCATTTCTGAATTCCCTTCAGCCTTGCCTCTCATCCTCTCAAACCAAACTTATCTGAAACTTTACAAAAGTCCTGGGCTTTCCAGTGCCTCTGCTGCTCTCAGAAGCACTACCTCACGTTCAAGCCCCCTGCTAGGTGATTCTCAGCAACATCGCCCATCTCCTGGGAGGGATGGATCTGTACCCCAGATCCCTGGGAGGGATGCACTGCCCCTGCAAGCACCCAGAGAGTAGCCAGGGGGTGTCTTCACCAGCCCCCAGCAGGTTCCTGCTGCCAGAGCCACGCAACCCCAGCAGCTCCACACCACCCCCGCGGAAAGCAGCGCGGGGCCAGATGCCGACCCAGTTCACCCTCCCTAGGCCAGCCTTGTGGTTTCTGATTACCAGCTCCACCCTGCAAAAGCCTTGGGCTCACCAAGCGGAGCCAGACTGAGCCGTAGGTTAGGGCCACACACTGTGTATTCGAGCTGGTCTTTAGGCCTGGGTTCCGGCTGTTCCGCTTTTAGGAAAGCCCTCCTTGTCTCCCCCCACCCTCACAGCCCGCAGGGTAATCCTGGCCTTGGCAAGTGTCTAACAACATCAGCCCATATTCCTAAACCCAGGCCCCTCAGGGCCCTCCAGCACCAAGTCACGGAAGTGCAGGGCCTCCGGCACTCTATCCACCCTCCAGCTCAGAGACGGCACCAAGGCTGTCAAGGGTTAATGGCCCGTTCCTGCAGGGGGGTGGGGCGAAGATGGGGGAGGGCGAGGGAGGCAGATTAGGCCTGCAGATTCTCTGCCTTCTCTTTGCAGAGCGGCAAGGTCTATTTATTTTGACTCGGACAGAGTATTTGGGGCCCTGCAATTCCTTGCCACACCCCTGCCTACAAGCCTTATATATTTTGCATATCCCTGCAGGGTTTTGCATCTCCTCATAGCGAACTAGTTAACTAAAGGAGTGGCTTTGCTCCAGGGAATTTACTTTAGAAGGTGATTTCCTTTTTCCAGTTTTAGAAATGACAGGAAAACGCTGCTCAAAACCAAGTTAATCAATAGGTTTAGTAAATAAACCCACCTCAGGTCCCTGCTGAAGTAATTCTCGTCAGTCCTGCATGCAAGATAGAAACGAGACAAGTCCTTGGTGAACCCAAAGGCATTTCCCCACTGCATTAAGTGGATACTCACAAAAATAGCTGTATTAAGTAATACATAATATTAGTAGTAATAAATAAATGTTACTAGAATAAAAATTAAAAGATAAAATAAAAGATGGTACAATGCTAGGAACCCTATTGTGAACAATGGACTGTAGTTAAGAGTACAATTATAAAATTGTTCTTTCATGAATTATAATGAATGTACCACAGTAGTGCAAGGTATTAATAAAGGGTGTTAAAATAAATAAATAAAATAAATAAAAGGGTGTTACATGGGAAAAAAAGACTGCATAATATAAACTATGGAACTATAGATAATGGTGCAATTTTAATATTCTTTCATCAGTTGTAACAAAGGAACCACAGTAATGCAAAGTGTTAATAATAGAGGGATATATGGGAACACAGAGTTTTTTACATTTATATGTTTTTTTCTGTAAACCTACACCTTCTCTAATTTAAAAATAATTTTTTAATGTAAAACAACAACAACAAAAAAAAAACACCAAAGGACTGTACAATACTGACAGAGAACCCTATTGTAAATGATGGACTATAGTTCATATTACTATTATAAAAAATGTCCTGTGAACTGTAACAAATGTACTACACTAAAGCAAGGTGTTCATAATAGGGTGGTATATAGGAACTCTGTATTTTACACATGATTTTTCTGTAAACTTACAACTTTTCTAATAAAAGAAATTTTAAAAGCTGCTTTTTCTTAATTCAGGAACTGCCCAGTTAATTCAGCCCTTGAACCGTTTTCCAGGGTTCTGCGGAAGACGACTGACAGTTTCTGCTGGTTGTGCAAAGATTCTGGGGAGAACAGCACCAGGGAATGTCTTATGCCGCCATCTTGGATGACCAGAATCTGCAATCAGTAACTACTTTTAATTGTTTGCAGGTATTGTTAGGCCTCTGGTTGTCACGCCAATGTGGATTGCTACCCTCATGCCCAGAAGCACCAGCTGGAGGGTAAGAAATAGGGCTTTGAGTCTTATTGAGGAAGGTGGGTGGTGTTCCTCCACTTTTTCGTTGATTTAGCCATGTTTCCAAGAAGAAAGAAGCAGAGCGCTTGAGGACCTCTGGAGGATGCAAAGTTTAGGAGAGTTAAGGCTGCTCAAGGCCAAAGCCCTGTTCCTTGATGAACTCAGGACTGTGAGGAGCCCTGCACATGCAAACTCCCCATCCTCCTTCTCCACCTGTGACACAAGCAGCACCCTCGCTGCAAGAACCCTTGAGGGAAGCCCAAGGGCCAGATGCTGCTTTCTTGTCTTGCCTCCAGTGCTCCACCTCCTAGCTGGAGACTAGGCACAGGTTATTTAACTCTCTGGTGCTCAGCTGTATATGTTAAGTTGAGAAGAGAAAGATTTTTTATACTTGAAGGTGGGGGTTTGTGGCAAGAATGCTGGCCCTCAATGGGAGGAGAGGGCATGGGTGGCGGCATGCAGAGGGAATTCAAGACATGTTCTTGGCGACACCTGACCACTGTGGCCCTCTCTGTACAGGGTCTCACTGCCCTCCATCACTCCAAGATGAAGTCTTGGCATCCTGGACCCCCTCCCCTCAAAATCTCATTTTGGACTGCCAGTGTAGGCACAGCTCTGCTTTACACTCAGAGTGTATCTGAACTTCTTATAGCTCTGCTCATAGGACATGCTGTTTTACCCCAAAATCTGGAATTGGGGCTTCCCTCTGCAAAAATCCAGCCAGTCTGGTGGTACAGGTCTGTAATTCTCAGTGCTAACAATAGGCCGGAGCCTGGTAGCTCCTGCATGGTCCAGACAGGGGCCATGTTTCCTGTTGACCACAATCCCGCTCTACAAGTGCTTGCATAGGCTTGTGCACCCAGCCCAGGCCCCTCTTGGGTCACCTACCTGGACCCTGGGAGATCTCTGGGTTTGATAGCGCTGACCTAAGGCCATGCCAGGCCCACAGACCAAACCTAAAATTCCTATTTGCTGAAATGAGAACAGGCCCCTCACCAAAGGACAGGCCGCAGCTTCTACCTTGGTCACCTGCTTCAGAAACTGGAACAGTGTTCCCACTGGATGGTGGGGTGGTATGACCGCCTTCTGAAAACTCCAGGCCTAGAGCAAGAGCCTCACCTTTCCTCCCCCTGTGGACCTTGGCCACCACCACAGCTAATCCCTAATGGGCCTTCCCCGCAATGGGGGGTCAGGTCGCATTTGCATTGGTGCTTCCTCTCCTCTCCACAGTGGACCTGTGTGAAGGGAGCTGAGTGCCTTACTTAGCTGAGTGACTTACTTAGGAGTCATCATAGGCCAGCTGAGGCCTTGGCCCTTTCAAGCCACCTCTTATCCAGGTCCAGGCTGCCCTTTTCCTTCCTCCGTGCTGTTTCCTAGCTCTCTCCTCCTGTTTCTCTTAATTCCTACATTTAATTGAAGGCTGGAGAGGTATCATTTGGGTGACTTTGAAGATGGTGCCAGCTCTGAAGACTACTCACCCCATTCCTCTTAGAGGGCAACAGGTTCAACCCCTTGGAATCCTCCCAGCACTGCCCACAGGTGTTTTGAGCCTTGCAACTTCAGAAGAGTCATTCTCATCTTTAGAAGAGTCATCCTCATCTTTAGAAGAGTGTACATGGGAAGAGCATGCATGGGAAGCACCTGGAGGGCTTGTTAAACACGGGCTCCTGGGCCCCACCCACAGAGTCTCTGATTCAGGAGGTCCAAGGTGAGGCTCGAGCTTGCATTTCTAACAAGCTCCCAAGTGGTGCTGCTTCTGGTCCTGGGATCATAGTTTGAGAACTAGCAATCTCATTGTCATGCCAGGAAACTGGAGGCTGAGAATTTTCTTCAGACACCTTCCCTGACCCCCACATTCTGGAGTGGAGACCTTCCGTGCAGGAAGATTAGAGCATCTGTGATTAATGGATTACAGCAGGCTCTCCTGTCTCCTGTCCCTTTCCTCCTCCTCTCCTTTTCTCTCTTCCCACCTGGTTTTCTTCCTCTCCATACCCTGGCTTTGTGTTCCTTCTCTGGTCTCTCCCACCCCCTCTGCACACACACATACTTCCCCAGCCATGAGTTGGCATTGGAGTGGTAGAACGAGCTCCCAGCCATCTGGAGATGCTGGGCCACCCTGACTGGCATATGCTAAAATACAGGCAGCGGAAAGACTCTGGGCAAAGAGACCAATTTGTTAATTTAATTGAGTTGCAAACAACCAGAAAGCCAACAGGGTGTGTGGGAAACCTATTAGGTATCCTCAGAACCAGCGCTGGGGATGGGCCTTGTTGGCTAACTGCTGCAGGGGGATGGTGTGGGCGCTACCAGGCTGAGTGGGTGAGGCAGAGCCATGTTCTGTGGGTGCTCGTCTGGTGTCGTGCCATGCCCAGCTCCCCTTTCCTGGGCTGTTGCACCCTCTCCCAGCTGATAAACTCATCGCCAGAGTCCGAGTCTTGCCCTCGGGGTGGATGGAGCCACCTGGCCTAGGAACTTTGCTTCTCTTCTGCTCAGAAGCAGCCCGAAGCCTGAGGACTGATTGGCAGTATCAAAGCTGGGCCTCTTACAGGATACATTTGTTGCATTACTGAATTGTTTCCTGGGATGCAGGTCTTTCAGTGCTAAAACTGGGACAGTCCCAGGCCGACAAGGACAGTTGGCCACCGTTGCATTATTTCAAGGTGCTGCTAACTTGCGGGGCAGTTCGTGCTGCAGAATTCCCCATGGGATTAGGCTAAGACTAGACTCCAGCAGAGTCTTCACTCTTGCCGAGCTCCTTTCCCGCCTTTCCTGCTCCCCTCATTCCTGACAGCACACCCCCAATCAATCATGTTTGCCAGTCCTTGACTCAGGTTCTGCTTCTAGTGAAGCCAGCCTAAGACATCCAGCCATTACCACCACCACCCTGCCCCCCACCCCACCATGAACAAGCTGCAAAGGGGAGTGGGTTCTTGAGCACTTCTAATGGCTTGGAGGATAAGGAAAGTTCAGGGCCAATAATAAGAATAATAATTGAGTTTACTGATTACCAGGGAGCCTCCTCGCTTCACCGTGATGCCACTCAACCTCAGCCAGTTATCAAAAAATTCATGCCTTGGGAAGCAGATTTAGCTCAACTGATGGAACAACTGCCTACCACATGGGAGGTCCAGCGTTCAAACTCAAGGCCTCCTGACCCATGTGGTGAGCTGGCCCATGTGCAGTGCTGATGCGTGCGAGGAGTACCGTGCCACGAAGGGGTTTTCCCGGCGTAGGGGGGCCCCATGTGCAAGGAGCGCACCTCGTAAGGAGAGCCGCCCAATGTGAAAAAAAGCGCAGCCTGCCCAGGAATGGCACCACACACACAGAGAGCTGATGCAGCAAGATGACACAACAAAAAGAGACACAGGTTCCTGGTGCCGCTGACAAGAGCACAAGTGGACACAAAAGAACACACAGCAGGGAAACGGACTTTGGCCCAGTGGTTAGGGCGTCTGTCTACCATATGGGAGGTCCGCGGTTCAAACCCCGGGCCTCCTTGACCCGTGTGGAGCGGGCCATGCGCAGCGCTGATGCGCGCAAGGAGTGCCGTGCCACGCAAGGGTGTCCCCCGCGTAGGGGAGCCCCACGCGCAAGGAGTGCGCCCGTGAGGAAAGCCGCCCAGCGTGAAAAGAAAGAGCAGCCTGCCCAGGAATGGCGCCACCCACACTTCCCGTGCCGCTGACGACAACAGAAGCGGACAAAGAAACAAGACGCAGCAAATAGACACCAAGAACAGACAACTAGGGGAGGGGGGGAAATATAAATAAATAAATAAAATCTTTAAAAAAAAAAAAAGAACACACAGCAAATGGACACAGAGAGCAGACAATTAGCAGGGGTGGGGGAAGGGAAGGGGAGAGAAATAAAAAATAAATCTTAAAAAAAAAATTCATGCCTTAGTTACACACAAGGGGAGATGCTGAGACCAGGAACAATTTATCTCTCACTACCTTTATGTTAGGCACTTACTATGTGGACAAACAGAAAAGGGTAAGACACAGGCCCTGCTATTTGATGAGCCAGTTTCACACACACCATCTTACCAGGCCACGTGGACTAAGTCTTGGGGCTTGATGAGGAAGGGAGGAGTGTGAGTTCAGAGGAATGATTGCCCTAGGGGGATGGGGGGTCCCAGGCAGTCTTCCTGGAGGAGAGGCTGCAGGTGGGCTCTGCATGGGGGAAGAGGTATAGCAGGTGAAGAGGAGGGATCAGTCCCAGGAAGCCATAATCTAAGGCAGAGAGACAGGGGGTGTATATGGGATGCTTTGCTGGAGGGAAGGTTTGCAGAGAGAGGAGGGCTTGGGGTCTGGGGCCCTTGGCCCAGTGATTGGCATCCTGCTCTGTGGCCAGAAGAATGAGAATGACCCTCTGTAAACTAGTCCTTGTGGGGAGGAACCAGGCTGGGCCAAACCTCCTCCGCTGACTGAGAGCATCGCCTTCTCCCTGGAGAACGAGGGTCCCTGGTTGGGAGGTCTGGTCTGTCACCTGGGGAGGTGGGGGTCCTAGACAGGCCTAGACTCTTCCCTAAGGGCTCCACCCCCACCCACCCCAGGGCTAGCCACCCATGGAGGAGTCGTCCAAACACTTGCAAAGAATCATAAACAAAGATGGTCTCCCCTTCTCCCCTCCCTCTGCTTGCTCTCGGGTCTCTGGTCTCCTCAGGCCTGTGTTTCTACCGACTCTAGTCTCTCTAGCTCCCTCACCCGCCCGAACACTGTTGCCAAGTTAGTCTTCGCGAAATACCACTTCCGGCACCTCACTCTCCATCCAGAGGGCATTAGCGTCTCCCCACTGCCCTTGGGGTAAGCTCTGCTGCACTCCTCAGATGAGCTTTCAAAGCCCTCCTTGTTCCAACTGTCCCCTGCCTCCAGTTTAGCTTCTTTCCCACAGGCCCTAGCTCCAGTCAAGCTGGCACAGGGATGCCCGTGAGCACGGCACACAGGTCCTTGCTTTGAGTCTTTATTCAAACTCTCTCTTCGCCATAATAACTCTTGCCTTTTCTGGGCATATCCAATTCTACCAATTCTTCTTGGAGCCTCCAAAATTCCTCTTCCCATGATTTCTAGCCACTTGGGCTTGCCGTCTGTAAATTTCTATATAGGCTTCATGTGGTAGATTGTCTGCAAGTATGGCCGCCCATGAGATGCTCCTTTTCCTGAACGCAAGAGCCGCTCCTCCACCACAAGCTGGAGTCTACTTGCCCTGGGCTGGGCTGCCCTCGTGACTTGCTGTGCTAGAATGTGATTGAAGTGATGCTATGATATTCCAGGCTGAGGCTTTGAGAGACATGGAAGCTTCTGCTTTCAGATTTTTTGGAAACTTGAGAAACCACATAAAGAAATCTGCTTAGGGGGTGAGGGGTATATAGGGACCTCATATTTTTTTAATGTAACATTTAAAAAAAAATAAGGAAAAAAAAAGTCTGACTACGCTGATGGCCAAAGAGGGGCCCTATGGAGAGAGAAAGGGGGCCCTGGAGGCTGAGAGACTTCAGAGAAAGAGGCCCAGCCAATAACTACCCAGCCAGGCCAGCTGGGACGCCATCTTGGCTCCTCTAGCGCCCACCAACCTTCCCAGCTGACACTGCGTAGAGCAGAGGCAGTCCTTCCCTGCCGAGCCTGATCCAAATTGCAGGGTTGTGAGATGGTTACTATTGTTTTAAGTCACTGAATTTTGGGGTGGCTTGTTACACAGCAGTAGATAACCAAGAGCCTTTGTGTCCTTGTGGCTCAGTGGGAGGTCTGAGGTGATCTGGCTTTGTCTGGGTCATCTGGTTTTTGCACAGAAAGTCTCATGTCCCAGGAAACGCCTCGGTCTTGGGGTGATTGTCCACCCTAGCCAGGAGCTTAGGCTAAGAGCAAGAGGCTGCAGCGCAAAGGAGACAGAGCGGGAGTTTGGAGTCAGCTTCCACCATGGACTGAATCCTGTCTTGGCCATTTAAAAAGAATAGCTTTCTTTTCAAGCATGCTCATTAAGGGACAGACTGGCTAAATCCCTTACACACAGTATTTCATGTAGGGGTCACCGTTGTTCTCTCCATCTTAATCAGGAAGAAAATGGCAGTGGGGGGTAGTTAAGTGATTTGCCAAGGTCCACAGCTAGAGTTAAGCTCCATGGTCTCCCAAGCCAGTCTGAGTTCAATCCAGAGGCCTAACTACTGTTATTTACCACTTATCTGAGGTGCATAACCAAGAGGAAGTCATTTAACCTCTCCAGGCCTCCTTCTCTACTGTGAAATGCGGGCACAACTATTGAGCTGGGTGGAGATGGTGCCTTCTAAAGGTTAAATGAGGTAACTTACACGAAGCCTGGGCACTGAGCCATTGCTCACTAAATGCTCGCTCTCTTTTCCCTACTGTGATGGAGAAACAGCCCCCAGCCCCTCCCAGCAAGCACTGTTGAAATCTCGAAACCTCAAGTCCTAGCTTACAAATAACAGTGACAGGCTAGCCCGCAAAAACTTGCTGAGACTATAATGTACCAGAAATCCTGTACATACATATGAGAAAAAACAAATTAGTAGAAAATGATAGTGGAAATAAAATTTTAAAAAGTGAGTAAGAAAGGGATTTTTATTTATCTTAATAACTGCAGAGGAATGACCATTTTAGCTTTGATACAAGCTTGAGGTCGAATGTCGCCTGTTGATTTAGGACAAATGTTCCTGGCTATTCTGAAGCAGGGAGGAGCCCTGGGATGTTAATCCCAGCCTTGAACTTCAACCTCTGCATCTTGGTCCCGACTTCCAGGGTAGCTGAAGAGCCACTACTGCCTAGTGTGGACATGGTTGCCTCGGCCGCCATATTGCCTGTTCACCAGAAAGCATTATAATTTTGTATGTGTTCATTTGTAGCCCACTCTATAATAAACTGTCCTTAATGAATTTTACATTCTGGTTAGTTTTAAACCTGGTTCATGTAAACAGAAGTATTCCATATTCAAGTTATTCATTTGTTGATAAATCAGTGTCTATCTTCTTTTTTGTTGTTTTATAACAATGTTTTCAAATGCATTTTTAAAATTCCAACATCCTCACAATTTTACTTGCTACTTTAAAAAGTGATCATAGCTCAAGTACATTCCAAATTTTCTGAATTTAGATAATCTTTTTCATACTGAAGGTTATTAACAATAGAACAGATAAATGAATGGTGGTTGATTCATAAAACAGAATAGTATACAACAATGAACATGAACAAACTACAGCTGTACTCAATAACATAAATGAATCTCACAAACATAATGTTGAATGAAAAGAAGTCAGACACAGAAGAATACAAGTGGTAATTATTTCATTTACATAAACTTCAACATAGGGCTGTGACACTGTAGGGTTTAGTGGTACGTTCTTCGGTGGAAAACCATAAGGCAACTGAGGAAGGGATTGCTGTGAGCCACAGCAACAGGACGTGGGAGACTCTGGCCACTGGCCGTGTTTCATTTGCTGACTGAGAGGTGGTTACAATATGTGTTTGCTTTAGAATATTTTCTTAAGTGATAACGTTTATGTACTTTTGACAATATAAAAGGTTGAAAAGTAATTATCACATATACTAAATTGGGTAGGAATTCGGGTTTTACAAAATTCTATTCCATCAGCTAGTTATGTTTCTTGATTTATTGTTTTGTTATTTACCTCCAAATTTGTCAGTTAAGCTTAATACCACCTACCACTAGATAGATCTGAGGTGGGAGGCTTCGAAATCTGAAAGCTATAGAGGCTACCAGGTGTTTGCTGTACAACAGGCTTGAGCCAGCTGTGTGTACTGGCTCAGATAATGTCCCCCAAATATTCATGTCCTCTTGGAACTCCAGAGCGTGATTTTCTTTGGAAAGAGGGTCTTTGTAGATATAATAAGTTAAGATGAGGTCATGCTGGATTAGCGTGGGCCCTAAATCCAATCACTGTTACTCTTAGAAGAAAGTCATGTGAAGACTCAGACTCAGGGAGCCTGCCTGTGACGACAGAGACTGCTATGGAAGTGCTCCAGCTGTGGGCCAGAGCGCCAAGCAACCACCAGGAGCCAGGGGAGAGCCATGGAACAGATGGCTCCCAGGGTCTCCAGAAGGAATCCAGGTGTCACTATACTGACACCTTGATTTTGGACTTCTAGCCTCCGGAACTGGGAGAGAATAAGTTCTGTTGTTTTCAGCACCTGGTTTGTGGTGATTTGCTGTAACGCGTCACCCACTACCTTGATTTTGTTTCTCCTAACAGAGCCTCCTGAGTTGGTCATTCCACCCCCATTTTGTATGGAGCAATTTAGCCAAGGCTGCTCGGCTGGTAAACAGCAGAGGCAGGAGTTCATCCAAGCCTGTGTGACAACAGATCCTAATGGTGATTGAGCTTTTTTTTTTTTAAGCATGAGGGCCAATTTGAGAAAAATAAAAATGTTTATGGACCACATATTTTCATTCAGAATGAAAATAACTTGATTGATTCTCATGGGGAAAATGTACTTTAAAACGTAATTAGCCATCTTATTGATGGGAAATTGCCTCCACCATTTAGTCACTAAATGTCGGATCTGGGCCTATTTGGGAGGAAGAAGCTTTCCGATATTTCACTCTGAAACTAGATCTCAGGCCCAGATCTCATCCTTCTGCTGGGAGAAGCAAAGTGGGCTGCGGGTTGCACGTGCCTGCGCTATGGTAGGGACCGGGAAGGAGGCCGTGGACCAGCAGGCTGAATTTTAGATGGAAGAGGGTGCGCCTGGGAGGTTTTGCTGAATGAAACTCCCGGCACTGTCCAAGGCTTCAGGGGCTGGTGGCTCTGACTTTTTATCATACCTAACCTGGCTTCAAAACTTGGGGCGTGCCTTTCCCCGAGGCCGCGTATTATTAGCACAGCACTTAACTTTATCAGCCTCGGCCTGACTGCTGTTTGGAGATGACAAGTTCCATGAGCTGAGAAAGCAAGAAACAGATGAAGGGGGTTGGGGGAAGTTGGGGAGAGAAGGAACAAAGAAGGGACAGAGAAGAGGTGACAGGAGAGAGAACAGAGCCCAAACACAAGAGGGATGTTTTTGAGATAAACGGAAAAGCAAGGGGGGAGGGAGGGACAAAAACTGGTAAAGGATGGCTGTGATGATCTGGGAAAGGGACATTAGTAGGGGATTATCTGGTCCACGGAGTAGTGAAAATCAGGAGGCAGGATGCGGGGCTGCAGTCTGACAGATATCTGTCCTGCTCCCCTGGCGAAGGAAGAAAGATGACGCCAGCAGGGATGGGGGGCCGCAGCGCGGGGGGCATCCAAGTGTCCAGAAAGATGTGATTGGTGGGGGTGGGGGGGGGTGAGAGCTTGGAGATAATGCTATGAGCAGTGACCTGCTGTGGCTCTTTCTCTTCCTTTTAAGTTGTACGACAGAGGAAAGAGCATGGGCTTTCAAATAGAACGGAAGCAGGTGCCAAAAAATAATTTGAAATTCAATGTAAAATAATGTCACTGCCACATCATGTCAATGCATCAGCCACGCCACTTCGTATTGGTGTGATGGCATGTTCCTGGGATAGTGTAATGTGTGATACTGGTGAAATGAGGATATTCCTGCAGGAGCCCAGAGCTGGCTCCGTTCTGCCTCGCATCTGTGATCTGCTGTCCTCGGTGAGATGGAAGCCCCTTAAAGGCAGGGGCAGGGTCACAACGGGAAAGAGCAGAAAGAGAGGGGCCTGGGGGTCAGACCTGGGGACATCACATGCTCCCCTTCCCTGCCTGGGACCCTGCGCTTGCCATCCAGCCTCGCAGAGCTGTGTGCCCTCTGCCCTGCTCAGTGGGTCTGTGACGCAGCCTTGAAGGGCTGTTGTGCCCCTTGTGAACACGGGGAGCTCAGAACCGGTATTGGTGTCCCAAACACAGGGCGATCCCAGAGCATGGAAACACTTGTGGAACTCAGGTCCGCCAAGCCCAGTCCCAAGGTGTCAGGTTTCCAGGCTCACCACGGAAAATCGCCCTGCGGCTGTGCAAGTGGGAGGGACAGATCCCCGAAGAGGAGAGCACCTCCTCCAGCACCAGAAGTTGCGAGGCCCTCGAGAGCCGAGAGCCGCCATCCTCCCCTGGCAGAGGCCAGTGTCCCCGGGGGTCGGCCCGCTCACCCTGCACTGCGTGGACCCTGGCTGCCTTCACCTTCTCTCGCTCTGACTGTGAAATGCCGAGAACTGGTGGAAAATTAAAAGCTACTTTGTCAGATTCCCCACAGATGAAAGGGAGCCGGGAGCAGATGTGTAAAACTGTAATTAGCACTCACCAGGCATTGGCGCCACAGCTCCCAGCTAAAGACCCGGATCCCAGGGTGTGGGAGCACACACTCCCTAGAGGTGACCCAGCCGCGATGGTTCTGCCGTCAAGGAGAGAGGCCTCTTGTCCCTGTGGCCCTGGCGGGGGGTGGGGGGCGTGGGCTGGTCCTCTCCTCTCCTGCTCCCTGGCCTCTGACCAGGCAGGAATGCGGTCCTAGACATTCCAGGTCAGCCCCGACTGCCGGCAGGATTCTCTCCTGGGTCTTGCCAGGGATTCTCTGGGCTCCCTCAGCTGCACCTCTTCTCAGGTCCTGCTCCTCTGGCTATCCAGACCCTGATCCCGCTGCGCTCTTTTGGAGGTGAGGCCAAGCCAAACGCTTCCCATCCCTGTGAAGGTGTTCCGCACCCACCTCCTCCAGGCAGCCTTCCCTGACCACTCCAACCCTGGCTTGTCATCCTCTCTGAACCTCAGCTGTCCTTGGAGGCAGTCAGTTTTGGGTGCTATTTGGGTTTCTTCCACAATGGGGGCACTTGTCTTCAGATTATGGAGTAAGCCCCGAGGGTCTTTTCCTCCTTTGCCATCTCTGCCTAATACCTGGCCATTGTTTTTTTTTTTTTTTTAAAGATTTATTTATTTATTTAATTTCCCCCCCTCCCCTGGTTGTCTGTTCTTGGTGTCTATTTGCTGCGTCTTGTTTCTTTGTCCGTTTCTGTTGTCGTCAGCGGCACGGGAAGTGTGGGTGGCGCCATTCCTGGGCAGGCTGCTCTTTCTTTTCACGCTGGGCGGCTTTCCTCACGGGCGCACTCCTTGCGCGTGGGGCTCCCCCACGCGGGGGACACCCTTGCGTGGCACGGCACTCCTTGCGCGCATCAGCACTGCGCATGGCCAGCTCCACACGGGTCAAGGAGGCCCGGGGTTTGAACCGTGGACCTCCCATGTGGTAGACGGACGCCCTAACCACTGGGCCAAAGTCCGTTTCCCAATACCTGGCCATTGTTAGCCATGTCCTGGCCACCATCCCCCGGGCCCTGGGCCCTGTAGCAGCTTTCTGAGTGGGTGGCTGCACCGGCTTCTGCCCCAGCACCATCCATTCTCCAGGCCACAGGGCTTTCTCTAAAACAACGCTGTTGATCTCGAGTCTCACCCGCCCTGTGCCCCACACCCAGAGCTGTCAGTGGCTCTGCACTGCCCTCGGCCAGCACTCAAGCCCTCTCTCATCTGCACAGAGCAGTCTCCACTAGTCTCTGTGCTGCACGGTCGCCAGGCCCTGGGCTTAGCATACTGCTGGGTCCACAGCAGGTACTCAATCCATTTTTGCTGAATGACTGAATGAGTGAATAAGTGGTTGAATGAATGCCCCACGCCGGCTTGAGGGCGCCAGCGAGCAGTGCTCACCTTTAGTCTCTTTCAAAGGTCCTTCGGAGTTTTCTGGCAGCGGCGCCTGGGAGGAGGTTCTGTGTGCACACAGCTTATCGAGGGCGAGCAAGGGGACTGGGGGAAGTAGGACAGGGCAGGGGGCAGCCCAGCGAGGGCGCACCCTCCAGGAGTGTAGCCTGGGCCTGATTGGCCCAGTGCTGTAAGTTCTCAGGCATTACCTGCTCTGGGCATGTGCAGAGCAGGCAGAACGAGCTTCTGAAGCCAAGGGCAGCCTCCCGGAAGAGAGCCAGGGCTGTGGGCAGTTAGGAGCAGAAGGCGCGCAGCATGGGTGCGTGCTCAGAAGGGTAAGGAGGGACCCAGGGCACCCGGGCGGGCTCCAGTCTTGTCCACTCCAGGTTCCACTTTGGGCCCATCACCCTCACCCTGGGGCCAGGTGAGAAGGTGTGAGAAGGAAGACACTCTTCCAGCCCATTGGGCTTTGGGGTCATCGGTGTCCCCAGTGTGAATAGAGCCAGGTCCTGTGCCTGGCCCGGGGGCTCTGAAGACACAGGCCAGGTCTCCTCTCCTCCTCTCGATGCTCCTTGGCCTCAGTGCTGTGCTCCTCGTAGCTTCCGTAGCAGAGGGGAAGCACCTCCCAAGGGCTTCCTTGTTTTGTTTTTTGTTTTCGATTTATTTTTATTATTTCTCTCCCCACCACCCCCCCCCCCCCGCTTTGCCTGCTCTCTCTGTCCATTCGCTGTGTGTTCTTCTGTGTCCACTTGTATTCTTGTCGGGCGGCACCAGGAATGTGTGTCTCTTTTTGTTGTGTCATCTTGCGGCGTCAGCTCCCCGTGTGTGTGGCGCCACTCCTGGGCGGGCTGCGCTTTTATCTTGCAGGGCAGCTCTCCTTGCGGGGCACACTCCTTGCACATGGAGCACCCCTATGCGGGGGGCACCGCACCCCTGTGTGGCGTGGCACTCCTTGCATGCGGCAGCACTGCACGTGGGGCAGCTCGCCACACGGGCCCGGAGGCCGTGGGTACCAAACCCTGGACTTCCTGTATGGTAGGTGGATGCTCTATCAGTTGAGCCACATCTGCTTCCCCCAAGGGTTTTTTATTAATCATAAAGTGCTTTCATCAGTGAGAAGAGATTATCTCAAAATAATGTCTTTCTCCCTTGCTTGCTGCTAAAATTCTCTGTGAGCAGTGGAAAGCGGGCAGGCGGGCCTGAAACCTGCAAGAGCACCCTGTGGCCTTGTGGTCTGTGTGGTGGGAACAGCATGGGAGAACTGCTGCAACCGTGCTGGCTCTGGCCCCTTCTCTGCACCCAGGGAAATGGCAAGCAGAGAGCCAGGCCAAGGTTCTGGGGTGGGAGTGGGTGGCAGTTGTGGGGAGGTGGCCAAGGACATCAGTAGGCTGCTCAGCTGGGCAAGCCATTCGTGGTCCCAGGGCTTCTCCAGTTGCTGACAGCCTCAGTTTTCTGCTTGTGATGGATTAAAGTCAGGCTCTGTCCCTGCTCCCTGCCACCTTGTTTTACTATTAATTGGAGCCAAAGCAAATTAGAAGAGATCTGCTGCTCCTGAAACATGCCGTGCATTTCAAAGCCAAACGTAAGTGATTTTATTCCTGTGCAAGTTATTTGTGTGATTGCTCTCTTCTGAGGCTGATAGAAAGATGATCGCCTTTGAAACAAGAGGTGATGGGGCCCTCATCATCAAATGCCAGGAGATGACCTCTGGGAGCCTGCGAGATCTCAAGACAGCCAGCTCTATCTGCACTTTGGAAGGTAGGGAAGGAGGAAATGCCTCTGTCCTGAGGGGCCAGAGCCTGAGTTGCCTTCACGGACACCCTCCTGTCCAGCATGGGGCATGTGCATTTCATGAAGGGCTGCCGCAGGTCACATCAAGACCAGAACTTTCTGTCTAACTGCTGCAGCTGCAGCTACTAGACAGCTGCCCAAGGCAAGTGACGGGCATCAAAACAGACCCTTTATGCTCACCACCTCCTTGGAATAGGCAGAAAGGATGTCTCTGGGGAACCTGAGCTGCTGAGATTGGTTTGCAAGGCTCTGAATGAACACGTCTGCCACTCCGTGGGGGCAGGCGGTGCTGGACTGATCCCCCAGGAGGCAGACAAAGCGTGTGCTTAGGGAAATGGTAAAGCATGGGTGGAGAAAATGACAGGGAGAATTAGCAAAATTTTGATGTTTGCTATTTCCCCCATATGGAAAAACCTGAACATTGGTAGACTTCCTCTTGTATCGTTTTTATCTAGATGTAAGTGTGGGAGTGGGCTATGGCACATATTTTTTCAAGTTCTAGGGCTTTCTGATCTCAGACTCCCCCTGTCCCTGGCAGGGTGGGGCAAGGAGGGGGTGTGGCATTAGTGGTTTGTGTAAGGATTTCACTCCACGGTAGGCAGAGGTGAGTTCGAGAAAGCCAGATCGAGAGAGGAGCAGCCCAGACATGGCCCACCTCCCTGGCCCTGGCTGACCTGAGCCCTGCACACTTATCTGTGCACCAGCGCCCCCTGCAGGGCTTGCGAAAGCAGATCCCTGAGCCCCCCCAGAGTGCCTGACTCAGTGGGTCTGGGGTAGGAGCCGAGAATTTGCATTTCTAACAAGGGATGCTGCTGCTGGTGCAAGGACTTCACTTTGGGAACCCCAGCCTAGGACACTGCACAACATAAGCGGAGGGCACGGAGCTGCAGGCCTGGAGGTGAGCAGAGAAGGTGGCGCCTGCAGGGTATCTGGTCAGTAGTGGCAGCCAGAGCAGGAAGCTGTGCAGAGGACGATGGCTACAAGCAGGGGTGTGCTGTTAAATGTCTAATAACTGGCTCCTCTGGGAGGGGGAAAACCCGTCACAAGCCTGCTTTGTAGCGTTTGCCAATTTCCGTGGCGTAAATACTCCCGTCACGGTCTGTTTCAAACTACTGACATGATGTCACTGGTCACGGTTGGGAAAAGCTGCGCACAGTCAGTTCTTCAGCACACAAAGAGGAGGGTTCCTGGTGGGGGGAGCAGCCTGGAGCCTGGGGAGCCTGCTGGAACGACTACGAGGGCCCCCCTCCACCATGCAGAGTTCCTGAGCCTGGTGTAAGGAGAAGGAGCAGAAAGGTCGGGTTGAGCCGCCCAAAGGAAACAACCAGCTTGTTCATCCAAGAGAGGGAATTCTCAGACCTGGCCTGCCTTCTCTTGGCTGCTGACCTGGGATACAAATGTCCATTAGATGTGCTTTGCTTTTTAAAAAATTACGTATAGACTTGGACAGGTAAGAATTGGAAGCAAAGAGATGTGGACTTAGAGAAGTCTGGAGCCGCCTTGCTCCCCACAGTTTCAAGATCACCCTTTACCATACACAAAGAAAAGATAGAAATAAATAAAGAAATTATATATATATATTTTTCCTGTTTAAAAAAGTAAAGTTAAATTTTAAAAAGATGCATCTGTTATTTCACTATGTAGAGATAAACACTGTTAACATTTTGGTTGTTTATTCCAGTTTTTTTCTTTTAAATAGATATATATACACAAATATACATGCAAGTTTTGTGGGGTTGTCCTATATACACACTGCTTTTTTAACTCATTTTTTCACATAATAGAGTTCATAAGCATTTTCTCATTTCATTAGTCTTCTATAATACGATTTTTAATGGATTAAAGATATTCCTTTGTTTGGATGCATCATAATTTATTTATTGATCCCCATGTTCTTAGAAATCTGCTTTGTGCCTAACATTCTTCAATCACAAGCATGCTCTGGTGAACGGCTGTATATCTAAATATTGCTGTTCCACGATTATTTCTTGGAATTCATTTTTCTAATAGGAAACCCGGGATCAAACAAAGGTATGCATAATTTAAATTTTTTGATTCATAGTGCCAATCTCCTTCCAGGAAGTTCATACCTTTTTTAAAATTTCCATCAGCTACGTTTAAGAGTATCTATTTCACCACCCTTTCATCAATTTTACACGTTATAAAAACTCTGAAATGTAGTTTTCTCCCTTTTATGTTTTATATTACAGTCACGTCATGAGAGGTATCCGTGTGCAGGGTGGCCAATCAATGCAAGTAGCAGGCTAGCTAAACTTGCTTTTTTTTTTTTTTTAAGATTTATTTTTATTTATTTATCTTCTCCCTCCCCCCCCCCCCCCCCCGTCTGCTTTCTGTGTCCATTCACTTTGTGTTCTTCTGTGACCGCTTGTATTCCTGTGAGCAGGACCGGGAATCTGTATCTCCTTTTTTTTTTTTTTTAATTATTTATTATTATTTTTTTTAAATTACATTATGAAAAATATGAGGTCCCATTCAACCCCACCGCCCCCGCCCCCCACTTCCCCCACAGCAACACTCTCTCCCATCATCATGACACATCCATTGCACCTGGTAAGTTCATCTCTGAGCATCACTGCACCCCATAGTCAATGGTCCACATCATAGCCCAGACTCTCTCACGTTCCATCCAGTGGGCCCTGGGGGGATCTATAATGTCCCGTAATTGTCCGTGAAGCACTATCCAGGACAACTCCACGTCCCGAAAACGCCTCCACATCTCATCTCTTCCTCCCGTTCCCCACACCCAGCAGCCACCATGGCTACCGTTCCCACACCCATTCCACATTTTCTCTGTGGACATTGGATTGGTTGTGTCCATTGCACATCTATGTCAAGTGAGGGCTTAGATTCCATATGGGTACTGGATGCACTCCTCCCGCTTCCAGTTGTAGACACTCTAGGCTCCATGTTGTGGTGGTTGACCTTCTTCAACTCCATGTTAGCTGAGTGGAGTAAGTCCAATAAATCCAAGTGTAGGAACTGAAGTCTGTTGAGGTTCTGGGCCTGGGTGTCATATTATCAGTCCAGAGATTCAAATCCCCTACATATATCTTAAACCCAGCACCGACTACAATTCCAATAAAGTAGCATGCAAGTCTTGTGAAAAGAGATCCCCTCTGAGTCCAATTCCATCACGCAGAAACACCAGCTCCAAAGAAGGGCTATCTGTCATGGCAGTGAACCCCTTCTGCCATGACCATAGAACCCGTGGGTCTCTTTATCCCTCAAAAGAACCAATACCTGGGGTTGTATCTACCTTATCTGTCTCTTAGACTCTGTTCAGTTGTACATAGGGGTATTCCTTCTGACAACCTCCAGACTCTTTTTTAGAGACTCACAGCCTTATAATCTCATTTCTCCTTTCCATTTCCCCTTTACATTAGGTCAAACAGCTTCCCGAAGTCATGTTATTATATGTAGACAGGTATATTCTGCTGTTCCGCATTGAATCTTTAATTCAAGGTCATTTTCTAGTTGCTTCTTCAGCTGGTATGTGGTAGTGATCCCTCGGTGCCAGGGAGGCTCATCCCCGGGTGTCATGTCCCACGCTGGGGGGAATGCATCGCATCTACACGCTGGGTTTGGCTGTGAGAGTGGCCACATTTGAGTAACATGCAGGCTGTCAGGAGGAAACCCCCAGGCACAATGCTACTCTAGGCCTTGTTCTTATTGCAGGTGTATAGGCTCAAAAGTGTAACCATTAGTATCACGAGCCCACTGTTGGGCCCTCCTTCCTTCCTGGTTCTTGCCGTTGCACCTGGAGGATTGCCGCTGCTCTCCCAGGGCCCACAACAGTGACCCCCCGGCCAGGAGCCCAGTACCCCCCCAGCTGTTGTTTTTGTTTCCACTATGAGTATATATAGACATTACCATATACCCTGGGCATATGCCCTGTATAACTCCCTGTCAACCATATATATCCTGTCAATAACATCCCATATCAGTATTCCTCCGCTGCCATTGTTGAACCACTCTGTGATCCAAAACTTCCCGTAAAGTGAATCCCAACATAATGTCAGCTTCAGAAGAATCTTAGATCACCGAAATTCATATATACAATATACAGTATTTCCCCAGATCCACCATAAAACCTTTTCCCTTGCACAGCAATAATCTTTTAACTTATTCATATCATATTTCCTGAAACTGATGTACAGATTCCAACACTATAGTTTTCAAACAAGGTGACATTTGTGCTTACTATGTGGTCCATATTTTAGGCTGTACAGTTTTCTAAATTTTTTAGTTATCCTATGTTTTGTCTTATGGTTTTCATTATTAGTCTGTCGTCCCCTATATGTTTTTGGTGTAATATTAGCTGTTTTATATTCATCCTCGTGTACTCTCACATAACTCCTCTTTTGCCCCCTTATTTACCTTTGTTCCATCCATTCCACATCCATTTTCCCCTCCCCTTAGGGCCCACAACGCCTGCCAATCTAATACCCTGGGAGCCGTCCTTTCTCACGAGAGATACAGTTCTCTCTATTCGACGGCATTAGTCTTCCCCAGGATATGGGTCCACCCCACCCAATGGTAGAACCCACCTTGGCAAAATGAGCCTTCAGCTATTCCCTCCGGAGTCCGTCACGCATCAGACCATACCCCCTGAGCGTCCTAACCAGGTAACCCTCCTACTTATACTTTGATACATTTTACTCAACATTTAGTTCTCAATGAACTTCTGACACTCTCCCATATTCGTATGTTGCCCCTCCCTCCCACCTATTTCTTGGACAATATTACCCCTCTTCCCATCCCCAGGCCCCCTCAAACCCAGAAAACCCCACCCGAAGGTAACCCCTTGCCCCCATTTTGTCCCTTCTTTGTGCTCATACTTACCGCCAGCTCATCACAGATTCCACCCCTGCAGACATTAACTCACATCCTTCCTCCACCCCCCGATTTCCAGTAAGCCACTTTTCCAGACTCTAGCTCTCTGAGGCAGTTAACTTATTTCATATCATTGAGGTCATATAGTATTTGTCTTTCAATGCCTGAATTGCTTCACTCAACATAAGATTCTCAAGGTTCATCCATGTTATCACGTGCGATTGTAGTGTATTGGTTCTTACAGCTGAGTAGTATTCCATTGTGTGTATATACCACATTTTATTGATCCACTCATCTGTTGATGGACATTTGGATTGATTCCAACTTTTGGCGATAGTGAACAATGCTGCTATGAACATTGGTGTACATATATCGGTTTGTGTCCTTGTTTTCAGATCTGATGGGTATATACCCAGCAGTGGTATTGCTGGGTCATATGGCAAATCTATGGATAATTTTTTGAGAAACCGCCAAACTGTCCTCCAGAATGGTTGGATCCTTCTGCATTCCCACCAGCAATGGATGAGTGTTCCCCTTTCTTCACATCCTCTCCAGCATTTGTATTCTACTGTTTTTTTCATGGCTGCCAATCTTATGGGAGTAAGATGGTATCTCATTGTAGTTTTGATTTGCATTTCCCTGATTGCTAGAGATTTGGAGCATTTTTTCATGTGCTTTTTAGCCATTTGTATTTCTTCTTTGGAGAAGTGTCTGTTTAAGTCTTTTTCCCATTTTTTAAATGGGTTGTTTATCTTTTTGTTTTCAAGATATATGAGTTCTTTATATATGCAAGTTATAAGTCTCTTATCAGATATATGGTTGCCAAATATTTTATCCCATTGTGTGGGTTCCCTTTTTACTTTCTTGACAAACTCCTTTGAGGTGCAGAAGGCTTTAATTTTGAGGTAGTCCCATTTATCTATTTGTTCTTTTGCTGCTCATGCTTTTGGTGTGATATTCATGAAGCCATTTCCTATTACAAGGTCCTGTAGATGTTTCCCTACACTGCTTTCTAAGGTCTTTATGGTCTTGGCTCTTATATTTAGGTCTTTGATCCATCTTGAGTTGATCTTTGTATAAGGTGTGAGATGGTAATCCTCTTTCATTCTTCTACATATGGCTATCCAGTTCTCCAGGCACCATTTGTTGAATAGGCCATTCTCTCCCAGTTGAGAGGGTTTGGTGGCTTTATCGAATATTATATGGCTATATACATGAGGTTCTATATCTGAACTTTCAATTCGATTCCATTGGTCTGTGTGTCTCTCCTTATGCCAGTACCATGCTGTTTTCACTACTGTAGCTTTGTAGTATGTTTTGAAGTCAGGAAGTGTGATTCCTCCTATTTCGTTTTTCTTTTTCAATATGTCTTTGGCTATTCGGGGCCTCTTTCTATTCCAAATAAATTTCATAGTTAGTTTTTCTAGTTCCTTAAAGAAGGCTGTGTTGATTTTTATTGGGATTGCATTGAATGTGTAGATCAGTTTTGGTAGGATAGACATCGTAATAATATTCAGTCTTCCTATCCATGAACAGGGAATATTCTTCCATTTATTTAGGTCTTCTTTGATTTCCTTGAACAATCTTGTATAGTTCTCGATGTATAAGTTTTTTACCTCTTTAGTTAAATTTATTCCTAAGTATTTGATTTTTTTATTTACTATTGTGAATGGTATTTGTTTCTTGATTTCCTCCTGATCTTGCTCATTATTGGAGTATAGAAATGCTACTGATTTTTGCGCATTGATCTTATAACCTGCGACTTTACTAAACTCATTTATGAGTTCTAGGAGCTTTGTTGTAGATCTCTCAGGGTTTTCTATATATAGGATCATGTCATCTGCAAATAATGAAATTTTGACTTCTTCCCTTCCAATTTGAATGCCTTTTATATCTGGTTCTTGTCTCAGTGCTCGAGCCAGTACTTCCAAGACAATGTTAAATAGGAGCGGAGACAATGGGCATCCTTGTCTTGTTCCTGAGTTTAGAGGGAAGGATTTCAGGATTTCGCCATTGTAAACAATGTTGGCTTTCGGTTTTTCATATATACTCTTTATCATGTTCAAAAAGTTTCCTTGTATTCCGATCTTTTGGAGTGTTTTTATCAGGAAGGGGTGCTGTATTTTGTCAAATGCCTTTTCTGCATCTATAGATATAATCATGTGGTTTTTTTCTCTCAATCTGTTTATATGGTGTATTACATTGATTGATTTTCTTATGTTGAACCATCCTTGCATACCTGGAATAAATCCCACTTGGTCATGGTGTATAATTTGCTTAATGTGTTGTTGAATACGATTAGCAAGTATTTTGTTAAGTATTTTTGCGTCTAGGTTCATTAGAGAAATTGGTCTGTAATTTTCCTTTCTTGTGGTGTCTTTGTTTGGCTTTGGTACTAGGGTAATGTTGGCATCATAGAAGGAATTAGGCAGTGTTCCTTCTGTTTCGATTTTTTGGAATAGTTTCAACAGGATTGGTGTTAGTTCTTTCCGGAATGTCTTGTAGAATTCACCTGTGAAGCCATCTGGCCCTGGGCTTGTATCTCCTTTTGTTGTGTCATCTTGTTGCGTCAGCTCTCTGTGTGTGCGGCACCACTCCTGGACAGGCTGGACTTTCTTTCACACGGGGCAGCTCTCCTTATGGGGCGCACTCCTTGCATGTGGGGCTCCCTTATGTGGGGAGACCCCTACGTGGCATGGCACTCCTTGCATTCATCAGCACTGCTCGTGGGCCAGCTCATCACATGGGTCAGGAGGCCCGGGGTTTGAACCCTCGACTTCCCATGTGGTCGGTGGATGCTCTATCTGTTGAGCCAAGTCCACTTTCCTAGCTAAACTTTCAAGTTCCACTAAGTACCTCACTCTGACTCACAAGGGCATGAGAAAAGGTGAAGCTGTTTCCGCCATGTGCCTTTTACAATGCATGTGACTCAATGGAAGCAGGCAGAGTGTGAGGGCTGGTGCCCAGTGTGTGGAGACGGAGGACCAAGGAAGCACTGGCCAGAACCATCTCTGCCCATAGAAGAATGGCATTTTGAGATCACAATTCCTCAGAGGAACAAGAATGGACAGTAGCAGGAAGTAAGGCAAACAGAAATAGTAAGGCAAAGGAAGAAAGAAGGCAAATAAATTAAGACCAGGCAAGGGAGATGAACCAAAGAGGATCCAATTTCCAGTCCAGAATAAGTGCATCTGGCTATCTTGGGATTTCACAGTCATTTGTTTCAAGCAGCTGATCTGTTCTGAGAGGTTCCCTTCCAGCCCCTTGGAAGGAATGAATAAATAGATGCATTAGCCAAATGGTTGCTCCTGCAATGCTTTATCCACAGGCACACACATACATGTTGTCATGTGCCGTTAATTCAGGATTTAAAGTATGGACATTTCACAGAGTTCAGAATTTCAGAGTTAGAAGAGATTTGAGGGAAGTGGACTTGGTCCAATGGATAGGGCGTCCGCCTACCACATGGGAGGTCCGCGGTTCAAACCCCGGGCCTCCTTGACCCGTGTGGAGCTGGCCTATGAGCAGTGCTGATGCACGCAAGGAGTGCCCTGCCACGCAGGGGTGTCCCCCATGTAGGGGATCCCCACGCGCAAGGAGTGCGCCCCATAAGGAGGGCTGCCCAGCACGAAAGAAAGTGCAGCCTGCCCAGGAATGGCACCACATACACTGAGAGCTGACACAACAAGATGACGCAACAGAAAGAAACACAGATTCCTGGTGCCTCTGATAAGGGTAGAAGCAGTCACAAAAGAACACACAGCGAGTGAACACAGAAAGCAGACAATTGGGGGGGGAGGAGAAGGGGAGAGAAATAAATAAAAATAAATCTTAAAAAAAAAGGAGAGATTTGGTCATTATTTAGTCCATCTGTCATTTTACATATGAGGAAACTGAGGCACAGAGAGGTGCTATAACTTGAAATATATACATCAAATTATTAGCAGAGCTGGGACTAGAACCCAGTGCTCCAACCCTTAAGTCCAATACTGTTCCTATTAATTTGTTGTCACTTCCTTATTCTAAGCATTTCCTAAATTTACTTAAAGAAGAAATAATTAACATGGATAACAAGACTAAAAAAGTAGGATTGTTTTTTTAGTAAAAAGTGGGATTTTATTCATGGTCTTTGCCCAGGAGGAACATTACATGGTAGGTACATATGTATGAGGGGGGATAAAGGAATCTGAATATGGGTTTTCTGGTTGGAGAAATAGCTCTTCCTGGTGTTCGTGACCTGGGATAAGTGACAAAACCTCATGTGTAGCATCAGCCATTAATGGTACCTACCTCACAGGTGGCATAGAGCTTGGCACAGAGTGCTCAACAGACATGAGCTGGTATGTCAGCACCATCATTATTTAATTTTTAAATTTCATTTTTATCAGAGAGAAATGCCAGCTATTTCTGGGTCCAAGTTGAGGCAGAAAGTCACCTTGCAGGAATATTCTTTTTTTTTTTTTTAAAGATTTATTTACTTATTTCATCCCCCTCCTTCTATTGTCTGCTCTCTGTGTCCATTTGCTGTGTGTTCTTCTATTCTTATTAGGCGGCCTCAGGAACCGATCCTGGGACCTTCCAGAGTGGGAGAGAGGCAATCATTCTCTTGCGCCACCTCAGCCCCCTGGTCTGCTAAGTCTCTTTTTTTTTAAAAAATTATTTGTTTATTCATTTATTTCTCTCCCCTTCCCCCCCCCCCTCATTGTCTGCTCTCTGTGTCCATTCTCTGTGTGTTCTTCTGTGTCTGCCTGCATTCTTGTCAGCGGCACTGGGAATCTTTGTCTCTCTTTTTTTTTTAAAGATTTATTTTATTTATTTCTCTCCCCTTCCCCTGCCCCATTATTGTGTGTTCTTCTGTGTCCACTTGTATTCTCAGCGGCACTGGGAATCTGTGTCTCTTTTGGGTTTCATCATCTTGCTGCATCAGCTCTCGATGTGTGCAGAGCCATTCCTGGGCAGGCTGCACTTTTCTCACGCCAGGCAGCTCAATGCAGGGCATACTCCTTGCACGTGGGGCTCCCCTATGTGGGGGACACCCCTGTGTGGCACAGTACTCCTTGCGCGTGGCAGCATTGCACATGGGCCAGCTCACCACATGGGCCGGGAGGCCCTGGGTTTGAACCCTGGACCTCCCATATGGTAGGCGGACGCGCTATCAGTTGAGTCATGTTGGCTTCCCCTGTGTCTCTTTTTGTTGCATAATCTTGCTGCATCAGCTGGCACTCCTTGTGCGGGGCGGCACTCCTGTGCAGGGTGGCACTCCTGCGTGAGGCGGCACTCTGCGTAGGCCAGCTTGCCGCGCAGGTCAGCTTGCCTTCACCAAGAGGCTCTGGGTATTGAGCCCTGGACCTCCTATATGGTGGACGACAGCCCAACTGGTTGAGCCACATCCGTTTCCCTGTATGCAAATATGTAATGTTGCAAAGGCACCAATTCTCCAGAAGAAAGCTCATATATAATGAGACCTTTAGTGGTCGGATCCGAGCTGCCTCTCCTAATCCTTCCTAGTGTGCTAGCAGGAGGCTGGGAAGGAGGTGGCAAGTTTCACAGGAGCAAAGGGAATCACCCAGGAAGAAAGGGAGAGTCGAGACTGGTGATCTAACCCATCCGTGGGCCTGGGACGTGGGCAAGGCTGTGGCTGGAAGCCCGCCCTCTCGATCCAGCTTCCCTGGCATGAGGTTGTGTTGCAGAAACAATGGCTGAACTCAGGAGAGTGTGAACAGAAAGAGCAGCACCCACCCAAGATTTGGTGTGTGGTCCCTGACAGGGCTGGGCTAGCCCATTGGCTGAGCATCTGCCCGGAAGGGCAGGAAGGGTGAGCAGCAGCGTCCCATGTGGCAGCAATGGAAGCAACAAGAATACCTAGTGGAGCACACCTGGCAGTTCTCTTTGCCTGGTATCTACAACCTGCACTGAGACTGTGTTTACTGATCCCAACAATTATTATACTCTTCTTGTGCTCACTGGTGTTCCCTAGACCAACAGCTGGAATTTTTCAGTATCTATTTTTGACACTAATTAGTATTAATACTATTAAAATATTTTCATAGCAATAGCAAAGTCATTATTAACCTCTTGCTTATTTATATGTTTATTACATGTTGACTAGTATGTCGAACAGCTTTCCTCCCTGGACTGCAAGTCTCTTCCAGTGCCTGGTGCAAAGCAAGAGCTTAATAATAGTTGAATAAAATATGAGTATTATCCTTGGTTTGAATATTCCCTCCAAATGGTGACCATTCCAGGTATTTCCAACCAACAGAAGGAGGCTTCAAAGAGAAGTTCTGTTTCTACTGCTGCCTCCGCTGAAGACGCCCTTGAGCCCAGGCAGCCAAGGGCAGCTGAGAATGCGGTGGTTGGAGACTCCACCAAACTCCAATTTTCCTTCCTGTTCCTTCTTGGCTCCCACCTCATGTTCCACCTCGCCAGACCCCTCCCTCTCTCACAAACATGCCACACGCATTCCTAAACCCAGAAGTTCAAAACTGCCAGGCTCCCCTTCCAGAATGCCATCCCTGAACTCTCAGTTTGGGCTACTCTAAATTCTACTTTTTCTTCAAGACTTTTCTTTTCCTTAAAGCCTTCCCTGCCCTTCCGACCTCGTCCACTGAGATGGATCTCTGTTTGGGGGCCTCCTGTAGGCCTTGCTGAGTGTCTGATACAACCTAACTGTAGGAAAGCTGTGTCATCAGGGGAGGGCAGTGCTGGAAGGGGCCTGAGGATCGCCCAGACCGGGGTGGCAAACTGTGTTCTTCTGGACCTGGGGGTGCCTTGGGGTTCCTCATGGAGATCCTTGGAGAAAGGGCCGGGAGGGCCCTGGACCCCCTGCCCTCCTTAATTAGGGTACCCCGCTTTCGTCTCTTACGTATGATTTCACTTGAAAAAAAGATACCAAGTAGTTAAGAAAAACCACTAACACTTGTCTATACCCCTAAGTGCCCCCTCCGTCCCTCCCTTACTCCCTCCCTTCCTTCCATAGTAGAGTTTTGGCAAATGGTCCTCCAGCCAGGGGCCTTTTTCCCAGTCTTCCTTGCAGTGACTCTCTGTGGCCACATGACTAAGTTCTCACAAGCAGAAGGTGAGTGGAATGATAAGGGCAAATTTCACTTCACTTGCCTAAAAGGAAACTACTTATCCTTCCCTTCCTCTCTTTCTCTGCCAGTCAATGTCCATGTGGAACTGAGCTGCCTCCAGTTGGCCCCTATCTGTCATGGCAGAGAGGGCTAAATGTGTCCTGTGTAAGCCTCTGTAACAGCAGGTCTCTTTGTTACGCAGCTTAGTCTAAACCCTAACTACTATACCCAGGTAGAAAATGACTGTTAGTCTACTCTGTTTCATATACTTGTATAAATGGTTTGTGTCAGCTGCTCTTCCCAATGATCTCTTCCTCTTGCACACTGACAATACCTAGATTGGGGTCCAGAAGAGAGTAAGTGCTCAGTTAATATGTACTGAATGTGTACAAATCTGTATAACTGAGTCCAAAACACTAGAGAACTGGAGATGTGTGAACCGTGGGGCTTTGGGGAATGCTGTTCTGGCTTTAAACCTTGATTCTGTCACCCACTGGTGGGGCCACTTTGAGAAGCTCTTTATACTCTCTGCGCCTCAATTGTGTCAGTTGTTAGAACAGGGATACTAATTCCCAAGTACATGATTAGGGTTAGGGTTTTTAAAAAGAACTTCATACAGGACCTGGCCCACAGCAGCCAAATCTACAAATGATGATTCCGTTTTCTTTCCCGCTTCTTGTCCCAAGCACAGCCTTGGAGATGGCACCTTTGCCTCTGAGCCGTGAGAACCTGGAGCCTTCAGCCCAGAGCTGGACGAGAAGGGCACAAATGGTGGCCGGGCAGGAGACCACAGAGCCAGTGCCCGCCTGGAGGCCCAGGGGGCGGGGTCTGCTTGGGCCTTCAGGTCTGTCACACGTGGGCCAGAGAGCAGGCCAGTCAGTGACAGCCACTCAGGCCCTCCAGGCCCGGGACACCCCACTGGCCTGCTAAGGCCTTCCCCGACTCCAGGGCCTTGTAGACTTCTAGGCTGCATTCGTTCATGCATTTCTTCATTCTTCTAGCAAGTACTTACAGAAAGCCCAGATTGCACAAAATACTGGACTGACCCCTGAGACAGATAAAAAGACCAAATGGAGAAGGCATGGACCCTGACTTTGAAGTGTCCACGGTCCAGCAGGGCAGACCAGTGATGGTTCACCGGGTTGCTGCTCTTTAATGCCAGCAGGCTCGGAGTCCTCTGGTGTGGGGCTCTAGCTTCTGAACTGATTCTGAGTTTGCCTGGAATCTCTGCTTACAGATTAGGGGGCGAGGGCTTGGGGGGAGGGAATGGGCTCTGAACATCCTCCTCTAGTCTTCTCTCCTTGCTGCCTTTCTGTGAGCACTTCTGTGTACCACTCTGCATTTCCTCATTTAACGGGGCTCACAATAACCCCATTAAGAAGGCACCACTAATGTTCCCATTTTGCAGAGGAACAAATTAAGGCTCAGAGGGGGTAACTTTCCCAAAGTCATTCCATTATCAAGTGTCCAGTCCAAGATTTGAACTCAGTACTAGTGATTTGTCACCGGATGCGTAAGCCATGTTGGTGTGTGCGTGGTGGGGGTATGGGGAGGGAGATTCTTGGTTATGTGAGATTCCTGGGCTGTAGAAGGCAAGCAGGGGATGAGCAGCAGCTGGCAGGCATCCCAGGTGGGCCGGCCGGGAGGTTCCGGGAGGCAGACCACTGGCTTCTTTCACTCACTTCAAGCCCACTCTTCCTTTTCCCCAGGTCTGAGTGCTCTCTGCCTCCCAGCGCAGACCCCGGCTCCTGGCCTCCTGGGTGGCCTCCTCAGCTCACCTGCCGGCTTCTCCCCCTCTTCCCGGCTGCTCCACTCCCTCCGGCTCCTGCTCGGTGCCCCGGCCTGTGCCTCGTGGCCTGTGGCCAGGGCAGGGGCGTGTGAACGGCAGTGGCATTCCGGCAGGGGTGAGGTCACCCCCGTGGCCCGCTAGCACAGGCTGCAAGTGGGGGCCCGTCTGCGTCACTTGAGACCTTGTTGGCAGATCATAAAAGCTGGAAATGCTGGATGAGGTCACCGTGCCCAGGCCCTGGCGGCTGGACCCCGCCATCCCCCTCAGTAACTGGCACATCCTGCCCCTCCCTCTGGAGCGGCGGAGCCACCAGGCCCCCGCCAGAAGGCTGCCCCTCTTGACCTAACCTTTTCCTTTGCTGTACTAGGGGGCCCGCTCTGGCCCCCTGGGAGGAGAGGACAGAACCGCCACCTTCTTGCTGGACAGCCCCGGCTCCCCAAGGCCCCGCCAACAACCCCGAGACCCTGCCCAGCTGGCCCCACCTCCAGGAGGGCCCAGGGAGCTGGTCCGTTGATAGAGGGAGTGGG
Organism: Dasypus novemcinctus; assembly: GCF_030445035.2. Lineage (NCBI taxonomy): Eukaryota > Metazoa > Chordata > Mammalia > Cingulata > Dasypodidae > Dasypus > Dasypus novemcinctus. The sequence goes on from NC_080688.1 coordinate 64,171,760, forward strand.
GAAGGGCAGGGAGGGGAAGCGTAAGTCAAGTCCCGGGTGTTGCTGTCGAAGCTGCCTGCTGTGGTGGAAAGAACACCCTGCGGAGAGACCCAGTCTGGGGCGGGTGTGGCCCGCCAGAAGGCTCACCACTCCCTTCTCCGGGCCTCAGTTTCCCCCTCTTTACGATGAGTGTGTTGGTCTAGAACAGAGGAGCCTACTCTGCCGGGAGGGCACGTGGCCTTCGCGGTTAGAGGCAGACCCGCGAGAACTTGCGTCCCTGGGCCAAAGGGCGACGTCTTCCTCAGATGCCACCGCCAGGGTCCCCAGTGAGGCTGGGTCTTTACGGGCCTGCCCCACCTAACAATCTCTGTGTGTTTGGAGGTCACCAGGAAATGACACAGAGGACCCTGGCGCGGTGCCAAAAATGCTCACGTGGCCCAAAGTATGCCTCTGGGAAAGGAAGAAACAGTGTGCGCTCGGAAGCGCTGGTGTGGACAGAGTCCCTGGGAAGGACCTGATGGGGTCCTGGGCAAGAGAAGGGATGGGCAGAGGGGAGTCGCAGGGCCTGCCCTCTCTTTAGAGCCGTGAGATGGAGCAACGCCGACATTCACGTCACACGGGTGCTCCCTATGGCCGCGACTCTGGAGGGAATTGCTGCCCTGCGGCTGCGGCCTGCACAATCGGAGCTGAAAGGGTAGAAATGGAATGAACAGAGCAAAGAGCTGCAAAAAATCATCAGCTCACTAAGCCACATTTCAAAGGGCAGGAGAAAGCAGGTAGGTGTACTACCCTGAAGCCTTCAGCTTCCCGTGAACTTCCCGGGCCAAGCACAGCCCTCCAGGCCACTCAGCCCAGGCCGGACACTCTGCCCTCTCCCCCAGATTGTTCAGCTGCTGCTGGTCCTCAGACTTGAGGTTGGCAATTTGTGGGTGCAGAGCACGTCGGGATTTATACAAGCACTCTTTGGTGTTTAACTCTCATGGCTAATTTCAGCCCATGTCAGGGGCCTCTGAGAGTGGGGTGGCTGGAGTGACCTCTCTCATCTGCTGCATCCGTGATGAACCCCATTTTTAGGCGAGGGGACTCAGGTGTCCCCCAGCCAGGAGAGGCAGACATGGCCATGCCACCTAGACATTCTAAGGCCAAGCTGGGGTCTTTTTCACTCACCTTATCTATTCACCTAAGCCATGATAGGAACATACACGGTAGGGTCTAAAACAGGGGCCAGCCTTTTAGAGCCTGTGGGCCAAATCTAGTCCTCTGCTTCTTTTTATAAATAAAGTTTTATTGGAACACAGCCATGCTCATTCCCTCTACGCATTGTTGAGGGCTGCTTCCACTACCATGGCAGAGCTGAGTAATTGCAACAGAGACCATCTGGCCTGCCAAGCCTAAAATATTTACTATCTGTCCCTTACAGAAAGTTTGCCCTCAACTAGAATGTAGAAATTAAGATGGATCCCCCCAGAAAAGCAGTTCATTAACCCAGCGCTTGGTATCTAAGAGTCCACAGCAAGATGCTGGGGATCACAGGCACCTGCGCTGAGTCAGCTGTTAACAACACCCTGCCCTGCACTTCCAAGTCACAGCCTTTGGCAGGGCCTTCAGCAGGACCCATACTGAGACATTAGTTTTTTTGTTTTTTGATTTAATTTGAGAAGTTTTATGCTTACAGAGAGATCTTGCAGAAAATACAGAATTCCTACACACCCACCTGTATTAGTCAGTCAAAGGGGTGCTGATGCAAAATACCAAAAATGGGTTGGTTTTTAGTTGGGGTAGGAGCTGACAGACACCAGGCCATAAAGCATAAGTTACCTCCCTCACCAAAGTCTGTTTCCACGTGTTGGAGCAAGATGGCTGCCAATGGCTGCCAGGGTTCTGGCTTCCTGGGTTCCTCTCTTCCCAGGTCTTCTCTCTGGGCTTAGGGTTCCTTTCTTCCCAGGGCTCCACCTTCTGCATCAAACTCCAACATCAAAACTCCAACATTAAGAATTCTTAACTCTGTCCTTTGCCAGACCTTTTATCTGTGAGTCCTCACCCACCAAAGGGTAGGGACTCAATGCCCTACTGGCACAAGAGGTTTATATAATTACTTAATCAAGCAAACCTCTGAATCCAATATAATCGAATATGCCCAGAGGGAAAGATCAGTTTATAAACATAATCCAATATTTCTTTTTGGAATTCATCAATAATATCAAATTGCTATACTGCCTCCATTTGCAATACTTTGCATTAGTTTTGTACATTTGTTATAATTGGTGAGATGAAATTATTATGATTGTACTCTTAACTATAGTCCCTAGTTCAAATTAGAGTTAACTGCTTTTGTTGTGCAGTCCTATGGTTGGACTTTAGAAAAAAAAATTTTTTTCAAGCGACATGTATACCACCTAAAATTTCCCCTTTTAACCACATTCAGATATATAATTCAGTGGTGTTAATTATGTTGTTATGATATAATATATACTATATATATAGTGTTTTACTATCACCACCATCCATTACCAACTCTTTCATCACTCCAAACAGAAACTCTGCACCAATTAAGAATTAACTGCCTGAGCAGATGTTGGTCAAGCAGTTGAGTGCCCACCTCCCACATGTGAAGTCCCAGGTTTGATTCCTGGTGCCTCCTAAAGAAGACAAGCAAAGAGCAGACAATGAGAAGACATTGAGCAAAAACAATGAGCAGACAAGGAGTAAAAACAATCAGGGAGCTGATGTGGCTCAAGCAGGTGAGTACTTGCTGCCCACACTGAGCTTGGTTTCCTGGGCCTCCTAAAGAAGAAACAAAGAGACAATAAGCAGACAATGAGCAAAAACAACAAGCAGACAATGAGTGCAAATAACGAGCAAAAAACAACAAGCAAACAGACGAGGAGCCATCTTGGGGAGGGGGATAAATATATATATGTATATAGATACATATATAAAGAATAACTCCCCATTCACTACCCTCATCCTATCCCCTAAATGGGCAAAATAGCTGAATATTCTTCCAAAGAAGATATACAAATGGCCAAAAAGCACATGAAAAGATGATCAATATCATTGGCCATTAGGGAAATGCAAATCAAAACCACAATGAAATACCATGTCATACTTATTAGGATGGCTATAATTAAAATAAAAAGCAAAAAATAAATGTTGGAGGGGATGTGGAGAAATAGGAACATTCATTCGTTGATGGTGGGAATGTAAAATGGTGCAGTCACTGTGGAAGACAGTTTGGCAGCTCCTCAGGAAGCTTAATATAGATTTACCATATGACCTGGCAATCCCACTACTAGATATATACCCAGAAGAATTGAAAGCAGGGTCTCGAACAGATATTTGCACACCAATGTTCATGGCAGCATTATTCACAACGGCCAAAAGATGGAAGCAACCGAGATGTCCATCACAGGTGAATGGATAAACAAAATGTGGTATGTACATACAATGGAATATTAGTCAGCCATAAAAAAGAGACGTTCGCAATTTTGAGGAAACAACCACCAAAAGAAATGGGCTGGGTTTGACGCTTGAAGGTGGAGAACAGAGGTGGGGGCAGGTTTGAGGAGGCGCTGCCCCAGCGTCAGAGTGAGAGCAGACTCTACACTTCAGGACATCCAAGAAGCCAGCAGGCCAGAAGGTGTTAAATGCTCACACAGAGTCTTGCCTGTGGGGGCTTCTCTGGCCACATCCTCGCTGGCCACAGGGCACCCTGTGAATACCAACCCGGGCAGCGGGAACAGGATGGGGATGAGGGGGTTGTGTTAACCAGAGCAGGAGGGCCGGATTCAGAGGAGTCTGCATCCGTTTCCTCTCCATCACCCTTGACCCACAGTATGGTCTTAGTGGATGTCTCACCCTCGTCTCAGTCCAACATGGGGTAGGGTCCTGGGCCGGGATTTGGGTCAGAGCACTCAAGCAGGCATGGGAACACCCATGGCCTGTCCCCACCAGGCTCTCCAACTCTGGCCAACTTCCACAGCTCTGGATTTATCGGGGGAAGTTGCATGTCTTCCCCCTGCCCATAAAAAGGTGATACTGAGCAAGGCAGAGGATGACAAGGGAGAAGGCTCGTAGAGCAGTGGGGGGTTGGTGAAGGGTTCTGGACCCTTGCTCTGGAGATAGCGATGTGGGGAGGGGTCTCCTGGTGGATCCTAGGCACAGGAGCCGTGGGTGATGGCTCCTTGAAGTTCACTCCAAGAACTTCCCGGCATCTCTGCGAACTTCAGTCCATCTCTGTGGACTCTGCTCTGTCCAAGCACCGCTCAGCAGGACCTTCTGGGCCTCTTCCTCCTCAGCTCTCTCTCCTCTCCTCCTCTCTTCTCTTTCCCCCTCCTTCCACTCCATCTCTCCCCGCCCATTCTTTCCTAACCTGTCAACCTGAAACCAGCCAGAGCAAGGAGCTAGAGTCTGCTTTAATATTTATTGAATTAATTAATTAATGTTTCATCTTTTCTAGGGTTTAGTATTTACTCCCGTGAGGGGAAATGCACAGTTTCTTAATTAGATTACTCTCTGAACAAAGTCTTTGAACGTTTGCTCTTCTGAGGGGCAGGGGCCTGAAAGTTGCTCACATTCACAATAAATCCACGTATTATATCTGGGCACATGATAAATGGCTTCCTCCCAGCTACAAACCAGTGCTCACGCCCTGATAGTCCTGGCATCCTTCAATCCATTCACAAGTGTCTGTGTGTCTGTCCAACACCAAGTACTATTTTAGAAGCTGCAGATGCAGCAAGGACAAAGCAGACAAGAAGTCCTGCCCACAGAGAGCTTTTATTTGGGGGGTGGGGTGGGGACAGGCAACAGACAAAATAAGCAACATACAGAGTACAAGGATGGTGATAAGTGTATGGGAGGGGACAGGGTCTGTGGGACCGGGAGTCAGGAGCCACGCAAGCAGCCCATTCAGTACAGGCAGACACCGTCCTGTTGTGTAGCAGGAAGGTCATGACGGGCAGACAAGGAAGGCTTCCTGGAGGAGGGGTCTAGAAAAGAGGCTGTGATAAGTATAAACTGAGGAGGAACTGCAGGAGTGAAGGGGACCTGCAGGAAACTGCTGGGTAGAGCAGGGCTGAGGGAGCAGCAGGAGGATGGCAGTGGCAGGAGGCCCTGGGGAAGGGGAAAATAGAAATTTTGCAGCCTACAGCTTTTAAGGATGGTTCCTGCCTGGTGGCAGGTACTGAGTTAAGTCCAGGACAGGTGGCACAGGCTGCTGGGTGGCGTGAATGAAGGCTCCTTGGGCCTCAGTTTCCTCATTTGTGATACGGACTAGGTCCCTTGGCTGTAGAACCTCTCTGCACATAATCTACCTTTCCCAGCGGGTGGCCCAGCGCCGCCTCTGCTCCCTGCCTGCCCTCCTAAAAGCAGCCTCCAGCAGGCGTCTTGGATCACAGCTCCGTTGATTTGGGGCGTGGGCCCTCGCGGCGGTACCTGCTTGGGGGTCTAGTCCCAGCCAGCGGCACTGCCCCCCACTTCCGTCCGCCCCCGCCCCCGCCCCCGCCCCCGCCGCGGGCTTTGTCCCCAGCGCGGTGCAGCTGCGCTCGGCGGCCACGCGGGGGCGCGGCGGGGCTGGCGGCGGAAGCGCCGGGCGGCCGGTCGGCGTCGCGCGCCTTCCTCCCTCCTCCTCCTCCTCGCTTTCTTCTCCCTCCTCGCCGGGGCGTCCGACCCGCCCTGCTCGGCTCGAAGCCTGCGGGGCTGTCCTTGGGAGGCGGCCTTGGGAGGCGTCCGGGGCAACTCTTGGGCTTATTTCCGTTTCTTAGCCTCCTGCCTTTCTAAGTCTGAGGAGCTTCCTCCCCAAGACCACGCTTGGAGTTCCAACCCCGTCGGCCCCGCTCCCCTGCTCCAGCCTCCGCTCCGGTCTACACTCGCCAGTGCGGTCCCACAGCGCCCCGGTACCGTCGGCTGCCGCCTTTCCAGTCGCTGTGACCAATGCAGTGGTTTTCCTTCTCCTGGCAGTGATTTCTGTCCGCTTCCTGGGCTCCCGGGCTCCCAAGTCTTACTTTATGCCGGAGATCAAATGCCTACCTTGCTCGTACTGGTTACCTGTAAATACCTGCACACGTCGGAGGTGCCCAATAAATGCCCTTGAATTAGTAAGTGAAACGTTAGGCACTTGCACATCTGCCATCATAACTAATTTTCACAACCATCCGAGAGACTGGGGCTCTCCTCGTTTTACCTGTGAAGAAATAGGCTCGGGGAGGCTGCCAGGTGGTCCGCCAGAGTCTCCTGAGCCAGGGAGGGGGGCCTGAGCGGGCCCTTTAAAGCTAGGGTTCCAGGCAGGGGGCTCTGGTTGCCTGGCCTAAGGCTGTACCAACTGCAGGTTTTCCATGTCCTGCAGTTGGGGCAGGGCCGTAGGTTCTGGGGGTGTTGGTGACTAGGTCCTCCCCAAGGGCTGGCTCCACCCAGTAGGAGCCCAGTGTGGTTTGACAGTGAATTTTGCCATCCAAGCCTCTGGAATGTGGGTGCGTTGGTTGGTGGTGAGAGGGAGGTGAGGTTGAGGGGAGGTGGCATGGGGACCAAGCAGTGAGCTTGCAGCTACTGCCACCATCTTGGTCCCTCCAAGATGGAGAGTTCAGGTTGGAGGGGGAGGGAAATTCTGGAGTGTGGGGCAGATGACACTGGCCCATCCCTGGACCTACCAGGAGTGAAATTGTCCTGTGGCTGTGCTCTTCTGGCTGGAATGTCCATTTCACAGTGGTTACCTTTCTGGACTGGGTGGTGAAGGAAATCAGGCGGGGGCTTGATGGAACCCAGGCAGATGGCTGCTGGAGCAGGGCAGAGGGTGTTTTCTGCTGGCTGAGTGTAGGCGTCCATTGCCCTGGACCTGGGTCCCCCACCTGTGTGGTCTCTAGGGACAGCAGGAGGAGATGTGTCAGAAGGGGAAGAACTGGCCAGAGAGGAGACATTGGACATGGTGGAGAGGCAAGGCAAATGTTTCAGAATGTTTCCTGAAAGTCTTCTGTGAGGATGGACTGGGCTGTTTGAGAAGTTGAGTTCTGGTCTACCCTAGTGGCCTCTGAAGGGGTTGCCTGGGGGAGAGAAGCTGCTGTTCTCAGAGCAGGCAATGAGTTCTCTAAACACACAACCCAAACAGCTGGGCCACGCCTGCCATTTCTCTTATCCTCAGTTGCTTTACCCGATGAATGGAGATAATGGCTATATCATGAGAATCAGATCAAATCACTTATATAAAAGCGACTCACAAACTGAAAAGTGCTTTATAAGTATAAGGTGTTGTTATTTATTAATTCACTGTGTATTGAGCCTTCCATGGGGCCAGATTCTGTGTTAGTCTGAGAGGAATTAGAATGGTTCTTGAGTTCAAAGGATAGAGGGGAAGACAGGTAGGTGAGCAGGTATCATAGGTGTGCACAGGGTACCTCAAGAAGGTCCTAGTGGGGAGGTCAGGAAAGGCTTATGGAGGAGGTGATGCCAGGGTGAGTTCTCAGGGGTGAGGAGCTGCTAGATGGATCAGGGTGAGGAAGGGGCTTACTTCCCAGCAGGCGGGAGGGGCTGCCGAGAGCCCGAAACAGTGTGGGCAGGTGCTGCCGGCCAGGCTGGCGTAAAGTATGACACTGAAATGGCTGGATTGGTTCCTCTAGGCAGGGAGGAAGCAGGGAAGGTGACAGCTCCAGCGAGGCAGTTTGGAAAAATGACTCTGGTTTTCACTGAAGTCAAGGTTTAGAGATGCAAGATGGGAAGAAGGCAAGGAGACTGGAGATGGGACTACTGCCGAAGTCCAGGTGAACAAAGAGAGGGCCCGATGAAGACAACAGCAGTGGAGATGGAGAGGTGGAGCAGGGGCTGTAAATGCTGGTGGAGTTGGCAGGGCTCATACTGTCCTGGGCCCTCGTGAGCCCCTTGTCCCTGACAGCCCTGTTACTTGAGGACTCTTCCTTCTCCTCAACACTGACAACACCGTTTCCCACACCACTGACTTTCCTAGGCTGGAGACCTTGCCTTCTCTCTTGTCCACCCCTCCTTTATAAGCACAGGAGTAGGCTAAAAAGCCCCGGACGTGGTTGAATTTGAAGGCAGAGAGAAGTCACAAGACTTTGGGCTTAAAGAGCTCTCCAAAAGGCACCTCATTGGACCAAGTTACATTTATACGCAAAGTTAAGCAGACAACAAGCTTGTTCTCATCTGATTGCTGTTGTAGTTGTTATAAAAAGTTCTACTGAAGTATAATACACATACTAAAAAGTGCATGAGGTGAACATGTCCACGTAATCATGTTACCAGGACCCTGTCAGAAGAACCCTCGAGCTGTCTTCCAATTTTCTACTCCCCGCTCTTTTCCAATGGTGACACTATCTGGATTTCCAGTATCACAGATTAGCTTTGTCTGCTTTTGAACTTTATATACATAGGATATGTATTTTTATTCATGGCTTCTTTCATTCAGTATTATATTAGATCATCTGTGTTATGCACAGCAGTAGTTTGTTCATGGTCATTGCTATATAGTTTTTCATTTTGTGAATTTATCACAATTTATGTATCCAATATGGCATTGGGTTGTTCCCAAATTTTAGCAATTAGGAATAATGCTGCTTATGAATGTTTTTATGCATGTGTTTTGGTGAACATATGGATGTATTTCTGTTAGGCATATTTCTGGGAGTGGAATAGCTGGGTCACAGGGTTTGCATATGTTTGACTTTCATTGATATTGCCAATCGTTTTCCAAAGTGATAGCTTCAATTTCCACTCCCACCAACAATGTATTAGAGTTTTAGTTGCTCCACACTTGGTATTATCAGTCTTTTATATCTTAGCCATTTGGTGGCTGTGTAGTGGTACTCTGATGACTAGTGAGGTTGAGTATATTTTTAAATGTTTATTGACTACTTTGATATTCTCTTTTGTAAGATGCTTGTTGAAGTCTCTTTTCTACTTTCCTAATGGGTTGTCCGTCCTTTTTATTTTCTGGATATGAGTCCTTGTCTCTTATATGTATAGCAAATATATTTTGCTTCTCTTTTTGCTCACTTGGTATCTTTTGATGAGTAGGAGTTCCTCACTTTTAGTGTTGTTCAATATACCTATTGTTAATGCAGGAGTTTTCTTTAGTGTAATTCTACTGGTTACAAATTGTCTCTGATTTTGGTATCTGAAAATCAATCTATTTAAGCTTCATTTTTGAGGGAAGTTCCCACTGAATATAAACTCTAAATTAGTTATTATGCTTTTATAGCATTGTAAAGATGCCATTCTATTCAATTCTGGCTTCACTGATTCTGTTGAGAGCTCAACTGTCTATTTTATTGTTGCTTCTTTTAAGATAATGTCTCCCCCCACCCCTGAATACTTTTAAGCATTTTTTTTTCCAGCATTTTTACTGTTATGTGTCCAGGTATATTTGTACATATTTATCCACTTTGGGGTACCAAGGGCTTTTTGAATCTGTGGCTCTATTTCTTTAATCAGCTTTGGACAATTCTCAATGATTACTTCTTCAAATTTACTTCTCCTTCATTCTCTTTCTCCTTTTCTACTGAAATATCAACTACACATATGTTAGAGCTTTTCACCACATCCCATTTGTGTCTTCCACTCTTTTCTATATTTTCCATCTCTCTGATTCTGTTCTTCAGTTGGACATTTTCTTCTGATCTATCTTCCATTCACTAATCCTCTTTTCAGCTGAATCTTATCTGCTGTTTAATACATCCAGTGTATTCTTGATTTCTTTTATTGCAGCTTTTGTTACAGATTTATCATCTGATTCTTCTTTTCTTTTAATATAGTTTCTAGTTTCTCCCAAATTCCCTATCTTGTTATTTAATTCCATAGGCTTATCAATTGTAGTTATTTAGTCTGTTCCTGATAATTCCCAAATCTGGATATTTTGTGAGTCTCTTTCCATTGTCTTTTTTTTTTTTCCTCTTGATATTTGGTCAGATGTCATTTTTGCTGGACATCAAGTATGAAAAATAGTAGAAATGAATTTAAGGTTCCAGATGATGTTATTTTCTTTCAGATTTCATTTACTTTGACCCATTCAGGTCCTGACTCCCTGGCGGTCTGGAGGGACACAGGCCTGCACCTGGGGATGCAGTATCGCCTACCTGCCGGCTACGAGGCAGGCCTGTCTGCGAGCATCACTGAGAGCCTCAGAAAACTGTGGCCTGGGATCGATTTAGAAATACTTGTCATGCAGGCTTTCTGGTCACTAATGCAATAAAGGTCTGTGTATTTTATAGAGAGTCATGGTTTGTGAGCCCACTCTTTTATGGGTTTGACATTTTTTTTTTAAGGTTTATTTATTTTATTTCTCTCCCTTTCCCCCCCTCCACCCCAGTTGTCTGTTCTCTGTGTCTTACTTGCTGCGTGTTTGTCTTTGTCCAATTCTGTTGATGTCAGCGGCACAGGAATCTGTGTTTCTTTTTGTTGTGTCATTTTGTTATGTCAGCTCTTCGTGCACGCGGCGCCACTACTGGACAGGCTGTATTTTTTTATGCTGGGCGGCTCTCCTTATGGGGCGCACTCCTTGCACATGGGGCTCCCCTACGTGGGGGACACCCCTGCGTGGCAGGGCACTCCTTGCGCGCATCAGCACTGCGCATGGCCAGCTCCACACGGGTCAAGGAGGCCCGGGGTTTGAACTGTGGACCTCCCTTGTGGTAGACGGATGCCCTAACCACTGAGCCAAGTCCACTTCCCTGTGAGCCCACTCTTTATTGCTAGTAATTCTGTTTATGGAACTGGTGGAAGAACGGCCCTGAGAGGAGACATTGGGGGTCACTACACAGGTCCCAGCACCCCAGAATCTGTTGCCCTCTCATGGTCCTTGCCACTCTTCTCTGCAGCACTGTCACCGCAGCACCCTCAGGCTTTCTGGGAAGTTGGCTTCATTTCATAAATCAAGGTACAGCATTGGCTCTGGCCATGGAAATTGAATTTATCTTCAGACAAAACTTGGAACTAGATACATATATCTACTTAAGCCCCCTCAAGTGTTCACGTCAAAGGCACTTTTCAGCAGACTCCATCCTATTCGTGGGGTTTGCCTTAATGGCAGACACTGCACATCTTGAGCGAGAGATGCCCAGGTGAGGCATGTTTCACAGAGTGACAGTTTCTAGTGCTGGGGAGGGGGATGCCTGCAGCAGCAGCATCGCGAGACTGTTCCCGTGGTCAGTTTTGCTGATGTCCAGCCTCTTTCTTGGTCCTGCCTGCTTTCTGAGGCTGGCTCTTCAGCTTCCTGTCAATCTCTTGAGCTCCAATATCCTTTCAATAAATCCCTTTTCTGCTTAAGAGTTGGTCTGCCATCACTTTTGTACAAGAACTTTGATCGATGCATTGGAAGGAAAATGAATAGCCAATGCAAGTCCCTGCCTGTAGGGCTTTTGTTGGGTTCTCTTTGTTGTGTGTGTCTCACTATAAAGATTAGAGAGGCACTTGTCTTTGATGCCCAAACAAAATCAATTTGGAGGCTATAGTTAAATTTCACCAGGGCCTCCAGCCTTTCCCCAGGGGAAGGAATCTTAGAGACCACATGTGTCAGTGTCATCAGGACTCCCTGCAGCTTCTTATCTGTAAGGCACAAGTACCCTTCCTGTCATCTTTTGCCATTCAGGGAGTCACCAGTACTGGGGCCCAGGATGACTCATGCAGAGACCCACCTTCAGGCAGTGGTGGAAAACTGTGCGGGGAATATTTAGAGCTGCTCCAAGCTGCGTGTGGGCAGGCTGAGGCCGTCCTTCCCCCTTCATTTCCATCAGGACTCAGGTGGGTTTGTGGGGTACTATAGGTGTGGCAGGAAACCAGCTAGAGGGAAACGGTGCAAGGTTGGAGGTCCCTGTGGGAGAGAACAAGTCAGCACTGGGCCCTGTGGCGCTCAGAGGGCACTGCCCACCTGCCAGGTGGGACCTTGCCCTTGCCCGGCAGGTGTTCTCTCTGCTGGCCCCTGGAGGAGTTGCCCGAGAGTGAAGTGGGGAGAGTCAGTCCTTGACCCCTTGCTCAAGGCCACTCTCTTCTCTTCTCACCCCTGGCATCCCCACGTACCGCAGGAGGCCTTGATGTGAAAACGCCAGTCCACACATCCAAGCTCCATCCATGGTCTCCAACAAACAGCTTGGGGTGAGTAGCTGGCAGCTGCTGGGGAAGAGGTCCACGCAGGCCCTGGAAGCAGGCTGGAGGCCACTTGGGCAGAGAATTGAGGGACCGCAGGTAACCCAACCATGATCTAGAAGGGGTCCAGGCTCCTTGGCTCCGAGGATTCCGTTCCCCATGGGGACTGATGCCACAGGAGGAAGACAGTGTGGGGCCCTTTAAAGCGTGGGGCCCGGGGCAGGTTGCCAGGTCAAAGGGCAATTGTGACAGCCCTTTCCATCTTCCCAGGCCTAATTCTTCAGCATCAGATTCTGAAATGGTGACTCCTCTCTCCCTGGCGACGGGTTCTGGGCTCGTCACACGTGTTGAGCATGGGGCACCTGAAGGGCAACCCGTGCCCCTCCCAGCCTACACTCATGTGTGCGGCTGCACCTGGGAGTTCTGCAGTCGATAGGGTCTCCCTGGATGTCTTCAAACAGCTTTACATGCCAGGCAAATTCTGAGAAATTACCACTCCCCGTTCGGAGTTTAAAAGAGCTGTCCTTCCCACTTGTTGTCCTGGCTTTCCTACCGGAACTGGCAATCGATCATCATCATCATCATTAGGGTATCCAAAACAACTCAGATAACTGCTGGCATACAGTGACCTGTCAAGCTCACTTCCTTTCCTGCCTCCCTCCCTCCTTCCCTTCCTTTTCCATGTTAAGAATAAAAGAAAAGCAAAAAGAAGGTAAGGAAACACAAATACACACAATTATCATTTTAAAGATTTATTTTGTTTCTCCCCTCCCCCTTGCTGTTTGGCACTTGCTGTGTCTGTTTGTCTTCCTTGCTTCTTTAGAAGGCATGGGAGGGAAGCAGATTTGGCTCAACAGATAGGGTGTCTGCCTACCACAAGGTTCAAACCCAGGGCCTCCTGACCTGTGTGGTGAGCTGGCCCATGTGCAGTGCTGATGCGTGCAAGGAGTGCCGAGCCATGTAGGGGTGTCCCCCGCGTAGGGGAGCCCCATGTGCGAGGAGTGCGCTGCAAGAACCACCCAGTGCGAAAAAATGCAGCCTGCCCAGGAGTGGCGCCGCACACACGGAGAGCTGATGCAGCAAGATAATGCAACAAAAAGAGACACAGACTACAAGTGGACACAGAGGAACACACAGCGAGTAGACACAGAGAGCAGACAACTGGGGGGTGGGAGGTGTGCGGGGAAGGGGAGAGAAATAAATAAAAAATAAAAAAAAAAAAGAAGCCATGGGAACTGAACCTGGGACCTCCGATGTGGCAGGGGGGCACCTAATTGCTTGAGCCACCTCTGTTCCTTGTTTTGTTGTGTCTCTCGTTATGCTTTTTCTTCTTATTTCTCTTGTTGCATCATCTTGTTGTGTCAGCTTGCTGCACCTGCCTGTTGCAACACCTCGCAGTCTTCTTTAGGAGGCACTGGGATCTGAACCAGGGACCTCCCATGTGGTAGGGGGGAGTTCAATCGCTTGAGTCACATCCACTTCCCAACATAATTATTTTTATGCTAGTGATGGATCAGTGAAGAAAGAAGAAAGGAAACCAACATCAAGCAGCTATTGTGCTGGGCACTGGGCTAGCCTTGCTCCTGCCCCTTCTAACTGCACCAGAGCCCCCCACATGCTGTTGACAGAGGCTGCGGCTGAGCCAGGTGCTGATAAGGTATCTTATGCTCCCAGAAGCACAGGTTCTGTCTCCCAGGGCCCCCCAGGGCTGCCGGCTGGGCCTGAGTGCAGATGGGATAGAGCCCCCTGAATCCTTTGAAACCATAGGATCTCCCTGCCCGAAGGAGGAAGTGCAGTTGTGAACCTGTGTATTTCTTGGGTGTCCATATTGGCCACATTTTGCCAGATTCCATCTTGCCATCCCATCCCCTCTTCCCCCTGTCACTACACTCTCCCTGGCCCACGAAGACCCACCCACCTGAGACATTTCAGTCATTAGGAAACGGAAATTCACTTTTTTCAGAGTTTCTGGCTCTTCCAGGAGTGATATTGAAATGGTAAAATAAAACGCAATTTTAATTAAAACACATGCCCAGATTCTGCTGTACCGATTAAATTAAGAAAACTCATTTTGAGGAGGAAGGTTCAGCATTGAGCTGAGTGCTCAGCAAGCGGCAAAGAAATGTGGGTTGAAAGGATTCTGGGGAACAGGATGTGATGAAGCCGTGTGCCTCTATCTGCCAATGAGGAACGGAAGGCACACAGACAGGTCATGCTTATTGTAGTGAAAGGCAGTTTTCAAGGTTTCGCAGGCTTGGGATTGGGGAAGCTATGAGTAAAAGTTATGGAGAGCCGTAGAAGGCTGAGATGTGGGGAGAAAAGTGCCATTGTGAGCTTTGTCTAATCGGTGTGTACATCCCAGGGCATCTGTCATTGAGAGAGACTGATAGTAAGACTTCTCCTCCCAGTGGTCCTGGCCTCATGTGAACGGTGCCCCCCTTAAATGTGGTGCTTTTAGGCAGTGTGAAGCCTGCACAAGTGTTCTTGGTGGCCCTGCAAGCCTGACTCAACTGCTAAGGAAACAGTGTGGGGCAGTGGCCAGAGGAATCAACAGGTCCAGACTAGACTAGAGTCTTGGCTCTGCCAGAGCTTGTCCTGTGGTTTTGACCTTACTATTTTCCCACTTTGACCTTCAGGTCCTCACCTGCAAAATCCTACATGGAAATGTGACATGCTCAGAGGCCACCCAGAAGTATTGGAACTGTTTTTATGGCTGGGGAATTTACAACATCATGATTCCTTCCTTGAGGTAGAAGCCAGAGGCTTGCTTCCCCAGTGTGCCTTACAGTTAGGAGGAAGCCTTAGGCTTGGGCTCTACCAAGCAGATGCACCAGCGCTAGTCTACATTGCACAGAGCAATGGGAGGAAGTACGGAATGTGTGGAATCTATTTTCTGGGAAGAGTGGTGGTAGGGGTGGGTGACAGGGCCCAAGACTCAGTGATCAGGGCCCAGTGTTAGTGGTGTGAGCTGTGGGGTCTGTCCCTGGTGGCAGCGGCAGCCAGATCTCCCCTCGGGCAATCTGACACTGTGGTTTGGGGCTTGTTCCTGGTTTCCTGGCTTCCGGGCCCGTGGTCTGCCCCTCATCCACAGGGGGACTTTGTGCAAATTAGAGAAGGCCATCCTTCAAGACATTTTACTGCCATCTGGTGGAAAGCTGCTATATAACTTTGTCTATGCTAATAAATACACAAATCTGTCTATGATGTGAATGGCACCTCCTTAAAAGTAGTGCTGTTGTGCGGTATGCAACTTGCACAACTGTTCTTGATGGCTTTGCAAGCCAGACTCTCTGGCCTTTGGGAAAGTCTTGAGAGGCTTAATTTCGGTTAACAAATGCCTTTCTTATTTAAGCTCTCTAGTGTGGATTCTGGTGTTTGATTAAGAACCCTGATACAAATAGGGATACAGGCCTCACTGGGCTGAGACCAGATGACACATTGGGTGTAAGTGTTTTCTGAGAAGGCAGAAAGCACCCGTGTTACTCAGAGGGCTTGTGCTTCACTTACTAATTTTTAGAGGAACATTGGAAAGGGGTCT
Organism: Dasypus novemcinctus; assembly: GCF_030445035.2. Taxonomy (NCBI): domain Eukaryota; kingdom Metazoa; phylum Chordata; class Mammalia; order Cingulata; family Dasypodidae; genus Dasypus; species Dasypus novemcinctus. The sequence goes on from NC_080688.1 coordinate 64,187,361, forward strand.
GACTCAATCTGTCTTCCTTCCTTATTCCAGAAACCTATTTGTTTATTCCTTTGCCATCAGGATCAGAGTTCAAGGTTATAGAGAGGAACCACAGGATGAAAATAAGCGTGTGCTATAAATTTTCCAGCAGGGAGACTTGTGGGCAAAATAGCTCTGCCGGGTCTTGTTCACACACTGCTGTGTCTCCTATTGTTACAGGGAGAGATGACATCACCCTGTGCATCATTTGTCTGATGCCTGTGTGTGTGTGTGTGTGTGTGTGTGTGTGTGTACGTCTGACTGCAGATGAAGCGATCAGTTTCCAGGTTTTCCAGGCCAATCCTGGCTTGAGAAGTGCTCATTTGTCAGACGGGTTTAGGCCATGTGGGCGCTGCAGCTGGAGGTCCCAGGGGATCCCTGCCCAGGTTGTGGTGAAGAGGGAAATGAGTAGGGGCTCCCCAGGGAATCCTTCCTGGGTCAATTGCTGGAAACGCCTGTCTGACTCAGTCCTCGGTGGAGAACGAGGCTATTTGCCTGCTTCCAGCATTCCCGTCCCTTCCTGCGCCCAGATGCAGGGGGCAGGGTGGAGGCCTGGGAGGGAGGTGGCTGCTCACTGCTACGACTTAAGGCCCCTCTGTCTAAGTAAGCCGCCTGATCGCTGCCGGAGGCCTGCTGCGTGGTTTTGGAGGGTTTTCTCGGATCGGAGCGCAGGGGCTGCAGCGGCCAGGAGGGGGAGTCTGAGAGTCATGCTCGCACTTGGGGCCTGGGGCTTTCTGGAGAGCATGTCTGGACAGATGGGAGGACAGAGAGAAGGACGCCACATCCTGAAGGGCGGTTGGGGCAGGAAGCGGGGTGCAGGAGAAGGGTAAAGGGGATATGGTGAGTTTGGGGATTGGGGTCGCTGGAGACAAACATCCTTGGTTCCAGAGTCTGTCCCAGGAGGTCCTAGGCCCGGGGGCCTCTGACCTTTGCGTGCTGTAGGACCACTGTAGGATCTCTACTTCTCTGCTCCTCGCCGAGCAATTTGGCTTTTCAGATGAGGGGGCCCGTGGCAGGTGATGGTGCCGCTGCCCCACTCCCTCATGTGGCCTTAGCTACAGCTTCCACTTGAAGGGCCAAGGCTGCTCTGTGGCTTTCAAAAAGAAGTCCACGCATGTGGAGCCCCTAGTCATGCCTTCTTCTAGAAATTGCCCCCATTTACCCACTGCAGTAAGCTCAGAGGAGGAGGAGCCGTGAGGTCCCGGGTAAGGAGGAACGGGGGTGTGAAGAGGGCTGGGTGCAGCGTGGACACCACGGCCCTGAGGATGGAGGCCTGGGGATAAGGTGACGCGCTAAGTGGAGAGACAGCCTGACTTGGGGTTGGCTTAGTACTATTTTCTCATTACACACTTGGGGTCTCAAAATAAGAGTCAGCGCTCTTCCCCCACAGCCCTGTTTCCTCTGGCCCAGTTGCCGTAGGTCACTGGTGGGAAGGGGGGCGGGCAGCCCTTGGTATCCAAGTTGAGTTTTGCGAACTTGTCCCAGCTCTTCTTTTTCACTTGTCCTTCATGGTCAAATGGGGCTATATATTCACCTTTTCACAAACCAGATGGAGAGGAGCCACGGGGCCCTCTAGAAAGCTCTTTCCTTGCAGGAATCTCTTCTAGAGCACTCCTGGAAGGCAGTTGTTCAGGCCTTGCAGTGACTGGCGCTCAGTCCCTCACAAGGAACCCTTCTTCGGGACGACACCAGATGTTAAGTTATCTTCTTTGCTTCGGGCACCCAGCTGCCCACTGGAATTTACCCCCCCTCCGCCCCCGTTGGTGTGTGGCCAAACTTGGCAAACCCTTCCTTTGCTCAACAGATTTTGGAAGTCCCAAGGCCAGTTATAATGTTCCCCTTATGCCCTCTCCTCTTGGGAAAGATGCCCACGGCCTGCTCCTCACACTTCTGCTCCATTTTGGGGCCCGAGGGAGCAGGCCACGCCTGGTGGGGATTTGGGGAACAGCAGCTGAGATGTTCCTCACGAGGAGTTGTTCAGGAGCATCTAGGGGTCAGGGCCCAGTTCCCTCCCCTTCTCCTTGTCCACCTGTGGCCTGCATGGACACTGGCCCCCCGAGTCAGGCTGAATGATCCTAGAACCCCCGAGCTGAACGGACCCTTGACGAGGCTCGGGCCTGGTATTTCTTGCCATGCTTATCCCTGGGCCCTCAGCCATGAGCTGCCCCCTACCCCCAGCCTCCAAACTGCAGGGTAGCCAATGAACACGGATTTCACTAGAAGATCCTGGGAGAAAGGCATGCCATTGAACTGGCAAGCAGTTCAAGGCAATATTTTTATATCAACACAAATGCAGATATGCTATGTAATAAAATGTGGATGCAGGAATTCCAAAGCCCAAACAAGGGACTTGAGAGGAGTTTTACACTGCAGGAAGGTTGCTGCAGGCTGTTTCTTCAGTGTTCAGCTATGGCTGATTTCCTGCACTCCCCTTCCCTGCTGGCCCCCTCTGCTGTAGGGTGTTTGGTTAGGCACTTAGAGGAGCTCTGACTCCTCAGTTTCCTTTATCATCAGCGATGAGGAAAGTGGAGAAGCCCTGAGCCTTCCTGTAGAGAGAGAAGCTGACTTAGGGTTAGAAGAGCCTCACCCTGGCAAGAAAGGGGGCTGAAAACAGAAAAGGGCATCTGGGTGAGCCCTTGGTTATCCAGAAAACTCAGTTTGAGGACCAGTGTAACTCAAAGAGCCTGTGCTCTGGGTTCCGCGTAGAGCTGATCCCATTAGCGGCAGAAGTCGCTTTCTCACCTCTTTCAGCATCTAGGTTCTCTGGTTGGGCAAGGGGTTCAGGTGAGCAAAGGAGAATCCCAGCTCCAGGGCCAGGGAACGAAAGGAAGACGGCCCGGGCGGGTGGTGGGGAGGCCAGGCGAGGCCAGGTGGTGGCCGGGCCAGGGACCTGGTAGGACAGGCTGTATTCCCACGGCCAGCAGCCCCGCCACCTGCCTTGCTCACGCACCGCACAGGCTGGGCCCGCACACACGCACACCCAGCACTCGGAAGCGCAGATGCCCCAGGGCTTCAAATGGGGCCTCCTAAAGCTGAAACGTTCAAGGCTATGGAAGGAATGAGCTCTGGCCTCCGCACACGCAGCCGCCCGCTGGCAACTGAAACGAGAACTGGAAAGGGAAAATCAATCTTAACCAGGGAGCTAAGCAAGCATAGCTTTCCTTTAATCAAAACACTCTCTTTCAAATGATTAAATGAGGGCCAAATGGTGGTGGGGTTTTAAAGGTGTCTTTGACAAGAGGACACCCAGGAGGCAAAACCTTACGCAGTAAACGTCTCTCGATTGGCCGGCTGTCGTCATGGGAACTTCCACAAGTCACATCTGACAGAAGTGCGACTCTCAATATAATTTAATCAAGTCAGTTAATACTGTTTAATAAATAGGCCAGAAAATTAGCTGAGAGTTTGACTTGGCAGGATGTGGCGTGCAACCAAAGTTATGGAAGATTGTCCCTTGAATCACTAAGGCAAACTTTGTTGAGTGTCATTTTACATAGAGCAATCACATAAAAAAGAATTATAAATAGAAAAAATTCCAAAGTTCTCCCACAGACAGACAGGGAAATTGAAACATCAAAAAAAAAAAGTTTAAAACAAAACAAAAACACAACAACCCCTCCCCCCACAACCCATTTGCTTCAAGTTCTTCTTGATCATACAGTACTCAGCGTCTTTGGATATTTTACAATGGACAACTCCAAAGGGAAGCTAAGAAAAAACAAAAAGAACTAACCAGTCATCTGAACAATTGAGTTTATAAGAAGTCATTCATTACCTTTACAAAATAAAAACCAAAGCCCCCCCTGCCACTGGATTCTACTTCCTTTTTCTCTTGTAAGGTATGGCTCGGCCCCCGGCTCAGGGGGGACATGGGCACGCTGGCTGGTGTGTCCCACAGGCAAGTGTCTGAAATGGAGCCAGGAATCTGGGGCGGTGGTCCAGGCGTGTGACTTCTGAAAACAGAGGGTGTCAGGAAGTGACCGTGTGTGCCTGGAACGGCGTCGGGTGTACACTGGGCAGCTGTGAGAGGGAAAGAGTCTGGAGGCTTCTCTGGCCTTTTTGTTTGCGTATGGGTGTGTTTGCTCGGGAAAAAGCCAAGGCAACAGGAAGAGCAGAAGTCTCTTGCGCCACCCCAGTTCCAGGATTGGGGACCCCGACTCTGGGCCCTCTCTGCGGATGACCGTGAATGTTCCTGCAGAGCCTCCTCTCTGGGCTACTGAGAAACAAAACCAAACTCAGAAAGAAAAAGGAGTGAAGGGATGGGAAGAGCGAAGGTCAGGAGGCCACGGGCCAGCACAGCTGTCCTCCTTCCCAGGACCTGCTGCAAACTCAAGAACCAGGAGGGAGTGTGGACATCGAACCTCACGATGAGCCAAGAGCTTCTCCCCGAGCCCCAGCCCCTGTGCCTGGAGAGTCAAGGCCAACGCTCTGGCTTCATCCTGGGGGCTGGGCTGGAGGGTGTTCACACACAGCCAAGGGGGTAACCGCCGACCACGCCAAGGCCCTGAGAAAGCCACCACTCCAAATGCGAGCAGAGAACGCCCGGGAGCCAGGGGTTTTGTTTCGCTTTTTGAGGAACCAGGTGGAGGGAGGCAGTTGCCAACTGTTACATGAAGAGGTGTTCCCGTCCCTCTGACGGTGGCCCCGAGTCCCAAGAGACTCTGTGCAGCATGAGAGGGGGGCATGGGGATGGGTCAGCGCTAAAGAGTGTTCCCCAGCAGTCTAGACCCCGCCGGTGGCCTGCCGGGAAGGGGGGCAGCTGCTGAGGCTGAGTGAGGGTGCCCCACCCGCTTTCCCCAGCCGGTCCTGTGCGGCCGGCCACGTTTCTCACCTGCGCTGATGGAGAGGCGGCGGCCATAACACTAAATCCAGTAAGACAAACTTTTATCAGGGACTCTTGGAGTAAAAAGCCCCTACCCTCCCAAAGACTGTCTTTGGGGGAATAGGGGAGCACGTGCGAGGGCGTGGAGAGAGCAGGACCTCAATCACCAGCCCCCTTTCCTGGTGGGGTGGACCCGAGGCACAGAGGGCTGACTTGTCCACGGTCCCAGGTGAAGGGGGAAACGGGCCAGGACTCAAGCAGCCTCGATCCCGACTCCAGGGGGGCCTTCCTGCCACCAGGGACATTACCTGGCAGGTGGGCATTTTCCAAAAGGACCCAGGGGACACCTGGGGTCTGTAAAGCGACCGATCAGAGCAGTGTCTGCTGGGACTCACTGCCTGAGCGTGGGGCTCAACCAGATGTGAGCCCCAGGCCTGGCCTCCACCTGGTTCTGTCTGGGCTGCCGCCTGGCCAAACCGCCCCCTCCACCTGGCCCCACAGGTGCACCCACGCGCTCCTAGGTGCCCGGCGGGGGCCCCTCTTCTGCGGAATGGGCTCGAGCGAGTCACTGTGAATGCCAGAGCTGGCCAGGGAGAGGTGAGACCTCGGGTTCCAGACCCTTGGGGAGGACATGCTGCATCTCAGACACCAGCAGGAGGGAGGCAGCTGCCACAGGGGGCCTGGAAAATACCATTGCTGCTATTTTTTTTTTTTCCCATTTTCCCTGTTTGTTTTTTTAAAATAAGTTCAGACCTCTTGGGTGGGGCAGGGCGGGCCTGGTGGGAGAGGGGCCGGGCTGTGGCCCGGGGCTGACAAGGCCCAGCTTAGTTGTTGGCTTCAGACATGGAGGCCATGTGGTTGAGGCCCGCGAGCCCCGGGAGGCCGGCCAGGCCCGCGGCCCACGGGTCAGGCAGCGGGAAGTAGGGCCGCGCCGCGGCCACGTTCTCCGCCAGCGCGAAGGCCAGGAGGCCGCCCGCGTTCCGCTCGGCCTCCAGCTGGGCGCGCCCGAACAGCTTCATCTGCGTCTCCTCGAACTGCCGCTCGAGCTCCTGCAGGCTCAGCGCGCCCTTGGGCGCCGCCAGGAAGTGCTTGGCGGGGCTGGGGCCCGGGAGGCACACGGCGGCGCCGCCCAGGTGGCCGCCCACCTCGCCCAGCGCGGGCGGCATGACGAAGGCCGCCTTGTCGGGGGCCGGGCTGCCCGGGCCGAAGAGCAGGCTGGCGGCCCTCCAGGCGGCCGGCTTGCGGCCGCGCCGGGGCCGCGCCATGCGGCAGCTCTGGCGCTTGATGTGGCGGTGCAGGTGGTCGGAGCGCGTGAAGCTCTTGTAGCAGAACTCGCACTGGTAGGGCCGCACACCCGTGTGGATGCGCATGTGGTTCTTAAGGTCATAGTTGTGCACGAACTTGGCGTTGCAGTGGATGCACAGGTAGGGCCGCTCCCCTGTGTGCTTCCGCATGTGGATCTTCAGCTTGTCCTGCCTGCAACACAGAGCCAGCGGGTCAGTCCTGGCATGAAACATTAGCAACCGCTCCTACCTCCCATGCTTTCCCTTCCCCTGGAACCTGCTGGGGCTCCCTACTACCACAAGGCCAGACCTCAAGAAGGAAGTCCAGGTGGAGCTACCTTCAACAGCTGCCCTGCCCTAAACAGGTGTGGCCTCTCATTGGATTAGGGGGATAGTGATGGAGGGAGGCCAAAATGAAGCATTGCCCTGGGCTTCCTCCACTCCAGAACTCCTTTCACACACGCAAGCTCATAGCGGGGAAGCTAACCCCCCTTTAAAAAAAAAATCAGGGGTCCATTTCACACACAAGAAAATAGACTGGCTGTGGATACATGTCCCTGCAAGGCAGCGATCTGTCCTTTGTCCTCTGATGGGGCAGTGACGTGTCCTGATACTGGACTGCACTTTACTCTCATGCCCACATCCTCCAGGCATGTGTTTGCCCAAAGGCCCTAGTCCGATTCTAACCCCCTGGTTGGCTGGGTTCTGTCTGTCCACAACTCATCAGGGTCCGGGGCACACGTTGTTCAAGTCTCCTGCACGGTGGTTTCTTATTCTAAGCCCTGGTTTCTCCTCTTTGTCTGCAGACAATTTCAGGGTTTATAAAAGAGCCAGGTGCAACAAGAATGCAGCCTAATCCAGGGCAAAGCTTTTCAGGGCTTAAGCGGTATTATTCAGAGGCAAGTATGGTATAGGCGAGGGGCCCCACTGGGGGCCTGGGAGCCCCTGCTCCAGGTGCAGACCCACCACTACCTTGCTGGGTGGCGTTAGACAAGGTACTTAACTTCTCTGGGCAGAGATGAAGCTAGAGCCACACAATCAATTCTCATTGTCCAGGGCTGTTGAGGAGAATCTGACGTCACAATGTTGTTTCCCTAAAGCCTGAGCAAGTTGCCTTTCAGCCGGGCTGAGGTGGAGCCCCCCTGCGCTGCAGGAATCCCTCATCTCACCCCGCATCCTTCCCCAGCCCGCCCGCAGGCCAGGAAGCTCTTTGTCCAGCCTCCCACCTCCTCCCTGCAGGTGTGGCTTGGGTGGAGCATCTGCCTGTAATTTGAGACTGAGGTTTGAGGTCGGATCAGATATGGAGCCCAGACGTCCTCCCTAAGATGACTGGCCAGATTTAAGCCCCGCGCAACACAAACCCCGGGCCGCGGGGTCTTGGGTTCCTGGTGTTCTTCGGCCACTAGAGGGCTCCCTGGCTCTCATTTTCGGGAACAGTTCTCCACGGGCGGGGCAGGCTGAGAAGGGACGGTCCTTTGAACACAGGCAGGAACCCGGGGAGGAAGCCCAGAGGACAACCCCTTCTGCCTGTGCCCCCCTTGGGAGGTGGAGGTCGGCTGGGTAGCAGGGAGGAGGAAAGCTACTCCCCTTCCCACACCCCATAACCTGCCGCCAGGATGCCTGTACCTGCCCGGACACCCCATAACCTCCCCTCCCCTGGTTGTATCTGTAACCTGGATTTCATCCAGAAGGTTGGATTTTTATAACAGTGCAGTCACACAGTATTCGTCCTTCTGTGCCTGGCTTGCTTTGCTCAACATAATGTCCTCCACATTCACCCATGTTGTATGTTTTTTTTTTTTTTTAAAGATTTATTTTATTTTATTTAATTTCCCCCCCTCCCCTGGTTGTCTGTTCTTGGTGTCTATTTGCTGCGTCTTGTTTCTTTGTCAACTTCTGTTGTCGTCATTGGCACGGGAAGTGTGGGCGGCGCCATTCCTGGGCAGGCTGCTCGTTCTTTTCACGCTGGGCGGCTTTCCTCACGGGCGCACTCCTTGCGCGTGGGGCTCCCCCACGCGGGGGACACCCTTGCGTGGCGCGGCACTGCGCATGGCCAGCTCCACACGGGTCAAGGAGGCCCGGGGTTTGAACCTCGGACCTCCCATATGGTAGACGGACGCCCTAACCACTGGGCCAAAGTCCGTTTCCCGATGTTGTATGTTTTATGACTTCATTGCATCTTATAGCTGCATAATATTCCATTGTGTGTATACACCACAGTTCATTTATCTGTTCGTTGGTTGATAAACACCTAGGTCGTTTTCATCTTTTAGCAATTGTGCATAACACCTCTATGAAAATCAGTGTGCAGATGTCTGTTCGTGTCACTGCTCTCAGTTCTTCTGCATATATACCTAGCAGTGGTATTGCAGGGTCATGTGGCAAATCTATATTCAACTTCTTTAGGAACTGCCAAGCAGTCCTCCACAGTGGCTGTACCATTCTACATCCCCACCAACAGTAAGTGTTCCTGTCTCTCCACATCCTCTCCAACACTTGTAGTTTTCTGTCTTTTTAATAATGACCATTCTACTAGGTGTGAAATGATATTTCATTGTAGCTTTGATTTGCATTTCCCTAATCCCTAGTGATGTTAAACATTTTTTCTCGTATTTTTCATGATTTGTATTTCTTCTTTGGACAAATGCCTATTCAACTTTTTTGCCCCTCCCCCCCCCTTTTAGCTACCAGGACTGGGGATTGAACCCGGGACCTCATATGTGGGAGGCTGGCACTCAACCAATGAGTCACATTGGCTCCTTGGAGTTGGTTTTTTCCACTTGTTTGCTTGTTGCTTGTTTTTGTTTTCTAGGAGGCACTGAGACCTCCCACATAGGAGGCAGGTGCTCAACTGCTTGAGCCACACCCGCTCCCTTGTTTGTCTTTTTATTGTTGAGTTGAAGCATCTCTTCATATATCATGGATAGAAAACGCTTATCAGATATGTGATTTCCAAATATTTTCTTCCATTAAGTCGGCTGCCTTTTTACCCTTTAGACAAAGTCCTTTGAGGTACAAAAGAGTTTAATTTTGAGGAGGTACCATTTATCTGTTTTTTCTTTTGTTCATGCTTTGGGTGTAAGACCCAAGAAACCACCACCTACCACAAGATCTTGAAGATGTTTCCCTATATTTTCCTCTAGTACTTTTATGGTAATTGCTTTTATATTTAGGTCTTTGATCCATTTTGAGTTAATTTTTGTCTAAGGAGTGAGACAGGGGTCCTGTTTCATTCTTTTGGTTATAGATATCAGTTCTTCCACCACTGTTTGTTGAAGAGACTGTTTTGACCCATAAACATGGACTTGGTAGGTTTGTCAAACACCAGTTGGCCATAGAGGTGAGGGTTTATTTCTGGAATCTCAATTCTATTTCATTGGTTAGTGTGTCTATCATTATGTCAATACCATGCTGTTTGACCCCTGTACCTTTGTATATTTCAAGGTCAGGCAGGGAAAGTCCTCCCACATCGCTGCTCTCTTTTAGAATGCTTTTGGCTATTCGGGTGCACTTTCCCTTTCAAATAAATTAAGTAATTGCCTTTTTTATTTTTGTAAGGTAGGCTCTTGGAATTTTGATAGGGTAAAGATTGACATCTTCTTTGATAGTTAGTCTTCCAGTCCATAAACACAGGATGTCTTTCAATTTGTTTAGGTCTTCTTTGATTTTTTTTAACATTGTTTCCTAGTTTGTTGAATATAGATCCTGTACTTCTTTGGTTAAACTGATTCCTATGTATTTGAGTCTTTTTGTTGCTATTGTAAATGGTATTTTTTTTTCCTGATTTCCTCCTCAGATTGTTCAATGATAGTGTTCAGAAACATTACTGTTGACCTCGTATCCTGCCACTTTGCTGAAATTGTTCATTAGCTTGAGTAGCTTTGTTGCAGACATTTCAGAATTTTCTAATGTCATTCATAAATGGTAGAGTGTTACTTCCTCTTTTCCTATTTGGATGCTGTTTATTATTTTTTTCTTGTCTAATTGCTGGAGCTAGAACTTCTAGCAGAATACTGTATTCAATATCATTCACTTGTTCAACACTTGTTCCCAATCTTAGAGGGAAAGCTTTCAACCTTTCTCAATTGAGTATGATGATGATTGTGGATTTTCCATATATATACCCTTTATCATATTGAGGAATTTTCCTTCTATTCCTATCTTTTGAAGTGTTTTTTATCAAGAAAGGATGCTGGCTTTTGTTAAATGCCTTTTCTGCATCAATCAAGGTGATGATGCAGATTTTTCCCTTCAACTTGTTAATGTGGTGTAGTAAGTTAATTGATCTTCTTACGTTGTACCAACCTTGCATACCAGGAATAAATCCCACTTGTTCATGGTGTATAATGCTTTTGATATGATGTTGTATTTTATTACTTGCAAGTATTTTGTTGAGAATTTTTCTCATCTATATTCATTAGAGAGATTGATCTGTAACTTTCTTTTCTTGTAGTATCTTTATCTGGTTTTGTTATTAGGGTGATGTTGTCTTCATAAAATGTTTTGGGTAATTTTCCCTCCTCTTTAACTTTTTGGAAGAGTTTAAACAGGATTGGTGTTAATTCTTCTCAAAATGCCTGGTAGAATTCACCTGTGAAGCCATCTGATCCTGTACTTTTGTTGGGAGATTTTTGATGACTGATTCAATCTCCTTAAATGTAAATGGTTTGTTGAGATATTCTATTTCTTGTAGAGTCAGTGTAGGTTATGCATTTCTAGGAATTTTTCCATTTCATCTAGGTTGTCTAGTTTGTTGGTACACAGTTTCTCATAATATTCTCTTATGATCCTTTTATTTCTTTGGGGTCAATCATAACTTTCTCCTTTCATTTCTGATCTTATATATTTGTATCTTTTCTCTTTTTTCCCCCACTAGTCTAGCTAAGGGTTTGTTGATTTTATTAATCTCAAAGCACCAGCTTTTGGTTGTTTCTCTACTTTTTAAAATTTTTGGTCTCATTTTCATTTATTTCTACTCTAATCTTTATTTTTTCCCCTCTGCTTGCTTTGGGATTGGTTTGTTGTTCTTTTTCTAGTTTCTCCAGTTCAGTTAGATCTTTGATTTTAGCACTTTCTTCTTTTTTAATATAGGCATTAAAGGCTATAAATTTCCCTCTCAGCACTGCCTTTACTGTATCCCATAAGCTTTGATAAGTTCTGGTCTCATTTCACTTATCTAAATGTATTTACTAATTTTACTCACAATTTCTTCTTTGACCCACTGATTGTTTAGGTGTGTGTTGTTTAGTCTTCACACAACAGCGAATTTTCCCCTTTCCCATCCATTATTGATTTCCAGTTTCATTCCATTATGATCTGAAAAGGGTGCTTTGTATAATTTCAAGCTTTTTATATTTATTGAGAATTGCCTTGTGACCAAACATGTGATCTCTCCTGGAGAAAGATTCATGAACACTTGAGAAGAATGTATATCCTGTTGATGTGGGATGCAACATTCTGTACATGTCCGTTAGGTCTAGCTTATTTATCATATTGTTAAATTTCTCTGTTTCTTTGTTGATCAGTCTGGTTGTTCTATCTAATGATATGAGTGGTGTGTTGAAGTCTCCAACTAATATTGTAGAGATGTCAGTTTCTCCCTTCATTTTCTTTTTATTACCTCTCCTTGTGTCTTGCTTGCTGTCTGCTCTCTGTCTCCATTCGCTGTGCATTCTTCTGTCTGTATTTATTTTTATTTATTCCCCTCCCTTGCGGCTTGTTTGTTGTTTTTGCTCTCTGCGTCCATTCACTGCACTCTTCTGTGTTTTTTACTTATCTTCCTTTTTTGTTGCATCACCTTGCTGAGTCGGCTCTCTGCAGCACTTGTGGGCCGGTGGCACTCTGCAGCGCTTGTGGGCCAGCGGCTCTCCGTGGCATGTGGGTGAGCCTGCCTTTGCAAGGAGGCCCCGGGACGTGAACCCAGGGCCTCCCATATGGTAGATGGGAGCCCAACTGATTGAACCACAGCTACTTCCCCCTCTCCCTTCAGTTTTGCTAGAGTTTGCCCCATGTATTTTGGGGCACCCTGGTTAGGTGCATAGAATTTATGACTGTTCTTTTTTCCTGGTGGATTGTCCTTTTTATTAATATATAATGGCCTTCTGAATCTCTTCTAACTTTTTTTTCATTTAAAGTATGTTGTGTCTGATATTAGTATAGCTACACATGCTCTTTTTTGGTTATTGTTTGTGTGGATCTTTTTCCAACCTTTTACTTTCAGCTGGTTTGTATCCTTGGTTCTAAGGTGAGTCTCTTGTAGGTAGCATATGGAAGGCTCACATTTTTAAAATCCATTCTGTCAGCCTATATCTTTTTTTTTTAAGATTTATTTTATTTATTTATATCCCTCTTTTCATTTGCGCTCGCTGTCTGTTCTCTCTGTCAGTTTGTTGTGTGCTCTCTGTGTCTGCTCAACTTCTTTTTCAGAGGCATTGGCAACCAAACCCAGGACCTCCCATGTGGGAGGGAGGTACCCAATGGCTTGAGCCACCTCCACTCCCACTTGTGTCTCTCATTGTAGTTCCTCATTGTGTCTTTTTGTTACATCAGCTTGCCATGTCAACCTATCGCATCAGCTTGCTGTCTTGCACGTCTTCTTTAGGAGGCACTGGGAACCAAACCCGGGACCAACTGCTTAAGCCACATCCACTTCCAAGCCTATATCTTTTCATTGGGGAGTTTAATCCATTCACATTCAATGATATTACTGTAAATGAATTATTTGCTTCCACCATTTTATTCTCTGGTTTTAAATGTCATCTTATTTTCTTCCGTCCTTTACTCTTTCAGCTTTCCTTTCTGCTATTCTTGCCTTCTATACTCCCCTCCAAGCCTCTCTCTCCTGACCTTTTTTGGGGGTGAGGGCAGTGAGGCTCCCTTTAATACTTCCTGCAAAGGCAGATTCTTTTTTATGAATGCTCTTAGTTTTGTTTTGTTTTGTTTTTTAGTGAATATTCACCTTCATATTTGAAGGACAATTTTGCTGGATAAATAATTCTCAGCTGGCAATTTTTCTCTTTCAGTATCCTAATCATATCACACCACTGGCTTCTCTCCTCCATGGTTTCTGATGTGAAATCCACACTAAGTCTCACTGGGCATCCCCTGTATATGATGGTTTGTTTCTCCCTTGCTACTCTCAGAATTTTCTCTTTATCTTTAATGTTTGACATTCAGAGTAGTATGTGTCCTAGAGTATTTGATTTATTCTGAATGGGGCATGCTGCAATTCTTGGTCATGCAAATTCATTTCCTTCATGAGAGTTAGGAAAATTTCAGTCATTATTTCTTTAAATACTCTTTCTGCTCCCTTCCTTCTCTTCTTCTGGAACTCACATGATACACATGTTGTTGTTGTGTTCTGTGTTATTCAACTCCCTGAGTCCCTGCTCAATTTTTCCAGTCTTTTCTTTCTTTTCAATTTCAGCTGTTCTGTATTCTACATCACTTATTCTTTCTTCTATCATTTTGAGTCTGCTGTTGTATGCCTTGAATGTGTTTTTTTTATCTCACCTATCATGTCTTTCCTTCCCATGAGCTGTTATTTTTCTATTCAGGTTTTCAAATTCTTCTTTGTGCTCACTCAGTGTCTTCTAATGTCCTTTATCTCTTTAGCCATACTCTATTTCAACTCATTAATTTGATTTTGGGAGTTTTTATGAATCTTGTTGATTAGTTGTCTCAAATCCTGTGTTTCATCTGGGCCTTTGATATATCCCTTTGCTTGAGCCACTTCTATTTTCTTAGTATGGCTTGTAATATTTTGCTGACGACTAGGCATCTGATTATGATGGTGAGTTTACTCTGATGTTCCATTTCTTTCTTTCATAGGATTTAGGTGCAGGAGGCTGTATGTTACTGATGTTTTTTGATTTTTGATTCAACCAGTTCTAGGTTTTAGGATTATCTCTGTTAACTGCTCAAATCTGGGCCGTGAACCCAGTAATGGGCCGTGGACCTGCATCCAAAGTCCTTAGGGAGGGAGGCTGTAAAGGCATGAAAAGATGCTCTTATTTACTTTTAATTTCCTCACATGCACTTCCTTGGTCTACCAGTAGATGGTGCAATTCAGCAGCCTTCCAGTTTAAAGCCTGATCAGAGTGTGTTCCTGGCAACAATGGCTGCAACAATGTGACAGAGGATCCTGCCTGGAGGCAATTCAGAGCCTCCCAATTCAAACTTCCTCATAGGCTGTTCTCCAACTTTTGCTGGTGGCCACCTCCCTTTTCCTGGGTAGGAAATTCTTCCTCTCCCCTCTTTGTCCTCAACAACCAGTCCCGGCCAGGAGGGAGGGTGATTGAGAGGGTTGGATCTCTTTAGTTCCATGCTGGCGCTCAAGGCAAACAATGGCATGGCCCTACCTGGCCTGGAAAGGCTCATGGGACACAGCGTAACAAATTTGTGGGTCAAAAGCTGAATCAGCCTTAGGCTGTGCCCTTCTCTCTCTCTTTTCCTGGAGCGGTAGGTCCCTGTGGCCCCCTCTGTCTGTAGCCACCAGCCTGAGGCTGGAGAATTAAAAATTATCTGCTTGCAGGGTGGGGGAAGAGCACTGGTTATGCAGCTGCAGTTTCTACCCACAGTCTTTCCACTGAGATTTTTTTTCCTGTGCCCATCTGTTTTCGGGGTGGTGTCCAGCCTTCCCCTGCTGTTCAAAACCCTAGAACATTTTTGTCCAGGACCTTTCTGCCTATCCTCTAGCTATTTTTGGCAGGGAGAGAAGAGAGTCCTGTGTCTTTCTAATCCACCATCTTCCCAGAAGTAGAGTAGATTATTGCATTTTTGAGCACAGCCTTAGCGGGCACCTAGGTCAGTTGGTCTTAAACTTGAATTGTTATCAGGATTGGATAAAACACAGATTTCTGGGTCCTGCTCCCAGAGATTCTGGTTTAGTAGGTGTGTAGTGGGGCTCGAGGATTTGCATTTCCAGGAAGTTCCCGGATGCTGTTGCTGCTCTGTTGGCCACACTGAGTACTCTGACCCAGCTAATCCTTCACGCTGCAGGTAGGCAGATGGGTCAAAGAGGAGGGTGGCAGAACTGGACCTCGAACTTTCCTAGAATTGTACTGCCACCCAAATAAAAAGGTAGGGTGGTGTGCACAGTGCCAGGTGCACCCCTCTAGCAATGCCACCTCACAGTCCTGAGAGGCAAGCCTTGGGAATCCACAGATTCTGCCATCTCTGATGGAAGCACCAGGGCTGGGTGAGCTAGGCACACTCAGACTTGCAGAGGGTTCAGCTCAGAGTCTTCGGCAGGGCTCGAAATGCATTACTGCATTTAATCCTCACCAGAGCCTTAAGGGGTAGGTTTTAAAATTACAATTACAATGACTAGTAATACTGACCTTCAGGCCCCTCTCACATCGCAGGCAATGCAAATGTTAAATCTTCAAATGTCAAGGGCCTACAATAAATATCCACAATAAACTTCTCCTAAATGTCTCATTACAGCCTCTAAAATAAATTACATTTCGGCAGCTATCAGCCCAAGTGTGTGAGAAGCACCGGGAGGATGACAGCGACTTCCTTTTATTGTGTGCCCACCATGAATGAGCGAATGTGCTTTCAGTGACCCTGAGAGGTGGTGCACTGTCCTCATGTCGACAGAAGAGATGAAGTCTCAAAGAAGTCAAGCAGCCTTCCTGAAGGTGTCCTGCAGGTGAGGGGCAAAGGGACCTGGAGAGCCACCTGGGTGTGGCTTGCTGGCGTGCTGTCTTGACTCTCAGCCTGGGGCCTGCACGGGCCACCTCAGAAAGCACAGACGGGAACAGTCAAAGCAGGGCCTTCAGAACCAGCTTCCTGCCTCTGGGCCCAGGAGCCTGGGGCACGGCCAGGGGAGGGCTCAGCTCTTGGCAGAAACTGTCTTTTCCTAATGGAGACTTTTTGTGGGAGTGGGATACTGTGGGCAAAGCGAACAATAAGTTAGTCCTGGGAAAAAACGTAGAGATCAGCTAGCTTACTAGGAGTGTGTTAACACACTTTGATTCACAGTCCAAGCCAGTGGGGCTCAGTAACTTGGATTATTGGCAGTAAGCTTCCCAGGAGCTTGAAAAGACCAATCTAATCCTGCTCTCTCATTTAAAGGATAAGGAAGCTATGGACCAGAGAGGGAATGGCTGTCTGAGGTCGCACAGCCTCCTCCTTTGAGAGCATAATACACATGTGCACGGGCAGGGTGGGGCCTGGCGCCAGGCACTGCAAGAACCGGATGGAGCCCCTTGGCTGCCCTGAGCTGCAGTTTCCTGACCTATTATTAGTGGGAGCTGGGGTGCCCCATTTTGACCTCTGGTGTTCTGTATTTGCATCTGGATAACGGGATTATTCGGAATCTCTTTCTGGATTGGATCTGCTTGTGGAGGCACATGCGTTTGATTGGAATTGTTTCCAGTCTGACCCTCAGGAGCTGAGCTCTTTGTCACGTCCCTTCAGGCGTGGGGTCCGGGGATCCTGATTAAAATCTCCCAAGGAACCCTTCCCCTAGGCCTGCGTGCTGATTGACTCCTGAGCATGGCCTTCAAGGCTCCTCACAAGCTCCACCCGATCTACCTCGGCAGCCCCAGCCCCTGCGCTGCACCCAGGCTCCCTCTGGCTGACACCCAGAGCAGGCCCGGCGCTGTCCGGCTTTGTGTCTTTGAGCACCTGCATGGGCGGGGCTGCCGGGTCCCTGGAGCAGAGCCAGCCCCCCGGGAGGGCAGGTGCTCATCAGTGCTGCCTCCCTCTCCCTGCTGTGCAAATCAGGCTGGGTCGGCAGCGCTCCGTCCTGAGGGCCATTCCCGGGGTCCGGGCCCAGGTGCCAGCGTGTGTCCTCATGCCTGCCCAGCCCCCTCCTCCCCGATCATCTTGTCTGTGTTCATTCTTGCCGTTTGCCCTGCCTGAAATGTCTCCCACCTGAAATCCTCCAATCCTTCAAGGCCATACTCAAGGGCAGTCTTCCACAAACCCTTTCCTGTTCACCCAGGCATCATCCTCTACACTGACCTTCCAGAGCCCTGTGACCTTGAATGCGGCACCTGTCCGCACCATCTGCCTCTGTCCCCAATGATCCTGTATTTGTCAGCAATGTCCTCACAGCAGGCCATGGATCCTGCCTGGGAGGGCAAGACTATCTTCTACACTCGCATTGTCCACGGCCTTGCTTAGACTGCACAGGTGCTCAGGAAACACCAGATGAGTGACCGGTGTTCTCATTCTGTGATGAGAGGAGCAGCTGGTGGAGTGCCCGGGAGCCTCATGGACTCACGGAGGCCTTGGACCTGGGACACTTACAGCCTGTTAGCGAGCCTTTGATGCCCTTTGTAGAATTGGACACTGGCTAGGGAGTCGGGACAGTGGCCTTTTGGGCAGCACTCCGCAAACTCTACGTGCAAGTCAGCACCCCTTCCCGCCTTGCGGAGGTGAGCACTGACACCCGCCTGTTTAGAGGCTGCCTTTGCAAGGGCTGCCTTGGCTTTCAGCGTGCACGCTGTCGCCAGGGCAAGGGCCACCAAGCGTGCGGCCCCCTTGGCCACCCCACATCCTCACGGCGGCGTTGCCCTGTCCCTGGCTCCTGGAACCCTGTCTTGTTGGGAGTGTAGGCAGGGAGAGGAGGAGGGAGGCAGCAGATTCAGGGGAAGGCAGCAGCCAGGGTGAAAAAGGAAGCTGGGTGTGTGCACACGCTTCTCAACAGTCCCCATTCCCCTGGACCGGACGCTCCCTGCGCACCAGGCGGCACCGTGCTGACGCCCATTCTGCGCAGGAAGTCGTGCTGCCATTGTTCCCACGGGGAAGCAGAGGCAAGGGAAGGGGCAGCCGGGGGATCAGCACTCACCTCATCCTGGGCACTGTGCCAGGGGTCATCAACCGGAGCACCCTTAGGGAGTGCCTCATATTACACATGGGGAAACTGAGGCCCAGAGAAGGGAGGAGACCGGGCCCAGGTCCCACAGCTAGTTAGTGGCAGAACCAGACCATGAACTGGGTCTCCTGATTACCACCCAGTGTTCCTTCCCAAACACCACCATCTGCTGAGAGACGTGCACTCCCCCATTCGTTCCTCCAGCATCACTTATCGAGTGCAGGTGCCGCTTGCTCCAGCCCTGGATGGTCTGGGACCTGCTTTGACAGCGTCTGTAGCACTGAAGCTGCCAGGCACTTCTGTGCTCCGTACAGGGCACAAGACTGACTGCAGAGGAGGTGCTTGTGGCACGTTTGTTGATTGACCCATGTCAGTGGGGCCAATTCTCTCCTCAGTTCTAAATCCTCCTCAGCCCCTTGGTCCTGCTCTGCGCCTGCCATTTCATTCCTTTTCCCTTCATTAGAGATCCAGCCAGGGTCACATGCACCTAAGCCTCGATCTGCATTGCTCCCTCGGCCTCCGAGATCTCATCTTTGGGAAAGATGTGCAAGTTCCCGTAGCTCACCCCAAGGGAAAGGACAGGGCTTTGGAGTCTTGGTCTCAGGTCCACTGCCCCTCCATAAAAGCTCCCAATCAGCATAATGCTTTCCCAGCAGCAGCCACCCAGACTTCTGGGTAACCCGATGGTCTGAGACAAACTTTCTTCCTGCTACCAATGCTAATGATATTACATTCCCTTAATAAGGCTCCCAGAGCTGCCAGGAGTAGGAGGACTACAAAGAAAATAAAGGAAGGGAAAAGGCTGGGCTCCCGGGCTTGTTTGGAGAGCAGACAGCCTGACTGTCAGGATGGACGGAGCGATCAGTGTTTGGCTTGTCCTTGAGGCAGGGCGTTGGGAGATGCAATCGTGGCCTTTTGGGATGCAGGTAGAGAATTCAGCAGACAGCAGTGAAATCAGGCCTCCCAGAGTGCAGTGGTTGTGCACCCCTTCCCAGGATGGCATGCCCTCCGAGGGACCCCGCTGTCTCGGGGCCTGGCCTCGTCTCATAATCATAATTGCCCTCGCTCTGTGCCCCACTCCCATGGCCTGAGCGCCTCTGTGAGCCAGGCTGTGGCTGGGACACAGAGCCTGGAGGAGGTGTCATGGCACAGCCCTGCTCTCTCGCAGCTCCTGTACGGGGGGCTTGGTGGGGGACTAGGAGGAGGGAGACTGAGAGGCCTTCATGGGGCGGGGGCCAGGCCCAGGTGGCTGAGCTTGGGGCAGCAAGGGGCGCAGAGGGTTGGCTGTGATGTGGGGGGGCAGGTAGGCACCCACAAGTGGAGCAGAGTGCAAGAGCCTTCCCAACTGCCCCATCCCAGCGGCCACCTCTGGCAGGACACGTGGGGTCCCTGATGAGCAGAGTCCAGACTCCCCCTGTCCTTTGTCCTCGAGCTGTCCCTCTGTCCTAAGCCAGAGCCAGCGGGGCCGGCTTGGCAGGAGCTGCCCCTGTGTAACCAGCGCAGGTACCCGGCTTTCTCAGGAAGAAAACGGTTACCAGGCTGAGGGAGTGTGAGCACAGATGCCCACTGGGTGGGGGTGGGGAGGTGAATCCGAGCCAAGCAATTATGGGGTGACCAGATCTAGGAGGGGCCAAAGACCCAGTGTGGCTGAAGCCTTTCATGGGGGAGGGTGTTTCACATCTGGAAGAGTCCGATGGCGGGGCGACCACTGGGACTGGCTGGAAATCAGGAGCAGACTCAGAGGTTAAGGCTCCTAACACCAGGCCGGCAGACAACCCTGGAGAGTGAGAGAATGAAAGCAGCGGCCAGGGCCTTGGGTGCAAGGGCGTCTGCTGGGGCGACCCCCATGCCCAGGGGGCTGCGGTTGCTGAAGACACTAGGAAGGTGGACCCACAGGGTCTGGAATTCTGGGGTGGGCATCTGAGGCCAAAGCCCTGCTCTGTACGCTGGCCCAAGGGGTCCCGGCGACTCAGAGCCTGGGCCAAAGGGCCGCCTTGGAGGGGAAGGGCGGGCCGAGGGGTGGACGGTTGGACCGAGGCCTTGCTAGAGCTCGGTGAAGGAAGAGCTTGGGCCTCAGGGGCAGACTCCTGCTGGGGCAAAGTTCCCAAGGGGAGGACTGGGAGGCAGCCGCTCCGGGGCCCCTCTCTGGCCTCCGGGGGGTGCAAAGGGCATTGGGAGACCCAGTCTCACCTTGCAAGGGAGGCCAGGAATTCTGAGCCAAAGAGGCAGCCCCGCTGCTTCAGGTGGCTGTTGGAAGGCCACCAGGTATGGAAGAAGAGGGTGTTAGGGACCTCGGTGGGTGGGGAGGTGGATTTAGCTGAAACCAAGCCCCCAAGGCAAGGCTGCAAGGGGCCTTGGCTACAGAGAGCATTGTGGGAAACACAACCTGCACAGGTCAGGGTGGGGCCTTGAGGCCAGAGAAGATTCCTGATAGGGCACAGTGCCAGAGAGGGGTGAAGAGTAAGGAAGCAGTGGTCTGCAGAATGGAGCAGGTGGGTGTGGGGGACCCCTATCCTTAACCACAGGCTCCAGTGGGAGCTAAAGCGGGCCCCCCCCCCATGTGTGGCAGCCCCGAAATGCTGCCCCAGGGCTTCCTCTGCTGCTGGGAAGGGTAGGACCAAGAACATCTCGGATGCTTGTCCGGAGGGTCACAGCCCAGCGGGAGCTGAGCGGGGGAGGTGCCCATGGAGGGGGGAATGCAGCTGCTACTGCCGGGGGCGGGGGGGCCCACGGGCTGTCATTCTGCTGAGCAGGAGCAGTCAACGGAGGGAGGCAGGACAGACGGGTGGCCGGACCTGCCCCACGAAGGGCCTCAGGCCAGGAGGGGGTGGTGAGACTGCAGACACGGAGGCCACCCTGAGTGGTCATCAGGAATGTGCTGGGAGGGAGGACTCTGGAATGTAAATGTCCTGGGCCACACGGCTTGGCCGCCTGAGCAGGCACTAGCGTGGGGAGGGCGGGCCTCTGTAGAGTCTGACCAAGTCGAGAAAAAAGGGAAGGCAGGGCCCACGGCTGCCCAGACCTGGTGTGGGCCCCGCAGGAAGGACACTGGTCCCAGGGAGCAGAGAGGGCAGGGAGGGCAGGGAGATGGGGGCCGGGGTGGGCTCACTGTGTGCGCCCCTGGGGCGAGCAGACCTGGGTCTCCCTCCAGGGAAAGGTGTTCCCAGTTGACTGGGAAGAGGTAGGCCCGACAGGCATGGAAATTAGGGAGGTGGTCCCGGGACAGGCCGGAGAGAGCGCCGAGGCCCATTTGGCGTCTTGCTTTCTGGCCTGGGAAGTCTTGAAAGGCCCTCCCAGGGGGCTGAGAGTCACGCTGGAGAGGGCCCTAATGGAGGACAAGGGACCTGGACTTGGAACTGGGACTGTTTCCCTCCAGCTTTTCACCCTTCTGTCACTCGCTGGCTTGTTGAGGCATTCCCCCCGGCCCTGTGGGGCTGAGGACGGCGGCGCCATCGGCGAGGGAGGTACCTCGGGTGCTCTGAGGCCAGCGGCTCTAGGGCATTACCAGGGGCAGAGCGCCCTGAGGCCAGCAGCTCCGGGCAGCTCACCTCAGAGAGGAAGGGACCGCCTGGTACAGGGCGCCCTGCCCCTCTGCAGGAGGAGACCATCCCTCCACAGTCACCTGGGAGGGGTCCTGCGGACGCGTTCCCTCGTGAAGCAGCTGGGAGGCGAGGCCCCAAGGCCACCTCCGAAACCGTCAGTGCTGTCCTTCAAAGCAGTCGCTAGAGGAGCTTCAGGGCTACTTCAGCAATGCCACTGGCGCCTGAAAACATTTCTGGGACTCCCCACTGGCAATGCCGAGCAGCGTTTCCTAACCACAAGAGAGCAGGCCCATGATAGAACTCGTCTTTTTTTTTTTTTTTCCCTAAAACGTTTGTCCTTGATTGGCTATCCAACCCCCTTTTCTGTTATGTGCAGAAAAGGCACATAACAGATGTTTGCTGAACGGCGTGGAGTCTCTGAAAGATGAAAGGTTTATAATGTATCGGTTTCAAATGCCTTTGATAATGACATAAATGGACTCTCTTCCTAATACGGAGAGTTAAAGGGGAAGGACGTAACTGCAGGCCCATCCTCCAGGTCTAACGCAAAAGTGACTGGGGGGCCTCCGGGGGCCTCTGCAGTGTCTTCATCACAGACTTTGCTGTCACTCACCCACTGGGGTTCAAGTCCCAGCCCTGCCATTTACCAGCTGCCCTTACTAGTGGCCACCTGGCCTCCCTCTGGAAACAAAGGTGCCCAGTCCTCCACCTTGCCAGGGCACGGCTGGGGGTGGGAACGTGCTTGCGGAAGGCACGCAGGGCAGGCCCTGGAGTGCAGCACACGCTAAATAAAGGTTTGCTGGGGCCACTTCGAATAAATTAGAGGGGCCGTACTCGATTGGGGATCTTCAAACTGGGTCCCATGGGCCCCTGGATTTGCAGGGAGGAAGGGGATAGGGAGGCCACGCAAGCCAGGAGCTGGGGGCCCTCGCCTGAGTCTTCAACAGAATAGCTCTTTTTGGTTTTATATCTGGAGCTCCATCTAGTATCGTAGTTGAGACTATGCGTCAGCCCTCTAAAGAGTTTTTAAAAATCACTGCACCCAGCATCCCTTCCAGCAAGGCATGCGGCGTGTCTAGGATCCCGGCGGGCCTTCCCTGGACCGGCTCTCTCCCACCCCTGCCCTCCGCCAGCCCCTGCGCCGCCCGCCGCCCCCCGGGCTGCTGGACGCCCACCTGGTGAAGCGGACCTCGCAGATGGTGCACATGTATGGCTTCTCCCCAGTGTGGGTCCTCATGTGCCGCGGCAGCTTCCCAGCCCCCATGATGACCTTGTGGCAGATGGGGCACTGCTGCGAGGCCTTGGGTTTCAGCTTGCGCTCCTCCACCAGCGGCCAGGGCGGGAAGAGGCCGCCCAGGTGGGTGGCACTCAGGAAGTTGAGATAGGCACCATAGTCGGTCTCCGCCTTGATGGGGCCCAGCGGCCCCCCGGGGAGGTCAGGGAACATGTCCTTGAAGAAGTCGTTGGGGAAGGGGGGCGGGGGCGGCGGGGGCAGCTCCTCCTTCTCTTCCTCCTTGATCTTCCGGTTCTTGATGACCAGGTCCAGTGGCCCACTCTCCAGGGGCTGCTCGGGCAGCTGGGCAAAGGCACCCAAGTCCCCCGGCCAGAGGTGCGGGAAGAAGTCCGGGGCGAACGGGGACAAGGAGGGCCTCCTGTCGGGGAGGTTGGCTTTGGGGTACAGGTTCTCCCTCAGCAGAGATTCAATGGAGAAGTCCCGGATCACCCCCAGGTGGCCGGGGCTGCCGGCCTGGAAGGAATCGGGGAAGTCCCTGGGCGGGTCGGAATAGGCCTTCTCTGTGAGGTGGTCCGCTTTGGAAGGGCTTTGGTGGCAGTTGATGTCCTGGGGGTCAGGCAAGTTTTCCTGGTCAGCGAAATCCTCTGTGTCGTCATCGTCCTCCTCCTCCTCTTCCTCCTCCTCCTCCTCGTCCTCCTCATCCTCGTCGTCGTCCTCGTCGTCGTCGTCATCCTCCTTGTCGTCCTCCTCCCCGCCGTCCCCCCCGGGCTCCATGATCTCCAGGCACACGTTCACGATGCACTGGATCTCCAGCATCCTGGCGGCGTTGAGGATGTGCTTGACGTTGGAGGCGGTGATGGTGAGCGTGGAGGTGTAGGCGAATTCCAGGATGGCGGCCAGAGCCTCGGGCTGGACAAAGTCGATCTCGTAGACGTAGGGCTGGCTGGCGAGGGTGCCGGCCGTGAAGAGCTTCTTGAAGTACTTGCTGCAGGCGGCCAGGACGGAGCGGTGCGTGCGGTACTCCTGCTCCTGCACCACCAGGAGCACGTCGCAGAGCAGGCCATCGTGCCGCTGCTCGTTGAGGCTGCACAGGACCTCGCTGCTGTGGTTGGGGAAGGGAATGCCGATGAGCTCGTCGATGCCATTGGCCATGTTCTCAGCCAGAGCCCTGCAGGGACACACAGAGGGGAAGACCGGGGTTAGAGAACAGGGCCCTGGGAGGGGACGCTGGACCACCGGGGCCAGACCGGGGGGCTGGCTCACCCACCCCGCTCCCTGCTGCTGCTTGCCTCCACAGCCTTTGCTGCAGGCATCACCTCCTTCCCCCACCAGAACAACTCCCCGACCTCTCGGCGTCTTCAAATCACACCCCCAACTTGAGCCCCACTCAAACAGCTGGGGCTTTTCATTGTAACCCTGGGCTCTTTGCTCTCGCCCCTTTGGCGTTATGCTTCTCACCAGGCAGCAGGCATAGGCTGTCCTGTGGAAGCTCCCCCCAAAGACAAAGGAGGAATATTCTCGCAGGGCTCAGGGCTCCTGATGAGCAAATGCTTTGGCTTCTTCCACGACTCCCTGACTCCATAGTGGACTAACATTTCGCACTGGCTACTAGGAAGCTTAAAGCCCACCTTGTGGCCCGTGCCACACTTTCAGCAAGGGCATGGGGGACCTGAGGCATATGTTTTGCTTCCTGGTCTGATTCTTGGCTTCATCTTAGTTTCCTTTCGCTTGCGATCAATCCTTGATCTTTCTTTTTCTTTTCAATCCTATAAATGTAGTTCTGTGAGGCGTTTCACGGATAAATAAAAATTGATGTTCAATATTATGAGCATGTGCGTTGTTGGTTTATCATGGCTGTTTTCTGGTACTCTCATGAAAATACAAAGCCCGGAGGGGAGCAGCTTGCTTTGCGACACCTCGTGTGTATGTATATTATACCCGCAATGTGGCCAGTGGTAGGCGGCAGGGAAGAGTAGTGCAGAGCTCATCGGGCATCCCCCTCTCTGCAGGAAGCAGCCATCCTTTTATCCTAAAGTTGTTTTCCTTACGAAGAACTCCCAGCCCAAGTTAGCATCTTCAGTCTGGATAAAAACTGGTCTCATTTTTTTATGTCAGATCACATAAGGCTCTTCTATTCATCAAAAGTAAAAAATGGGGGGAATGTGGCCCCTGGATGAAGCCTGCAGAGGCCTGGCCCTCACCCTGGTGCTGTTAGAGTTGGGAAGAAATGAAAAGAGAAGTGCAACCCAAAAGCCTCCAGCTGGACGGGAAGAGCTCTGGGGTCCCCATACGTTTCTCTGGGGAGTTTCTCCCTGAGAAGGCAGGTGTGAGAGGTGGGCGTGGGGGTGGGGAGGAGAGCCAGGCCCATGACATCCACTCCGAGTGCTGCCTCGAGGCACCTGGGAGTGGTCTGGCATACGGGGTGCTGGGTGCTCCCCCACCCCTTCTCCATCATGGAGAGGCCTGTGCCAGCAGCCTGGCCTCCCCTGAGCAGTCCTTCCTGCACAGGCACTCAGGGGGTTTCCCAGAGCGGAGGCCTCGCTGCCTCTCATCCTTAGGGCCAGGGACCCCAGAGGCCATGCATTCACTTCCTAGATAGTCACTGGGTTTCTGTGCCAGGCGCTGTCCTGGGATCTGGGGTACGGCAGAGAGCAAACCAAGAAAATCCCAGTTCTTATGGGGACCTAGTAAGTATGATTAAAAAATATAGCAAGGTTCACCAATGAGGATGTATAGATGACCAATAAGCCATCTTAACTGAAAAGATGTTCAACATCATTAGCCATTAGGGAAATGCATATGGAAACCGCAGTAAGATAGTCACTACACACCAATCAGAATGGCTAAAATAAAAAATAGCGACGACACCAAAGGGTGGTGAGGATGCAGAGAAACTGGATCCCTCATACAAGCTGGCGGAAAAGGAAAATGGTGCTGGCGTGCTGGACAAGAGTTTGGCAGTTCCTTAGTAAATTAAATACATTCCGTGATCCCCTGATAATAGGACTTCATTTGACTCAAGACCTTGAACAGTCTGGGAATGGAACCCCTGAGGAGGTTTTCCCATTTAATACTCCAGCTTCAGCACAAGAGTGAGCCCTCCACCGGAAAAGAAGTACCATGTTTTGACTGTGAGGCTCAAGGGCCAACCTCCTTCATAGGTGATAGAAATTACTAGCCAGTCCCGTTTAAAAATAAATGTTGTTTACTTGGATGTAATAATTGTTTCATTATTTCATTTCTTTAATTTTCTATAGAAATACTGTTATTTTCCCCTAAGACTTGAAGAGCCTACCAACAAAATTTCCAAATAAACATATATATTGGGTTCTTTTTTTGAGCTGGAAAATTATAGTGCAAATGTTTTAAATATTTTACCTTTTCTTTTCATTAATACAGAAGTAAGTTGGTTTTGCTGCCTTCTTTTTCTCTGTAAGGTTATGTTGTGTGTCTTCTATGTGCTTTTAAGAAGTTTTAATGAAATAAGAAATAAAATAAATAAAAACTAAATGTTCGACTACTTTACAACCGGCCATTGCATTCTTGAGCATTTATCCCAGAGAGATGAAGACTTATGTTCACGCAAAAAGCTGTACATGAATGTTTATAGCAGCCCAATGTTTCACAACAGCCCAAACTGGAAACAACTCACATGTCCTTCAAAGGGAGAATGGTAAACAAACGGGTGGAGCCAGCCCATGGACTACTCAGCGATAAAAAGGGAGGAACTATTGAGATGCGCAACCACCTGGATGAGTGAACAAAGCCTCCCTCAGTAGGTTACATACTGGATGGTTCCATTGAATGACTTTCTTGAGATGGCAAAATGATTGAAATAGAGAATAGATTAAGGAGGAGGTGGAGGTAAAAGGGAAGTCAATGTGGCTGTAGAAGGGCAACTGGAGGGATCCTTGTGGTGATGGAATGCCCCATAACTTGGCTGTATTAATGTCTATGTCCTGGTTATGATATTGTACTAGGGTTTTGCAAGATGTTATAGAGGAAATAGTAAAGGGTACATGGAATGTCTCAGTATTATTTCTTATAACTGCACATGAATTGATAATTATCTCAAAATAAAAAGTGTAATACAAAAAAGCAAATGATAAACCACCCAGCTGTCTCTACCATCTTTCTCTGTCTACCTATCTACCTTGTACACGTCTATATCTTTTTTTCTCTCTACATCTATCTATCTATCTATCTATCTATCTATCTATCTATCTATCTATCTATCTATCTATCTATCTATCTATCTATCTATCTGGTGAAGAGTGGCACGGAAGGTCAAGCCTTGCAGGCTGGCTCCCCGGCCCATGTGTTTAACCACAACCAGTGGCTGCTCCTGCCTCTGCCTGGCAAAGGTAACCAGCAATGGCCACTCGTCTCTACTCAGTGGCCAGACCATGAGCATTTAGGGTGGACAGTGAGGTCTTTGTGCAGGAGGTGGAAGGAGAGGGTGGCCCTGCCTTGTGGGGAGGGTGACTGGAGGGAGGCAGGCGGGGGCAAGCAGGGCAGGGTGCTGGCCAGGCAGGCTTGGCCAGCACTGGAGGCTGCAGCACGGCGAAGGCTGCTTTTCCCAGGGGAGGTGCTCCGCTCAGACCCTGGGAACATACTGGCTTGCTCCCCAGGGCCGCTGCCCTGCTCTGTGGATGCAGCCACCTTGGTGGTAGTTCTGGCAAAGCTCTGCCAGGAAAAAGGAGAGGAAAAGAGAGGAAGAAAGAGCATCAGGGAGCTGAGGGCCAGTCTGGCTTTCCCAGCCGCCTGACAAGCTGTGAGTGGGCAGGCATCTCGATGGGGCGAGTGGCCACAGTGCTCCCTCTGTGCCCCCAATAGGCACCTGCACCAGCCCTACCTGACTCTCCAGTCCCCAAACCCAAGACCTGCTTCTCGGCCTCCATGCCTCTGCACGAGCAGAGCTCCGGGCTGGAAAACATGCCCGACCTTGCCTCCCTAGCATCCTCCATCCCTCCCATGCATGCTTCAGGGCCCTGCTCAGATGACCCTCTCTCCAGCCCTCAGTTCAGATGCCAGGACCTCTCCAGGCTGTTCTCCTGAACACTTGATGATTTCTGTGATTTGTTTTACTCTGCCTTGCACTGTAACTAACTTTGCCTATGTCTCGGCGCTGCTGCTGGAGGGCAGATAATATAATTACAGTGCTTAGTGCAGCCTCTGTCCACAGGTGGTGAAGGTCTTTGGCAGGGGCTGTCCTCAGTAGTGCTACAGGCACTGCTGTGCAGGTTGCTCACTGTACAACGGCATCACCTCGAAGGGGGCCGTGGCAGCAGGCTCTAAGACGGCCCCGAAACATGCTGGCCTCCTGGTGTTCACCCCCTCTGTGTGGTTACCTCTGCATGCATGGGGCTGACCTGTGGAACTAGGAGGATATTGCAGAAATGGCTACGTGGCTTCCGAGGTAGGTCCCACAGCATTGCTGCTTCGGCCTTGCTCTGTCTTGGGCCCCTTGCTCGGGAAGCCAGCCACCATGCTGTGAGGGCCTACAAAGGGAGCCAAGTGGTGAGGACCCGGGGACTCCGGCCAACAGCCATGTGAAGGCGCGGGCCCTCCAGCCCCAGATTCTGGGCCTCTACTGACACCCTGAGTGCAGCCTCCTGACTGTCCCAGGGCTGTTAGCTAAGCTGCTGCCCAATTCCTGATCCCTAGCAACTGTGGGATAGTAAATGTTTATCATTTGTTTTAAACTGCTAATGTTTAGAGTCATTTGTTACACAGCAATAGATAACTTATGCAGGGGCACTACTCACAGCATCGACATTCATTGATTTGTTCGATTTATTATGACAACTTTCTGGCACGTGGCAGTTAAATGCACAGTTAAAATCGGTATGACAACTTTTTGATAGGTGAAAGTAAATGCATGGAGGAAATGATACCGTTTTCTAATTCCCACACAGCCACCACATGGGAAGCAGGGGTCCTGACCCTCAGGGGGTCCTTCTCTTCTGAAAATACTGTTTGTAAATGAAATGACCATTAGACTGTCAGGAAAAAAGCCTAACTCAGTAAAACCCCAGGAAATTAGTCCTTTATGGAGAGCCACATTTTCTTGCTTGCTAAGGGCTTCTCCCTTTAAAGACAAAATGGCTTTAAATGACTATTCAGGGAAAATTCCCAAACATTTCTTAAACTTTGTCCTGCCTCCTTAAATAGAGGAGATGGAACCTGCTGGACAGGCAGCAAACACGATTCCAAGCCGACGGAGAAAGGGGGAGCGGTCGTCCCTCCCGTAAACGTGCCAGTGTCCTGTGCTTTTGGACCAACATCTGCCTGGGATTCTGAATTGGGAAACCACCGCTGTGGGACTTGGGGAGTCTCTGGGCTTCTGTTTCCTTTCCAGAAGGAGAGGGGCTGCATCACCAGCTGGCCCGGGGAACTCGGAGAACTGGCCTCCGGGCCTGGCCTTGAGCGGGTGGTGGCAGCAGGCCTGGGCGACCCAGGACCTGGAGGGTGGCCTGCCCAGCAGCGGCTTCTCGCTGCGCCTTGCTCTGTAGCCTTTGTTCCATTTCTGGAGGAGCGGATGGCACACTGCTGGCAGCTCAGGTGTGTTTTTCCGGGCAGGAGGACCACTGGGGCCGAGGGGCGGTCAGGAGGCGGGGGCCACCACTCGCTGTTTCACTGTCTCTTTGGGAAGAAGTGCCCCCGAGGTCCCCTTCCCCCACCCCCTGGGAGCCTCCCCTGAGACCCAAAGATTCCCAAGCTCTGGTGGGCTAGCGTACAGCGGTGTCCCAAAGGGGATGCCACGGCCTGTCCCCACCCTCTTCCCAGGCCCTCTACCCCTCCCTTCCCACCCCCCCAAGCTAGGGCAGTTCTGTCTCCAAGAATAACATGCTCAGGAAGAAAACTTAAACACACACATTTAAAATAAAACAAACTCTCAACGGCTAGTAGAGGCTTGATGAAGCATATGGACCTCTGGTAGGAAAGGGATAGGAAAAAAAATACATAACAAAACTCAAGAGGGAAGAGGGAAAGAGGGGAGGGCAAGCTCGGAGGTGGAGGGAAGCAGTAACAGGGGGGAACGCAGCGAGGGCGGGCCTCTTCAGGGGTTTGCCATTCCTGGGCACGCCGAGCCTCCCTCAGCCTCCCCCGGGCCTCTTCGTCCTCACGGAAGGTTCTCAGACTCAGGTAGGGCCGGGCAGCCCTGTCTGACAAAAGCGGCACCTCCTGTCTCTGGGCCTTGGTTTGTTCATCTGTAAAATGAGCACTTCTCCTCACCTCAGGTGTCCTCCCCGTGTGGCCCTCGCTCCCCGCCTAGAGAAGAGGTTAGCCTCTCTAATTACTGGCTAAAGAGTGGAGGGGTGCTTCCATGACGGGGGATTTGAAGGGGCGACCAGGGCCTCAGACCCCCAGAAACGCATGGCAGCAACCTGGCTCTGGAAGTCCTTCAGTTCAAGTCTTGAGGGTGCCTTGAATTTTGATTTTACTTGTGTCTTGTTCTAATAACCACACGAAGCAAACGAGCCAGCACTTACAATTACAACAACACTAGCTACCGTCGATCAAGTGCCTGTAACGTGTCAGTCATGGCACCTCTAATCTTTCCTCAGCCCACACAGCTCTGAGAGGCCACCTTCAATTTAGAGATGCGGAAACAGGAATAGAGAGGTTGAGTGACTTGCCCTGAGTCACACAGCCAGCAAGGACCTGAGCCAGGACTGGAACTCCCTGCATTTGGCGCCAAAACTCCGTTGGTTCCCCTTCATCACCCTGCCTCCGAAAAAGCCCAACTCAGGGGGCAGGGGACTTGAAGCCACCCAGAAGGTGGGCTCCTACTTCAGAGCCAGGCCTGAGGAACGGACACCAGGTTGCAGAGATGCACGCAGGGCAGGGAGCTGAGGCAAGGGGGGCTCAGCACTGAGTGACAGGCACTAGGCCCGGGTGGGGTGGGGGTCAGGGGCAGCTTTTGGGGGGAGGGGTCTCATTGGAGCCTTGATGCCCTAGAGGGATTTGTGGGTCAAGGAGTGGGAGAGGAGTCAGGGCGAGGGAAACAGGGTGAGCAAAGGTGCTGGTACTTAGTAGGTGCTCAACAAATGTTAGCCATGATGGGGTCCAGGAAGGACACGGACCTCCGAAAGGCGCCTTGGCAGAAGGAGGTGGCCCATTCTGGGAACAATTTGCCTTCCACACAGTTTTGCAAGAACTCACATGATTTAAGCACCTCCGCCAAAGAAACCCTTCTGAGAACAGCCCTTACAAGAAGAGAGCCACCTCTGGTGTTGGCAGGCACAGTCTTCCAAGAGCCTTTCATGCTTCTTGCCCCGAGTGCTCCTAAGTCAGTGAGGCAGGCGTTTCTTACAGATGGGGAAAGGAGGCTCAAGAGGTGCCCAGGGTCACACGGAAGGTTGGTGTCCGAGCTAGAGTTAGAACCAGGGGTAGATGCCCAGGCTTTGCCCTCTGCCAGACCACAGTGCCCCGACGAGGGGCAGGGCTGCCTGGCCAGGAGGGCGCCCACATTCTAGGCTCTGTGGTTTTCCTAGGAACGTGACGTTCAAGCGCAGGCGAATTCTATACCCCGCTGCCCTCCATTTGCTTATGCGGGAACTGGGGAGTGATTGTACAGGTCTTGGAATGGCGTGGGAAGGGAATGAGTCCCTGCGAAGCATCAGGCACACCTGGGTTATCTGCGGTCTGATTTCCTCAGAAGGTTACAGTCTGTTTCTTACGTGGCTGCATCTTGCACAGGATGCCGTAAAGCAGGAACGTGGTGGACACTCAAAAGCCTTTGTGAGATCAGTTCAAATAAACAATGAGGATATCTGTGAAGTCACAAAAAGCTGGTGGGATGGCCCCGACCTTCTGCCTTAGGGACATCTGTACAGAGCCCTGCCATTCATAAGGCACTGACATGAACTCATTATATCCTTATGGCAGGTATTATCCCCATTATTGATGGATAAGAAAACTGAGGATCAGAGAGGCCCAGTCACCTGCCCCAAGGCACACAGCTAGAAAATAGCAGGGAAGGGCCTTGAGTTCTGCTTCAGGCCTCCTCTTTCCTGTCCTCCATGGCTGCCCGAGAACAATCACATTTCTACGATCCCCAAGTCCAGCATCTCCCTGAATCCCTGCTCAGCTCAGCAGTTCTGGGGCTAATGGATAAGTTTTCCATTTGCCAAATCCCCAGGGCAGGCTCACCCTAGTCGGCGGATGACCACTGCCTGGGGGGCTGGCCCCACCAGGCTTGTCTCCAACTCTTCCTTGTCCAGGCCTTCGGCTTCAAAATCACCTGGAGGAATCAGTGGCTGCTGGGAGGGTGAGGGTGGGGCTGTGCCAGGGCAGAGAGGGGTGCAGGCCTGGGAATGAGGCCAGGCAGTGGCTACCTCTGCCCTCTGGGTAGGCAATGAAATCCACAGGGAATGGGAGGCCCGAGTGAGATCGAGAGCAGGGGACGTGGCCCAAGCAGCTGGCCAGCCCCGGATCTCTGCTGGGCGCACCCCACCCGCCCTTGGCAGTTCCCCAAGCAGGGTGGCCACACCCCTTAGCCCCGGAATGCCCTGGGGCCTTGGCTGCCCCAAGGCGGAGGCCAGTCATGTAGGTGGAGGCTGGGCAGGGCCACTTCAGCTTCTGGTCTGTGCCCCGTCTGCTGTGAGCACCCAGCCAGAGCACCCGCCTCTGGGTGCAGCTGGCCCTACCTGTTCTGCCACCTGGTCGGGATACGCCTGGGGCCCACAGTCCCCAGGTCAGCCGGCCCCACGCAGCCTCTCCAGCCCAGGGCTGGGAGCCTCTTGGTTTCTGTGAAATGTGCTCTGAGTTTCCCTCCTTTGCCAAAGGCCCGGGCCTTCCCGGATATTCTCTTTAAGCACAGATGCAGGGCCTCCCCATCTAAAGTCTCCCAGCCACGCACCGATTACCTACCCCTCTTCCCACTTCCCGCCCTGCTCCGACCCCTCCCTCCCGTGCCCCAGGCGGGGCAGAGGCACTCGTGGGTTCTAATCTCAGCCGGATTTTCCCCAGGTCATTCCACGTGGGGGCCTGGGTTTTCTCCCCAGGGACCAGGGCCTCAAGGGGCTGCTTCATTCTTCTCTGTTAAGGGCCCTGGGTGAACAACGCCACAGCGCTGGTTCACACTTGTATTCAGAAGAGCTGGTTCACGCCCACTCCTCCCCATAAGTCTTCCTAGGATCCCTGCGCGGCAAGCACCCAGAGAGGGAATAGTTCGCCCATTTTGCTGATGAGAAACCTAAGAGCGTGCTGATGAACTGATGGTGCGAGGTCACAGAACTGGGTGAGGGCTGAGGCCCCCGAGCTGCCACCCGCTTCGCCCTTTATCTCTCCCTAGGCTGTAGTCACCCCACCGCACCCCTCCCTCGGGCTCCTCCCACAGCTCGCAGGAGGGATGAAATATGCACCCAGGGCAGGCTTGAAGGGAACCGAGAGGGCCCCCCCGAGAGCAGGGGGCAGCCCGAGAGCAAGGGGCAGCCCGCTCCTGGGTGTTGGGGATGGAGGGCAGTGGGGGATGAGCGAGTGTCAGTCACCTCATCTCACCAAGACCGAGCCCTTCCTCACAGCTGTCCGCCAGCGTCTGGGCAAACCCAAAGTGGTGTGCTGGGCTCACCTCCCCATCTCGCTCAAGGGCTGGCTCAGAGCCTTTAGCTTTCAGAGCATTTCCACCCCCTTGCTGGTAGGCAAGGCCGGTAGGTATCGTACCCATTTCACCGATGAGGAAACTAAAGTGAAGGGAGGTTAAGTGACTTGCTGAACGTCACAAAGCGATGGGGAGAGATGGCTGGTGGAGAGCAACCAGCTCCCGCAACGCCGTTGCTTTCCTGGTGCAAGGTGCACCCCGGTGGGCAGGGAGCCCACTGCCACCAGCAGAGCCCTGACTCCAGGGGCAGGCAGGGAACATGCTGCCCTTCAAGCTGCTCTTCTTCAATTTTGCATTCACCCTTTATTTAATAGAGGCGTATGGGTAGGGGGAGACTTGTTTTCTATTGAGGGAAATTGTACACCTCTTCCTTTATGTTGAAAAGAAAGGATTTACTACTTGTGTTTTTTATAGGTGATTCTCTCAGCTAAAAAAAAAAACCCCTTGGGAGGCTTATTAAACTTTATTAAACCACTGAATACTTAGAGAATGAAATAAATCACTCGTCCCCCACAAACAGCACTAGGCTGTGCAGATGAGTCTCGGGATGCCAGCGGCCTCTGGCTGCCTTGTCGGGAGGTGGCCACGGCAGCTGTGTTCCCTGCAGCCGGCGCCAGCGTCACCAACTTCCCGGGAAGGGGTGGAGTCGGGGGACACACACCAGCCCATGAGGAGGGCTATTTCTTTTCATATTTGAGTGTTTCTGCTAAAGGGGCTGACTCCTACAGAGCAGCGGCATGGTTGAGATTTTGCTGGCGGACACCTGGGCTGAGTGGCATCATACTTCAACCCGTCCTGAGGACATTTCCTAGAAGGCACCAAGGCAGGTGCCGCTGAGTGCTCTCTGCCTGCACACTACCTTTCCCCACGTGCCAAAGGCTCCCAGGGCTGCGGACGAACAGGGCTGGGGAAGCCCGAGCCCATTCTGCCGAGCCAGGGGGTTCTACCTGGGTAGAAGACAAAGGAGACGCCAGGGGTGGGGAACACAGCCGGACCTGACAAAAGGGAGTTCTTTGGTGGAGGGGCAGTGAGGATAAGGGCTAAGAAACACCCAGTGAGCAGAGAGGGGGCTAAACGCCCCTTAGGAAAGGAAGCAGAAGAGAACTCCCCGCCCTGCCCTACAACTCAGCCACACGGTGTGGCTTTTGACTAACCAAAGTCACTCTTGGAGTTTCAATTTCTCCTTTTATGTAAGACTAGGAGGCTGTGATGGCCCTTGGCTGCCCACCGATGGTTCCGTGGAGTCCTCCAGCTAATCGGATTACACTTAAATAGTTTGGTTTCAGGATGGACCCTTGGATTCCAAGGTCACGAGAAGGTCAACCTCTGATGTTTTGGGGCTGCTGTGCCTGACCATGGATTTCCCGGGGCACCAACTCCTTTCTCCCGCTTTCCCCACGTGTCCCAGGGATGCAGCTGGTTTACGCGAGAAAATAACTGTGATCACACTTTGTGCTTCCAGAGGACAAGTGGTTTCAAAGTCAAGGTGAGATAATTATGTGACCACACTGGGTAAGAGAGAGGGAGACTCAACCAGTTGGTAAAAAGTGCTTGATGCTTGATGTGCTCCCTCACCTGCCCCAGAGGAGGGGCCGGGAGACAGACTCCGGGGTCATCTCCCCGACGCTCGAACAGTGGCCAAGGCTGGCCACGGAGCGGGAGGGTGGCTGGGGCGGGGGCTGGGAGCCACTTCTCCAGAATGAGCACAGATTCAGTACAGACATACATCCCCACGGGTCCTGGTGGAGGTGGGGGGCGAGGAGACAAAGAGATAGGGCTCATCATAACATATCACTCACAGGGCTAAGTGCGTGACAGAGATACCACCTTCAGGAGAAAGAGCGACGAATGCTGAGACTCCTTCAGCCGATACCGAGTAAAGCCAGTAACTAAGATGTATTGAGGCCAGTCACCGCCCTAAATATTTTAAATGGATTTTGAGTTAATCATCTCAAAACCCCCATGAGGTAGCTAGTGTTATCATCATCCCATTTTTCAAATAGGGAAACTGAGGTAGAGCTGGGACTTGAACCCGAGCTGTCAGGCACCAAGTTTCCTAAGCAGCCTGTCCTGCTGCTTCTCAGCTACTGTAGTGTTTGCACAATTTGCTAAGTGCTGGAGAAACAGGGATGAAAGAGATGGGGTTCCTGGTCTAGGGAACTCACAGAAGAGTGGGCGAGAGAGACAAGAGAAAAAGAGTCGTAAAGATTGCACTAATTCTAGCCCAGAGGGGCAGGCACAGTGCACTGAGGTCAGAGGGCAGGGGCTGAGGTCAGAAGCTCTGTCGGGGCCAGAGAGGGGTTTCACAAGGAAGTGATGCTCGAGGTGAGCTCTGAGGTCCTCAGTCAGCCCAGGCTGAGGGGCAGGGGAAGGAGGACATTCCCGGCAAATGTGCCCGAGGAAGGCGCAGAGCTTGCCGGAGCATGGCCCATCCAGGCAGGACTAACAAGTCACTGGGGAGCTGCGTCCACAGGTCGTTCGTGAGTTCGGAGACAGGTGAGTCGAGGGGGGTCTGGGGCTGGCAGCTGGCCACCATGAAGGGGCTCTTGGGGGTGGGTGGGGGAGTGAGGCCGGGCGTCCAGGGACCTCACTGTCTGGGGTGAGGCATTTGGACTCTAGTTCTGAGGCACAGGAAGGAAGTCAGGGAAGGGTCTGAGCCGGAGAGGAATCTGCTGGGCGCTGCATTTCAGATGTGTCAGCAAAGGCAATCCCGGAAGGAGCGAGGGAGGACAGCTGGAACCCAGCTAGGAGGTGGCATCCTCGACTCACGACGCTGCTCCCCATTACTCACAGCTACTCCCCCGCCCACCTCTCCCTGACTCCCACCTTGTGGGATCTGGCGGGGATGGGAGGACCGGGAGGGAGGAGGACAGACTCACCCTTCAAGGCCTCATCCCAGGTGTAAAATGTCCCAGTTATGCCTCTGCCCTAAAAAAACACTTCTGCTTTCCTGCTGTTGTCCTCAGCTTGGAGCCCAGGCCCAGGTCAGCGGCCCAGCCGCATGGCCTTGAGGATTCCAGGCCCGCCTGGGTTTCCCAAAGGAAGCGAAACCTCCTGTTTCCCTCATAACTTGCACTTTCTTCTAAGCAAATGCCATCTACCACGAGAACCGCCTGGTGTTTGGCTGGGGAAGAACAAACTGGAAGCTTGCAATTTCCAGGCTTAATTGCACAGTTGCACATAATATTATTATATAGAACTTTTACTGCACAGAGAAGTCCAAGCATTTCCTTTTCCTATTTATACTCCAGCCCAGTCTCTTCCCTGCTATAATTTCCTCCATTACCCACTACAGGAGCCGACAGCTGTTTGGTTCCAAGAGCCCTTTCCAAAGAAAGGGCAATTAGGATGTGAGATGGAAACTCATTTGTCACAAGTGGTTTACTCACCGAGTATTAGTAAATTAACAAAATGTTATTGATCACCAACAATGTGCTTGATGTTGTGTGGGATTCAGAAAACAACCCCAAACCTGCTTTCGAGGGGCTTCCAGCTTCACTGAGCAGATAAACCAAAGCCAAATATTACAGAAAAATAGGAATCAATGAGGAGTCCAGCATGGGCTGGTCCTACAATCAGAGACATGGGAGCCTGTGAGTAATAGAAGGCAAGGCTGGCGCTGGACTGCCACCAAAGCTGTCTGGGCAGAATCTGAGATGCCACCAGTGATGGAGAAACCGTATGATGGTGCACAGCAAGCGCCCCCTTCTGAGCACACCCAGGAGTGCAGCCCTCCCTTATATATTCGGTTTTCTCAGTGCAAATCTCAGGAGACAGGAGCCTTCCTACCCTCTGCTGGTACTGTCCCCACCCCCCCATCCCCAGCCCAGGAGCCCGGTACCAAGGAATGACACTCACTGCCCCAGGGAGGGTGCCTCACTTTTCAGCACTGTATAGAGAGTATCGCTCAACTACCACCCTCGTCCATTTACTTTGAGACCTTTGGTCCCAAAATTATCATAACATACAGTGAAAATATTCTCATGGTACAAGAATCCTCTTGTTCCCAGCAGAAGTCGCTGGGCTGATCTCCTGGCAGGCTAGAATGGGCTCAGCAATTTCCTCACACCTAGTAAGTCAGGTTTCCTTCTGAAGTGTTGAGATAAAAAATTATGAACAATAAACAAGAAAGTTTAGCTCAGTGGAGGAGTTTCTACCTTGAATAGACAAGGTCTCTAGTTCGATTCCCGGTTCCTCTTACAGTAGTGACCCACCGGGATAGTAAACATCTAATTGATACTTTAGGACAGGGAAAACATAGACGGTATTCTTAATCTATGTATCTATTAAAAGTAAATAAAAAATATA
This sequence comes from Dasypus novemcinctus, assembly GCF_030445035.2. NCBI lineage: Eukaryota > Metazoa > Chordata > Mammalia > Cingulata > Dasypodidae > Dasypus > Dasypus novemcinctus. Next base: position 64,225,007 of record NC_080688.1, read on the forward strand.
TTTAAGAATGTTGAATTAGAGATACGAGGTGGGGAGCTGATGTAGCTCAAGTGATTGAGCTCCTGCTTCCCATATATGAGGTCCTGGGTTTGATCCCTGATACCTCCTAAAGACCAACCAACCAACCAAACGAAAAAAACCAACTCTCAGTGGGGAGTGGATGTAGCTCAGTAGTTGAGCACCTGCTTCCCATGTATGAGGTCTTGGGTTCAATCCCTGGTACCTCCTAAAAAAAAAAAAAAAAAAAGGAAATATGAGGGGTTAAAAAGTTAGAGAAGAGGTGGCAAAAAAAACCCCACACCATTATTTGCTGGTGAGATGTGTGGATATTTTTCTATAAAATCAAGACAAGTTAAAAAAATATGTTTGAGGATCCCATTTACTTGGGGACCAAAAATAGATGCAACATCTAGGAATAAGCTAATAAGGAATGTACAAATCTTTAAAAAGGATGTTTTAAAATTCTACTGAAGCAATTTTTAAAAAGTACTTAATGTAATCTATAATGTGGACTATTGACCATGTGGTGCAGCAGTGCTCAGAGATACATTCACCAAGTGCAATGAATGTCCCAAGATGATGGAGGAGGTTGTTATGGGAAGAGTGGGGTGAGGGGGGGTGGGGGGTATATGGGGACCTCATATTTTTTGAATGTAACATTAAAAAAATAAAGACAAAAAAAATAAACAGCAAAAAAAAAATATAAAAAGTACTTAAATAAATGGAAAAATACATCCTGTTCTTAGATGGGGAACAAGATGTCAATTCTCTATAAATAATTCATAAATGTAATGATCTCAAAATTATTGACCAGGATTTCAATTAAAATTGGATAAGTGTATTCTTAAGCTCCTATAGAAAAATAAGCATTTTGCAATAGCCAAGGCTTCCGTTAGATCAAAATGGTATTATAAGATGCTCAAGGGGTTGTTCTCCCACAGAATCTTTGAATAATTAGCAAAAACAGAGACATCTTCTTCAAAACTCTGGAAAACAGCTAAAGGGTAGGTATAATGAGGTGAGGGCTGAATCAAGAAAATACAGCTTTAGAAATGGTAGGAGAAGCTTGGGGTGCCCTTGATGGCCCATCCCCACCCTCTTCCCAATGCTCCCATTGCAGGTCCCTGACCCTTTTCCAGAGGGAGCAAAGTTACCCCTATGTAAATACTGGGGGGGTGCCTGTATGTTGGTGCCAATCAATTGGATGGTAGCCTGAAATTCTGAACCAGGACATTCATCTCTGGCTTGTCCTCCCAGAACTGGTTCTGGAGGTAGAAGGAACTTGTGGACAGCTAAAGCAGTATAAGGAAAATTTAAGTCAAAGTGGCCTGGGGCAAAGGATACCTCCTTTAATTCATACAGTAGAGCACCAGAGATGGGGGAAAAAGACTATTTTATAGGGAGTAGAGGGGGCACTGGAATTCCTGTAAACAGAGGATTACTTAAGGCCCCAAGCAAGCACAAGCCCAGAATAAGACACAGGTTCAGAAAAGATGGAGCAAACCCAGCACTTCACATTCATCTTGGGCTGACCTTGATAGGAGGTCTAATTTCTGAAGAAGCCCACCAGCCAATGCAGAGCCAATCTGCAAAGACTGGGAGATGTGTTTCTGTTGTTGTTGTTATTTTTTGTTTGTTTGTTTTTGTTAGCTCCTGGCACTCAAGGAAATGTCTGTCATATCATTAGCTGCATACAAACTCACAGAACAGACAGTTCAAGGACTAAATCCTGGAGTTAACACCTTAAAATATTAAAATGTACACTGTGCAACAAAAGATTATAAGACAAAGAAACAGGAAATGATGGCACATCCAAAGGAACAAGATAAAAATCCAGAGACCACTTATGAAAACAACCAGACTTTGGATATATCAGAAAAAGGCTAAAAACGGTCTCTAGTATGCTCAAGGAGATAACGGAAAACACAGAAAAGAAACTAAAGAATATCAGAAAAACAACAAATAAGCAATACTAAAATTTCAAGAAAGAGAAACTTAAAAAAGGAACCAAACATAAATACTGAAGTAGAAGATCACAATAACTGAAATTAAAAATTCTTCTGAGGTTTTCAACAACAGAAGGGAACTGGCAAAAGAAAGAACAACTGAATTCAAAGGCAAGACAATTGAAATTATTCAAGCTGAGGAGCAGAAAGAAAAAAACAATAAAAAAATCAACACATTTTAAGAGACCTATGGGATGCCATCAAGCATACCAATATATAAATTATGGAGGTCTGAGAAGGAGAAGAAAAAGAGGTGGAAGGAATATTTGAAGAAATGATGATAGAAAACTTCCCATATTTAACAAAGGACATGAATATGCACATTCAAGAATCCCAAGGAATCCTAAATAGGATATAATAGAAGAAAACCAAGCCCAGGCAGATAGTAGTCAAATTGTTGAATGCTAGAACAAGGAGAGAGTTCTGCAAGCTGCAAGAGAAAAGCAAGTTGTATGTACAAGGGAATACCAATAAGATTAAATGTTAATTTCTCATCAGAAACCACAGAGGCAAGAAGGCAGTGGGATAAAATACTTGAAGTGCTGAAAGAAAACAACTGCCAACCAAGAATTTTATATCCAGTAAGGCTTTCAAAAATAAGGTAGAGATGAACACATTTCCATATAAAGAAAAGCTGAGGGAGTTCGTCACCACTAGACCTACCCTACAAGCAATGATAAGGGAGTTCTTCAGACTGAAAGGAAAGGGCACTGGACAGTATATTAAAGTGGCATAAAGAAATAAAAGACCTCTGGTAAGTGTTACTCCCTAGTAAAGGGACTGAACCAACAATTAAACAAACAGAAAAACCCAAAGAAAAGCCCAGTACACCAGATGGCTTGACTAGTGAATTTTACCGAAGATTCCAAGAAGAAATAACACCAAACCTACCCAAACTCTTCCAAAAAACTGAAAAGGAGGCAACATTCCCTAACTCATACTATGAGGTCAACATCACCCTAATACTGATACCAGATAAAGATACCACAAGAAAAGAAAATTACAGACTAATATTCTTTATAAATATAAATGTGAAAATCCTCATCAAAATCCTAGCAAACCAAATCCAATAGGGCATTAAAAGAATTATACACTACAATCAAGTGGGATTTATCCCAGGTATGCAAGGGTGATTCAATAAAAGAAATCAATCAAGGTAATACACCACATTAATAAAATGAATTAAAAAACACATAATTATCTCAAGTGACAGGGAAAAGGCATTTGACAAAAACTAAACCCTTTCTTGATAAAAAAAGAAAACTAGGAATTCCTCAACATGATAAAGGGCATCTATGGAAAACCCACAGCTAACATCATACTCAATAGTGAAAGACTGAAAGCTTTCCCTCTAAGATCAGGAACAAGAAAAGGATGTCACCACTGTTCTTCAACACTATATTGGAAGTTCTAGCCAAAGCAATTTGGTAAAAAAAAGAAAGACAGACATCCAAATTGGAAAGGAAAAAGTAAAATGTTCCCTGTTTACAGTTGACATGACAGAAAATCCTGAAAATACACAAGAAAGTTACTAGAGCTAATAAATGAATTCATAAAGACAAAAAAAAAAAAAAGGTTTACCAGAGTTTGAATCCTAAAAATAAATAAATAAATAAATAAATAAATTCAGTATGTGGCAGCTATAAGATTAACACACAAACACCTGTGTTTTTTCTATACACTAGTAATGAACAATATGAAGAGGAAATCAAGGGCAAAAAAACCCATTTACAGTAGTAATGAAAAAATTCAAATATCTAGGAATAAACTCAACCAAGGATTTAAAGGACTTATATGCAGATACTATAAACACTGCTAAAAGAAATCAAAGAAGATCTAAACAAAAGGAAGAACAGTCTGTGTTCATGGCCTGGAAGACTAAATATGGTTAGGATTCTACCCAAAGTAATTTACAGATTCAGTGCAATCCCAATCAAAATGACAACAACTTCTTTGCAGAAATAGAAAAGCCAATCATTAAATTTATGTGGAAGGGTAAGGGGCCTTGAATAGCCAAAAACATCTTGAAAATGAAGAACAAAGTTGGAGGACTCACAGTAACTGATTTTAAAACTTATTATAAAGCTTCAGTAATCGAAGCAGCATGGTACTGGCACAAGGACAGACACATAAACCAATGGAATCAATTGAAAGTGTAGAAATAAACCTTCACATCTATGGCCAATAATGTTTGGCAAGGATTCCAAGTCCACTCAATCAGGAAAGAATTGTCTCATCAACAAATGGTAATGATAAAACTGGATATCCATATGCAAAAAATGAAGATAGACTACACCCCTGCCTCACACCATATACAAACATTAACTCAAAATGAATCAAAGTCCTAAATATAAAAACCAAACTCTAAAACTTCTAGGAGGAGACACACAGAAGCATCTTCAGGTCCTTGTGTTAGACAACATTTTCTTAGACTTTATACCAAAAGCCTGAGGAACAAAAGAAAAAAATAGAATATAGGACTTAATTAAATTTTAAAGCTTTGCTGCATCAAATGATTTCATCATAAAAGTGAAAAACCTACAGAAAGGGAGAAAATATTTGGAAATCACATATCTGATACGTTTTTGTTTGTTTAGGTACCGGAGTCGAGAATTGAACCTGGCTGGGACCTCTTATGTGGGAAGATGACACTCAACCACTGAGCCACATCAGCTCCCCTGAGTTGGTTTTTTCATTTGTTGACTTGTTTATTCTTTTGTTTTTAGGTGGCACCATTAACTAAACCCAGGACTGCCCAGGTGGGAAGCAGGCACTCAATTGCTTGAACCACATCTGCTCCCCTGATAAGGTTTTTAATATACAGAATATATAAAGAAATACTATAACTCAACAATGAAAAGATAACTCAATTTTAAAAATAGGCAAAAAACTGATTAAACATTTCTCCAAAAAAGTTCTACAAATGGCCCCCCTTACAAAAAAAAACCACAACACATAAAAAGATTAGAAAATGGCAAATCAAAATCACAATGAGCTATCATTTCACACCTACTACAATGGCAAATATTAGAAAATTGAAAAACCACAAGTTTGGATATGATATGGAGAAAGAAGAATACTCATTCAGTGCTGGTGGGAATGTAAGATAGTGTAGCCACTGTGGAAGACAGTTTGCAGTTCCTCAGAAAGTTAAGTTTAGAATTCCCATATGACTTGGCAATCCTACTTCTAGGTGTACATAAAAAAGAACTGAAAAGTAGGGACTAGCACAGATACTTGCACATCAATGTTCCTAGTGGCATTATTTGCAAGTGCCCAAGTGTCCATCAATCTATGAATGGACAAACAAAATGTGCTATATACATACAATGGGATATTACTGACCCATTAAAAAAATGAAATACTGATATATGCAACAATATGGATGAACCTTGAAGACATCATGTTTAAGAACTTTAGAAATAAGCCAGACAGAAAAGGACAAATATTCTATGATCACATTGATAGGAAATACTCAGAATAAACATATTCATAGAGTCAGAAGCTAGAATACAGATAACTGGGCTTGGAGAAGGGAATGGGGAGTTAATGCTTAATTGGTGCAGAGTTTCTGTTTAGGATGATGGAAAAGTTTTAGTAATGGATGGTGGAGATGGTAGCACAACATTGTGAATGAAATATACATTTGAATGTGGGTAAAAGGGGAAATTTTAGATTGTATAAATGATAGCTGAATAAAAATTAAAACAATACCAACAACATAGGACTGAACAACACAAATAGTAACCCTGTCAAACATGGATTACAGTTAGTGCAATTACAATAATATTCTTTCGTCAATTATAACACGATGCCACGCTAATGCACAGTATTAATAATAGAGTATGATAGGGGAACTCTGTATTTTCTGTGTGATTTTTCTGTAAACATAAAACTTCTATAATGAAAAATGTAAAGAAAAAAATAGGCAAGAAATTTTTGAAAAAGGTGAGTGAGGGATTGGGGGAACTAGCCCTACCAGATAGGAAAACACATTATAAAGTCACAAAAACAAAATGTTTCTCACTGGATCAAGAACAGAGAGTTAGACTGACAGAACATCACAAAAGATCCATCAATAGACCCACATTAATTCATGCACATATGAATTTAGTATATATTAAAGGTAGAGTTTCAATTTTTATTTTAGAATGAATTATTGAAAAAATAGGATTTGGACAATTAGCCAATTATAAGGGAAACAAAAGAAAAGAAAAATTGGATCGATTTTCTCATCCTTTATACCCAAATAAATGACAGGTATAGCAAAGATTTAAAAGTTGTAAAAAATCATGAAAATATTGGAGGATTGTTTTATAATCTCAAAGGGGAAATACTTTCCTAAGTAAGACAGAGAATTCAGAAGCAATAAAAGATTCATAAATTTGACTGAATGATTTAAAAATGTATGCACATCAAAAATTCCATAACAAAATCAAGAAAGAAAGAAACTGTAAAATATATTTGCAAAACATGATGAAAGGCTAATTTCCTTTATATAGACAGCACTTACAGCAACAAATCAGCAAAAGACATACAGCCCACTAGAAAAATTGGCAAAAATCATGAATAGATCAGAGAAAAAGAGATAGAAATAACTTTTCCATATGAGAAAAATGCTCAACATCACTCGGTACTAAAGACATAAAAATTAAATAAATAGATCTTAATTTCCATGTAGAAGAATGGCATACATAAAAAATTCTGATGACCCCCAAACTTCCCTTATAGACACATCTCACAGTTTTGCCATCACGTGTACTCAGCTTATGTACAAGGCTAGTCTCTGCAGCACTGATCCTAAACCTGGAAGCATACTGTCTATTCATCAGTGTGGGCTGGCTACGTACACCAGGGAGTATTATGCAGCCATCAAAAAGAACGAGGCTTATCCTTATTTGGACACACAGAACACCGACAACCCACCACCTATGAACTTCAACTCACCTTCACACTGGGGCATCTGTGTGTGAGCATGCCCAGATGTTCCAGAGTGTCAGACCTGGAACTCATTTCCAGAGGATCTCATAAAGGGAGGGAGGAGAGAGCCTGGAAAGGGCTGTTACTTCTCCTTGACTACAATGAATGCTACTCATGACTTATTTGCTTGCTCCACACCCTTTCCAAAAATACTCCTTTAAAAGCAAGAGTGACAGCCCTCTTCACCATTTCTGATGCTCAGTTCTGAAGAGATGGTGCACTAACCCCAAAGAACAATTTAGGAGCTTAAGAATCATGAAGAATACTGCAAAGGGAGCTGCTGCTGTGCCTTTTAAAACACCCTACACCCCCGTCCCAGTCTCACTAAGCCTGCCTGCCCTGTCCCGGAGTCTCTGAAACCACCGGGGCGGATCTTCCCGAAGGCTGCCAGCGGGGAGCAGGACCCGCCCTTCCGCCTTCTCACTCCTCCCATCTCTTTCCCAGGCCAGCAGGCTTATTTTCAAGACTAATCAAAAACGTTGAAGGCAGGAGGGAGAGGAGGAGAGTCTCTTTGCAAAATGGTGTCTAAACGGAAGAAGCACCACCATTTTTTTTGACCGGGTGGGTGGAGGTGACCAAAGATACAATTATAACATAGCCCATCCTCTCCCACGAGACCCATTTTAACCAGTGTGTAATAAAGTTCCAGCTTATCCACCCTCTGATTTGGGTCAAATGAGATGAATTTTTAGCTTTTTCTGGGGAGTTAGTGCCAGCAGGGGAAGCAGAGGGGAGAAGGAGGAGGTAAGGAACAAACAAATATGCTACAGATCCCTAAAGAAAGGAAAAGTAAGGAGTGGACTGAGAAAGGATTGGGAGGGCTCACCCTTTACTTTTTCCAACCTTCCCTTTGTTTCCAAAGTAGCCATCAAGGTTCCAAACCTTGGCCGTGACCGTGGCCCTCCCATTCTCTTACTCCTTTGCTCTTGGCATCAAGGCCTCGGTAGCCACACTGCTATCGCTGCATCTGCACCATCTTTCACACCCATCCCTCCTCTTCTTGCTGTCACCTTGGTGGGAAGCAAATCAGCTCTCCCTCCAGGTTTCCAGATCACACCAGTACCTGGGTCCACTCTAAGCCCCTGCCTACCTTGCTCACCTGCCTCTTCCTGCTGCTCTGCCTTGACCTTCCAACCGGACGTGTTACCAGCGTCCGCAACTCCCACAGCCCCAGCCCTGCTCCTTCTGTCCTCTCTGTTGACACATGGTCCCCTTCCAAGCTCTTACCTCTCCCCACCTTTAAAGGCTAATCTTCATATGGGAATTCCCTACATTTTTAATATACTATTTAGTGTAATCTAAGTAACTTTTTTAAGAAAGAAAAAACTATTATTTAAAAAAGTAAAATAAAATAAAGGCTGACTCTTGCCCATCCTTGAAGATTTGGCCCAGGTGTTACCTCCTGCAGGAAGCTTCCTGAATTAGGCACCTCCATGCTCCCCATCCTTCCCTCTCTCCCTAGCCCTTACCACATGGGGATGTAACTAGACTGTGAGTTCCTGAGGTAGGGCTGTGTTTTACTCATCTCATGTCTTTAGTGCCTTTAGTCACAGGAAATGAATGGAGGGACAAATGCACATATATTCATTAGGAGACCCTGATGTACAAGGAAGTTGTGGCACACAAGGTTGTGGTCTTTATTCTGAAATGCCTATGCTTCTTTATCTATCCTGTCTGTCGAGCTAGACTGGAAGGCAAGGTCACATCGAGATATAGCTATATAACCATTCCCATCGCTCTGCGGGTCGCGTGGTCACCCATGAGATGAGAGGGGGCCTGCCAGGAGTAGAGAGAGAAACAGGTGCAGGCGCCCAACGCAGCTGATGGAAAGGTGGCGATGGAGCAGCTGTGGCGCACTGGGGCTGGGGTGGGATTCGGCCAGAGGCAGAGACAGGAAGCTGGACCCTGCTCTGGCCTTTACTGGGTCCAAGGAATTTACCACGTGGTGAGGGGGCAGGTCACCTTGAAAATGGTGACAGGCAATTGTACACAGTAAAAGGAACACTGTGTACCCAAATGAGCAGCTCAACAGAAAGAGAGCTGATGCGGAAGCTTTCCTATAACAGGCCACAGCAGGATTGGAGGAAGGCCGGGTTATTTACGGGTCATTCCTTCCTCTCCTCCTTCACTTCAACAGTCCCCAAAGTCTGCCTGCCGAGGAACCCCGACTTGGCTCATCCCCACTTGGCCTCGTCCTTCCCCCGTGGGGGATGTGCTGACCTTCCCTACCCTTGAGTCCCCTCTGAAGAGCTCCAAGAGTCCCGAATCACTCCTTAAGCCCCTTGGGCAGGTGGAGACTTGGGCAGAGGGTCTTCAGACCATAAGCGCCCCTGCTCCATGACTGTCATGGGCTGTCATTTTGTACACATACATGTATGGCCAGTTTTCAAGTGTGTGCAGGTGGGGTTGTGATGAATACAACACAAAGGTATGTAAAAAGGTATGTAAAGGGAAGTGGATGTGGCTTGAACAATTGGGCTCCCATCTACTATATAGGAGGTCCAGGGTAAATCTTTAAAAAAAAAAAAAGGTATGTAAAAAGATGACTGAGTCATGCAAGTAGGGTACAGCCAGGTGGGGTCCATGAAATGTTCTGAGTTTCAAAAAGGATCCTCATTTTAAAAGGATGGAGCCCCCCAGGACCAGAATGTAACTTCCCTAATAGTAAGAATTGTTTGCTTCTCTGTACCCACCCCAGGCAGAGCACAGAGCTTCACACCACTGGGTGCCTGGTATAAGTTTGTTGAGTGACTAGTTGAACAAGCCTTGGCTGAGTTACCTTGATGTGGTCACTATCACCTCTACTTTCACAAGGATGAAATGACCTAGGAACATAAGTAATAGAGAACGGCAAAGCCTTTGGTAAATAGCAAGGGCTCATGTAATGCTTTGCCCTTCTAATAAGACCTCACCTGGCCACGCACTGTGCATCTGTCCCAATGTTCTTATATGTAGCCAAGGAAAGCAAAATGCTAAACCCGAAAAGTTAAGTGAGCTAAGTCTCCCAAGGGAAAAATTGGAGAGCCTTTATTTCTTCTGATAAATTTATAAATCAGCATAACAATTTCCTCTGAAACCCTTCAGCCCAATAGTGCTCCACAATTGCTGTAACCTCAATACATAACAAACACAGTCATATGAGACCTTCAATTTTATTCCTGAATTTTATCAGTTTAAGAGAAGAGGGGGCTACTGGGTGGTACCTTTGAAGGGGTTTGGCCTTCAGAGAGTGAGAGCAGTTCTCTTTACCCACTTCCAAGGGGCCCTGGATCAGCTGGAAGCTTCAGTCACACTCAATTTTCACACCTGGGTTTGGGGATAAATGTAATTAATATCTTGTCTGCAGCCATAGACCACTAAGCGTGTCCAAACACTCTCAGAGCAGTTTTTGTTTCATGTCACACTTCTTGAGCACCTACTATGTGTCAGGCATTTAGATGTATTACCTCAATGAATACAATTAAGTCCATGAGATGGTGATTTTACTCCCATTTTCCTCATGAGGAGACTGAGGACAGGAGGCAGTCACAAGCCCCAGGATATGTAGCCAACAGCGGCCTTTTGGGTTCCAGGAGCTCCCTTTGAGAACATCCAAAGGTGGACACTGGGGGTAGCATTTGAAAGAACTGGGAACCCTGTCTGCAAATATCTGAAGGAGACTCTAGAATGTCAAGGCTAAATGGGACCTATCATAGCTGAGGATGCTGAAGCCCGGAGAGAGGCAAAGGCCTGTGCACCTCGTGATGGCCCTCCAGGTGAGGGCCAGGAGGTCTGTCTGGCCTGGGCAACCACAGCATCTGCCCTGGACTATGCCTGCTCCTGCCACTCACCTTACCCCCGTGGGGGGAGGATCAGCAACAGTGAGTGGGGAGAAGTTTATGACTCTGCCAGTCCCCAAAGGACGAACAACCCACACTCACCTCTCAGGTTGCCCTCCCTCCTTCCCTCCACCCAAAGCCAAGGGTAGACTTCGGGTGACCGACTTGTCTTGGTTTGCTGGGATTTCCTAAGTTAAGTCCTGAGAGTCCTGTGTGTCAGGAATCCGCTCCTGTTCAAGACAAACCGGGATGGATGGTCACCCTAGACTCCTTCCACCTTCTTGTACACACCACCCACTGCTGCTGCTTTTAGCAACTGTGACCCTGGCTTCACTAGACAAACAGTGTGGGGTTTTCGGCCCCAGCCCACACCCTCGAGGGACTGCCCTGCCCCATTCAATGCCAGAGAAGAGTATTTCTGTTGTCGCTGCAGGTTGCTCAACCTGCCTCCAGCTCTCAGAGGGTGACAGGGCAGGGAGAGGCAGAGTTGGGGAGACAGAAAGTGATGGAAAGGAAAAGACGGGAGGGAGTAGAAGTTAATGAACTTGCAACAGGGAAAAGAGGGAGAGAGGGAGGCAGGGACCAGGAACATGTGGAGAAAGGAGACGAAGGAAAGACAAAAATACGGGTCTCTGAATAAGGGAACGGCCAATTGCCGTGGCCATCTGTGGTCCAGGCCTGGCTCCAACGCATGCTTATTGGGCCGTGATGTGTTTCTGGAGTTGGATGAAGCAATGGGGACCGCCTAGTTTAACACACTCTGTATACAGAGCAGAAAACTTAGGCCTGCACAAGCAAAAGGTAAATGCCTCCATAGGAGAAACCGTGTCAACCCTCTGCACCCAGCCCAGACCTTTCCTGGTATCTTGTGCATGGCAGCCTGTAAGCGTTCATTACTCAGGATGGTGACAATAGCGATTTTGATCTCTGGCAATCCAGCCCTCTTATGCAGGTATTCCTGAGTCAATGTCAACACGAAGTTGGATAATTATCTTGGAAATTTGAGCAATATGGTCATGAAGAATGAGAAGGCGGCACCAATCCACTGGGAAACAGAGGTAGGGTTGGCTCCACCAGTGGGTGGCTGCTGGATGGGGTAATTGGAGGGTGCCTCACTGAGCCTACCCACCTCCACATTCATCTCTTCTACAACCAGGCGTGATGCCACCTGGCTTGCCATTCTGACCACCAGAAATTCCCACCAAGGAGATTTTAACAAGGAACTCTCTTGGTGGAACTCACCAAAGGCATCTTTGCCTGCACTCAAATTATTCAAGGAAGACTGGACTAGCCCCAGAGCAATCTGCGTGAGCTCATGATGTCAACTGTTTATCTCCTTGGGAGCCCCAGGGACCCCACCCCATGGACTGGGACCAATGTCCAGGCCACTCGCTCTGTGCTGGGTGGGAAGGGGAAGAACGGCCATTGGAATGGGGAGAAGGCGATGGTCAGAGGCGAGGGAGGCTTCTCTGGGAGGAGGAAAGGTCAGGGGGTGGGGGAGTCTAGCGGTTCTGCCCCTAGAGAGCAGCAAGGTGCACGGGGTGCCTCAGAACACTGGCTCCTGGGGGGTTACAAAGCATCCTCCACCCCGCCCAAGGGAAGGACCCTGGAGTCCGTGGTGATGACTGCCAAGCCTCTCCCCTGTCTTCTCCATTAGGGAGAGGTCCCCCTTGTGAAAGCCACAGTGGGAGGCGGGGCTCCATCTCCCACTGGGGGAAGTGGGAGCTCCTTCCACTCCCCACCCCCAGCAGCTCCGCCACGGGCACACCTCCCAGGGACAGCCTGGACGCTGCCACCAGGGCTTTGAATCCTGAGAGGGCACAGCTGGCGGCGGCAGATCAAGTTTCTTACTTGCCACCATGAATTCTGAATGACACAAATATGTGTGGGATACCTGTATACCAGAGCCCTGCTGGAGATTCACAATGCATATTACACACACACCTCCACTCTAACAAGGCCCCTAGGAAAGGCATCTGTTCAGCTTTGTTGAACTCTGCATTTACTGAGCTTGGTTCACCTTTTTGGTTTGGCTAACACCTTTCAATATCCCGCATATGGTGTGACAAGCACACCTGCAGGGAACACTGGTGTGGAGCTGTGCTTTCTAAACTTTTTCAGACCCGGAACTCATAGAGAAAGGAATGGAGAAAGAATGAGATTGTCATGGCACAGAGAACGAGGAGTTGCTGTCCTGCTCAGCTGACAGGAAGGCTGAAGGGGTCAGTGTCTGGGCATAAGCCACTAGCTGAGAAGCCCTCTAGGAGAGGAGCCCAGAGGCCCGACCTCCTGCCTTGGCTGTGGTAGACCCACCCCCTGAGGTCACCCAGGTAGCTATGGCCGAGCCTGAGTCTCCCAACATCCTACCTGCCTGGGGCCTCCTCTATTGAACAATACAGCTTCTTATTTGGGCACTTGGAAAATGGGTCCTATACGAGGATGCCTATCTTCTGTCTTCAGCATAGGGCACCTCGTCTTCCAATCAGCCCCAGCCCTGGAGACAGAGTAGGATCAGGACTTGCTAGATCTTTCCTGTGTTCCCTACTCTCGCCCAATCAGTCCCTAGATCTAGCCCCAGCGGGCAGCACATGGAAGCACTGTGACTGTGTGGCAGCCCGACCTTGGGAGGTCTCCTATCTCCGGCATTTGGCACCTGCTCGCTCCTTCACCTGACAGTCAGGTACCACCTCCTGGCTGGACCTAATGTCAGCTTCCATGCCATGTACTGCCTGAGGCCCCAGACTCCTTGAGGGGCCCCTGGAGACTGGCTTCATGTCCACTTTGGCTCCACCAACCCTGGTGTGTGGTCCCGTCTCTGGAGTCTCCCACTGCTCACAGCCCGCCCCATCCCAACTGTTTGGATCAGCCTTTGGTCAACATCACAGTAGTGTTTCAGAGGGTTTGCACATCCCATCCACGCAGGTGCTGCCAAGTCCTTGGGAGGCAAAATGCTCCAAACAGGATCAATCATTGTAACTGTAACTTTGATTTAAAGGAAAATCTATTTCACAAGTCACATTTAATGCTGAGCAAGAGGCAAGTGTGCAGAGACCATATGTGCAGACGATGGCATCAAGTGTGATAAATGAAGCTGCTACAAAATTATAGATAGCAGGGGGCATGGATGAAAATCCAGGGAGTCTTCAACCACTGGGATACCTCCAGCCCTCCCCTCTACAACAGAGGCAGAGTCAATTTCTAGCTCCTCCTTGCCCATGCCCAAGATCTTCAAGAACGAGTGTGCGGGCTAGTGAGGGAGGCAGGGTACGTTCATACGTTGGCAGAAAGGCACTTCACTTAGACGTCTGGCTGTGCTGATGTTTGGAGTAGAGAAAGGAGTAGCCAGTTGAGGTTGAGAGTCTTGGGGTTGAAAACCTAGCACTATTTCCTGCCAAAATGCATGACCTTGGAAAGGTTGGTTAACCTTTTGGAGCCAAAGCTTCCTCAGTAAATGATGGAGCTGGATCTTACCTTTAAGGCTCCTTCATGTTTTTTATAATCTATGTGAAGGACAAGTAAAACAGCAAGGCAGGAACTAGCTAGGGGACCCTGGGAAAGCCATTTTACTTGGGCCTCAGTTCAGTCACTGTAAAAGGAGATGGTTGAACTAATTCAGTTGTGCCCAGACCTTAATCCCATTGTTTTCAACCCAGACTGCACATCCCAAGAGCTTTTAAGAAGTATCAGGGTCCGACCCCACCCTAGAACAATTGAATCAGACTAGGGATGAGACCTGGGCATTGGTGTTTAAAAACTCCCCAGGGTACCCTATGACCTAGGAACTCCATTCCTAGGTACATACCCCAGAGAATTGGAAACAGGATTCAGACACTTGTACATGGATGATCATGGCAGCATTATTCACAAGTCAAAAGGTGGAAACAAGCCAAGTGCCCATCAACAGAGGAATGCACAAACAAGTTGTGGTTTATACATAAATGAAATAGCATTCACTCACAAAAAGGAATGAAGTTCTGAGACATGCTCCAAAATGGATGAACCTGGAGAGCATCATGCTAAGTGTAATAAGCCAGGCACAAAAGGACACAGATTATACAATCCCATGTATATGAAATACCCAGAATAGGCAAATTCATAGACAAAAAGTAGATCAGAGCTACCCAGGGGCCATGGAGAGGTGGGAGAAGGGTGTTATTGCTTAACGGTTAAGAGTTTTTACTTGGGGTCACAAAAAAGTATTTGCTAATGGATGTGGGGATGGCAGTACAACACTGTGAGTATAATTAAAGCCACTGGCCACTGAATTTTATACTAGAAAGTGGTTGAAGTGGCAAATATTATGTCATATGTATGTTACCACAATAAAATTACAAACAAAAAATTCCCTAGGGCCTTCTTAAGTGCAGCCAAGGCTGAGTGAGTACTAGAATCGTTTTGGAGCTCATTAAACATGTATTTTCCCTGGGAAAGTCCCCACCCAAGACCTACAGTCAGAACCTTTGGGGTGGGCCCCTGGCATCTTTAGATTTAACAAGCCCCCCAGCACTTTTGTCAGCTGCTCCCTCAAATTTGACAGCTAGGGGTATGGATCACCTCAAGGCCCCTTTAGCTTTGATCATCTTTGGTTCTGGGAGCTGAGTTTTGGGGCTGGAGCAAACTGTTTCCCCTCAGGTGGAGGCTGAGGGCAGGACAGCGGGAGAAGCCAGGCAGGGCGCCCACCATTTGGGAAGGGGACAAGCCCTTTCCAGGGCTTACAGAGTGGGAGGGACTCTGCATCCTCCACCGAGGCAGGCTCCACCCAGCCAGGCAGGTGGCCTAGGCTCCCGGCGGCCACACACTGGGTGCCACCCACCTTTACATCTTCAGCTCCCATGTAGGGCAGGGCCCAGAGCAGGTGCTCATACATTTTTGTTGATTGAATAAGTGAGCATATCACCCACAGTCATTCAGGCTCATCCCTGTCTAGGTGTTTTTGTGGGTGGCATGTTCCCCCTCCCCAAGCCCCCTCTGCCACAATCTGGAAATGCCCTTCCCTTCCTCACTGTCTTGGCTCCCAGCCACTCTCCAAATTCAGCTTATACCCCCTTTCCTTTGGGAGATCTACTCCAATTCTTTTCTTTGCCACCACTGCCTCATATCACTACATCTGATTGGACACACAGTCAGTCTCACAGAGCACCCTGACAGAGGACCCCACAGAATACCCACCTAGTAGATCCACAGAGCATCCCACAGGTGACCCCACAGCGTACCCCACAGGTAGACCCACAGAGCACCCCACAGGTGACCCCACAGAGCACCCCACAGAGAACCCCACAGGTGGACCCACAGAGTACCCCACAGGTGACCCCACAGAGCACCCCACAAGCAACCCCACAGAGCACCCCACAATGGACTCCACAGTGCATTCGCCTAGTGGATCCACAGAGCACCCCACAGGTGACCCCACAGTATACCCCACAAAGCACCCCACAGTGGGCACACAGAACATCCCACAGAGCACCCCACAGTGGACCCCACAGTGCATCCGCCTAGTAGATCTACAGAGCACCCCACAGGGAACCCACAGAGCACCCCACAGGGGACCCCACAGAGCACCTCCACAGTCCTTCTCCTGGAGAAGGGAAACTCCCACCCGGAAACAGTGTCAAGGAGGTCAGAGATTCCGTGAGTCATATTTTGCATCCACCCACCCCACTGCTCTCTTAAAGTCTGCACCAGACTAGAAGCCACCAAGAGGACAGGCATCTCGTATGTTGGGAGGTGTGAGCACACCATCATGGAAGTTTCTGGATGCAAAGAAGCCTGGAGCTCCAGAGGCCCCATGCCCATCCCTACCGCCCTTCCTGCCATTTCTATGCCGAGCCCTTCCTTGGCTTCCTTCTGAGCCTGGGTTCTCGCCTTGCCCCAGGTCTCAGCCCACCTTAGAGCCCAGTCCAGGGCAGGAAATTCCCACCTGATTAGACACCAAGAGACAAGATTTCTGGTTCAGAAAACGCACCACATCACTTTGTTTTGTAACTACTTTCCCCCAGAAGAGTCTAAGCTCCTCAAGGGCAGGGACCATATCAGATTCTGTCATGGTAGGTGCTTAGCTCATGCTTGACAAATGAATGAAAACATCACCAGGGCTACGGATTCTCAGAGATTTCAAATGCAGTCAAGCCCACTTCATATAAAGCACTGCCTACCCATGTCTACAAGATGCAGAGGGCACAGCGGGGAACCCAGAGGGCCCCTTAGTGAACTTAAACAAAGACTTTGCGTCTCTGTAAAGCTCCCGGTTACTAGGAACCTTGAAGAAAGATGCATGGGTGCTCCTTAGAGGTGAGCATCATATAAGTGGGTGTTGACCCTTGGAATCAGACAGCCATGAGATTGGGTGACACTTGCGTCTCAGAATTTCAAGTCCCCGTCTGTAAAATTGGGTAAGATACCCAAACCAGGCGTAAAAATACCCACATTACAGAACAGATCTAAGGATTAAGCGAGCTGGCAGCAGGAGGCCCAGGCTCCCCCTCATCCCACACCCTTCCTCCCTCTCCCCCCACCTTGGCTTGTACCAGTGGGGCCAGGCTGGCCTCTGGTGTCCAGCTCAGCTCACCCTTCACAGGCTGCTCTGTCGCCTCCCCATGACCCATTCCGAAAGGGCCCAGCTGCCAGAGCTTCCTGCAACTCAACAGACTTACAAGTTGAGTAGGCAAAGCCTTCTAGTACCTCCCCAAGGTGCCTGCAGCAGGCAAACAGGGAAAGAATGAAACGCAGGGAATCTTACTCCTGTGGGAAGTCTGTGGTGGAGATATTTTTAGGATGGGAGAAGGAGGGAGGTATTTTTAGGCAGGACACTTTTCCCATTACTCCTCAAACCCCACCTGTGGGGAAGGGAGGAGAGAGGGGCTCCCGGGGCCTTTTGGTGAACGAGGCAGCTGGCACCTTCTGTGGAGCAGGAAGCCGCTCAGCTCTCCTCGGGCGGGGACTCCAGGTGTTTGACCCTGGCCAGACTGTCACCTCCCACCCCCTCCTACCCCTCCAGAGCTGCTTCCCAACAGGGAAGGGAGCCTGGAGTTAGTTCCCAGCTCTCCACGATCCCTTCTTGCTGACCTGAAAGGGAAGTTTATAAGAGGAAAAGGAATGAAAAGGATCCTATTCCACAGCACTTACTGGGTGGGGGAGCTTCCTGACAGGAAAAGCTGTGGAAAAAAGGGCCCAGTTTGGCCATGGAAAACTGGTTTGGCTCAGAACTGGCCAGAGTGGACAGGAGACCTTGGGCAGCTGAACGTCGCAATTAAACTGGACTTGTCTGAGCCCACTTTCTTTCTTGTCCCCTCTAAACCAGCAGACACTATAATAATCCACACACCACAGGGGGGGAAGGTACCATTTTTTAATCCAGGCAGAAAAAAAAAACACCCACCCTAATTTAGGTCTCAGAGACATAAAGGGCCACTGGTTCAGCCCGGCAAATGAGGAGCAGATGGGGGCCGTGAGCGGAGCCAGGCCGAGCAGCCGCGGCCACCGGCCGGCCCGCCTGAGTCACCCAGGAGGGCGGGCGGGCGATGGGCAGGGGTGGTTATCTTTGTTCTTGGGCTTGGGTGTGGGGAGCAGGAAATAATACGAACAGGAGAGTCCTCGGGGCTGGGCCAGGGCAGGGTGGTGGGCAGGTCCAGGCAGGCTGCTCTTCTGGGCCAAAGAATTAGAACAGGTCCTGAACGTGCATGGGACAAGGCCGCTTCTTTCCCCCTTCCCCCCCACCCCCCGGGGCCGGCCAGCTGGTTCCCACCCCCCCTCGCCAAGAGCCAGGCTGGCCTGTTGCTCAGGACGTGGAGGCACTGGGCTTTCCCCTCCTGCTCGGCCTCAGCGCCACGTTCCAGGAGCCCCACTCCACCCCGTCCTCAGTCCTCCCTCTTCGTCCTTCACTCAAATTTGTTTCCTGCGGACCCCGACAGGAAAACCAGCTCCTTAGGGCTGGGCCTGCAGTAGGTGCCTGGCAGACAGGGCTGTTCAGCCCCCGCGGAGGCCTCTTCCAGGACCACCCTCTGGAAGGAGGTCATTCCTGTGACAGCGCTTCTCCCTCCATGGGAGCTGCCTGGAAGCAGGGCCCTCGGCCTCCGGGCTGCCCTCTAGCCCTCCAGCAGCCGGCCGGGCACAGAGCCGGGGCTCAACGAGTGCCTGGCCTAGGAGGAAGGAGCCCCCACGCAGCCCACTAGGCACCGAGGCTGGGTCAGTGGCATCCTTCCTGTACCAAGAGGACGGTTTTAATGATGCCATCGGGTCAATGAAAGAACTTGGCCTGAGACAGTGTCCCACTTTTTCTAGGCTCCGCAAACTTTCCAGCGAGGGAAGGGATAGAAGAATGAGGACCTACTCGCAAAGACGCCCTCTGTGGCCAAACACTGAAAACACAACGGGAGCATGTTTTAGCTGGAAGGTTTCTTTGAGCTCTGCAGCCGGGGAAATAGAGATAGGAAATGGCTGGGGACCCAGTTCTCCTGCTTGGGTCCAAAGCCCTTTCCATTCAGTCATGTTTTGGTGATGGTTCGCAGTTATTAATATATTGGAATTCTTTAAAAACATTCTCAAATTTTTCTTGACTCTCTAGTCAATTAAAATCAGATCTTTACCAGCAGAGAAAGTCATTTCTCAAAGTGCACAGAGAAAAGAGAGGTGCTGCAAGAAGAGAGAAGAAAACAGGTGTATTTTCCAGTATATGGGTCTCTTATTTTTTCGCCCACTCCTTCTCCCACTTCACATTGCTACAGATATTCTCATTAATATCTGCGTAGGCATGGTCAGGGTGTGTGCTGCCACAGGGCGTACTGCTAAACCTTCTACTCAACAGGCTTGTGGTCTCTACTGGGCATTCTTTTCCCTCCCAGATGCCCATCTCGTCCTATGGGAGACAAAGGAAACAAGAGGGGTCCTCTGGTTTTAGGGGCAGCTCCTCCGGTGCTTGTCTGTGGGGTCTGGAGAGGTGATGAAGGGCTTCTTGCATGGTGCCTGGGGACAAGGGGAGAAGGAAGACAGAAGTGGCCTCCGGAGTAGCTGGGCAAGGCAGCAGCCAGCCCAGAGAGAAAGCACACGCTAGAGCCTCCAGCGGAGGTGCCTGGAGTTCAGGAAGCCCGAGAGCGGTGCTTCCCCTCCTGTGGGCTTGGCTGAGGGCAGCAGCTCAATGACTGTGCAGTTCTGGGCTGCTTTATTCCACCTCCCACATTGCCACTCCCAGGATGGGCTCCTGGAGCTCAGCCTACAGCTCAGGGAGAACAAGAATTCCTCGGGCCTGCTTTTGGGTTGGGGAGGGGGTGGGCAAATCCTTTCTGCTTTTCCCAGGGTCACTGTCCTCCTCCTGGAAATGGAATGGGAGAGCGGTCAGGTTAAACAGCGGTGCCTCAAGCGGCCCCACCTGCTCAGTCGACTCATCCCCCAGAATTCCACAAATCAGGAACACCCATGCCCTGGCCTTCCCCACGCCTGCTCTGGCAGGAGACCCCAGCTCTCCTCTCCAGACTGAACATACAATCCATCAACACGTGTCTAAGAGAGTGCCACAGCACGGGGTGCCAAGGGATGTATGCGCCTTTGCCCCTCCCTCCCACACCCCCGGAAGAATTCAACAAATGCTCACAAGTGCCTTCTGTGGTTTCAGCCCCGTGCTAGGTGCTGGGAGAGTGAAAAGTCAACATGCTGCTTGTCCCCAAGGAGGGTGGCGGAGGGACAGAACCCCACCTCATAAACCACTTCTATGTCCTGGGTCCTTTGTAAGGGGCTTTGTTCCCATGACCGGATATAATTTAATTTTCACAACCATGCCGTGAGGGAGCTACATAGTTTCTTCATTTTATTTATGGGAGACCGAGGCTCAAAGAGTGAGGGAAGGAATTTACAATCTAGTAACCCCAACAGGTTCTTTATAAATAGTCATAAAGTCCAGCGTGGGAAGGACCTGAGAAACAGAAACATGGGTGCGTGGAGGGGGTGGGGGATGAGGCCATCAGGGGAGGGCCCCACAGCTGCTCACCGTGGCTACATCCTCGACCCTGGTCCCATATCCTCCCTGCCTCCCAAGCACCCTGCCAGCTGCTGAGAATGTGGTCACTCAGGAAATACTGGTTGCCCATGTGAATGATTTCCAAGCTGAGCAGACACAAGCAGCCCAAGGGCACACGAGGGGCTCAGGGCTTAGCAGGGGCTGGTTCAAGTTCTGACAGACATGAGCCCTCTTGATGCACAGAGCCTTTGGGATAGTTACTGTGAAGGTTCCACAGGAAACTTCCTGGACCTGCAGATCAGAGCCAGGGATCTTAAAATGCACTGTTCCCCCACATGAAAAGAGGCTCAACATCATTAGCTATTAGGGAAATGCAAATCAAAACCACAATGAGATACCATTTCAGACCCACTAGAATGGCTACTGTTGAAAAAAAAAAAACAACCCAGAAAATTACAAGTGTTGGAGAGGATGTGGAGAAATAGGGACTCTGGTTCATTGCTGGTGGCAATGTAAAATAGTTCAGCTGCTGTTGAAGACAGTTTGGCGGTTCTTCAGAAAGTTAAGTATAGAACTACCACATGGCCCAACAATGTCCCTTTTAGGGATGTGGACAAAAGAAACGAAAGTGGGGACTCGAACAGACATTTGCACCCTGATGTTCCTCGTGGCATTATTCACATTTGCCAAAAGATGGAAGCAACCCAAGTGTCCATCAATGGAAGAATGGAGGAACAAAATGTGGTATATCCATACAATGGAATATTATCCAGTCACAAAAAGGCATGAAGTTATAATACATGTGACAACATGAATAAACCCTTTAGATATCATATTGAGTGAAATAAGCCAGACAGAAAAGGAAAAAGATTGTATGATCTTCCTGATATGAAATAAGGTATGCAAATTCGTAGAGCCAGAAATTGAAACAGGGATCACCAGGGGCTGGCTGGGTAGGGGGAATGGGGAATGCAACTGACTTGACTAGGTAACTATCAGGCTCACGCATCACAGAACAATGGGGTCTAATTCTCCCACAGCCTGGCATGACCAAATTAAGTACTTTCAAATGTTTCAGAGGGCTTTTGGGCATGTGCCCATGAACGTTTCAATGCAGGATATCTGTCCCCAATCTCCTTCTGAGAGTGGGGCTTACAGGAGGGTTAGGTCTAATGGAGATTCTAGTAAGGCACCCCCAATATGTTCAGACCCCAAACCCCCTGTCTTTGCTGGGAAATCCCTGCCACAAATGCACAAAACTGAGGAAGGAGGATGGATGTGTGGGGCACAGCCTGCCCGACCCACTGAGGCTAGTAGAGGGCCCAGCATGGAGGAGATGCTTAGGACAAGTCTGTTGAATGAATGAGTGAGCAGAGAGTGGCGGTGAGAAAGTACCATCGGGGCACACCTAAAGGATACCCAAGTTTTGCTGCCTTCAGCAGAAGAGGCAGGTGTGATCATGGTGGGAGCTGAGCCCCTGGGGTGGAAGCGCTAACTAGAGCGGCAGCAGCAGCCACAGCAGAGACGAGCCCTTGGGATGTGGCCAGGCACAGGGTTAGCTGCTTTGCATACTCTGTGTCAGGGCAGCCTTCTGGTTGGAGCTGGGTCTCATCATCACCACCTCTCAGGAGGTAGCACTGGGACTCAGGTCCTGCACAAGGCCTACTGGCTCCCTGCTGGCTGGCGTAAGATGTCAGGAGATTCCAAGGGTAATTATTGCAAATTACCGGATGGGGAAATTGAGGCTGGGCAGATTCTCAGCCCCACTGGGGGTCACACAGTATGTCAAGACACGGTGAGTGGCTAGCAGCCAAGGTATCAGTGGCTTCTTTCAGTCTGACCACAGGTAAGTCAAGGCTCATTGCTGTTATGAGGGTGCCCTGTCCCGGCACAGCGTCTTGCTCTGCATAGGCAATGAATGAATATTTGTTGAGTGAATGGAAGAAAGAAAACACTTAAATGCAGCTCCCATTCAGAAAAGGGAGGTGACCACTATCCCCTCAGATAAGCATCTTGTAGAACAATTCTACAAGGTCAGGAGGAAGAGGCCCGAAGCCCAGCTCCCTGGGTGAAGACGAACCCAACCAGAGCGGATCAGGGTGAGTGTCCCTCCATTTCCTAGCCTGTCCCTTCCTGGCCACCTTGACTTCTCCTCAGTGCCTCCCCCCAGAGGGGCGGAGCTGGCTGGCCCAGGGCAGGGTGGTAGCCCAGTCTTCAGGCGGAACCCAGGAAGCATGAGCTCGAGCCCATGCGAGAGGCTGGCTGTGCCGTGGGCGCTCACGGTGCCACGTTGTCCCATTTTGTGGGGCAAGCGGAGGCTGTTGGAGGGTGTCTGGTGAGCATGGCTGTGGTTTCACCTCCAGGGGGTCCAAGTGAGGCATCTTGACTGTGGACCAGGGGACGAGCGCCCGGGGAAGACACGGCTCGGGCAAGCTCCTTCAACCCCCTCCCCGTCCTGTGACAGCAGGAGCATCTGTCAGCAGGACTGTGGAAACCCACGTCAGCCACACGAGGAGGCAATCCTCACGGCACTGTCCCTCCCGGACTGGGGAGGAGATGTCCCCACACAGAGCAAGTCCCGCTGGCATCATCACGGCTCCTCGGACCCCACTTGGGGTTGAAGTGACATCTTCATGTCTCCATCAGTGGCGGGGGACAAGGACTTTGGAGGCAGCGTGCTGTCAACCTCACTGCCTCAGGCACCCTGACCGCCACTGTCCTGATCCTGGACCTGAAGGCTCCAGTGCTAGGGATGGACATGTACCCAGAGAGACATACGTGGGGCTCCCAGATGCCTCCCTGCCACGCTGGAATCCCGAGTGCCCCCAGCAACGACCATGCATCCGAGGTCTGCCTGCACCCTTCCAATTCGTACCTCTTTACACTTCACGAGTCAATATGCTTCAAGTATGAACACTCATTAAGGAGAAGCTAAGAGCACCACTAATAGAATTCTAATGAATGCACGTGGAAAGAAGGAGCAAGGGCCTGGGGTTTGCAGTTTCCAGGGTTTCCCCATCTATCCCTTCCTGGCCTTGGCAAGTCGTTTCCCACCCCCTGGGCCTCAGTTTTGCCCCGAAATAGGAAAAAATAGTGTCTGTAGCATTCCTGCAAGCTTTGAAGTGCCCTTAGCAGTGATCATACATGCGTGCCACCCCCGGATATGTGGCATCAGGTGCGTGGCTGACGTGACAGCAGTGGCTTGTGCTGTCCTGACGTACCATGTGCTCTGTGAGTCCAGGAATGAGGAACAGACCGCCATGGACTTGGCCAGTCCTTGTCAGGGCTGCACGCGGCTAGGAGTGGGCAAAGCACACAAAGCCAGTGTCACCAGGGGCCTGACACTCCCCCAGCCCTGGCTGCCCACCTTCCTGCTGCTTCTCCTTTGCCTAACGGTCTCTGCCACTCCAGCGAGCCTGGGCAAGCTTCTCCCTGCTTCTACACCCACTTGGGGTTTCTGCACCCCTTCCTCGGTTCACCCTGTTTACCCTTGCGTCAAGCCTTCTTTAAACCTTCCCTGAGCCAGGCGGGCAGCTCTTCCTGAAGGGGCCCACAGCCGAGAAGCTTGGACAGCCGCATGCTAAATCACATGCTTCAGGGCGACGTTTGCTGAGAGAAAGATGTGTACAGGGCACAGTGGGAGCAGCAGCAAGGAGTGGGCAAGGCTGCAGGGGCAGGGCTGAAGAGGGGAGCGGAACCAGCTTTTAGGAGGCGACCCTCAAAGCGGCCCATGGGGAACAGCACGAAGGCGCAGAGAGAGGCCGTGTTCGGCGGGCGTACTGGGAGACGAGAACTGCAGGGGAGAAGCCAGCCCCTCCCCAAGCCCCCTGCACCCCACTGCCTCCCAGGCCCACGCAGCTCCCTGCCCGTGGATGGCTCTGTCCTCCTCTTCTCTACAGCCCCCCCACTGGCTCTCTATCACCCCTAGCCTGGGACTTTGAGGCCCAGGACCCTTTATTCCTGATTTCTCCACTGTCTTCCAGAATTGAGTGTGGGGCTGGGCATGGGAAGGAGCCCCAAATGCTTCAGGGTTTGTCTGTTTATCTCAGTGGCACAGCTACAGGCACACAGTACTCCCAGTGCCCTGTCCAACCACCAAGCAGGAAAGTGGCTCAGAAAGCAGCCGTGGCAGCCTTGGAAGCGGCTGAATCCCAGCTTCCCCCAGAGGCCATCGACAGGACCCCAGGGAGCTTCTCCCCTTCCCCAGGGCACATTCCTTGAAATGCATGGACAGCCAGAGTGAACATCACGGCTCTTGCTGTTGCAAATACTCAAGAAGGGGTGTAGAAACCTTATCTGTAATAAAAATGAGGCCTCGGTGGGGCTCTCGGTCCCAACTAAAAGGGCCAAACTTCTGGGGAGATGGGCACGGGCCCCACAACCACTCAGCACCAGGGGCGAGTCCTCACCTTGGACTCAGGATCTCATTCCGCTGCTGGCAGCATCCTCAGGCGCCATCTGAGGATGGGGAACTGAGAGAAGAAAGTGGGGGAAGAAAGGCCCCGATGGCGGGACGGGACGGAAATCACTGGAATGGACAAAATCACAGCCTTTAAGCAGCCCCTAGACTGCTTCCCCTCCGTGGGCTCTGCCAGACTTGTTAGTCAGTCATGACGTGAGCAGTCCCGCAGGTCTAGAATCATTCAATTTGGCAAAATGTTTTCAGCTTCTACAATGTGCAGAAGATTCTATACCATACTGTGCAATACGGCAGCCACTAGCCACAGGTGGCAACTGAGCACATGAAATGCAACTAGTCAACCTGAGACAAGCTGGAAGTGTAAAATATACCCTGGATTTGAAGACTTAGATGAGAGATAAATAGCACATAATTTTAATATAAATTACATGTTGAAATGATGATATTTCGGACAAAATGGGTTAAATTAAATATGTTAAGATTATTCTCACCTATTCCCTTTCATTTTTAAAGGGTGGCTACTAGGGAAGCAGATGTGGCTCAAGCAATTGGTTTCCCGCCTACCACACGGGAGGTCCCAGGTTCAGTTCCCCGTGCCTCCTGGAGAAGGCAAGCTGGAGCGACCAGCAGGCGCAGCGAGCTGACGTAACAAGATGACACAACAAAGAGACAAAGAGGAAAGCAATGAGAGACACAACAAACCAGGGCGCTGAGGTGGTTCAAGTGACTGAGCGCCTCTCTCCCACATGGAAGGTTGCAGGTTCAGTTCCTGGTGCCTTCTAAAGAGAAGATGAGTAGACACAAAGAGCACACGGCAAGTGGACACAGAGAACAGACAGTGACCGCAAATGACAGGGTGGGGGTGGGGCCTAAGTAAAAAAAAACTTTAAAAAATGTGGCTACTAAAAAATCTTAAAACTGCACATGTGGCTTGCATTAAATTTCTATTGGACAGCACTGTTCTATATGCTAGGAAATGCCAAAGGGAAGGAAACTGGTCCTTCCTTCACCCTTAAAGCATCACAATGATTGGAATGCTCCTCTGAAGCCCCTAGGCCATTCTGAGTTGAAATTAAAGCAGTTCCTAGAAAGCATTTGTTTTCCACACAACTATGCACCATCCCCTTGCACCATCTCCTTGGAGAAGGCCCCAAAACATGGGCCCTGATAGCAGAACAATGCAGAGTGGACATTTGGGGCACAAGGTGGGAGCTGACCCATCATTTCTCTTCACAGGTGAGACTGCAGATAAAATCCTTCGATAATGCTCTCCAGCTCTGATAAAATTGTTAGTCGTGTTAGGATTTTCTCAATTCACCTACGTTACTAGCAGTCACTTTCCTTATCTGTGGGGATCCAAGACAGAACAGAGTTGTTACTCAGGCTCTCGGCAGAGACCTAGCAAGCTCCAAGAAATGCCCAGAACCTGGCTGGGAGAGGAAAAGATTTGTGCAAACAGTCTCACCTCTTTGCCTTTTCTCCAGGACATTTGTTTGTGCTGAGGTATTGGTTAGGGGAGTTGTATTATGTGGCTGGATATTTGGATAGGAAGGGAAAGGAAAGGCAAGTGGCATGCTCTAGGTACCTTCCACGTAATGGGCACGGGTTTTATGTAATCTCACTTATCTTCACAACAAGGCTACCAGGTTGACAAGGAGACTAGGTTCAGGAGGTTAAGTGGCTTGCCTGAGACCTAGTGCAAATTGCTATGGCTGTAGAGTCACATGTATACTTCCAGATATCCCCCGGAGAAGGGATACAATGTGGGAAACTGCAGGGGGATGAGGCCATGTGTCCTGGATTTGAATTTCATGACTTGCGTGACTGTGGGCAAGCGGCTTTCCCTTCTGGAACCTCATTTTTTTTTCTTTAAAATGAAAACACAGGTATTGGTGGGCAAGTCCAGAGTTCTTCAAACCTTTTCAACTATAACCCACTGTAACATTTTACTTTATGACCAGGATATAAACCTCTCTCTGTGTACAACTGAAATAAAACTTTTATTGACGAATACTTACTAGGACTACATATGATGCACATTGATATTTTCTGTCCTATTTTTCATTTTTTAAAGGCTTGGGGTTGTGACCTAGTAGATTGATTAAATGACCCATTAATAGGTTGCCACCTGTAGTTTGAAAAGCACTCCCTAAATGATTGATTTCCAAGTGTCTCTAGAACTAACGTCCTGGGGGCCTGTTATTGGTGCTAAACTGAAAATTTGGAAGTGCGTCAGTTGAGATCAGTATTCCTTTGTGCCAGCCATCCCCACACCTCCTCACATATATAAGGAAAGCGGACACAGCACATTTCTCTCCACCAAAGGGCACACAGGAATCAGAGAGGACAAGTTTTTGCCTCCCATCACATGAACAGATTGCTCCTGAAAGCCATTTGCTGGACATAGAAATCTCTCTGTTATAACTAAACGCTTCTCTGTCACGGAATTCACTGTATTGGGGCTTCACCTCGAATCCCAACCTAGCAGCAAAATAGTTCCCAGAGCCCTGAAAAAGAGGAGACTGAAGAAGTTCCCCTGATTTTAAGTGGTGCCTGTGTCAGGAAATTCCTTTGTCCCTTTTGATAACGAGGTTATAAAGAGCTATATTATAGCAACCCGTATAAGAAACGGATTCTTCCCTCCACTCCTGTCCCTGAGGAAAGGCATGGCTTCAGAGGGCATGAGGTGGGGGCAGCCGTGCCCACCCCGCATTTGCACCCCCACGGCTGAGGAGGCACCTTTAAACCCGGGGGGTGGCCCCTCCCCCTTCCTGCCAAGCACCTGCGGGGTTCCCACGTGCGGAGCGCTGGGGTCCCACTGTCCTTGTCCATAACTCCCGGGGGGGTTCCCGCAGTGCTGGAGCATGGTGTTGGGGAGGCAAGCGGGGGTGGAGACCTAGCCCCCAGGGTAGCGAGGGAGGGAAGTAAGAAGCGTGGGAAGGCTGGGGGGCCTGGCTGAGGCCTCCCCCCGCGGCAGAGGGCAGGACTGGCATCTGGGCAGCCGAGGTCCAGGGGACAAGTGAGGAACGGGGTCCTGCCAACTGGCCAAATGCTGCTCGGCTCTCGTTCACCCCTGCCCCCTCGGGCATTCTAGTGACTCTCCCCTGGGATAACTCCTAGCAGTGGTGGCAGGTGGCTCTTGGGGCCTGGCCGGACTTCCTGCCCTGTTCTTCTGCTCCTTGGGGCTGACGCCGTCGGGGCACACCTGTGCTTCACGGGAACGCAACACACACCACCGACGCCTGGGGCCACGGCGCGCTTGCAGGCCACGGAGGAGTAAGCGACTCAGGCCCCAGGTCTCAAGGCATGTGCTTAAACAGACTCAGGCACCACCTGGTCAAAATGTGCTTCCCACAGACTCCCGGCCGGCACCGAGCCCTGTCACACATCCTGGGCCCCTCGGCAAGGTGCTCACATGCCACAAGGCCTGAGAAGGCTGTTGAGCTTGAAGCTCCGGGCAGGGCATGTGCAGACACAGCGGCTGCTGGTGTGGGGTTCGGTATCTGGGAGACAGGAAGGGCCTCTGTGTCCCTCATCCTTTCCTACTGTCCTCCCAGCCAGCTGGTGTCTGTAATTCCACAGTCAAGCCTTCGTTCCTTTGGGTGAAGCCAAACCTGGACTTAGCCCAGATGAAAACACCTAACCCTGGGAGTGGTGTTGTGAAAACCTGATCATCGTTTACATGGCAGATGGATGGGCTCATTCAAACCAGCTCGGCTGAGCCCGAGGGCCGACCTCGCATGTCAGGCCCCCTAGAGGGTGGAAGCAAAGGCAAGAAGACAGAGTCCTTGCCGCCAAGGGGCCGGACGCTGGCCGCTGCTCTTTCCTGAGAGTTGGTTTTGGGGGTGCGATGGGAGTGAGCTGAAGACTGAGGGTGAAGAAGAGAAGGGAAAGGACCTGTGGTCCCGTCCAAGCAGGTTTAGCTCGGGATGGATTGTCCAAAGGAGTTTATCACCTCTCCCCGAATAGAATTTTCCTCACCAAAGAAGTCTGCTACAGGCTAATATTAGACATGAATTCGTAATGCCTGAACTAACACAAACTGACAATGAGTAGAGCACATAAAAATGCACCTCCTCTACCAAGGTTTATTTCAGCTTGTATATTTATTAACTGTATGACTCAGAGCAAGTGACTGAACCTCTCTGTGCCTCAGTTTTCTCATCTGTCAAATGGGGATGCTGCTGCTGCTGCTGAAAATAATGATAATACCTACCTCTAAGGGTTGTTGTGAAGATTAAATGAGTTAATATGAATACTTAGTATCTGGCTCGTGGAAGTACTCAATGCCCATTAACTATTATTATTACCTAATAATAAATATCTTGAGGGGATAACTGAGCATTTTCCATGCAGAACTGGACTTGCAGCTCCCTGCAAGGAATGCTGTTCACAGGCACACTCTGGGAACTGCTACAAAATTTCTGGGTTCTTCAGAGATCCCTCCCTGCCCTGGCCTGGAGCCCTGCTTGTCTCCAGCTGAATGTTAGCACCTCTGACCCTGGTGGCATCTAAGGGGCCTGGCTCTTTCTCCAGGCCCTTTCCTGGGAAACCATGCAGCTGCTCTGGCCGTGCCCGGGCCATCTCAGCCAGTGGTGGCCAGAGACCAGGCCATTGATGGGTCAGTGTTTGTCTTAGGGCAGGGAGCAGTCAGTGGTTCTACCTCCCCCACACTGGTCCACTCTGAATACAGTTGCCAGATTCGTCTTCTTAGCACATATCTCAGACCATGTCATTTTCTTGCCCAATCACCAATGAAAGGTCCTTACCCGTGGCATGAAGGACAGTTCCTTAACATAGCATTCATTTCGCTCCTAACTGCTCCCTTGGCTTGTCCCAGATAAGAAGAGTGACCGTTGGATTGTGCAAATAGCTAGTAGGAGAGCTTGGAGCCAAACCTGAGTCTCTCAGTGCTGGGTCCTCAGCCTCTGCTACTTCCTATCGTGTGGCCACTGGGCCGCCAGGCCTGGGTGAGGCACCATGAGTGGACCCACAGGAAGGGAGGACATCTGAAGTCCATGGCCAAGGCAAGAAGTGGGAAAGCTCCCGTGTGTTCAGCAGACAAGAAGGACACTGGGTTTCTTATGAGATGACAAATCTTCCAAGCCCAAAGTTGAATACAGTGCTGCCTTAAAATACGATTCCTGCTGGCTAAGTGTGGGGACTTACAGACCCCTTGTCAGGTGGGTTCACCTTCAAAACAGGCTGCCTCCTTGTTCTCATTACTCTCCTGCTTCTCAGATTTGGTTCGAAGATGATCACATTTTTCTTATCTCTTCCTGAACTGCTTTTATCTTTTCTCCCTCTATTCTACTTCATCCTTTCCTTTTTATTCTTTAATGTTATTATTTATTTTTCAAAAGGACTAAAAGCAGCAGGTTTATACATATGTGTGATCAGCATTAGCATCATCATCATCAAGGTTTTATTCTGATATCCAAGTTCAGTCAAATATTTGTTAAACAGCTGCCATGCATGGGGCACAGAGATAAGGAAAGGAAGAGAAAAGTGGCTTCAGAGCCTAAAGATTTTATGTGTGCTTTAGGTTAGTCTAAGAGGGGAGAAAGAACACATGTCCCTAAAAATAAGCAATTATTCCATATACTCCAGTTACCTTGGGCTCTACCAATTAATGATAGAGTCTTAAGTTAGTTCTATAAGAGTTGAAAAGGAAGGACACATTCCTCTGAGTTTGGGCTGTCAGAGAAACTGGGTCTTGAAGGATGGAGAGGTGTCAGGCAGAGGAGAGGCTGGGCAGATGTTCTACCAAAAGGAAAAATGCATGAATGAAGGAACAAAGTAATGAATAGGATGTGCTTGGCTAGAAAATAGCATGAGGGTAGAGAACAGAAAGCTGAGGTTTAATCTGCGCAGAATTGGTAAAAAAGCTGTTTGTAAATCTTTGAAAATGAATAGAAATGGTGAAAGCACATCATAGTGTCTGTAACTAGCAGAGCTATTATATGGGTATGACAGTGGCTGAAAGTGGCTAAGGACATGTATATTACTAGAAAGAAAGCTAAGAAATGTAACATGGGACTGTGTAACACAGTGAAACCTCATGTGAAATAGGAATGTGGGTAATATTGCACATATAAGACTGTTTTTACAAAATATAAATACAAATAAACGAGAGATAGAAACAGAATAGTAGCTATGCATGGCAGGGGAAGCATAGAGAGATTTAGAGGTGATGAGGTTTTTTGGGGTCTGTTTCTTATTTTATTATTATTATTATTGGAATAATGAAAATGATCTAATAAGGATTGAAGTAATGAATGCACAATGATGTGATTATACCAAATACCACTGATTGTACACTTTGGGTAGATTTATGCTTTATCAGTATGAATCAATAAAATAATTTGTTTAAAAAAAAGATGTATGTGGTAGAGGAAGAGGTTCCCTTTGGTGTGAGGGACTGACAGAAAGAAATTCTGGGTGTGAACTTGGCAGTGGCCTAGAGGTCAAATTAGGAAGCTTCTAGGAGGCCAGGCTGAGGCATTTTACCTTAATTTGGTGGGCAATGGGCAGCCACGGAAAATTTTTGAATGAAACAGTGACGAGCTGAAAACAATTCACCTGATGGTGGTGTGTACCCACTACTGCAGGGGTTCTTAACAAGAGCCCGTGAGCTTGAATTGAAATTCAAAAAAACATTACTCTTGTGGGGACGTGTTGGTGTGATACACTTATTAAATAATACCCAGTATAGTGTGGGCTTAATAAGGGGTCTGTGGTGTTCACCTGACTGGTAAAGGGGTCCGTGGAACAAAAGAGGTTAAGAACTCCTGCACTACTGGGTTTACTAAGAGGCAAGAAGAGTGCTTTGAAAAGACTAAAGTTCTAAACCCATTATTCCATTTCATTAGAATCATCTGGGTAGCTTGTTAAATGAGGATTTCTACTCCGTTCCCAGACTTAAAAGTCAGGTCCAGAAAGAGCGGCCCTAACTATTATTTACTCTCCCAGGTAATTCTGGTGTACACTAATACAGTACTTCTCACACAGATCACCTGGGGATCTCATTAAAATGTGGATTCTGCTTTGAGAGGTCTGGGTGGGGCCTGTGATTCTGCATTTCTAATCAGCTTCCAGGCCATTCTGATGCTGCTGGTTCAAGGGTCACACTTGGAGAAGCAAGGCAACAAAGTTTTGTTCTAAACCTAAGTAGTTGTTCTCCATCCTGGGAAGCTTTTTATAAAATGCGTACACCTAGCCCCTACAGTAGCCTAATTAATTTGACACCTGAGAGTGGGGGTGGGCTGGGTGTTTTAAAAGAGCCCCAGGATTATTTAAGGAGAAGGCAGAGTTGAGATTCACTATCCCATAACTCTAAGAGAAGCATCCTTTCTTCCCAACACTGTCAGAAACGGGCACAGGACTTGTGAGAGGAGCCAGTGAGGTGGGCAGTGAGATGGGCAGTGAAGAGGGCAGTGAGGTGGGCAGCCCAAGCCCTTCCCATTCGTGGCCAAAGCAGGCACTCAGGAAGGTTCACAGGGGTGGGTCCCCAGCATGGAAAGTAACAGGAACCCCCCACGTCCAGACAGCGCGCACTTTTTCCTATGAGCCCCTGAATCTTCTCAGGTCGTAGAAGGGAAGGCGAGGAGGCAGCACGCTCTAGGCCAGGCATCTGCGCCACGTCTGGGTACTGACGTGTGAACCTGAGTGCCTGGGATGGGGCTGGGGGCCGGGATGAAACTGCCAGCGGGAACTCTACCAGCTGCAACCCTGAGGCGGCTCTCTCTTCAGTGTTTGGTTATTCTGTCTAATCCTGGGGTTTGGATCTCTATTAAAGGAAATTCTTGCCCAGGGAGTAAAGAGTTGTTTACAATGACGCCTCTGGGGTTCTAGGTGCGATTCTGCCCTTACTGGAACAATCACTGTCCCCAGGTAAGTAATGCTGAACTGGCCTTACGGACAAGCAAGGCATGAGCCAAGTCCTCTTTCTGCTAATTCTCTCCGGGCCGGGCTGAGCATGCTCAGTGGGGCATCAAGAGAAGAGAGAAGTAGAGGATGGAGATGAGCAGTGGAGATGAGGGTGAGGGTGAGGGGAGAGGGGAGAATATGAATGCTTGTCTCTCCCCCTAGGCCCATCTTGCCAGCCTTTGCTCCCATGGTCTCCTTCCAAAGCCTTGGCTTGCAGAAGGCTTGGCCACCCAGACCTCCTGGCTGCAGGATGGGCATGTCCCACGCCCTCCAGGTGCTCACAGTCATCCTGGGTCCCACAGATGCTCTCCTCACTTCTTGTTTCATCTGAATCAGACCCACCCGCCGTTCAGGTCCAGTGTCTCCCCCAAGCCTGCTGGATGTCTCCAGCCTTCCCTTTCTGATCTCTTGCAGCAGGCGCTGCCCTGAGGAGTCAGTTGTCCTTCATGCGTCTTCTCTGTGGAGCAGTGCTCTCCACCAAATACACGACAAGGAGCAAATGCACTTTTAAATGGCCTAGTAGCCATGTTAAAGTAAATGGAAACAGGTAAAATTAATTTTAATGATATATTTTAACTCAGTATATCCCAAATGTTTTCATTTCAACATGTAATCAATAAGGAGATACGTTATGTTCTTTTTTTGTTGGTACTAAGTCCCTGAAATCCCATGTGTGTTTGATCCTCATTTCAAAGTGCTCGGGAAGCAGACTTGGCCCAATGGATAGGGCGTCCGTCTACCACATGGGAGGTTCGCGGTTCAAACCTCGGGCCTCCTTGACCGGCGTGGAGCTGGCCTATGCGCAGTGCTGATGCACGCAAGGAGTGCCGTGCATGCAGGGGTGCCCCCTGCGTAGGGGAGCCCCATGCACAAGGAGTGTGCCCCGTAAGGAGAGCCGCCCAGTGCTAAAGAAAGTGCAGCCTGCCCAAGAATGGCGCCACCCACATGGAGAGCTCACACAATAAGATGACACAACAAAAAGAAACACAGATTCCCAGTGCCGCTGATAAGGATAGAAGCGGTCACAGAAGAACACACAGTGAATGGACACAGAAAGCAGACAGCTGGGGGGACAGGGGAGGGGAGAGAAATAAATAAATAAATCTTTAAAAAAACCACAAAAAAAAAAGTGCTCAACAGCCACCGGCAGCTCGTGGCTATTGTATTGGACAGCCTTAGACTGTGAGCACTTGGAGGGCAGGATCACGTACTGGGGCACACTGACACAGTGGATGGCAAAGCTGCAGGACATCTTGGTCTCAGGCCTTCGCTCTGCGGGAAAGGAATCAGCCTTAGCCAGCGAGGTGGAGGGACTTGCTCTAGATCACGTGGTGACTAAAGGGTCTCGCCTGGGCCAGATTCTAATCTCCTCAAAAGACCCTCAGGACCTTGACTATAGTCTCCTTTGTGCAGGAAGACTCTGCCTCCCTCGTCCTCAAAAAGGTGCTGATTGACCAGTGCCCAGCGATACCTTCAGAGGCTACCCAGCAGGCTCTGTCTATCCCTCCTGACAGAGTCCAGTGCTCTGGGGGCTCAAACTCAGGCCAGCGCATCCCTCCACTCCCCACCCCCTCCACTCACAGGTCAACTTTGGAGAGATAAGGACTCAGGGGGAAGGAACCTTGGCAAACAAGCAGGGTGTGGATGTGGCCCGTCAATGATCAATCATACAATTCTTGGCAATAGAAATCATCCTGGGAATTATTAATGCACCGATTTTACAATAATGAGGGAACCATCCAGCTAATCAGCCCCAAAGTGCTTGCTTCTCTGTAGTGGGTCCACGCTGTGAAGCCCTGACTGAAATTACGGAAGGAGCACTACCTTCACCTGCTTGATACACTGGGTTAATCAACATTCTGCAACCCTCCAAAATATACTGAAGAGCATCCACCACACTGCAAACTTGAGGCTATGAGGCCTGGACACCTCTGCACCCATCAGCTAAGCTGTGTGCCCAGCAGGGAGCAGTTGTGCTATGCCTGAACCTGTTTATATTAATTGCACTTGTTATTTCACAATTTAATTAAATGTAATATACACTGATAACATAGAAGTACAAAATGAAAGCTGAAGTGTTCATTGATAACTGTATTGATAGACTCAAAGTTAATCACACACACAAAAATAATCACTAAAAAATGCTGTTGTATTAGGTGTGGATGAGACAATACTATATTGGAATGCAAACTAGAAATCTAGAAGGATCTTACAATCAAATATGCTTTGCCTATGTTTTTTACATTCTTATACCATTTTGATAAATCCATTTTTAGAAAGCACAGAAGTTACCATCTGGGGGTGGTTTTTGCAAGAAAGCAACGGAGAACTCCAACCACTAGATCCATATGCAAATCAAAGGCCTTGATCCATTGCAAAAGAATGGCAAGAAGTACATTTATATATTCAAAGTCAAAATAAGATATTTCAGGTATTTATGTACCTTTGGTTTCTGATCTCTTCCTAAACTGATTTTTGGATTATCTAATTAACTATGAGTTCTGATCAAGTAAATAAAGGTTGGCTGGGTCAAATTCTTGCTCGCCTTGCTCACTGGGGGAAAGCCTGTGATACACCTGGTCTCTACTGAACAGTGATGTTGGAGGTGTAAGGGGTTTTGCATTTTAACAGGGACCTTATATTGGTCAGGGTCTAGTTGGGACCAGGTAATTACAACAGAGAGAATTTAATGTGGGAAACTCATATAAGGGAACTGCTGATTAACAACAGTGGAAGTCTACCTCCCCTAAGGCTGGAGGACACGGGGAGGAGATGGCATTAACAGAGCCCTGAAGCTGGGTCTCTCCCGCCAACGCCAGAACCAAGGTGGAGGGTGCCTGGGGAGTAGGGTGGGGGGGGGCTGGAACCACGGTCATGATAGAGATGCCCCTGATTTTGGGGGGGAGAATACCTAACTTCTCCCTTCCTCTCTCCTGCCACTGGCTCCCCCTTGGCCAAATCCATCCAGAAGCCACTGGCAAGGGAACCTGTCAATGCAGCAGGCAAGGGTCTGTTCCAGACTATAGAACAGAGGTGTGGAGAGATACATTTGAGGGCAAACAGGTCCAGACTTCCTCAAATCTGACCCAGAAAGTGGAAATTTAAGACATATTTAAGGCTGATCGAGGAAAAGTGAATATTTGGGGGCCAGAGCAAGGAGAGGGCGGCCCTTCTAGAGGCCTACAGTTGTGCTGCATTAAGTGCCCGACTGTGCTAAGGCTGACCTTAAGGGAAGTTTTGAGAAAAAACAGGGGCAGAGATTTCTTTGGCTGTAAACATAGAAGTTTACAGAGGAAGGGTGATGAACTTCCCAGGGGAGTTTACAAAAAAAAAATCTTCATTAGGAGGCAATGCTGGGCTGTACTGTAGAGTTTAAGAGGCTTCTTGTTTATTGCAGGAAAAAAAAAATAGAAGATGGCTAATTTAAAGGGCCATTGTGCACTGTCCAACTGCTGTCCCAGATGCTCTGGAGCTGACGGGCAATGTGGTCGTGGCTGCCTGGTTAATGATGACATCATCTGGCCAGGCTCCTCTCATTTTTTCCCTCCTGTGCAGCCATTTTGGTTTCTGCCAAGAGTAGGCAGTTAATGTTGGAGGCGGTAGCATGACAAAGTTGTAGCATGTGACTAGTACTTAAGCTTGATTCTGGCCACTACCAGGTGTGTACTTAGGGCAAGTCATTCCACCCCTCTGGGTCTCAGGGTGTTTGTCGGTAAAATGAAGGGGTTGAACTGGCATTACACATTTCAGGGTTGTCGCTCTGAACATCCGTTTTCACACAGGCTTTTTTTTTTTTAATATATTTTTTATTTGTTTTTAAAAGATACATAGATTACATAAAATGTTACATAAAAAACCATAGGGGGGGAAACGGACTTTGGCCCAGTGGTTAGGGCGTCCGTCTACCATATGGGAGGTCCGAGGTTCAAACCCCGGGCCTCCTCGACCCGTGTGGAGCTGGCCATGCGCAGTGCTGATGCGCGCAAGGAGTGCCGTGCCACGCAAGGGTGTCCCCCGCATGGGGGAGCCCCCACGCGCAAGGAGTGCGCCCGTGAGGAAAGCCGCCCAGCGTGAAAAGAAAGAGCAGCCTGCCCAGGAATGGCGCCGCCCACACTTCCCATGCCGCTGAGGACAACAGAAGCGGACAAAGAAACAAAAGCAGACAAAGAAACAAGACGCAACAAATAGACACCAAGAACAGACAACCAGGGGAGGGGGGGAAATTAAATAAATAAATAAATCTTAAAAAAAAAAAAAAAACAAAAAAAAAACAAAAAAAAAACCATAGGGGATTACCATATGCCCCACTCCCCCACTTCCCACTTCCCACAGGCTTTTAAATGGAGGTGGAGAAGGAAAGGGGGATTAGGTAGAAGGTAGATTTGAGTCCAGGCAGACTTTGGAAGTAGTTAAAAAAAAAAATCCCTGAGTTAAAATTTTTCCCCCCTTCTAATATGTTTTCCCCCCTAAAAGCAGAATTCTGAGAGATAAATCCTAGTTAATTGAGGGTTCTGGTTACTTGGGATGCACTTAATAAAGGTTTTACTGCATTTTCAATTGCAGTGAGTTATACAGTGGTTTGCATAGGCAGTTACTTCTTAAGAGACTTCTGTTCCCTGACCTCATATCTGTTTCATTAAAATTGAACACTTTGAAATGAAAAAGGGAGCATGAAGCAGAGTGGTTCCACCTGGGTACGGCTTGGAGAAAGAGTAGTCAAGGTGATGAAAAGCAGTGCCTGGCCATGCCCATCCATTAGCTGCTCTGCTAATGGCAGTGATTGTATTTTCAACCACATTTCACAGCACTTTTCAACCTGGCCAGGCTTTTCTAGATTAGTCTTCTCACTCTGGGGCAGGTGAATTTGGTGCAAAATTCTCCTCCAATTCCAGTAGAAATCATAATTTAACTTTGGCTGGCTAAGCAATGTAACAGATTATCTCAATACTCCCAAAATGCTAAGCATCAGAACTCAGGCCCATTCTTGGGTCTGGAGAAAAATAAGGAGCCCTTGAACTCGCATGGCCACGATGGGGCAGTTCCATGGTAAGCAGCATGGTTGCCATTGTATTCATAGGTGAAAGAGAGGCCTGCAAAAGCAGAGCCATTTATATAGTCCAGTACTCTCCTTTCAAGCCAGAGGGCAAGCTGCCTGAGGTCTATTGCAGCGGTGAGGCTCACTAAACGGCTATTGGAGGAATGAATGAATGAATAACTGGGTCCCACCAAGGTTTCCTCCTGCAGCCCACAGCTGAGGGACAGATGGCTGTCTCCCTCCCTTGTTTCTCCCTGAGTAGCCAGACAGGGAAAATCCAATAGATTGCAGGCTGACAAACAGCTGGTAACCTCTTATGTGGAACCCGGCCACGTATGGAAAGCCATATTTCAGACAGAGCAGGCTGCAATCAAGGCAGCTTACAGCAATCACCCAACATCTCCATAATGTTATCCCTTCCTTGGAGACTTCTGCCACTGTCCCACAGTCTCTGCAGCTCTGTCTTTATTGGAGACATGGACCCTGGTTGCGTGAATGCCCTCCCATTCCTTTTATGGAAATTTCCTTAGTTCAGAGAAGTAAATGTAGCTGCATTCTTTTTTTTTTTTTTTTAATTTTTATTTATTTTTAAAAATATATTCAATTTAATTACCTTTTAAAAAAGAAAGATACATAGATCACAAAAAATATTATATTAAAAAATATAAGAGGTTCCCATATACTCCACACCCCAACCCACTCCTGCCACATCAACAACCTCTTTCATCATTGTGGCACATTGATTGCATTTGGTGAATACATTTTGGAGCACTGCTGCACTGCATGGATTATAGTTTACATTGTAGTTTACACTCTCCCCCAGTCCATTCAGTGGGAGTGGCTGCATTCTTTTAGCAGGAAAGAGTAAGAGAAGTGTCAACTGTGAACGACTGGAAAAGAAAACAAAAAATAAAAAACAGGAGGCATTTTGGTTTCCGAAGAGAGTGTGTGAGAGAAAGCATGAGAGAAAGAGAAACTGAATCACATGCCTGATTCCTGAAGACAGGTCACAAACTGAGCTGTGACTTTTTATGAGAACTCTGAAAATCTAAGGGCACAATTCTCTGAGTGCAAACGTGCTTTACGGGCATGCTTCTTAGAGGGAAAGGAAATGGGCTCCTAATGACATCAGACCAGCCACATATTGCTTCCTGGGCTCCGGCATGACTTTCTCCTTTTTTCTTTCTTTTCTTTTGAAATAATTATCAGGATGGATGTGATAGTGTTTGGCAGAGAGATGACAAAGGGGGCTGGATAGTGGACAGAGGTTGTGGGCCATCTGCTCTGCTCAAAGCCACTGCTTGGAGGTCGAAGGGCATTGCTCCACTCACGGGGGGTGGGGCAGTGGGGGAGGGGACAGTTAACAAGGTGTTTTCATCTGAAGTCAAAAGTCTGAATCTCAACATGATCATGAAACTTATGACTAAACGTCCCATTCTGGGTAGGATTTCAGAGGAAGAGGACAGGAGAGGGCATGGAGGTGTGATGAACCAGTTCCACTCAACGAGCATGCCTCCATGATCTTCTTTTCAGCAGGTACCCAAGCCTGTCTTGGGCCAAAGTCTCTTTCCCCTATTAGAAAGCAAGTCCCTGAAGGGAAATCTGAGTTTCCTTTATTTCCATGGCTTTGAGGCCCCCCTGCCCCATCATTATCAGATGACCCATTACCACTAGGGCCACCACTGTTGCTACAGAGGAGCGGCTGGCAAATGCACAGAACAAAGAGAAAGAAGCTTCCTTTTGGAGAGACTGTCCAGCCCTTGCTGACCTTCTTGCCCTGAAAATGGCTCCTCTCTTCCCATATGGCAGCTCCTTATTCAGGAGAACCACCCACTGACAAGGCTTGATGGGCTCAAAGAGAAAATGACTTAAGCTAGGCTAGTCCAGGCTTTCTCTACCTGTGGTTAGACCTGACAGTCACATAAGTACGGATCCTGCATGACCATCTTCCATCATGAGCATGTAAAATCAGAGAGAGCTGATCTGCAGAGAAAGGACCAATCAGTTGTCCTGGCAATGAGCTTCCCTGGCACTGAGGGATTACTACCAATCACCAGCTGGGGAGGCCACTAGAAAGACCTTGAATAAAAGGGGGAAATGGTAAAGACAAATGAGTTTATATGGCTAAGAGACTTCAAAATGAGTCAAGAGGTCATCAGAGGGATTGCGCTTACACATGTCTCAGCAGGATCCCAGAGAGAGCCAAAGTAGATGCAACCCCAGGTACTGGTGCTCCTGAGGGCTACGGAGACACACAGGTTTTACAGTCACGGCAGATGGCTCTGGAGTTCAGTGCCTTGCTAATGGCCCCTACTTTGGAATTTGTGCTCCTGAGTGTGATGGAGTTGGACTCAGGTGTGACCTTTCTACACATGCCTCTTCTGTCACTTTTACTGAATCTGTGGTTGGTGCTGGCGTTGGTATATGCACAGAAGACTTGAATCTCTGGACTGTCCATGTGCCAGCTGGGTCCTGAGCCTCTGCAGAGTTGCAACACCATTCTCTGGTTCCTTGGAGTTACCCAGGCCAATTAACAGGGAGATGAGGATGGTCAACCACCACACCAGAGAACTGAGAGTGTTTACAACTGCAAGCAGGAGGATCACATCCATCAGCCATGTGGGATCTAAGCCCCCTCTCGATTTAGAGGTGGAGTGGACATTACCATCCCAGGGTCCACAGGACAGAGAAATAAAATATGGATTAGAGTGGACTTACTAGTATTCTACTATAGAACTATTTTGACTCTAGCAATGGAAGAAATGGTATCACTGATGTGGAGACAGTGGCCATTGGAGTTGCTGAGGTCAGGGAAAGGGAAGAATAGGTGTGATACGGGGGCATTTCTGGAACTTGGAGCTGTCCTGAATAATACTACAGGGACAGTTGCAGGACATTGTATATCCTGCCATAATCCACTGAATGGACTGGGGGAGACTGTAAGCTACAATGTAAACTATAATCCATGAGGTGCAGCAGTGCTCCAAAATGTATTCATCAAATGCAATGAATGTGCCACAATGATGGAAGAAGTTGTTGATGTGGGAGGAGGGGTGGGGTGGGGGGTGGGGTAAATGGGAATCGCTTATATTTTTTAATGTAATATTTTTTGGTGATATATGTATCTTTAAGAAAAAAAAACAAGTAAAAAATGTGCTAAATAAATAAATATATATATATAAAAAGAGAAGCTAAGATGAGAAGCACAAGTGACCCCAGAAAAATAGGTGAACACTGATGGAATAAATTGCTTTGGTTGCCAACGGTTTTCTAGTAGCTCATAAGAATTGACTGTAATGTATTTCTTGCTTTTAAGACTCATGACACACCTCTGTATCCTTAAATAAATATTTTCCATTTAAACTAGCATGAGTTGGTTTTCTTTACTTGTGATCAAAGCATCTTAACTAAGTAATATGTGTGCCACCATGCTGTCTCCCTCATCAGGCATCACTAATCAATCACAATAGCCTTTCTGCTATTCAGAATCCTCCTGGCAGTCACTACCAGTTGAGCCAAGTAGGTAGACAAGAAAAAAAAAATTAAAGTGGCCAGCCCAAAGTCTACAATGGGCTTGCATACAAGAAGATTACAATAGGAACACGTGGCAAGGAGTGATTCATTCCGACTGCGCCTTCTGAACAGACTTGAACAACAGGGTGGGGGGAAGGGCTCACCAGACAGATGGAGGGGATGCACATGCAGGTGTGAGGACCACAGGAGCAGCCTTTCTGGGTTAAGTCCTTGGATGGTGGATGGGCCCGATATTCATCTTAGTATCTTCCCGATCTCATCTTATTGGGCAGACTTGGGGTCTTGGAAAACCTTTTTTTGTTACTATTATTGTTTTGGAAGCTCTAGAAAGGTCCATTTAGCAAAGGGACACTAACCAGAGCCAGATGTTGGCCTTGACCAGATTGGGGATGCTTGCTCTTCCATTGTTTCTGCCTCTAGTGGGGCTAGGGGAAGAGTCAGGTGACTCGGAGGGACTTGATTTCCAGGCCTGGCTTTGTCACCAGGGTACCTGCTCTAGTGAAGGTTGCTGTGCTTTAGCTTCCCAGAATCCATTCCACCTGTTTTAGCTACAGCTCCTGATTTACCCTTTGTGGATCCCCGGCTTCTGCCCTGGTCCATGTTGTACGGGAAGGATCCCAAATCTGGTTCCAGGGTGAAGCATGTGACTAGGGATAAGCCAATCATGAGTTCCATTCTCTGGCTATAGGGATTGGTTCAGGGCTGGATATGTGACTTAATACAGTCAATCAAGCTCAATCAGAGCCAATCCTAAGGCAACCAGCAAGGTGTTAGCTTTTTCTTGTCAGACTTGAACTTGAGAGACTGCGAGGCTGGCCCTGCCACTGTGTCTTGCCACCTTGCAAACCTGAGAATTAAACTAATCCATGTGGAAAGCAGAGCTAGGACACCAAGAAACGGGAGTCCTGAGTTTACTGAGCCTGGACATAGTAGTATCCAAAGCTGACCTTCCCTATGGGTAACTGCAATACGTATTCTGTTTCTGCATAAGCCAATTTGAGTTTGGTTTTCTCTTAAAAAGCCCTAACGATCTGCCTCAGTTACCTTGTCAATTAAAATGGTATTAACAAAGGTTCTTTTTATAGGATTATTGTCAGGAATAACTGAAGGCCTATAAAATGTTTTGTGAATGAGCAGGCACAACTTAGTGGTAAATACCACCACTCCGGTTTTAGGAAGGGGCCTAGTGCTTACCAAGGAAAAGTAAATGTGAAGTATATTGTTTTATCTTTCACACAATTTCTCCTAGTGCAATGCCTGGCACAGAATAAACTCTTAATAAATAAAGGTCGAGTGTTGAAAGAACGCACATCCAGTGGCTTTCTACTGACCCTGCCGGCCTTCTCCAAGCTCTCCCTGCTCGGGGAAGCCAGCCTGAGGAGGTCTTGTCCTGTGGAGACCATTCAAGAGGCTTTCCACCCATTCTCACTTTGGGGCTAGATGAACGTTTGCAACAACCCAGCAAAACCCCCTTCCCCCAATACATATGCCCACTTTTGAGGTTGCAGGGTGACAGTTCCAGCAGAGGGACTGGCAAATTTGACAGTTATGTGTGATTCTTGAAAATGAACTGGCAAGCTGCAGCCCTGGAGAGTTAGGTAGTCCACGCCCCCTCCCCCGCTCCTGGTTCTGATCAGCCCCCTGACAAGGAGCTCTGGTTCTCACGGGTCCAGTCCCACCCACAAGACAGTACAATAGCTCCCTTAACAGCCTCAGGTGTCCAAATATCATTCTTCACTTAAGAGAAGTCTAATAAAAGGCTGAAAGTACCCCTACCTTTTCTTCCCCATCCCCGCGAGATTGCTCCCTTGTCTGTTTGCTCGTTGTTTCTGTCTGTTGTCTGCTCCTTGTCTGTTTCTTCTTTAAGAGGCACTGGGAACTGAACCCAGGACCTCCCAAGTAGGCAACAGGCACCCATCTGCTTAAGCCACATCTGTTCCCTGCTCCTTTTGTTTTTGTTTGCTGTCTCCTTGTTTGCCTGTTGTCTTGTTCATTGTTTTTGCTCATTGTCTGCTTGTTATTTTTTGTTTGTTGTCTACTTGTTGTCTGCTCGTTGGTTGTTTGTCTTCTTCAGGGACCTCACATGTGGGAGGTAGGTGCCCAACTGCCTAAGCCACATCTGTTCCCACAATGAGCTTTTAAATTATTTGTGCTCCTTTAACCTGCTGAGGTGTCACCTTCACAGGTACCTCCTTTGAAGCCTGAGCCTGGAGCCCTCCTCTGATCGGGTACCTGCACCCCCACTTCTCTGGCTACAGTGAACTAGCCACATTGTGCTTTCTCTCACTCTTCTTCCATCAACACTCTCTGTCAGCCTGGACAGTCAGTTTGGGGGAGTGGGATGCATCTCCCTGGTTTTTTCAGCGAGCCACTCCCTTTTTAACTTTTCCTCTAACATCAGCAGATTAGAATTGGATATAATTTACGTGGAATTAGGTGATCCTCCAGTCCAGCCTCCTTGCTTGACAATTAACTAAATAAACTGCTTGGGGTC
The DNA here is from genome assembly GCF_030445035.2 of Dasypus novemcinctus. NCBI lineage: Eukaryota > Metazoa > Chordata > Mammalia > Cingulata > Dasypodidae > Dasypus > Dasypus novemcinctus. The sequence goes on from NC_080688.1 coordinate 64,269,169, forward strand.
ACTCAGAGTAACAATTCACAGACTTCTCTGTGACAGGAAAAAGTTAAGGCCCGGGCGTGCAGGATGCAGGCCGGGGGGAGGGGGTGGCACGTCAGCGGGAGGGAAATTCTAGGCATCTTACTATTCTCCCGCTCCCTTTCCAGTTCTGACCTTAAGAGTACTCTTAACCTTCCTCCTCCAGCTTGCTAATGGGGAAATAAATCTTGGGAGAGTATCTTAAATTCTTTTCTATCACAGACTGTATCACCGAGATAATAAGACCAGCCTTCAGAGTAACCATTAAGCCACAGAAGGTGTGGTCATCATTTATGATTTTTTTAGCCTTAATTGCTAGACAGACACTTTAAGTGGGAAGTCTGTCTAATGAGCCCAGTCATTAAAACATCAAAAACTGTTATCTGGGGTTTCTATTTTAGTTAGACATTACATTATTTTAATAAGGGGCCGCATTTCTTGTCGCAGGGGTGGGTGACAGTGGCAGAGGCAAACCCCTGGGGGCCGGGGGAAGGCGAGGCAGCCTTGCCTTTGGAAAACAAGGTCGCAAATCAAGCTTGAGGCCTGGAACGGGATGCAGATGAGAATGGCTGGGAACCTGAGCAGTGGGAGGGGGGCCCGGCGGTGGGGGACTGGGTCCACCACACCAGCCAGGGCAGGGCGGGCGTGGGGTACTCTGGCCTCATTTTGCATCAGCGTGGAGCTTTGTGCTCTGTTGCCCCCCTCCGGCACGTTGTCCCCTCCTGTGGACTCTGCCTTGCCACCTGGGCAACAAGGAGCCCTTCAGCTCCAGCCCACCCCCTCATCTCCCTGAGTTTACCCCCCTCGCCTTCAGAGCCCAACTTCCTTTCTCCTCTCTCTGGCCCCAGAGTTAATACCTGTGTGGCACCTGGTATTCTCAGATTTAACACCTGAGTTTTTAGCAATCATTGTTTGCTATTTTTCATTGGTCTAGACCAGTACTGTCCAAGAGAAATATAATGCGAATCACAAATGTGGACCACATATGTCATTTTAAATTTTCTAGTTCTTTTTTATTTGAGCATTTATTTATTTTTATTGTATTTTTTTTTGAAGCTACATAGATCATAAAAAATGTTACATTAAAAAATACAAGAGGTTCTCACAACCCCCCCCCCCCCACCTCCTGCCACATCAACAACCTCTTTCATCATTGTGGCACATTCATTGCATTTGGTGAATACATTTTGGAGCACTGCTGCACTGCATGGATTATAGTTTACACTATAGTTCACACCCTCCCCCAGTACATTCAGTGGGTTATGGCAGGATATATAATGTCCAGCATCTGTCCCTGCAATATCATTTAGGACAACTCCAAGTCCCGAAAATGTCCTAACATCACATCTCTTCTTCCCTCTCCCTGCCCTCAGCAACTCCCCTGGCCACTGTCTCTATATCAGTGCTATAGTTTCTTTCATTTTCTAGTATTTCATTTTAAAAAAGTAAAAAGAAATAGGTAATCTTAATTTTGACAACATATTTAACCCAATATAACAAAAATATGATAATTTCAACATGTCATCAATATTTAAAAAATGATTCATAAGATATTTACATTCTTTTCATCATAAAAATTCTAACACACACACACATCTCAATTTCAAGTGCTGAACAGCCACATGTGGCTAGTGGCCACTAAACTGGACAGTAGGCTTTGATTTTCCAAGCAGCCAACCTTGACTGGGCACTTACTCTATGCCAAGCTCTGCTCTGAATAGTCCATATATTGATTTACTTAATACTTACAACAACCCCATGACGTAGGTACTATATTATCCCCATTTTGCAGATGAGGAAACTTAGGCAGAGAGCAGTTAAGTCACAGAGCTTGAAAGCACCTACCGCCCAAACTGGGGCACACTGTAGATACGGGCTCAGCGTACACTTGCTGCCTCACCATCCAGCCTCCTGCCCATTCTAAATTTGGCAAGCCACGTATGACCTGGCAAATGTGCTGAAACCCCCCCCCCCAAACCACCCATCTGGGAGCAGCCAGCTCTTCACCCTCTGCCCTCCCTGCCAAGGTGACCAACGTTCCTGACCATGAAGTCCCTGGCAGCCACCAGCTGCCTGTCTGGACACTCATGCCACGAAATCCTCCTCAAACAAGAAAATTGGCAATGAGTTTCTTTTATATTGAAAAAAAAAAATTATAGTTAGCCTTAAGAAAAACCAACAAACCAACTTCTGACACTGACACTTCTGACATTGAAGAAAATCATCCCCAAATCGATCATCAAACACTAGGAGAGCAAATGGTAACAAAAGGAAACTTGAATGCAGTTAGCGTTGCCTCATCATCAAAAGGATTTGCCTTTATCATAAAGGCACAAGGTCCATCAGCCCAGCAGATGCTCAGGATTATCATTGACTGAAAGAATTAACTAACCTACGCTTGGAGAAAGGGTCAGGGCTTGATCAACTAGAAAGGGTAATCCACGGTAACTATTTTTCCCAGGATTGGTTATCAAAACCAGGAAGCGAGGGAGGGCTGACTTAAGTGGATGGCTTTGCATCAAAGGAGAGCAATGTATCTGGGTGGAGGATGAAGGCAGGAAGTGGAGAAGTTGAGGGCCCATTGCTACACGGCATTTATCTCACATGGAAACTGTCAGCTACCCTCATCAGGTTTCCATAGAACATATATAGGGATGGTATATGGAGAAGAGATGGCAGTCTTTCAAAAAGGGGGCCATAATTCACAGCACCATTGTTTGGTTTTCAATTTTATCAGAATCTAATCTACCTGATTAAATTTATAAAGAGAGGCAGGGTTGTAAATACATAAATACAGTAGAAAAAGATATGGGTATCCTAGTGGATCACAGACTAGCCCAAGATTTACAAAGGTCAGACAAGCACATGCCCAGAAAGAGAAATGAGAGGATATTCTCTGGGCATGGCACAATAGTGGTCCCATCAGGAAGACAAAGATTTAGAGAAAAGTGACAAAGACAACATTAGCAACCAAGGCCTCTGGCAAAGACAAAAGGATCATGGATCACTGAGTTGAGAGAAGAAGAAGGCAGAGGCACAGGTTCCTTTGGCCTGTCCGGATTCTGGTGATGGTCTAGAGCAGCAGGGAGATCCCAGCACAGAAGGGAGTCACACAGACATGGGCTTGAACCAGCTCGAGCAACTGTCTAGCTGCATTGTCTTGGGCAATTTCTTTACCTTTCAGAGAACTGCTTCCTTCTTAGGGAAATTGGTATTAATATAGGGAAGTAGAGTTACCATGTGCCCCAGTAATTCCACCCCTAGGTGTACGCCCAAGAGAGATAATACATATGCCCACACAAAAACCTGTATAAGAACATTCATAGCATTATTCATAAAAGCCAAAAAGTGGACTCAACCCAAATGTCCATCAGCTGATGAACAGATAAATAAAATGTGGCAGATCCATACAATGAGATATTATTTGTCAATGAAAAAGAACAAAGTACTGATACATGCTACAATGTAGATGAACTCTGAAAACACTATGGTAAGTGAAAGAAGCCAGTCACAAAGGACCACATATTGTATGATTCCATCAATATGAAATGCCCAGAACAGAAGAATCTCTAGAGACAGTAAGTAGACTAGGGGCTGCCAGGGGCTGTGGGGACTTGGGTGCAGTGAGAAGTGATGGCTAATGGGTATGGGATTTCTTTTAGGGTGATGAAAATGTTCTAAAATTGATTGTGGGGGTGGTTGCATGACTGTATGTAATAAAAACAATGGGATGGAATTGTACACTTTTAATGGGTGAATTGTATGGCATGTGAATTATATCTCAATAAAGCTGAGATATATATAATCCAGCCAGTACCTGGCATATTGCAGGCATGTAGAAGGTTTCTGGTAGTTGTTAGTGGTAATAGAAGATTCTGATTATATGCTATGAGGATGCAAGAGAAAGACACCACTCGGGGGCTTAAATGCCCTCCTAAGTCAGTCTCTTCCAACAGGCAGGAAGCTCTAGTTTCCCTGCGGTGGTCCATTTCCCCAGCAGGACATGGAAGGGCAAAGAACAGGAAGACGCCCAGTCAGGTGTGGTGTGCCGTGCAACGCTGGGCACGTCTGCACTGCCTCCCAGGCCCCAGCAGGCAAGCGCTGGAGCGCAGGGCGGCTGGGGGTGGCTCTACGTGAGAAGAGCCCACAGGCACCTGTCTTAGGAGAACTCAGTACTGACCTCTGCTAAAGCCAAACTCCCCCAGTTTGATAAACACGTTGGTTGACAAACGTCTCTTCGGCTCTGCTCTGTAGAAGGTGTTCTGCAAGAGGACAGCTCGCTCCCACAGGGCAAAGCTGTGCCCAGTGTTGGCAACGGCGTGTGCCCCACCCCCTTCGTTCTGTCCCCAGAAGACAAGTCCTCCCGTGGACGCCAGTTCTGTTGATGTGAGAAGAGCCTGGAATGGGACGTCGGATATGGGCAACCTTGGCTCCAGAGCCCACGGCAGACCTTGAACTCGAAGCAGAGCTGAGAGTCGTTCACCTTTGCGCCCCCAGGCGTGGTACCTCATACACTCTAAACGGAATCAGACTTTCTGAATCTTGTTATAAAGCCGGGAGCTCGGCAAAGGGTGTCAATGATTCTCAAGCCAAGGTACTGTTGAAGCTCAAAGGCAACCATTTCGGGGTCTGGGGGTCTGTGCAGGGTGTTGCAGGACACTTAGCAGCCAAGGCCCCAGCCCACTTAATACCAGTAGCGCCCCCCAGTGGTGAGATAACTCCAAACATGCCCCTCCACACACTTTCCCAATGCCCCTGGCAAAGCGCTGCTCCAAGGAGTGGGGGCCAGTGGATCGCCCCTGGTTCCCTTTAGCCCTCATCCGGGAGATATTGGTAAAACTTCAACCACCAGAGCTCCAGAAAAATAGAGGAAAAAAAAACCTTGATTTGCAGAACGCGCTGATGATTTCTGTGGTTGTAAATACTCCCACCACAGCCGATTTCAAGGATGGCTGTGTAGAACAACTGGTTTGTCAAATTCCTAAAATTTAGCAGCCTACTGTTGTGCTCACAAGCTGGTCTGAGCCGGCTGCAGCAAACCACTGGCTGCATCCGGGGTCTTACGGTACAACTCTACATGTTAATTAAAAAGCTGTACTGGACTAAGAATTCAATTGGAATATGTTTTCTATGGTCTTGTATTTTAGAACCAAATAAGAATGATAAAAACCCTGCCGACGTTCTGGGGCCTGAGCCACCCTGCGGGAAGGCAGGCGGAGGGCAGGGGGGAGGCGCGCAGGCGCCGCGTGGGGCTGAGTCTCCCCTCCTTCAGCATGAACCTCCCCTTTCCCGAGCATCTCCCAGCCAGTCCCAGGCAGAAAGCACCTGAACAGCTCCTCACCCCTGGGTGGGAAACACTCCCGGGGGAATGTGCATTCCCTAAAGGGGCAAAAAATTAAAAAAAATTAAGAAGGCAATCCTTAACCCAAAGAATCCCAGTCCTGTGCGCGGGCGGGCAAGCAGCCCTGCGGGTCAGTGTGGCGCAGTGACGGCAGCCCCAATAAGAACGGGCGGAAAGCTGTTCTAATGAGGCAAGGGGAGTGCAGCGAGGCCAGAAGATGGGACAAACAAGAAGCTACGACCCCGAAGGGGAAATGTGTTGAAAATAGTCCCCTGGTGGAGGAGGGTAGGAAGAGGGCCAGGAGGCAGGGACTAGCCAGGGGGCGGGAGGAGCTTTGGGGTGGCGCGGGTATGGCCACTGTCCCGACTGCGCTGCTGGCTTCTGGGCTGTGTCCACGTGTCCAAACCCATCAAATGGCACTTTAAGCACGGACAGTTTATTGTCTGCCAATTATACCTCAATCAAGCTGTTAAAAAATACCTCCCAGGCAAACTGTGGAGATGGGTATTTCGGTTCGTTCACCCTGAGACCCAGCAGCTTGCAATAAAAATCATCTTGGCACTGGGAAGAACAAGGGGAGGGTGGGAGGGCGAGCGGGGTGGGTGTGGGAACTCTCTGGCTCCCCACCTCCCCACAGCAGAGATGGTGAACCAGGGCTGGGGGCGCGCCCAGGAGGCGCAAGGAGCGGGGAGGAAATGGTTAGTGAAGTGGGTCGGACTGCCTGGAACTGACTGTTCGCAGGGATGAAGGTGATATAATTGGAATCAGAGCCTTGGCTGAACCAGGAAGCCAGTGGCGATTTAAATATCAGAATGCAAAGTTTAGCAAAGGGATGAGGAGAGGGGGAAGGAGAGGAGGGCGGGGGTGGAGTGCGTGGGGAGGGGGCCCTGGAGAGAGGAGGAGTGGAGGAGGGGTCAGGAAAGGGAGGAGAGGAGGGGGAGTGGGGAGGAGGAGGAGAAGCTGGCTGAGGGAGGAGAGAGGCGAGGTGGGAGAAGGCAAGGGGGTGAGGGGGGAGGGGGGAGAAGGAGGGGGGAGAGGTGGGAGGAGGGCTGATAAGTCGCTAAGGAAGGAAGAGCAGGAGGAGGGGGGCTGAGAATCAACCTGGGAAAGGTGCTGACGCTGCAAGGCCAGAAGTTTGCGCAGTGGGCTCTGTGAGAAGATTCCTGGAGGTCACCAACTCCTCTGGGGCTGCCTCAAGGGAGAGGGGAGCCAGGAGATGTTTCTGGAGATAATCCCCCAGAGGCAGAGGCTGGCGGCCAGAGCCTGCAGCTGGAGCAGCTGGCAGTGGGCGGTGGACAGGGCCCGCCTAATGCTGGAATCCTCCTGGACAGCGCCCCCTTGCTACTGGGCGGAGGCAGGGGGGGGGGTTTCATTTTCAAATCAGGACAGTCTGGGACCCTCCTGGAGTTCAGGCGCTGAGATAGAGCCTAGAATAATCCCACAGGTGCTCAGTGAATTAAAGGGCAAGTTACCTAAAGCCAGTGCTACCCTCAACGCAATGGTAGAACCATTTCCTTACCACCCCCAAACCCCAAAGCAGAGGTTACCCGGGGTTTGATTTTATGTCCAGCTGAGACACCTCTTCCTGTCAAATGACCTGCCTGTAATGCTGGAAACCTTCCCCTCCTCAAATTGCTGTCAGAGTGTCTGAAATTCTACTGTTAGAGTCACTCCTTCGAGTGGTCTCTGAGGCCGGGAGAGTGAAGTTACTTGCTCATGGTAAACTGGTGTCTGACCTGTATACTTTCCACCTGAGGGGGACAGCTGGGTGCTCTCAGGGTGAGGTGTCCAGGAACAGCTGCAGCGGATTGACATGGAGGGACTGCCCAACTCCAGGGGGAGTAGGAAAGTGGGAAGTATGAAAGAATTGGAAGGAACTTGCAGTGCGGAGGTTTAAGATGGGCAAGGAGGCTAGCCTGGCTGGGCAGGAAGCAGGACACGCAATTGAGGAAAGTTTTCCCCAGCCTGAGAACCTGCGCGAGGGGAGATGCAGAGAAAGTCAGAGCTGATGGGTCTCATCTACTCTAACAGCCCCATTTTATAGTTGGGGAAACTGAGCCTTGGAGAGGGGACAGGCTTGTGCACAGTGAGTCAGTGACGGCTGGGCCAGGTTCCCTGACACCCCGGCACACTCTCTTCTGTATATCAGGGTTAACCACTCATGAGCACTGCTAAGTTAAAAGAGCCCAGAGTGAGAAGAGCAAGGCGAGCAGGGTAGGTCAGCGGGGGCAAAAGGCAGGACGCCCTCCTCAGGAGACGCTCAGAACCAACTCCAGACTGACCGGCGGGCGTGCTCTCCTCAGCAGTGCTTCACCAGCCTGGGGCAGGCGGGTTCTGGGACAGGGCCTTCCTGAGTTTGGGACTTAGGCCTTCTCCCCTTCTTTGTCCAGCTCCACGCCCTGCCCTACCTGTTCCTATCCTCAGTGACGGTGAACTTTCTCCTCGAGAGAGATCAGTGACTTGTTAGAGTTGCCGAACGCCCCTGATACTCTGTATAAACAGGGGGAGAGACTTTACAGACTGCTCAGAGCCGGGAAGGAGCCGCCCCAGTAAGGGCCTTGGGGCACTGCTGGGAACCCAGGCCTGGGGGCTGCCGTGGGCATCCTGGAGGCCCAGGAAGAACGGGTGCAGAGGCTGGGGGGCCCAAGCCCTGCAACTCCACAGCAGAGGCGCCCCCCACCCAGCACAGCCCTGCCCCACCCTCGGATGACAGTTCTGAATGCCTGCAGCTTGTGTCCCCAAACAGCCTCTTCCCGTCTTCAGCAGGATCCAGGGGTGGCTTGTGCCCTTAAAAATGGTGCTTATGAAAAGTTTATAACTTGATAGCTTGAGAAGGCTTATGAAGAGGAGTGAAAAAGCAGGATGTAAAGCAGTATGATCATCAATGTATAGCACACACCACAACAAAGCACACACAACTGTGCCCAGAACGACCGTGGGAGGAAGTTCAGCTGATGATAAACGAGGGCCTGGGGATGAGGGATGGGAGAAGGGGGAAGCAGGGCAAGGACTGCGGCGTAGATTTTCTAAATGTTCTTTAATGAGCATGGATTACTGCCAAAATGGGCGCAAATAAATGTTATTTATGAAAAAAAGGAAAAATACGATGCTTTTAAAAACCTTGTGCAGATGTGGTATTGACAAGTGACTCCACCACAAGCAGCCATCCTTTCCACAAACACTTCTTTCCCATAGTAACACCCCCAGACTCAGGGAACTTGGTTTCCTCCCATTGCCCAGATGTTCCTTAGCCCCCCCCCCCGCCCCCAACCCCCAAGCAGCAGAGCTGTTGCTCAGAGAAGCACATGGCTCTGAAGGGGTGCTCCAGGCCACTCTGCCCAAGTGGAACTGCATGATGGTCCCATTGTACAGACAAGGAAACTGAGGCACAGAAAGGTACAGTGACCTAGCCCCAAAGTCCGAGGAAGGTAGTGGTAGAGACCATGGATCCTTAATGTCAGCGGTGATCTTCCTATCCTATAGTCCTCTTTTGAATTTATCATCATCATCCTCATCTTCGTCATCCATGGGCATTTGTGTTGTCTTCTCCCAGGAACAAGAAGCCATTGGTTTTTAAGTGTATTTCATGTAACTTTGGGTTCTCCTTGAGCCCATCACAGTCGTATGCTTCACTGATCAGAGGGTGGCACGTCCTCATGAAGGATGCCCTGTGACTTCTGCCACCACGTCTGAATTTGCCGTCCACACTCTGGCCCTGCCCTGGCCCTGCAGCTGGTCTAGAGAGCAGCGCTCTAAAAGCTTCTCCTCTGCAGGCACCTCTCATCCAGCCTGTGCTGTGTTTTTAAGAGGCACAATCTTTAGGGAGCTAATTACCTAATTAGTACATCTAGAGGAAGGCTTAAGTTATGAGGCTGATAATAAGGCAAAACCCATGAAACAATTGTGCCAGGCGGCTCCTTGCTGTCAGGCTCGTTGTCTGCGTCAAATTATTAATTACAGCTCTTAATCACTCCTTTTCCCGTCAGAACCCCTGAGATTTCATTTGCTTCCTCATTTCACCTTCCTAGAACACACAGTCCTGGATGTCTGGACGTCTTCTCCAGGGCAGAGCGGGAGTCCTGCTGCTCCAGCCAAGCAGCCGCTCTCCCTGCCCAGACCTGAGAGCAGCTAGCGCTCTCGCGCCTGGCAGTGGGCGCTGGACCCTACCCCTGCCAGCCTGCCCTGTGCTGGGGTGGGCGTGGAAAGGAGTGCCCGGCGAGGGGGTCCAGCACGGAGAGGAGGCTGGGAAACTCATCCTGGGCGGATGGTGAAGCGAAAATAGGGGAGCAGCACAGTATAATTTTTAGAAGCATCAGGGGCGTCATTCAGATGAGAAATTAGGCTCATTCCATTGCTCTTGGGGCCTGAAAAAGGGTCAGTGAGTGTCTTGCGTGGAGGTTTTATTTGGGTTTGAGATAATAATCTTCCAAGAATTAAAGCTATGCCAAAGCCAGGGAGCAAACCTGCTGGCAGCTGCGGGGTCACCAGCACTGAGGGGCGAGAGGCCCCCTCCTCTTCTGTGTCCCCTTGCCACCCCCACTGACTGCGGGTTTCTGTGCCTGTCTCCCCCACCCCGTCGGCCAGTACTTCTGCCCAAGACTATGCCTTTTTCATGCCCGTGTCCCCAGTACCTCTTCCAGCCCCTAACACACTGCAGGTGCTCAATAAACATTTGTCAGCTTGAGTCAGAAATAAAAACAAACCCAACTCTGGCAAATCAGCGAAGTTCCACATTTACAAAAAATGGAATATGCGGATTGTAGAAAATGTCAGCGAGGACTTTAACTTAGTTCTTATGCTGTAATTTTTTCCCAAGGAGTGGAATGAATTCATGTAATATTTGTGAAATTAACAATTAATTTTAAAATAATCAAAACCAATATGAAACTAAGAAATTCCTTGGAGAGCAATGCGTTCCTTTTCTAAATATTTGGTAACCTGAGGTGAGCGATTACTGGGGACGAATCTGAGGCCGTGGCAGTTCTCCAGGGGAGGGAGGCAGAGGGGAGAAGCCGGCAGCCCTGGGCGGGAGGCTCCCTGGGAAGGAGGCGCAGGGGGGTGGGCTCTGCTTTCACCACCCACGTGAAGAGGGGCCCGCAGAGGCAGCTCAGCCAAGTCAGCAGCCCTGAGCCCCAGGTCTTCTTGCAGATGGGCCCCCCAAGTTCACTCATTTTAAAAGACCAACCTTGTCAAAATAGAAATGAAAAACTGTGTTTATACACATACACCTATATGCATCTACATACATACACACATATATACACATACAGTACACATATACATACATTTGTATACTTTTCAATGAAACAGAAGAAATGCAGGCATACTCTGACAAGAAAAAAAGAGAGAAACCACAAAATTCTTTGCTTGGCAACTTAGCAGTAGATACCACAGACCCCAAAATTACATACATTCTCTTTCAGCAATTCTACTTCTTGTTGTTTATCCTAATAGTTAAGTATGTCCATAATATTAATCTCAGTATTGCTGTGTTGTAGGAAATTTTAAAAAATGTCCAACAAAAAAGGATATTGCTCATTTAAAGTAGGAGGTTGTACATTTATACAATAAAATGACAGTTGGACATGAAAACAATGTAGATTAGTAGTTATTGACATGGAAATATGTTGTGGCTTATATAGTGTGTACAGAATGGTCTCAATTTAATAAAACATACATCCCTAGAAAAATGTCTAGAATAATATATATTATAGTAATGACAGTGGGAGGATTACAGTCATTTTATTATCTTTCTTTTGTTTATTATTTGCAGTTCCCTTTTTCAATGCCTATGTATTACTTTTATAATAAAAAAGTTAAAAATTTTTTTTGAGGAAAAGAGATCATTGCAGATGGTTGAGAAAAATTTTGCCAAGTGTATGTGCAATTAATCCAGTGTGTATGTGTAAGTGTGTGTGTATATACTGAGAGAGAAAGTGAGGAAAATAATGAGGATATCTAACAGAGGATAAAAAATAGCATTTCTCAGTAGTAGCGTTATGAGTATTTTCTCCCTCTTCATTTTGTTTATCTAAATTTTTTCTTTATAAAATGAGCATTGTAATGATAAAGACTTAATTTAGTAATTAAGTGACCTCTCAAATGCTGTATGGTTTACTGGATTCGGCACCCGAGGGAAAGGTAACATGGTATGTCCGGGCCAATCATGCCAGGCAGAGTTGTGGGGAACACCCAGCGTTGAGCACCCATTACAGGAAAATCTGCCCATATAAGAACAAGTGACCATTTCTGAGGAATCCTTCCACTTGTCCCTTGAATGGGCATTTAGTCATGGGCAGGAGCATGATATAGGGGTGGGTCCCTGGACCTGCTGGCCAGTAGACTCTTCTGGGACACCACCTGATCGCAGTGATCCTCTCCAAGTCTCAGTCTTTTCATCTGCTAAAGGGAAAGAAGACCCCTTGACCGTCTCTCTTCTTAGGGCTGTAGATGTACATAAAAAGCAAGGCTTCCTCAGACACAAGGCAGAACCATGACGATTAGCCAAAGGAGAGGCAAGGAAAAGCAGCCGCAAAAGGGGCACCTGGAGCTAAATGTGTTTCTGAATCAGCTTGGGCTGGAGCCCTCCCTCTGGAACTCTATCCATCCAGGCTGGCAGGTGGCACGGAGAGGGGGTGGGAGGGACCCCGCTGGCCCAGACCACTCACCCTCCTCTGCAGCTACCTCCTGGCCTCGGGTGCAGTGATTTTCACTTGGCTCAAAGTCAAGGGGAGAGTCATGCAAATCCACGCTTCTAGTATTTCTTCCAGGGTCTCAGGAATGGAACACGTGTAAATAATGAACTCCTCATCAAACCCAGTCCTCAGCGCAGATTCAGTCTCTAGGAGCTTTTCCACTGTCGTGGTGCGACTGCAGTCCCAGCTACGTCAGTACCAGCTGATGGGCAGGGCACACGCCAGGAAACAGGCTGCCCCAGCACACAGGGTGGCTGGTGGATGCGGCACCGGACAGGGCCCAGGACCCGCTGTGAGACTGTGCCCAAGTCTCCTCTGCTCTGGGTCTCTGTTTACTTATCAAATGAGGGTTGGATTTGTTATATCCTTGAAAGGGCCTTTTCCTTCTGAGATCCTGGGATCACCTGGTGACCCTAGAGGCCATAGCCCTGTTCCTGACAACTGTAAACCTAAAACTGGGATTCCTTTCACAAAGGTGGGTCTGAATGCAAATTCACAAGTGGATGGAAGTATAGGTCAGGAATGGAGCTCAAGAAACTGTCCACACAAACGGTGAGGACTTGGGCATTTGGGGACTGATAGACTGCTGGGAGAGGGAGAGCAGTGCAGCCACTTTAGAAGAGTGTGGCATTGTTTCATGCAGCTGAACATGCACATACTCTCTGGCCTAGAAGCAAAGCACAGAGAAACTCTCCTGGATATGGGTCCCAGGGGACAGGCAAAAGGATGTCCTTGGGAGTCTGGTTTCAAATGGCAAAAATCCTGGAAATTGACCACAAAATGGGTCAGTAGCTGTGAAAAGTTCACACCATGGAATACTGTTCGTGGTGAAAACACATGAACTTCAGCAGCTGCACAACATGGATGGGCCACAGAAACAATACTGAGTGAGAAACACAGGCTGCAGAAGAATATACACAGTTGAGTTCATGCATGTAAAATGCAAATACCGGCATAGGTAAGGGGTTAAGACCATAAGGGATGGCAAGGGAATGACAGACACAAAATTCAGCATAATGATTATTTCTGGGAGAAAGGGAGGATGAAGCTGCTGAGGAGGGAGACCAAAGAGCTTTTCATGGGTTTGGTCACATTCTTTTTCTTAAATTGGCAGGTGGGTTCACAGGAGTTTATTTTATTACTATTCTTCACAACTTACATAGATATTACAGGTATTTGTTTGCTTATATCGAATGCTACATTGAAAAGAAAGAAAAAATGTAGGGGGAAAAAAAAGGTAAATTCATTCCCCTACACCCAACTAGGACAGCAGCACAGATGTGTCTCCCTGGTGTCAAATCTCCGGAATGGGAGTGGGGGTCGGGACTCCCCATCATGCTCAAGGCTCAGCTCCAGCACAAAAGCCTGTTTCTGCATGTCTCGTGCTTTCTCGCCCACTAGACTGTGAGCTCCTGAAGGCAGTAACTGGGTCTGATTTATCTTTGTACTCCAGAGGCAAGTAATATCTGCTCCATATGTGTTTGTCCAAAAAATAAATGAATATGTCAACATTTCTCAGTAACTTCTTTCCAGAACCTAACAGCCACAGCCTTCACACATATGCACTCCCAGTGCTCCCAGACTCAATCTTGAGGCTGTCTTCTTGCTTTAGTCTCAGAGCAGATGAAAGCAGGGCTGGCCAGGCTCCTGCCCCCAGTCTCAGCTGAGGCTGCTGCTTTCTGGAGCTGCCACCTTGGGTCTCTAAGCCAGTCTCAGTGGGGCCAGCCAGGAGCCAACCTTCCCACCACACCACAGCCAGCTTGCCCACTCCCTCTGAGCCCACGGCTCTCCTGATTTCAGGACCTCTGGGGGGCCCTGATCTGTCCTCTCTCCTCTGCTTTCCTGGCCACTCCCTGCCTGGACCTCAGCCCTCTCTGTGCATGTCACCTTCAGTTCTAACCCATATTTTTGTGCCCGGGTGTCCTCACTGTCAGCCCAGTGGGGAGGGAGAGGCTGAATGAGCTGCGTTGCCCTGACCCACTGGGAAGCTCACCGTGCTGGGTAATAGGTGATGAAAACACCCCAAAGGACCCAAAACCCATTATCATCATGGCACTCCCTTGTTTGAACACTTTCGGTGCCTTTTTTTCCTCCTGAACTTAGTTATTCATTCTCTCACAAACACACGGTGAATCCTATTTAAGTCCAATTTACTTTAGCAGACCCTGTGCTGAGAACTTGGGGGCACGAATAAGGAAACCTGGCCCCCACTGCTTGACCTCTACTGCAGGGCCCTATCTGCATTTTGGGTGGGATCCTCCCTCTCTAGTCCAGTGCCCCCCAACTACTCCATTTCTGAGGACACCTGAGTCCTGCCACCTCACGTGTTTGCTTCTGTCATTCCTTGTCTGCTGCCACTGAAACCCTTCAAGGTCCTTTACCGGTGACACCCCCTCCAGGAAGTCTTCCTAGTTAACCCTGTCAGGAGCCTCTCCTCTGAACTGAAAAAGGATAGAATCTGGGTCTCTCAGAAAATAGCTCTTCTCCAGTCATGTTGTAAGTGTGGGTGTGAACTGCCCAAAAAAGGCATTAAATTCCTCAGGGGCAGAAACTCTACTTTCTAATTCTTTTCTATATCCCACAAGCACTCAGCACACGCCTGGGCATCTGAGAAAAGCTGAATAAATACCTATGACCCGAGAAAAGACTTCTTTTTTCACTTCTCTGGAGATTTCAGCAAATGTGACTGCCCTGGGGGTAAATCAGAGCTGCGGATCTAGCCAGCTGCTTCCACCCACTCCCAGGACCTAAATCTACAGGTATTTTCAAGCATGAACAGGATGTTCCAGAACACACCAGGACCGCTGTGGACAAAAGCAAGTTTTCTGCGCTTTATAGACCGTGTGTTGTTCCTCATGGCTATCTGAACTTTAGATACTTCAAGAGAGAATCTTGGAGGCAGGACTGAGCAGACCACAGCCAAGGTCTGTAGATGGCGGGTAATAGTGGGTGAGCAAATGCCGAGCTGATAGACGAGGGGAGGTCCTCCAGTCTTGGGTGGCTCTGGGCAGCTCATTTGACCTCTACGTTCCTCAGTTCCTGCTGTTTGCCGAGCACGGATATTACAGTCAGACATCACAGGCTCAAGTTCTAGTTCAGCCGCTTTTAGGCTCCGTGCCCTTACTTGACATCTCTGGGCCTCATTTTCTCAGCTACAGAACAGACATGATAAAGAGCCCTCCGTCACTGGGGGGATGCGAAGGCTCGATGAGTTAATACAGGGCAAGCACTCAGAACAGTGCACCTCTCTTTGCTCATTCCACCTCACAAAACATGGATCTCTGGATGAAGCCTTTACAATGTGTAATGAACTATCCAAGTGGAAGAGATCGTCAGGAAAACATGCCAAACTGCTCTCCTGAAAGGTGGTACCCATTTCTATTCCTTCCAGAGGAGGTGGCTGGGAATATCCATTTCACTGCACCTTTGCTTGTGGGCAGCGCCTATTCTAATTTTTCTCAAATCTTTAGAAAATGAATGGATGAAAAATGGCACCTTGGAGCTTTAACTTGAACTTTCTGAATAGTAATGAGGTTCAACATTTTCTCATTTGTGAACTGGTCATTTGCCATATGTAATCCTTCTTTTGTGAATGCCAGCTCCTTTCCCCCTTTTATAACCACCAAGATGCATGCCTTTCTTTTAAGGTTTATAGAAGTTCTTTTAATAGAGTTAAAATACTAACTTCTTTGTCATATGTGTTATAAATGCACTTATGTATATTAATAGCAAAAACAAACAAAAAACTCATCATGAGACCTGAAATATTTAGGCTTTGACTAGCCTTTCCTCTTCTAGCACTTAATCCTAAGAAAATAATCAGTTTACAAGCCAGGATGTTCCTTCTAGTATTATTTACATGAAGGGAAGTTGGGAACTACTCAAATGTATAGCTTTATTATACATTATTGTGAGTGAATAGCATTCAGCCATTAAAATGAGATTTCCTAGGAATGATTAGGAAATGCTTACAGATAAAATGCTAACTGATAAAAGCAGCATAATCCTAATTTTATAAAGTAAAAGAAAGTACGCATATGCTTAAAATAAGGATGCAAGATATGCCAAAATATTAACAGTATTAATTAGACTTATTTCTGAGTGGTGGGATTACTAATGCTTTTTATCTTCTTTTGTACTTTTCTACTTTTCCAAAATTTCTATTATATATTAATACATATGTATTATAGCTAAAAAAAAGAGATTGACTTTTTATCACGTAAGTCAAACTTGAGGGTACAACAGAATCACCTATAGATCCAGTCAAACTACCTTCTGACTCAGTAGGTCTGGGATGGGGCCCAATAATTTGCATAACTCCCAACTTCCCAGGTACACTGCCACTGCCGGTCCAGGGACACACTTTGGGGATCACTGCTCTATACTAAAGGGTAATTCCCCCTTTGCCTTCTCGCCATCCTGAAGAAGTGAGGAACACTGGTACCTGGGCTTCTTTATCTGCCAATATAGATGAATTGCCTCCCCCAGGTGCAAGCAGAGCCAGAACATCCCCACAAGCCCAGAGCTGGCAAGGGTCCTCATCACTCCGCCAGCTGACGTTCCTGAAAGTCCAGCATTCCACGCATTCCTTCTGGGAAACCACCGGGTACCTCCCTCTCCTCTCATTTTCCAAGCAAGGAAACCGTAGGGAATGGGGGCATGTCTTTAGCTCCGACATCCTGAACTTTCTCATGCGCAGGCTGGTCTTCCCAGCCAGCCCATAAACTCGTGGTGGTCCCAGGTGCCTTGCACCAGCCCCTCATGGGTGTTGCTTTTAAAAGTGCGTTGCTTTGACTGGCTCCTTCCTGTGTTTCAGGGACTGTAAGGGGCTCTGAGGGCATAGTGGCGCGCAGGACTGGCAGGGCCCGACCCTTCTAAAGCTTACATTCTAGCGGGGAAGATACAAACATATACATTCATAAACAATGATCTCACTGATAGTGATGCGTGCTCTGAAGGAAAGGAAACAAATGCAGCTGCAAGGATTGCCATAGTGGCTGCTCAGTGAGCGCCTTCTGACCCGGGAGTGTACTGGTCCTACGTGAGGCTGAAGGCACAGGCAAGACATAGAGCTCAGGCCAGCTCTTAGGCCAGTGCCTCTCAAACTGTACTGTGCACAGTCCCGTGATGGTGACTGGGGGGTGGGTCTGGGACAGCGCCTGAGATGTTGCCCTGCCAGCGAGCTCCCGGGTGCGGTCCACACTGCGGGTCTCTGGACTGTACTCTGAGTAGGAAGGCTTTAGGCCAGGGGTTCTTGACTTTTTTGTTCTACAGACCCCTTTGCCAGTCAACTGAAAACCAGAGACCCCTTCCTAAGTCCACACTGCACTGTGTGTTATTAAATAAACACATCACACCTGCCCCAACACGGCCCCACAAGAATAATGTTTTTTTTGAATTTCAGTTCAAGCTCACCGACCCCTTGTTAAGAACTCCTGCCTTTGGCCATAGGAAGGAGGTTGGAATTCAATCTAATTACAGTGGGGAGCCATTGATGAGCTTGACGCAGGGGAGTGAACTGATCTTATTTATATCTCAAAAGATGATTCTTGGGGAGAGAATGCGTGGGAGGGCTCAAGAGCAGGGAGACTGGGATTTTAGGTGAGAGCAGCTGGCAGCTTGGGCCCTGGAGGGGGCAGCGGAATGGAGGTGGGGAGAAGTGATCAGATTCAGGATGTGTGTTGGAGCCAGGGCTGACAGGAAGGCTGCGGGACTGGACGCTGGGGAAGCAAGGGGGACGCTAGCCTACCACCCAGGAGCTAGGTCTGCACAGTCCAAGAGAGGGCAGGACTAGCTGGAGCCTCAGCCTCCCCATCAGTTCACCCAGGGGTTCATTTGGAGACTACACTCAATGCTTCTTTTGGCATCATGCACAAATAATCTGAGTTCCAGACTTTCCCTGCCTCTCCTGCAGAGGATGCTGGGAAGGAACAATAGTTATGAGTTATCATACATCAGCCCCTACATCACCAGCCACATAAAGGAAGGAGCACAGCCCCGAAATAGGAGCGCAGTCCCGAAATAGAAGGACCACAGCTCTAGGGACTGGGTGAACTCTGAGAAGCTCCAGGGAAGAATGTGTGCACCTTGGCCATGGCTCTTGGCTGGCACGACCCTGCCAGAGCTGCTCCTAGGGCCCAGGGCTGCTCCCAGAAGAAGGCGGCCATTTCCCCTGCCTGTTCATATACTTCCTGCACGAGCACTGCTCTTCTCTGTCTTCCACCCTCAAAGACAGAGACCCAGGCCATCGGTTGGGCAATGATCCAGGAATGATGGGTGGGGGAGATAGAGGAGATGGATCACCCATCTGGTGGCAACATAATGACATAAGCAACTCTACAGCATCCGTGTGTTTCTATCTGCACGGTTAGTCCACACCTCTTCACTGTCCCAAGTGTCAAGTGGACACACTGCCTCCCTGCTTCTCAGCCATGCCAGCTGCTCTGCCTGTGTATCTTAAACCTTCTACAACAACTCCATCGAACTCTTTTCCTTTTTAGGCTGACTTAGTGCTCTCTCTTTTTTAAAAGTATTTATTGTATTGCAAATTTAGAGGGCAAGTTAAAAAATGTGCACACAGGGGCACTCCCCCCCATCCTCAAAGCACACATTTTAATACATCTATTTTGGTTTCTGAGTTCCCTTTGGGTTTGTATCCTGTTGCACTCCTATTTATACCTGCTTGCAATAACAGTGCCACTAACAGTGTGTCTCCCTAGAGCAAAAGGAATTCTGGACTTGGCTGCATGGTAGTGATGGGCGTTCATTTGCATGGAAGTTTTTGGACTGAATGGGAAAGAGCTTGGTATGCAGGGCTGGGCAGGCAGGAGACAGACAGTTAGACCTAAGGTGTTGGCTCCTGTCTAGACTGGGGGGCAGGCTTGAGTTTGGAATGAGGGCTGTGGGACACCCAGGTCCAGAAAAGCGATGCAGGGAAGTGGATTTGGCTCAACTGATAGAGTGTCCACCTACCATATGGGAGGTCCAGGGTTCAAACCCAGGGCCTCCTGACCTGTGTGGTGAGTTGGCCCACGTGCAGTGCTGATGCGCACAAGGAGTGCTGTGCCACACAGGGGTGTCCCCCATGTAAGGGAGCCCCATGTGCAAGGAGTGTGCCCCTCAAGGAGAGCCGCCCTGCACAAAAAATGCCCAGCCTGCCCGAGTGGCGCCGCACACATGGAGAGATGACGCAACAAAAAGAGACACAGATTTTCGGTGCTGCTGACAAGAATACAAGTGGACACAGAAGAACACACAGTGAATGGGTACAGAGAGTAGACAATGGGAGCGGTGGGGACTGGGAGAGAAATTTTTTAAAAATCTTAAAAGGGGGGGGGGGATGCAGAGAGAGGACACAGGGTGGCTCTGGTGTCCTGAGGGGGCAGGGTGACCCCAGGGAGGCAGCAGTGGAGACACACGGATGTGGAGGCTGGAGCATAAGAGCCTGAGCTGACTTGACCTGTGCCCAGAGACACACCAAGGACCCTGGTGCCTAACAGCAACAATGGGAGGTGTTCTGCACAGGCTGTCCTGTGGCCAGGCCAGCTGAGCTTGGAGCCATCAGGATGGCTGTTGACATTGCTGCTACCAAAGCTGCAG
Organism: Dasypus novemcinctus; assembly: GCF_030445035.2. NCBI lineage: Eukaryota > Metazoa > Chordata > Mammalia > Cingulata > Dasypodidae > Dasypus > Dasypus novemcinctus. Next base: position 64,288,819 of record NC_080688.1, read on the forward strand.
CAGAGGCTGTGGAAACTGGGACCTACATGAAGCGACGGCGGTGCCAGCACAGCCAGTGGAGGCCTAGCAGTGTGGGCGGCGCAAGTTTTGTTCTATTTTTTCCTTCCTTTAACAGTGCTTCATCCACCCACTTCCATGTTGCTGTACAATGCCTGGATCTGGTCTTGTAATGGTACGCAGCATTTAGTTGATGGTCCACAACGGATACTACCATTCTCCTATTTGGGAGCACATTGATTGTTAATTTTCTGTTTCTATTTTTCTCTCCTGCGAAGATGCAGAGGTGGTTTTCTCTTTGTTTTAGAGGCATGTGGATGCTGGAGCCCGGGGTGTGTGGGGAGGGAGGCAGGGACTCCAGCCTGTCCCCATGGAAGGCCCCCCGTGGAAAGGGCCCCACAGCAAGTGGTGCCATCCGACCTCCGTAGCCATGGGGCCACAGCTGATTCTGCTCAGAGGCCCCGAGCCGGGCCGGGTGGGGGGGCCGGGTGACAGCGGGGCTCAGAGGGATTAAGCTGACTTGGTATGTTACAACATGCTCTGGGGAAATAGCTGAAGCGCACGGCAAAGTGCAAGGGGAGGAGTGGGGGCAGCAGGCCGAGGGAGAGGAGGGAAACAGCTCCTCCAGGCTCGGGGGGAACCAGAGGTCAGATTAGAAAGGTCTCCCTGGGGGCCAGGTTCCAGGGTAGGGGAGCTTTCAGAGCCCAGGAGTCCCTCCTTCTGCACGTCTGGTCCAACCCACAAGGAGGAAGGGCTGCCCACACCCTCGTGCCTCGGCAGCACTGTGCTGGCATCACTGTAGGTGCACAATGAGTGGATGAATGAGTGAGTGAACAGAGAGATGGGAGGCAGCGTATGCCATTCACACAGCATGCCCACAGCCCCATCCCAAACCCCACCTCCAGGAAGGTTAGAATGTTCCTTCCCGGCCCCTGACTCCCTGCAGAAGGACGGGGTGCAGACCCATGGGCCTGGGGAGTCTGTCCCTGGAGTTTCAGCCAGAGGGGCCTCTGATGTGTGGGGCCTGGCTGATCTGTCCCCAGACGCAGAAACCTCCAGCAAGCCTGAGGTCTACAGTGCACCTCCCTGTGGGTCTCTTACTGCTTTGGGGTCACCGATTACATGCTCAGCCCCATGCTAGGGGGACAGGAGAGAGTAGTATAGGATAAAGTCCCTGCTGAAATGGAGTTAACAAATGAACATGGAAGATGAGCCATAGACACACTGTGCAGGGCACAGGGGAGTGCTGCCCAGAGCCCCCCGCGAGAAGGGCCAGGCTGGGGGGCAGCTGTGGGGAGTGCAGTCAGCCCTTCAGGACTGTCTCAGCTGCGCAGAGCCACCTCACTCATGCCCGGTCCTTCTGGGGCCACCATATCCCATGACAGAGCCAGGCAGCAGCAGTGGCTGTCGGGCCACATCACCGCGGCCCCTCTGTCTGCCACTCCTGCTCTGCCCTGCTGCCTTGGGCAGGTGCTAATTCCAAGGGCATGCCCTGACCACCTCCTGCACCCAAAGCTCTGGCCTCCTAGTTGGCTTCAGAGGGACCCAGGGCCAAACACAATTCACTGAACAAAATTCAGGGTGTACCCTGTAGTTCAGACCCTAAAGGCTCTAAGAATGGTGGGTGCAGAAGTAAGTGCTGCAAGATGTGTCCTTAGGAATGCTCACGTATGTTTTTATTAATTAATTTGTAAAACACGAGCACTTGTATAATACATATTTCACAGTCTGGGTCATTAATATGATGAGTCGGCTCTCTTGTATTTTATGTATGATACGCAGTCCTGGAGTCCCTAATAGACAGGGGGTGATGTAGCCTGGGGACAGCGAGATGGTTTCTTTCCCGCAAGGCCGAAAGAACCAGGGAAAATGCCAATTAAGGCAAGGCTGTCTGTGAGGTATTATTTCAGTTGTCACATTAACCCCACGACCTGGGGATCACAGGCTGGGTACTGTCTCCCCAACTCTCCAGGCAAGTTGGGCCCCTTTAATTGGCCTCAGTTACTTGGGGCGTGGTGACCTCTGCTTAGCAATGTTGAACTCTCTGGGGCTGACAAAAGAGCCCAGCAAATGCTGCAGCCTGCCTGTCTGCCTGAGACCCTCGGGCAAGCCTGGGGAGGAAGGGGTGGGGAGGGGCCCCCCCATGTGACACTGTCAGGAGCCACTGGGCAGCATTTACCTTGGCCAGAAGCCAACAGCACATGCTGGAATTGAATCTGCCTTGTATGCCCCAGAGCCAAACAAAATGTAACCACCACCTTTGAGAACCTTGGTGTTCTGTTGCTAATTACATTTTTTTCATCTGCTCTTGCGACTAAATGCTTGTGGATCATATTATTGACTCAAATTAATCATTACTACAGATGCGTCGGCTGGAGGGGCTGGGGCTGAATCTACCAGCCCACCCCCACTGTCCCTGCCAGCAGGACCAGCTGCTGGGAGTCCTAAATGGGTGAGGAGCTCAAGGGTCCTCGGAGCACTGTGACGCAGGGGACTTGGGGATGGTGGCCGGATGGTCCCTGGACCTTGGGCTTAAGGAAAGGTTCGGTGGCTAAAGGCCAGGAAGCTCACTCTCAGCTGGCTGGGAGAGCTGGTTGGAATTTGGGGTTTGGTGTCAAGCAAATGTTCTCCGAGCCAGCCCTGTAGGGGCTCCAGGTCCTCAAGGAGCAGGGGAGAGTGAGAAAACAGAAAACAAAGACACCTTTTTGGGAACTGAACAGATTTCAACATTAGTTGGGGAGAAAGTCCCTCACTGACACCCCCTCTCCTAGCCCCGCTGCTCCAGTAAGAAGCAGTGGCCGCCACAGGGACAGCCAAGGGGAAGGCTGGGGACAGGCTGAGGCAGGAGCAGTAGCTGCCAAGCCAAGCCACCACTGTCCTCAGTGGTGGCAGGAGAAATGCCATGGTCACAAGGGTCACAAGCAGGACACTGGGGCCTCTAGGACACTGGGAAGGGGGAGGTTTTCTGGGGTTGGGGCCTGGAGATTTGCCGTATGGGAGCTCTGGGCCAAAGACTCTTCTCATAACTGCAGCTACCATGTCCTGGATATACTGCCTAGTTTATCTTCTGCTCTGAGGACAGGTATACTTTTCCCAGTGTACAGATGAATAACTTAAGGCTCCGAGGTTCCAAGTAAGTCCACAGTGACCCGGTTGAAAGTGGATGAGCTGGGACTGGACCTCAGGTCTATGTGGATTCTTGCCCCATAACAGCTTCCTGTCATGGATGTCCCTCCCAAATGGGACTCTGAACTAGATGTGTCCCAAGAAGAAAGCATCCGCCAGCCTTGAGAGGTGTATCTCCTCCTTGCTGCCTCACAGATATCCATTTTTGCACCCTTGAGCCACGGGCTGCCAGCCTCCTTGCTAGAAGCCCCTTTAATAATGGGGTGCAAGTACAACCACAGAGAGGCAACTCGGTTTAGGGTTATCCTAACCCTGTTTTCCCAGCTCACGGCAGGCGGGGGAAGGCTAATGGAGGGCGCTGGCTGGAACAACGGAATGGCTGGGAGAGGTGGTCAAGTACCATGGCAAGGGGGTCGTCTTGGAGTCAGGCAGACCAGCTTCTGGCTCTGCTCTCCTTTCAGAAGAACCTTTGAACCAGGAGGCCCTTCTGAGGCCCCGGTGGTGTCTGCCTTGCCCCACATTCGGCCATCCCCAGTGGACTGGGTGACCCAGGCAGTGGCCCTGTCCTCACAGTTCAGGAGACATCGTCCAAGCAGATGTCTCTCTGGGTGCAGTGTGGCCATGCTGCGGCAGCCAGCTGTGCATTCTAAGAATGTGCGACACTGCGCAACTCTCTTCCTAGTGTGCTTCAGGTGAGTGTCCTGGAAGGGCCCCTGCCTAGAGCAGGGGAGCCGTCATGCCGGCAGCAGGGCCTCTGCAGCGAGCCCAGGAGCACCCTGCTTTTGTCCTTATGGACAGCTTTGCCGATGTGGCCAGCACTCTTCTTTGGTAATATGCCATTTTTATAACATTGTATCTCTTCAAAAGACACCATGTACACACGGATGTTTTCTATTTCCTTTATTGCCTCTCATGCTGATTCCCCCCTATTGTTACCTGCACTGACTTGTACCAGGTAATAATTCCTTTAGAAAACCCAGTATAGGATAATTCTTCATTATTATTGATAAACTGACTTAATCTATGAGGGGGACATAGACAGGTCTAAGGAGTTTCTTATTAAACCCACCAGAATAACCATATTTTTCATATTGCCCTCTGACACCCTAGGACAGCTCAGAAATGCTACTCCCTGTGGCCACACTATTGCAGGGCCAGGCTCAGCCTTGGGCAGTGTGACCAATAGGCATTCTCGAATCCAGTCATCTGGAACTGATTTGAGGGCTTAAGCTTCCATGGCTTTCCACGGTGAGCTGCTCAGTTATTTCCAAAATTTAAGACAGTTCACAGTCCCCTGGGGAGATCCTGGCCAAATGGACACCCTCATCCAGCTTCGTGTTAGCTGGGGGACCCCCGCTTGGAATGGGCCATTGTGATGCCTCGCAGCTGGCCACACACATGCGGTACGTGGTTGGCAGGGGACATCTGCATGGCTTCGGGCTTCATTAGTCCCTCTGAGGAGCGTGGGCACTGGGGGAAGGGAGGATGGCCAGCGCGCCATGCCGTGTTTGCAGACTCGCCTGCTCGGAGCACTCTCCCCGGGGTCCCCCTGGGAAGGAGGGTCTAAAACAACACTGGCCCGGGAGCAAGAAGGTGACTTCCAGAGTGACCACCTGCAGCCTCAGGGCGAGGAAGACAGGGGGGGAATGGAGAAAGAGAAAAAAGGGATGGGGGCGGAAGGAGGGGAAAAGGAGAAGAGGGGGGAGATTCCCTTCCAGGTCCAAGGGCAAAAATACAGCCTATAAGGGCTCTGTCCAGAAGGCAAAGGCCAGCACTCACAGAGCCCTCACAACAGGGCAGGCACTGAGGTTCTCGCATTTGACCCCACGTCAACTGTGGCACAGAGAGGTTAAGGAACTAGCCCAAGGCCACAGAGTCTGAACAAGACAGAACTGAGACCTGAAGCAGGCCACCTGTTTGGAGGCTGTGTCACACATGACCCCTTGGGCCCCAGCTCAAAGCACTGCCACCAAGCTTCCCCTGAGCCCTCGGCCCACACCTCAGCCCCCTTCTCTGGTACCTGGGCAGCACAGTGTTTCTGTACCACTCAGCTGAGTGTAGTAGTTGACCTAGAAATCTTGCTACGTTTCCGAGTTCTGAGCCTAACTGGCTAAATGGGTGATGGCCCTTTGGAGGGCAGGGGCCAGAGAGCTGTATCTGTGTGCTTGCTAGGGACAGTACAGGCCTGGCACATGAGAGGTGCTGCTTCTGCCCAGGCTGACGAGGCCCCTGCTGAGGGCACGAGGCCTCTGGCCGAGCCTCCCTGCCAGGAGCTCTCATGCCAACCCGTGTGGCCCCTCTGGCTCTGTCCTTGGCTCTGCAGGAAATCTGTAGGCCAGCGCTTCTCCTCCCGGGGCCCCACTGGTTCTCTCCTCGGCTTGCCCCAAAGAGGCTCCCTCAGCCTTTCTTCCCAGTGGGGGGTCTGGGGTAGGCTGCCGCGCAGCTCCACTCGCCTGCCTCGGGTCTAGGCGAGTTCACCCCCCTGTTATTGCAAACGCTTCCAAGAGCTGGAGTCCAGGTTCACTCGGAGCTGGAGTCCAGTGCATAGCAGGTGGGCGGGCAGGGAGCGACCGCTCAGGGAAGTCGCCCCGCAGCAGGGAACGGCAGGAAGGGAGGGAGAAGGAGGCCGTGGGTTTGGGAACCCCACGGCTATGTGCCGCCCGAGGGGCCCACTTCCCGTGGCCTGCGTCTTCCTGAGTACCCCTTAAGTCCCATCTTTACCTTCACTCCGTCTGGACCCCGACCTCTCTGAGGTCACAACCAGTGTGACCCCGAAACCCGCTGCTCTACAGGGAAGGAGACCATGCTGGCCTCCCCGAACCTCAGCCCCTGGTTGGCTGGGTCAGAACCCCCTGATTCTCTCTCCAATGCTCCCTGACCAACAGTCCCCCCCAAGGGGCCCAAGACCCTCACAAGTGCACATTCGGGCCTCTGGCCCGCCTCTCCACACAGCCAATCCCCCCAGGTGGACTCCGGTCCAGGCCTCGCAGGCAGCCATGGGGTGGCCTGATGAAGCTCTAGCAGGTTCCTTCCCCATCAACCAGTGGCCTGCAGCTGCCTCATGCGTGAAAGGGGGTGATGGGGCTAACGGGGGAGCTAGTGGGAGCTAATGTCTCTTGACACCTTAATGTGGATTTGTGGAAAGAACCGGCTTTCTCCTAATAACTGGGTGGGAGCATCAGACTCGAGGCAGTAAAGTAAGTTTTGAAGGGGTGCTTCAAGCTGGAATGGGTGATTCTGGGACAGGGAATGATTCCTGGACTGGCAGCCTCAGTGGGGTAAAGGAATTTGTCTGTACGATGGGACCAGGAGAAAAGTTTACTGTAAATTCCTGCTCTGCTGCCTTGAACAAAATGGCAAAAAAAAAAGAAAAAAGAAAACTAGGGGTCAAAAAACACTCAGGGAGGCTTCATAACTTCCCAGCATCCCCACCACCTGGTTTAGAACCCCTAAAGCACAGGCAGGGGATCTCCCTAGGTGGGGCTGAGGAGACACACACACCCTGCACCCACATAAAATCCAAAGGAAAATACAGCAACGCCCAGCAAACTACCCCAAACACGTTCCTTTTTTAAAGCTGCCATCCCAGGAGGCCTCACTGATCAGTCGGAGGCGGCTCAAGCCCGTTTCCTTTTATTGCAACTTCTACCCTTCTAGAATTTCTCCTTCTCTGCAGGTCCAGGCTACAGAGACATTAATCCCTATTCAAATGAACCTTCAAGGTTCTTCCTTTATTAAAACAAAACAAAACAAAACAAAAAAGCCCTCCCAACACCCCTAAGCGGCAGCTCCAATGCCATCCGCGGGGGCAGTCACCGGGAAGGGAGGAGCGCGCAGTTCAGCCAGCGCCTGCCTCATGTTTCTTCACCTGGCCCCTCTCTTGTTGGAAGGCAGAAACGCGACCCTTCCTTGCCTCCTCCGCCCCGTCCCCCCTCCCCAGACAGCTTTAATCAAGAGCGATTATTTCAGTCCTTAGAGCACAGCTGTCCTGTGAATTGTCCAGTCAGGGTTATGGGGCGGGAGCCAAGGGCTGGAGCGGGAGAGCTCAGATCTCCCAATAAGCCGGGCCTCCCTTCCCTCACCCGCTGCCGGCGCCCTAGCAGGTGGGAGGTGAGGAGGAGGGCACGTCTCTGCCTGCGACCAGGGGTGACAGAAAGAACTGGCTGAGCAGCCTGCGGAGGGCAGCACCCCAAAGGGGGAGGGACAGGAGGGGAGCAGAGCTTGCCGGCGGGGTCAGAGAGCCGTGAATCCAGGCCTCTCCAAAACCCTCTCATCCAAATCCAGACACCCGGAAATTGCACCTCCAGAGATCAGCCTTAGGCTGCTTCTCTGTTAAAATGTGCCAGTACGATATTTCAGGACCGAAGGGAGTTTTGCTCATTTTGTTGTCTATTGAAGGTGTTGGGAAGTGTTGGTTAGATGAATGAATGAATGAGAAAGTGAGTGAGTGAATGACACTCTGGGCTACTACCAGACACAGAAGTATACTTCAAGGAGAGGACAGCGCTGGGTGTTTGAAGTGAAGTGGGAAGAGATGTCAGTGAGGCGGAAGGCAGAACGGGGTGCCAAGTCAAATTCTACCACATCACAGTTCTGCGCACGGCCGGCCAGGGTGGCAATGGCAGATGACACGGTCCCTGCCCATTATCAAGTAACTGCCATTTATGTGATTCCTGCTAATTCATCCTCCAAGAAGCTGGGACAGTTGTCCTCTAAGAATGTGATACTCAGAACAGTCAAAGCTGATCTTAACAGCTTTTTCTTTCAGCAGTAGAAGCCCCTTTTCAAATAAAGTTTGATGCAAATCAGGTACTCCCAGAACAGCTCTGCTTGAGTCAGCTCTGTGAATCCCTTTGGAAAGCACTGGTCTAATCCAAGCCTTTGTTTCAAATGAGGAAACTGAGTCCCAGAGGTTAGCCTTTGTTTTCAGCTTCATCATAAGCACCTGCAGGAGCCTGGTCCCCACCCTTACGATTCTACTTCAGTTCTTCTTGGGTAGAGCTCAGGTATCTGTATCCTTTGGAAAGGTTTAGTAAGTGATTGCAAAATGGAGTCGGCTTTGGGAACTGCTGGATTAAGGACTTAGTTTCAGGGTGAAGAGTAAATTAATAGCAGAGCCTCACCCAGGCTGCTCTTGGATCTTACAAGCAAGATTCTATTTCAATGACTTCCAAGAGGCTATGGGAATTAATTCCTGGTACTGTGGTTTGATTATATTGAACACGATTCCATTGAATGGCCACTGACTAGGATTTCAGCATACTATGGTGAAAAGATAATTTTTTGGTCATCTTTGGCAGCCTCAAGCCGGATGAGTTCCCCCATATCACGTGACTCAAATTTGTCTTTAAGAGTGTGATTCCAGTCCCACAGATAATAAAAATATGATAAAATTATTTTGTTGTGGAACTGAAATACCAGTGGAAAAAAAGAGCACCCAACCACACCAAGCACTTTTGGGCAAATCAAGGGATACTGCCAGCAGCTTTAGGCTCCAACCAGAAAGGTATGAGGCAGCATAGCATGGCCCAGCTGTCACCTGGTGAAGATGCCAGGGATCCCAACAGCTTTATTTGTGGTCCAAGGGATCATCTAACAGCATAAAAAGGTCAGGATGTTAGTGGGCTCCTCACTTAAAGCCCTAGACATTGAGCAGCCTGTCTAATGAATATCACATTCATTTCCCGTTAGGTCAATTTCCTCCCTTTCCAGGCTCTGGCTTTTGGTCGGCAGCTGCAGCTGGACAGAGTGGGGCTGAAGGCTCTCTCGAGCATTCGAACAGTCCTCAGGAAACAGAGTAAGAGCTCCAGTCCTTGTGTGGTATCACAGGACCCCCACATTGTCCTACAGAACTCAGGGAAGGCCTGGTGTAAAGATTTAGGACATGCAGGGAAAACACCAGGCTACCTGGGATGCTTAAGAAGTCAAAATGGCTCTCACTACAGGTATGGCAAGTGCACGTGGACTGGATTGGTTCCAGAATGTCTCCTGGGTGCTGCTTCCCTAGGCATAAAAACCCTTAGAAAATAGGATGGCTATAATCTAAAAGACTGACAATAGCAAGTGTTGATGAGGATGTGGAAAATTGGAACCTTCCTACACTGCTGATAGGAATGTAAAATGATGCAACTGCTGTGGAAGACAGTCCAGCAGTTTCTTGAAAGGTTAAACAGTTACCATATAACCCATCAATTCCACTCCTAGGTATATACCCAAGAGAAATAAAAACATTTTCACACAAAAATTATACACAGGAGCAACCAGCAAGAACTGGCAGAAACCTCTTTTTCAAAGCCCTGGAAGAGAAAGGCTATTAAAACGTGGTCAGATCTTGTGGTGTACCTCCCCCATCCCCTCACCAGCTTTGGGGGGAGCCAGCCCATGTTCCTAGAGCAGATCCCCGGACCCAGTTCTGGAGGGAGCAGAGTAACCCATGTGCACTTACTGGGAGCATGCATGTCTGGTCCAACCTGTCTTGGGGTGGCCTGAAGGACTTAATGTCACGGAATTTTTCCTGCATATAGAAGGTAACTCACAGAGTTCTCCTCCAGAATGCTGTGGGAAAGCAGTCAGGTAGCAGTGCCCGGGACAAGGGATTGCTGGCTGTAGGACAGACAGTGCAGTGCCAGGGTCATGAGGAAACATTCCTAGGGAAGCGGGGACATTCAGAATAGAAAGGATGGGGAGGCCTCTATACTTTGGCCTGGAGTTATTCTCTAAACTCATTGTATGGATAAGCCCTTTAGAAGAGGGCTCACACAGGACAATCTGCATGGCCTGGGAATTTCCTTTTTTCTTTCTTCTTCTTCTCCTTCTTCTTCTTCTTTTTTTTTTTTGTCTTGTTAGCTCCAGGCATTAAAGGAAAGCTCCGTTGTAACACTAGCTGGACTTTAGACTCAGAGTCTAAACTCCAGTGATAACATATTAAAAATATCAAAATGTCAAGGTTTCCAGAAAAGGTTACAAAACATACAAAGAAAAGGAAATGATGGCTCAGGCAAAAGGGAAGGTTAAAACATTAGAAACCATCCATGAAGAGAACCAGATCTGGGACATACCAGACAAAGAAATGGTCCTAACTATGCTCAGAGAGCTAAAGGAAAACATGGACCAAAAAATTAAAGAAAATCATTAAAGTGATAGGAGAACACAAAGAGAATAACAATAGAGAGATGAAATTATGAAAAGGAACCAAACAGAGCTGAAGATCACAGTGGCAGAAATTAAAAATCTAGACAGTTCAAGAGCAAATTGGAATGAGTGAAGAAATAATCAGTGAACTTGAAGATAAGAAAACCAGAATCATGAAATCTGAGGAATAGAAAGAATAAAGAATAAAGAAAAGTGAATGGAGCCGAAGAGACCTGTGGGATACTATCAGGATACCAATGATATATACATTGTGGGAGTCCCAGAAGAAAGAGAATAGTCAAAGAAATAATGGCTTAAAATTTCCCAAATTTAACAAAAGACATGAACATACACATCCAAGATGCTCAATAAATTCTAAACCGATAAACCCAAATAGACCCACACAATAGCATATTATAATCATACTGTCAAGTATCAGAAATAGAGAATTCTGAGAGCTACAAGAGAGAAGAATGTTTAACATACAAGGGAACTTCAATAAGATTAAGTGCCAATTTCTCACTGGAAACCGTGGAGGCAAGAAGGCAATGGGGTGACATATGTAAAGTGCTAAAAGCAAAAAATTGCCAAGCAAGAACTCTATATCTAGAACAACTCTTTAAAAAATGAGGGAGAGTTTAAGACATTTCCAGACTAACAAAAGTTAAGGGAATCTGTTTTCACTAGACCAGCCCTATGAGAGATGCTAGAAATGAGTTTAGATTGAAAGGAAAGGAAAACAGATGATAGATTGAAGCTGCATGAGGAAATAAAGATTTCTAGTGAGGGTAACAACATGGGTAATATGACAGTACTACTGAATTTTTGATTTGTAACCCCACTTTTTACTTCCTATAGGATCTAAAAGGCAAATGTATAACATAAGGATAAATCAATGGATTCTAATTCAAAATATGTGACAAGAATTACATAAAGGTGGGGGACAGACGGGTATAGGGACAGTTTGTGTATACTGTTGAAGTTAAGCTGGTATCAAAGCAAACAAGATTTTTATAGGTTTAGAATATTAAATTTAAGTCCCATGGCAACTACAAAGAAAATACTGGAGAATATGCAAGTTCATAGAGACAGAAATTAAAGTTCAGTTTGCTAGGGGCAGTGGGCAAGGGGTATGGGGATTTAACACATAATGGGAGTAGGGTTTCTATTTGGGGAGATGGGAAAGCTTTAGTAATGGAAGGTGGTGAGGGTAATGAAATAGCGTGAATGTGAGTAATCGCACTGAAAGGTATGCTTGGGAGTGGTTGAGATGGGAAAGTTTATGTTATATATATGTTCCCACAATAAAGAAAAAGGAGAGGAGGAGGAGGAGGAGGAAGAGAGAGCAACCAATGAGGCAATTACAATTAAATGCAATACATGATCCTGGATGGGATCTAATAAAAGAGGAAAAACGGTTCAAAGGAACATTATTGGGACATATGAAAAAACTGGAATGTAGACTGTAAGCTCGACATCATTATTAAATTTCTTGAACTTGATAAATGCATTTAAGGTATACACATAAGTGAGTAGTATCCTTGTCCTTGCAACATGTACATGGCAGTATTAAGTGTTCAAGGAACATGGTATATACAACCTACAGTCAAGTGTTCAATCAAACAGATTGATAGACAGATAGATGGATAGATAGAACGATACAAAAAAGCATAGCAAAATGTTAAATGGGTCTGGGTATCTGGGGGATGTGATAGGAGTATACTGGAGTTCTCCGTATGGAGTTTGTATTATTTTTGTAATTCTCCTATAAGTTTGAAAGTATTTCAAAACAAAAAGTCAGAAACAAAACCCAGAAACAAATGTGGGCATGGATGTTCATAGCAGCATTACTTTTAACTGCCAAAAAACAGAAACAACCCAAATATCTATCAACTGATAAATGGGTAAATAAAATTGGTAGATCCATACATGGAATGTTTTTGGCAATAAAAAGGAATGGATGAACCTTGAAAACATTATGCTATGTGAAAGAAGCCAGTCACAGAGGATCACATATTGTACAATTCCATTAATATGGAATGTCTAGGATAGGAAAATCTATAGAAACAGAAGGTGGGTTGGTGGTTGCCAGGGGCTGCAGTGGTTTGGGGGAAGTATCCTTTTCAGGTGATGAAAATGCTTGAAAATTGTGGGGGTGGTTGCACAACTGTGAATATACTAAAAACCAATGAATTGTGTACTTTAAATGAGTGCATTATAGGTACATGGATTATATCTCATTAAAACCGTTATTCGAAACATTCCTGTTACTTGGGCGATGCCTTATAGAGGCAGGCTCTGCTTTATTTCTCTAGGATTTAGGGAAGGCAGCGCTCCACAGAAACTGGGGTCACTGTCACCCCTGCGGTGGCCCCCACCAGCAGCTTCACAAGACCAATGCGCCAGCTTATTATCCCCAGAAACAACAGACTCGTCAGTCAGAATCCATAGCCAAAAAACAAGAGCTCTGTGTATATGTGTGTGTGCCTGTGTGTATGCAAGGCAGAATTTTCCTGACAGCCAAGTCCAGTTATATGACATCGTTTGGGAGGGTCCCATGTACATTAGTCTCTGGTTTGTATCTAATTTGAAAACACCAATACAGATCATGTAACCTGTAATTAGGCAATTTTTCAAGTTTGGTGTCTCGGTGTTGCTCCACTAAAGTTGTTCAATGGATGGACTCACTTCTTGGCTGCTGAAGAACATCACACCCCTGGGGTTACTGCCCTAGGAGGGTGCAGGCATTGATCAGACATGCTTTCCCATTCTGTGCTGCCTGAATACACAAGCCACGCTGTGAGTGGGGAGCAGCTCCTCCCTGCGAGGGAAGCTTCCTTCTCACAGCTGACCTGCTGTATGGTGGAGGAAGATGCGTAGGTGAAGATGAGATGGATGGAAGCCCTCTCTGGCCAGTTCCTGTTCCAAGCAAGGCCCAGAATGGAGGGGTGCTCCCGAAAGGAGAAAAAGGGAGTACGACAGGAGAGAGCAAGAATTCCTTTTTCTAAACAGCAGGTCTAGATATACAGAGGAACAGTTAAATAATGCTGCAATTTTGAAAGTCATCCACTGAAGATAAACGCTCCCTTCAAAGGAATTACTCATCTCACTCCATCATGGTACCCCGGGGTCTATCAGTATTCAAATTTATTAAGCAGTGACATATAGAATGTATGGTAGAAAGGGCCCGCTTCATCATCCCACTCCCAAAGCCTTTTTTTTTTTTTTTTGCTAAGTCATGAGAAAGTCCAGCAAGTTAAAAATCAAAACGAAAACTAACAAGCCCACATAAAAAAGGATGGGGAAAAAAAAATCCTTCATGGAAGTTACCCATGAGGTGGGTGGCTTCAGAAAGGAAAAACACAATCTCTGACTAATATGAAGGAGACTCCAAATTGCTCTTGGCAGCCGTCTCTCAACCCCAGATTCCCCTCCCTCTATTCATCTCTGTAGTTCCCAGCCAAAGGAAAATAAACTGAAGAGCTCTCTCCCTGGCCCAACCTGTAGGGCGACACGGCTGAGCCAGGGCTGAGCAAACAAACCTCCCCGCGCAATTATACACCTGTGTAATGGCTGTAAACATGGGGTGGCCCGCCGGAGCTCACCACCCTGATCAAGCTGATAATCTCAATATTCAGAGCCAAATGCCTTTACCCCAACACCACTAAATCAAAATGGAATGCAATACGATCTTGTGACCTCAAATCTAGGAGACAAAAAAGAAAAAAAGGGGGAGGGGGGAAGGAGGGAGAGAGAAGAAGAAAGAAAAACTGCCCTCCTTGCAGGCACTGGTGTCAGTTGTGGAGGAAGGTCCCAGAGCCTCACTCAGATAGGCACTGGCTTCAAGACAAGATTTATCAGCTCACCTTCCTCACAAAAGAGAGTTAATTTTAGAGGTAGTTATCTTACACCTATTACACCATTCAAGATGGAAGGAGAGTTAACAGGCCAAACATCCCAGAATATTTATGGCTGCTCAAAGATCTATCTGACATCATTTTATTAGGATAGATATGTCAGGTCAGCTAAAATAGAGATGGACAGGAGCGTCAGGAAATGGCTTGTCAGTGGGGACAGAGATGGATGGAGCAATCTTTTCAGTGGAGACCTGAGACCATCGTGGCATGCTGGTGGGAGCTGCTCTGAGAACCATGAACCGGGAGTTGAGAGCCCTGGATTCCTCTCCGGGCTGGGCGACCACGCGTCTTGACCATGCACAGGCTTCCTCAGGCCTGAGAGCTGCAGCCCAAGCAAGCCTCGGGATGCCAGAATCCGATGCACGGGGCAGTTCTCAGCCCAGTGGGCACTGCTGCAGAGAGGGGCTGGCCATCTTGGAGGCTGCACAGGGCCCCTCTTGTCATCCCCAGATGCATATGCCCACACTCATCTGGAAGCCCCCAAACATAAACCCATAATCTGCATAGCAGGGGCTCCACTGGCTCCAAGGGTACCCGGGACTGAAGGCTGACTGTTGTGTGCACCCCGCAGCGCCCCCTGCAGTCAGGAGCAAGTCCTTGTCATTCCAACTTCCCCAAAGCATGCTTGCCCTCCTGCTCTCCACCCAGCCAAACCCCAGCCTGCCTGCTTCTCCCCCTTTCTCCAGAGCAATGCTTCTACAGCACCTTTGCGTGCACTGTCTCAGTTCACCCACTCGAGCGCCGCTGAGGGATGTACCACTCCCACCACCTTACTCCTGCAGTCGCTATTACTACTTCCATTGGCAGAGGCAGGGACCAGGTTTGATTTCCCTCCCTGAGATGTGCCCAGCATTTAGTACAGTGTCCGGAAGCACGCAGGACATACTACCATAGTTGAATAAATGATTGAATGAATGGAAAGAAACACGTTCAGAAAGGTCAATCTTACGTTAACACTTCTATACTCTTGTGTACTGTATTATAATTATACCAGGGTGATTCTTCTCTCTCCAATTAAAACGTAAGTTTGTAAAAGATGTGTGATATAAGGGGGGGGGGTGGGTTGAGCCCTGGCTCTGGCACTAACTAGTGCTGGGCAGCTCACTCAACCTCTTTGTGCTCGGCTCCCTCATCTGCAAGGTGAGACCAAGGATTCATTTCTCATGGGGTTTTGTGAGTTAGAAGAGATAATGTAGGCCAAGCAATGCCTAGCACATAGTAGGTGGTCTCTAAATGTTCCGACCCTTTCCTCCCACTCTTCCTCTCTCTTGCTTGTCTCCCAGCACTGCCACAGAGCAGCACAAGCCTCATGTTCTATGGGCTTCGGGCCTTTGCTATTTTGGCCTTCCCTCATGGCCCTGTGCTTTCTCAAATCACAAAGTGGCTCTCCCAGCAGTCTGTCAAGGACCACCTACTGGTTGCCTTGGTTTCCTTGTTGCTTTTCAAGTCTCATCTTAATTCGGTGAAGGCAGGGGGGAGGGACCAGTGGAGCTGAAACTTGAACCCGTCAGAACCTCCATCCCCCTCCAAAAAAATTCTTCTATCCCATCCAGAGAAATCTGCCTTTAGAGAGATTCTAAGAAGTGTGCCATCCTCGACCCAAGAACGGCGCAGATCTGCTGCCTCCTAGGCAGGGCTCCGTACCAGGCGCAAAAAGATAGAGCCGGCAGCAGCTCCACGCCCACCGCTGGCCAGCGCGGCCCAAGGCGGAGGACAGGAACCGGCCACCGAACCCAACGCCCTCCGGGACCCTCACCACTCGGCACGGAGAAAACCGCACCGCACACTCGACCTGCCATGCTGGCGAGGGAAAGGCGACCCTCCGGAGGCGGACACCGGCCTGGGTGCCCAAAGGGTGGGAGCGCACCCAGCCGGTCCCTGCACCGTCCTCAACCCGTCGCCTCCCGAGGCCGGAGACCCCAGCTAGACTGGACGGTCCGCGAGGGGCCAGCGTCCCCTCCCACCCCGCCGGGACTCCCTCCTGCCCCCCAGACGACTTCTACCAGGCCCCCTTTCCATTTCTGCTCCTGTCTCCAGACATCGACTTCTGCAAGTTTTGTATGTGACAGTCAGGAAGCCCGAGCTGCACTGGGGATGCGGGGTGGGGGGTGGGGCGGTTGGCAATGGAAAGTAACGACGCACATTTGCAACTACCTTTCAAGGTCCCCCTTACACTCTAACCACCGTCCACTCCCCCCTCCACCTCCCCCCACCCCAAAAGACGGCTGGCTGCGAGGGCCGTGAGGAAGTGACGTTGCTTTTTTCAGAATTTAGCCTTCTTTCTCGTATTTTCCCTGGGACTGCGCGGCCACGCGCCTCTCCATTAGCCCCGACTTCCCCAGCGCGCTCGGCGGCCAAGAGCCAGCCACGGCGGGTTTGAAATTTCTCGTAGACGCCGCCACTCACGCACCGCGTGCGCAATCCCGAGCCGCCCCGCGGTTTCCGAGGCGCCACCCCAAGCCCGAGGGTCCCCACTTGCGCCGAGCGAAAACGCCCCCGCGCTGCTCGGGGTGGGGGACGCAGCCGCTGGGCGCCCCCGGACTCTGCCGGGCGCCCCCGGACTCTGCCGGACGCCGCCGGGAGGCGTTTCGTCCCCACCCCCTCTCTCCTGTCCCTGGTCGCCTCGCTCCCCAGAGCCCCACCCGACCCCGGCTCCTGGCCGAGGCCGCCCGCAGACCCACCTGGCCGCCCCGGGGGCGCCGCGCTCGTGCCCCGGCCGTGTCCGGAGCGCCTCCAGGGTCCCGGGATGGGAGTCCACGCGGCAGCGCTGCTCAGGGGAGCCTGCCGCAGCCGGCGGGAGGTTGTCATTGATTCGTGCTGGGCGAGTTAAGCCATTCCAGGAGTGGTTTTGAGCGTGCACTCCCACCCCTCCCTCCAACCAGAAGTATTTGGCAAGCAGCCCCTTTCGTCCACCTGTACTGTTAAGCACGGGGCAAGGACCAATTTCACCAATCGTGCTTTATGCTTCACTTTATAACACGCAAATTAAGCCCTTTTGAGAAGGAAGAGCAGAAATAAAAGCCACGGTGGTGGTGATTTTTTTTTTCTTTGCTCCTCAGTCTCTCCGTTGCTTTCTTTTGTGTGTGTGTATGTATGTGGGTGTTTCCCCTCTAATATTTCATAAAATGCCTTCCACCACTTACCTCAAATCAGGGGTGTTTTAAAAAAATTATTACTATTGCTTTATTCAATTCTGCCTTATCTGTCTTTTATTTTTAGAGACAAATTTACTTCCATTTACCTGAAACCTGAGTCCAATAAAATTGCTAGCATTATATGTTTTCTTCTTAAAGAGTCATGAGTGTAACTTAACCAAATCAAACACTGCCGAGCGATCATTCAGCAGCAAATAAAAAGGAGAAAAGTGCAGGAAGTAAGCACAGAAGGCTGGATCCCTCCCATGGATTGCCGGGGAGGCCTCTCTCTGGTGAGGTCATGGGGCCTAAGGTTGGGGCTTAGAGTTGGCAGGGGCACCCGCTGGCCTCCCCCCTCCGCAAGACAAACACACATCATACAGGCTCTCCTTTGCTTTGTTTCGGCTCTAAGGCTGACTCAGAAATGCCAACCAGAAATTCCAACAGGCCAGACTTGGGGTGGGCCCACCACCAATGGTGGAGGGGTGTGGTGAGAGCACCCTCTCCCAAGCCCTTCCTTAAAACCACACGCCACGCCCTTTTTGAAAACTGCCAGCTGGGAGGCTCTAGCCCTTCTCAGCCCTCTTTGCCCTGGAACTGTCTGGTCACCTGGGGAAACTGTCCAGATACCTCAGCTGGCTGGTCACAAGACTGGGGGAGGAGCCAGGGAGAATCATCCTTCCCTGTTGACCAGCTGTCCCATGTGCCACCGAGAACCGGCTCAACACAAAGCAGACCAGTGGGAGGCCGGCCTTCCCTGGCACTCTCTCCCGGGCCGGCCACAAACCTTTTGCTTCTCTTTGGCTTTAAGGCACCCTGAAGCCAAGGGTAAAGGCCAAAGTTATACTGGTCAGTAAAGGACCAAGGGTGGGGCTGTGGTTCGCAGGGCTCCAGGAAGATTCTTTGGACTAAAATATGTCCTCTCACAGGTGCCCCTGCCTGAAATCTCAGTGCTAGTGATTCATTCCTTGGTGGGGCATGTGCTTCAGAGAGCCTGCCCCCGGTAAGTAGGCAAAATTGCTCTAGGCAGGCAGGAAGGGGCTCTCTCTGGAGTTCTATAAAACTGTAAATACTCGGGGAGGTGGAGCAGGAGTTTCCACAACCACCTGGCATGAGTTTGTCAGCTCCAGGTCATCAGGGCTGTGGCACGAGGGTCTGACATGGCAGCGTGAGGGGAGAGAGGCTGTGGAGACGGGTGGGTGGGGTGTTAAATCAGGGCATTGGGCACTGATACGAAGGAAGAAGGCGAGGTGCTTCATCAGGGCAGGTGGAGAGTTTCCAAGGTTAGATGACTCCACAGCTTTTATCGAAAACCGGCACTCAAGGAACACCCAAGCCAAAGAATGAAGATTGAAATACATTTGCTCGCAAAGTCACTAATTAAATACCCAATCAAGTGTAACTCCACACTCCACCCCCAGACCCGGACAGGTAAAGGTGCCAACCCATGTCCCGGTATCAATCCAGAAGTGTCTGTTGTACGCCCATAGGGGTTTGTCCCTGCGGTCCGGGTGGAGGAAGGGTGGGGTGGGTTCTCCCTTGGGGCTTTGGGTCTGGTGGGAGAGATAAAGCACAGGTGGACTGGACAGTGTGGGGCAAGGTGCATGTGGGGATCCAGGAAGGAGCAGGATGTTAATTCTGCAAAGCAGACAAGAAGCCAACAGCAGGTGGTAGCAGGCTTATCCAGAGAGGGCCCCAGGGAGGTGGGCCAGGGAGGCCTAGAAGTTTGCACTGTTGTGGGAGAAGGACAAGTCAGGTGGGGACACAGCAGGAGTGAAGGCAGAGCCACTGGGGAGGGGGCCCTTGCCTGGTTCACAGGGTCCTTCCCCTGGGTAAAACATCAGGTGGGATCTGTGGGGGCACAGTTTAGGGATACAGCTTCTGGCTAAAAGGGGCCTGCTTTGGAGAGGAGGGCCGACTGGAGCCCCTCTTTCCAAGCCAGCAGGAGCTGGATGTGGGCAGAGATCACGGTGGGAAGGGGGAGTCCTTGGTGGGGGGTGGGGGGCGGTGTATGGGTATAGTGCCCAGCAGCCTGCCCCCAGGCGGCCCCTTCTAGCAGGACTCCAGGCCTGGGACTTGAGTAGGCCAGTGGGCGGTACCAGAGCCAGTGATATCTCAGCCAAGCGCCCAGGGGGAGAGCTGGCTGCTGGCCAGCCCACCGGCTGGGTCCTGCAGTGGACACAGAATGTCATTCCTCCCTCCCCCTTAATCACTGTGTGTGTGTCTGGTTGGGACACGCCCTTTGGAAATGGATTTCGGCAGAAAGCATGGGGCCCTGCCCGGTGTTCCTTCCAGCCTCACCTCCCTGGGCTCAGCCCCTGGTGCCAGCTGCCTCCTGGGAAAAAGAATATAAAGGAGCCTCAGAGGGGTAAGGAGAAGGCGATTGGGGGAGGCTCCCACAGCCACCCACAGAAGGGGCTCTGGGCAGGCTAGACCACATCTGTTACTGTGCATTTCCTTTTGGGCTGTGGCTCCTTCCTAGGCCTGCTTGGGCCTCCACTTCTGACCCTCCCTCCCTGCCTTCCTGGGTCAGGTCAGTCAGAGCACAGGGAAACAGGCTGGCTTCCCAGGCGCCTTGCCTTTCACATCTGGCTCCAAATCCAACTATGCATTCTTGTTCCAGTGAGAATGGAGCGCCTACTTCAACTACCCAGCATGGTTCAGAAGCTAAATTGCTACTGTCTTAACTTGAAATCTTAGTAGTGCCTGGTCATCAGCTATCATGTAGTCCCAAAGACAGCTTCTGTACACATGTGTACACACATATACAGAATATCCATATGCACACGCATGAAGGGATAGCTATAGATAAGCTATGTGGTCCAGAAATGATAATACCAACTGAGGGTCTACTACCTCATTCAATCCTTGCAACAACACAATAAGGTAGGTCCTATTATTTTCCCCATTTGAGGAGGAAACTTGGGCTTAGAGAGGTTTCATAACTTGTTCAAGGTCAAACTGCTTGTCTAGGGTAGGACATCAACTTAGGACTCTATGATTCTGGTACCAAAGGTTGCCCCTAGAGCTTAAGCTCTGGCTCTTTGATCTGGTTCCTACAATTGGTTCACTAAGGGGCAATCTGATTTGCTGACTTGTGCCTCAGTTTCTCCACCTGCTTAACAGACAGGGTCAACGCTGTGACTGAACCTACAAGGGTGTCATTAGTTAGGAGGAGGCTGAGGTGGAGGCTGGACTTCGGTAAAGCACTGGAGCAAGTCTTCTCCAGGAATGCACGTAGCCCTGTGGGACAAGAGTTACTCAAGCCAGAAACTCGGAGTCACCCTTGCTGCCTTCCTCTCCCTCCTGCTCCCTTCCCCTGCGCGGGCCAGTCCATCTATCAGCAAGCCTATCTCCAAAATATACCTCAAATCTGCCCTCTTCTGGCCTCCTCCTCCACCACCCTGGGCAGTGCCACCATCACCTCTCACCTTGACTTCTGCAGCGACCACCTAACTGGTCTCCCTGCTCCTGATTCTTCAGCCTAGTGCCACACATCACCCAAGCAGTCTTCTTAAAACATGCATCTGGTAGTGTCACAGGGCACCTAAAATACAATCGAAACTGCTCACCATGGCCCACACACACTGCCAAGTCTTGCCTCTTGCTCCAATGTCACCCCTGCTCTCCCTCGCTCTACTCCAATCCCATGCTGGCACGCTATTTCTCTCTTGCCCATCATGGCCCTTTGGGCTGTATGGATTCCTTGGCCTGCCA
Organism: Dasypus novemcinctus; assembly: GCF_030445035.2. Taxonomy (NCBI): domain Eukaryota; kingdom Metazoa; phylum Chordata; class Mammalia; order Cingulata; family Dasypodidae; genus Dasypus; species Dasypus novemcinctus. The sequence continues at coordinate 64,309,841 of NC_080688.1, forward strand.
ATGCTCTTCCCAAACTTTAGGTCTCACAGAAAAGTCACCCCTTGGAGAGGCCTTCCCTGACTCCCACATATAAATTAGGACCCTCTCCCCATTATCTACTTCAATCCCCTGATCAAGGCACTCAGTGCAAGGTAAGTACTTTTATTCAACTGCATGCTTAGGTTGATTCATTTTTCTTTTTGGCTATCTCTCCCACTAGAATCGTGGCAGCATGAAGGCAGGGACCCTGTGTGTTTTCTTCATTGTATGGTGCCCGTATATTGTAGGCCCCTGCTCAGTATCTGTAGAACAAATATCTATTAGGAGGACCCTGGGCCAGAGAAAAAGGAGGACTGGATCCTCGTCTCAGCCCCGTGTCCTTGAGGACATCACTTGCCTTCCCAGGTGCTCAGCTTCCTCTTCTGTACATGGGGTGATGGATGAGACGTGGCCTGAGAGCCCTTCCAGCTCCCACACTCCAGTCAAGTTTGTCTTTGCCAAGAACTTGAAGATGCCAGGGAACAAACGAGATGAGAACCCTATACATAAAGCACTTTATATAACTTTTCGAAGGCTTTTCTTTTCTTTGTCAGCCCTGCTGACTTATTAGACGAATCAGCCTGGGAGGACTGAGGCACTTGCACAACCATGACCAGTGGGGTGGCACAATGCTCAATGGCCTTGTACAACTGCTGCTCCCACAGCACAAGTTGCCACATGAGTGTGTAAACTGAGGCTTGTCCAGAGAAAGCAGTTAGTGTCTCAGAGAGGACCATCAAAAGACCAAGCCAAGAGCTAATTTTATTCGGCAATTTCCAACCCAACGGCCATTCCCCCTCCCCCAAGGCACCACCAGGTCTGGAGGGCCCTGGCCTTTGTGAATGATGACAGCTTCTATGTATACAGTGCTTTCACTAGCTCCTCACAGCTCTGTGGAGTAGACCAGGAAGGGATAATTATTCCCCTTTTGCAAATGAGAAAACTGAGACTCAAATTAAAAAGTGAGTGGAGAGCAGAACAGAGACCCTTGAAAATCAATGATGAAAAACCCCAGTGAGATTAATGTTCTTTAAGAAATGTATGTATGTGTATATATATATATATGCACATAAACACACACCCCTACACACGCATAGATATGAAACCCTTCCACCTTAGGGAAAACCTGTGAGACGGGGACACCTTGCCTTAGCCCCACCACGCCAGGTGGGTCGATGTTGGTGGCAGCAGGCAGCTCAGGGCAGTCCCTCTCTCCCTCTCTGGAGTGAACAGTCCACCCTGCACTCAACAGAGGCCCCACCTGATATCCCACCTTGCACTTCTTAGGTGTTCAACAAACATTTAATTAAATTTTGAGGACAACAGTTTTCAGCTAGTTTCAACTAGAAAGGAAATCAAGGAGTATTCAATTCTCGGGGACCATAGGAACAGGGTGGTGCCACCAACAGCTGTTCCTGGGGTGAGGGTGGGGGGATGCCTCTTCTATCAGGGTCCCTCTAGTTTTCTGTCTGATGACAGGCCAAACCCGCCCTACTCCCAAGCTCATTGCCTGTTCTATTCTCACCAGGGGCCTTGACTGTGATCACTGGGCTCCGGCACTTTGATCAACAGAATCAGATTTCATTGAAATATTTTAGAATGCCCATTTGAAATAACAATTCATCACTGCTTTGCATCGGGATCAGCAAAGGAGCCAAAAATTGAATCTAAGCTATGCTTTAGCAGTCTTTCATATGCTAAAATTTATCCAAATCCATTAAAAAGTTGCTGATGCTACACACAGTTCTGCCACTGTGTTTCAGGTTTCAGGGGCAGGCTCAGTCATTCTGAATCTACTGGAAATTTGCCAATCTCTATCAAAACCATCCACTTCTTCAAACACACAGAGGTGGTCCAGAGCAGGCAAGTTCTTTGCCACTCCCCCCACCAGCCTTGGGAGGGGGAGGGGTTGTGGCCCTAGGTGGTGGGGGCGGGTCCAGGAGGAGCCCGCCTCCACTTCTCAGGTGCACTGGGGAGACAAGCTGATGCCTGTCTGGGGCCTTGGGGGCCTCTGTGCGGAGGTGCTGGCTAAGTACAGGGTGCTAGGATTGTTCTCTCTGGGGAAAGTGAGGGGAAAATCCTCCCAGGCTAGGGCAGAGGGATGGGCTCACAGCCTGGCTGGCTGCACAGCGGGCAGGGCAAGCAGCAAGCAGGATCTAAGCCCTCTGTACAGCCTAAGGGCCCCAGGGCTGCCAGGGCCTCGCCCTCCTCCCAGATTATATTGGGTGACACAGCCAGGTGCCCACGGCAGGAGGAGGGAGGCTGCCAGGAGCGCCAATGGGCCTGGCTGAGGTGCCGGGCAGAACACTGGCTGTGTCACCAACCGAGCAGGCACCACTGCGAGCCAAGGGGAGGAGGAGTGGGGCTCAGCTGGAACCTGGTCAAGGTGGGGCAGTGACAGGAAAGGGGGTGGCACTCCTACGCAGGGGAGGCAGAGTCCCTCCTCCCTCCCTCCCTCCTCTCAGTCTTCTTTTCTCCTTCCCTCCTTCTTCCCTCCTTCCGTCCTTTTCACTTAGGTACTGACTGTCTCCTGTGTGCCCAGCACCACCCTAAGCTTGGCATATCAGCTGGTGAACAATGCAATGTGCTCCTTGCCCTCCTGGAGCTGACCTTCTAGTAAGAGAAAGGCAATTAAAGATAACCATGTGCGATGAAGCCTGGTGGGTGAGGCCAAATCATGCATCGCCCGGTCCCTTCCCTAGGTAAACCCTCTGCACTTCTTCAGCCTCTCCCCTCATTTGATCCCCACCCTGAAAGCCAGGGTTAAAGCTCCTACATGAAGTGAAGAAAGAAGGTGGAGGGCAGGAAGTGGCCTGTCCACGGTCATACTGGGCGTGATGGTGGAGGTGCGATGGGACGCATGTCCCCTGATCCTCTGCCCAGTGCCTCCAACAAGGCCACCTAGATTTCCCTCCAAAACCTTTAGAGACTGAGAACCTTGACCTAGACAAACAACAAATTCACCTAATTCTAAATAATGAGGACCTACCGTGTACGGTAAGACAGGAGGAAGCTTGAAGCTTGTGGGTGTGGGCAGTCTGGGTGTTGAGGCCCGGCTAGGCTAGTGCAAACTCTGGTCCTGATACAAGGTCCATTTAGAAAACATGAAGAGAGTTGGCTTGTCCCTGCTAGGTCCCCACAAATTGGAGGCCCAATCAGGCAGGCCCTCCTCTAGTGCTTACCAGGAGGGAGGGAGGGTAGTGACAGAGACGGAGAGGATGAGGGCAGGCCAGTGTGTGTGTGCACATGTGTATAGGGTATGAGCAGAAGGACTGACTACTGGTCCAGGGGGAGACAGCTAGATGGGGAAGGGGTGTGCTCCAGCAGTTTCTCTAGTGTATCAAGCACACCCTCCAGGAAAACGACTGCTCTAACGGCTCAGGTGTCATCAGGCAGAAGGCGGATCACCCTCAACACTGGCCAGCCAGGCCTCTGCCAGGAAATAACAATATGGCCAAGCCAGCTCACAGTCCTTCTCCAGAGTAAGACAAACCAGTCAGGGTCAGCACGTGACCTTCACCACTCTGTGAAACCAGTGTCCCTGAGATCTTCCTTGAGGCTGGCCATTTTCCATCAGCCAAGGTTAAGCTCGCAGGATAGAAGGGGGAACAGGGCAGAAATGAATGGCTGCTATGCAGATCAAAATAATGGCCTTGACTGCCTGTGAGGACCACATCAAAGAAAATACCCACTCTTAATCCCCAAGGACATGGAAATAATCGTAATTATAATAACTGCAAGCATTGGGCTAGTGGCTTTACATGCATTCTCTTTTCTTTTAATCTTCAACGACAATCCTATGAAGTCAGTATATTATTATTCCTTTTTTTTACAGAATGGTAGCTCAGGGGTCATAAGAAACAGAGCCAGGATTTGAATTCAGGCCACATTTGCTACCTCCATAAAGTCACTTATAATCCTAGCGGTGGCTCAGAGTAGCTTTGGACTTCAAATGAAGTAGGAGAACTTGAGCAAGACAGAAGGTAGGACTTGTTCATCTTTATATGGGCATTTGATGCTGTGGATACTGTTTTGAGGCATCTCAAAGCAGAGAATAAATACCCTTCTGTCTGGAGGAGTCAATATGTTCACGTTGCAGTGGGTTCTGGGGCAGATGCAATTTTGAAGTCCTTGAGAAAGGTTTAATGTTTCATTGATGAAGAGAAAAAAAAGCACAACTGCTTGGAATGTGTGCTGTGTGGGAATATGCAATTCAGTGTTTCAAGCATGGGGCTATTTCTCAGAATGTGGATTTTAGAGCCTCTCCTAGACTTCCCTGGTCACATGGTTACAAGGCAGATTCCTGGGTCCCACCTCAGGCCCACTGACTTGGATTCAAAACCCCAGATCTGCACTTTCAGAGACTCCCAAGGGGATGCGTGCGTAGCTGGAAGAGGCAATGGAAACTGGTAATCTACTGGTTTGGCCTTGCCGGTTAGTGATCCCTGGGTGAGAATCAGGTCTGTGAAGAGCCATGGACACTGGCCTGGTTCCTTCAGGGGTGTGCACTGGAAGGGAGGGGGTTGGGGAGCAACCCAAGGAGATTTTCAGCTGCTGGACTGTCCCTTATCTGTGTCCTCCATAGCAATAAAGCGGCATGAAATGTCACCAAGTGGACACAGCATTACACTCTTCACCACTCCCCTATTCTTGTTTACGTGGGGCTTCTTCCCTGTTATAGATAATGCAGGATGAACATCCTTATGCATACTTCCCCCATAATTTTCGATTATTGCCTTACATTCAATTCCCAGGAGAAGGATGAGAAGGGATATGAACATTTTTAAGGCTCCTAACACATAGTGCTCAATTGCATTTTCCAGAAAGGTTGCACCTTTCGTGCTGATGACTGCCATGTTAAAGGGTGTCGATTTCACCACAGCACTGCCAGCATTTCAATTCCCTCCTTTTTAAAGATGAGGATACTGCGGCTGGATTGGTGAAGTGACCTGTGAGCTGTCAGAGATTACATCCCTAGACGACGTCAGGGCTGGGACAAGAACCCAGGGAGTTCTCATTCACAGGCCAGGGCATTTTGCAGCTGTCGACTCCCTCCACCTCCATCAAGGCAGGAGGGAAAAACCGAGCCTGGCACACCACTCTCTCTCTGTCCTGCACTCCCTGCCAGCTCTGACTTCAGGCATGGCATGAGCTCACATTTCAGTGCTTTGCATTGTTCTTCTGCCTCTAAAACTGAGGGTGGGGAGTGGGGTTGGGGAGTGGGAGGAGGGGTGGCACTCTCGTTTCTCTGCTCAAGCCCCACATCCTCCATGAAACCTCTTCTGCTCACTCAGAGGAGGTCAATGACTGCTTGAACTGTGAGCCGCAGGGAGATCAGTGGGTGGGGAAGGGTGCTTGAGGGTGGGGAAGCAGAGGGACAAAGGCGTGGTGACAGCAGAAGGGAGGAGCAAAGGCAATCCCAATGGGCCCACCAGTGAGAGGAGAGGGTGGGCAGGGGGGTGGGGCCAGGTGGTGGGGGCTGGCGTGCTGGACCGGGAAGACATGCCATCTGCAGTTCCTGGGACACAGGGTGTTTATGTAAGAGAATTGATCTTACTTCAGACAGGGTTCTCCACAGGCACCTTAAGTGGCCTTCAGAGATTCTGAAAGACCCAACTAACCTGTGTGAAAAACTGTGTCAGCATGTGAGCATGCATGTACCTTTTCCAGAGGAGCCACCCTATTACGTTCAGCAGATTTTCAAAAAAGTTTGACACCCTCCCAAAGTTCAAAGTTCAAAAAATAAAATTCAGTTGAAGGGTGGGAAGTCAATTAGAAATACAAACTATCTGTTGTATATGATACACACACACAACCACACACATTAACCCATGGCAGAGAGAGAGAGAATCATTACAGTGGTCCTTCTTAGGTAGATAAATAGATGGATAGAACAAACAAACCTACATTTAGCAAATGGCTGAAGAATCATTATTTATGCCACTTGCGTTCTTTCATTGTCCACTGCACGCATGGCAGGGGGACTGGGGAGCTGGGATGAGGCAGTAAGTCCGAGCGCTGAGGTATTCAGGCTCTGCCCACCAAGGACATTCAGAGGTGAAGAGAAAAACTTTGTGAAGTGACAAAGTAAGTTAGTGGGAAAACGGTATTTGGTTTCACAACTTTACCAGAGCCATCTCTTGCATAAGATGGGATACGCTTGAAAATAATCACCGCGAACACTTACGGAGCACTCACGGTGCCAGGCACTGTTCTAAACACTTTGCAAGTATCATCTTGTTTACTTCTCACAGCAGCCCTGGTGGTGTGAGCACTCCTGTAACCCTCATTTTACAAGGGAAGAAATGGAGCAGTAAGTCACTCACCCCAAAGCAACAGCTTTAAGTGGGACAGTGGGTATGGAAGCTGGGTGAGGTGGGTCCACAGCCAGGGCTCCTGGCACCCAGACTGGACACAACCTTCCAGGGCAGTTATGATATGCCATCAGGAATCAACCCCATTCCTGTCTTCCACAAAAGAGCTGGATCCTGGATATCTTAACCCCACTGCTCCCTTTGCCTCTGAAGGGGTAGATTTCATGTATAAGCTTGAGAATATTCAAGTTGATTGTCTACACAAGTACAAAAAAAAGTAGTAATAATAATCCCTCCTATTTATCAGGTATATAATATGTAGAAGACACTATACAAAGGGCTTTACAGATATTTTCTTAATTCCATCTTTATAACAAATCCCCAAGGTTAAGTATTGGCATGCCCATTTTACAGACAGTATACTGAGGTACAAGGAGTTTAGCATGCTTGAGATCAGCTATAAGTGGAGCTTACTGAAGAAAAGACTGCACCCAGTCTCTCTCTGCTTCTCTGCCTCTCAATGGCTAATGCAAGACACAGAGGGGCAAAGGGGTGTCTTCCTTATTGGAAGCTCACCTGGTGACTGGAGTATGGAAAAGGCCCAGAGAGCTTGGTGACAGGGTAAAATGGAAAGAGAAAGAAGGAAGAAAGGAAAGAAACATGCATGTAGCACGGGCTGTGTGTCAGGCAGCATCAAGATGTTGATGAACGACCCGAATTTAGAGTTATTGATTCAGTTTTTAAAGCCCTACAAACCAGGGGTACTGGCCACGAGGCAGAGCTCTGTGAATCATTCCACCTTTGAGCCAATCACTCCAGAACACAATGAGAGGTATAATCCAAGTCATTTTGGAACTTGGCTATAATCTTTGAGGTCAAAGCTCACTGCCTCATAAAATGTTCTTGTGAGGTTGAAGTTAAGGTGAGAACATGCTTCTTTGACTAAAATCAGTGGCCCTTTTAGCTCCTCCCCTCTCTCTCGGGCTCATGACCTTATTTCTGGAAGCCATAGGGCCTGAAGGCATGAGGTGAAGGAAGCCCAAGGGGCAGCTAGCTCCAAGGACTGGGTTAGGAAGATGGGGCAGACAGGGTCATGGCTGTGGCTCAGGGTCTGTGGGCTCAGGGTCATGGCTGGGAGAAGCGTTTTCTGAAGGGGAGGATGGTGTGAGCCTTGTCTAGCACAGAGGTCAAAGCTGGACTTCTGAGAGGCCTTTGTCAGCAAAGCACACAGCCATGTTCCAAGTATGCAAGCAAGGGTCAGGGCCAGGCACAATTCCAGGTGTGTGGCCCATTGCTTGCGTTCCTAAAATGCCAGCAGAGGCAGGGGTCAGAAGTCCAACTAAACAGCCAGGAGGTCAACTGCAGAAGGAAGCAGTAGTCAGGGGGTGGATCCCAGGCCCTGGTGGGGAAGGGAGAGCAACTCAAAAATGACCCAATGAGGTTCTGACCACTGGGCTTTAAGGATACCCAGGTGTGATGATTAGGCTCATGTGTCAAATTGGCCAAGTAATGGTGCCCAGTTGTTTGGTCAAACACTGGGCTAATTGCAATACAAGGCATTTCATAGGCTTTAATCATCAGTGAGTTGTTTGCATATATGGCTGGTTATATCTATAATCAACTGAGGAGACTGCTGTCAGCAATGAGAGACATCTCATCCAATTGGTTGAAGGCCTTAAAAAGAGAAGTGATTTCAGCATTCAGAGAGAGAATTTCCATCTCTACTTCAGACAGCCAGCATCTCCTGGGAATTCATCGAGGGCCTTCATTGGAGTCCCTGGCTTGCAGCCTGCCCTATGGAATTGGACTTATGCATCCCCACAGTTGCATGAGACAATTTTATAGAACCTCATATTATATACAGATATCTCTTGTTGGTTCTGTGTCCCTAGAGAACCCTGACTAATATAGCTTGGTACTGGGGGTAGTTCTTGAGAAACAGAAGCTTGAAAATGGGATTTCTGAATTGGTTCTGGGATTTTTGCAATTAGCTTTCTACTCTGATTAGATTCAAGGGCACTAATGACTCTGTTTCTAATAATCAAGAGGCCACTGTCAATCCACGGCATAAACTGGCAATAGAGATATGCAAAATGTTACCAGTGGATATGACTACTTTCATGCTTATAAGAGGCAATGCTCTAAGTGAGAGTGTTATTAACACCTTAACAGAGTTTTGTGGAGTTAAAAGGTACAATGATGGCTGTTCCTCAATACACTGGATACAGTTACAAAAGAAAGTGCTGAACTGAAGGCTTCAAATTTGCAACTTAATTGCCACATGAATGATGTGGAAGTTTCTATGTGTGCCCTGAGAGAAAAATCATGTTTCACGCAGCAGGAGACTTGAGATTTCTGAAAACTAGACCCAAAGTCTCATTGTGCTAGTAGCAGAGTTACAACAGAAACTAAAATCTCAACCTTATAGGGTTTCTGCTGTGAAGGTGAGGGTATTGATTGAAAAGGAATGAAATTCTGAGGATTGGGATGGAGAGATAAGAGCTGATGATGATGGCAATCGGGACACTGAAACTCTAAATTCTGCTGAGACTTTGCCAGATAAACCTGAAAAATTCTGCCCTGAGGAGACAGCCACCTGACCTCCCCCTACCCTGAGGAGAAGACCACCCAACCTCCACCCTGCCCTGAGGAGAAAACCACTCAATCTCCAGCCTGTCCCAAGGAGTCAGCCACCCAATTTACAGTCTGCCTCAAAGAGTCTGCCATGCAACCCTCACCCGAAGAGATTAATCCTGTCTTACCAGATGAAACTACAATGCAATGCCCTGAGGTAACTGGTTTACAAGACACTTCAAATACTTCTCCTTACCCACTCTCACCACTCCTCTTTTCTTCCAGAGCTGTAACTAGATTAAAGTCACAACAAGTCCCCAAGGTGAAATACTAGGTGACCCATGAGGAAGCATGCTATACTACAAAAGAACTATTTGAGTTTTCCAATTTATATAGACAGAAATCAGGGGAATATATCTGGGAATGGATATTAAGGGTGTGGGATAAGGGTGGAAGGAATATAAAGTTGGATCAGGCTGAATTTATTGATATGGGCCCACCAAGCAGAAATTCTGGATTTAATGTTGTAGTTTGAGGGGTTAGAAAAGGCTCTAACAGGTTGTTCAGGTGGCTGGCTGAAACATGGACCAGAAGATGGCCAACATTGCCTAAGGTCAAGATGCCAGATTACCCTAGTAGACTGGAGATGAGGGGATCCAAAGGCTTAGAAAGACTGGAATGTTAGAATGGATTTACCATTTAAGACCTGCCCACCACCCCAGGAATGTCCAGAGGACACAATTTTCACCAGGACTGTGAGGAATAAATTTGTGAGACTAATGAAGAGTTCAGTGAGGTTGCTTTTCTCTGTAAGTCAGATATTACTGTGGGAACTTCTGTCATGGAACAAGGATCTGTAAACAATATGGGGATGATCACATTAGGGGCCAGCAGAAGCCAAGTGGCAGAACTTAGTCGCCAAAGACAAGATGGGTGTGGCTACCACAATGGAAAGCAGACTCAAAGCAACAATCAAAGTAGTCTGAATCGCACAGACCTATGGCACAGGCTAATAGATCATGGGATACCTAGAAGCAAAATAGATGGACAGTCTTCTAAATTCCTACTTGCTCTGGAGAAGCAGAAGTTTTCTAGGTTGAATGAACAAAGCCTAACGTGAATTACAGAAACAGAGTCACGGCCCCTTAATCAATTCCCAGACTTGAGACAATTTACACTCACAGCCCCCTGAATGAGGGGAAGGTTGGGTCCCCTTGGGGAAGGGCCCTGTTACACTGCCAGAAATTTATACTGTTAATATTTCTCCCAGCCTTCTCCAAAGAGACCTACAGCCTTTTGCCAGGGTGACTGCATTGGGGAAAAGGAAATGATCAGATATTTGGGAGATTATTTGACACTGGCTCAGAAGTGATTAATTGTAGGCGACCCAAAGTGTCACTGTGGTCCATCAGTCAGAGTAGGGGCTTATGGAGGTCAGTTGATCAATGGAGTTTTAGCTCAGGTCCATCACACAGTGGGTCCAGTGGGCCCCTGGGCCCATTTTATGGTTATTTCCCCAGTTCCAGAATGCATAATTGGAATAGACATACTAAGCAACTGGCAGAATGCCCCACACTGCTTCCCTGACTAGTGTAGTGCGGACTATTATGGTAGAAAAGGCCAAATGGAAGCCACTAGAACTGTCCCTACCTAGCAAAATAGTAAATCAAAATCAATACCAGATTCCTGAAAGGATTACAGAGATCAGTGCCACCATCAAGGGCTTGAAGGATGCAGGGGTGGTGATTCTCATCACATCCCTGTTGAACTCTCCTATTTGGCCTGTGCAGAAAAGCGTTGGATCTTGGTGGGTCATAGCAGATTATCATAAACTTAACCAGGGGGTGACTCCAATTGCAAATGCTGTTCCAGATGTGGTATCACTGCTTGAGCAAATCAACACATCCCCTGGTACCTGGTATGGAGCTTTTGATCTAGAAAATGCTTTTTTCTCAATTGCCTTTAGTAAGGACCACTTTGCTTTCAGCTGGCAAGGCCAGCAATATACCTTCACTGTCCTACCTCAGGGGTATATCAACTCTCCAGCTCTATGTCATAATATTGTCCACAAGGACCTTGATCATTCCTCCCTCCCACAAGTCATAACACTGGTCCATTATATTGATGATATCATGCTGACTGGACCTAGTGAACAAGAAGTAGCAACTACTTTAGGCTTACTGGTAAGACATTTGTGTGTGAGTGGATGGGAGATAAATCCAACAAAAATATAGGGGCCTTCCATCTCAGTGAAATTTCTAGGTGTCCAGTGGTATAGGGTATGTCACAATATCCCTTTTAAAGTAAAGATATGCTGTTGTATCTGGCCCCTCCTATGACCAAAAAAGAAGCAATGCTTAGTTGGTTGCTTCAGATTTTAGAGACAATATATTCCTCATTTGTGTGTGCTATTCCCGGCCATTTACCGAGTGACTGAGTTGCCAGTTTTGAGTGGGGACCAGATAAAGAGGAGGCTCTGTGACAGGTTCAGGCTATTGTGCAAGCTACAATGTCACCTGGGCCATATGATCCAGTAGATCCAATGGTGCTGGAAGTGTCAATGGCAAATAGAGATGACTTCTGGAGCCTTTCCCCTATAGGAGAATCACAATGCAGACCCTTAGGATTTTGGAGCAAAGCCCTGCTATCCTCTGTTGATAACTACTCTACTTTTTAGAAACAGCCTTTGGCCTGCTCCTGGGCATTAGTAGAAACTGAATACTTAACTATGGGCCACTAAGTTACCATGAGACCTGAGTTGCCTATCATGAGCTGGGTATTGTCTGACCCACCAAGTCATAAAGTAAGATGTACACAGCAGCACCCCATCTTAAAGTTGAAGTGGTATGTATAAAATAGGCTGAAGCGGTACCTGAAGGCACAAGGAAGTTACATGAGGAAGTGGCCCAACTGTCCATGGCCACCACTCCTGCCACATTACCTTCTCTTTCCCAGCCCACAGCTATGACTCTTGGGGAGTTCCTGACAATAAGTTGACTGAGGAAGAGGAAACTCGGGCCTGGTTTACAGATGATTATGCATGGTATGAAGGTACCACCTGAAAGTGGACAGCTGCAGCACTGAAGCCCCTTTCTGGGACATCCCTGGGTAGAAATGAGGGTAAATCCTCCCAGTGGGCAGACCATCAAGCAGGGCACCTGGTAGCTCATTCTGTTTGTAAGGAGAAATGGCTGGAGGTGCATTTGTACATTGATCCATGGGCTGTTGCCAATGGTTTGTCTGGATGGCCAGGGACTTGGAAGCAACATGAATAGAAAATTGGTGACAAAGAGGTCTGGGGAAGAGGTATGTGGATAGACCTTTCTGAGTGGGCAAAAAACATGAAAATATTTGTGTCCCATGTGAATGCTCACCAGAGGGTAACCATCAGAGGAAGATTTTAATAATCAAGTGGAAAAGATGACCCATCTCTAGATAGCAGTCAGCCTTTCCCCCCAGCCACTCCTGTCATTGCCAAATGGGTTGATGAACAAAGTGGCCATGGTGACAGGGATAGAGGTTATGGGCTCAGTAATATGGATTTCTCCTCACCAAGGCCCACCTGGCTACAGCTTGTGCTGAGTGCCCAATCTGCCAGCAGCTAAGACCCATACTCAGCCCCCTATATGGCACCATTCCCCAAGGTGATCAGCTTGCTAGCTGGTGGTAAGTTGATTACACTGGATCACTTCCACCATGGAAGGGGCAGCAATTTGTTCTAACTGGAATAGACATACACTCTGGGTATGGGTTTGCCTTCCCTGCAAGCAATGCTTCTTGGAAAACGACCATCTGAGGACTTACTGAATGCCTTATCTTTTGCCATGGCATTCCACACAGCATTGCTTCTAATCAAGGAACCCACTTCACAGCAAATGATATGCAGGAATGGGCACACGTTCATGGAATTCTCTGTTTTTATCATGTTCCCCATCATACTGAAGCAGCTGGATTGACAGAATGGTGGAAAGGCCTTTTGAAGACTCAATTATGGTATCAACTAGGTGGTCATATCTTGCTGGGCTGGGGCAATGTTCTCCAGGAGGTTGTATGTGTTACAAATCAGCGTCTACTCTATGATACTATTTCTCCCATAGCCAGGATTCACGCGCCCAGAAATTAAGGTGTAGAAATGGGAGTGGCGCCATTCACTATTACCCCTAGTGACCCACTAGGAAAATGTTTGCTTCCTGTGCCTGTACCTTAAGCTTTGTTGGTCTTTGGGTCTTAATTCCAAAAGGAGGAGTGCTTCCACCAGGAAACACAACAATTTCCACTGAATTGGAAGTTAAGACTGCCACCTGGCCACTTTGGGCTCCTCATGCCTCTGAATTGACAGGCAACAGGACTTACTATATTGGCTGGGGTGACTGATCCTGACGATCAGAGGAACTAGGACTGCAACTACACAGTGGAAGTACAGAGGAGTTTGCCTAGAATACTGGAGATCCCCAAAGGCGTCTCTTAGAACTTTTATGCCCCATGATTAAAATCAATGGAAATAAATGGGATTGTGGCTAAAAGGGGTAGTCTAGGGATGTAAATGTCAATAGAAAGAAAGCTAGAGAATAATCTAGAGAATGAATAACATAGTGAACCAGGTGGATGAGGATTGTGGTTAATAATAGAAATAAAAGAATGTTCTATGAACTAGAACAAATGTACATCACTATTACAAAGTGGTAAGAATATAGTAATGCATAGGAAAAATCCAATTAATATAACTTAAGGACTACAGTTAACAGCAATATTGTAATATTCTTGCATCAATGCCAAAGAAGGTACTATATCAACACTAAGGGCCATTTTTTCTTTTGGTCTAAGGAGAATGTTGAAAGGCTTACTTGGGCAATGACTGCATAGCTCTGTGATGAAAGTGAGAGCCACTGGGAAGTGGATGTGGCTCAACCGATAAAACATCCACCTACCATATGGAGGGTCTAGGGTTCAATCCCCAGGGCCTCCTGACCTGTGTGGTGAGCTGGCCCACGCACAATGCTGCCATGTGCAAGGAGTGCCATGCCACGCAGGGGTGCCCCATGTGCAAGGAGTGTGCCCCATAAGGAGAGCCACCCTGCATGAAAAAAGTGCAGCCTGCCCAGAAGTGGCGCTGCACACACAGGGAGCTGATGCAGCATGATGACGCAACAAAAAAGAGATGCAGTTTCCCAGTGCTGCTGGATAATGCAAGCAGATGCATAAGAACACATAGTGAATGGACACAGAGAGCAGACAACAGTGGGCAAGGGGAGAGAAATAAATAAAATAAATCTTAAAAAAAAAAAAAAGTGAGAGCCACTGGATGTATTCTTTGGATAGAATATACAAGGCATGGGACTGTATAAGACAGTGAACCATGTGGTGGAAGATGGACTGTGGTTAACAGTACAAATATGAGAGTGTTCTCTCATGAACTATAACAAATGTACAATACTAACACATGGTGTTAATAATAGGGGGTGTGTGGAAAAAATATGCCAAGTATATGCTATGGACCATAGTTAGTGGTCTGTAACAAATGTACCACAACAATGTAAGGTATTGGTTGAAGGGTGATGTATGGGGATTTTGCATATTATGCAGAATTTCTCTAATAAAATAAAATAAATAAATAAAGGCATTGACTGGGAAAAAAAATCAATGGAAAACCGCAATGATCCAATCAAGGCAGGAATAACAATGGCCCAGAATCTTCAGGAAAGTTTAGATTACCCTATCAGGCTAAGAACCATGGCCACTTGAGGTGCTTGCTGAGGGTAAAGGGAACATGGAATGGGCAGTGGAAGAAGGTAGTGATAAATATGAACTTTGACCACAGGACCAGCTACAGAAATGAAGACTATAATGGTCATGAATATTACTCCCCTGTTTTGCTATGAGTATGTTTGTATATGTACATAAAATGAATATCCTTGTTTTTTCCCCTTTATTTTCCCCTTACCATATGACATAAGTTGTATTAGTTTCATGTTACAGTTTTTTAAGAATGTCAAATTTAAGAGTGACTATTACTCAAGGACTTGCACCCTATTCTGGAAGGATTTAGTGCATTTCTGGTTGTATGCAGGACAGTTGAGTATTGTTAGGCAAAAAAATATATATGTCTGTTACTGCTTTTATTTAAAGATAATTTATGATTTAAGGTGATGTGTATGGCTGCCAAGTTGACAAGTGGTAGACTGTGATGGTTAGGCTCATGTGTCAGCTTGGTCAGGTAATGGTGCCCAGTTGTTTGGTCAAGCACTGGGCTAATTGCAATATAAGGCATTTCATGGGCTTTAATCATCAGTGAGTTGATTGCATATATGGCTGAATACATCTATAATCAACTGAGGAGACTGCGGTCAGCAATGAATGACTTCTCATCCTATCAGTGAAGGTGAGTGACTTCTCATCCAATCAGTGAAAGCCTTAAAAGGAGAAGTGATTTTAGCATTCAGAGAGAGAATTTCCATCTCTATTTCAGAAAGCCATTGTTTCCTGGGGATCTCATCAAGGACCTTCGCTGGAGTCCCTGGCTTGCAGCCTGTCCTATGGAATTTGGACTTGTGCATCCCCACAGTCACGTGAGACAATTTTATAAAACCTCATACTATTTACAGATACCTCCTGTAGGTTATGTTTCCCTAGAGAACCCTGGCTAATACACCAGGCAACAAAACTGCTCTCTATAGATCCTGGGCAGGACAAGGGATGAGCTATGACCAGGAAGAACGGGAAGCACCACAGGTGACTATTGACTGTTGTCTCAGAAGCCAGACTGACCCCTGTGGCTGCCCTCCAAAATCGGTTCTCTTCAGTTCTTAGAGGGCTCACTGTCCTGACGCAACAGTCCTTTTGGGTCTGGAATTTCCTTTCTTTTTAGAAAAAAACCCTTGTTTTCTGATCTATGAAAGTAAAATGCAAGGACTGAGTTAAACACAGACACTACAGGGAAGTTCAAAGGAAAAAACAAATATATGGAGGCTAAACAACATAATTCTAATCAATCAGTGGGTCAAAAGAAGAAATTGCAAGAGAAATCAGTAAGTATCTTGGGACAAATGAAAATGAGAATACAACGTATCAAAACTTATGGGATGCAGAGAAGACAGTGCTGAGAGGGAAATTTATAGCTCTAAACACATATACTATAAGGAAAGAAAGAGTTAAAATCAAAGACCTAGTTGAGTATCTGGAGGAACTGGAAAAAGAATAGCAAACTAATCCCAAAACAAGCAGAAGGAAAGAAATAATAAAGCTTAGAGCAGAAATAAATGAAATCGAGAAGAAAAAAGAAATAGAGAAACAGAGAAAAAAGAAATTGAGAAGGCCAATAAACTCAACAAACCCTTAGCTAGACTAACAAGGAAAAAAAGAGAGAAGATACAAATAAATAAGATCAGAATGGGGACATTATGACTGACCCGACAGAAATAAAAAGGCCCACAGGAAGCATATTGTGAAAATTTGTATGCCAACAAATTAGACAAACTAGTTGAAATGGGCAAATTCCTCAAAATGCATGAATAACCTATTCTTGATTCTAAAAGAAATACAAGACTTCGATAAACTAAACACAAAGAGAATGAATCAGTCATTTTAAAAAACCTCCCAGCAAAGAAAAGCCCAGGACCAGATGGCTTCATAGGCTAATTCTACCAATCATTTTGAGAAGAATTAATACTAATCCTGCTTAAACTCATCCAAAAAATTGAAGAGGAGGGGAAACTGCTTAAATCATTTTATTAAGACAACATTACCCTAATACCAAAGGCAGATTAAGATACTATATGAAAAGAAAATCACAGACTAATCTCTCTAATGAATATAGATGCAAAAATTCTAAAACAAAACAAAACGAAACAAAAAAACCTTGCAAATCGAAACCAAAAGCATATTAAAAAATTACATACCATTATAAAGTGGGTTTTTTTCCTGGTAAGCAAGGGTGATTCAACATAAGAAAATCAACTAATGTAATACACCACATTAATAAAATCAAAGGGGGAAAAACTACACGATTGATACAGAAAAGGCATTTGACAAAATTCAGCATCCCTTTTTACATGGGAAGGGTTGAAATTGTTCCCCCTAAGACTGGGAACAAGACAAGGATGCCCACTATCTCCATCCCCACTGTTATTCAACATTTGTGCTAGAAGTTCTAGCTAAAGCAATTAGGCAAGAAAAAGAAATAAAAGTACATCTAAAGTGGAAAAGAAGCAGTCAAACTCTCACCATTCACAGGTGACATGATCCTATACTTAGAAAATTCACAAATCCACTAGAGCTAATAAATGAATTCAGCAAGGTGGCAGGATACAAGATCAATACGCAAAGAAGGGTAGGGTTTCTATACACTAGTAATAAGCAAACTGAGGAGGAAATCAAGAAAAAAAATATTCCATTTACAATAGCAACTAAAAGAATCAAATACCTAGGAATTAATTTAACCAAAGATGTAAAAGATGTGTCCTCAGCCTACAACTGAAAGCAGGAGAATTGCATCCAGCATCCATGTGGAATCTAAGCCCCCTCTTGACATAAATGTGGAGTGGACACAACCATTCTAAGGTCCACAGGATGGAGGAATAGAGTATGGATTAGAGTGGACTTAATAATATTCTATTCATGAAATATTGTTATTAGTAATTGAAGAAAATGTGGCATTGGTGTGGAGAAAGTGGCCATGGTAGCTGCTGGGGGTTGAGAGTGGGAGGAAGAGATGAGATGTGGGGGCACTTTCGGGACTTGGAGTTGTCCTGGGTGGTGCTGTAGGGACAGTTACCGGACATTGTATGTACTCCCATGGCCCACTGGGTGGACTGTGGGAGAGTGTGGGCTATGGTGTGAATCACTGACCATGAGGTGCAGCGGTGCTCAGAGATGTACTCACAAGTGCAATGAATGTCTCCTGATGATGGAGGAGGTTGTTGTTATGGGGGGAGGAGTGGGATGAGGGGGGTGAGGGGTGTATGGGGACCTCATATTTTTTGAATGTAACATTAAAAATACAAATAAAGAAAAAAAAGACGTGTACTCAGAAAACTACAAAACATTGTTAAAAGAAATCAAAGAAGACTTAAATGAAAGGACATTCATGTTCATAAACTGGAAGACTAAGTATTGTCACAAGGCCAATTCTACCCAAATTTATTTACAGATTCAATACAATACCAATCAAAATTCCAAGAGCCTACTTTATATAAGTGGAAACTTCAATTACAAAATTTATTTGGAAGGGAAAGGGCACCCAAATAGCCAAAGTCATCCCAAAAGATGAAGAGCGATATGGGAGGACTTTCAAAGACCTTGAAACATATTACAAAGCATGGTATTGGCATATATATATAGACACATTGATTAGTGGAATAAAATTGATCTTGCAGAAATAAACCCTCAAGTCTACGGTCAACTGGTTTTTGACAAACCTACCAAATCCATGTTAACAGGACAAAACAGTCTCTTCAACAAATGGTGCTGGGAGAACTGGATCTCTTTAACCAAAACAATGAAAGAGGATCCCTATCTCACTCCCTGTAAAAGAATCAACTCAAAATGGAAAAGACCTAAATATGAAAGCCAAGACCATAAAAGTACTAGAAGAAAATGTGGGGAAATATCTTAAAGACCTTGTGGTAGGTGGTGGTTCCTTGAACCTTACACCCAAAGCATGTGCAACAAAAGAAAAAATATAGATAAGTGGGACTTTCTCAAAATTAAACACTTTTGCACCTCACAGGACTTTGTCAAAAGGGTGAAAGGGCAGTCTACTCGATGGGAGAAAATATTTGGAAACTACATATCCAATAAGGGTTTCATATCCATGATCTATAGAAGATCCCAAAACTCAACAATAAAAAGATAAAAAGACAAATGACCGACCCCCCCCACCCCCACAAAAGACTTGAATAGACATCTTTCCAAAGGGGAAATATAAATGGCAAAAAAACCGCACAAAAAAACAACAAACCCCAACATGAAAAGATGTTCAACATCACCAGCTATTAAGGAAATGCAAATCCAAATGATAATGAGGTATCATTTCACGCCTATCAGAATGGCTACTATTATAAAAACAGAAAGCTACAAGTGTTAGGACATAGACAAATAGGAAACCTTATTCACAGTTGGTGGGAATGTAGAATGGTGTCGCTGCTATAGAAGACTGGTGATTCCCAAGGATGTTAAATATAGATCTGTCATATGATCCGGCAATCCCACTACTAAGTACATACTCAGAAGAACTGAAAGCAGGGACATGCAAAGACATTAGTACCCCGATTTTCACACATTGTCAAAAACTGGAAACAACCCAGTGTCCATCACCTGATGAATGGATAAACAAATTGTGGTAAATACATATGTTGGAATATTATTCAGATGTAAGAGGAATGAAGTCATGAAGCATAAGACAATGGGTGAACACTGAGGACATTATGTTGAATGAAGCAAGCCAGACACAACAGGACAAATATTGTATGATTTCACTAATATAATGAACAAATTCATGGAGTTAATAGCTGAATATGGGTCACCAAAAGATAGAATGAAAATAGAGAAGCAGGAGCTGAGGCTTAATTTGTGCAGAATTTGTAATAAGATTGACTGTAAATGTTTGGAAATAGAGGTGATGATAGCAAATCATAGTTACTGTAATTAGCAGCACTAATAAATGGGTATGAGAGTGGTTGAAATGGAAAGTTTAAGGTCATGTATGTCACTAGAAGGAAAGTTAAAGGATGAAACACGGGTATATATAGCATAAACCCTCTTGTGGACAATGAGTGTGGTTAATAGTACAAATATAAGACATGTTTTCCATGAAACATAACTAATGTACAAGATGTTAATAACAGGGGGGTATGTGGGCAAAAACACACCTAATGTATGTTTTGAAAAGTAGGGAAAGTAATATATTGATATTTTTCCATCAATTATAAAAAAAGAATTATGCTAAGTGAAATAAACCAGACACAACATATTACATATTGTTTGACTCCATCTATACAAAATGTAAATATAAATAAATCTATAGAGACAGAACTAGATTAGTGGTTATGCATGGCAGAGGAAAGATAGAGGGATTGAGAGGTGACTGCTAAAGGGTAGGGGGTTTTTCTTTTTGAAGTAATGAAACTGCGAATATTGACTGCAATGATGATGAATGCACAACTCTGTGATTATACCAAATGCCTCTGAATGTACACTTTAGATGGGTTGTGTAGTTTGTGAACGTTTCAATAAAACTGCTTTAAAAAATAGCTATCCTCTACCCTAACTTCTATTGCGCTCCATCTGGTTCCATGCAGGTTTGGACATTAGGAAACTAAATAATGTTTGAATTATACATCGAACAAGAGCAAATAGGTCCTGAGTGAATGTTGGTGCATGTATTCTGTGACCTCTTTTAGCAGTTCAAAATTATTTTATTTTCCTCTCAGGTTCCTGGCTGTGCTCCAAACGGAGGAGGTGATCAAATAAAGGAGGTTTTCCTGTACCTCTAATATTCTTTTCTATGTTATATGGGGCTTCATTTCTTTGAAGTTTTAAAGTATTTCTTTCTGGTGCTGTGAAATTTGGAAGGTATGGTCATTCCAGTGGGAGAAGGGGAGATGAGATGCTCCCAGGTTCCATGCTCTGCTGCTGTACCAGGGTTGAGAACCACAGGGTGAGAAAAGCAGGTTTTTAAATTATATTTTGTCTCAAACTGAGCTGTGGGACTTTAATAAGGTTGGAAGTAGCAGCACACTCAGGCTCCTCAGAGATCCTGCAGACCACACACCCTCACATTCCCCTAAGGAAATGGGCTGTGCCCAAGGTCACAAAAGAAGCTATTGGCTAATCTGTAAATATCTCCTCCACAGAAGACTTTGTAAAGTGACTAACAACAACATCCTGTGTTAGACTGTACGTATTTATAACCCACCTTCTTCCAAAAAGGATTTGAGCTAGCCTACAAATGGGCCTACAATGCAAGGTCAACATGCATTAAAAAATAAGGAAATAAAATGAGGAAAGAGGAAAGTAAGAGTGAAGATGGATCTGGGCTTAAGGTCCACCCAAAATGAACACTGCCAAGACCTGCTGCTTAATAGAGATCGGGTGTTAAGCTACCCAGCAGTCAAGAGAAGGGGAGAATACACCGGCGCTATGTGGAGTCTGCTTTCTTGTTCTAGGACTTGCCACTAACTCACAGCATGGCACTGATGTCTTTGGGCATCGGTTTACCAGTCTGCCAAATGGGCAAATCCTGCCTTACAGGATCTTGGGAAGGATCAAGTTAGAGCTTGTGTGTAAAAAAAAAGCCCTACTTTTGTACAGTGGGAGACGCACACAAGGGCTTATCATTTCATTTTCCCAGCTGTCTCCTTGGAATGAATTAAACATTACTCATGTTCTATTGGCTGATGTGGTTACCAGGTCTAAGCTGCTATTCATTCTGTATATATTCTTAAAGACGTCTGGCATTGTCCAAACACTGGGTGGGAAGCCTCTTAAGATTTCCTGAGCTCAAGTTATGCCCATTTCCATCATCACACCTTTATCCCTTTCCTTGGAGCAATGAGCAGCAGAGAATGTAAAATTCTACTGCAAAGTTTAAATTCCTCCTACAAAGTATTTGGGAAGGGGCTCCCAGCTGCTTTCTGTTTTCTGGAGTGGAGGTGACGTTGAGTGACAGGAGAGGAGAGAGCAGGGCTGGGGGAAGGGAGAGTGGGTTTCTCTAGGTGCAGTTTAAGGTGAGGGAAAGGCCCTAAGGGGCAGGTGGGAGCAGGGCCTGCCGCTCAGAGGATTCCCCCGCCTTAATTGGGTGGGGGTGGAATAACACATCATCTGAACACAGGCTGGAATTTTAGTGGGAAATGAACTAGCAGTGAGGGTGGGCGTGAGGGTGGGCATGTTGTGGTTCTGAAGGGGCAAAGGAGTCATCGAGTCTGGGCAAATGGGTCTCGGGGAACCTCAGCGGGCTACCCCTTACGTGGCTTCTGCCTGAAATTATAAACTGAGCATAATCACCACGCAGAACTTTTTGATAAACAAGGAAATTAATAGCAAAAGAAATAGCATATAAATAATTTAGAGACAATATGTTTGGTTTGGGATTGACTCTGGGAAGGTTGCTGTGGGAAGAGGGGGTACTCCACAGAGCTCCAAGGGGGTCCCCAGCAATCTCCTTGGGAAAACACAGGTCCCACAAGGCAGTCAGGGCTGCCAGAGGCTGCTGACCTGTGTGGAGGATGAACCAACCCCAGCTGGAAAACGCAGCATGGCTGCACAAGAACCAGCCCTCTGGAAACCTGAGTCCTTCGCATTTTTCAAAGTGACTATCCTGAGGGGTTAATATAGGGTTAATATTATTATCCCCATTTTACAGATGAGGAAACTGAGACCGGGGTTGGTTAAATCACTTGTCAAAATGGCAAGAACATGGTTGTTCCAGCAGAAAGGCAGCTCTGACATCACTCTCGGTGTGACCTTCAGCCTCTCTCTGCCTCGGTTTCCCCATAAGTAAGAGCCGTTGGGTGGCTTACCTGAGCCGATATTTGTAAAGTGCTTAGAACAGCCCCTGATAATAAAAGCGCCATAATAGCATGTTAAACTCCAACTCCAGCTCGCTGCTCTGCCTCTGCGGCCTCCACTTTGGGGCAGCCCATCTGAATCCTCCCCTTTGGCCCTTCTCTACCCCTAAATGGACCAATGGCCAGATCCCAAGTGTGTGTGCTGTCTTGAGAGGGAAATTCCAATCCCACTCCTTGTCAACCAAGAGTGATCAAGGGGTGGGGTGGGGGGTGGCTAGAGGGGCTAGGGCTTGAGGGAAGGTGGGCAGAAGGCACCAAGGAAACTTCCCCAATGCCCCGGGAACAGGCCCTGCTTCCTCGCCCTTAGAAGACTTTGCCAAGGAGTAACACGTGGGCTCAATGAACTCCTGCCAAGCAGGAACGAGACTGCACAGAGGCTGGACCAGCCGACAAGTTAAATATGCCCAGGATACCACCAGTGGCAAATACCAACTCCCAGCTCTGTTCTTCCTTATTTTTTTCTTTGCTTTTCTTTTAGTTGCTGCCAAGGGCAGCCATCAGAAATGACAGTTGGTTTACCTTTGGGGAAGGCTGGGCAGGTGTTAGGCAAACAAGCCCTGGCTAGCTTTCTCAGAGCCCTGGCCCTGACAGGCTGCAGGATGACCGTGGGACCGAATGGGGTTTCCCAAAAGCCATGGGCCTGTATCTTTAGGAGCAACGTCTGAACTGGGATGCAGGACTTCTGCTCCTGGTCCTGGCCCAGCCTCTCCTGACTGCATGTCCTTGGGCAAGTACTTCTTCCTTCTCAGGCCTCTCTTCTCATCAGTGAAATGAGAGTCTCAGGGGAGATGCTGAATTTGGAGGGCCTTTTTGGTTCTCACATCTGTGAGTTTAGAGGAAGCGTTCTGTAACTCGAGCTGTAGAATTCTGCGTGGCTGTGGAAGACCTACTTTCTCTCCACTCCTGGACTTTCTTCTGCGAGACTCAGTTTTATTACTGACTTGTCGGTGCGGTCAGGTGTTTGCTCATTCAGCAAACCCATCAAGGGTCTCCATGCTCCCACCCCTGCCCGGGTGGGAACGGAAGAGGGCACACTCCAAAGGTGGAAGATAGCAAGGAAAGGTGTAGGAGAAAGGTGTCAGGCATGGCTGGCTCACCTCTCCTTTTCACCCATCCTGATTTTAATACAGGGAGGCAAGGATGGGGGTGGGAGTGGAAGTGGGGAGGGGAGGATAGACTAGGGTGGAGCATGAAGATGGAAGCACGTCCCTAGGGCTTCCTTCCACAGCAGGAGCTCCCCAGAAGCTGGGGAGGAGAATCAGGAGGCCTGGGAAAATGCTGTCCCAGCCAACTCCTCCAGCTCAGGCTTCTCGGCCCATGTCTGTTTGCAAGCAGCCAATCAAAACACCGTGGGAAGGGAGCACTGGACCAGGCATTCCTGTGGCCTTGGGAAAAGGCTTTCCCTTTCCTGGCTGGGTCTCCTCGTCTGAAAAGTGCAGAGACCACTAGAGGAACCCTCCTGTTGTCGGTTCCTGCGGTTTTGTTGGATAAAGTGGGGATGCGGAGGATATAAGAGATTCAAGTCCACTTCTGCTCTCAAGGAACTCATCGCATGTCCTCACTCATTTCTTAACTGATTGATTCATTTATTGAACACCTATTATATACCGGGTCCTGTGTTTACCTCCCGCAACTAGATCTAAAACTTCTGAAGGGTAGGAGCTTTAGTCTATCTCTTTTCCTGTTTTCTATCCCCCTTGTTCTACCATAAAACTGAGCAAAGTACCTGTGCACGCAGTGGTTAAGGGAATGGATCCTGGTGCCATGCTATGCTGGTGGGAATCCTGCCCTTCCACTGACCAGCTTCAGTTTCCTTGTCTGTATAATGGGAAAAATAAAAATACACTCCTCATGGGGTTTTTGCGAGGATTCAATAAATCAAAACTTACAAAACATTTAGCACAGGGCCTGGCACACAGAAGTGCCTTATAAATGTCTGTAAAGAAATAAAATGTTTATCAAGGTGAATGGAGCTGAATTGCTTCTGGTCAAAAATTTGTTGTCACAATAAAGTCACACACATGCACATTCCTTCCCATTTTAAACCATGTGTGCATTGTTAATTTATTCACCAGGCTCTGTTTCCACAGGCGGTGCAAAGAATGTCACCAAAACCAAGCTCAAGTATCCTAAATTCCAAATCAGTGAAGTCTAAGTTCATGAGCTTTTTCTATAACCAAAAGCATTATGTTAATCACTCATTTTAGCCTCTTCTGTCTCCAAACACTTACTAAGGCAGATAATAGTAGCCCAACTGACTTGGCTCTCTCCCCCTTTTGCTCTTTCCCAAAACGCTGCCCCCACCCCACATGCTATACCAGTGCTTAAAACAGCCAGTGCCCAGCAGGAGGGCCCTGGGGCCGGAGGAAAGCAGCACTCAGTGAGCTACAAGCAGGTTCCACACAGCCCTGGGCAGCCCTGAGCCTACAACAGAGGGCCTCCTGTTCCAGAGATGCCCTATCTGTGGGGCTGTGGTCTCCAGACAATGCCTGCCAGTGCCACAAGACAAGTGAGAAGGTTGCCAGGAACCCACATGCCTTGGTCTTTTGCCACCTGTTCAGAAGTTGGCTGAGCTAAGGAAGGGAAGAGTCACAACATTAGTTGTCCTCATCTGAAACTGCCAATGCAGCTCCAGCTTAGACACACCGCAAGACCTATAATCTCTCCAGGGGACAATGATGGGCTTAAGGTGACCAAAGGTGATGCCTGGCTCCCAATGGGGGTCACCACTGGTGACTGGCCCCAGAGAAACACTTCTCTAGCCCACTCCGTGGGAAGGGACTAGAATCCCCTGGGTCTTCTTGCTTCCTCCAAAGGATGTATTTCTCCAGACCTCTCGTCGCCAGCTCATTCATTCAACTCACCAATATTTACCAAGCACCTGTCTGTGCCATGCAGGTATTCTGGTAGTCCCTAAAAAAACTAACCTAAAATTAAAGCACACTGAATGGGGAGCCAGGAAGTGGGTTTCAGTTCCAGCTCTGCCCCAGCAGGGCGGGTCACTTCCCTCTCTGGGACTCAAGGGCCTTGTCAATAAAACTTGGGACTTGGCTGAATAGAGTTTTTGGTTACAGTTCCATTGAAGATGTTCGTTATTTAATCTAATAAAAGACAACATTAACGTGTAGCTAGTGACAATCTTGATCAAGGCGCTCCAAGCTTGTAAAAAGCACCAACTCGGCAACCTACGAAGCTCGCCATAGCCACAGGGAGGGTTTAAGAACCTGAAGCCTTGGCCAGGTCAGAGAAGCTGAACTGGCCGCAGGGGAGAGAGAGACCCAAGGGGCAGGGCAATGGAAGGCCTGGCGGAAGGGTGGTGGCCTCCTCTGGGTGATAGGAGGGATCCTGGAAACGCCTCCTCTGCCCCTAATATCTGCCCTCCCTCCCCCAATGTGAAGTCTTGCTTTGGAATTCCACCATTTGAGAGTAACTTTTTTGGGGGGTGGGACGGTGCCAAAAGGGTTGTTTCCAGGAATCTTCATGTAAAATGCAGACACCTTTGGAGAAGGGTGACACCACGAGGCCCTTACTCTGATAGGTTGCCTCAGTCTTCACCCCCTGCCAGCAGGGGCCTTGGCAGCCCTGGGCACTGGGCCCCTGAGGCGGGTGGAGAGAGGTGGACCCTGCAGAGGGAAGGGAGGGCCTCTGGAGCTGGTTCAAGGCTCCCTTCCCTGAGCCCCAGAGGGCCTGGGCGGGGAAGGAGGGGGGAGCTGAGAAGGCAGGGAAAGAGCAGAGAGGGCACGCACAGGACTCGAATTCTCCAGGAGGCGTGGGGGTGGGAGAGTTGAGGGCAAGAGGTTGGTGCCTCCCTTTGGCTAGCCTACTCCTCCCGGGAGCCAAGAGGGAGAGGAGAGGGAAGGGAGGGCCGGTCAGGAGAGAGGGTGGGGCTGGGATGGGGGTAGACTGTAAAACCAGCGGGGCGGATTCACCGAAAATTTCCGGAGCCTGGAGAGGGTACTGAGGTGGGTGCTAAGGAGCACCCCGGTTCGCCCGGCCCACGCCCCTCAAGTTGTCCGGCCGGTTCAGACTGGTTGGCCCACCTCTCCCTCCCTGTCAGTGCCCCTCTTCAGATCCCTGAGAAAGCAGAGCAGGGAACGTGAAGGAACCACAGCGGCTCCGCCCGGGTCCCCACCGCTCCGGGCGCCCCCCCCCCCCACGCGTCCCCGCCCCCTCCCCGGGGCCTCAGCGCCCTCTCCCTCCCCTCGGGGTCCCGGAATCCACTCCTTCCTCAGGGCCCTGGGGGCTCCCGGCGCTCCCGGGGCCCTCCCCACGCCCGCGCAGCACGCCTGGCTCTCCTCCCCAGGGCGCCACCGGAACGCCCCGCGCCCCTCCGCTGCGCGCCCATCACACACCTCTCCCCCGCGCTCCTCCCCGCGGCGCCCGCTCCCCCCCACGCCCGCGCTCCTCCCCGCAGCCCCGCTCCCCCCCACGCCCGCGCTCCTCCCCGCGGCCCCGCTCCCCCCCACGCCCGCGCTCCTCCCCGCGGCCCCGCTCCCCCCCACGCCCGCGCTCCTCCCCGCAGCCCCGCTCCCCCCCACGCCCGCGCTCCTCCCCGCGGCCGGCCCCGCTCTCCCCCCACGCCCGCGCTCCTCCCCGCGGCCCCGCTCCCCCCCACGCCCGCGCTCCTCCCCGCAGCCCCGCTCCCCCCCACGCCCGCGCTCCTCCCCGCGGCCGGCCCCGCTCTCCCCCCACGCCCGCGCTCCTCCCCGCGGCCCCGCTCCCCCCCACGCCCGCGCTCCTCCCCGCTGCCCCGCCTGCGGGCCTCTCCTCCACATTCTCACACTGCCGGCCCGACCTCCTCCCCGGCGCTCCTCGGGAGGCCGCGGTGCAGAACCCTGCCCCGGGTTAACGCCGGAGAGCGCGGCGCCTGCGAGGGGGAGGGGGGGACACGGAGAGGGGCTTGGGGTGGGGCTCGTCGGGACTGGGTGGCGGAGAGGGGAGCCCGCAGAGCCAGATCCCCGTCGCCCATCCCTCTCTGCCCGCCGAGCACCCCCAGGCCAGGCTGCCCGCCAGGGCGGAACGCGGCTCCGGCCGGGAGCCAGGCTGCAGCTATCTGCTGGGCGGAGGGCAGTGCCAGCTGCGGGCATCGCTGTGGCATAAACACCACCCTCGCCTTTCTTCCGGCCCTCCTGCCCCGAAACCGCAGCACCCCTACCAAACCTCCCGCCATCAGGGAGCCAAAGAGGGTGGGAGGACCGCATTCACCAGGAGGTCTCTTGACCCCAGGGAGGTCTGGGCCTCAGGGCAGCCCAGCTGCTTACTTTCTGGCAAGTTACTTGCCTAAGCATCTGTAAAGTGGAGGTAAAAATAGTACAGACCGCATGGGGTGTTGTGAGTTTGGGTGCCTGGTACATAATAGGTGCTTCATAAATAGCAGTAATTACTATTATCTCTCTCAGAGGAAGTGTCATTGGCCAGTAAGAGCCTGCTGAGTGCCTGCTTTGTGCAGGGGAGGCCAGGAGGCCACTTGGTGTGGTGCAAGAGTCTTGGGAGCTGCATGTGGCTTTCAACCCCAGCCCTGCTGCTTAGTAGCCGCGTGTGACCTTGAGAAAATGAATTCTTCTTTCTGAACCTCAGTTTCCCCACAGTAAAATAGGGACAGGAAGATCCACCTTGCAGAGTCAATGCAGGGATCACATGCGATATTGGAAGCAAAGTGTCCAGGGCAGTTCTTGGCACACAGTAGGTGCTCAGTAACGAGAGGCATGAGGAAAGCTGCAAGGGTGGGGACGGAAAGGACGGACTCAGTATCTGCTATGTTGGAACTCTAAGGAGAAAAGTCCTAGGGGAGAGAAATAGCCCTAACTCAAGAGGATCAATGGCCAGTGCCAAATCCAAGGTCAGGAGGAAGGGCTGGTGGCAGGGGGAGGCCCTTGGGAGTCTGGGAGAAAGACTGAGCGGCTTCGGTGCGTGGGGGGGATATTTCTGCAGGGGGCCCTCAGTCCTCTCAGACCCACAGTGAGGCCACAGAGCTCCCCCCACCCCACCCCCAGCAGGCCGCTGGGCTTCAGAGGGGATGTGGGTGCTCCAGAATGACTGGTGTCAGGGTGTACTCTTGGAGAAGCTCCAAAGACAGCCTGGCCATCTCTCTCCTGTCCTGATATAAGAAAGAGAATGATAAGAGACAGCTGGAAAATGAGGCCTGAGCAAAATTTATAATAAATGTGAATGTGGTTGAACATCACCGCTGCCCTCCATTGTGTGAAAGTGGAATTCAGTTCCCTCATCTGGAAAATAAAGGCGTTGGCTGGAGGCTTTCTGTGGCAACTCCCTTCCCTTCCTGAAAGCAATCCTTGCTCTGAGCTGTAGGAAAGTGGGGTGCGGGTCCCATCAACCATCTGTGCACTGGTTCTCTACTCAAGAGCCCTCTTCAGTAAAGTGGGAATGAGATATGGCTCAGCCCCAGGACGGGCTCCCATAGGTGGTCCCAGATGACCCGTTGTCCCACTGACTAGGACTCAGAGCTGGAAAGAGCCTTGGCAAGCAGGTGGCCAACTTCTCACTTTATGGACAATGAAACAAAAGCCCAGAGAAGTGAAGGGACTTGCCCAGTGTCTCTTTGGGGGCAGACCTGGCATTCAATTCCCTGCTCTGGATT
Organism: Dasypus novemcinctus; assembly: GCF_030445035.2. Classification (NCBI taxonomy): domain Eukaryota; kingdom Metazoa; phylum Chordata; class Mammalia; order Cingulata; family Dasypodidae; genus Dasypus; species Dasypus novemcinctus. The sequence goes on from NC_080688.1 coordinate 64,338,907, forward strand.
GCCTCCCATTAATTTAGTTAATTAAAAAAAAAAAATCAGTAAGCTGGTGACTGAGGCTAATCCAAACCCCTCTGAGTTCATTTCATGAAAGCAAAATGGAAATGCATTAGCTTCTCTACCAGATAAGAAAGTGCTTCTGGATGAGGAGAGTGATACAAACAGCCTCTGTTAACAGTCCAAGGCCAGAGTGAGCTGATGGGGACGGTGGACAGGCAGCTCCTGCGAGGTCAGGGGGGAAGTGCTTTTGTGATCAGTGCTTTGGACTTCACGAAGCAAGTCCAAGGATGCTGTGCTCTGAGTACTCATATGCATTTTTATTCTGCAATAATTTTCAGACCAAGTTCAAGAGGTACCAGTTCCAAGTACATAAAACCAAACCAAATTAAATTAATTGATTTTATTGAAACCTGCTGCAGTTGTATTCAAACCCACAGTCGAGGGCATGACCCTTGTGAAATACCAAAGGGGCTTTTGAAATAATTAATCATGCCCTGGGTTATGTACAAGGGCTTGCTCCTCACTCACACGCGGGCAAAATGTGGTGCTGCCTGGAGGAGCTGAAGGCCCAGACTTGCCATTCCAGGGTAAGCCTTTTCCAAGCTCCTTTGCCAAACACACACCCGGCCATGCACAACACCTATGGTCCCAACGTCACACACATGCCCTCCCTTCCCCAATCTGAAGTCTTGCCTTTGGAATTTCACCATTTGAGAGTAACTTTTTTGTGAGAAGTAGAGAGAATCCCCTCCAGGAATCTTCATGTAAAATGCAGACACCTTTGGAGATGAGTGATACCATGAGGTCCTTACTCTGATAAGGTTGCCTGGCTGGAATCACCCACCCTGTCTCCCTCCCTGCCCATGGCCCAAAACTCTTCTCCTCTTCTTTCTTCCAGATCCACCCAGGACATCTCAGTACTTACACTGAGAAACTCAGGTGCTTTCTTTGGCTATAGTTTCATGAGGGCCCATCATGCATCACCAGGCAAAAGATCATAAGCTCTTCAGAACAGAGAATGGGCCTCTGCCTTCTCTAGATGTCTCGGGAAGCTCTGCACAAGGAAGGAGCTCCAGGCATTTGTCAAGCACCTACTGTATGCCAGGCACTGTTCAAATGACTTTATGTATATTAACTTATATAGTCTTCACCACCACCCCCAAAGTTGGGACAGTTGTTTTCCTTATTTCACAGATCAGGAAACTGAGGCATACAAAGTTTCAGTAACTTGCCCAAGGTCACTCAGCTGGTGAAGGGAACAGAGCTATATTGCTTCTCAGTAAATCCTAAACCAAAATATTCCATACCGCTGATCAAGTGTTGGTCCCCTCTGAAGACATTTCCCACAAACAAGTAATATCACAAAATCCCAGCGATGAAGGGGACACCCACCACGCCTTCATTTTATAGAGGCCAGCAAGCGAAGGTTCCTGTTCTAGGTCACAAAGCAAGCTGGCCACATGATGTAGAGGAGAGCGTATCCTAGCTTCTCTTGGCCCATAGCTCTGAGCATCTCTACTCATAGAAAAAAGTTAACGATTATTCCAGTTGCTAGTGAACTCAGGGCTAAGAAAACACTTCAAATCAGGCTGTCTTTTAGAGTAAATGATGCATGTCCAGTGCTGGGCATGTACTGTCCTGGGGGATGCCCACATTCTAGGGCCCAGGTCCTTGTGTGGATTCAGGGAGCAAACTGAGCAACGTAAGGGGACTTGGCCTTGCCAGGGACCAAATCCCAAACTGGCCTCATCAGACCTGCCCTGGTCCTTGCCTTCACCTGCCAGGAGACCTTAGGAGACAAAGCCTGCTCTTTAAACTTTTTGCATACAAGTTTTCTCTCCCCTTACTCCTCTCCCCACCATAACGCACTCATCTTGCTACCAAATGCTACCCCTGGAGATTATCCTCAAAGTATTGTGGGGGAAAACAGAGCCCTGCATGTCTGTCACCATGAAGCCCATGAACTTGAGCTGCTTCATAATAATGACAAACATGCTTGTAGCAGGCACACACACGCCATCCCATTTAATCCTCACAACGATCCCATTTCACAGATGAGGAAACTTAGGTAAAGGCAGGCGAGCAGCTTGCCCGTGGACACGAAGTTCTCTTAAATAGTAAGGCAGGCTCCTCAGCTTCTCTGTTCCTCAGTTTTTCACCTGCCAAAAGGTGCCTCCCTCGCAGGGATACTGAGGAGGGACGGAGATTGTGGGATGGGTGACGTCATCACAGGGAGGCTCGTGTCCCTGGGTGCTCGCAGGTTGAGGGCCAATGAAGCAGCATCTTAGGGGAAAGGAAAAGAGGAACCTCTGGTAGGGAGAGGGCAAAAGGTGACCCCAATGGCAAGCCTGGGACAGGCCATATTGGGCACTGCATCCCTAGGGAGGGGCCCAGCCAGGGTGTACCAGGCCTGATTCTGGGCCCAAGGACTCTTCAGCTCTCTTCTGTCCTCCTTGCTGCCTGCTCCTCCCTGCTCTGAGGTGTCACTCCCACTGTGTCTGCCAAGGCTCCAGCTCTGCTCCAGCTCCTCCGGGAAGCCTTCTACCCCTGATGGTCCCCCTCCAGCTACCCTAGGGCCTTTTCAATCTATATCACATGATCTACGCTTGGGGGGCACTGTCTTTTAGGCAGCCGCACAATGGAGGGTTGTGAATTCGAGTCCTAATGGTGCCACTTTCGAGCTGATCTTGCTCACATTACTCAGCCATTCTGAGCCTCAGATGCTTCTTCTATAAAATATACATGAAAATACCTACCGGATAGGATTGTTGTAAGGATAAGCAGTAATACATAGTGGTGATTCTCAAGCTGGAGTTTATGGCAGAAGCCATGCAAAGACAGGATAGAACCTAGTGGATCTTTCTGATACTCAGTTTTACTCAACTATTTGTTAAAGAAGAGAAAAATTTGCATTTTTTTAAAGGAGATATGGGGATTAAACCCAGGAACTCATGCATGGGAAGTAGGCACTCAACCATGGAGCTGCATCTGCTCCCCTGCATTGTTTTTAAAGGACACAACAGGCAACAGAGAAAACATTTCTTGCTTTCTGTGAACCATGTGCGTGATTCTCCTGGGGCTATGCATTTCCCACTTTGTGTACAGGGTGTGCATGGGCCAAGCTAGGTCAAGTGCCTGGCATGTGGCAGGCACTCGGTAAAGGGCAGCTGTGGTAATTTCCCCAGTTAATGTGTGGGGAAGAGTTTCAAGCAATGATGGTGCTTTGAGTGGCCCTTCACTGTTTGCAAACCATCTTGCTGGTATTCTCTTACCTTCCCTTGGGAGAGGCAAAGTAATTGTGTGAGAAGCACATGGGGTTGGAGTCCAAGGAGACTTTTTGTCTCTTTCCCACCATCACAAGCTGGATGTGCATCCTTAGAAATCAACTGATAAGAGTGTCCGCCTACCATATGGGAGGGTCCAGGGTTCGATACCCAGGGCCTCCTGACCCGTGTGGCAAGCTGGCCCATGCACAGAGCTACTGTGTACAAGGAGTGCCATGCCACACAGGGGCACCCCTGCATGGTGGTGCACCATGTGCAAGGAGTGCGTCCTGCAAGGAGAGCCGCCCCATGTGTAAAAAAGTGCAGCCCGCCCAGGAGTCGCGCTGTACACGTGGAGAGCTGACACAGCAAGATGATACAACAACGAAAAAGAGATGCCATTTCTTGGTGCCACCGAGGGTGCAAGTGGCCACAGAAGAACAGACAGCAAGTGAACAAAGAGAGCAGACAATGGCAGGGGGGAAAGGAGAGAGAAATAAATAAAATAAATCTTTAGAAAAAGTAATGTCATCCTCACGGGGCTCTGTGCAGATGACATCAGATTATGTCAGTGAAACATAACCAAGGACAAAGAAGCATATAAATGCTGATTTAATTTCACCTGTGAGGCGAGGAGGAGAGGTAAAGCACTTGGTAAACAGAACTGGAGCTGGAGTGTGAGGTGTCATACCCCAGGCAGGGAAGGGGTTGTCATGATTATTTCTGGAGCCCATCTCTGATTCCCGGGGGAGTGCTCATTCTACTCCACCATGCTACTTCTAATAGTCAGTGCTGCACAAAGATGAAAGAGAAAGGCCTTCGGAGGTAATGAGCTCCCTGTCACTGCAGGCATTCAATCAGACGCTTGGCAAGGATGGAAAGGATGGAATTCAATCCCTGGTGATAACTAGACCAACTGGTCTTTGGAAGAGCTCTCTCAATTGCAGAGATTCTATCATTCTAAATGACTATCAAATTGGGAGGGGGTACTAAGGGCCCCTGTTCTAGATTTTTTTTTTTTTTATTGCACTTGCTTAACTTTTCTGCAGAGCTGAGTTCAGATCACAGTATACAGTAGGCACTCAATACATACTTGGTGATAGTTTTGCTGAAGTGACCCTGGAAGTTGCTTCCCACCCTGAACAAACCCTAGGAGGCTCAGGCAGTAAGGTCACTGACACATAATGGGCACCTCCTGTATACAGAGCAAGCAGGTGGCTCAGTGGTGTGGTCGCTACTGAATGAGAGGGAAGCTCTTGATGCTGTTTTCCCCTCCACACCCCCACCGCTAAACAGTCTCTTCCACAGCTTTCAGAGGGGCCCTCAGCTAAGAGCCTGTGGGTTGAGCCTGCTCTAAATCCCTGCCCAGCCCAGCCCCTCTCTGGCCCACTGTGCCCCATCCTGCCCTTTGACAGAGCAATGGCCATGTGGAGGTAGCCCTGTGCCAGTCCCTCCTTGGCTGGAGGCAAAGCCAGACCCTTCCTCCACCCTCACTGGACTCCCACCCACTCTTGAATCTCCACCCTGAAAACTTTCCTTGGACGAGTGATCTCCAGGCCCCAGCAGCACACCCACCCTTACCTCCCCTCCCAGTCCAGGCTGCCCCTCCCACAGGCCCCAACCTACCCATTTCCTCTGCCCTTTTCACCCTTTGGCACCAGAACCCAGCTGTTCTGAGCCTTTGGCCTAACTCTTTCCCTTTTCCAGCTGCTCCCTTACTAGGGCCTCTATTTCTTGTCTTTTCTCTTTGAAAAACACTGGACTATTATCCAGCTCTAAACAATCAAAACAAAAAATCTTACCCTAAAGCATGAGGCACTGTGCCGGGCACAGGGGGACACAGGAGGCCCAGAGATGGGGGACCCCAAAGGGGGCGAGGCTAGGCCCAGACCTAATGCTTGCGTTACTGACGTGGAAATGTTAAATACAGGCCGCTGCGTCGCTGGGTCGAGTCTGTGTGAATGTGTACAAGTGTGTGTGGATGAATAGACACTGCATCCTTCCAAGAAGCTTTTCAAAGCCATCTTTTTCCCTCTTGCCAGAAACAATGAATTAGTAAGGATGAGCCCCAAGACAATTAATAGTCGTTTTCTGGATACCTAAGTTTCTTGCTTCTTTTGTAACACAGCAGCCATCGGATTTCAAGGTTTCTCTAAGAAGATGCTAGGGCAATTACTGCAGATCTTATAAAACTACACTGAATAGTATGTTTGAAAAGATATTTTTCTGAATTCGGCTCCATAAAAAGTTTCCCATAAAAGCAGCAACAGTCAGATAAAGGTGTCCACCCACATAAAACAGTTTTAGTACTTTTTCAGATTCTGTTCATAAGGGGTAGGGGGGTAGGGGTGGGAAAGAGTTGCAAAGAGGAAAAACCAGTCTGTGAGCTTTGATTTGGCCTTGGTGACCAGCAACACACACTCGGAGGGCACCGTGGCCAATATTCGCTTCACTGAGCATAGCAGCCAGGCTCCGACCACGGGGCACAGAGGGCAGATGGCACACAGAACCTGAGGTGCACGTGGTGTGCCCAGGGTGAGGGGGTGGCTGGTCCAAAGCTGTCCTGAGCTCCTGGTTGTGGGCCACCTGCACAGGGCCCTTGGGAAAGGTTTGCTTCTTGCAAGGCAACCTCCTGGCATCTCTGCCCCAAAGCTTTCAGATTCCAACTCTCTGGCAAATTTGTATTTGCCAAATACATGGTCAAGGTGCAGGTTTTCTTAAACATGACACAAAACCCACAGCCATAAAGAAAAACCAGTGCTGGATTTGATTAAATAAAAATTAAAAACTTTTATGTGACAAAGATACCACAATCCAAGTTAAATGTCAACAGACTGTGAGAGCATTTGTATTATATGTAACAGACGTATGCATAAATCTATAATATACAAAAAGCTCCTATAAATCAATACGAAAAGTTATGAAATATAAATGCCCACTAAATATGTTTAAAATTGCTCAATTGTACTGATGATTTTTTAAAAATCTAAAAACAAACTCTTAGGTGCTTATGAGGAAATGGCAAGGAGCAGATATTTTAGAGGAAGGGCACCAGATTAAGAGACATTAGACCTGAGACTTAGTCACTTCTCCTGTATAGCTGCAGGAAAATAATTTCCCCCACCTGGGACAGTTTTCTATTTACTCTTTCAACGCAGTTGCTTATGTAGACTGGTGTTGGTCTGTGTCTTTTGCACCAAGCATAAAATTGGCTTCTAATACTGTCTGCCTCTTTTTTTGGAGCAGCCCCAGAACTTTTATCATTGCCTTCTTCACTACTCTCTCCACTCTGGAAATTAGAAACAAATTACTATGTGTCCCCTTTCCAGGCCTGGAATCTGAGAGCACCAAAGTGCAGGGGCTGAGCTAAGACCCGCACCCCCCTACCCCAGCAACTCTCTGAGTGTGCAGCACCAGGTCCAGGGTTCCGGCGGTGCCTCTGTGGTCTGCTGCTCAGATCCGAGAGGGTGGGCAGGCAAGGCTTAGACAAAAGGAAGGTGAAGGGTCACAGTCACGCAGCTTTCGGGTTGAAGCTCCACTCTGTCGCCTCCTAGCGGGGTGCTGCTGGCACATTAGTTCATCTCTTTAAGTCTCAGGTTCCTCTTCCATGAAATGAGCACGAAATGACTCACCCCCCAGTCTCCCGGCCTCCCCATTAAACATACCACTCAACCCAACATACTTAGAGGCAGCCTTACCCTGCTGTTAGTTAACCGTTCTGAGGGTGTTTGTTCCGGCTCCCCAAACGCGGCTGCATGGTTTTATGGGCTGTAGTTGCTTTTAGGGCGTGAACCACACAGGTTGGTGAGGGCTAGCCCAGTGACGAGGCCCCACCACTGTCACCTTTGAATTTCCAGCACCTGGTAAACGGCCTTGCATGTGAAAGGCACAAAATACATATCTGGGGATGAATGAATGAAATTATGAATGAGGAAGCCAAGGGTCAGAAAGGCTAACAACAGCTCATTAATTATTTGAAGAGGGATGTGAAGCCTTATTTGTTATCATGGGCAAAATGGAGAGGAGAAAACACTGCCAAGTAAATTGGCTCATGAAGTCTCATGTTTGCCAGGGAAAGTCCAATTTTACGCCTGTGTTCCCTTCTAATCTTAATAGGGCCCACTTTTCACTCTTAAAAGTGTTCCATTTTGGATGATAAATGATCGATCTCCCCAGTTAGGAGGTAGAGCAGAGGGAGAGGGCTCTGTATTTCCCTGATTCCTTCTCCCCACTACGCCCAAACCTCGTCTCTCCTAACCTGCAGAAATGCAAGAAAATGGCATTGCATTACCTAGTTCCTGAAAGCCCCACTCTAGCTGCGCTCACCCCAAAGGCTGCCTTCCCCCCGTAAAACCCACTGACATGCAGGTCAGTCATCAAAGTGCACGGTGAGGGGATGGGTCCCTGCTGCTTAACACCAGCAAGGAGTGAACCAGAGGCACCACTTCGGGGATCCCCTTGGCATACAGTGGGGGTGGGCACCCCCAGACCAGACCTGTCCCACTGCTAACAATGTGTAGCCTTCTGCTCTACAGGGGGATCTGGGCATGGCTCAGACGTACAGGGACTGAGTCGCCATGGGGAGTGGTGGCTCCTGGGCCTGCCATGTGGGTGTGGTGCTTTCCCCAGAAGATGACCCCCGACCCCAAGCAGGAACCCCTCACTTCCTGACCCCACAGCGACCCGGGTCCTTGGCTCTGTACACAGCCTATATTCAACCAGCAATGGCAAAAGAAACTGGAATTTGGGTTGGCAGGTCCACCCCTGCTGGGCCTGGACCCAGAAGTCCTCTTGGCAGCAGGAGAAGACGGTACCGGCCATGCCCGTGCCGGCGAGCCAGGTCATCTGGTGCTCCCAGGCCTGGCCCCAAGTTAAACAGAAGGACAGTCCTGCGGCTCCTTACCCTGGCTGACACCTACTTTCTCCCTTAAGGAGAAACTCTGGCCTGGTCTGGCCACCTCACCCCATCGTGGAGAACAATGGGACTGAAACACCCAGAGCTTTTTTGGATCTGGAACTCGGTCCCCTGGTTTTTTTGAATTCCCCTTCTTCCTTCCTGACCTTACTTCCCAGGCCCAGGCTAGACCCTACTCTGTGAGGAATATCCCAGAATCATCCATTGCCAAACTCTGGGTGCTGGGCTCAGCAGCTGCATGGCTGGAAAGGATCTGGAAAACCCACTGCCCCACGATGGGAATGCTTTTGGTGCCTGGAGGGCAGGGATTCACCTCAACGCGCCAGCCCGGCACAACCAGCACAGAGGGGCTCTCAGGATATGTCTGCAGGCTGTACGCAGGCTTAGCTTGTTTCCTTCCAGCTGCCCCAGAGCCTGGCATGTATCTGTGAAGGAAAGAGTATGTGCCTACTGTGTACCAGGCATAGGGCTGGGAACTTTGCCTACCGTATCTCCTGCAATGGCCCTGCAAGGCAGATACGACTGTCTCATTCAAAGTATGAGGAAATGGAGGCTCGGACAGGTTAAGTGGCTTCTCATGCCACTCGACAACGTCAGGCCAGTTCAAGCTTAATTCTCCCTGACTCTAGAGACTGTGGTCTTTCCATTTCTATTTAAACAACTAAATCAAGGCTGACTGAACACCCACTGTATACGATGCTCTGTATACAGAGGGTGGATTCAAAACTGAATGAGAAGCAGCCTCAGTTCTCGGTACTTCATACTGAAGGGGGCAGACAGTCTCGTTCACATCTAGCTGTAGAGCAAATCAGACGTGGCAAGGCCTGTTCAAGAGGCTGAATCTAGTTGTGCAGGCTGCAGGGCAGAGGGAGAGTTCATGCGGACTGTGGAGTTGGGAACGGCAGCTGGAAGGAGCTGGCCCTTGGACTGGCAACAAGGGACGGCCAGGCTCGTTCCACAGATTGTGGTAAGGCTGCGGAAGCTTTAAACACGGATTTTACACAGCCGACTGCTGGGAAGAGGCACCCCTTAAATATCACAATGCAGGAAAGAGACTTTACACAAGCCCGGCAGAGTAAGGCTGAGGTGGAAGAAAGGCTGGCAGATCTCTGGGGAATCTGCTCCTGAACCTTGTCCTTCTCTGAGCAGGGCGGAGGGGAGAGGCCCTGCGGGCGGGAGAGGTGGGAGCGGGAGCGGCACGGCTCTCCCTGCCTCCACAGGTGTGGTCTGGGAGACTTCGCCAACCTCCCGGCCTCAGTCGGCAGGAGCCTGGGGAGAGGCAGACGAGGAGCTCTGAAGGACCCGTGCCCACTGCACTGCGGCAGCTTCATTATTTTTTCCCACACATCTGACTGACGTGACACAGGGCCATGGGAATGGCCTTCACTGAGCTGTAGCTGGTGCTGCGAAGGGGGAGGGATGAGGGCCCCAGAGCCTGTGAGGTCCCTCCCTCAGGGCTCTGCCCCTCTAGCCTGGCCTGCGGGTTGGGGAGGAGGGGTGAGACTTGCTGCTCTCCCCTTCCATCCTGTCACAGTGGGGTGTGAAGGACAGTCTCCCTCCAGCACAGTTTGGCTAGGCTGCTGGGAAGGCCTCTCGGGGGAGCACAGCACACGGAGATAAGCCTCCATCTTTCCCTCCAGTCAACCAGGAGGAGAAGTGCAAGCATGGCCAGGAACTCACTCTGCCACCTTAGGTTTCCATTTTTGTAAAATGGAGGCCTCAGACTGTGTTCCCCAAGCTGTCCTCCAGCTGTGACCTTATAATCCTGGAACAATGCATCTACCTCTTCCCAAGATATTTCCAGACATGAGTGGACAGTTCGTTTACTTCAAATTTTGTTACAAATTTCTTCTCCTACATTCTGATCTGAACAGCCCCACTGAGTCTGTTAACGGCATTAGATATGAAACCTGAAGAAGAAAAATCAGGAGATCCCCACCCAGTAGAGGGAAGTCATGTTTATCGAGCTTCCACTCCATGCCAGGCCCTCTGCCAAGTGAAAACATTTACGTTCATTATCTCATTTAATCTGGACATCACTTCTGAGGAGAGGCTATCATCTCCATTTTCCCTAACTTGGCAGAGTTTTTTCGAGTCCTGCAGCTCCCCACGGCCTTCATGATGACGTCCAAAGTCCTACCCGCCCCTCCTTTCCAGGTTCCCCAACACTCAGCACTTCCTGACTTAGCCAGCCCCCTGAGGGACAGCCTGTGCTTCTCCCACATGCTACACGCTACTTCCCTGCCCTCCATCCATTTAACTTGCATCCATCCTCAAGGCATGCCCCAAGTCCTGCTTCTCCCCAGAGTAAAAAAATTTAGGAGCTCCTCCCTCAGATGCCAGTCCTGCACTCCCAGGAGCCTCGGAGGGAGCACCTCCTTGAACTCTGCCTCACTTCCCTTTACCTACTCAGGGCCCCGCCAAGTCCAAGGTCCTCTCCCCCCTCGCAAGTTCTCACAGCCCTCAGTTGGTCCTGTCACCAGACTGTGTCCTGGGGGAAGGTCTTGATTCCTCATGTGAGTGTCCATCTCAGCAGGGCAGAGACTACCTTTCCTCCGTTCCCATTCTCAAACCAACCGGGTGCAGGGCTTGACTCCTCCACACCTTTGACCTGCACCCCTCCCAGTAAGAGGGCTCCTCCATGCTCCCTCTGCCCTCCTTCACACCCATTGGCCTAGAGAAATCCAGTTCATCTTTTAGAATCTATATAAAAAATGGTGGTTTATCTTTTCAGTGAAACATCACATAGCCAATAAAAAATATAATTCTGCATGAGTGAATTCCTCTACAACCTGGGTGAGAGATAAGGCTTTCTAACCAAGACTCAAAATCCACAAACAATGAAAGAAAAGATCGCCAAAGAAGACATACAAGTAGCCAATATGCATATGAAAAGATGCTGAACATCTTTGGTCATCAGGGAAATGTAAATAAAAACCATAATGAGATACTAGTTTATACCCACTAGGAGGGATATTATTATTATTTTTAATGTTATGTAGAGAAATTGGAACTCACATTCATTTTTGGTAGGTATATAAAATGGTGAAATCACTGTAGAAATCAGTTTGGCAGGTCCACAGAAAGTTAAAAATACAGCTACCATAGGACCTGGCAATTCCACTTCTTGGTAATACCCAAAAGAAGTGAAACCAGGGACTCGAACAGATATTTGCACGTTGATGTTCATAGCAGCATTACACCCAATTACCAAAAAGATTGAACCAACCCAAGTTGGATAAACAAAATTTGTATTTGATACAATGGAATATTATTCACCTATGAAAAGGAAGTTCTGATACATGCAACAACATGGATGAACCTTGAAGACATCAGGTTAAGTGAAATAAGCCAGGCACAAAAAGTTAAATATTATATGATCTCACTTATGAAATACCTAGAATAAGTAAATTCATGAGATGGAAAGTAGATTACAGGCTATCAGGGGTCAAGGGGTGAGGGCAATGGGGAGTTATTGCTTAATGGGCACAGAGTTTTTGCTTGCAGTGATGAAAAAGATTGGGTAATGGATATTGGTGACAGTAGCACAATATTGTGAATGTAATTAATATCATTGAGTTTTACATCTGAAAGTGGTTAAATGGGGAATTTTGAGTTGCATATGCATTACTACCTTAAAAAGTGAGAAAAAGATTTATACATTTGACTACATAAAAATTTTTAAAAATTGTATGACAAATACCATAAGCAAAGTCAAAGGTAAATGTTAAACAGGTAGAAAATATTTGTCATGTATATCATAGATTAACTAAGGTTAATATCCACAGTATATAAAAGACTTAAAAATTGATGGCAAAAGACCAAAACCCAGTAGAAAAATGGGCAAAAGACATGAAAAGGCAATTAACAAAAAGATATAAAAATGATTCTTAAACATGAAAAAAAAAAGTTCAGTTTCATTCATAATAAAAGAAGTGCAAATTAAAACTACACTGAAATACCATTTCTTACCCATGAGCTTGGCAAAAATTCTGAAATTTGATAATACATTTTGTTGGCAAGGCTGTGGGGAAAAGGTGGGAGTGTGAAAGGGTACAGCTCTACAGAAGGGAACTTGGTAATACCTTACAAAACTACACAGTGACTTACTCTTCAGCCCAGTAGTCCCCACCTAGAAATCTACCCTGAAGGTATACTTCCAAGAATATGAAATATATATGCACAAGCACTGTAATCACAAAACATAAGAAACTATCTAATATGGGAAACTACTTAAATGCTCATTTATAGCAGAGTGGTTGAATAAGCTATGGGAAGTCCACAAAATGGACTACTATGTCACTGAGGAAGAATGTGGAGACTTCTATGAATGGAAATGGAGTGAATTCCAAGAGATAATATTAAGTTAATAAAGCAAAGTGAAAAAAAAAAAAGCCTTTGAACAAAATCTTTAAATAAGCAACAGAAGTATAAGCAGTAAACAATTAAGTTGGTTATCTTCAAGAGGGAGCTGGGACAGAAGGGATACAGGAGACAGTGACACTCTTCTAAGTATATTCTTTTATATAGTTTTCACTTTTTAAAAAGTTTAAACTTTTTCTTTTTGAATACTTTCATTTATAAGACAGTTACAAAAATAACACAACCCCCCTACAGAGAACCCCAACATATGCCAATCACTCCAGATACACAGATCTATAAATTTTAGCATTTTGTTACATTTTCCATATCATTCTATCTATCCATCTATCCACCCATCCATCCATCTCTCCCTCTCTATTTATCAGTCAACGGTTGGGCATAGGCTGTATACACCATGTTTCCTGAACGGGTAATACTGCAGTGTATATTTCACAAGAACAAGGATATTTATTTACTTATGTATCCAACTAAGTGCAGTTACAAATTCAAGAAATTTAACACTGATATAAAATAAACAGTCTATCTTCCAATGCTTTCATATGTCCTAATAATGTCCTTTTAAGCCTTTTCTCCTCCCTTGTTAGATCCCAGCCAGGATCATTCATTGCTTCTAATTATCATGTCTCTTTAATTGCTTTTTTTTTTAATTGTAGGACTATATATACAGCATAAACTTTCCCATCTCCCCAAACAGAAACCCTACCCCTCCTATATCTTATCTCCCCATTTACCCTTTCCCTGGCCCCTGGCAAACCTGTATTTTAATTTCTGTCTCTATGAGTTTGCATATTTGCCAGTATTTTCTTTGTAGTTATGCTGGGACTTAAATTTCATCCCCAAAATTTGTAACAATTTCATTTGCTTTGATAGCAATTTTAATAGTATGCACAAACTTTGTTGCTATACCTCTCTGTCCCTCCATGTTTATGTAGTTCTTGTCACAAATTACATACTAATACATTATGAATCCAAGACCAGAGTTATCATTATAGTTTATACAATTGCTTCTTAGATCCTGTAGAAAGTAAAAAAATAGAGTTATAAACCAAAAATATTTTGGAATTGCATTTATATTTACCCATCTCATTACCCTCACTGGTGATATTTATTGCTTCATGCAGCTTTGATCTATTGTCTATCATCCTTTCCTTTTCACTGGTGGAATTCTATTTAGCATTTCTTATAGGGCTGGTCTAGTGGTGATGACTCCCTTGGCTTTTGTTCATCTGGAAATATCTTAACCTCTCCTTCATTTTAAAAGATAGTTTTGCCAGACATAGAATTCTTCTTTGGCAGTTTTGTTTTGTTTCGTTTTTTTGCTTTCAATGCTTTAAATATGCCATCCCGCTCTCTTCTTGCCTTCACGGTTTCATTTGAGAAATCAGCACTTAATCTTTTGAGACTCCCTTCTACATGACACGTTGCTTCTCTCTTGTGGCTTTCAGAATTCCCTCTTTATAGCTGGCTTTTGACAGTTTGATTATAATATCTAATGGTGTGGGTATATTGAGTTTATCCTGTTTGGAGATCTTTGAGCATCTCAGATGACTTTCATTAAATTTCTTTGAATATTCTCTGTTCCTTTTCTATTCTTTCCATTCTGGGACTCCCACAACATGTACATTGGTATGCCTCCTGGGATCCCACAGGTTCCTCAGGCTCTGTTCCCTTTTCTTCATTCTTTCTTCCTTTCCTGCTGCTCCTCAGACTTAATGATTTCAATGGTCTTATCTTCAAGTTTACTGATTCTTTCTTCTGCCAGCCCCAATATGCTGTTAAAACCCTCTAGGGAATTTTAAATTACTGCTACTGTGGTCTTTAGCTCTGTTTGGTTCCTTTTCATAATTTCCATCTCTCCACTGATACTATCTTTGTGTTCATCTATTGTTTTCCCAATTTCCTTTAGTTCTTTGTCATGTTTACCTTTAACTCTTGGAGCATTTTAAGACCATTTTAAAAAAGTCTTTGTCTGGTATGCCCCATGTCTGTCCTCTACATTGAAGGTTTCTAAGGCTTTAATATTCTCCTTTGCCTTGGTCATCACTTCCTGTTTCTTGGTATGTTTTGTAATATTTATTGAAACCTGGGCATTTTTGTTATTTTAATGTGTTATTGATGGAATTTGGACTCTGGGGATCTTTTCCTTAAGCTGGAATCCAGCTAGTGGTATGACAGAATGTTCCTTGAATGCCATAAGCTAACAAAAAAAAAAAAAAAAAAGAAAGAAAGAAAGAAAAAAGGAGAGAGGGAGGGAGAAAGCACCTTTCCCTGTCTTTGAAGGCTGACCTGTGCCAGTGTTCTCCCGCTCTCCTTCAGGGTTTATCCATACAATGAGTTTAGAGAATAGCTTAAGGCTAAAGCATAGGGGCCTCTGTGATCCTTTCAGTGCATGCATCTTATCTTTGGCATGCACTGTGGCCTTGGGAATCACCTCATTTCCACAGATACAAATGTTCCCTCTTTCCTTGGAAAGTTTCCTCTTGGTCCCAGGTACTGCGCTGTATATATCATACCAGCATTTACTTGTTCCAGGCAGCTACTTGACTGTGCCATCTACAAACAGGGCAGGTTGTAGTTATAGGATGTCCCTCGGGCCATCACCAGACAGGCTGAGCCAGACATACATGCTCCCAGTATGTGCACAGGGTTACTTTTCTCTTTCCAGAACTGGGACCCAGGGTCCACTGGGAGCACGGGCTGACTCTGGGCTTAGTGTGTGAGGGGTAGGGGAGGGGCTAGCAAGGATACCACAAGATCCTAAGCTTTTAAGTGCGCTTTTCTTGATTCAGGAGTCACCCTGTTACTTCAGTCCTTTAACTATTTTCTGGAGTTCTGAGAAAGATGTTTTTGCCTATTCTTACTGGTTGTTCAAAGCTTCTATGGGGAGATGGAACCTTGAAGCAGCTCACTCTGCCATCTTGATTGGGGCAGGGCATTTATAATTTTGACTTTTGAATGACTGTTAATGTTTTATACACTCAAAAAAATTAAAATCAATAAGAATAGGAAAGGGAGGAAGATTTATTGAAACTATTTTAGATGGAATATAGGATTGAGCATATATATGAATGTGTTGATGCTTTTGGGAGTGAGGATTTTCACTAATGGAAGAGAGGACATATTAATATGGAATGTGGAGATGGGTTGGAATAGGAGATATTGAGGTGGATCCAGGATTTCTGACAAGTGTGTATATAACCATATATGCCTATGAATATAAATGTATGTACGTGTGTATCTGGATATGCATGTATGTGTGCATATGAAAAGGTATCTATATATGTATATGTGTATATGCATGCACGTATTTCTTAGTTCTGTCCCTTAAAAGGCCAAGAAACAAAGACCCAGCAGCAGTGAGCACACTGAGTGTTCAGACCTGGATTGTTAGTGCCATTTCCCACTGAATGGAACCAGAGGTTCTCAGAGAAATGACTAATTCCAGGGCTAGGGCAGGATAGGCACAAGATGAACCTGGAACATCTTGTTATCCTAGAAAATAAGAAAGTGTTCTAAGTAAGAGATGGTGGCATATCACATGTCACAGGACACAGCTTGAAGGACCTCCCACCGGTCAATTCTGGGACAATTTAAGCTCTCAAAAATTAAGTACAATGATAAATAATAAACCATTGAAAAAAGAGAAATTTATGAGTCCATACAGATAATAAATAGGTAAATAAATAACTAGAAAGAAGGTAGGACACTTCATGCAGCAGAATGCCAGGAGCTCCACTGGCATATCTGGAGGCAGTGCTGGAGTTGGAAAAGCATCATTTGCAACCATCATATTAACAATCAAATCAGGCAAGAATCATCAATGGATACTACAACTAGGGGGAAATTGATGAGGAGCAGGACATTTGCACGGTGTTAGAATGTCTTCCCACAGACTGCTTATTAGTTACAAAGGAGAAAACAATACTTACATAGTGGAGAAATCAAACATCTCAATTGGGTGATCAAAATTAACAGCACCAATGAGGGACAGATGGGCACCATAGGCCTCCAGTTGGGATGCCCTGGGAAGTATGTAAGATCCCCTCGGCCACTTCTAGCCAAGGGCACGTCACCTGGATATCATCACAAGGAAACACCAGATCACTCCAAATAAGGAAACTTTAATTAAAATAAGAGGCATGGGGAGCAGATGTAGCTCAGTGGTTGAGTGCCTGCTTCCCATGTACAAAGTCCTGGGTTCAATACCTATACCTCCTAAAAATAAATAAGAGGCAGTTTGTATTCATCGAAAATGTCAATGTCATAAAAGACAAAGAAAGGCTGTGAAAATGTCCCAGATTAAAGGAAGCTAATGAGATATGATAATGAGATATGACCTCTAAAGCCATATGGGATCCTAGATTGAATCCTATTGGAGGGAAATGCTGTAAAGGACAGCACGAGGAGAAGTGACGAAACTGGAATGCAAATGGTAGATGAGAACACGGTTGGTAGTAATGTTAAATGTATTGAAGTTGATGGACACACTGTGATTCTGTAAGAGAATAAGCCCATCTTTAAGAAATACTCATTGAAGTATTTAGGAGTAAAGGGTCGTAATATCTGTAACGTAACCTCAAAGGGTTCCGAAAAATTTTACATGTGTTTATGTGTGTGTTGTAAGGTTATAGGGGTGTTCTTCATATTATTTTTAAAGTTTTGCTGTTTTTTTTTTCTTAAGTTTGAAATTATTTCCAAATCAGAAATGTAAAAATGTATGTTTTCTAGCACTGTAGTGATGTTCCCTTCTCTCCAAGTGCAGATTCTCCTCAGACAGGGTGGCCAGGGGGTGGCCAGGCCAGGGGGCAGTGGTCAAGATTCCCGGTTCTGAAATCAAACAGATCTGGGTTCAAAGTCCAACGTGTGGCCTTGGGCAAGTGACTCTTCATCTTGTCTCAGTGCCTTTGCTTCTTCCTTTGCAAGGTGATACCCATCTGTGGGGCTGCTTGACAGTTAAAAGGACTAGGCACACAAGGGCTCGGGCTCAGGCCCTGGCCCACAGGAAGCTCTCGGTCAGCTTTAGCTCTCACTGGCCTTGTTTTTATCAACATAAACCCCTCAGGGTGCAGAGCTGAGAGCTGCCTGCACTTTCAAGAGCAATAGGTGGCCTCAGCAAGACCAAGCACAGGACAAGCAAACTGGACTGGGGTGGGCTGCCACCTGGCAAAGCTCCTCGGCATTACAGTCTCAGGTAGGCCTCAGCTCCCAAAACTCAGCGTCCTGGTTCTCTCAGCCTCGGCCCCCACTTCTCCTCACCTACAAAGTCCTTTCCTTGTAGCTTATACCTTCCTTCAAGACCAAGTCTTGGTGATTTTCCTGGCACTCTGCTAAAGCTGCTCCAATCTCCCTCCTTTAGCACCTTCTCCCAGTCGGGGATCAGAGGTGGCATTTCTGTGGGGCCTCACTTATGGTCCCGCCTCGCCTCTCCCCCGGGACCCCTTTATGACAGTGTCGTCGCCTGCTGAGAGAACTGAAACCCCTGCAGAATGGTCTGGAGGGTATTTCCTTGGGCTGGGGTCTTTCCCGGAGCCCCTGAAATCCACGCCTAGACCAGTCTGCCCTGAGGAGGGCAGGAGCCCTGAGCCACTGTCCTGCATTTGTCCTTCTAGACCATTCTCCACCCTTCTCCACTCTGTGTCCTGGAGAATGACCCTCATGGAGCCTCAGGCTTCCGGTTGGTTCAGCCAGTGGGGCTCGGGGCGGTGGGGTGTGTGTGTGGGCGCAGGAACTAGAGGGAAGGAGAGAGTGGAGGCCAGGTCCCCTCAGGCTGGTTGTATCCCTGGACCGGAGGTCACAGCCCAGGTAAGGTGACCCCTCCCCACCACCCGGGCTGCCTCTGCCTCCAGCCGCCCTGCCCGCTCCTGGCCGCCTCAGTCCAGGGGTAGAAGAGGTCCCCAGGTTTACTCGCGCTGGGGTCCTGCACCAGGGCTCCTGGTTTCTCTGCCTCCTGCCCTCGACTGTGAGTGACGTTCTCTCCAGACTGCCCACCGTGGCTGTGCCACCTACTTCTTGCCAGGCCCCTGACGTGCACAGACACCTGTGGAGGGAGGCAATGCTTCCCCGCAACATGTCTGGTATCTGCCTGCCGGCAGGACGCATTACCACACTCGGGGACCCACCGCGACGCCGCTCTCGCCGCAGCAACAAAAGCCGGGGCCGCCACTTCAGGCCGCCATCAGGGGCTTGCTGCTCCCCATTCCAGCTTTATTTCATCTTTTCATAAATTACTGTTAACTGAGAAGCATTACAAGAGGGGAATTAAAAGAGAGAAAAGTTGGTGGAGGAACGCCTTTTTTTTTGTTTTTTAATTCTTTAAACCTTTTATGATGAACTCTTTAGGAGCCCGATTCAGCTCGAGGAACATGTGGCAGAACAAGTTCTTCAAAATTCGTTCCCAGACACTTGGAACTCTTTATTATTCCTTCTATTAAAACCAAAATATTAGCTAATACCTCTTGCGTCGCCAGAAAGGGCCTGGCAGCTTCTCAGATGCATTGTCCTACTCGACAGTGAAGAATGAAACATTTCATGCCGATGCCTCTGTCAAGTCCACCCTGGTCTCCCGCTCAGAGTGATGGGAAAACCTTACGTGCTTTGTGTCGGAGACACTCGCAGGCCCAGTGGCTGGGGCTCCTTGGGTCAGACGGGGCCAGCGAGGCTGCCTCTCCTGGGCGCCCCCTGCGCTGGAGGCCGCCCTCTGCTGAGCCGAGGGTGGCTGCAGAGGGGGCGGGAAGGTCCCTCCTGGGCCCAGGCTGTGGTTTCCCCTATGCAGAGCCACAACTCGGGGATCCTGAGGATTGAAAATCAAAACTGCTTCGCATGTTTTCTTGGCTCCCCACCAGCGCCTTCATCTCCAGAAGGAATACCACAGTGCAAATGAATTCGCTTCTCTAGAAGGAACAAAAGGACCTGGCTCTTGGCACTGAGCACGAGAGTCACCCAGGAGCGGCCCGGAGCTGCTCTTCATCCTGCCTCTAGGAAAACGGCGCGGTTCGCGGCTCGGTGCAGGCTCGTCCTTCTTGAGGTCCCTGGGTCCGACCAGAGACCCCTACTCTCTGGTGGGATTCCTGAATGGCCAAGGCGGGCTCTGTGCCCGGCGGCCCGGGTTACGGAGAGGACAGGTGCACGTCCCTGAGGGAGCCTCCCGGCAGGCTGGGGAGCAGGACCACCAGGCCCGACGTGGGGTCTGCCGGGGACCAGAGGAGGCAGAGGTTCCTAAGGCCGGGCAAGGGGGGCTTCCTGGAGGAGCTGGGGCTGGACAGATGGCTAAGCTCTGGGAAGGAGGGCAAAGGGGATGGGAGGGAAAGCTCACAGGCGGGGGGGGGGGGGCGGTATGCAGGAGGGGCAGGCAGGGCTGGAGGGCTCTCAGGGAAGCGGTCACAGGGAAGGCTGGAAGGAGCCCGACTGCCGGCAAAGGCTGCTCCTCTTTCTTCCTTCTGTTTCCTTGAGCAATTCCTAAATTCAGTATTAATTTCCCAAGACCTATCTTGTTGATAAATGTTGATTTCCCCTGCACACCTGTTCATATTTCTGATGGAAATGTGCTATAAAAGCACTCCATTCTGCTGGTGATCACCATGGCAATCAGGCACGCTCGCTGACGGGCCGGCACTCCTCTTGAAAGCAAGATGCAAGATAGGAGCCTTCGTTTCACTCATGCCGCGCCTGGGAAGAAGGGGGAGTGAAGCAGGCATGGGCAGGGTGGCGGGGCGGCTTCCTTCTCTGGGGACGAATGGGCAGACAGCACAGTCCCCCAGGCCAGGGAGGGGAGGTGGCTCTGCGGGAAGGCGGGGATGGGTCTGAGTGGGGCAAGGACATGGGGGGGTAAGTCCCTCATACCTCGGTGCTCTGCACACAGTGGGGGGCGCTTTGCAGGATCCCACACGAAGAGGGGATCAGAGCTCCCAGGCACCCAGGATCACAGAAGCTTGGGATTGGAGGGGACCTTGGCTAGACTAGCACGCAACCTCTCACCTGCTGCAGGAACCACCGCTATGGCCTCCTTGGACCTTATACAGCTGTTACTACTGCTGCTTCTCACTATCACAGGATTTGGATTAGGGTCTAGTGGAAGCCCAGGCTGTCTGCACTATATTCTTGTGTTCTGAGGCAGTCTACGCTAACTTTTCAGCAACTCCAACCAGACTGCTAGGCTTCAACTCCCAGCTCCACCATGTACTGGCTGTGTGACCTTGAGCAAGTTACTTAACCTTTCTGTTCTTTCTCACTTGTAAAAGACAGATAGTAAAAGCTTCTAACCCCTAGGATCATTGTGAGGCTTAAATGTGTTAATACATGTAAAACAGTTAGAACAGTGCCTGTCACAGAGTAAGCTCTCAAAAATGTCAGCCATGGATATTGCTGAATCACTCCCACTTTTTTTTTCAAGGTACTGGGTCCAGATCTCGTATGTGAGATGCCAGAGCTCTAGCTCCCCTGAGTTGTTTTTTTCGTCTGTTTGCTTGCTGTTTTGTTTTGGTTTTTAGGAGGCACAGGAACTGAACCTGGGACCTTCCCATATGCGAAGCAGGCGCCCAACCGCTTGAGCCACATTTGCTCCCTCCGTTTCTACAGGTGGGAACTGAGGCAAGGCCACGGGGCAAGTGGACAGTGAGGACTGGACGGCACTGCACTCCGTGCCCCTCCTCCCTAAGGTGAAGGAAAGCCCTCTTTGGACATAGGAGCGCTGTGTAAGAAGGTCAGAAATTCAAGGAGAAAAGTGTCCTCGGGGAGTCAGCCTTTTGATGCCCGGAGGGCCTCCCCTTCAGTGGATGTGGGACAGTGAGGCTCGAGGGCACAGCCAGTATCCTGGGCTTTGCACAGGCATTCCTCACCTCTTTTTCCTGATACCCCTGTTATTCCCTCTGAGCAATAAGGAGACGGAAGCCTGCAGGGCCCAAAACTACACAGGAACAATGCACTGGAACCCAGATCCCTGGACTCCTTTCCAAAGATGTCCCCTTGCCAACCTCTGGCTGAATTGGGTTGTTTTTTTTTTAAGATTCATTTATTTATTTCCCCCCTTCCCCTCCTCCCACCCTACTGTTTTTGCTGTCTGTGTTGTCTTCTCATCTCCTCTCCTCTAGGATTCACCAGGATGAGATCCTAGAAACCTCTGATGGGGAAAGAGGTTCCCTGTCAATTGCGCCACCTCAGTTCCTGGCTTCTGCTGCGCTTCACCTTGACTCTCCCCTTGTCTCTTTTTTGATGCGTCATCATCCTGCTGCGTGATTCACTCGCACAGGGCACTGGCTCACCACGTGGGCACTTGCACAGGCACGGGCTTGCCGTGCAGGCACGCTTTCTCTTCTTCTTTTTCACCAAGAGGCCCCAGGGTTCGAACCCAAGTCCTCCCATGCGGTAGATGGAAGCTCTATCACTTGAGGCACATCTGCTTCCCTGAACGGTTTTCTATCCAAAACTAGGGCCGGTCCACCTTCTCCAGCCCCGTCACCCCCTTACTAGGAATAAAGTTCGGGGAAGCTCAGGGTGAGTGAGCACAGGGTTCCAGAGCACCAAAACACTGAAAGGACCAAACATCTACACATTCAGATGCTCCTAATCAAAACCACCACCGCAAGAAGAGCCATATCTGTATTTATTACTTCTGCTGTTCTTGGCTCTACGCTACTCTCTCCTTTAAATAAAATGCTACTTATCATTAATGGAATGATTTTACATTACAGCAGCCACGGTGTCATCCAGATCAGGCCAGCGGCCGCCGGCCCTGGATTACAGAACCTGCCCACCAGGGGCAGCTGACAGGCCATTATTCTGTGTTCTGCAAACTCCCAGCAGTGATAAGGAAACTCCACCAATTTGATGCTTTATCTGGTTGCAGGTTGGGAAAAGATATAATTTCAATCTAGATAATGATTCTATTTCTTGGACGGAAATGAGGTTTTTCACTGCCTCCCGGGGGTGCCACCAAATGTCTGGGGGCTGGAGCAGGTCATGCACAAGTTAGAGGAGTCCCCAGCAACCCAAAAAGGACTGCAAACATGAAAGAGATCTGACAGGAGGGAGCTCGTTTGCGAGAGAAACACACACACACAGGGCTTACAAGCTTACAAAGTAAGTTCTATTTTGTAGACATTTATAGGCATCAGACAAAAACCCATGGGAGAATAACTCGAAAAACAAATGTGCGACTGAGCCCACTAGCCTGGGATTGGAGCGAGGTAAACGGCCTCCACAGGCCATCGTGATATCAGAGAGGCACAGACCAGACGCCTCGCTAGGACGGGGCTTTCCACGTCTTCCACGCCTCCTGTCACACAGCGCAGAGACGGCCGTGTAACTGCAGGAAGATGACCCAGCTGCTGCTAACACCTCCTACGGCAGGGAGCGCCAACAAAGGAGTCCGGAGGGCGGACCCGCTCCTGTGCTGAGCAAGTGCCTCCGAATACAGCAAAGGCCTTTCATGAAGGGCAGCCAGGGTTCTAATTCCTGAGGTGTGGCCCGGGCAGTGGCTCTAAATGCACTTTGCAAACGGAACACTTGTTTCAGTAAGTATTAGGCAATATGAAAACGGCACTAAGTGATAAAGGCAGAGAAACCTCAATACCTTGAACTAAAGAGTAAAGTTAGTGAAATTTTAAATTGTTTTAAATATCTGGGACTTGGAGGTCCGCTTTATAGTATCTCAAACTCTTTTCATGTGAATTGCTTTAATTAGGGAAAATTAACGGTTTGAAATTCATATATTTAATTGTTCATACAGTAATTGATACATCTAAGGAGGAAGGTTTATGAATTTTTTATGCATTTTAAATATTCTTCTGAGAATTGACTTGGGGTAAGAATTGTTCAGTCTCTAAAGAAAAGCACATTTCTGCTCAGCCTCTTCCAGAATAGCCCCTAACTGCTGATTCTTGAGGCCCGAGAAGGTGGTATCTTACTATATCATTTTCACCCAAACTTTGAAATCTAAAGCACACAGTTGTTGGTGTGCACAGACCGTCACTGGAAAGGAGCACAAAATTCTGGTGATACTGGTTGTTTCTCGGAGAGGAGCCAGCTGCGGGGGACAGAGGTGGGAAGGAGACTTGTCATGGTATGCCTTTATTTGCTGTTATTTTTAAAAAATTATTTTTTTACAGTGTGCCTTTTTGTACCCTTGAGTTTAGAGCCATGTGACTGTATTACCTATTAAGACTAAAACTGCAGCTAATAAAACTCACAGTTGTTTTCAGTGAAAGCAAAATTTCACATTACTGATTTCTATTTTAATACCTATACTCTTGAAATGCAAACTTACTAAAATGAAAATTACTGTAGTGAAAACTACCTTTGGTTGTCTTCGCAATAGTGATACTGGTAAACATGGCAGTATTTGCAATTGATACCGGGCCCAGGTCCCTCTTATGTGCAGGGGCACCTCTTCCCCAGCTGCTGAGAGTGGGGCAAATGGCTTACAGCTGTGACACGCTCCAGACCCTTGCAGGACACGATGTCCCAGAGATTGCCCACCACCATTGGCACCACTCTGGGATCCAAAAGCCCAGACCAGACATCCCTGCCAAGGCACGACTTGCCCTGAGACCACATCCTCACTTGACCCTTCCTTCTAAACCCTGCTTGCCTCCCTACCTTACATGTTTTTCTGAAGAGCTCCCTTGATAAACCATGGGATTCTGAATCTCTACCTCAGGCTCTGCTTTAGGGAAGCCAACCTAAGCCAGTCACCCATGGCTCCCAGTAAACCCCTCTGGCTTCCTTTCTAGAGGGGTGTCCTGGTGTTAGAAACACTCTTTGAGAGCAGAATCATAACCATCATCACGTCCTGCCAAAGACCTGTCTCCCCTATGCATCCCATGAAACCAGCAACAGGGAAACTCTGGTCATCCAGAATAGAGAGAAGTCAGACAACCAGACCTTTGTTGAACTCTACAACAATTACTCCTCTTTTCCAGGATGAGTGAGCAGGAGGAGGTCCTGGAAGGACCTGCCCCATAATCAGGTAGATACCCAGTACGTGCAATGGAAGATGAGCTAGAATGGCAGCTTATTCATTCACGGGTTGAACAAACTTGAGAAAAACACTTAACTGCTCAGACCCTCAGTTCCCTCACATTGCCTCTGTGACAATCCTATGAGATAATACTGTCAAGTGTGCTCTCGATTGGAAATGCCATGTAAATATGGGCTCTCTTTATTGAGATATAGAACTAGCTCGCTTCCTCTGCTTGCTTGGAACAAATAATTAATTAACCCTTGTTAAATAAATAAGTCCCAGCCACTCCTTATCCTGGGCACAATACCTAGAGCTCCCCATGTGAAAAGCAGATCCAGGGAGAAGCAAGCCAACGACCAGGAGCTCAGGGGTTGCCCCCAGCACTGGTCTTACACCTGCCTAAAGAAGACTCTCTCTGTCTAAGACAGGCAGGACCCTCAAAGTGAATTTCCTGTAATCTACCCAATCTATATATAATCATCTCAAATACATCCTCCAAATTTGTTGAAAAATCCATCCAGCTATTTTCATGCCACAGAGTAACAGACAAACTGGCAGAAATTTAATGTGATTTACACAGATGAGGTACACTCTGTCCCACCCTGATTCTTTGCATATGGACCACGGATGAGGCCGTTTCAAGCCCCATACCACCTGGTGCTGCCCACCCTCGTCAACCTTCTCTGTCCTCCCTCTACACCATCCTCCATGTAGGCTTTGTGTGTCCCCACCCTGGTATCTCTGTCCTACTTCCTTCCTCCCTGGGATGACCTTAAGCCCAGGTCAAATCTCTCCTCCCCCGGGAAGACTTCCCTAACCCTTCCCCATCACACTGTCTGGTTTCCCAGCATTTCTGCCTGTGCCATGCAAGCCAGAGCCGTGCAGAGAGTTGTACACTGTTTCATAAAAGTCTTCATCTCATGTGCAGGCATCTTCTCTTCCCACTTTGGACTGAAACCTCCTCCAAGATAGAGCAGAGGCCAGCTAGTTCTCTTGTATTTCTCGGAGCATCCAGATTGTGCCAGGCACCTGGTGATGAATACTATTCTCAGAGGGACTGGCTGGCATGTATGACTGCTCTTCACTTAACACGCTATTAAATGGCCTAGACGAGGATTTACTGTTCTAAACATGGTCATCCTAGCAGCAAACTTAGACGTGGACAAACCGGGGCCTCAGGGTGAAAAAAAATACTCATCTCCCTCATCCAACCAGAGGAGTCTTGTCTTGTGCCAATCAAGAACCGAGGGAGCGTCTCGCTTCCCTAAGCTGGTGGGAATGCTGTCCATTTAGAGGGTAGAGCCAAGTTTCAAACCATCCTCCTTAAACTCTGTGCCTGATAATTGGATTCAGCCCTACCCAGCAAGAGGTACATTCCAAAGGAACTGAAAGTCCATTCCATCAAGGTCATGCTCCTTACCCCAAACAGGGACCCTGTCCCTGCCCCCCCATTTCCCAGAAACATTGCTTAACCACAGATCTCAAAAAGCAAAACTCATACTCACAAGCAATGACGCCTTAGTCTTAAATTTCAGGCCAGCAGTTTCTCTGCAAACCTGCTCATTTCCTGCAAAGAGAAGAGAGGGATGGACAATCCCATTAGCATCTGCTCTGAGAATCCTTCAGAGGTTCCCTGGCCCACCTCAGGCTTCTGCACCTTCTCTGGGGTCTCACTCCCAGCAGCACTGTTCCCTCCCCAGGAACACCCTGTGCTAGTTGAGTGGGTGCCCCTCGCTCCTCACTCTCTCCACACACACCGCCTCCCTCCCCCTTTCCCGGCACTGTGCCAGTCTTGGATTGACCACTGCCTCCAATTCCCTGAAGGCACTCCTGCTTCTTCCCACTCTGGAGTGAGGCCTCCACTTCTGTAGCATGGGGTTGCCTAGCAACCCTGTGCGCCAGGCTCCAAAGGCCCTCCTAAATTGGACCTCACTGCACAGGGCATCTCCTTGTACAGCTGCCTGAATCTTAACAATCTGCCTCTGAATAATAACACAATGGTAATTGCATTCATGGACCCCCAAACTACATTTAAATAATGTTCAAGAGCTGACACAAACCAACAAAGGCCAGAAAATGCATTGCGGAGGTTGACTGTGAGGCCAGGCGCGAACGTTGGGTGGGGAGGGAGTTGACACCAAAGACTTGAGTTAATGACAACGCCAACCTGAACTGTGAATCCTCCTGCCTTTTTGTCTGAGTGTGTCACCACCGTAATGTGCTTTAAGTGAGTTTGGGGATCTGTAGAGGCAATTAATGCCCAGAGGTAGTGATGCTTTGAGACAGGACGTGCTTTAGTTCTTCCGATGTGTACATGCTCTTGGGGAGGGGACAGGAGAGGGGGAGGTAAGTGGACAGGAAGGGAGAAGTGTTCATGAGTGATTTTCCTTGGCTTTTACAATAGTGGCCAAATAAATTTTAAAAGGAGTGGGGAAAGAACTTACCAAGCAGGAGCACAAAGCACTTGCTACCTTAGCTAGGGAAAAATCCAACATGACTGATGTACTTCAGGTAAGAAGTGAAGGCAAAGAGGCCTCAACACTGGTGCAGAGCAAAGCGGCTTAATGAGGTGTGTGCTTGCCAGAGTCCAGCCTTCAGTCCTGGCAGATGCTAATGAAGAGGTCTGCCCAAGGGAGAAGAGTCTTCCCACACACAAGGTGGCAAGTTGGCAATCTGTTCCTCCTGGAGCCATGGCACCAGGGTCAGCAGCTCAAGTCTGATCATTTTTAAAGCCCCAAGCACTTTTTCTTTAAAAGCTCAAAATCCCCCTGCAATAACAGCATAACATACAGTTTCTCTACAAGACTCCTGTCCTTCTTCATCTTGGGAGTCAAAGTGGCCTTTGTCATTCATGAGCTCAGACCGGAAACCACCACCAGGACTAAAGGACAGATTAAAAGGACAATGTAGCTTTGGCCTGGGGAAGAGCAGTGGCCTGTGCACATGGTGCTTGTGCAGTGCTGCCTCAGCCTAGGGGTCTTGGGCCCACTTCATGAAGCCCAAACACCAGCACCCTCCAACTTCCAACAGCCACTGCCACCTGCTCCCCGACGCAGGTTGGCTCCCTTCTCCAAGGCCACTCCCAAACTCATCTTTGCTCACCCTACCTAGAAAGCCCTTTCCTGTGCCCTCCACCTGACCCGACTCCTGCAATCCTGCTCATTCCCGGCCTACGCCAAGTCCCACCTCTTCCTTCAAGCCTTCCCTGGCGAGCGACTTGGCCAAGGTACTACTTTAGGTTCATGTCTGGAAGTTTGGCCGCCCTCAGTAAATCCCTGGACAGACCCTTGGGACCAGGACTGTAGCTAACATTTCTCATCTGCCACAGAACCTAGTTTAGAGTGAGGCACTCCACGGGCTCAGGACTTGCAGAGGGACAGACTGGCAACTGCCTTGCCTCCTTTCTCAGGGAATTGTCGCCTCTGTCTCCCCTGGCTGGGGTATGCAGCATGTCTGCTGGCTGCTGAGCCCTGGAGCTAAACATTCCAGGAGAGTGTGCGGTTGCCTCCAGTCATTTAGAGGTGTAACTCAAAGTGTGCAATAAACAATTGGGCATTTACAGATTTTATTAACTTGGAAAGGTCATTAGAGCTAACAGCTTCTCCAAGTGAGATTGAATAAATAGCATGGGTAATTTTTTTCAGTGTCCTGGATTTTTTTTTTCTTGGAATGTGCTTTAAGCCCCCAAAAAGTAGTGTTACAAGTAAAAAATGAAAAGGAAAAAAAAAAAACCCAAAGGAAAAAACCCAGGCATGGGAGTCAGGAGGAAGCAGGGCTCGTCCTCTCTCTGCGTCGCAGTC
This sequence comes from Dasypus novemcinctus, assembly GCF_030445035.2. NCBI lineage: Eukaryota > Metazoa > Chordata > Mammalia > Cingulata > Dasypodidae > Dasypus > Dasypus novemcinctus. Next base: position 64,367,221 of record NC_080688.1, read on the forward strand.
TTCTCATCTGCAAAGTGAGGGTGTGCTCGCTAAGGACCCTTCCAACTTAAAAATACAATTATGATTCAAGGAGAGAATGTGAAGTTAACCAGCAACCTCGCACGTGAAACCCCACCCCTAACAGGAGTCGGCATAGGCTTCTCCTCTTGATAGACAAAGTGCCTCTCCGCCAGGGAAGGTTCTCAGTGCTTCTGGATGCCTTCACAGCCCCTGACCTGGGCGCTCTCAAACCCGACCATCTGGCTTGCCTTGCTCTCATTAGATCACTCAGGAACACTCCAGGCTAATGGCTTATTTACCCAAATCTCCAGAAGTGGCTGGAAATGGGCCAAAGGGCATCAGCCAGGCCCTGTCTCCCCAGCCCTTGGCTCCATGACCAGCCAGTGCCGTCAGGGGCCGGGCCTCTGCGGAGCAGATGCTCACGGTTCCCCTACCAGGCGAGACCTGCCTAGGCCGCCCGAAGCGGCATGCAAGGAGCGGACCAGGCTGCCTGCACGAGGCCCCGGCTCCAGGCCTGCTGTCCAGGGGAGGAACAGCTGGCCCCGACCAGACTGTGAAGTCGGCCAAAGCGTTCTCTGACATCCCTCACTTTCCCTCATCGTCCCTGCCTCACTCTGCCTCTGGTGCAGACACTGGGAAGGTGGAGGGCAGCACCCTAGGGCCCACAGCCCCACCTCCAGACTGCTTATAGCTGTTAAGTAGCAATAAGAAGACAAACGTGAATCAGAACCCTAGGCCTTACAGTGTTAACATAGATAGTAATTTATATGAACTAACATTAGAGTGCCGCTTTATGATTGAAAAAGCTTTTTTTCCCTCCACACCATGCCATCAGGCAGGTAGGACAACTTTGACACGGTAATTGAGCACCAGGGTCTCAACAGGGTCCTTTGCTACCTGCTGGGGATGCAGGCATGAAACAACATGGGTCCTGCCCGCACAGGCCTTCCAGGATGGTTTAATAGACAGAGAAGCTAAGCAAACTTTCTCAGTCACCCCGCGAGCCAGCACTGGTGCTCAAAGCAAGTCCTCTGGCCCAGAGGCCTGTACCCGCGTGGCCTGTGAGTTTCGTATGACATTTAGCCTGCAGAATGTCAATCAGAAGGGACAAATCACTGGACACCATGGTTTGGGGACGGTGGGAGTTTTGGCCCAGACTGAGGCCAGTGGGTGTCGATGTCGCGGTGCAGAGTCCCCTGCAGGGGCTTGGTCCTGAGGGGCTTCCTGCCATCACTAAAGCCCCCTCCTCATGTCAGCTGCCTTTGCAGAGAGACTGCTTTGACAACTGATACAAATTCATGCAGACTCTTTTTACTATACATATTTTAATCTACATCAGCCTTTCTCTTCCAGGACTGCTACGCACTTAACAATCAGCACGGACACAACCGTGGTACTGTTCTTCTCTGGGCTCCATTGGCTTTTGAAAAAAGAAAACAAACCCTAAATAAAAATGACTGCTCTGGGAGGAGCCCTACAAATACCTCACTGTCCAGCCACGGGAACCCAGGCCCCGTGAGGGTAAATGCCTCGCCCCAAACCACTCAAAGATAAAACCAGAACCCAGGTCTCCAGACACCCAGCCTGGAGCCGTGCAATCCACTTTGCGAAGGTGGGCTCAGGCTGTGTCCTGTTCACTCCGTCGCCCCACAGCAGCTGGTGGAAGAGGGGCACACAGGAGACCCGCACAGCGGCCATGGCAGGAAGGGCGTTCTTACTACTAGATGGCGGTGGGCACAGGCCTCGGATGGCGAACCCCACAGGGAGGAAACAGCAGGGGGATGGCGAGGACACGGTCCCTGCAGCAGGGGCTGCAGCTCCCAGGAAGCTTCGAGGCCTGGTGGTCTAGCATGAGACCCGCCCAACCTCTGACTAGCTGTGTGAGGTTGAGCCAGTGGCTTAAACCTCTCTCTGCTTCAGTTGTTCACCTACAAACTGGACATAATAATGGTACCTATCACAAAGGGGTGAAGCGAGAATTAAATCAGAAAATGGGGGGGGCGGGGGGAGAGCACTTGGCACAGTGCCTGGAAACTGTGTGCTCAGTCGATGTCAGCAAGGCATTTTTTTCCCAGAGGTCAGCTCCATGAGAGGAGGGACACTGACCACTGTGCTCCCTGCTAAGTGCCCTGGGTTTGGAATGGGACCAGCAGGTACATGCGTGCTGACTGACTCCTAAGGAAAGTGCAGCGCACCCTGGTAAGAAGAGCCTGGCGTGCTGAGCTGTCATGGTGGGTGCGCCAGCCACCTCTCCCCCAGGCACAGGTGTGTCTCTGGCAGCAAGTGCTTGAGCTATGGGGTGGGCAAGGAGGGGGGAACTGCTAGGGGACAAGGGACCACAGAGGGATTCTCAGAGTCCTTCAGATGTGCAGGCTTGGAAACTGAGGCCAGGAATGGTCACGAGATTTGATTAAGGTCACCCAAGTGGTGGCTAAACCGGCAGCAGATGCAGGATCTCTTGCCCCTGGTCTGGGGGCTCCTTACCCTGCTTCAGGCTGTCGACTGGGAGTCAGGAAGGGAGGCAGGGGCTGAGAAGAGAGGTGTGTGTGTGTGTGTGTGTTAGTGTGCTCACAGGCACATGTTGGCGTATGAAAGCGTATGTGTGAGCGTGTGTGAGTGCGTGTGTGAGAACACAAGAGTGTGTGTGTGACAGGGAAAACAGCGTCTCCTAGGGCAACCAAATCCTCCCTCAGTCATTGCTTTGGGGGCAGTGTCCCCTCAGAAGTCAGAATTTCTATGACCTTGGCCTAGAATCTTAAAATAACCATGAAGAAGGAGGAAGGGCTGAGCCCAGAGCCAAAGCCAACAGTGGGCTTGGGCCAGGGGAGGGGAGGGGAGAAGAGCCTGCGCAAGGAACAAAGGCCTAAGCTCCCTGGTCAGGCTGTCCAGCCCAGCCAGGCTGCTCGGTCACGCACATTTTATTTTTTCTGGCCTCCAGGGAAGTGTTCCTGGGGCTTGGCAAAGCTGCGTAAGGGCTGCCAGCAGGGACTGGCCTGGAGCTGCTGAAGAACAGGGCGATGGCTGCCCAGATTCATGGCCCATCCCCCAGCAGCCTCCGGCCTGGACCACCGGGGTGGGGAGCAGGGAGGCACCCAAGGCAGCCCGTCCCACTGCGCCCTCTGGATGCCAAAGCAGCAGGGACGGTAAATAGTCAGAACATAGGCGGGCGCAGGGGGACAGCCAAGAATATTCCATCGTAATATTGAATAACTGTTTGAATTTGGAGAAATGAAGGGTTTCTTTCTGGAACACAAGGACAAGAAAGCAAAGCATGACGAAATCTGTATGTCTGCCGGGCACATAAATCGGTATCTCAGCTGCAGCAAAACTTCTCCCCTGCAGGCCGGTGGGGGGTGGGAGGGAGGCCTTACGTTTGTGAAAGGATGTTCTCCAAGCCTGATTCCATGGGCCGATGGCGTTGGGGGTGGAGCATGCTGTGGAATTTGCCTGCGTGGTCCCCCGGGCGTGTCTGCCTGGTTCTGCTGCCAAGCGGGGTGGGCTTTGGGGACGAGCAGTGGGAACTCGTGGGGAGAAATAGCAGAGGTCTGCGGGAGCTCGGCCGTGGTCACTCTGCGACAGGACTGACTTGAGAGCTGGCGATGGCGGCATTCAGCAAGCCAGGAGGCAGGCACGCTCTGTCTTCAAGGACCACGTGTTTCACTCTGGTGAGGTTTCCTGCCTCTCTGGATTTTGTCCCCTGCCCTATTTCCCGGTGCCCTGTTATTCGCACTCCTCCCTCCATCCAAACTTGCTTTTTGGAAAGTATTAATATCTCTGGCTAGTACCTACGTGATGGAAATCCTGGCACCAGCCTCACTCTCTCCCAGAGAAATGCAATTCCAGTCCTTCTCAGGGAGGAGAAAAAGTTGTATCCCCTGGGAAAGGAATTAACTAAAAAAAATTTTTGGAACCCACTACTAACCATGCATTGCAAGTAATATGCAGCCATCATTCCAGTGTGGATGGTGTTGATGGATGTCTGGGAAAGAGGTGGAAGACTTGGATGGCAGAAGGGAGCACCTGGGAGAGGGCTGCCTTTGAAGTTTCCCCTTAGCTCCCACCACACAGCTTTCTGGGACCAGACAGCCCCCACCCAACCTGGACCATTGGCAAGGAGACCAGACATTTTATTGTTCAAACCAGGACACTCTGGAGAGTGAGAAGCCACCCGGGGACAAGAGGCCTAAAAGTGACTCTCATGCCAACGAGGAGGTGTCACTCCTAGCACAGTGTCACCAGACTTCTGGGCTTGGGAAAACCCCAATCAGAGCTCTCCTCTAGAGTTACCAGGCTGTGACTTGGGATAAGATGTCCAGCTCAACAATCGAGCGTACCCTCTCAGAAGGAGGCATCAGAAATGACCCTGAAGCAGGCAAAAAGGCACATTGAGGGACCTGCTGTGTGAAATACAAGCCTACCTCCAGCACCCAGATCCCACCTCCTGCAAGTGGGCCCAGATACTCCATTTCCTTCAGCATTTTCCATCTCCTGCGTCTGAATTCCTCATACATGTGGCCACATCCCTGACCAGACTGTCACTCTGGAGGACAGGCACCATCGAGTGACACTCATCCCCGGGCCCCTTGTCCTTCCTCCATGCCTTCCACGCTTACAGGAAGTCCCTGATTTAGATTTTCTGGAATGAATGGAACTGAATTGAATTCCTGAAATATCTTCTTTAGTGCTAGGGACCCAGGGTTCTAGAGATTTGTAGCCCTTTGGGAGTTCACTGGTTCTCTTTGGTGTTAATGAAGCCACACAAGAGCTTATAAGTCACCTTTAAGGCAAATATCCCTGCATCCTTATGTGTACTACAGGGGCGCTAATGGTGGAATTTGTGTCATCACACAGAGGGGTGGTTGTTGGTGGGGTGTCTGAAGTAAAATCCAGGAAGTGGCTCAAGAAGAAGTTCATTTTCATAGCTGGGGTTAGGGGGAGAATGGCAGGGAGTGTGGCCATTGAACCCTGTTAAAAGCCTCTCTTCACCACCTAAAATCCATCCAGACCTTGGGCTACAGGATTTACTAGTCAATTCACAAGGGTTTCTTCAGACTTCCCTCCCTACATGTGCCAAGTACCAGATGGAACAGAAGCATACCAAGGCCCAGCTACAAACCAATGGGGAAACAAGTTGTGCACATGGAAAGATGACAAGGGAATCAAGACTTAAGTGCAGGAGAGTGGCACCTGCAGCAAGCTCCTAGGAGTAATCTGGGTGGGCTTCATGGCAGCAGCATATAGCAGCAAGCAGAGTCTGTCAGATGTAGACTGTCAGAGTCAGAGGGGTGCTAGAAAGGAGAAGTTCCCAGCAGAGATGGAGAGGAAGGAATGGCCATGGCACAATCAGGACCATGTGTAACCAGGACTGGAACATCTGGCTGGAACAAATGGCATGTGCCAAGAGGAGCAGAAGATGGAGGCACAAGGGCAGATGCCCCAAATGCCATAATATGCAGGCAGCTATGAGGATCCAAGGAGTTTATACAACAAACCACCCCACCCCACTGCCATCCTGGGGGAGGGGGGAGGGGCAGGCTTGCATCTTCTCGCCCAGGGCCCCCAGAGAAACATTTGGGAGGGAGCAGAGGGACTAGCCAGGCTGAAGCCATTCCCAACTTTTTTCCTGTTTCTCCTCAGCCAATCCCAGTTCTGCCAGCTCTGGGAAACCCAGCCAACTAAGCATCCATGGCCCAAAAATTAATCGCACTCTGTGCATGAGGTTCTGATGCAGTAGGATGCAGAGGGCTGGGAGCAGGTTTCCAGGAGCTAAGCCCACAGTCAGTGTGCCAGGACGGAAGCCTCTACCTGATAGACTGCTCAGCTCACTTACACAGTTTAACAGCTAACACGTGTGTTGCTCTTTTGAGTATGCTCATTCACCAAACTTGATGTAAAGTCAAGGCCTCTTTAATTCTGCATCCACTGGATAGAAATGTTTCCTATCGTCTTTCTTGCATAAGTCACCCTCATATGGCACCACATACAAAGTCCAATTTCACCTTTTAAAAAAAGTGGAATAAGAAATTAAATCCACTTACAAAATAATCTGTGTGCAAAAATCTTACTAGGCAGGCGGCAGACTTGGCCCAGTGGTTAGGGCGTCCATCTGCCACATGGGAGGTCCACGGTTCAAACCCCGGGCCTCCCTGACCCATGTGGAGCTGGACCACGCACAGTGCTGATGTGTGCAAGGAGTGCGCTGCCACGCAGGGGTGTCCCCCGTGTAGTGGAGCCCCATGCGCAAGGAGTGCGCCCTGTAAGGAGAGCCATCCAGCGCGAAAGAAAGTGCAGCCTGCCCAGGAATGGCGCCACCCACATGGAGAGCTCACGCAGCAAGATGGCGCAACAAAAAAACACAGATTCCTGTGCTGCTGACAACAACAGAAGTGGACAAAGAAGACGCAGCAAATAGACACAGAGAAGAGACAACCGGGGTGGGGGGGGGGAGGGGAGAGAAATAAATAAATAAAATCTTAAAAAAAAAATCTTACTAGATTTTTTTGGATATTTCCCAACCTTTCAAAGTTGTTTCACCCACATCTATCTCCAACAGCATTTTTCAAAATGATTAGTCATTTTCCAGTCTTTCCAAGACTTCGACTTAGTTTTCATAGGAACAACTTTTTTCCCCCGTTATTTTGCAACTGTACTTAATTGGTTTGTATAATATTTAGATTGCATAATTACAATAGCAAGTCCAATTGCCATAAACAGGTTTGGGAGCTAACCCAGCTGCCTCTTGGAAAGCATTCAGCTCAGCTGCTGGGAGCACAAGTGGTGGATGCGCTGGCCAGCAGCCCTCCTGCCCCGGGGAGTTCATGGTGCTGTATCAGTCAGAGGGAATGCAGCGAGCTGGTGAATTTGGCAAGAGAGGCGACTGCGTTCCCCTTTCGGGGGGCCCTGGTTAAGGCCCACTCCCTCGGAACGGAGGCCCTGCTGGCTGCCTGCCTCCGTGGCTCCAGTCCTCATGGGTCCTGCTTCCTTCCCTCCACCACTGCTGAGTGCACCCACCTTCTCCGGGGCCCTTCCCCTCCTTCCCTCTCACGCGCAGGACCTTCTCCCACGGGAGCTGTCCAGGAAGGATTTGGCAACTACCTCTACAGCTTCAGCGACAGGGAATAGCCAAACCACCATCCTCCCAGAGGTGATTGCATTTCTTACAAGGAGGTGAGTTTCTAATGATGTCATTTCAGGCATCTCCAGAAGGATGGTTGGGGAGGAATTTGGAGTCAGGGGAACATCCAGGAGGGCCTCAATTACGCCATCTTCTAAGGCTGTGTCAAAGTTGTGCTCACGTCCACTGGGGCTCTGTCCCACTCACTGAGGTCCATGCTCCCAAATGTCTTATAAGGTATGGGATGCTCTCCCTCTCTTATTATCCCTTATCAAAGCATCCTCTCTACAACCACCCTTCCCTGTCTCAGGGATCATTCAAAGCAAAAGTTAATGTTTAACCCACAGGCCACATTAAGCCAATCAACCCATCCACCCCAAGCATTAACGGGCACCTGTAACTCATAAGGAGAACACACTCCCCAAGGCAATGCATTTGTAGTGGACATCTGCTATTTTTAAGCATCTACCCTCCATTCCCCTTTCCTCTAGGTAACAGAACCTCAATTTTTTTCCAGATTCCCACCTACTCCATACAACTCATATGCTTCAGAGGGCCTAGGAGTGGGTCATGGTTGGCTTAAGACAGTCAGCTCAGCCTCAAAAGCTCAATAGCTCTTCTGTTCTTTACTGCAGTATTTCTAGATAGCATGACATATAGTACTATTTCTAGATTTTCCACTGTTAGATATGACCCATTCATGCCCTATAATGGAAGATGAGGTTTTATTTCTCTTGTGCCCCCATTCCTACTTCCATCACACACATTTCTTATCCCTCTATCTTCCCAATACAATGACTACCATTTTCAGTTAAATCAATAGTTGCTGTGCACAACATTGTGGCTATGCAGATACTGTTCATGGATGGGCTATACAGTATTTCCTTTCTTTTTATTTTCCCTAATGTTAAAAGTGACTTTTTATGCACCTGACACTAATTTTCTCACAAATTCATTGCCAAAGTTGTTACTGTCCAAGTAGGCACATTAAGAATCTGTCTTTTCCTTGTTTTTTTCTTCCCCTGGAGTCACCCCATCCAGAGTTTTCCATCCTCCAACTCCAGTCTGGGCCAACAGCTCCTAAGCCAACTGTGCAGCTGTCACCCAGGAATTCTTACATTAGACCACTTGTTTCCCCATTGTATTTATTTCCTGTTGCTGCTGTAACAACTAACCACAAAACTCAGTGGTTTAAAACAACAGAAAATATCTTGCAGGTCTGGAGGTCGGAAGTCCTAAAATGGGTCTCACTGGGCTGTGGCTGCATTCCTAATAGAGGCTCCAGGACAGAATTGTTTCCTTGCCATTTCCAGCTTCTAGAGGCCTGGATTTCTGGCTCATCATCCTCTCCCTCCACCTTCCAACCTAGTGACCTGGGGCCAGGTGCTCCCATACATCTGTCTGATGTCATCTGTCTGATGTTCCTCATGTATTTCCCTTTCCACTTACAAGGACCCAGTGATGACACCAGGCCTAACCAGATAATCCATGATAATCTCCCCATCTTCAGGTCTTCTGATTAGCAATTTAAATTCCATCTGCAACTTCAAGTCCCCCTTGCCACATAATAGGACATATTCACAGTTCTAGGGACTAGGGTAGGGACATCTTTGGGGACCCATTAATCTTCCGTCCACACACACCATTCTCTTTTTTGGTTTACACCCTTGTTTTGATGTGTGGGAACCTTCCTCTGATAGCTTTCTGAGAAGAGATATGTAGGAGGTAGGTCTTTTGAGACCATGTCTATTTGAAACATCTTCTTTCCTTCTCACTCTTGATAGCCCATTTGGCTGTGAATAGAGCTAAGCCTGAAAACACTGTCCCTTGGAAGGTTGAAGACATTGTCCTAGTGTATTCTAGTCTCCAGCCAACACAACTATAAAATCCAATAGGGTTCTATGTCCCAATCTTTCTACAGAACGTACTATTTTTCCTCTTGGAAAGTTTTATAAATCTTCTCTTTTTCCCTAGCATTCTGAATTTCCACATGTGGTGCCTTGTTGTGGGTCTGTTTCATTCATTGTGTTCCTTCATGCAGCCATGAAGCACAAACCCTTCAGTCCTGGGAACTTTCTTGTGTAATTTCCTTGATTATTTCTTCCTCTTTGCTTTCCTTGCTCTCTATTTCTAGAACTCCTACTGCTGGCTCTCCTGGATTGGTCTTTTAACTTCTTTATTTTTTTCCTTTTTGTCTTCTTTTTCTACTTTCTGAGAATGTCCCTCAACTTTATCTTTCAAATTATCTACTGAATTTTTAATTTCTGCTATCATATGTTTAATTTCCTAGAGATCTTTCTTATTCTCTGATTGTTTCTTTTTTATAGCCTCCTGTTCTCATTTTATGGATCATTATTTCCTCTTATCTCTCTGAGGACATTAATTATAGTTTTATTGAAGTTTTCTTTCTACTTCTGGCCTTGGCTCTGCTCCTAGCAGATTCTTCTTTTCTATTTATTTGTTTGTTTCTCTCTCTTGATAGTCTTGGTCTCTTATGCTAGAGACTTTCTTTCCACAATGCCAAGTGAAAGCCATTAGTTAAATTTAAGATTGAGACAGTAAAAAGCTAGTGATTTCTCTATGGGGATTAGGTAGGAATCTGATCATTTCATTGGATGCATGTGGGTGCTTGTGTGTATTTCTACACACACACAAGCATAAACACATATATGTATATGTTTTTTTCTTTTTTCCCTTGGGCCAATCAGTTTCCTTAAAAGGAACTTTCCAGCCCTGCCTGGGGAGTAAATACCAGGCTGCCAGTATTCTGGGAGCCCAGAGTGGAGAGCAGCTGAAAGTCTTACCACTCAGTATGCAGGCTTTAAATAAAATCTTTATTTTCAGTATAGTGCTCAAACTTGCCGTCAGTTGTACAGTGTCTTGAAGTTGAGAAATTCTCTGGTCTATAACCTTTTGAAAAGAAACCTCTATTCTCCAGTCAAAAGGGAGAGGAGAAGGTGGCTGGCTTTACAGTGTTGGGGGAGGGCATCTGAGCATGGGGAGGACATAGGGAGGATGAGGTTCCTAACTATTCTTTATGCAGATTTTCAGTAAGTTCCCATTCCTAACTCGCCTTCAGAAACACCTGGAATGCCAATTCTTGACCTGTTTGCGGGTTTGTAGGGATGGGGTTGTAGGAGTGGTGAATACTTCCAGAAGTTTTTCCTCATTTCCCAAGCTTGGTTCAGTTCTCCTCTTTGCTAAGTCATCATCCATCCACAGACTTTCCAGCTTCCAAAACTGTGCTGACATCTCTCACCTGCTGCCATTTCCTCTCCTGATCTCACTGTCTTTGTGCTGTTAGGCTTTTGTCTACTTCTTTAAATGCCACTGGGGGAGGGAAGAGGGCTAGGGAGGGAGCAGAGAAAAATTATGTGGTCAAGTCACCATGTTTACTCAGAAACCTGTCCTTGATCATCTGGGCTGCACTGGGTGGGGTTTCAGTCCCGTGGACCAGACACATCCTGGCTCACACAGTACCACATCACTGCTCCCTCCACAGTGCAGGTCCTGCACAGCCACACGGCCTACTCCGGCCTAGGCAGCTGGTTCCTACCACTGCCCTCCCTGGGAGCCACAGATCCCTCTCCAGTGTTCACACTGCTTCTGACTGCAGTTTCAAGGAGCCCCTAGTAGGTACAACTGACTCTTGCTAACAAGCCTCAGCCCAAACCCCCATTTGAGGTGTTTCCCCACCCAGCTCAGGGAGAGCTCTCTTGTGCACAGCAAGCAGTGCCTCCTCACACTTGACATGGCAGGGGCATTCTCCAAGGGACCCTGTTGAGTACTTGGCCGTGAAGAGCCAGCCAAGAACACTTTGGAAGGCACAGGCTACACAAAATCATCCACACCTGGTCCCTTCTGTGCGCCTTTCAGATTCATATGTCAGAAAACCCCACCCAGATGTATTCTGGGGTCCCTCTTACATATTTAGCCATGGCATATGGCCCAGGGCAGCTGGTGTGCACAGTACAGGCTGGACCTGGGCAAGACAAGGAGGCCAAATCTATTCCGTGCCTGAATAAGCAGACCCTTAATTAATACCAGGCTCATTGATGTCACATCACACCAGCCACAAGCATAGCAAGGAATGAAATATCTAACACCACAGGCACCAGGTATACAAACTAGGCCCACAGGTTAGTTGCTAGCCTATTACTGCATTTTTCTTATAAGTGACATTAAAATCCACTGAGTCATTAGGAAAGTCTTCCAGCAGAAAGATGCACTTTAATGGGAAATGGATCCTGTTACCCAGAAATCCTCAGAGAAGAACCGGGCACACAATGCCCCACTGAGTCACAACCATCTGCCTGCTTCCCAGCTCAGACTCTCCACACCCGTCTAAAGGGCCCTGCCCTCCAAGCAGCCTCTAGAATAAGAAAAAGTGGGTGGGCTGCCCATAGGGAAGTCAACGTTCAGCACCAGTCCCCTCCTCCCCTCTTGCAAAGCGACAGGCCTGGTCCCATTCATGCGGGAGAGGCTGATGCCATCCAGCTCACCCCTGGGGTGAGAGGGGCCCCTGGACCCTGCCTCCAGGAGCCGCATGGCGCAGCAGCCACCCAGACGGGAACGGGCCAGCAGCTGAACACGAGCGGCACGCTCGGGCAGGAGCTCCACTTTCCATACAAGTTCTGAGCAAAACATTTGAACATATCAAATACCATTCTAAATCCACAAAAGGCATCTGTCATTTAAGTATGCTGTGTTTGTAAAGTGAAATGTTCCCTCCCCACGGTCCTTCCCATGATACACACAATTTATCTGTTTTTTAGACACTCAGATTCTGAAAAAGCCATGCCGAAAAGGAAATTCACCTACTTTTGAATTATTTTAAGAACAACAACAAAAAGAAAATGCTTTCCTTCCCCCAAAAGCCATGCACAAGTGCATGGAAGCAAGGGCACAGAGGAGGATATAAACTCAGGGCCCAGAAGGCCACAGAAGGGGACTTTTAAAACTCTAATCAACTTTATCCAACCTCACTTGTCCATTCCCACGATGACATCACCCTGGCTCTGTCCCTGCCTTGGCATGGTCCCTGTCCCACACACTCTGGCAACTTCTGGGCAGAGCTCTTGTGACTCATGGGTTTCCCACTGTTCTCTTTCCTCCTCTTTCCAGAACCCCGCCCCTCCTTCCACCTATACTCCAGGTGTCCAGCCTTTCCTCCAGCTCTTACATCTTGTCCAGACCCACCTCCTTTGTCTTGGCCCCAGGCACCTCTTTCTCTTAAAACTTAGTTATGAAATATTCCAGGAATACAAAAAGGTATAAAAATAACATAACAAGAAGTGGATGTGGCTCAAGCCATCAAGTGTCTGCTTCCCACATAGAAGGTCCTGGGTTCGGTCCCCAGTGCCTCCTAAAAACAAAACAAAAACAACAAGCAAACAAATGAAAAAACCAATTCAGGGGAGCTGAAGTGGCTCAGTGGTTGTGCACCAGCTTCCTGCATATGAGGTCCTAGGTTCAATCTCTGGCCCCTGGTACATCAAAAAATAAGAAATTTAGGGAAACGGACATGGCTCAATTGATAGAGCGTCCATCTACCATATGGAGGGTCCAGGGTTCGATCCCCAGGGCCTCCTGACCAGTGTGGCCAATGCACAGTGCTGCCATGCACAAGGAGTGCCATGCCACACAGGGGCGCCCCCGCGTAGAGCTGCCCGACACCCAAGGAGTGAAAAAAGCGCAGCCCACCCAGGAGTGGCGCCACACACATGGAGAGCTGACCAAGCAAGATGACGCAACAAAAAAGAGATGCAGTTTCTTAGTGCCACTGGATAATGCAAGCAGATGCAGAAGAACACACAGAGAATGGACACAGAGAGCAGACAACAGGGGGAAGGGGGAGAGAAATAAAAATAAATCTTAAAAAAAAGAATTAAAAATTTTAAAAAAATGTATGCATATATAAAACAAACACCTGTGTACCCATCACCCAGCTTTACAACCAAAAGGCAGCTCTTTCTAATCCCAGACTCCACATGCCTCTCTGACAGCACAGCTCCTAACAGCCTTTGTTCCGTGCTTCCTTGAAAACAGCCTTGGGAGCTGCATAAATCCAAGTCCTCCCCAGCTGCCACCTGGACTCTGCTGGATTAATTTTTCTCTCCCTTTGGGTCTACCTGAAGCTCCTCCCTCCCCACCTCACAGCCTTCTTCCTTTGTGATTTTACCACTTCCCCTTTCCAGGATGTTAGTGGCTTGGTGAGGTCCCCACCTAGGGGTACCGAGGGTCGGGCTGGGGAACTTTCCCCCTTGAGGACACCACCGGGCGGCCACAGTGCTTCCCAGGCCCTGCACTGGGCGGCGCTCACAGCAGGCCCCTTTGTGCAGGTGACGCGTGCCAGGGCTGGGGGCAGGCAGGGCAGGGGGACGCTCTGCCTTCCATGCCTTTGCTTTCTCTCAGGGCAATGGGCACATGCACAGATGCAGCCTGAAGCCACGGGTGTAGGACTGGCATCTGGGAGCAACCCCGAGCAGAGCAGCTGAGAACAGGGGCTGCCGAGACCTGAAGAGGCTGTGAAGGATTGGAGCCCGGCCTCAGGGGATGGGTGAGCTCCAAAGAGACGGAGAGGGCTAAGTAGGGACCTTCCAGGTGAGGGAAGGCAAATCAGGAGAGACAGTGGCAGGGGTGGGGAGGTTGAGGCAGAGGAGAAGGGAAGCCTGACAGGCTGGAGAGGAGGGAGATGAGGCTGCAAGATGAGACCAGCTGGGCAGGGTCCTGAGGGGCAGTGGGCTGAGGGGACAGAGGCTGGTGCTAAAAAAGCTCCACTGGGTCTGTATTCTTTTGCTCTGCCATTGCCTATGAGCCCCTCTGCTTAGGTCCCCAGTCTGGGGGGGTTGGGGGAGGGGGGGAGCGTCAGGGAACCCTTTGTGACTCTACACACAGGCCTGGGAGGTTGCAAAACAGCAGCACAGAACACTGGCTCAACTACTGACAGTGGCAGGGCCTAAGCAGAGACGGAAGATGACTTGTTGGACACGCTCTCGCCCCAGAAGCTGAAAGGGCCTACTCAGCCAGCAGTCTCCCATGGTGGCTGGTATCTGTGACCCTAGGCAGCCGGCAAGGCTCAGGAGCAGGGGCTGGCCCTCCCCACCCCACAGGAGAACCCAGGGTGCAGACTGGAGCTTACTGCCCACCTCCCAGCCGGCACTCCTGCACCAGGCCACCCACCCCAGCTGCCACATGGCCTCACCCCTCACACACACCCATCCGCTGCCCTCTCGTGGTGTTGATGCATCCCAGCATGAACTGTCAGGCCTACGGTCAAGCAAACACCTTAGGTACAGGAATGTGGCTGCAGCACCTTCCGTCTCTGCTGTGTGTGTCTCCACCCCATTTCAGGCTCACTTTTCAGGCCCCAGGCCTTCATCTGCTACCTTCCTCCTGCTGCACCTTCCTGGCAAAATCCATACTCCAATACTTCCTCCACCAAGGAGGAAATAGCTGAAAACATTAAGATGAGTGTCTCTCAAGGGTTATAATTCAACAGAACTGAAGTCATCGGCTCACGGGACAAAATCTGAATGGTGGTATTTCAGGCAGCAGCAGGAGGTGGGAAGGCAGCACACAGAAATCACAGGGCTGGACCACACACCTCACCGATGCCGAAGCCTGCGTCTGGTGTTGTTTGCTTTACCCACCCTACTGTGGGGAATCTTAAAGCTGCAGAGAAGAAAATAACAGTTTGGGTCCATTTTAGGAGAGCTCCAAGGTGGGCAAGAATGGATGTTCTCATGTCCTCCTGGTTCTAGAAACAAATTCTGAAGAGGCCAATAACATGGGAGCTGCTCAGGGAGCTGCCTTCAGGTGGCCTCACTTCCTTGTGACCCTGCAGTGGTGAACCTTTAGGTACCACCTTCTCTCAGAAGCTGGAGCAACAGCCCCCATCCTCTGCCTGCAATCCCGGTCAAGTGTTTCTGTAGCCTTGAGCTCATTCCTATTCTAGACCTATTGCATCATCTTGTTGAGAATTCCTGAAGAGAGGAGTTATGTCTTACTTCCCTTTATCCCCAGCATCCAGCCCAGAGCCCAGCACAAGTGAGGTGCTCAGTTACTGTGAAACAAAGGGACAAGCATCCTGAGTGGCCTTTGCATTATGGGGTTGAGGAGGATGGACTTTGAAGAGGGGGTGTCTTCTCTTCCCAAGAGTTCTCTGATGGTTTTTCCATGAGAGCTGTAAGCCCTACTGGGCAGTTTTGCACAGGTACCTGAGCTTCAACCAGGTGCCTGACCTGTCAAACACAATGTGAAGCCACACTTGCACACCTGGTGGATGGGCCCTCACCTGGCGGTCCTTGCCCATTGACTCCATCATGCCCACCCATTTTATATCCTTCCATTCCTGATTTATACCTCAGCCACCCCACCAGGTCACACTCTGTGGGGGATGCCCAGGAGAGAGTTCTGGCAAAGACAGCAAACACTAGGGGGCTTACCCCTCTACTCTACCCATCCACCTCTTCCCATGCCCAAGTTCTTGCTCAAGACCCACCTCCTCTGTGAAGCCTTCCTGACCCCCAACCCACACTAGATGTTCTAGACGTTCTAGCTAAATACTCACTGCTCTTACTATCTCCCCTCCTCACTCAGCTGCTGGTCATGACTGCTCCCTTTGAACTGTTTTAAGGAAGAAATTCAGGGCTGTATGTGATTGCAGAGAGCAACTAATTCCTCTTATCATTCTGCTGGGGGCCAGGCCCCGTGCAGAGTGGGAAGGCATGTGGAGGAGGCTTTGAGAAGGTTGATGATGCAGCTGGAGCTAAAACCAAGGTTTCTGGCTGCAATTTAGGGAACTCTCCTCCCCACGTGACTTGAGCCTTGTCTCCTCACCAACAGCACAATTCCTCAATGACAAGGACTATGCCTCCTGCCTCTCTGTATCCCAACCTGAGGCCACAGTAAAAGGGTTACCCAAGTTTGGAGCCTGGTGGGTACTGGGCGAGCGGCTATGTTGTATGTTCCATGGTCCACACACCCACTCCTACCAGCACCGGCTCTCTCTGTCAACACATCACATTCATACGCCTGCAGCACACACAGAACTTCCCCTGGACCCTCAGCAGAAATGCCTCAGAGGAGTCGTGTAAATTTGGTCTCCCTTGGGCCCATTGGACATTACACTTGGCCTGCTCTCTGACTTCTCTTAGTCCCAAGCAAAACGGTGAGGACTCATTTCAATGGCAGCAAAGGAATGGAAACAATAAAAAACAGCCCAGTTAGGGATAGTGATCTCTGAGCAATCCATAAAGGGGGTTATATCTGCCTGGGGACCAATGATCAAGAGTCCCCAGGGCGTTAGGGACATCCCTCCTTCTCCTCCCTCTGCTATGGGAAGGTTTTCAGGACAGCTAGTGAGTATTTATTGCAGGCTTTATGCTCTGCAGAAGGAGGTAGGGGATATCCTCCCCCATTTAGTTTATAGTTAACACAAGACTAAAAATAATAAATGAATTTAAAAAGTTGTTAGATTCAAGGTCAATAATCAGATATTGATTGTATGTTCTATACACTAGTAGCAAATAGGTAGAAGGTAAAAATTTTAAAATGCCATTTACAATAACATGCCCCCAAATCAAATACCTAAAGAACAGATCTAATGAAAGATGTGTACAACCTCTACACTGGAAAGTACAAAACAATGTCAAGAGAAAGTAAAGACTTAAATTAATGGAGACACTATATTCATGAACTAAAAGACAAAATATTGTAAAGATGTCCCCCAATTTGATATATAGATCCCATATAGTACTAATCAAAATCCCCAGCGGGTGTGTGTGTATGTCTGTATGTATATGCAAATCAACAAGTAATTATAAAATTTATATGAAAATTAAAAAGACCTAGAATAACAAAGGCAATAAAGAAGAACAAATCTGGAGAAATTACACTACTAGATAACGAGATTTCCACTATAAGCTATAGTAATTAGGACAGAGCAGAATGGGTACAAGAATAGTCAAATAGGCCAAAAGAATGGAGCCCAGAAATGAACACATTCATAGAGCGTCACTTAAACTGTGACAAAGATTCCACTGCAATTCAATGGGAAAGAATGGTGTTTGTGATAAATGGTGCTGAGTCCACTGGATATCTACATTTAAACAATAAACCTTGACCTCTACATCACACTAAACAAAATTAATTTGAGATGGATTACAGATCTAAACATGGAAGGTAAAACACTAAAGCTGCTGGAAAAAAAAAAACAGAAAAATGTCTTCATGAACACCCAAATATGCAAAGAGGTTCCTTAAACAGGACACAAAAAGCACTGCCCATAACAGAAAAGACTACTATATTGGACTTCATTAAAATTAAGAACTTTTATCAATCAAAATCAAAATAAGAGAGTGAAAAGTCAAGCCATAGAGAGAGATGCATGGCAGAGAACCCATTTCTTATATATATATATATATAGAGAGAGAGAGAGAGAGAGAGAGAGAGAAAGCACACAAATAACAAAAAGACACACATACCAATTTAAAACTGGGTAAAAGGTGGAATGAATACTTCACAAAAGAGGATATTAAAAAGGGCAATAAACCTAGAAAAATATGCAAATGCAAAATCATACAGGAGTCCAGGGTTCGATTCCTGGGGTCTCCTGGTGAAGGCAAGCTGGCCCATGCAGGATAGCTGGCCTGCACAGAGAGCTGGCACAGCAAGATGACGCAACAAAACGAGACACAGAGGAGACAATAAGGGACATAGCAGGTGGGGGGTGAGAAATAAATTTTAAAAATAAAGTAAAATAAAAAGAATATTAGAAGCAGCTATTTTCATGATAATCCCAAACAAGAAATGACCCAAATGTCCTTTAACAACAGAATGGGTAAATAAATTATGATATAGCCACTTAATAAAAAATAACGAACTTCTGGCATACTCTACAATATGGATAAATCTCACAGATACAATGCTAAGTGAAACACACAAAAAAGGTGCACACAGTATGTTCCATTTATATGAAGGTCAAAATAGGCAAAACGATTACAATGATGAAAGTTAGGAGCCAGGAGGGAGGTTACCTGGACAGGGTACTGACTGGAAGACAGCAAGAGGGAGCCTTCTGGGGTGCAGGAAACACTCTATATGGTGATGGGGGGAGGGCAGGACGACAAAGGTGTTTACGTATGTAAAACTTGCAAAAATTCATCAGCCTGATCATTTCAGGTTTGGGCATTTTATCTAAAAGGGTCGAGGAGGGACAGGACCACAGTCAGAAGAAAGGAGGAGAAGAAGGCCACCACAGTCCAGTTTGCCTGAGGGCTGAGAGCTGCCTTGGGTGGGGACTGAGCAGGCTTTCCAGTCAAGAGGCTAACGCATCACAAGTCAGTCCCAAGGATAAAAAGGCACCTTGTACCTGCACCTAATCCACTGGGAAAAGAAAAATAAACAAGGGTGTTTCCAGGCTCTGAAGCCAATCGAGGGGCCAGCCAGAGCAGCTGCTGCTGGGGTCTGTGTGACGTTGGGATAGACAGAGGCCTCCATCAAGTGCTGGCTGCTCTAGAGAAAACTGATAAAATGCTTTTCCTTTTTGTTCCTTTTAAATAAAAAACCAGATTTGCAAACTCACTCCTCTCTAACTTTTACTTACTCCCCAGGGGAGAAAGGGGGAGCGGGTATCTTAAGCTGGCATGGAGCCTGGAGTCCTTCCCAGATAAGAGAGATGTTGCTTTACCTTTCATTTAACTCCTGCTGGCTCTTTAGCATTTCCACCTACTAAATGTGGAATCCGTCGCCTGCCCCAGGAGGGCTTTGTCAGCACTTCTCTAGCACAGCTCTGTGCTCCTTGGCCTATCTGGGAGAGCCTGGCAGCTTGGGGCCCATCCACCACCTCGCCTACACACATCTCAAACTCTCGCAGGCAGGAGACTGGCTTAGGTGAGCTACTTCCTTATTTAATCCTCCTTTACTACTTAAATTGTAATTTATTGATACTTGTGTGCTTTTAGCAATCCCACAATCTGGTTTTATTCCTACCCTACCCCAGTCACTTATATTAGGGTGGCTCTGGAAGTCTGTTATTTGGTTTTGCTCTCCATCTGTCCCCTGCTCAGTGTTGCTGTACTCCATGTTATAGTGTTTAAAAATAAAGTCGAAAAAGTAACAACTAAATAGATGACAGCCTGGCAAAAACAGCAGCTGTTGCCCATAAGGCAAAATAGAAAATACTCTCCTGGATATTTTTATAGAGAGATGGATATTACAGAGCAAGAGAGAGAAGAAAGGGGTCTCATCCAGCGTGGCATCGTTCAACCCTCACTGATGCCCATGGTGTGAAGGTCGCTTCATGCTGGCACCTGTCCCTTCGCCTGAGAGCTCAGAGTGTGAATGCCCAAGAGTTTCAAGAGTCTGAAGAGGCAGCTGGTGTCCGGGAACCTCCACGAGATGAGTGTTTGCATTTGGACCCATGTACAAGCTAGATCCAAACTAAGCTAACAAGGCCCCACTCAGCCAGACATGAGAGCAGAAACAACAATGAATTTCACATGCATTCTGTCCTTGACAACCTTATACGTTAGCTGGGCAAGACAAAGTTACCAAGAGTTAAGAATAAACAATATTTTAAAATCTAAGTCACATGATGCCAAAAGCACAAGAGAAAAAAGGAGAAATAAATTATACTTCATCAAAAGTTAAAACTCTTTTGCTTCAATGGGCACCATCAAGAAAGTGAAAAGACAACCCACAGAATGGGAAAGAATATGTGCAAATCATGTATCTGATAAGCGACAAGTATCAGAACATACAAAGAGCTCTCATAACTCACTAATAAAAAACAACCCTATTTTCAAAAATGAGCAAAGGATCTGAATAGACATTTCCCTAAAGAAGATAAACAGCCAGTAAGCCTATGAAAAGATGATCAACACCAGGGAGATACAAATCAAAACCACAAAGCAACACCACTTCACACCCACTAGGATGGTTATAATAAAAAAGATGGTAACAAGTGATGCAAGGATGTGGATAAACTGGAACCTTCATACACTGCTGGTAGAAGGTAAAATGGTGCAGCTGCTTTGGAAAACAGTTTGGCAGTTCCTCAAAAGGTTAAACATAGAGTTACCATATGACCCAGTAATTCTACTTCTAAATATATGCTCAAGAGAAATGAAAATGTATATATGAATGTTCATTGCAGCATTATTCACGAGAGCCAAAAAGTGGAAACCACCCAAATGCCTACCAACAGATGAATGGATAAACAAAATGTGATTTGTCTACATACTGGAACATTATTCAGCAATAAAAAGGAAGAATTCCTGATACATGCTGCAGGATGATGAACCTTGAAAACACTATGCTAAGTGAAAGAAGCCAATCAAAAAAGAAGACATTTTATATAACTACATTTATATAAAATGTACAGAATAGGAAAATTTATGAAAACAGAAAGTAGATTAGTGGTTTCCAGTGGTTGGATGGGTTGGGTGGGATGGGAAGTGACTGCTAGTGGGTATGGGATTTCTTATTGGAATGATAAAAACTTCCTAAAATTGATTGTGGCGGTGGTTGCACAACTCTGGGAATATACTAAAAGCCACTGAATTGCACACCCCAAGTGGGTGCATTGTATGGTATGTGAATTATAGCTCAATAAAGGTGTTATTTTAAAAATCCAAGCTAAGAGAAGAGATGGGATAACTGAGCTTACGGTTCATGCTGAAAGGCTGGAGCCCCAGGTGAGGCAGGAGGGCTGAGCAGAAAGAGCACCCACCCCAGACCAACAGGGATGAGGCCCGGGCCTGAGGAAAGGTGTTGGAAAGGAGGGGAGGCTTGGCCAGGTGTGGGGCTCGAGGAGAACAAAACTGAAGCACAGTTGCCCAAGCCAAGCTCAGCACGCTGCGGGCCTTCCCCACTGTCCCGCAGGCTGGCTCGGCTCCGCAGGCTGGCTCGGCCCCGCAGGCTGGCTCTGCCCCGCACGAGGCAGCCCAAGAGGCCCTCAGACCCCGCTCCAGCCAGTCACGCCACGGCAGGGCCTCTTCCCGCAAAGGTCAGCCTGCCCCGCAAGCCTCCTGGCTGGACGATTTGCCCACTCGCCTGACTCCTGCTTCCTGGGGGTCCAATACTCCCTTCACCCAGAGAAAAAGTCCCCTTCCCAGGTGAAATGCCCGTCCTGGTGATGAGCACCTGGATGTCTCTCACTCCTTTGTCATGCAGACACTGTTCAAGGTAGCATGGATGCCGCATGTGTAAGACAAGAGGCCCGGAGTGTGCAAGGAGGGAGAGAATAAAGGAACACGTGGCAAAGGTGCAAAGTGCTACTCAAAGAACCAAAATGGAGTGAAGTGCTGAGCTGAGGGTGGCTCTGGGTTGGGGGTCGGGAAAGGCTGCGGTGACAGGTGAGCTGTGCTGAAAGAGCAGCCTGGCATTCTGGAACAGAGTTCCAACAGTAGGAGCCGCTGGTGCGGACCTTCTGGAAGGCATGAGCTTTGTGTGTCAGAGGAGCAGAAGGTAGTCAGGGTGGCTTTATGCAGTGCACAAGGCCCCAAATCCCAGTGGTCAGCTAACCTTCTCAGTCACCTGGGCCTTTGCTTTTGCCTGTGCAGGTGTCTTTCCTTAGGTTTCTCAATCCTGAGACCACTCCATTGTCAGAAAATGAACTCTGCCAGGAGAGCTGGCTGCAGAAGAACCTTTAGTGAAGGCCCTAATCACTCCCAAGCTGGTATTTCCACAATTAAACTATGGTCCACAGAGCACCTCACATGTGTTAGCATCTCATTAATCATGGCATAGAGGAGGCAAAAACTTGGACCTACATTAAATCTGAAAAGAAAGTAGCTAAATCTTGGGTAACAGCCAGGAGAACAGGACCCAAAACATGAGTGCTTTATCCAAATTTATTGATCTCCTTTGTGGGCACCGGTTCTGACTGTTCTGACTTGAAATAGTAAGTCCCATTTGGTTTAGAACATGCTCCAGAATTTGGGCAGGGAGAGAAACCGACAGCTAAAATGAGAAGTGGCAAATGGGTGTGTCAACATATGGGGTCACTCTCACGACTGAGCCTGCAAACATGGGTGGCTCTGTAGAGTTGCCAAAATGTAGGGCTGTGATCAAAAAAAAAAAATGACCTCACAGATACACAGATGTGACGACACGTGTGGCAAATGGAGAACCAGGTGAGTCAAAAGGTACCTGGACATGCATCAGCCTGGCCCGTGGTGGAAGGAGGCACTGCCTGTGGGCAGGTGGGGAGGGTAAACAGTGGCCGTGAGGCTACTGCAAGCTGTCTGGGCACCACTGAGCAGAATCCACTTTGAAAGGTTAGGGGCTGCTTTTCCTCCAAATTTATTTTTACCAACCCTGCCATGCATATGTGTTCTGAAAAATCAGAATGCCAGCAGTTTTATATTTTGAATCAGGCATAGTATAAAATTATAAATAAACAAATTGACTAACAAATAAGATCCAGGTTTAAAAGATCTGCCCCAATAATCTTGGCCATGGGCTTATTTGATCTGAACAATAAAAGATCCTTAGTGGACATCCAAGCAATGGAGCAAATCCCCCCTCCCCATGGGACCCCGAATATATGGTTCATCTACACTCGTTGGCAGCAATCCAAGAGATGTTCACCACCTCAGCAGGCTGCTGGTTTCACTGTAGGAAGCTTTTAATTTTAAAATTTTTTTTACTTTATTTATCTTCCCCTTCTCCCAGATGGTTTGCTTGCCTTCTCCAGGAGGCACCAGGAACCAAACCCGGGATCTCCCACATGATAGGTAAGTGCCCTACAGGCTGAAACACATTCACTGCCTATGTAGGAAGCTTTTATTGTTTTCAAATTCTTGTGTTTAAGAGGAATTTGTTTTCACCAGCCCAGCCAACGAGGAGGAAGAGTTATTCTGTGGATTTGCTTGGCACCAGGGTAGCCAGAGGGAGTAGAAAATGTCCTCCCTTGGTCTCTAGGGCTCATGTCCTTGTTGTGGAGAGAGTGATGGCGGAGGTAACTGAAGTGGTTACATAACCAGATAGAAGTGCTTAGCATGTGTAGCCAAGGGCAACATGGATGACAGGAATTGAGGAGAAAGAGATCTAGGGGGCTGATGTGGCTGGCATTCAAGCCCCACACCCTGACAACTCCAAACCTAGGTCTCCAGGTCCAGGCTTGCCTCCTGGGTCCCCAGCCCATTTTTGCAGAAGTGAGTAGAAATCCTTTCCTGCCTGCTCCCCCATCAGCAGCTCAGTCAGATGCCAGGGATCCTCCTCAATTCTCTTCTCCTTCAGTTCCACGGCCAGTCCCTCCTGGGCCCTGCTAAGTCAACTCCTATCTGTGAATCCCTCCCTCTTCTCCGTCCCCAGGGCCCCTGGCACTGGTAGAGCCTTACCATTTCTCCCAGAACTTTTTCAGTAGCATCTAAACTCTTACCTTCAAGCCCTCTTCTCTTTCCTCCTCACATCTGGCCTCCACAAAACCATCAGAAATATTTTAAGACACATGTCCACCCTGTCACTCTCCTGCTTAAAATCCATGGAACCTCCTATACCTTTGAAATAAGGTCAATCTGAAAGCTGGTCCAAGTTTAAAGTAGTCAGTTGCCTCCTGCCTCCTGCCTCCCTGCTAAGCCCCCTCTCTGGCTGCTGCTCTCCGCATACCTCACTTCAACCAGGCCGAACTCCTCACAGGAGCCACAGCTGCTCTTTAACTTCGGGCAAAGCCTCAATATGTAGGAAGAGGACCTGGAATGCTGGGATGGCGGCGATGAAGGCAGGATAGAGGGAGAAAGACATTTGGCCAAGGAGTCTCACACACTGCATCCCTCTTACCTCCACCACAGCGCATCAGCATGCTGAGACACCTGAGGGACTTGATTGGGTCCTTATCTAGGTAACTGGTATCAGAGCAGAGGGTGGGATGAGTGGAGGGAGATGGAGGCAGAGAGGCTGGTCAAGAAGCTATTGCAGACCAGCAGAATATCTCAGCCTACATGTAATATTAGGAGTTTAAAATGCTTTTTGACCTGAATAAAGGGGGAAATGGAAAGGACAAATGAATTTATATGGCTATGAGTCTCCAAAAAGAGCCAGGAGGTTATCAGAGGGGTTGCCCTTATGCACACGTTAGCAGAGTCCCAGAGACAGATAAAGTAGATACAACCCCAGGTATTGGTTCTCCTGAGGGTTACAGAGACTAACAGGTTCTATGGTCATGGCAGATGGAGTGCAGTGCCATCTCAGTTGGCTCTACTTTGGAGTTTGTGTTTCTATTTGATGGAGCTGGACTCAGATGTGATCTTTGTTCACAAGCCTCTCCTGTTACTTTTACCAGAACTGTAGTTGGTGCTGGGGTTTAATGTATACCCAGGGGACCTGAATCTCTGGACTGACCATGTGATAGCCAGGCCCTGAGCCTCAACAGACTTCAGCTCCTACACTCTGGCTTATTTGACTTACCCCACTTAGCTAACATGGAGGTGAAGAAGGTCAACCACCACATCAGGAAGCCAAGAGCGCCTTCAGCTAAAAGCAGGAGAATTGCATCTGGCATCCATGTGGAATCTAAGCCCCCTCTTGATATAGATGTGGAGTGGACACAACCATTCCAAGGTCCACAGGATGGAGGAACAGAGTATGGATTAGAGTGGACTTACTGATATTCTACTTATGAACTACTGTGATTAGTAATCGAAGAAAATGTGGCAATGGTGTGGAGAAAGTGGCCATGGTAGCTGCTGGGGGTAGGGAATGGGAAGAAGAGATGAGATGTGGGGGCGTTTTCAGGACTTGGAGTTATTCTGGGTGGTGCTGCAGGGACAGTTACCAGACATCGTATATCCTCCCATGGCCCACTGGGTGGAATGTGGGAGAGTTTGGGCTATGATGTGGACCATTGACCATGAGGTGCAGCGGTGCTCAAAGATATATTCACCAAGTGCAATGAATGTCTCATGATGATGGAGGAGATTGTTGTTATGGGGGAAGGAGTGGGGTGAGGGGGGTGGGGGGTATATGGGGACCTTATATTTTTTGAATGTAATATTAAAAAAATAAAGACAAAAAAAAAAAAAGAAGCTATTGCAATAGAACGGGTCTAAATCCAAGGAAGTGGGAGAGACAAGGAGGTGCAAAGTCCCCACATTTCCCATCATGCCCCACAAGTTCCTATTACCTAAAGCTGTGCCCGGAGCCTGCCTACTGCCAGGCGGAGCCGGCCCACCAGCCGCAGTGGAAACTGGCCCACCGTCTGGGGCCGAAGGGCTTGGTGAACCTGATAACATCTGCTCCTGGACCAGAAAGCCAAGGCCCTGCCTTCAGCCAGTTCACGTACTCAGAGAAGTGCTGGGAAGGTGCCAGGCCGCGGCCCACGCTCAGCCGCCAGCCTCAGCTCCCTTTGAAGTCGGAGCAATCAGGTTTGCTCACAATCTGGTTTGGCCTGGAGCACAGTTTGGCTCATATTCAAATTAGGCACAGACCCAGGGTATAGAATTAATGCACATCAGCCAGGAGTCACTTTGTTTAGGCTGGAATTCCAGCACCAACCTCTTGGGAGGGAGAATTCTATTTGTTCAGCGGTGCTGCGTGTTAAGGCTCAGATCATGGTGAAGTCTTACTTCCACCCTACAGATGTGGGGGAAATAAAGATGACTCTAGGGAATAAAAATTTTTGAATACCCCAGTGCCAGGCACTGTGCTAGGTGAGGGGATATAACACGGAACCCAGACCTCAAGGGGCCGACCCCCAGAGCACACGTTTTCGCCTGCAGTCCCAGGCCCAGCACTCAGACTTTACACACAGGCCCAGTCTTAAATCCAGGTTCAGGGGGCCGCTGTCCAACTACGGTGCTAGCAACAAGGATAGTTAAAACCTATTAAATGCCAGGCTCTTTTCTAAGTGCTTTACATATGTTAATTCATTTATTCTTTGGAATAACCTGCTAAAGCAACAATTATCATAACCCCATTTCCCAGCCGAGGCACAGAAAGATGAAATAACTTGCTATCACACATCAAGTGTGTGTGGCAGAGCCCGGAATCGAACTAAGGGAGCTTGGTTCCAGGATCTGTGCCTATAGCCACTCCACTCTCCTGCCCTCAGCCTCCCCAGCCCTGTACCTTGGCCAGCCTTCCCCTTTTACTGCCCCAAGTCTCTGTGCAATCCCTCCTTTAGCCTCCACACTCTACTGCATCTAGCAGGTGTCCTGTGAGCCCAGGATGCTGTCAAGGCTGCAGAGGAAACAGACAGGCTTAGGTCTGCTCTCTGCTCTCTGGCAGCTTCTATTCTAGACGGTTGACCCTGGAGATGACTGACACTCAGGACCAAGTGAGATCCCTGTTCAGTGAAGGACTGTGGTCAGAGGGAGGAAGGAAGAGCAGAGGAAGAACAATACCTGTGCTGAGAGCAGGACCATCCTTGCATAAGAGTTCCCCGCATTTAAAAAGCATTTTTATGTCCATTCTTTCTTATTGGTTCTGGGGTATAATTAAGGCAGGTAGTAGTGTTATCATCTCCGTTTATCAAGACAGGGAATTAAGAGCTATGTTTGGAAAGAAGGTGAGAGCCTTTGCACACAGACACAGAATGTGTTTAATTCGGATATGTGTGACTGGTATGGGACCACTACTAGAATTTACAAGCCCTTCCCGTCGTCCATGAGGGCATGAGAAAAAGTTCCCTTTAGCTTTCTCGTCACTCCATTGGACCTAGCAAGCAACCCGCTCTGGAAACCTTGTACCCAAAGGAACTCCAGGGAAAGCAGTAAGAAATCTCAAAGGTGAAGACAGGAGGCAGTGGAGCTAGAACATTCAGCTCCAGAAAGCTCCTGCCCATGGGACTAGGCAGTCCTGAGCTGCATTCTGAGATACCAACCCCAATGTCCAGGCTCTGTGCCAGTGGCATTTTAAAAAGCTCACCAATAAATCCTGAAGACTAAATTAACAGTGGGATCCCCTGGCCAGGAAGTACAGTGATTGGATACTGGTCTCCACACAAAAGCACTTCTTGGTATCCTTAGGGGAAAGCTGGGATGGTTAAACACTCAGGCTTACAGAAGCAGAGAGGGGATAAGGAGATGCAAAACCAGGGCAGCCTTGAGACGATGCAGTGTGGGTGACCTGGTTCCTGACCTGTGGTTATAGGATTGCCCCAGTAAAGCACCCAAATAAAGGCAGAAGGTGTAATATGCCCACACCCTTATACAAATGGCCATCGTTGGAATATCCTAGAAACCCAGGGCTTCAGCCCCAGGTCCCTGGCTCGCCCATACCTTCAGCCAGCAGGCTACTCACAGCCAGTGTTTATCACAGCTATCCAATAAACACGCCTGTGCAGGAAATGGGGTTGGCGAGAGGCAGGAGCGTCCCGGATCTGGAATATCTTTTCTTCTTGAGCACCATGGAAGGGGCTTTTCCACTGACAGAACCCCAGTCACGTGTGCACACATGAGAATGTATATGTGCTGGAGGGGCGGTGGTGTCCTACTTCCATGTTAACACTGGCTTCTTCGATGGGCTGGCCATATAGAGAAGCAGCTAGAGTCCCAGGTCTTGGTCCCAGTTTTACTACTATGACTTTGAGCAAGTCACTTAACCTCCTTTAGCCTCAAAGTCTGCAACTATAAGATGAGGAATTACCTGTTCTCTATCGATACTGATTTTCACACTTAGGTTAAGCTATATGTGTTTGCACCACTCAATGCCGACCACTCTTATTTGACCTGGTAATCCAATTCCTTTTAGGTCCTAGATTGGAAGCCATTCCTTGGTTATCATACAGCAAAAGGTAAGCAAATAATAGTATTAGTCCCAGGCTTAACCAATGTTAAAGTGTGGGATTATATCACACCTGGTAGCTCAACCATTTTCATTCTGTCAAAAAGTATCCAAGCCAGTTCTCGACTGATCCATCAACTCTTCCCCAACATCCTCCAGCCCCAGAAATTAGCTGAGTCTCGGTTTCAGAGACTGCTGGTTTGTTTTTTTAACCTGGGTGATTGACCTACCTGGAAAATTACATTTCCCAGCATCTTTGAGAGGTTGTCAATTGGATGCAGGCAGCAGTTTCTGGATGGGACTACAAGAAAGCTCTTTAAACGTCATGATGGCCAGCACTCTGGCAGCCATCTTGGACCATGAAGACACTAAGCTAAGGATGGTGCAACAGAGGGCTAGAGGCCTAGAGGACTGTGGATATTTCACAGGAGCTCTGATGCCATCCCCCAGCCATCCTTTACAAGAGAGAAAAGTAAACCTAGAGAAGTTATTTAAGTTACTGTTGTTTATGGTCTCTATTACTAGCAACTGAACACAATTTCTAAGCAATATAGGGTCTGTATGGATTTATACTAAAAACTTATCCAGTGCTCACAGGTTCAGCAATCCTGAACCACTGAGCCCACAAAAGTCCACAAAAGTCACAAATCCAGATCCAAAGGAAGAAACCTCGAAACACAAGAACTGGTTACCAAAACTAAAGACATGGGAGAAAAGAATGTAGTGGAAGTCCAGGTGACACCACAAGGAGGCAAGGAGTAGCTGCAGGGTTAGAGAGTACAGGGAGAGCCCCACAAGGAAGGAGCAAGAAGAAGCAAGGACAGCACAAAAACCTGGGCACATAGCCTGGGGAAAATGGCTCCACTCACCATCTCAGATCCTGAGGACATCATCGTACCTCAGTAAAGGTGAGCCAAGGGGAGTGACATTCAGTGTGGCACACTGATATGAGAGGCTCTGCCAAGCAAGTAAACTCCTAAGTCCTGGTAGTCTGACCGAGCTGGGTATGGATGTCAGCACCACCTCTTACTAGTCTTGGGCCAAATGATTAACCCACTAGGCTTTTCCCTCATCCATGAACTGGAGGTAATCACAGCAAGTGTTCAGCATTGCTGTGGATTACAGACAATGTAGGCAGAACGACACATTGTGCACAGTGCTTGGCGCACAGCAATGTCCAATCAATAATAGCTAAAGAGCCTAATGCATATTCTACCCGGCAAAGGGCAGTTATAGAGAGATCGTTAACTGGGTTCCATATACTCTGTTAACTCAGGCAGTTACTTTTATTATATATATTTGAAATACTTTCACCAAACTGCTAAAACATTTTGGTGGCCTAGTTTTATTCATCGATTAGCTCTCAGTTAAACATCAGTTCATCCTCTGGGTGTACTGTTTCTGAGCGCCTCCCTTCCTGGTCGAGGTAACCAAGGTGGTGGCTATGTCTTTGCTTGGTTACATGTCTTTGCTTGCTTACACACATGCATACTTGCACATAAACATTCCCCCCACACAACCTACTTCCTCCACCCTACCACATCACAACTGTCAATGACCTGGCCTGCTGTGTTAATCCAAACTTACGCAGTTCCAGAGATGGGGAGAAAAGAGGGATGGGGAGAGGGGAAGAGTGGCGGGGGGTGAGGTCTGAGAGAGGGAACAAGCACAGTGACCCAAGACTCCAGAAAACTCTTCCTAGTTCATCAAAAACAAAAGAGACCTTTTTTAGGAGTAATGCTTCCATAATTTATTCAGCTCCCTTCATCTGTTATTTTATTCTTTTGAATTTGAAATAAAGCTATTTAAAAATCTAAACAAAAAAAAATTGGGGGAAAGTGGATGTGGTTCAAGCAGTTGGGTGCCCGCCTACTACATGGGAGGTCCTGAGTTCGGTTCCTGGTGCCTCCTAAAGATGAGCAAGACAGCAAGCTGATGTGATGGGCTAACACAGCAAGCTGACACAACAAGATGACCCAATGAGATAACACAACGAAGAAACACAATGAGTAACGCAACAAGCAAAGAGTGGAGGTGGTTCAAGTAATTAGGCACTTCCTTCCCACATGGGACGATCCAGGTTCAGTTTCTGGAGCCTTCTAAAAAGAAGAGTAGATACAGAGAGCACACGATGAACAAATACAGAGAGCAGACAGTGAGTGCATACAATGAGCAGGGGCAGAAAAATAAAATAAAACTTTAAAAAAATAAAAAACAAACAAAAAAAAAACAATAAGGAAATCAGATCTGCTTTGGGTAGTGTGGTTGGTTGTTTCAAATATGACTGCAGGGATTCCTACCAGCCCTCCACACAGGCGGCCTCGTGAGTGACTATCTTCCCAGCACTTGTGACTCCAAGATGCCTGGCCAACAACACGATGGCAGTGACTTGGTGTCACTTCTGAGCCTAGGACTCAAGCGGTCTTGGGTCTTTGGCACTCTCCCTCTTAGAACGCTGTGCAGATGAAGAAACAAATGAAGAAACACAAGCCAGCTGCTTACCAGTGAGACCATGAAGAGAGAAGTCAGTGCCCCAGCTGGGCCAGATGTGAGCGGGAGCCGACCAGCACCACGTGGAGCCCCGTCTAAATTGCTGACCCACAGAACAGTCCACACCTAAGTGACTCTTGTTCTAAGCCATTAAGTATTAGGGTGATTTGTTATACAGCAGTACTAACTGATACAGGAACCACAGCAAAGGTGTCCTTTAAGCTCCTCTGTCCCTGGTTATCATGCAGTACAGCCCCAAATGGCTGCCTTCTCCTCCCACCTCCGTGCTCACTTTCTCCCAACGCTTAGTCCTCAATACTACTCGTTAAAGTATTCTATTCTTAAGGACCTGGAGGTTCAGATCTCATTTAAAGGCCTTTAAACTGAGGTGAGTCCAATGACAGGCCTGGAAGGGATGGGCTGTAGACATCATCTAAGACCAAATTCCTCCTTGAAAAGTGAGGAAACTGGGGGCCAGAGACTCACCACGGACTGTCCTCATCCACCGGCCACAAGATTACTGAGAGTCAACGTTCTACTCTGTGCACCTACAGCACAGTTGCAGTCTTCCCTCCCTCTGACTCCAGCTCTGAGAGGAGCCACTCTCTTTCCTCAGAAGTGACCCTAAAAGTCTGTCTGGGCCAGGAGGGTTGAGCAACCACTGGGGACACAAAGGCTATGTTATTCTGTTCACAAGGACAGAAAAGAGACATGCTACCATGTCTGCTGCTGCTGACGCTTGTGCAGGGCCTGGCCGTTGAGAAACTTCAATAACAGTTCACAAACGTCCTCGCCTGTAATTCTCACTCCACCCTTGTAGGCAGGTACTTTTACATTTCTGAGAGGTCGATGAGTCAGCTTGTGGGTAAACCTCTTTCTTTTGGGCCATTCTCTAGTCACTGAGGAGAGGGGATTTATCACGGCCTTCCTTTGCAATGGCCTCCACCAAACACTATGGATTAGCTGCATTGACTGTTTGCTCCCAGAGCCCCTTGCTCACAGGTGTTTCACATGATCCTGGCAGGGCCAATGCTGCTTCCACTGTGGTTTGTTATTGGCATCATCATCATCATCATCATCATCATCATCATCATCATCATCATCATCATCATCATCGTCGTGGCCTGAAGCCTATAGTGAATAGGGAATAAGTTAACTGCCTTTTAGGGCTTTGTTAATTCTTTCAGCTCCTGGTGAAACAGAAGTCCTGTTCTCCTAAACCCTGCTTTACCATAAGGATTTTCACTGGAAAGTACCTCTATTTCTCTCTCTCCCTCTCTAAGTGAAAGGCAGGAATCAGAGGGGAACTAATGAGGGGTATGTTTAAGGGCACGATTCCCCATTCCATAATACAAAAAGCCCAATTCAGACCGGGGCTCTCAACCTGAAAACGTGTGGGTGCTGTAAAGCAGCAATGGGAGAAAGGGTGGGGGGCGCCAGGGGAGAGCTGAGTGGGGCGAGAACCAGGAGACGCCTCCAGTCTCTCCATAAATGAGGAGATCGCCGCTGCGAAGCAACTTTAGGTGGGCAGGGAGTGTCGACAGCGTGGCTCCCGCAGGAAAGCACCACCTCAGGCAACACAGAGCAGCAACCACCGTAATAACCAAGGCGTACTTCACACACACCCTCACATTTCACCTGACTGGGCCTCAGTTCCTCTTCCGTACCACGGGGGGTGAACCTCGGGTCAGGTGGGGGGTCAGCCTGGGAGTGAAGCCCTGCCCAGCCTGCCTCTGCAGGGAGGACGCCCGCTGCCTGACACAGCCCGGCCCGGCCCTTGCCGTGGGAGGGGGCTGTGAGGCCACGGGCCTGGCCGCTAAGGGGTGGGCCGTCCTCTTCTTCGGCCTTTCCCTTCCCTCACCCCTTCCACCTCCTCCCTGGCAGGCCCCTCCTCACTGCCCCGCCCCACCCGCCAGGCAGAGCGCAGCGGCCAAGGGCGGGGCCGGCTTGGGAAGCACAGACGCAGCCCGGCGCGGTGGGTGCCTCCCCTTGCCCGCTCGCGACCCTTCCTTGGCTGCCAGGAGTCAAGAGGCTCCGAGCAGGAGGAAAAGCCGTAGACGGCGGCCGCCTTTCAGCTCAGATGGCACCCAACATGCGCACGCGCATACACACTCACACTTTAACAACGAGGATATTTCGGCAATTTCTTTCCCCCTTTCCATCCCTCCCTTCGCCCCTCAAAAAGAAATCCATCTGGCTCTCCAGTGGTAACCACAGAGCTTGAAACCATCTGGAAATGCAAGCACGGAAGTCCTGTGCCTGGCTGGAGGTGAAGACAGCTGGGTCACAGGAAGGGAGGGGTGGAAATAACGGCAGTGGCCAGAGTCCAGTCAAAACAGCTCGCTCATCCCCCCTCGGATCTGCCCGCTCCCCCCAAAATGCCCCCACACACCTCCCACACAACTGGGCTTGGACAGCTTTTCCCAGACTCCAGCTTGCTGCTTGTTTTCTGTTCTGCCCACGACTCCCGGCCCTTGTACCACCGGCACCCACTCTGGTGGCATCTGAACACAGCCACACAAAGGCTCATTTTAGCTCTAATCGTCCCTGGCTATGGTTACGTGGTTCCTAATTATTTTATTCCCAAGATTTACCTTGATGGATAGTTACATATTTTCCAATTTACTGTACACTATCGTGTAAAGTGCCCTTTAAAAAAAAAAAGTGAAGATAATTCCTGGTTGTTAATTTCCCCAGGTCTAAGGAGAAATCTACAGATAATCACCCACCCTAGAAGCTCTGATTCAATCCCCATTTCCTTTAATACTAATAAAAAGAACAGTTTATTTATAAGAAGTTCCCTAAAAGAGGGTATTGAAAAACATTATATTTCTTTTAAAGTTGTTAAAGGGCGTAAATCCATTACTCAGATAGAGATCAGCTTAATAATTTAATGCCTTTGGCTTGGCATTGCTCCCAGAATATTTTCACTTTATCTGTCTTTATTTTCAGGTTGGAACAAATTGAGGAGTAATCAACTCTGTTGGCGGGAATAGTGGAAGGAACAGGGAAGACCTGGGGGGAGCTGGGCAGCCTCTGGGGGCCTCTGTCTCCTTCACAGGCCTTCAGCCGGCGGAGCAGGCTTGGGGTGCTGAGGTGTGCAAGGGGTGAACCAGGCTTTCTTTTTGGCCTCCACGTGGTGGGGAATGTGTTGCTGAAAGGCTCTGCCTCCCAGGAAGCTGGAAGCAGCCAGGGAGGCAGTCACCTCCCACCCCCACCCTCCCTCCTGCCCAGCCAGGCAAGCAGGTGGGAGGGCCCAGGAGACAGGGCCTTTCTGCAAAGGGGATTAGTTTGCATTTTCTAAATAAAATCATTTACATGATGTATTAACCCAACTCCATAATTAAAATCATTAACGTTTCTTTGTGCAGATTAGCAATAAAGAGAAACTAAGTGCAGGAATCAACATTCCTTCTTATAGGTTCATCAAACAACTCTCCCCTGAAGAAGCCTGGGAAGCCTCCTTCTGCCCCCGCTCTCACCACCCAGTGCTCTATTGCTCCCCTACTCTGACTTGTTTTAGGAGGGCTTATGGGGTGCCAGACCTCTGCAGCTAGGTGATTGACAGCAGGGACCAAGGGGTGTGGGAAGCCTCCTGGAGGGAACAGAATGGCCAGGTTTGGGGTGTAGCTCTCTGACTGAATCCCTGTGTTTGACTTCGCTCCCCCAATTCTCGTTTATCTCTTTAAAATAAAGCCACAGAACTGAAATGGGATTGAAGGACTCTTTCTAGTTCCCCAACACCATGGCAGGTGTACTGCCAGGCCTAGGACAGATCTTTGGCCATAGATGGAATTCAGTGCATATTTGCTGAAGGTACTCTTGAACTGACCGTGCCAGACCAGTGAGGACATGAGCATGCGGGGGCAGGACAGGGTGACCTCACATCCAATGCAGGGACATTAGCTGCCAGTGGGTGGCATCAGGCAGCTACTGATGCTCCAAGGCGAAGGGGCAGCTCCAAGGCAGCAGTGTGGAGCCCCTGCCCCTGGGGACAAAAGGGGGTGTCCGCCTCTCACAGGCCTAGCCTATGGAGTGACTTCAGCAGGACTCAGGACACAGAAGAAGGCGCTAAAGGAAGGGTAAACGGGGACCTGGAATGCAGGGGAACCAAGCAGAGGAGGCCCATGGTCCAGCCACATTCCCCAGGGCATCACCTGCAGAGGTAGGCACAGCTGGGAATGGCAACAGCTGCAGCCAGCAAGTGTGTCTGAGACCACAGGACCACTGGAAGAAAGGGAGGCTTTAGCAGTTAATGGATGTTTCTGGCAGGGATTTGGGGCCCAGGGAAATCCTACCACTGTTGTGGTTACCATCTCTCCTGACTGTGCATGATGAGGAGGCCACGGAAGGCTCACATTTATGCTCTATTGAGGTTTCTGCAGCAGTTCTATCCTCCAGTACCAATGAGGAGCTGGTCTGCTTTCTTTCCAGGGTGGGATCCCAGGAGAAGCATGCTTTAGAAATGAGAGCGCCATGGATTCAAATCAAATTTACTAACTGTGAGGCTTTGGACAATTTATTTAATCTCTCTGAGCTATAGTTTCCCCATGTAAAAAGTAAGCATAACCTACCTCATAAGATGAGTTCATGGAGATTTAGAAGTGTGCAAGTGTCTACCGTGGGACATGGAACAGTAGTCCCCATAAAGATCACAGTGTGCCAAGTTAAAGATGGCACAGTCTTAGATGCTCCTTGCATCAAGGACTGAATATGTGCTGGCCTTGTAACTTGTTCAACCAATGAAATATGGCAGAAATGACCTATGACTTCTCAGGCCTGAGCATAAGCACATGGTTCTCGTGACGCCCTCCTGAGAAGCCTGAGCCACTGTGTCAGAAGCGACTGCCCTGAGCTCGCCAGGCTGGAGGCACCATATGCGAGCCCTGTACCCAGCCTTCCAGCTGACCCTGTCAAGGCACCGGGCATGTGAGTGAAAACGTCTTGGACTCTCTAGACTGGCCCGGTCACCAGATGAATACCGCCAAACCACCTCGGTCAGTATCACATAGAGCTGAAGAATCATCCAGCTGAGATCCGTCCGAATTCCTGACCCTCGAAATCATGAGATACAATAAAAGAGTGTTGTTTTAAGTCATGAAGTCTTGGAGGTAATTTGTGATAGAAATGTACCATAAATCAGTGGCAGAACTAGAACTAAAAATCAGGTCTCCTGCCTCCTACTTAATTCAGTAGGGCTTTCCATTTTACTATGCTCCCAATCCTAAACCAGTTATTAATCTTGTCGGTTTCTAATGCATATATCTCATGAGTCATATCCCAGTTTCCCAGTTAAGATGTAAAATTCACTGAGGCCAGAAAAATGCTGTTATCTTTGTACACCACCACTACTATCCACCCCCGCGTCTGCCTGACTGTGTTGGGGCAGAGTGGAGTGGCTAAATAACAAATACAAGGAAAGCATGTAGGGGAAAGAGTGGTTACTGGAGTATAGGCTTTTCTTTTTTGTTTTCAAGGAGAGGGGTGGGAGAAGTGAACTCAGACGGTGAGGAGCTTTGCATGCCAGGTTAGGAAGCTCAAATACAAAGGCAGTAGACCCTCCCCCGCCCCACCAAAAGATAGCCTAATGAGGACCAGCCAGCTGGAATCAGCCAGGGTTATCTCACTGCTGCATTACACCCTGTTCTAACTGGCTGGACCCCTCCTGCTTTCCCTAGCACTTCCTAGCAGTTAAGGACACTTGTGAAACACTTATCTGTACTCAGAAACCCAGTCACAACATAAGCTGAATTGATAATTTTGAAACTCAAGGTCTTGGTGTTGAAAGCCTTGGTGTTTTCGAATGGGTCTCCATGGTTTCTGGGAGAGTTCTGGTGTTCCTATATATTTCTGGAATAAAGGGAAATGTTTGGCTAAATTATCTCAGCTGTTGTGAGGAAGATGGGAGGCTGCTTTGCAGCAAAGACCAAGGCCCAAGATGATCTGAAGTCCATTTAGGAGAACCTGACCTTGTCACTTCTAACCTTCCAACGTGGGGCTTTGAGGATGGTTAGGTCAGTTCTTTCTGCAAAGGTCATTACCTCCAGGCCACTCCTCCTGATAAGCAACCTTTACCTGTGAGAGTCCTCACCATGCATCAATCTCCAAGGCCACTGGTTACATCTGTATGCCTCACTGGAATTTTTTTTTTTAAGATTATTTATTTCTCTCCCTTTCTCCCCCTGACCCCGTTGTCTGTTCTCTGTGTCTATTTGCTGCATCTTCTTTGTCCGCTTCTGTTGATGTCAGTGGCACAGGAATCTGTGATTCTTTTTGTTGCATCATCTTGTTGTGTCAACTCTCCATGTGTGCGGCACCATTCCCGGGCAGGCTGCACTTTCTTTTGCGCTGGGTGGCTCTCCTTATGGGGCGCACTCCTTGCACGTGGGGCTCCCCTACGTGGGGGACACCCCAGCATGGCGTGGTACTCCTTGCGCGCATCAGCACTGCACGTGGGCCAGTTCCACACGGGTCAAGGAGGCCCAGGGTTTGAACCGCGGACCTCCCATGGCCTCGCTGGAATTGTTCCCAGGGGCTTAAGCATCTAGAGTGCCCTCTCGTCCTCTCTTAATCCTAATCTTACCCAAACCTGAAGACCTAGCAAAACTCTTCTTCCTGAGGTCTGCAACATCACAGGTTCACAAGTTCGCAGTTTCTCTACTGAGCTTCACCAGCTTACATCATTTCATATTGATTGTAATTTCTTTTATGATATCTCTATTGTCAAATTTTTTCACAGCTGCTTAAATACAATATATATATTAAAGATTTATTTTATTTATGTATTTCTCCCCCGCCTCGTTGTTTGCGGTAGCTGTTTATTCTCTGTGTCTATTCGTTGTGTGCTTGTCTTCTTCTTTTTAGCAGGCACCAGGAATCAAACCTGGGACCTCCCATGTGAGAGGGAGATGCCCAATGGCTTGAGCCACCTCTGCTCCCTTAAATATATTGAACAAGTTAATGAAAAGTAGATACAGTGATGGCAGAAAATTTGAAAAATAAACAGATAAATAATGGAAAATAGGTCTCTGTTTATCTGTAACTCCTAGAACTCTTCCTAGAGGAAAGTGCTGTTATGAGTTTCTTGTTTAGTCTTCCAGAAGTTCTTTATGCCTATATAAGCATATATATGTACATATGTATGTGTATGCTTGTTTACCTGCTAAAATACAAATGGCAGCACACTGTGCATCCCTTTCAACTTGTTTTTTCATGATCTTTTGAGATTTGCTTTGTGACCTTTTACATGATTGGTTTTCAAAAATGCTCTGTGTCCTTGAAAAGGATATATATATTCTCAATTGTTGAGCATAAGGTTTTCTATATGTACCCACCACATTAAGCATCTTGACTGACTTTTTCAAGTCTTCTATTTGCTTACTACTTGTTTGGTGAACTTTAAAATCAACTACTGAGAAAGGTACATTTTTTTTTTCAAGATTTTCAAAAAAATTTCTCTCCCCTACCTCCCCACCCCCCAAGTTGTCTGCTCTCTGTGTCCATTCGCTGTGTGTTCTTCAGTAACCGCTTCTATCCTTATCAGCAGCACCAGGACTCTGTGTTTCTTTTTGTTACATTGTCTTGTTGTGTCAGCTCTCCATGTGTGCGGTGCCATTCTTGGGCAGGCTGCACTTTCTTTCACGCTGGGCAGCTCTCCTTACGGGGCGCACCCCTGTGTGGCACGGCACTCCTTGCATGCATTAGCACTGCACACGGGGCCAGTTTCACATGGGGTTTGAACCCCGGACCTGCCATGTGGTAGGCGGACACCCTGTCCATTGGGCCAAGTCCACTTCCTGAGAAAGGTACATTTAAATCTCCTACTGTAAGAGTGAAAGTATTCATTTTTATTTACACTTCTATTATTTATTTTGCATTGTGTATTTTGAGACTAAGCTATTAGAGGCACATAAAATTAGAACTGAAATCTTCCTGGAGAACTGAAGAGTTTATCATTATGGTCCAATAATGCACCTTGCTTTAAAAATCCATATTTTGTGAAACTTATTAGCTTTCTTTTGGTCAATATTTGTCCAATATATCTTTTTCCTTATTTTACTTTCAATTTTTCTGTATCTCTTACAAACTGTAAACAGGTAGCTTTGGGTTTTTGTTAATTCAGTCTGACCATTTCTCTCTTCTAGCTGGTAAATTAAATCTATTTACATTCATTATAATTTCTGATATATTTGGATTTAATCTACTATTTTAGCTGGTGCTTTTTATTCACCTCTGTTTTCCTATTTTTCTCTCCTTATTACTTTCTTTAGAAAGGGCTGAGGTTTTTAATTTTTCTCTTCTCTTTTAGAAGTTATACATTCTGTATCTATTATTGTACTGGTTACTTAGACTTTTAACATGAATTCTTATAATTGAAGTCCAAAATTAATACCCTAATTTCAATCAAATCAACTGCTATAGAACACTTTAACTTTGCTCATTCTTCTTTCATCTTATACATTTAGATTTTAGATCTAGCTCATTCTGTTATCCCTTAGTGTTATTAGTTTTTTATAGAATTAGTATTTGTTTAAATTTACCTATTTATTTGCCAAGGTTTTTGTTCTTCATTCCTTATGGCATCCAAGATCTTTCTTCTGCAATGTCTTCCTTCCTTCCTTCCTTCCTTCCTTCCTTCCTTCCTTCCTTCCTTCCTTCCTTCCTTCCTTCCTTCCTTCCTCCCTTCCTCCCTTCCCTCCCTTCCTTCCTTCCTGTTAACATTTGGGCAGAATTTTCCTTCTTTCTTAAATATGTATTTTAGGAGTTCCTTTGGTGAATATTTTTGGTGTGAACTATTTGAGTTTCTGTTTGCCTGGATGTCTTTCTTGACTATTTATATTAGCATAAAACTCTAGTTTGAATTTTTTCCCTACCTCTTACCACTTCATAGAGAATATTCCAATGCCTCCTGACTGCCATAGTTCCTGTTGAGAAGTCAGCAGTTTTTCATCATTTTGTTGTCTTTTGTAGGTCTTCTATCTTTCTTCCCTGGCTGGCTGTAAGACCTTTCTTTCATTAGTGTTTGGCAATTTTACTTCCAAGTGCCTATATGTGTATTTCTTTTCATTTATTTTCTTGATATTCATTTGGCTTCCCTAATCTGAGAATTTCTGTCTTTCATCAACTCTGGAAAAATCTTGTCCACTTTTCTCATTAACAATTATCTTTCTCCTATTCTCATTATTCTCTTCTTCTAATAATTAGACATGTTTTAGACTTTCCCATTATGCCTTCTATGTTTCTGAAACTCTGATTTTTAAAGTCTGTTTTCCTGTGCTGCCTTCTGATTAATTTCTTTATATCTACCTGTAAGTTCACAAAATCTCTCTTCAACCAGGTCTTCATCTTCCCATTTTTCCATTCAACTCTCATTTTCTGTGTCTAAGTTTTTTCAGATATAAGGAGATAAACAATTTGATTCCATTAATATACACTTTGATGTGAAGACCAGTGTCAACTTTTCCAGTAGGCTCATCAATGGACATCTCCCCTTACAAACCTGGATCAGAGTTTTTTCCATCATAGGGGACTGATAAAGCCTTGTTGAAAGATTTATAAACTGTATCCTTAGGGAAACAGATAAACTTACAGCCTAGGAAGTCAATTAAGGCATCACTTAAAAACCTCTCCAGACTTGGGAAACTTGCACTGAATTTTGAAATATGAACAGAATGTTTCATATAGGGAGAGGGAAGGGAACTTCAACTAGCAGATCTACTAGAGCAAAGGATGGAGGTAAGAGTTAAGACATTAGACTAACAAGATCTGTGGGTGGGATCTGCTGAATAATGAGAATTAAATGTTAAAATTTAAGATGGGGCCAATTATGGGTATGTTAAATACGAGGATTTCAACTCTACCTTGTTGGTAACAAAAAAACCTGTGAGTTTCTTAACTAGGAATTTTGGCCTCAGGGGCCTGTATCATTTAGCAGCCAGGCAGGAAAAGAAAGCCCTTGAGAGGTAACTCCAAAGAGGGATTTTAATATGGGGGATTAGTTATAAAAGTGTTAGGAGGACTGAAAAGCCAAAGAGGGGATAATGAGGCAATCCGGATATTATCAACTGCGAGAAGTTAGAACCACACCAATGAAGGGAAAAGGAGAAGGTGGTGTTACTGGAGGTCAGAAGCTGGAATTGATGGGCAGAAACTAGAACTGAAACGATGTAAGAGCCACAGCCATTGCTGGATATGCTGCTTGCACAGAGGAGGGCAGGGAGTATCCTGCCTTCTCCCATCCTAAAAACCTTCCGGTCTCCTGTTGGTGTGCTCCATTGGCCAAATTCAGCCAAAACCATTTGACAAAGGAGCCAAGAAAATGAGGTTTGGAAAGGTCATCTCTGTGCAATACAGAGGGAATAGTTGGGAAAGGGTATGGGGGGAGGGAGGAATAAGCAAATGACAAGTATGTGGCTCCATCGAGGATGACCTGTTGGGAGGAATAAAATGGGGCCTGGAAATAAGGATACCAGGTGGGAGCTCAGAATAATTCAAACATAGGGAGATGAAAGTCTAAACTTCAGCTGTGACAAGGGGTATTAGAAAGAAGGAGCACTAGAATCCTAAACAACCAATAATTATAAGGAAAGTGCTCAACCTCAATCATCAAGGAAATGCAAGTTTAAATCATACAATAGTCCATCAGAATAGCAAAAATGAAAGATCTAATACTAAGTATTGGTGAGAAGGTGGAGCAAAGGGAAGTGTAATTTTGAATGCATTTTTCCCTGCTTGTGGGAGTATAATTTGATATAATCAAGCTGTAAAAAACCACCTTGTATTATGTAGTAAAAATGAAGATAAGAGTACTCTATGATCTGGCAATTCCACCCCCCAGTTATATATCCTACTGAGGCGTGTACATATAGATACCAGGAAACATGCTGAAGAAAATTTATAGCAGCATTGTTTGTATTTGTCCAAAACTAGAAATAATCCAAATTTCCAATCAAGGGAAATAATAAAAAATTAGTGTGTACTTTTGTATATTCTTACAGTGGAATATAGTAATAAAAATTAATTACAGCTACACACAACCAAATGAATCATTCTTACAAACATAATGTTGAATAAAAATCATAAGACCTAAAAGAACACATATATTATGATTCCATTTTTATTAAGTTCAAAACTTAAATCTAAATGATAGAGATACATACATAGCTAATAAAAGCAAGGAAATTATTTCAATAAAAATTAGGATAATTTCCTCTGAAAGGATGGAAAGAGCTTCTAAAGGTCCTGATAAAATTATTTTTCTTGACTTTGATGGTGGTTACTTGGGTGTTTGCATTATGACTAGTTGTTAAACAGTACATACTAATTTTATGGACTTTTCTATGTGATATATTATGTCTAAGAGTAAAAAAAAAAAAAAAAAAGAGGGGATGACCAGCAAAATGGCAGCAGAGTAAGGAGCTCCTAGAGTCAGCTCGTGCTACAGGGCAGTCAGTCATCACGCAGAGCTACCTAAAGCACTTGCTGGGGGCACTAGGAGCCCAGAAGAGCATCCTGCAACATTCTTGAAGGAACTGAAGGAAGAGACTGCCCATCTGCAGAGAAGATTCTTAAGTAGATCAGTCCACAGCACAGAGGCCAGTGCCCATCCTCCACTGGCAGCACAAGCCACCTCAGGAGCTATTCTGTGGCTGGAATTGGAAGCTCTGCTTCCCCAAAACAGGGGAGGAAGAGACGATTGGGAACCAACTTCAGCTACTGAATAGTACATTCAGCATGCTAAAGTATAAACCTAAGAACAGCTGAAGTTTGAGTCTGTCCAAGTCAGAAAGAGGCCAGTAGCTGCCATTTTAACTCTGCCTCTGGCATGAGGGGGAGCAGGTGGACTGAAAATCATGGTGCTAATAGGGACCAGCTTCTTTCCAGATCTGATTGCAGCTCTAACTTCGGCTTCAGCCCCACCTTTAGCAGGGAGGAAGCTGGCAGGCCCTGCACCAGCCTCTCCATGTAACTAACTGCAGGTACATTCAGCAGGCACAGACTGAATAGTCAGAAGTCTACCGGGACAATGCAGTCATACTGGACCCGCATGGCATAGAATGCTACCCACACGTGCAGATCCATCCCCGCCCTAGGCAGGAGAGAAAGGGGTTTGAAGCTTCATCTGTCTCTCTGGGCAACTAAAGTCTAGGTCTTGGGTTATTACACACAGCTGTGGCTCAATCCCTACCCCTGGCAAAGGAGTAAGCTGGGAGAGTCTTCATCAGCCCCTAGGGAAATAAGAGCAGTTTGAGCCTCTACGGCTTACAGCACCAACTACAAAACCAGCAAGGGGGAAAGGGAAAGAAAGTACTAAACGAAAGAGAGAGACTGCACCCAGAATAAATGCATCTAGAAAACCAGATGCCAAACAACAAAAAAATTACAATCCATACCAAGAAACAGGAAGATATGGCCCAGTTAAAGGAGCAAGATAAGCCTCAAGATGACATAAAGGAATTGAGACAACTAATCATAAATGTTCAAACAAATCTCCTTAATAAATTCAAGGAGATGGCTAAAGAGATTAAGAATATTAAGAAGACACTGGCTGAGCACAAAGAAGAATTTGAAAGCATATGTAGAAAAATAGCAGATCTTACAGGAATGAAAGGCAAAATAAATGAAATTAAAAATACATTGGAATCATCTAAGAGCTGATTTGAGGAGGAAGAAGAAAGGATTGGTGAGGTTGAAGAAATGGCCTCTGAGAGCAAACATACAAAAGAACAGATGGGAGAAAAGAATGGGAAAAATTGAACTAGGGTTCAGGGAACTAAACAACAGCAAGATACATGCAAACATTTGTGTCATGGGTATCCCAAAAAGAGAAGAGAAGGGAAAAGGGCCAGAAGGAATATTTGAAGAAATAATGGTAGAAAATTTCCCAACCCTATTGAAGACATGGATATCCAAGTCCAAGAAGCACGATGTACTCCCATCCAAGTAAATCCAAATAGACCAACTCTGAGACCTTAATAATCAGAATGTCAAATGCCAAAGACAAAGAGAGAATTCTGAGAGCAACAAGAGAAAAGTAATGCAGTAATACCTAATAAGATTAAGTGCTGATTTCTCATCAGAAACCATGGAGGCAAGAAGACAGTGTTATATATTTAAGATACTGCAAGAGAAAAACTTCCAGCCAAGAACTTTATATCCAGCAAGATTGTCTTTCATGAATGAGGGCAAGTTTAGAATATTCACAGATAAACAGAAACTGAGGGCGTTTGTAATCAAGAGACCAGCTTTGCAGGAAATACTAAAAGGTGTGCTACAGTCTGAAAAGAAAGACAGGAGAGAGAGGCTTGGAAGAGAGTCTAGAAATGAAGATTATATCATAAACTAAAAGTGTTAAAAGAATGGTAAAAATAAAATATAACACACCCAAATATTTAGGAATAAACTTAATCAATGATGTAAAGCATTAGTATTCAGAAAACTACAACACATTTTTAAAAGAAATTTTTAAAAAGAACTAAATAATTGGAAGATCATTCCATGCTTTCAAATTGGAAGACTAAATATGATTAAGATATCAGTTCTACTCAAATTGATAAATAGATTCAATGCAATCTCAATAAAAATTCCACCAGCATTTTAAAAATAAATGGAAAGCATGATTATCAAATTTATTTGGAAGGGTAAGGGGTCCTGAATATTCACAAACATCTTAAAAAGGAAAAACAAAGTTGGAGGACTCTCACTTCCAGACTTTATATCATATTACCTAGCTACAGGCGGAAAACAGCATGGTCTTGGCATAAAGACAGACACATAGGCCAATGGAACTGACTTGATGGTTCGGAAACAGATCCTCACATCTAGGGTCAAGTGCTTTTTAACAAGCCTGTCAAACCCACCCAGCTCAGGCACAAGAGTCCATTCAACAAATGGTGCTGGAAGAACTAGATATCTATAGCCAAAAGAAGGAAAGAGGACCCCCTATCTCATACCTTATACAAAAATTAAGTCAAAAATGGATAAAAAACCTAAATATAAAAGCAAGAACCATAAAGCTCCTAAATGAAAATACCTTTAAGACCTGGTGGTAGGTGATGGATTCTTAAAGGAGATAAGAGAAAGACTGAGATGGACTACTGATGTTTAAAGTATGTAGAAGCCTTAATTAACTTTACTATATAAGTGTGGAAATAT
Organism: Dasypus novemcinctus; assembly: GCF_030445035.2. Classification (NCBI taxonomy): domain Eukaryota; kingdom Metazoa; phylum Chordata; class Mammalia; order Cingulata; family Dasypodidae; genus Dasypus; species Dasypus novemcinctus. Next base: position 64,411,709 of record NC_080688.1, read on the forward strand.
ATAGAGTTGATAGTAACACATTATAGTGAGTAATAGCTGGTTTATAAATGGGAATGTGGTTGAAAAGGGTAGTCTAGGATGTAGATACCAATTGACAGAAAGCTAGAGAATAATCTAGGGACTGAATAATACAGCAAACCCAGAGGTGGATGAAAATTGTAGTTGATGGTACAGATGCAAGAGTGTCCTTTGTAAGCTAGAACAGATGTACATCACTATTGCAGGGTGGTGGTGATGTGGAGAAGTATGGGAAAAATACAATTGGAGTGACCTATGGCCTGTGTTTAACAGTAATAATGTAATATTCATGCTTCTATGCCAAAGATGTATTGTGTTGATAATGGGAGAGTATGGAAAAAGTGTGCCAAATACACTCTATGGACCTGGTAATAGCCTGATGATATTATCTCATCTGTAACAAATGTTCCACCATGGTGTGGTGTGTTGATAGAGATGTGTTGTATGGGAGTTCTGCACATATGCATGATTGCTTTGTAAGTCTGCGAATTCCATCATAAAAATACATTTATTTTTTAAAATTAGGGTAGGTTGGGGGAAAATATATCAAATGTAAGATAATGAGTATAGTTAGTAGTAAGAATTTGACGTTATTCTTTCATTATTTGTAACAAATGTCTCATAACAATGCAAGGTGTCTGTCGGTAGTGGGTTGATGTATGGGGCCCCAGTGTATTATGCATGTTTGCTTTGTAAGTTCATAACTTTTACTATATACATATTGTTTATGTATGTTCACATATAAATGGTATAAAAAAATAATAGGGTGGGTTGGGGGGAAAAGACAACAAATGTAAGATACTTTGGGTAGTAGTAATATTTTGAGGATGCTCTTTAATCATTAGATAAAAATGTTTCACAACAAAGGAAGGTATTGGTGGTAGAGTGAGGATGAGAGCCCTGTATGATGTTATATATGTTTGTTTTGTAAGTTCACAACTATTTCTATACACTTATTGTTTATGTATGCTTACCTATGAGTTATATACTTCAATAAATTTTTTTTTAATGAAAAAAAAAAATGAATGGAGGGAAAGAGGATGTGCTCCATCAAAGCAAGGGAGGAAACCAAGAAAGGAGATGATATTAGATCTAGAAAAGCAGAATATCCAAACAGAAGAGAGGGGAAGGGAATACTTAGAATGATGGTGAAGGGAGATCCCAGCTGACAGTTCTGTACTAGAAAGCAACCAGACAAAAATGGAAGAGGTCAGAAGGCTCCAGGGAGATTTCTACAAGGAGATGAAAATGATGTATTTGAAAGGATTCGGAGAATATTTATTCAATTAAGGGAACATATGGGGCTAAATTAGTAATGAATACATAGAAAACTAGGCAAACAAACACAAAAAGCCTAGGCAATTATTAACTCCCAGGAAAACAAAAAGTTGTGCCAGAAAGGAATCAGAATGAATATTACATGGCTCAGCTGTGACCAGTGTACCAGGTCACAATAATGTAAACACTAAATATTGACCTAACCATAATTGTAGAGATATGGGAAGTGTGTACTTCTGGTGTGGATCTTATGTAAAGGAAGCTAAGTCCTCATCTTCCATAGCAGAAAGTCAATAAATAATAATGCTTGACTAAGTAAAAGAAACCAGACACAAAGTACTGCATACTGTTCGAGTCCATTTATATAAATTGTAAATATAAATAAATTGATAGCAATGGAATTAGATTAGAAGATATATATATAGCAGGAGAAGGCTAGAGGGATTGAGAGGTAGCTCAAGGGTAGGGGGGTTTTCTTTTTGGAGTAATGAAAATGCTCTAATATTGATTCAGAACTCTGTGATTATACAAAAAGCCACTGAATGTATACTTTAGATGGATTGTATGGTATGTGAGTACGTCTCAATAAAAAAGCTTTTAAAAAATGAAAGAAAAATGAAAAAGTAGTTGCATAAGCATGTTACTCAGAAATAGGGACATTAAACATTTTTTAAAAAGTGGTTGTCTCTGGCAAGTCAGAAATGGGATGGAGTAGGTAGGAGAGGAAGAGGCTTCTTTGGTTCTTTCGTTTTGTTTCCTTGTTTGTTTTTGTAATAAGCCTTACTGAGCTATCTGATTCATTAAACTGTGGGCATACCTATCTTTGATAAAAACTAAAACTAAAATCAAAAAGAAGGCTAGGCTGCTATGTCTTGCTTGAGGGTATAGTGCTGGAGGCAACATTGTCAGCTGTCTCTATTCCCCCAGCTTCTACCCGGCCATCTCCAGCCAGCCTTCCCTCAACCACAGCCAATGCCAGGACCAAAGCAGGGCCAAAGGGCGCCAGACTGAGCTGAACACAGATAGGACATCGAAAAAAAAACAGTGATGTGATTCAGTCATACATTAAAATTATACCATGATGAAGTGGGATTACTGTAAGATCCCAAGCAAGCATTGCTTCCTATAAGATAAATAAAGTTGCGTTTAATGGGGGAAAAAAAAGAGAGAGATTAATATACTATACCACATCAAGGTGCTAAATAGGGAACACATCTCATAATTTTAATGGATACTTAAAAGATATTTCATAAAATTCAACCAGGATTTCCAATAAAATTTTTTCAAACTAGAAAAAAAAATTCTCATTAATATCACAGAGCATCCATATTTAAACTAAATCAGTAAAAATTCCTTTAAATTCTAAACCATATAAAGATACGTATTATTATCACTGTTATTGAAATCATTAATAGTGATATACTTATTTAACATTGTCTTCAAGTTCATGTCAAAAAATTAAGATATAAAGACAGTACAAATGGAATAAATATTGAAAAGGAAAAGACAAAAATAGCGTTTGTACATGATGTGATTATATACCTAAAAAGTTAAATCAGTCAAAATGATTCAAACGCAAAACCACCTAGGGAGTGTGTTAAAATGTAGACCAGCTTAGTTCTCTCCCATGCGCTCTCTGCCCTCCTTTGGCTTCCCATCTCCCTCAGGCTAAAACCAACCTCCCCACCGTGTTCTCACTTCTGGTGACAACCTGGTTTGCTCCTGTTCTGTACCTCACCCACTCCACTCCAAACAATGGCTTCCTGTTTCCTAAACATGCCAAGTATGTCCCCTTCTCAGGGCCTTTGCACTTGCTCTTCTCTCTTCCTAGGGTGCTCACAGAAGGGCCCCTCCCTGCCCCATCCAGGTTACTGCTTCAAGGATACCTATTGGTAGTAGATGCCCTCCCCGTCTCAAATGCCACTCTCTGTCAGTGGCCTTTCATGAGCACTGACTCTAAAAGAGCATTTCCTTGTCATTCTCTATTCCCTGGCCCTACTGAATTTTCTTTTCTTTATACGGTTTACTGCTACCTGACATATTAGGTTGCATTTGCTTATTGTTCCCCTTATTTCTAGCATGTAAACTCCAGGAAAACAGGAATTTTGTATCCTGGAAGCCTAGAAAGATATCTGGCTCATGAAAAGCACTAGTTGACTCTGTATTGAATAAATGATTGAATAAAAGAGATATAAAATATTCAAAAGATCCATAGAGGAATCACTTTCTATTCTTTGGAAAAATAAAAAGTATTCACAGATTGAAAGACTGACAATTCCCATCTATAGCAAGCTAAAGCATCTCTGGAATGAAAATTAAATCTAAAAAAGGAGATAATAAACTAGGGTAAAATATTTGCATCAACAAGGCAAAAATTATGACTTATCAATAAAAACGCATTTAAATGTATAAGAAAAAAATCAAGGCCACAACAGATAAATGAACAGATAATTCACAGTACAATATAAACAAACGTGAAAAAAAAAAGTAGTAACCTTTACTAGTAAACAAAGGAATGTAAATTAAAGCAAATTGGGATACCATTTTATATATCTGTCAAATCAGCTTCCCCACAAAGAAAGTTTTGTTCATTGTTATCAAAGATGAGATGAAACTAGTAGATGCGTTCGAGTGATGACACTATATTAAATCTTTTTGGAAAGCAATTCAGCAATATAGAGCAAAAGCCATATAGACATCTGTGTCCTTTTCTAGTAATATCTCTATTAATAATTATTTCCATGGAAATTCAGCAGCAGCAAAAAAGCTATCTGTAAGAAGATGCTTGCTGCAGTGTTATCTATAAAAGCTCCAAACTGAAAATACATAAATGGCCAACATTATGGGGAATGGTTTAATAAATGATAGTACCTCAGCACTATGGAATATTATGTGGTCATTAAAATGATAATTATGCAGAACATGAAAAATGTTTATGATCCACTGGTCATTGAAAAGAAGCAGAACACAAAATAGTAAGTATGCATCACGGACGAAACTCCCAGCACATCCACATTTAGAAGATAATATGTAAAAATAATATCATCATTGGATTAGGCTTGGTGGAATTTTACAGAGGACTTAAGAAAAATATAATTTTTAAAATGTTCTCTTTAAATTTCCATGCAGAAGCTCCTCTAATTCCTAACAGGTTGGATTCTGAAGGGTTCTTCCTATACCTGAAGTAACCCTACACTAACTACCATTTGTACAAGTCCGTGTAAAACATTTTCCTTACATATATTGACACTACAACAGTAGGACTCTTCTTATTACCCCTTTCAACACTCCCTTGCTGTGGAGCTTAATGTAAAAAATGCAAAAATATACCAAACAAACAAACAAAAGGGAATGCTCAGACTAAAGCCAAAACGGCCTTCATAACCATTCATGCCACCTGTGGGCGGCAGGCTGAGCTAACTTTTTTTGATTTGGCAGGAAGCTTTGCTTATTTTACTGAAAGCTCCCAGGTGGGGGGCTGGGTGGGGGCAGGTCTCCACTTTGGCCAACTAGAAAACGTGGTCTGAAAACACAGCTGGGACTTGAAGCAGCCACTCTCTAAAGCCCAAAGCACAAGCCCAAATGGATTTCCCAGTCATGCATGGGCCGCAAGACGTCCCACCAACCCAGATGCCTCTGCACAAGGAATGACAAGCATGGCTTGATGGCACAGAATGAGGTGTGCCTAAAGCACCTGCCTAGAGTGCCTCCCCATCATCCACCTGGAGAACAGATCCTCTAACCTTCATTATGATGCTTTCCAGAACTTTCTGCCACTTTCTGACTCTAAGACCTTAGCAACTATCTGTGCCTCGCTTTTCTCCTCTGTAAACATGAGGAGAATAAACACCCCTACTTCACAGTGCAAGTTAAAATTAAATGCCGTAATACCTGTCAAGCAAAAGGAACAGTGCTTGCCATGTAACAAACACTCAAACACGGTAGTTATCACAGCTGTTGTCGTCTCCTGGGTGGAAATCAGCGATCCCTCCTCTGTTCCACACTACATTCTATACAAACTTCTAATAAAGAAACAGGGTTCCAAACCTAGGATGAGACAGAACCTTTTTGCATGATGTAATTTTCAACCTCCTTCTGGGAAGAAATTAGCGTTCCTGATAAAATGCTTAAGCAATTTTCTGATAAACTTTAATGAAATTAAGACCTCTTCTGGGAAGCTAGTTACCCATCCACTCAGTTCACTGTCAGTAGGATCTAATGATCTTGAAATAATCCTTTTTCCCCCTTGTATCCAGTCTAAAGATGATTTCCTAACCATTCTGTTTTCCTATAAAATATTTCTACAAAAAAGGTAATCTCTAAATTGGCCTGCTTAGGCCTCATCCCATAAGGCCTGCCTGAGCTAAAACAGTGACACATGTTCAAAAGTAATACATCTGGGAAAAACAAAAAAGAACACACATATTACAAAACCTTAAATAATTTACAGCATTTATTTTTATTCTTTTCTAATTTTCATACTAAAGATTTTGGGAGGCACCAACCACACTTGTTTTTACCTATATTTTTAGCCAACTGTTAATACTCCGTCTGACATATAAGAAGTGGCAATAAATGTTTACATGAATATATTAAATACAAAGTTTAAAAATAAATGAAAAAAAGCACTTACCATTATCCAGAAGCACTGGGAGCTGCATTATAAAGCACTCCTGGCTTTGGATTCAACTGTGGGTTCAAAGCTTGTTTTGAGCTGTGTGACTTTGGGAAAGTTTCTTAGCCTTTCTCACCTTTCATTTCCCTATTGTACTGTAGAGATAACAGCACATTGTAGAGGTGTTGTGAGTTTGGACAACTTGTATAGCGAGTGTAACAGAATAAGCTGTATTAAGACCTCAAAACAATTTAGTTCCTCCTGCCACTGACTGCTTTTTTCTTTTTTGACCCTGGAAAAGGCACTTCCTCTCTTCAGGTCTCAGTTTCCTCATATGTAAAGTGGGAATAAAACAACCCCTCATATCCCTGGGATGTAGTCAGGATAAAATAATAGATGTAAAACGCTTTAAAAGGTAATGAGGGAGGAAGCGGATGTGGCTCAAGCAACTGAGCTCCTGCCTACCACATGGGAGGTCCCTGGTTTGTTTCCTGGTGCCTCCTAAAGAAGACAGCAAGCTGGCATAATGGGCATACATGGCAAGCTGATGTAACAAGAGACATAAGAAGAAAAACATAATGAGAGACACAACAACAAAGAAGGGAGCGGAGGTTCCCAGTGCCTTCTATAGGAGACAAGCAAGAAAATGAGCTCACACATCAGGCAGGCATGTCAAGCTGACATAACAAGAGGCGCAAAAAGAGTCACAACAAAGCAGGATATGGAGGTGGGTCAAGTGATTAGGTACCTCCCTCCCATATCAGAGGTCCCAGGTTTGGTTCCCAGTGCCTCCTAAAGAAACAAGGAAAATGAACAGAAACAGCAAGCACAAACAAGGGGGTGGAGAGAAATAAATAAGACTTTAAAAAAAAAAAAAGTAATAAGGGGGGAACAGATGTGGCTCAGGCGGTTGAGTGCCTGCCTCCCACATGGAAAGTCCCAGGTTCACTCCCAGTTGCCTCTTAAAAAAACAAAAACAAGTAAACAAACAAAAAAACCAACTCAGGGGAGCCAATGCAGCTCAATGGTTGAGCACCCCCTTCCCATATACAAGGTTCTGGGTTCAATTTCTGACCCCAGTACCTCAAAAAAAAAAAAGTAATGAAAGTACAGAACAGTCTTCTGCTTCCAGCCAAGATAAAGAAACAGGGACCAGATTTATCCTCCCACCTGAAACAACCATGAAGCAACAGTTTTCAAGACACTACAATCAGGCATTAAAGAACAGTGATACCTCAAAATGAGAAAAAATGAGGCAAGCCCAACCACTGCTGCAAATCCAGCCTTAAGAGAGAATCTAGGCTGTCGGGCAGGAAAGCAGACCCGGAGGCAGAGCTTGGCATTGTGCCTGAGTTCAGGAGATAGAGCCAAGAGTTGAAGGAGACAAGGCAGTTAGACTTCAAAGGACAGACACCAGAGAGAAGAGAACCAAACAGAGAAAACCCTGGCAATCTACAGATGGCGCCCATCAAATATTCAGCAGAATACTGATAAGTGTACACACGTGAGAACATTTTTAAGGATAAGAGGAAACAGCACCCAACCCTCGCATGGGTAGGAATAGTGCTGCTCGCCCTGGCCAGCACTTCGTGACACCCAGGATATTGGTTAGTGCTCAGAAAGACCTTATGACAGTAGTGGGAAATAATTAGCCCTAGACTAAACCCAGGTCGGGTCATACCTAGCAAGTCATAAAAGATACAACAGAAACTATCTCCAATAACTTAACTAAGTCAGGGAAGCGGACTTGGCCCAGTGGTTAGGGCGTCTGTCTGCCACATGGGAAGTCCACGGTTCAAACCCCTTCCTCCTTGACCCGTGTGGAGCTGGCCCATGCGCAGTGCTGATGCACGCAAGGAGTGACCTGCCACGCAGGGGTGTCCCCCGCGTAGGGGAGCCCCACGCGCAAGGAGTGCGCCCCGTAAGGAGAGCCGCCCAGCGCGAAAGAAAGTGCAGCCTGCCCAAGAATGGCGCCACGCACACAGAGAGCTGACACAACAAGATGAAGCAACAAAAAGAAACACAGATTCCCGCGCCGCTGACAACAGAAGCGGACAAAGAAGACACAGCAAATAGACACAGAGAACAGACAAATGGGGTGGGGGGAGAAGGGGAGAGAAATAAATAAATAAATCTTAAAAAAAAATAACTAAGTCTGAGAACAAAGTTCAAGAATAGTTAAAGAAATAAAAAAATACATACCCAGCATGCAACATGATAAAATTCATGCGTGGCAATCAATAAAAAATCAGTAAAAAATCCAGCTACATAATGGAATTATGCAGAATGTATCCTTTTGGTCTGACTTATTTTATTCAACATTTTGTTAATGAGAATCATCCATGTTGCACTTTATGTATAGCAATACATGGTTCAACTTCATTCCTATATGGTATTCCATTGTATGAGTACAACATTCTTCATTTATTCATTGTATTGTTGATGGATATTTGTTTTCCCCCAATTTTGGAGTATTAGTAATAATTTTATGAATGAACCATAATTTCTACATCGGATGATGCTCTTTTCTCTACAGCTGATCCAAATTACTAAGGTAAATATCAAGATTTACTTGAAAGAAAAGACTTACTTTAAAGATTTTAAAGAAACTGTAACAGATTTATTGGGGACAGGTGATCAATACTTTGATGATATTAAAGATGAGTTGGACCAGAGATAGAAGAAACTTATGAGAAGTTTTGTTTAGAATCAGGGCATTAATGAAAGCAGTAAAGTTAAATTTCAGTCTATCAGTTTTATAAATCTGTTTAGGTACAGTAATTTAGCAGAACAGAGGAAAGCAGAAAAATGTTTCACACTTATACCAAATTAAGGATGCAAATTTAATTTTGTTTAACACTATCTGCCAAAATAAATTTTATTCATTATAACTTAAAAAAAATTACCAGGCATGCAAAGAAGCAGGAAAATATGACACATAATGAGGAGAAAATCAATCAAAACTGACCCAGAACTGACACAGAGGTTAGAATTAACAAAAAGACATTGAAACAATGATTATAACTGTATTTTAAATGTTCAAAAAGTTAAGCAGAAACATAGAAAATATAAAAAAGACCTAAATCAAACTTCTAGAGATGAAAACTACAACAGAGTACCAGTTCACTGTGGGACAACTTCAAGCAGTCTAATATATGTGTAACTGGATACCCAAAAAGAAAAGAAAGAGTTGGGGAACAGAAAAATATTTGAAAAACAACACCCCCAAAATTTCAAAACTTGATTAAAAAAAAAACAAAACATAAATGCAGATGCAGGAAGCTCAACAGCTCAACAAACCTGAAGCATGGAAATATGAAGAAAATCACACCGAAGAATACCATAATCAAATTGTTCAAAACCAATGATAAAGAGAAAATTTTTTAAAGCATACAGGGAAAAGGGACACATTATATTCAGAACAACAAAGATGAGGATTACAGCAGAGTTCTCATTTTTAAAATGCAGGCAAAAAGAGTGGAGTAACATCTTTTAAAAACTGAAAGAAAAAAACTGTCAAGTTAGAATTCTCTATACAGTAAAAATATCATTCAAAACTAAGATGAAATAAAAATATTTTTAAACAAACACTGAAAGAAATCATAACCAACAGTCCACAATGCAAGAAATATTAAAGGACGAGCTTCAACAGAATAAAAGTGATAGCAGATGGAACAAAGTAATGAGAGCATCAGAAATGGTGACTACATTTATATACACATATATACTGAGTGTGAAGGCATATGAGTATATATAAAAACATGTATATGTGTGCATATATATGTGAGTATATGTATAAAAGATAAATATATAAAAATGTTACTATTGTATGGGGTTTATAATATATGTAAAAGTAAAATGTATGACAGTAGCACAAAAGCCAGGAGAGGAGAAATAGAAATGTATACTGTATATGAAGAAGTATAATATCATTTGAAGGTAGACTGTGATAAATTAAAGATTCATAATATAAACCTGAAAGTAACCACTAATAAAAGCAAACAAACAGTTACAGCTAATAAGCCCAAAAAGGAGATTAAATGGAAATATAAAAAGTACTCAATACGTGTGGAGTGAGTATAGCTCACTGGTTGTACATGTACACATGTATGAGGTCCTGGGTTCAATTCCCAGTACCTCCTTAAAAAAAGTACTCAATCCAAAGTAAGGCAGAAAAAAGGTAAAATGAAATGAAGAAGATATGAATAGATAAATAGAAAATAAATAGAAAGACAAGAGATTTAAACCAAACCACAGAGATGATCTACACACAATAATTAAAAGACAGAGATTGTTGGGTTACATAAAAAATATAACACACAACTATATGCTACCTACAACAAACCCACTTTAAATATAAAGAAGTAAATAGATGAAAAGCGAAAGTATCAAAAAGATATACCATGATAAACACTAACCAAAAGAAAACTGGTATAACTATATTAATATCAGACAAAACAGATTTCAGAGCAAAGAATATTACCAAGAATAAAGAAGGTAATTTCATAAAGTGGTCAATTCATCAGAAGGAAGACAACAATCTAAAACATTAATATACCTAATAACAGAGCTTCAAAATCCTTGAAGCAAAAACTGATAGAACTTCAAGACAGATAAATCCACAAGTATAACTGGATATTTAAATACCCCTCTCTCAACAACTGGTAGAACAAGTAGACTGGATATAGAAAATTTGAACAACATAATCAACGAACTTAACCTAATTGACATTTACAGAGCATTCAACACAACAACAGGAGAATATACATTCTTTTCAAGTGTACATGGAATATTTACCAAGACAGACCATATTCTGAGTCATAAAAGAAGTTTCAATAAATTTAAAAGAATTCAAGTCATACAAACTATGTTCTATGACCATGATAAAATTATATTAAAAATCAACAGATAGATCTTTAGAAACTCTCCAAATATTTTGAAATTAAATAAATAAATAATATACTTCTAAATAAATCAGGAGCTAAAGAAAAAATTAAAAGGGAAATAAGAAATAATTTTGGACTTAATGAAAATTAAAAGAACCTATCAGAATTTGGGGAATACCGATAAAGCACTACTTGGGGAAAATGTTATACACTAGCGGTTAGTATTAGAAAAAAAGAAAGGGCTCAAATCAGTGATCTCAGATCCCATCATAACATACTATACAAGGGAAGCAGATGTGGCTCAAGTGACAGGGCTTCTGCCTACCACATGAAAGGACCTGGGTTCAATCCCTGGGGCCTCCTGGTGAAAAGAAGAAGCAAAATGTGCCTGTGCAGTGAGCCAGTGCCCACGTGGTGAACCAGTGCCTGCTCAAGTGAGTCAGGCAGCAAGACGATGACACAACAAAAAAGAGACGAGGGGGAGAGTCAAGGTGAAGCACAGCAGAGACCAGGAACTGAGGTGGCACAGCGAACAGGGAATCTCTCTCCACATTGGAGGTTCCCCAGGATTTAATCCTGGTGAATCCTAGAGGAGAAAAAATAAGAAGAGAAGACCAAAAGAGAAATAGATACAGACTTTCACACAGCAAATGAATACAGGCAGCAAAAGCATGAGGGAGGGGGGGAGAGGAAGTGGAAAATAAATAAATAAATCTTTTTAAAAAAGAAACTATAAAAAAGAACAATCAAAACAGTGAACAGACGAAAGATCAAAGTGTAAATCAATAAAAAACATCTGGGAATAAATATATATATATAAAATATATTTTATATATATATATATATAGGTGAAGAAAGGACAGTTTTTTCAACAAATGGTACTGGAACAATTATATAGCAATATCCCAAAAAAATGAACTTTGACACTTTGATTCATACCTTGTAGCATATACAAAAATTAACTTGATTCATTGTCCTAAATGTAAAACCTAAAACAATAAAATTTCTAAACAAAATCTTGGAAAAAACCTTTGTGACCCTGCATTAATCAAAGATATCTTACACATAACACCAAAATCATTACACATAGAAGAAAAAAATTGAAAAACTGGCCTTAGCAAAATTTAAAACTTCTGGCCTTTATAAGATATACATTATTAAGAGAATGAAAAGACAAACTGGGAAACAGACTTGGCCCAGTGGTTTGGGCGTCCGTCTACCACATGGGAGGTCCTCGGTTCAAACCCCGGGCCTCCTTGACCCGTGTGGAGCTGGCCCATGCGCAGTGCTGATGCGCGCAAGGAGTGCCGTGCCACGCAAGGGTGTCCCCCGCGTGGGGGAGCCCCACGCGCAAGGAGTGCGCCCCGTAAGGAGAGCCGCCCAGCGCGAAAGAGGATGCAGCCTGCCCAGGAATGGTGCCGCCCACACTTCCCGTGTCGCTGATGACAACAGAAGCAGACAAAGAAACAAGACGCAGCAAATAGACACAGAGAACCGACAACCGGGGGAAGGGGGGGGGAAGAAAGGGAGGGAGGGAGGGAGGGAGGGAGGGAGGGAGGGAGGGAGGAAGGAAGGAAGGAAGGAAGGAAGGAAGGAAGGAAGGAAGGAAGGAAGGAAGGAAGGAAGGAAGGAAGGAAGGAAGGAAGGAAGGAAGGAAGGAAGGAAGGAAGGAAGGAAGGAAGGACAAACTGCGGAATGGGAGAAAGTACCTGTCAACCACATTATCTTTTAAGGACTTTGTAACAGAATATGTAAAGAATCTCCAAAATGGGCAAAAGGTTTGAACAGAGATGTCTCACCAAAAAATGTATGAATGCTAAATAAGCATATGAAAAAAATCTTCAACATCATTAGTTATAAGGGAAATGCAAAATAAAACCACAATGAGATAGTACTACATAACAATGAGAATAGAAGTTGTAGAATGACTAGAACTCTCATGCATTGCTGGTGTGAATATATAATTAGTTTAGAAAACAGTCTTAAAAAGTTAAGCATATACCTACCATATGATCCAGCCATTTCACCCCTAAGTATTTACCTGAGAAATGAAAGCACATGGCCACAAGAAGACATGTACCTGAATGTTCTTGGAAGCTTTGTATGTAGCAGCCAAGAACTGAAAACAACACAAATGCCTGTCAACAGGTGAATGGATAAACAAACTGTAACATTTTCATACAATTGAATACTATCTAGCAATAAAAAATGAATAAACTATTGACAACATGGATAAATCTTAAAATAAGTATATGCTCAGTGAAAGAAGCCAAGATAATAAAGAGTACATATTGCATGATTCCATTTATATAAAACTCTAGCAATAATCTTTGGTGACAGAAAGCAAATCTGTCACCGAGCATTCCCGTCCCCTGGGGATGGGAAGAAGTCAGAGGGTATGATTACACAGGGGTAATGGATATGTTCATTAATTTGATGGTGATGATGACGTGCATCAAAGTGTACACTTTTACTATGTGCAGTTTATTGTATCTTAATTATATCGCAATAGAGCTGTTAAAAACAATTTGTTCTGCAAAAAGAAAAGGCTATTATCAGCTACTACTGGGTGCCCAGCACAAGAAAGGTCAAACCAGACCTGACAGCCACTATTCAGGAGCCAGTCCACGCCTCCTTCTGCTCAGGGAGGTATTTCATGCCTCCCACCTACTATCTCTGTGACTCATATCTGGGTGGGGAGAACTGCAGTAAAAGTTTCAAGCTGGTAAAACCAAAGCAAGTAACATTAGTGAAGGCCAAATTAGCTGTAGGACCTTATCGGCAAGGCCGTTTTGACTCACTCTCCATCTCCCAGATTGCCCACTTCCTCTCAGCAGATAGAGAAGCCTATTCTAGGCCTGACAGTCTGGCCTCTCAGTCCGCTCTGAGAATCTTGCTGTCTTCCCAGCTGAAAACTGTTCTCCAGAAAACAAAATCATGATAAAAGGCAGCAGCCTGGCCCCATACTGGGTTTTAATGGACAAATTTGTATGAGCAAGGGCAAAATGAAGGACAGCAAGTAAAACACTGAATTAAAAGCCACTTAAATTAAGAATTCAATAGCATCCACTTAGCTAATAAATAGTATTCCTCTTTGCCATTGATCGACTCAGGATTGTAATGAAGAGTTCCAGGGGCAACAGCTGAATGTCTTAATTCATGGTATAAACGCCACCAACTCTTGGGTTCCTAAGATTGAATGTGTCGGAGAAGAGCGGAATGGAGAGCCCACAGGAATTAATTCTTGGAACATCCCTGCAGGGTCAGCGTTATTATACCCTGCTTCTAGGTGGATTTAATATCTCGAGTGCTGGGCAGGGCTCTGTTTGCCCAGGGGGGTGCTCCATAATCGTTATTAAGTGATGATGGGGTAGATAGACTGGAGTGGGAGCTCACAGTAGATCAGCTGTCTTATTTATTTCCAAGTTCAAGAATGAACGAATGTAGTGTTGCTATTATCACGGTGATGATTATTGTTGTAGTGTATAATATTGGTCCAGCACTGCCAGAACTACGTGGGAAAGACAGTGCTAAGTCATCAACTTCAGAGAGCTATTTTCTCATAGGGCAACATTTTGCAAAATAAGAGTTCATCTGAAGGATGTCCCAAATTCCCACCCTAGACTCCTACCCAACAGTTCTGTCTGTCGAGAACCACTCCATGTCCATCTTCCTGTCATGACATCAGGCCCACAAATAGACCCCAAACTCTCACTGCCCCCCTCTCCTTGGAAAGTAAGGGTTGGGGGCTTCAGCTAGGGCTCTGTGGACCTCCCCAACCACTCCCTTAAGCGGGATATGGTGTTCATAGAAAGGCATCTTGGGGACATGGACTCCTTCAGTCTTCAAAATTGTCACTGAGGTAAATTTCCTGCACCAAATGGAAGAAGGTGCTCTGGCCTTGGGACTACTCTAACAGATTGCTTGGACCAGTGCCACCTCCGCCTGGTGCCATCTTAGCTTCTGTGGATGGGGGTAAAGTGGAAGGGCAAGAAGGAAGGTACAGAGGGGACAAAGGTGGTTTTTCCTATCCTTATGTTCATTCTGGGTATGTCTGGTCACAAAACTGGGATTTCTACCCCTGGAAAATCACATGAACACGTGAAAGAACATGAACATGAACAAGAATCTGAGATATCCTTACTTCAAAGTCTCTTGTTTTACAGGTAAGGAAACCAAGGCTCCACAGAATAAAAGGACCAGCTCAAGCATTCATAGCTAGAGGATTGGCAGTGCTGGATGTGAATCCCAGTTTCCTGTCCTCCTCTCCATTCTATCATATCATGCTGCCAATCTCTCAGTGATTTAGTGAATTAAGGATGAGACTCTCTGAAAGTTGGCACACAATCAAACAAGTGTGTCTTAAACATTTACCACATTCTCACCCTGTTGGGACTCTACTAAAAAGACTTGCCTTCAAAGATCTCACTCTCTCACAGAGGAGATGAGACAAACCCACAAGAAATACTCCAAGAGAAACACCAGATAGTATATAAAATCCAGGGTCATACAGTCCATCTGAAAATGCTCAGAAAATGGTGCTATCAGAAAGGTCTTGTCTTTAGGTAGACCCTTTGGATCTGTTTCATAAATAGAAAACAAAAAAAATTTACCAGCACACATTATCCAGCCTTTCTTTTCCCTTTGACATACCAACAGATAGAGACTCTTTAAGATCCACCTACCAACCCAATGTAAGTGTGCACTAGAATACTGTATGCCCTCTCATTCCACACCACTATATGTGGATATGTGGCTAGACTGGGAGAATTTCCAACTCCACCAAGGCCAAGCCCAAGAGTGCATCCTGGACCCCTGGCAGAGCTTGACAGTGCTCCATCAGCCAGCATCTCTTGATATGTATTACAGTACCCACATCCCTCAGAGCTTCCTTCTCATGGAGAGTCACCCTTTTGGGTCCGCCTTGGTTGTGCCTTCCCAAACCCCGTAAGGTACTGCCTACATCCGTAATCCTGTGCCCCACTCATGGGTACCATCTACATGGCTTGGCCCAGGGCCCTGGCTCCTCATAGCAGAGCCCACTTTGCCTCCCTGGCCTGGAGTTGCCCTAGCTCCCATGTGAACTCTCTGCTCTGGCCTGATTCAGTTCCTCGCTGTCCCACAAACACTGTGTAAGTTTCTGGGACAGTGAGGAATTAAATACTTGGAGGATGCTTTCTCCCAAACTAGCCAAGTCTGTCTTGTCTCTCTATCTGGCTAAATCTTACCCATTCTTCAGTACTGTCTCAACACCCCTGCTGCTATAGCTCACGTGGACCTCTCTGTTCTCCAGGCCCCCAAAGTCCTTGCAAGCAGCACCACTCACATGGCGTCAGCACAGGCGGCTCATGCCAGCAGTGATGTGTGAGGGCAACCTCTGCGTGATCACAGGCAAAGGGACGATGGCCTCATGCTGTTCTCTCAGTGGCGGCCCACTACATCACCAGAGTTAGAGAGTAGGAGAAATAGAACATGCTCAGAGGTCATCTAGTTCCCCTTCATTTTACCAGAGAGGAAACAAAGGATCTTAAAGAAAGACCTGGATGAACTCCATGTAGCTGAGCTCTATGGTACCCTTAACAGGACCTCCCCGCCCTCCTTGCTGCTGCTGCTGCCCCACCCTGCCCACTCCACTGAGCCCTGAGAAGATGAGCAGTGCAGAGGTCCTGGGGGACGAGCAGCACTGCAGACCCGGAAAGCTGTGTCTACTCATGGCCATGTGACTCCCTGGTGACAATGCAACTGCTCAAAAAGTCAACCAAAAGGATCAAGGGACATAGAAATGTAATAAACAAATAATAAACAAGCATATAGATAAATTGGTAATCAAAAATAGGCAAATTAAATCACTCAATCCCCCAAATGCGAAGCAACTCAATAATGTACTATTTTACCCCTATAAATTAGGACAAAAAAATGGAATTAATTAGTCAAGTGCAGGGAGAACTGTGGAGAGAGGAGAACACACATAAGTGGCTAATGGCATTAAAATCTGGCACAATATGTGGGAGAAAATATTTAGCAAAACCTATCAAGACCCATGTAGATATTCATGCCCTATAACCTACTATTTCCACTGCTGGGGCTTCATCCTAAAGGAACGAACAGAAATTCACAGCCCTGCTGCTGCTGAATCAGCACTACTAAAGGCCGATAATTGTTAATACCTCCAATGTGTGGGTGACATCTCTACGTTCAATTAATGAGCCAATCTTTGGAAGATATAACATTAGCCAGCCTGGCTAACATCAATTACAGTCAGAAGCTGAGCTGTAATCACAGAGTGAATAAGACTGAGTTGCTCATTGTTTAAAATGACCACAGAATCAAATCACATTTATGAACAAAACTGGGATAAATCAAAGTGAAACAAAGAAAGGAGCACTCGCCGCATGTCACTTCACACAGCTGGCTCCGTGTCAGAGCACATCCTCACAGCTCCAGCCAGGCTCACTCCCTCCAGCTCTGGGAAGCCAGACCCCCGCTCCCCAGGCTCAGCTTGACGAAGGACCTTCTGGGGTCTTCTGAGTGGCTGGGTTCCAGCTGTCACACACAATCCTGGTTTTACAGAGGTGGAGAAACAGCCTTCCACGTGCCGGAAAGCAGTGCCTAGAAAAGCTGGCCGCAGGGGTTGAGATTGGGGAAGCCGGGAGGGCTACCACTAAGTCACCATAGCAACAGTCTCCTTGGCATCACCCTCCCCCTAACCCAGCCAGCCCCCACCAACTGGCCTGCTCTCACACAGGGACTGTGACTAAGTGCATCTTCGCGTGGCCAACACTCCCCCACGGGCTGGCACCCGTGAACGAACCAAAAGGGGGGCTAATAACCCTGGACCTGCACAGAGCACTCTGCAAAGCACTTTCCCCTCCTTTACCTCACTTCCTGCCCACAACGAGGGAGGTGGAGGGGCAGGGGTTCTGAGTCCTAGGTTGCAGATGAGAATGTGAAGGACAGAAAGGTTAAGCCACCTGTGGGAGCTCACGGGGGTCAGACCCACCTTCTGAGGGAGAAAATGGGAGGAGAAGGGGTTCCAGCAGGGACCTGTGTTCTAGTCCTGCGTGGCCACACACAGCTCTATGATCTGGGTTCATCCTCTCTGGTTAAAAGAAAAACTGGAGAACTGGACAAGAGCCATAGTTCCTAGGTTTTTGGATTACACGACTAGTGTAAAAATAAAAATGGGGGTTCTGACACAGGGTTGCCAGGTCTACCATATTTAGAACATTAAATATCGCCTATAATCTACTCTGTCTACTCTACCCCAGCTAGTATCACTATTATTTCTGAAAAGAGAGGACATTTTAACTCCAAAAAAATAGTAGGAGGGGACTAGTCTCAAAATAAAGAATAATCATTTAATTGAATAAATTTAGCATTATGAAATTGTCCTTATTTTTCTCCTTTCACTTCAGACTGGTGAAACGGCAGTGAAAATTAGTAGGAGCCCAAGAATCTGTTTGTGAATCTCTGAATCGTCTGTGATCCTGGAGAGTTTCACAGTGGACATTATCATCCCAGAAAAGGACTTGAGTTCAGGCCAAGCTGTCAGTTTGCACCAAAGCCTCCATCTGCCTGGAATCCATGCAAACACCCTGGTGGACCCAGCAGTGCTAAAGGTACCTATTTTTCCAGTGCAGGAGAAACTTCCCCTTAATTCGGTGGCGTTAAGTAAAATAAAATGACCATCTGCTTTGGGTGTTGCCAGGAGAGACACTTTTCCAAGAAAGGATTTTCCAGGAGACAAAAACAATTGTGGAGAGACTTTCTGAGAAAATGCAACAATGGAACTCACCTACAGAACTGCAGATAAGCAACACCTGGTAATAAACCAGTTTCAGTCCAGTAGAAATAGCTTATCACAATGAACACTCACTCTGTTCTAATCAATATATATCTGCTTCCCACCTTAAGACCCTCTTATGTAAAGTGGCAACCAAACAGCAGCCCATCCCATTTCCTCACTTGCTTCCGTTTTGCCCCATATAAGCGCCCTCATGTCACCCCCATGTGGAGTTCCTTTCCACATGTGCTTTTGGATGTTGCCCGATTCATGACTTGTAAACTGCTTAAATAAACTCCTATGATTAATATCTAATACATTCATCTTTAACAATGGAAAGCCTCAGTTTCTCCATTTCCTTAGCAGTTCTTCCTGGTCAACTTCTTTTCTAAGTGGGCGGACTCCTGCTGGTCAGTGTGGGTGCTCAGTGTGGATCCTGGCCAGCAGCGCAGCCTCCTCACCCCATCATGGCCCTGACGCCCTGACAGTGCACCTTGTGAAGGAGGAGAGATAAGGGAGGGTACGAAGGGAAACGGTAAAGTAAAGGCAGCTCCTCGGGATGGGGTTACTGGGAGAATGGGGTTCGCCAAGGACTCTGCGAGGCCCAGGAGGTCTCGGTCCCTTCTCTCTAAAACACTGGTCCTCAGACTTCAGTGTGTAGCAGAAGCACCTGCAGAGGCTATTAAAACACCATTCCTGGTTCCCACCCCAGAGCTTCTGATTCAGTGGTTCTGGGATGGAGCCCTGATAATTGACATTTCCAACAAGATTTTCAGAGATGCTGATGCTGCTGGTCCGGAGACCAGGTTTTGAGAACCATTGCTTCTAATTCAACCTTCTTGAGATAAGGCATCTGGGATCTCAAGATGGGGCAGCAGACTAGGCAGTGGGCTGGGACAGAGAGAAAATGGCACAGTATGAGCTAGTGGGTGGGGAAGCTGCCAGTGCAAATGTGGAACCTGGAGGCAGCTGACAAATGCCTGAGACTACAGAACCTCTCTGCAGGGTTGCTATAATCCCCTTTTACAACAGGAAGATCTGATTTACAAGTGTGTCCAATGTGCCCTGAGCTCCTAAATGGCTTCCTGCTCTAAGGTTCACCTTCTGCAGCCTAGCAGGGTTGAGGAAATGGGGAAGGTGAAAGTGGAAGGAAAGGCATCCACACACAAGCATACACACACACATACACACTCATACCATATAGGGCCTCGGTCCATTCAGTCTGGAACACTGTGGGGCAGGGCTGAGTGGGGCTGCCCCAGGCCAGGGGGGCTCCAGAGCCCACATTTTCATTCACAACTGATCCCTGTCTTGCTGAGCTGACCTGGTACTCAGCTTTGCTCAAAGCCTCACTCCCACCTGGCTGGAACCCAGCTCCTCCTTGCCAAACTTCATTGCCAAGTCCATCTGAGTTACGGACCCTGCAATGGGAATGAGGAGGTTTGGGCCCAATTCAAGCCCTGCCACCAAGATAGTGTGTGGCCTGGCCAAGTCACTTATAAATTTTGAGCCTCAGTCTCCATCTGTCAAAAGGGCATATTGATCATTAAGTGACTTGAGGACCAAGAGAGAAAACAGATATGTATGTGTGATGAAACATAAATATCCAATACAATGCAAGGTATTTGGTAAGGCAGGTGGTGATCCATGTGTTCCAGGAACTCTCAAGCTACACCACCTGAATTCAAGTCTCAGTCTACCTGATTATCACTTAACTTGGGCAAGTTACCTATCCTCTCTGAGCCACTATTGGCTCATCTCTAGAATGGGATGAGTGAAGTGGACCATACTCCATATGGGACTAATTGAGACCATGCATGTGAGGACTTAGGCCAGTGCTGGCCCATGGTGAGATGCAATAAATGAAAACAATTTTTATTATGATCTCACTTAAAATATAACTGACAGGGAAGCGGCTGTGGCTCAATCAGTTGGCTCCCGTCTACCATATGGGAGGCCCTGGGTTTACATCCTTGTGAAGGCAGGCTCGTCCGCATGCTATGGAGTGCCACCCAGCCCGCGAGCAGTGCGGAGTGCTGCGCGACCCATGAGCACCGTGGAGAGCCGACTCAGCAAGGTGATGCAACAAAAAGGGAGACAAATAAAATAAACAAAGAAAACACAGAAGAGCGCACAGCAAATGGACAGAGAGAGCAGACAACAAGCAAGTCGCAACGGGGGGGGAATAAATAAAAATAAATACAGACACAGAGGAAGAACGCACAGCAAATGGACACAGAGCAGACAACAAGCAAGCCACAGGGAGGGGGGGAATAAAAATATATATATATAACTGACAGCAGGAACACGGCATTGCTTCTGTGATAGTCCTGCCAAAGATGCACATCTTGAAATCTAATCATACTAACATCAAACAAACCCTCAATGATGAGCATTTATAAAATAACTGGCCTCTGGTCATCAAATGTCCAGGCCATGGGAATCAGGGAAAGACTGGGAAACTTTCAAGACTGTACGAGACTGAAGAGAGACACCACTGTGAAATGCATGATTCTGAATTGTACCCTTCTGTTAACAGGACTTATTCAGACAAATGGCAAAACTTGAATGTAGTCTGAGGATTACAGGGTAGTAACTTATCAATTAATTTCCTGATTTTGATGATTTTATTGTGGTTCTGTAGGAGAATGTCCTTATTGCAGGAAAGGCACACTAAAATATTCTGGGGTGATGGGGCATCAAGTTGACAGTGTACTCTCAAATGGTTCAGGGGGCAAATGCTCTCTGTACTGTATTTCTAACTTTTCTGAAAGTTTAAGATTTTAAAATAAAATCCAAAATTTTAATTTTCTTGAATTTTAACTAAAAAATTCAGTAAAGCTGATGGTCAGAGAGATTTAAATGGTGCAGCAGGGCTAGGGCCACCTAACACCAGGCCTTCTGATTCCACAACCAGCACACTTCCCACGGCGCCCGGAGGGGCAAAAGGCATCTAGGAGGCACTCAATAAGTACTATTTAAAGGCTCTTGGGTTCTAGTCCCCATCCTGCCCTTAGCCTTGGGCAAAGCCCCTTCCCCTCTCTACATATCAGTCTCTTCATCTGCAGAATGAGGGGGTGGCAGGAGTCCAAGGTCTTTAACCAGGGCATGATAACCATACCCTAGAAGTCTGGAAGTGTGGATGCCAAAGAGCCTGCAATGCATGGACAATGCCACACAGCCAAGACCTAGCAGGCATCCTCGCACCACAGAGCTCTATTACTTGGTTTTACTTATTTTAGCAGGAGTTATTCACCATTTTAAAAGAAATCTCAGGACAACAGCAATGCTACTTTCAGTAACTGAGCAGCTAACAGAGCCCCCATGCATCAGTTCCACTCTCAGCGGCATTACGCAGAGGGGCAATCTTCTGACCACTTGGTTATGTCTTTTAGTCTAGGCCTGCCAGAATGCTGACTAGTGAAATACACATGATTTTATTACAAGTACTTTCCTATTTCCCTCTGGATTTTTTTTTTTTAATTTGCGTGTAGGTAGGTCTATATGTATTCATGAGTTTCATTTCAGGCTAGTAAGGGCATATTACGAGACCTTTGTTATAAAAAAAGGATATTAGGTCTCTGAGGGTTGGGACCTCCTGCCCTGTCCTAGGGGCTCCACCTCATTCCTTTAAAGGGCTGCATAGTATTCCACTCTTTAACCATTCCCCCATTGATACACATTTAGATGATCTTAAGTCATTTTCCCATTGCTGCAGGGAAGGCTGCAGTGAACATCCCTGTGTGATACCTGCCTCTTTAGCACATGGCTAGTTTCTACAGGAGGCCAAAGAGACCAATGCACAAGGCTGACCAAGTCTGCTCCAGCACTCATCAGATACTCCGCTCATCACCATGACACTAGAAACTACAGAACACTTTTCCTTTGCTTGTCCATGTCTTTTCACTGTCAACAACTGCATTCATGATCCCTGGCAGGAATTCATTCAGATATGGCAGTGCTGGTGCTCGCTGCTTGACAACAAGGACCCCTCAACTGAAAACTGATTGGCAGGAGTAAAGCCTGGCCCAGCACAACACTCTCAGCTGGAGTTTACACAGTTTGAAATGCATTTTGTTCTGACAGCAAAATCCTTTTTGCAACGAGGTCTTCATTTTTATCAATATGGTAACCAAGCCCAGAGGAACAAAGGAAAACAGAATTCTTCACGCTTCCACTCACGCTGGCTTCTCTCCAACGGCTCCTTAGAGCACATCAGTCTGTGCTTTGTAGGTTGAAAAGTCTTTCAAATTTCTAGCTTCTAAATGTCTCTATCTCACATATATGAAATGCAAACACTATCCACATGCCTGCTTTCAAGACATATCAGCCATTTCAATAACAGGGCACAATATTTAGCAAAGATTTTCTTAATAGGTAGATGAGAGCAGATTTCAGGGGAAATACTTGGGAATAGCAAGCCATACACTTAAGTTGTTGCAAGCACTGAGTTTCAGAGTTCAATAGGATACTTTTCAAAACTACAAGCACTGTACTAACCTTTGTCACTCATTTATTATTTGATTCATTATATAGATATTGAATATATAGAAGATATAGATGTAGACATAGGTGTGACTGTAGATACAAACATAAATATAGATGTGGATGTAGATATGAATGTGGATGTTGATATAGACATAGATATAAGTAAAATCATCAGAACCCATTCTGGAAGCTGGCAATCAAGTGGTGGATAAGAAATAATCCATGTTTGGAAGGAACTCAACCACAGGAGCCTCCCCACATCATATATGAACATAGGATAAGCAGACGAGAGGCGTGATGAGCAAAGCATGAAATCCACCATAAAGACTGCAACACTCAAATTACAGGGACACATGAGATTATGGGACAGACAGAACTGCATCTACAGTCTTGGAGAAAATTTTTGAGGGAAGGAAGCCGCATAACTCCAAGGTAGAAGTTACCTTGATAGGTAGATATTTCAGGCAATATTTTATTTCTGTGGAGATTTCCTAAACCTGTTTTCATTTCTTTGGATCGATACTTGGGATTGGAGTTGCTGGGTGATAGTGTAATTCTATGTTTAATTTTTTGAGGAACTGCCAAACTGTTTTCCACAGTGGCTGCACCATTTTAAATTCTTACCAGCAGTACATGAGGTATCCAAATTCTCCACATCCTTGCCAACACTTATTATTTTCTGGGGTTTTTTTTTCATACCCATTCTAGTGGGTATGAAGTGTATCTTGCTATAGTTCTGATTTACATTTCCCTAGTGACTAATGATGTTGAAAAACTTTTCCTGTGCTTAATGGCCATTTGTACATCTTCTTTGGAGCAATGTCTCTTTAAGTCCTTTGCCTAGTTCCTGTTATTAATTTGTTTTGTTTTGTTTTCTAAATTTATTTCTCTCCCCTTCCCCCACTCCTTTCCCAGTTGTCTGTTCTCTGTGTCCATTTGCTGGGTGTTCTTCTTTGTCCGCTTCTGTTGTTGTCAGCAAAACGGCAATCTTTGTTTCTTTTTTTGTTGTTGTTAAGTCATCTTGTTGTGTCAGCTCTCCGTGTGTGCAGTGCCATTCCTGGGCAGGCTGCACTTTCTTTCACCCTGGGTGGTTCTCCTTATGAGGCGCACTCCTTGCGCGTGGGGCTCCCCTACACGGGGACACCCCTTCGTGGCACATCACT
The DNA here is from genome assembly GCF_030445035.2 of Dasypus novemcinctus. Lineage (NCBI taxonomy): Eukaryota > Metazoa > Chordata > Mammalia > Cingulata > Dasypodidae > Dasypus > Dasypus novemcinctus. The sequence goes on from NC_080688.1 coordinate 64,435,940, forward strand.
CCTTGCACACATCAGCACTGTGCATGGGCCAGCTCCACACGGGTCAAGAAGGCCCAGGGTTTGAACCACGGACCTCCCATGTGGTAGACGGATACCCTATCCACTGGGCCAAGTCCACTTCCCATTGTTTGTCTTTTTGATGTTGAGTAGAATAAGTTCTTTATATATTCTGGATATTAGACCCTTATCAGATATATGATTGCAAATATTTTCTCCCATTCCATTGATTGTTTTTTCACTTTATTGATAATGCCCTCTGATGCATAAAATATTTAAATTTTGATGAAGTACAATTTATTTATTTTTCCTTTGGTTGGCCATGCTTCCGGTATCATATTTCAGAATCCATTGCCAAATCCAAGGTCAAGAAGATTTACTCCTAGGCTTTCTTCTAAGAGTTTTGTGATTTTAGCTCTTATATTAGGTTGCAGATGCAATTCAAGCAAGTTTTTGTATATGGCCTGAGGTAGATTTTCATAGTTTTAAATAAGTATCTTTATCATACTAAAAAGTTATTTTCCACTCCTAATTTGCCAAGTTGTCGTGAAAAAATATAGAATTTTTTTCAAATGTTTTTTATTCAGAATTTGCTAATCTGATAATACATTTTTTTCCTTAATCTAATAATGTGGTATGTTATACTAACAAATTGTCTGACAAACATTTTTTAATTTCTAGGATAAACTAATTGATCATGATATATTTATACACTGATTTAAGAGATTTAAATAGTTTTTACATCTATTGTTATAAGTGAGACTGTTCTCTATGTTTCTTTTATTGAACTCTCAATGGCCAATTTTAATATTAAGGTTATAGTTGTCTCATAAAATCATCTGGCTAATTTTCACTCTTATTCTATTCTCTGAAACAGTTTACTTTAGATGGAAACTAGCTGTTCCAAAAGATTTGGAAAAACTCTCCTATGAAGCCTACTTTGCCTGACCTTTGTTAGGGAGATGCAGATATCTAACCATCAGTTCAATTTCTTTTGCAGTTCTAGTGTATTCAGGTTTTCTACTTCTTTTTGTGTCTGTCATGATAATTCATATTTTTATTTATAATTTATAACTCTATTTGAACCTATAGTTAGTACTAGAGTTGGTAAGTGTTATGTCCAAGAGACTTAAATCTTTGGGCTGTGCATGTGCCAGTTGGGCCCTGAATCTCAACAGCATTGCCACACCTACTCTCTACTACATTGGATTCACCCAGGACCACTAATAAGAAGATGATGATTGACAACGACCATCCTAAGGAACAGAGTGAGTCTGCAACTGCAAGGAAGATAGCTCCATCCATCTGCCCCATGGGATCTAAGCCCCCTCTCAATTAGAGGCAGAGTGGGCATCACCATCCTAGAACCCTCAGGATTGGGGAATGAATGATGGACTAGAGTAGACTAACTGTTACTCTACTACAGACATTGTGATTCTAGCAATGGAAGAACTGTTATCATTGATGTAGAGGCAGTGGCCACCAGAGGTTCTGAGGGGAGGGAAGGGGAAAAATAGGTGTAATATGGGGGCATTTTCAGGACTTGGGAATTGTCCTGAATGATACTGTAATGACAGATATAGGCCATTATATATCTTGTCATAACTCAGAAAATTATGTGGAAGAGTGTGTAAAACTACACTGTAAACTATAATCCACGCTTAGTGGCAATGCTCCAAAACGGGTTCATCAATTGTAACAAATGTACCACACTAATGAAGGATACTGTTAATGTGGGAAAATGTGTGAATGGTAGGGAGTGAGGTATTTGGGAATTCCCCATATTTTTTATATAGCATTTGTGTAATCTAAGTATCTTTTAAAAAAATATAATAGTATATTTAAAAAAAAAAAAAGAAAATTGTTCATTTTTTTTCTAATTTAATTCACAGTTTCTCTTCTGGTTAAGAATCATCTACTGTTTTTGTCAATAAATCCCCATTTAATTTCTATTACTTGCTTTTTGTTTGTGTGCTTTATCATTTTTCCTTTAGTTCAGTCTTGCTGAAAAGCTGTCTTCCTAAGAATCAGCTTTAGATTTATTTTCAACTCTTTTACTTTCTTTGTATTTAATCTGTCACTTTATTAGCTTTTTTTTCAACTTTATTTTTAACATTATTTTACTTATTTCTCCCCACGCCCCTCCATTGTTTTGCACTCATAGTCTGCTTGTCTTCACTTTTTTAGGAGACACCAGGGACTGAACCTGGGATCGCCCATGTAGGAAGGAGGTGCTCAATCATTTGAGCCACCTCCACTCTCTGCTTGTTGTGCCTCTCATTGTATTACCTTGTTGCGTCCTCATCTTTTTGCATCATCATCTTGTTGTGTTGACATCTTGTTGAGTCACGTGGTCTTCTTGTTGCATCAGTTCGCTGTTTGCTCATCTTGTTCAGGTGGCACCAGGAACCAAACCTGTGATCTCCCATGTGGTAGATGGGTGCCCAAGGGCTTAAGCCATATCTATTTCCTACTTTATTAGCTTTTTGAGCCAAATCTCTAACTCATTAATATTTATCCCTTTTCTTTCTTACTGTCCGATATAGTGTTACACCAATTATCTTATTATTATTTGCCTGCAATATCTTTTTCCATTACTTTATTTTCATAGTTTTATTTAATTACATTTTAGATGGATTTTGTCTTATCTAATCTGAAAATCTATCTTTTAATAGCAGATTTTAATCCAGCTTTTTAATTTTTATGATTACTGAGATGGACATTTTTGGCACCTGTTTTTCCATGTGTGTTTTCTGTTTATAAACCATTTTTATTTGCTTTTTTCACCTCTCTCTTGTTGGACTTAATAACATTTTCTCTATTTAATTTTTCTTTCTCCACTGCTGATTCAAAAGCTATAGGATGGATGCGTTTTTATTTGTAAATTGTTACCCTTTAGTTTTAAAAATATATATTCTTAACTATGCAGTTTTTCTAACAAAGTCTAAAGTTATTTATTTTCTATTTCTCTCAAAGAAAAGAAATAGCCCAGTTTAACCACACATTAAATGTCTACTATTCTATATCCTTTGTTATTGTTGCCTAGTGTTAGCTCTGCTTTCTTTTTAAACACACACAAAACAGTAAATTTTAAAAAATTAGGAACAAATCTACTCACGTACTTTTTTTCTCTGGGTTCAGTTTTCTTTTGCTGAAGTATACCTTTTAGGTAGTTCTTTCAGTGAGGGTCTGTGGGTGACAAACTAAATTTCTTAGTGTTTGTATATGTGCAAATATCTTAATATTTTTGCTCACTGTTGAATTTTTACTTAACTGGGTATATAATTATAGAATGACTATTTTTTTCCCCAGTACATTGTTGATATGAGTTCTGGCATCTATTATAACTGATTGGAAGTCTCCTTTCCTTCATAATTACATTTCCTTTATAATCAACTCTCTGCTACCTTTTAATATTTTCTTTTTGTTCTTTATATTCTCTCTCTACTACACCAAACTACTTCCTAACAATTCCCAATAGGCCTTTGGTATAAATATATACAGCTGCTCCCCAGCTTCCACACAATTATGATCTAAGATTTCCTTGTTAAATAAAGTATTTTGAACTTGAATCCTATCTTTTCACAGAAACAGCATTATGAAAGCAAATTAGTTTCAAAGCTTTACAGAAGTCACTATCTCGATGCTGACAGTTCTTCCAGGCTTTAGAGGTGTAGCTGTGATCTTCTGCCATCTCTTCCAGGATGATTCATAGGCAGCTCAAATTCAACATTTCCAAAACTATGCTATTTATATTTCCTTCAAACCTGGTCCTTCCCAGTCTTCCTCATTTCCATAAGTGCTCCCTTGATCCACACAGCTGCTCCATCAGGAAACTTACTCCGAAGGGTCCCTCTTCCTCCCTAACCCCCACTCACCCTTCCCTGCTACTGTTAACACCCAACCCATCACCAAACACTATTGCATCTACCTCTAACAAACAGCTCAATGCGATCCACTTCTCTCCATTCTCCTGTCACTGCAAGGTCCAGGTCATCACCCCTTCTTCCCAAAACCCTAGCCACCAAGGTCAGTCATGGGGCCCTTGGCAAGAAGACAAAGGAGAGGAGGGGTGGAGTCTGTTTCAAGGCCAAGGGGACTGGCTCTCATAATTGGGGTTTATTTAAGTCAATGAGCATCTGCTCTTGCCCTGGCTGAGGAGCAAAACAGCTGTCTTCACCACCAACCCCCTGCCACATGCCGCCAACCCCCATCACAGGCTGTCTAGTCACTAACCTTCCTTTAAGAGGGACTTGCTCTTGGGAACCTTTTCTTCTCCAACTTGAAGATTTTTCCTAATTATAAGAAATATTTATTGCTGGAAAAAGAATTACAAATGAGCAAAACAACTACGTGATTACATGAGAGGCCCAATCTCTAATAATTGTAAATTAATTAACTAATACCAAACTAGCCCTAGCTGATCTGATGAATTGCTTACATAAACAAACCTTGCATATACCTATGGTTTATAGGAAGACAGCAGACTATTAATCAGTGTGGGTCTCCCCTCAGAATGAACCAGCGTTGTTGCATTTCTGTGCTCAGATATCATTCATTATACTTGGTTCCCGGAGAGCAGGCCACAACCTAGCATGTTCTCTAACCCCAATACCCAGCCCAATGCCCAATCCAGAGTTTGTAAAAACGAACCTAATCCAATTTCCTCATTTAAAGATGCAAATGCTGAAGCCCAGAGATGGAGAGTAACTTGCCCAATATTACAGGGTTTGCTTTTGACAGAGTAGAGGTCACCATACTCTGGTCTCTACACTGCTTTATGTATTCAAAGTGGGGAGAGGGAGCCTACATTTAATACTCTTTTCCCCTGCAGCTGACTTACTGTTCTAACTTAAGCGACCTAAAGGACATCTCAGGACCCTCTTCCAGGAAACATAAATAGCGTGGAGCAGTACAGAAATGCACCTTGACTAATCTCATCTTTCTTTCCTCAGCTCTTAAGGATACCATGTTTAAAATCAATGAAAGAGAGAAACTTTAAATTCAAATGATCTGTTAAGCAGCATTATAGCGAGAGCATTAAGCAACAGGGATCTAATAATGATAAACCTGTTTTTTCTCCCCAAAGGCAAATTTGATTTTAGAATTTGCTTGTGGAAACATCTTAGGTATGAAATCCTGGAAATGGACTCAGGATATTAGGAAGTAGGAGAGAAAGACAGATGGGATTTGAGGAGCTGGAAGAAATCAGGGGAGATGACAAAAACAGTGGCAACCATTTTGAGGCAATGGATGGCTGGGAACAACAAAAATATCTCAGGTTTTATAATCTGAGGTGATTTCCAAAATTTCCATGTTTATAAAAATTCCTCCTGTACCTCATGAAAAATAACACTTTTCATTCCTATTCTCATTTTCTTATTTTCTGGGTATATAAATGGCCATAACAGATTTGCAGGTGTGTTCCCAAGTTTTCTGTCCCAAACAAAACTAGAAAATAAAAAACTGTTCTACTTAGATTTATAGAGTTTTAAATTCACAGCAATTCAAAGAAAGGCTGGAATTCCAAGTCTTTTCCTAATAAGCTGTTTAACAATATGTGAGGTGCAAGTTTTATGGCTGTATAATTAGGTACAACATTGGCTGGTGAGAAGACAACAGAATGTGGGAAAGGGGCACTTGGGTTCAGCCCTGCTTCATGGCAAATTTGGAAGATTCTTCAAAAGGAATCAGAAAGTGTTCCCTCAAGGGCTGAATATGTAGACAGACATATTTGATTTACAATGAACAATGGTTTTCTACAACTCATAATTTGTAACCGCAAAAATAGCACACATGCTTTTTGGTGGTGGTGTTTTTTTTAACCTCCATTCTGCCAGTCAGCGGCTTCCTCTCCTTCAGCATACAGCGGGGAGGCAGGAGTAAGGTAGACTAAAAGAATACGGGCTCGGAGGCAAGACAGCAGCAGGAAAACAAGCAGTTCAGGTGTCTATCTGCGATAGATTATTTCTAAAAAGGGACACAATACGTCCCTCAAACTTTTACAACGTGACTCAGCCACGCCTCCTACCAGAAGTGGGCGTTTCCCTTTTCCTTGCCTCTAAACTGGCCCTGTGACTTGTTTCGACCAATAGCATGAGGCGGAAGTGACGTTCTAGAGTGTCTAAGCCACGCCTTTACCTGACCCCCGTAGCTTCCGCTTTTGCAGCAGCAGATTGCAGCAGGCAAGCGAAAAATGAGCTCCGCCCTTGGGTCAAAGAGAGTGACCAAAAGGATTGAGAGCCCGTGGAGAATGAGAGTCCATGAGGGGAAGAACGGAGGCCCCTGCCAAGAGCCAGCATCAAGCCCAGACGATGGTGTGGGTGGTGGGGGAAGGGGGAGGTCAAAGTTCTAGGATGTTCTTGAGCAGCCCAAGCCTTGGCCACATGAAAGGGTGGGGAGCCATTCCCAAAGTCCTGCCCAAATTCCTGACCCACGTGATGGATGGCTTTTGCCACTAAGTTTGGGGAAGGTTTGCAATGTAGTAATAGATAACGGAACTACCACCCAGCTGCTTTTGGCTGTCAAATAGTTCCTCACAGTTCCCTGAGGAACTGCAACAGACTTTTAGTTTGGATTTTGTTCTGAGTTTTTTGTGGGGTTTTGTTTTGTTTTTTAATTTATCAACTGGAGAGTCTTGCGGGGACAGTGAAAATTGATTTGAGACCCACAGAACACTTAAACTTGCCTGGCAGGAGAATTGGCATGCTGGGCACACTCTCCTGTGTTACATGTGTTTGCAGGGGGGACATCCACGTGTGCCGACCTATGCCAGGACCCAGAGGGCAGCCCCCACGGAGCCGGTGCCACCGCCCAGCCCCCTCTCCTCAGAACACAGACCTCTGACTATTCTGTGAGAGAGCTGTTCCTGCTCCGCCACTGAAAAAAATACCCTAGAAGGAAATCCAGCACATCCAGTGCTCACTGGCCTTGGTTCCTCTCCAGTCTGAAGAGACAGGCTGGCAGATCCCTCTCGTTGGATGCTTCATGGTTCTTGCTTCCCCACAATCATTTCATGGTCAACATGGCAAAAAAAAAAAAAAAAAAAAGGAAGGGAAAAGGAGATCATATTTATTCCTCACAAAATTTCGGGTGGGGCCGGCATCCCCTGGCCTTTGGCGGCAGGCGGATCCAGGGAGTTGCAGCAGCATTTATAACCAGTGAATCACGCCGAAACTCCACTGGAGAAAAGAGTCACCCTAACAAAAATGAAGATAAATGTTTGTGTGGAGCCTGGTGTCTTCCCATGGCTCTTACAGAGAAGGCCAGGTGGACCCCAAAAGTGATACCCCCACTCCATCCAGAGCCTGAGGCAACCTCCCCACCGCAAACTGCAGCCTCAGCGCTAAGGGCAGCACAAAACATAGGTCCCTTGAGATCCGGGCAGTCAGGGCTGCTGACTCAGGTCCATGCTCACAGAAACAGGAGAGGAGACTTGAACTTTAGAGAGGAAGCTCTGGATCTGCTTCTGCACTGGTTGATCCAACACTCTCACCTGTTTGCAGGGTTCAAGAAGCCTGAAGAAAGGGGATGAAGAGATTCACAAAGCAGTAGCTCAGGACAAAGCTAGGACTCAAAGCCAAACAGGAGTCATTCTAAAGGGGTGAGCAGAGAGGGGAAATCAGGTATGAGGCTAAAGAAACTCCACAAATACTGAGCACTGTGCTGGGAATAGGGACAAAAACAGGACAGACATGGTTCTGGACCTAAAGAACTCACTTCCCAAAGTCATAAATACTTGCGGTAAATGCAAGTTTGGGAGCACGGAGGAAGAGCACTTATTGGAGACCAGGATGCTGGGATCTCCCAGTATCAAAGTAGGAGAGTTGGGCAGGAAAGGCACAAGCAGAAGCTGGAGAAAGTGGTAACACACAACATCGCTTGGCCCCAGGAAGTTCATGGGCCTCTGAGATTTTGCCCATACGTGAGGGCACTCTTTGCCCCTCCTTCCCTGGGCTCCTACAAATCAATACCATTCCATCCAATGTGAATTAGATCCTGACTGCATCCCAATGTATGATGGTAAAATGCTCCTTCCACAAAAGCACTAACCTGCTCAAAAACATCCAGTAGCAACCTACTACCTATAGAATAAATTTCTCAATATCTTAGCCTGGCTTCCCAAGTCCTGCACAGTCTGCCCCAACCTATCAAAACACAGCTGGACATCCGTGATCCCTGTTCACAGTCATCTAAAAACCCATGTGACTAGCCCTACCCCCAACTCTGACCACATTTATTTATGTATTTGAGAATGTCTCCATTTCTATACGTGAAGTCTAAAATAGGAGGATCTACATATTCATATGATTACACATACATGGGCCGCCATACCAAAAAGGTATGATATAAGAAATCAATGGATGGGCCCTAAGGTACAATTAACACCCAAAACCCAGATGGTATGAAGTTCCCCACTAGCTATTATTTCTTGAGTTACACATTAGCCTTATTAGGCAATATTTTTTTTTAAACTAAAAATACTTAGTGCTAGTAAATACCTAGGACTGCAATTCCAGTCCTAGGTTAGAGCAAACAGAAATGGTTACAGTCATTCACTAGAAGACATATAGAAGAATGCTCATGTCAGCACTGGTCTAATAGTTCCAACCGAGAAATTATCCAAATGCCCATCTACAATAAAATGGATGAACTATGGTACATTTACACAATGAAATGAAAAGGAGAAATGAGAATGCACCAAGTACTACTATACACAGCATCATACAGGTTAATTTCCAAACATAATGTTGAATGAAAGGTGCAAAAAAGTAATATTACATGAATCCATTTACATAAAGTTCAAACACAGGTGAGACTAGCCTACGATGTTAAAAGTTAGGCTAGTGGTTGCCTGTACGAGCATGGAATAGGATACAAGGATGGCTTCTGGAATGGTGATAATATTCTATGTCAAAATTTAGATGCTGGGTATATGAATGTATTTACTGCATGAAGATGTATTCAGCTGTGAACTTAAGATATCCTCATTTTTCTATATATGAAATAATTCAATTAAAAAATCTACCTTGAAAAAAGGAAAAAAATGCTCAATATTTCAGGGCACTCAGAAATTTGATTCTTTCTTACACTAAGAAATGCAAATTAGTATAGCTTTAAGGATGAGTATCTGGCAGTATTAATCAAACCCTTTAAAAACTGTATTTTGACCTAGTAATTCCAACTCTAGGAATTTATCTTTAGGAAATAATGAGAGTATGCAGTGGTACTTGTCACATAATTATTCGTAACAGGGAAAATTTTGAAATAACCTAATGTTGAACACATGTATACTTATTGTGCAGCCACTGAAATATGCTTTATAAACATTTAATGAGAGGATTATGGGGGATTTTATTTGCTTATTTCTACTTCCTGTATTTTGCAAATTCCCTACAATAATCATGTATCACTTAACCATATGAAAAGCGTTATTTAGAAATTAATAAATGCAAACACCCATGCAGTAATTAATAACTTAACATTCATTCAACAAGGATCTACTGAAATCTTCTATTGCCAAGCACTAGGGATGGTACATAAACACAGCTTAAGGCCTGCTCTCAAATCTTAGTCTAGATAGACATTAAGTTGAGTGAATTATTACAGCTGATGCAATGGGAAAAGCCACCAATCTTAAGTCAAAGACTTGATTTTGAGTCTCAGCTCCATCATTTCAATTTTTTCAGAACCTTGGCAGCTAAGCTATTTCCTCTACTTCTCATTTCTTCTATTTGTAAAATGAGTCTAATAAGAGCTGACCCAGCTACACACTATGATGTAAAGCTGCCAAGGCAATGGCACTGAAGATGTAGGCTGTAACATTATGATCAAGTTATCATTTACGTCATTAACAGAAGAGGCACACAATATACAGTCCAGTTCCGCTAAGAACCATCATGTGCCCGACCCTCCTCCTGCCCCATGGTGCCTCTCCCTCCTGAGCCTTGCTTTTATGGTGCCAGCACTGATGGTAGAGTGAAGAGGTTAATAGCAGAGGAATGTTCTTTTTATCACTAAATTCTAGCTACATTTGCATGATGGGAGAGAATGTGGACTGTGTGATGTTGATTCTCTGGCATTTGCCGAGACTTCCTTAGTGGCCTCTCCTTGGTCAGTTTCTATAGTATCCATTTGTAGGGTGTAGGGTTGGCTTGTGATTGTTAATTGCCTTGGTGGACTCTTCTATGGCCTTATTGGTTTGTATCTTCTTGACATACGTTTCTAAAGGGACTGTTAAAAAATACCCTACAGTGATTGTAGATTTGTCCTTTTGCCTTGCAATTTTTTCAATTTCTTCTTCCTATGTATTGGAGGCTATATTTTAGGCATATGATTATTATATATCCTAGTGGACTGTCCCTTTCATCAGTAAGCATTGACTTCCTTTTCTCTATTTATGCTTTTCTTCTTATCTCCTACACTGTCATTAACATTGCAACATCAGTTTTCTTTTGGGTAGGTATCAGCATGGTATAGTCTCTTTTAGTCCTCGGCCTTCTATCTTTTTCTGTCATTAAATTGTAGGTATATCTCTTATAAATAGCATATACCTAGATTTTGTCCTTTAAAAAAACTTCAGTAAGAGTTTCTGTCTTTATTGGGAGAGTTTTATCTGCTTTATGCTTTGTATATGGTAGCATCTTGGGGATTCTATTTTCTCAAGGGTAGATTTTTGGGTTTGTTTTCCTCTCCTGGCCTTTGGAAGATGGTATACTTCTTTGTGAATTCCTTAGGCCAATCTTAGAGTGTGCCTGGCTCTCATTTTACAGAAGAAACTGCCCTTCCTGACGCCTGGGATTATGTCATTAAATCAGGCATAGTTTTCCAAATGCAGGGGCACAAGCCTGAGTGCCCTGCCCTCCATGGTCTGCTCTCATTTTACCTATATCAGATCCCCACATCTGGGAGACTTTTGGATCCAGGTCCCACTACGTTTGACTTTTAGTCCCTCTCCTTTTCAGATACCTGACAATATCTCTTTCTTGGTTTGCATCTCAGCCTCAAAGTACCATTTTGCTGCCATGGTTGTGGCTGTTGTTCTCCAGGCTGGGGCAGGGGGCGTGCTTTGCTCCTGCTTTGTTAGCTGGGAAATGAAAAAATGAGATAAAGACACTAGAGCGTATCTTCAAAGTGCTCAAGGAAAATAACTGGCACCCTAGAATTGTGTATTCAGAAAAATTAGCTTTTAAGAAGGAGCATGGAATAAAGACATTTTCAGACATCCTGAAAGTGAGCGAGATCACAATCAATGAAGACTTCAATGAAGGAATATCTAAAAGATGGGCAGGTTACTACTTAATGTCAAAATGTTCAACTCACCGGGAAGATACAATAATTGATTTGCAATTTGTATGTACTTAATAAAATAACCTCATTATAAGTTAAAAAAAATTGATTAAAGTACAAGGAGAAAAGGGACACACACAGCACTAGAGTGGGAATTTTTTTATTTTATTTTTTATTTATTTTTCTCCCCTTCCGCCCCCACCCCAGTTGTCTGCTCTGTGTCCATTCACTGTGTGGTCTTCTGTGACAACTTCTATCCTTATCAGCAGCACCAGGAATCTGTTTCTTTTTGCTGCGTCATCTTGTTGTGTCAGCTCTCCGTGTGGGCGGTGCCATTCTTGGGCAGGCTGCACTTTCTTTCACGCTGGGTGGCTCTCCTTACAGGGTGCACTCCTTGCACGTGGGGCTCCCCTACGCGGGGACACCCCTGTGTGGCACGGCACTCCTTGCGTGCATCAGCACTGCGCATGGGCTAGCTCCACACAGGTCAAGGAGGCCCGGGGTTTGAACCATGGACCTCCATATGGTAGGCGGACGCCCTATCCATTGGACCAAGTCCGCTTCCCTAGAGTAGGAAATTTTAAACCTCTTCTCCTAGTAACCAATAGATCAAACAGACACAATCAGCAAGGGCACAGAAGTTTTGAACAATTAATGAGTCTGACTTCATGCAAAGACTTGCACCCTGAATTAAAGAACACATATTCTCAGATCCATATGGAACAAATTAAAAACTGACCAGGGCAGTAGATATGGCTCAAGCAATTGAGCACCCACCTCCCTTATGGGATATCCCTGATTTGGTTCCCGATACAGCCTAAAGAAGACGAGCAGATGCCACAACCAGTAGCCACCGCAAACAGAAGACACCGCAGATGCTGCAGCCAGCAGGGAGTGGAAGAGGCTCAAACCATTGGGCATTCGCCTCCCACATGGGAGGTCCCAGTTTCGGTTTCCAGTGCCTCCTAAAGAAGATGAGCAGGGAAGTGGATGTGGCTCAAGTGATTGGGCTTCCGCCTACCATATGGGAGGACCCGGTTCAATCCCTGGGACCTCCTGATAAAAAAAAAAGTGTGCCCACACAGCAAGCCAGTGCCCACGTGGCAAGCTGAGTGCCCACACAGTGAGCCAGTGTCCATGCAGGTGAGTCACACAGCAAGATGATGACACAACAAAAGAGAGCCAAAGGGGAGAGTCAAGGCTAGGCACAACAGAAACCATGAACTGAGGTGGCACAAGTGACAGGGAACCTCTCTCCACATCAGAGGACCCCAGGATCAAATCCTGGAGAATCCTAGAGGAGAAAAATGAGAAAAGAAGACAAAAAGAGAAATAGATACAGAAGATCACACAGTGAATGGACACAGACAGCAAAAAACAGTAGGGGAGTGGGGAGGGGAAGGGGGGGAAAAAGCAGATGAGCAGACAATAAGCAGACAGATGAGGGAGCCATGGGGGAGGTGGGGGAGCGGGGAGGGGTAAATAAAAGTAATAAACAAAATAAACCTTTAAAAAATATTTTTAAAAATTGACCAAATATAAAGCCATAAAGCAGGCTCACATAATTCCACGCAGTTCATGGTCTCTGTTTTCAATGTAATGAAATTAGAAATAATGAAAAAATAACTAAAAAGAAAATAGAAACAAAAATTATATCTGGAAATTTGAAAACATTGATTAAAGACAGTCATAATAGAAATTTTAAACTATTTAAAACTGAATGTTAATGAAAATACTATCACCCAACTTGTGAGATGCAGATAAAGCAATATATAGAGGGAAATTTAAAGTCTTAAATTCATACATTGTAAAAAAGAAAGGCTGATTAATAATGAACTAAGAAAGAAAATTTAACAGAAATACAGAACAAAGAAATACAGAAAAGAATATAAAAATAAATTAATATGACATAAAATAAAGATAAACAGCAAAAATTAACAAAGCAAAAAATGACTTTTAAAAAATTAACAGGTAGCGAAACTTAGAGGGAGAGAGGGAGAGAGATGGAGAAAGACATTAGACAAATAATATTAAGAAAGAAAGAAGAGACCTAATTTCAGACACTGCAATGATTTTTAAAGATCATAAGAGAATAATATGAAGAACTTTATGCCTATGTGATATATTTGGAAACTTAAGTAGAATGGACAAATTCCTGGAAGAATATAATTTACAAAAATGGATTCTAAAATAAATAGAAAATCTGACAAGTCTTATAATCAGTAAGTACATTGAATCAGTAATTTAAATTCTACCCACAAAGAAAAGAAGAAGCCCAGATGGTTTTGCAGGCAAGTTCTATCAAACATGCAATGAATAAACTATTTCATCTTATATATAGTATTCTTCTAGAGCATAGGGAAAGAAAGACTATTTTGTAACCCATTTTTGTAAGGCTAATAAAAACTTCACACAAAACCAAACCAGGGAAGTCTGAAAAGGAAAATTACAGGCCAGTCAAACTCATGAACAAAGATGAAAAAAATCCAAAAAGTAATTGATAAAGCAAATACAGAAATCTATATTTTAATATATATATTATCAATCTAAATTTTTTCAAAGAATTAGAAAAATTGGCTAAACATTAGGAAATCTACTAGTACAATTCACCCCGGTAATGGATTAAGAAAGATTAATCATGTAATCATGTCAGAAGTGGGAGTGGGGAAAAGCATTTGATAAAATTTAACAGTTATAGTGGGAAACGGACTTTGGCCCAGTGGTTAGGGCGTCCGTCTACCACATGGGAGGTCCGCGGTTCAAACCCCAGGCCTCCTTGACCCGTGTGGAGCTGGCCATGCGCAGTGCTGATGTGCGCAAGGAGTGCCCTGCCACGCAAGGGTGTCCCCCGCATGGGGGAGCCCCACGCGCAAGGAGTGCGCCCGTGAGGAAAGCCGCCCAGCGTGAAAAGAAAGAGCAGCCTGCCCAGGAATGGCGCCGCCCACACTTCCTGTGCCGCTGACAACAACAGAAGCGGACAAAGAAACAAGACACAGCAAATAGACACCAAGAACAGACAACCGGGGGGGGGGGGGGGGGGGGGGGGAATTAAATAAATAAATAAATCTTTAAAAAAAAAAATTTAACAGTTATTCCTGATTAAGAATTGAAGGGAGTTTTCTGACATGATATGGTCACCTAACATAAAACAACCATGACACTTGGTAATGTTGTGGAAGCAGGCCTTTTAACCACAGGAACATACAAAGCTATTCCACCAGCTCTGCTTCCATTCATCTCTGTAGTGAAAGTCCATGTACCCAACCCATTAAGGCAAGAAAAAGATATAAGGGATCTAAAAACTGGAAAGGAAGAAATGAAACTCTCATTATTTAAATATGATATAATCTTTTACATAGACCTAAAAGAATTTATAGCACTGTGCTAAAATTAGTAAGAATTAGAAAGTTACAGGATCAATGTATAAATCAACTATATTATTATATACCTGCAAGAAAAAAAAACATAACTTTTAAAAGTATATATCATTTAGTATTAAAATAAATTAATATTTATTGAAATTAAAAAGTGGAAATTGGTGACTGAATTTTAGCAACTACTCAGGGAAATGCAAGGTTATACACCAAGCAAGACAACTTCCCATCCTTCAGATTAGCAAAAGGTCTACAGTACCAGGCATTGATGAGGGTAAACGGGAATGTTCACACATTGTTAACTATAAGTGTAATTGGGTTTGTTTTAATTTTTTAAAAATGTTATTGTAGTAACATATATAGCATAAAACTTGCAATTTAACCATTTTAAGATAAATTCAGTGATATGAATTACATTTACAATGTTGTACTAACATGTAATTGGATTCAAAAGAAAACTTTGGAGAACAATTGGGAAATTACAAAAAAAAATGTGTTCCCTAAGACCCAGTAAATTTACTTCCAGACATGTTCTTCACTTCTAGGCTCTCACCAGGAGACAAGTTCAACCATATTAATTACAGTGTTGTTGTAAAACAAAATTATTAGACACCACCTCAAATGTCCCTCATCAAGAACGACTTGATAATCTATAGAATATTATGCAACAATTAAAAAGAATGAGGCAGATCTATATGCACTGTCATGGAAAGGTATTTGGTTAAGTAAAGAAAATCAAGCACTGACAAAAATAAATACAGTATGATTTTTAAAACAACACAGAACAAAAGTATATATTTTACATATGCATCCATTCAGCAAATATTTACTGAGTGCCTTCTATAGGCCAGGCATGCTTATAGGTAGTGGAGATACAACATTGATCAAAAGCTACAAAAAAAGGCCTACCCACATGTCCCTTACATTCTAGAGCACATGCATACACACAGAGATTTGGACCTACAGGCCTTATATGGACCTTTGTATATGTCTGTGTATACAGAAAGTCTTGGAAGCTCGCATACTCAACATAGTTACCACTGAAAATAAATAACACTGTGAATATTCATACAATGAAATCCTATACAGTAGTTCAGATGAATGAACTTGATGTCTGTATAGCAATATGGATGGGTGTTTGATGTACTTTGGTTGCCCAGTCTTGCTAAGCCTCAATTTCCATACTTCGATAAGATGAAGGTTCCAACAATTAGTCTAGTACCTTACTCATAAGTGTATGCTTTCAGAGAGATAATTCATTGCGCGCATTTAGCACACAGTGTGTTCCCACTAAATGAGACCCATTACATTTTTACAAAGGGGAGGAAGGAGACCTAAACAGGGGAGGTAGGGGACCTAAACCATCCATGCAACCCCAGAAGGCTCCAGTAACCCCAGGGCACGCCTGTGTACCCTGGAGTCCAAAGACTGCCATGCCTGAGCTCTCAGGAAATTGGTCCAACCTTAGTTCCTGTGAGGGTCCCAGCCACACTAGGGGTCCTCCCTTTGGGGCTGCCAGAGCTCCTAAGGGATGGCAACCCTCTATGGCAGGAGGTGGTGGATGTGGCTGCTTCAGGTGGAAGGGGGCTTGTGACCTTCATACCAAGCAGCTGCAAAGCCGTGAGGGATGTGGCTTACTCTCTGATTAGTTTGCTGCAGGGCAGACTAATTTTCTTGGGGAACTGGACAGAACTGCTCCCCTGTGGTGTTTTGAAGGATCATTAGGAAGAGAGAGGGGCTGGAGGGGGTGGGAGGGGAGAGCCTGTGCTTCCTTCCCTGGACAGGCAACCGGGTTTACAGTAGGAAAGGAACACGCCTTGGGTTGGAGAGCTCTGGGCCATAGGCCCACATCCCCTGGGCTGTCTGCACACTCTTACCTGCTAAATTGCAGAAAGCAAGGCCACATCATAATACCTCAGGAAGTGCTTGGCTAAGAGAATCTCCTCCAGCCCCCTCCTGCTCCTGAGGGCTGCAGCCAGGCCTGGGTTCTGCTGGGTTCTGAACCCACCCCACCCCACCCCACCCCCCTGCCACCTCCCTTGCCTTAGGGTACCCCCCCCAACCTAGGTACTTAGAGAGCAATGGCTAAAGGTCAAAATTCCTGGCCACAAACCAATAAATCAAGTGCTTATCACTTCCTATAAATGG
Organism: Dasypus novemcinctus; assembly: GCF_030445035.2. NCBI lineage: Eukaryota > Metazoa > Chordata > Mammalia > Cingulata > Dasypodidae > Dasypus > Dasypus novemcinctus. The sequence goes on from NC_080688.1 coordinate 64,452,748, forward strand.
TGAAAAGAACATTCTCCAGACCCTCTTAAATGAAAGGCTTGTCAAATAATATTGGCCACTTTAAACAAGTCGGCTGCCTGTATTACCTTCCTCGCCCTAACTCTAGCTTAGCCACTACAGAACTTTCTGTATTCCAGACAAATATAAAGGAGCCCTCAGTTAGGTGCACTGGTCATCTTCAGCAAGAACATGCCTCCACTAAATTTAGAGGACCTGACTGAAGAGCAGCTCACCACAAACAGGACCTCTTAGCAGCTCAATCAGCCAAATTTACATAAATGGGGACACATTGCCCCGGCTCCTATCGTCTTGACTTCTAGGTGGTCCCCTGGAACCCAAAAACTCAGGGAAGGTAGCATGAAGGTTTGGGAAGCTATACCTCTAGGTGAGAAGAGGAAAGACAGGGGAATCTTTCACTACCAGTTGGCTTGGATTCAATGAACCAGTAAAGCTATTTCCATAAAGATGATTCTTCCCCCAGAAGGTTAAATTCCCAAGGATACTGAGAGGTGGTAAGGTGGCAACTGCTCCAAAGAAAGCACCACAGAAAGAGCTGGCCAAGACCGGCACTCCTGAAACTCACATGGAAGGCAACGCCGCCTCATCCGCTGGGATGGGCAGCGCCTGGGCTTGGTGGGTAGGAGAACCACTTTATTGTGGCATTTCATCATTGCAAAAGCACTTTCAAGTCATTTATATTCATAGACCTGTCCTGTAACTAGTCAGAATACTGCACCATCCATAACCACAGCCATTATACTCACTATAGTTGAAGTCATTTTCCAGGGCTCTTTACTAAAAAGTGGTGTCATTGTTGCGAATGGGGACAGGGATGAAAAGGGGGCACCACAGTTAGGGGGACAGGCTTCTGGATTCTGGAGACAAGACTAGCTCATACCACAGACACTAGATCTCTCCAGCAGACTCAACCTCTTAAAGATTGCAACCATTTGTTAAGCACTTCCCATGTCTCAGTCACTGGACATGCATTGTCACCGATACCCAGAACTCCTCTGTGAAGCAGGTATTATCATCCTCAATTTATTGTGGGGTAAAGTGAGGATCAGAGGAGTACGTCACTTGCCTGAGGCAATACCATTAGTAAAAAATCAGGTTTGCACCTAAGCCCTTCTGGCATCAAAGCTTTTCTCCATGACCCCTGGCCCCTCAGAGCATCCCAGGAGAAAAAGAGCCTATTGTGGGGCACCTGCTCCACCAAGGGCCCCAGTTTTATACCAGCACAGACCACTCTGCTTTATTCTTCTAACACCCCTCCTTGAGGCTCCACCGGACCCTGGAGAAGCCAGAACCAGCAGCTGGCAAGAGGGGAAGGAAGGAGTCAAGAGGAGACAGAAGCAGCCACCTGGCCTGCGTGCTGCCGCAGCACCAGGTCTGAGCAGGTCCCCAGGGGAAGTGGAGGTGGAGAGGGAGGCAGAAGCTCGAAACTGGACCGGACACTGGGCTTTGCTTTTAAACTGAGCTGGATTTTCAATACCTAAAACTGAAGCTGTTCATTAACCCTCGAGTATGACCAGAGAAGCTGTGGGGTCTGCCCAAGATCTGATTGGGGAACTGGGAAGAGGAGCCCAAGGAGTGGTATGAAAAACAGCAAGAGGAGACAAAGACGGCTCTTTCAGGACGCCACCCCATTAACGCTGGTTAGTGCCAGGGAGCACTTAAATACACGCCTGTTACTCCTACTGCTAGCATGTTTACTGATTCCTTCCTCGGTGACAGGTCTGTGCTGACACGTCACCCAGCTGCAAGCCACCGCTGCTGTGAACAGTAGTAAGCTGTGAGTTCATTGGGAGTGGGATGGTGTCGTGCTCAGTGTTGAGGCTTCTGCATAAGCCCAGTGTCTGCCACACTTAAACCCTCAGGAAATATCTGATAAACAAACAAATGGATGCTCTAAACCACAGGCATCACCCAGTATCTATGATTATCCACGTCATCTCCATCCTCTCCCCGTCTCCTGGCACTGCTTCAGTCTGGTGGAGGTATGGACAAACTTCAGGAGGGCCCCCAAATAGGAGCAGTAATCAGGAGGAAAAAAAGTCCCAAAATGCATAAGGCCAAGAATGACTTGTCAAAGAGGAAGAGTGCAAAACTGGGACAAAAACTGTAGCAAAAGAACCCTCTCACCTTCTTCCTGTGAGGCACAGGTAGAAAGCCTACGCGTATCCGTCATTTCTAGGCCCACCGTCTACAACACTGCCATGATTTAGCAACATATTTTCAAAACTTCGCTGAGAACAATCAAACGAAACAAGCTAGAGATTCAGGCCCATGGAGGCTGGTGTTTTCTTGGCAAGGGGCTGGGGCTTGGGACCTGACCTGCTGCGGCCACAGCAGGAGTCATTAGGACACAGGGTTTGGCTCCCTGGAGAAGGGCGAGCAAGTTGCTGTTGTTTCAGAATGCACCGCCCCATGGGACACACGGAGAGCGCTTAGCAAAGCTGGAGATGGGCTGGGCAATCAGCAGGTGCGTCGGCACATTCCAGCCCGGAATTCTGAATTAATCACCTGCAGAAGGCACAGTGGGCAGATGGGAGGGAGTTGCCGAGAAGGAGCAAAACCAGCAGCCTAGGCAGCTGCTAAATTTAGCCTGGTCCCCAAAACAGGATTTAATTAAATTAATCCTGCACACCCTGCGCCCCCACCCCAGGCCCAGTTCCCAGGTGGGGTTTTTGTGTTTCCAGCCTGGCTGACATTATATAACCTGGGTCTTCAAATGTTGATCCCCTTGACAGGTGCCCCAGGCCAGTTCCTCTGGTGCTGGTGTTGGGAAGGAAGCACATTTCCCAGCTGCCCTCGCCTCTCCTGTCGCGCGGGGAGCAGCCGCGAGGTAGGCTGGCCACTTGGGAGGATCTGCCTGGCAGGCGATCCTCCATCTGCTCAGATGGCCCAGGCAGCTCCAGCCGGGCAGCGCCCTGACCGCAGGGCAGGCGCTCTGCTTCCTCTCCGCCTTCCCTCTCACAGTCTGTACCCCCGCAGCACTCTACCCCTCTCCAGCAGACCCATCGTGCGGCAGGGAAGGTCACTGCTCCACCTGTCAGAGGAGGGAGTTGCTGGTTTCTGAAATTTCAACTCTGACCCTTTTTACCTTCAGAATCAGTAACGTTCCCTCCCGTGCCTCCGCACAAAATTCACCAACCTCCTTTCATTTACACAAAATAAGCAAATGAATAGGGATTAGGAGGCCTGAGGCCAACTCACAGATTACATCCCAGCTGTGCATCCTCCTCCTCCTCCTAAAAGACGAGGCTGTGAGCTGAGGGGCCCAGCCCGGGCTCAGCCGGGGAGTCACTCAGCTTCTAACCGAGCTTCCTCTGCCCCCTCCAAGGTAGAGAAGCCAGGTGCAGCCCACTGCTTCTCAAACTCCGCACGCAGACCGCTGCCACCTCCCCCTGCCCAGAGTTGCTCCAGTAGGTTGGGGTTGACCCGAGAACATGCATTTCGCCTGGTTCCCAGGTGAGGCCGCTCGCGGGCCCCGGGGGCCCCCACTTTGAGAATCACTGCGCTAGACGGCCCCCCCGCACCACCCCTGGGGTTTACGCGGACCATTTTTTTTGGCTTGCTGAGTATTAGCTTGTGGGGGCCAAGATAGAACCCAACTCCTGGTCCCAGGCGGCCCTGTCAGTCCACGGGTCCTTCCAATACAGTCCCTCCACGCAGTGTGAGCCAGGCGGGAGCCAACCCTGTCGGGGTGCAGAAGCCTCTCCCCCCCTGGCGACTGCCCGCAGAGCGCCTCATCTTCAACGACTGAGCCCAGGAGGGTTTAGAGTGTGATCATTTTAGCCTGTGGGAGCCAAGCGCAGTTTACTCCGCCTCCACCCCTGTCACACCCAAGCTGCGCTCCACCGTCAAGTCAATTCAACATCGACAAACCTTTCTCCCCCACCTTCTATGGGCGCGGCTCAGTTTGCGGATGAAGTGATTCCAGAGGCATAAATCAGCCTCAAATGCAGAAGGCGCCCCAAACCCTGATGGTAGGCCTGAAACAGTTCAAAGGGAAAAGCGCCAAACCATCTGATTTTGCTTCTCTTCGGCCCGAAAGTCCCTCCACCATAGTCCAGCAGCCGCGGGAGGAGGGAGGGGGAGGGCTGAGTGGGTAGGTGGGGGCAAGGGGAGTAGGGAAGGGGGATCTTTTCAAATATCTGTATTCTATGTGTGTCTAGAAAAGTCCCGGGGAGGGGGGTTTCCACGGGGCTTGGGAAGGTAAGTCACTTCCACTGCATAAATCCTTCCCCCACACTGGCACCCAGCTTGGTGCTCAGTGGTGCCCCATGCCCAGGGCAGCCGCCTCCAGACCAGAGAGTTCCCTGAGACCACGGGTCCTCCTGGGGCTGCCCCTCCTCCCTGAAGAGAGCCTGACACCTCCTTCCATTCCCATGCTTCCTGCCTCAGCACCTGCCCACCCATCATACCCAGCACTCCATGCCGGCTGCCAGCTCCAACAGCGGCCTCCCGGGTGCTGGGTGGCGGCAGGAGGGGGGCACTGGGCAGGTCCATGGCTGCTCCTGGGCCAGGAGGGGAGAGGCTTCCTGGAGGCCCCTGTGCTCGGCCTTCTTCCTGGCTGTCCCTCCTGTGCCCTCAGACAGCACCTCCTCACTAGGCTACTGGTAGGGGTTGAAACTATGTCCCCCAAAGAGATGTTGAAGAGCTGACTCCCAACACCTCGGAACGTGACCTCATTTGGACATGGAGTTGTTGCAGATGTAATTGGTTAAAGGGAGGCCACGCTCGATCAGGATGTGTCCTTACTACACTATGACCGGTGTCCTGATGGGAGAGGAGTTAGAGACAGACGCGCAGAGCGAAGGCCATGTGAAGGTGGGCTGAGACTGGAGTGACGCAGCACCCAGTCATGGCACCCCCAGAGGCAGGAAGGGGGCAAGGGCAGCTCCTCCCCTACAGCCACCAGGGACAGCAGGCACACTGTGACTGCAGGCTCCGGCCACATGACTGTGAGCAAACACATTTCTGTTGTGTGAAGCCACCCAGTTTGTGGTACTTTCTCTCTACAGCCCTAGGAAACTAAGACAACCACCAAGTGCCCAGGCTGAATTCCAGCACTGCAAAAATCTCCTTTTTTTTTCTCTTTTCTCTTTCTTTACTTGAGTTTTGGAAAATATTTTATAGTTTTTAAATTAGTTAATACAAGCACATGGTACAACATCTAAAAAGCATAAAATGATACATGGCGAGAAGTTTCTCTCCTCCAGTCTGTGCTGGAGTCATGCTGACATCACCCGGGTCTCCTCCTTTCCTGAGACCTTCAGGCGAGACTCTACATATATCAGCCAGCCTACGTAGCCTCTTTTCTACAAACAGCAGCTACCGTACAAACTGCTCTGTGCCTAGCTGCCTGGGTATGCATTTTTGTTTTATTATCAAGTATTTCAAATGTATTGGCAAATCGTGAGTCATATATCCTTGCATCCACCTCCAGCCTGATATATCTTAACAGTATGCTGTATTTGCCTTCAGATTTTGCCTTTAGAAATAAACCATTACAAATATGGCTGAGGCCTCTGTGATCCCACTGCAGTCCCTCCCTCTGAGAGATAACCTCCAGAATGAACTGGCGGCTAATGGTCTCTTCTCTTGCTTCTCCACCTGTCCCTCTTTCACCATGCTTCATCCCACCTAAGGAAATCCCTTCTGGGCTGGGAGGTGCTCCGTGTTTTCACAATGGCTGCTGCAGGCTGCCTAGAATGTAACAGGCATTCTCAGTTATTTCCCTGTTCCCCTAACAAATGAGGAGCCATTAGAGCAGGGCTTGGCATTGCTGCAGCACTGGGCAACTGCAAGATGTTTTAAACCTCACAGACTCCCAAACAGCATTGTCCCTTTCAGCCAGAAATCATTGCAAGTGGCATACATCACAGCTAAAAATCAATGCCTGCTAATGTCCCTGCAGGAAGGCAGAAGGATTAAGTTCATGAATTCTTCTTCTGTTTACATGCTCATTATGAGGAGAAAATGTGACTTGGGTTTGGTCAGGCTTTTGGTTGCTCAGAGGTGGTCCGTATGAAAAAGCATGCCTTGATTTTGGTGTGGCCTGTATCACGCATTAAGTGCCTTCGTATGACGCATGGTACCTATGAAATGCAAACTCCATCTCTCCTCTTTACCGTCACAAGTGTTCTAACATGGCAGGGCTGTGAGTTGGCGACTGCCTTGTTTGTCTTGCTCTGCATGCTGAAGGTGGGGGACGGACAGACCTCCCAAATGCTCCTCCAGAGGCAGCGCAGGGCTATACCTGGCTGTTTACCCCTCCTGCCTCGAGGCTCACCTGCAGCCCGGGATCTCAGGGCTGGTGGAAGCTTCTCCACTCTTCTGCCGCCCAGATCTCCTCTCCCCTCTGTGGCTCAGACCACAGACCAAGGCCCCATCATTAGCACTCAGAGCCAGGGTGGGTAGGGGGGTCTTTGGGCACAATCCCCACCCCCCCCTCATGCCTGTGGTTTTCAAGTGAGGCAAGTGAGAACCAGGCCAGAGGCCCAGGATGAGCGGGCAGGTGTGGCCCGTGGAGCCCTCCCAGGGACAGGTCACCGGCAGACTGTGGGTTGGGGAGGCCGCTCTGCAGTCCCGGCCCTGCGCTGGGCCCCTCTCCCCCGCTCATTCTCATACCCCCTGACCCTCCCTTGGCTGGGCAGGTGTCTCCTCTGGCACCTGGACCCTTATCAGAAGCTGCCCTCAGGGGAGGAGAGCGGAGGAACAGAAAGGGCGACTGTGTGTGCACGTGCATTTTGGCCACGCATCTCCTTTGTCCAAGTTGTTCAGAATCGGGCAAGGTCTGAGGGACACAGGCCTCCACGCTCTCCTGCTCAGCCTCCGGAAGGCACAGGCAGGAGCCGCCCAGGTTTGTCCCTGCCTCAATGACTGGTTCCCGGAGGTCCTGACTCAGGGCCGGGCAGGCAGCCTGTGGGTGGGAGGAGGGGGCAGAGGGCAGCCGTGGGGGCCAGAAAGCGGCAAGATGGAGGCCGGTGCTGGGCAACGGGAAGGAAGGGGAGAGGAAGAACGAAGCGGAGTGGTAAAGGCGGTCCTGCGTCTGTGCAGAGTCACGCTTTCTAGTGGAACATGTGATGCTCCGCACTCGTGGGGGGGAAGAAATGAGGCTGCACGACCTCGGGCAGGTTTGTCTGTGCCTTCCTCCCGCTCAGCGCGTTCTCGCTCTCCCTCCCCAGCAGGCACTCATTCCCTGCCACCAGTACCAAGAGGACCGATCGTGATTTATATCTGAAGATTCCTCGTACTTCAGAAAACATCTTAACATTCATGATTTCATTTGATCCTCACAGCACCCCAGTGAACAGAAAAAGGTGTGCTTTTGGCCTTTTCTTGCATAACTGCAAGGAAAATATGGGGAAATGATGAAGGAAGTTAAGAGACAAACTGAATTTTGAAGTCAGGCTTCCTTGCTAGCTGACTTGGCTCTTTCCCTAGGGCCACCCTGGGAGCTGGCAGTGGTGGTCAGTGGTGCCAAAGAATGGGGGAGACAGGAGGCTGCCGAAAGGGAGATAAAGGGGGCAAAGGACGTGGAGTGGACAAAAACCCTTCATCCAGCTGTGGGTGAACAGGAATTAGGCAGGTGAAAGGGCTTGGGGGAGGTTAGAAAGAAGACAGAGAATGAAACAGGCAGAGTACAGCATATGCAAAGGCCCTGTGGAGAGAGAGGGCTTGGCTCATCTGAGGAAGTGACAATGATCACAGCATAGATGTTATGTCCATTTTCCTGCACATTAATATTATCTGACATTGGATACAATTTTTTTTTTTTGCCACACCTATACCCACAACAGACTTGAAAAAGTAACAGATATTATAGGCTAAGAGAATTCTAAAAGATCACCTAAGGGGGTTAAAGCAGTGCTCATCAAATGGTAAATGGGATAGGAATCCCCCAGCACCTTGTCACTGCGCATAATCCAACCAGGAAGTCTGGGCCCCGAGATGCTGCATTTCTAACCAGCTCGCAGGTGATGCCGAGGCAGCTGGCCTGAGAACCACACTTCAAGGAGCAGCAAGGCACTCATGTGGTTCTCAGACTTGGTTGCACATTAGGATTCCCTGGGGAGCTGTTAAAATATAAAGATGCCCAAGCCTCATCCCAGTTCAATCGAAAGAATCAATGGAGGTGGGGCCTGAGCATCCGTATATTTTTAAAGCTCCCTGGGGATCCCAATGTGCAGCCAGGGTTGAGAATACCAGGCTAGAGCTCTCAGGAGTTTCAGGCTCATCAGTTACCTCTGCCTGAACTGCCAACCCAGCCTCCCTCATGAAACACAACACCAGCAACCAGCAGTGAGTGTTCAGCCTCTCGCATAGGAGAACATTTGTTTCTGCCCAGAGGAGGAACCAAATGGTGTCAGGGCTGGATGTCTAAACCATAATTTTACAGATGAAGAAACTGAGGTCCTGGGACGACACAGCTGGCAAGTGGCAGAGCCAGGCCTGGCCTCCTGCAGCCCAGTGCTCTTTCCATTCCCCACAGAGATACCCAGCAGGAAGGCTCCCTGAAAGGTGAAAGGCCATCTGGGTGGGCAGGGTCAGGAGGCATTGCAAGTGATGAATGACATAAAGGAAATGGGTGGAGAAAAAATGTTGGGGTGGGTAGAGGGTCCCCCCAGCCCCCAGTTGCTTTCAAACCACACGGTTAGGCAATGGCTGTGCCCTCCTGACAGACAAGCCCAGAAGGCTGACAGGCGGAAGCAGACTGGCAGGGCTAGGCTAGAAGCAGCACATCCAGGGGAAGAACCAGCCACTGCCAGGCAGGGATGAGTCAGGAGCCCGGAAGACAGCTTTGCTGAAAGGATGTGGGCGGGCCTCAGCCTGGCCAGGCTTTTAGGAAGTTTTCAGAAAATAAAAAGCATTGCATACTTGACTGTCCACTGCAAATGCCCCCTGTGGACTCAGCAATGTTATTTACTCGTCATTAGCAGTCTGGTGTCCTGCAAGCCAGCACCCATGACAGATGAGGAAGGGCGAAGGAGCCAGAGCTGTCTGGCCAGAAGAGAAGTTGGGGACAGGACAGATGGTGGCGGGCACCAGAGTGGAGAACCACGAGAAGCGGCTGGGGGCTGGAGCTGAATGTGGCTCAAGCTCACAAGAACTGCCTGACAATAAGGGTTACTTGGGACTGGAATTGCCTGCCTTGCAGTGCAATGAGCTCCCCGCTGCTGGAAGCAGGGGCAGGGAGGCCGCATGGCCAGCTATCACGGAGACTAGAAAAAGGGGCTGACAGCAGAAGAGGCTGGGTGGGAAGCATTGGACTGCTTCCGTCAGATCCCATATGACACCGATTCTTCATGGTGAGGCTATTCCTGGTGTCTCCAAGTCTACACTGGCTTGGGAGAAGTGGGAGGTGAAGGGAGGTGCTGACCGTGGCTCCCCGCTGCAAGGAAGGTCTGGCCTCAGCAGCCAGCAGGAGCACCCTCCTGGGGAGACTCAGGGGAAGAGAGACACTCTTCTTCAGAAAACATTTGCAAACCAGCACTTAGCCTGCCTGAGAACTTGGGTTCCAAGTGGCTCCCATGGCCTGTGGGGAAGCCAACGCCCACCGCCAAGACTTCTGAGAATTCTCAGGGGCTTACATTTCTTCTGGTTCCAGTTCTGCCCTACTTCCCCTCCCTCCTCTCTGGCTGAGGATGCTCTGGGGCTCTGAACTCTAATCCCACACGGGAGACCCAGCCCCTTCTTCCTGCACACAGGCTGCTTGTGGAGATTCAGGGTTCAGGCGAGTGGAGGGGCATCGGTGTTGTTCAGCTGAGGAGCAAACCTCCTGCTCTCTGATACTCCCTTGGCCACCCACTAACTCAATCCCAGCCTCCAGCCAGGGCCCTGCTCCTTGCACCCCTTCCTCACTGCAGATCCTCCTTGGTTTCCACACAAGGGGTTCTTCTCTCAATGTATGTTTTTCTTCTTCCACTAATGCCCTTGAGGCCTCATTTCTCACCCAAATGATCCATCAAGGTAGTTCTTAAATGAAAGTAGTTTCTTCCCTGAGAGAACACTAATGCCAGCAGGTAAAATAATAATTTTTCTCACTCGGCCGCATGTTCAATAACAGAGAGCTGGCGAAGTCAGGCCAGATCGATGTCCATTCTCAATGTGGTGAACTAGTGCTCATCAGCCGGACGCAGGCGTTCAAACCTGAACTTGACTCTCAAGAGAGAAAGGGTACATTCTCACAACAGCCCTCCACAAAGGCCTTTCCCTAAAAACCACACTGCATAGATGACTTCCAGTTCTGCTGGCAGCCAAGACCAGTCCCAGTGAAGCTACGGGCCAGGGTGGTTTGTCTGCAGACCACTTCCTCGCAGCCCTGTTTGTCAGATTGCATCTGCCGCTGCACACTGTGTCTTCTGGCCGGGTGTCATCAGGAGCCAGCCTCCCTTGGCAGCCCCAGAGCCTGTGATCCAAGCGTGGCCTCTGGTTTTTAAAGCTTTTAGTCCCATTAGTGTCAGCTGTGTTCATAATGCTGCACAAAAGGGAAGCATTAAGGTAACATCGGGGCAGCAAGTTGAAGGTGTGGAGGTCAGGCTGCTGACGGCTGGGTCCCAGGGCAGTTGTGCTCCCCTCCCCTCAGTTTTTTCCATCACTGGGTGGGCTTTAATATGCATCTGTCCAGCAAGAGTGGTCCGTAACAGCTGTGGAGAACATCTTTGAATTTCTTGGCTTCTGTGTCTCTCAACACCCAGCAGTATCATTGCTTCCATCTTGCCTCTTGACCTGTTCCCTCATTAGAGTGGAAAAGAAGGAAGCAGGTAATCCAGTCCTAACAGCCTATGTGTTAAGTTTCCAAAACAAAAGCAAAAAGCCAAAGCAACTAGTGAGTTCACCATCGCCAAAGAGTGCCCTTCCTTTGACTAGATCTTGGATATTTCTTTTACTCCCAAGGATCTGCAAGGCAGGCCAGTGGGAAGTGAAGATTGAGTAGGCTGATTGCCATGTGGTAGGACAGCAGGGGCAAGAGACTTCTCCACCTCCCCAAATACCCTGTCCACTGGTGAGCAGGTTCCTGACACGTTAGAAGTTCTTTCCTGTAGGATAACGTGTTGCACTCTGTTAAGATACCAACTATCCTGCAAGGATGATGCTTTGAGTGATGGTGACCAGGAAAATAGAACTAAGGGAGAAGAATCTCAGAGCAAGGCTTGGAAGGAAGTTTAGAAATCAGAAGCCCAGGGAGGAGGGGAGCCCCGAGGCCCAGCAGCGACCAAGTAGACGATCTGGCGACCAAGTAGACGACAGACAAACACCACACCTTGGCTGGCAGCTGGCCCTGACTCCAGGGGGGATAAGGCCTCCATCCCAGGTCAGGCTCCACTTCCACTCTGCTCCATGAACTTGGGTTAGCGCTCACCCCTCTGGGCCTCCGTATCCCTTTTGCAAGGGGAAACCAAGAAGAAACTTACTCCCTCCTTGTAAAGTCAAGGTAACTCTACCAGTGCCCTCGTGGGGAAATGTTCTGTTGTTAGAGCAAGAAGACCTTCCTGTGTGCCAGGTACTGTCCTAAGGAGCCTATACCATGTGTTATCTCATGTAATCCTTCCGAGAGGCGGAAGCTCTGAACACCCCCATTTTGCAGATGGAGATCTTGCGGCAACTAGACAGGGCCACCCAGTTAGTGAGCGCCAGAGCCAGGAACGGCCCAGGCAGTGTGCCAGTGGAGCCCACCCCTTAACCGTGACACTGCTGCCTCGCCATGGGCAGGGCCCTCCAAGCGCAGAACACGAGCCTGGCTGCCCGCTTCAGATGTTCTAATCCCCGTCACCAGCGGTGCAGGACACCATCGGCCCCATCCCCAAACAGGGGTCCCTTCAAGTCCTTTTTCCAAGTGTATTGACTCCACTGAGCCTGCAGTAACTATCTAAGGCCACCTTAAGACTGCACCTAGGAAGGGGCACTGCACCCCACTGCCAAGTAGGCACCTGTTGCTATAAAGACAGCCTTGCTAGACTTGATTGCTGGCCCCAGGACTTCATTTAACCCTGCCTGACACAAGGCTGGTTTCCCTTCTAGTGCCGGGGAAGCCTGACACTGCGGGAGGATGAGGTGCCCTGAGCCTCTGTTACCTGTCAGGAGGTGTGCTTCCGTTGACTGACTGACTTTCTTCCCTGAGCTGCAAGAGAGGACGGCGCCCCCGCTCCCCAGGTGTGCGGGGCCTGCCACGGGGACTATAACAAGTGCTAAGCAGGCCCAGCACGCAATTCCAGGCTGCGAGACCTCCACCAGCTCCCTGTCAAACCTCAAATTGATTCTGAAATTGCTTTGAGGACGTAAAGGGGTGAACAATTTGAAACCCATGTAATTAGCTGAGTAGCTGTTGCTGGGTGACCTGGCCATCCCCGCCTGAGACCGTCTGAAGCGGCCAGAGCTACTGCTCCAGAACAAAAAGGCTCAGTATCTACCTGCCGGAGACCCACGATGCTCCCCAGACTGCCCGGCTCTCTGAGCGTTTCCCAGCCCAGAGACCTCGGGTGGGACCACCCTGGGTGAACGAGACGTCGACCCTTGGAAATGCCCCGTAGGCACTGGCTTCACTAACAAACCACCCACTCAGTGGAACCTTGTTGGGCGCCCACTGTGCCCAGCACTGTGGGAGACACAGCAGTGTACGGAGAGGAAGTGCCCCTCGTGGGTGCGACAGATCCTCCGAGTGGAGAGACCGGCATGGGAAGACATTAGATAATCATGCGTTGTCGGTGGTAAGACAGGCTAGGCCAATGCCCAAATGAGAGGAAATACGCAAAGCTGAAGGTGATGGTTACTGGGTGCCAGGCGCTCGGCTAAACGCTTCCTGTCCCCATGTCCTGTCTACTCACTACCTCCTAAGGGTTTGATAGCATTATTGTCCTCGATTGACAGGGAAACTGAGGCTTAGAGCATTTAAATCACCTGCCCAAGGGCAGCTTGGCCCCCCTGGGGGCACATGAATTATTGAAAAATCCACAGAGAAGGTAAGAAAGCCACGCTTTATGGTACAGAGCTCACCTAACTTGTGAAAGAGAAACTCTCAGAAACACAGCAGAATACCAAGCCTGAGTTTGGGATGTTACCTAGTTGCAACCCCAAGGTTTTTACCTCTTAAAATGTCCATGAAGGAAGATTAATTCCAAACAGAAGTTCAGACTTGAGCACAGCACCTATTTGGCAACATCCCAAAAATCACATTCTAGTAAGAAATGTCTAAAGGACAGACATCACCTCTTCAGTGGGTCCGCAGATGGGTGTGCCCTGCCAGGGTCCCTCCTCCGTCTGTCCTGGGTATTCTTGGCCTCCCCAGGTTTCTTCCCCACTTCCATTGTGGCCATTTAGCCCTTACTTTCCAGGCTCTAGGCCACAGGTAGATTGCATTTGCTACTTCCCTAACTAGCTACTTTCTAGAATGGATGCTCCCTGGAAGCAGGGGCCTTTAGGCTGCTTTGCCATCTTTTATATCCTCAGTTAGCATGATGGCTAATGGGAAATAGTAGGTGCTCAGAAAGTACCTGTCAATAAACACATGGTCTAGTATTTATGTGCCTGGCAGTTATGTGGCTCTGACATAGGTTCCCACGAAGCTATAAACCTTGAATGTGCCATCTTCCTATCACACACAAATCTCTCCTCTCCTGGAGGAGTGAGCATTCAGCACTGGCTCAGCAACTCTCCCCAGGCACTGGAAGGAGAAGGCACTGACGGGGTCAGAGTCTAACACCCCCTCTGGAAAAAGACACCTTTAAGGGGGTACTGATTTTCAGTTGGTATTCACTGCAAAGCAAAACAGAAGGGTAGGCCCTCTGCAGCTTAGCATTAAAAACCAACACGATTAGCCCCAGAAGAGAACAGGATGGGCACCTCAGACAGACAGACCCTGTGCACCACAGCCTTTCGAGGCACCCAGCAGGAAAACGAGAGCCAGCGTTCCACAGAGCAGGCCTGGCAGCGAGGATGTGCCAAGTATCTGCCACCTCCCTACCACCTTCCCTCCACCCTTCCACTCCACCCTCCTAAGGAATCTCCTGCCTGGCACAAGAAACAAAGGAGGGGCTTCACCGTCCCTGTAATTGCTCCAAATCCCATTAATTACATGGTAAGCCTCCAACAATAGGCCCACTCCTGCCTTAACATAAGCTTGACTTGGGGCAGATTAGGAGCCTTGGGGGCCCCAGTTTCCACGGTGATAAAATGAGGATTTGAGGAATGCTAAACCCCCTTCCAGGTTCTGCAAGCTATGACTGCAGGCCTGAAGAGCCAGTGGCCTCCTCGTATCCCCAAGGTACTAGACAACCAATTAGTTCTAACACTGTCATCATAAAATGTCAAAACATTGTCTATAAAGATGGCAGGTCGGAATCACAGAACCTTCCCAGCTGAAAAGGACATGCCCAGGCCTGGAGCTGGTGAGGGCCAGTGCCAAAAAGGGCCGCCAAGTCCCGACCCCAGGCTGGGGCCCTTCCAGCTAGAACCAATTATTATCATGACATTTATGGCCTCAGAGTCTTCTAAGCAATTTACAATGCCTTCTGCCATTGGATCACCTTTAAACTCTGCCACTTTCCTTTGTACCCCCCCCCCCCCCCCCCCCCCCCCCCCGCTTTCTACAAAAGGGCTGGAAACCGTGCACAGATCACATTTGGGGGACAGCTTCTTGTGTGTGAAGCAGGGACTCCTGCAAGTAATCCTTTTTAAAATGAATCATCCTCACCAGCCCCTGCCAATCGATCTTTTTTCTATGTTGAAACTTTTTATGCTGGCTTTGCATAAGGCAGAAGTATCACAACTGAAAAGAAAGCACCAACCCACCGATGTCACACAGGCAAGGCCATGCACACACCCAAGGCTGCCAGGGAAAAACAAGGGCACTCCCGTGGTCAGCAGTCGCTGAACCGGTCCTGACCAGCACCCCACTCTCTTCCCCCCTCCCCACCCTCACCAACCTCCCCGTGAGAAGGCAGGAGGGTCTGGGGCTAGGCCAGCTTCTCGGCTCCACCCTCCCCAACGACTGTTCCTCAGTGGGGGTGCCTCTGGCATTTAGGGCAGGACAATTCTCTCTTGTGCCTGTGCTCAGCCCTCAGACATTAAATGCCATTCCCCAACCCCCCGGTCATTGTGACAATCCCAACGCCCCAGCCCCCACCCCACACACGCATTCCAAACACCTTCTGGGGCCAATGCCCTGTGTGTCCTTCCACCTAGGTTTCCTGATGGGCTCTCCAAATCTCCTGCCCGCCTGCAGGCTGCCCAGAACCCTGGCCCCCTAGGCCAGAGTTCCCAAACTGCCATCTATGGAGAAAGACTTTTTTTTTTTTAACTTCCAAACCAACATGGACCAATAGTTTTGAAAAATATAATAAAAAGTAAATTAATAGAAAATAACCACATGCTTGAATGTCACAGAAGTATTGAAGTCCAAAAAAAGTTTCTAAGTGTTTATTCTCAATTTCTGGACCTATCTCACTGACCAGGAGCAGTCACCAGGGGACAACACTTCGAGTAGCGTGGCTTGCCCTTGGCCAGTGGCTTGGCCAGTGGTTCTCCAGTCGCCTCAGTACCAGCAGCAGGAGCACCTGGGACCCTGCTGGAAATGCAAATTCTCAAGCTCCACCCCCAGACCTACTGAATCGGTAACTCTGGGGGTAGGACCCAGCCACCCGCGTTTTAACAAGTCCTCCAGGTAATTCTGATGCTGCCCGAGTTTGAAAAGTACTGCTTGAAGCAGCCCCTTCGCTCAGGGTGAGACTGGGCTGGGACCTCAGGAGCCTGCAGGAGAGGTCCCCAGCCACAAGGCTGACCCCACCTGCCAGGGGACCGTGGAGGTACGAGAGAGAGAGAAAAGGGTGTAAAAATAAAATCACTGGAATCCCACCCCTGCCGGGAAAACACTCTTTAATTAGGGCCAGGCTCCTGGAGATCTCCGAGGGAGACTTGCTGGAGACCACTAGTCTCCATTAGCATTTTCCCAAGGGCTACATCCAGGTTATGTAGAAATAGGAAGACAGTGCGTGCTTTGCATGTAATTTGCATATGCCTACTTGGACTGCATGCTCTCTCCAGCAAATTTTCAGAGTTACGATCTTTCTTTAAAAAGACCACTGCTGCCCTAATTGTTGTCACTTATCATTTTTCCTCTTCTTTCTGCCTTCTCACTCCCATTCTCTGACAAGTTAACAACCCTAAGCAAAAGCTAAAGAAAAGGAGAGAATTCAGAACTGAGGCCAGTGTCTACTCCCCAAGGGACAGGGCAGCAGGGATTGCTTCAGGCAGGGCTGTGCGACCTGAGCATCCGATTCACTTAGGAATTTCACAGACCTATAAAATGTATTTTTTGAAGGGGGCAGGGTGCCAAATTTTCATGCTGTTAACATCTGCTGTCTCCATAGTTATCCTAAAAAATAGTGCATCTTATTACCAAACACTGGAGGGAGAATGTAAATCTCAGAATAATGGACAATTCTTCAAAGAGAATAAAGTTAACTTTATGAAAAACTCACTTCATTATATTTATTTTCCCATTTCTTCTCCGTATCCTAACTTTGCCGCATGCTAGTGTGGGCAACTTCAGGCTTGGCTTCCCAACTACAAAATGGGGACAGTAATATTGATTTTGCAGGGATCTGGTAAGAGTTACAGAAGTAAAGTGCCTGGCACACAGCAGGCACTCAAAAATCAGATGCTATTTTAAAAATCACTGTCACTATTATTGAGCTTTTTTTTCACTTGCCCTCCATCTGAGCAAGTGAAAATCATCCCTTACACATTATGTTTTCCAGACTCTTCATGTATGTCTGGACTTTGTAAGAAGTAGATTCAACTTGAAAAAGAGCCTTGTCCAAGACTTCCAAAGAAAGGCTACTGTTGGAACACACAGCCTTCTTTTCTCTCTCTCTCCTAATGCTTACAAAAGAGAGGGAGAAGACTTTTTTCTTTTCTTTTTCTCCAAAGGACGGTAGGCAGCCTTATTTCAAGAGCTCCCAGGAATGGCCTTGTTGCCCAAGTCCCCGGGCCTGGGCAGGCAAACGGCTTTCTGAGTTTCCTTTCTGGACACACTTTTCAGCTCATCTGCTCCAAGTCCTGCGTCCCTTCTCTCCTGCACCCACCTCCCCAAGCCCGAGTCTCCCAGGCTCTGGAGAGCTGGAGGTGGGAGCACATGCCACCTGGCAACTCGGGTTGGGAACAGCAGCGTTCTCTGGGTGGAATGACCTAATGTACCCTGTTTCCAGCTGAGCTCCCCTGGAGACTGGGGAGCCAGGGAAGCCCACAATTGGCTAGCCCACTCCCGCGATAGCACTGACAGCTGGGAGAAGGAAGCAGGCTGCAGGGCTCCCAAGTGCCCACCCTGATCCTGGCTTTCCTGCTCCCAGGTCTCCACAAGCAAGCAGGCTGGCACTGTGTGCAGCCAGCAGGGAAGTCCTGAGCCAGGCTGTTCATGGATATGAGTATGAGCTCTCTGGCCTGGGGTCTGTACAGTCCCTTGAGATGAAAGGGGCCCTGGTACCAAGGGCATGGCAACCATAGGAGGCAGCCTTCTCTCCCCTTTTTGGGCTGTCAAAAGCAACTATCACCCATCTGGTGCATGCCTTCAAGAGCACCAATTATAGTTGGGACATTATGTGTGTGATTTCAGAAACCAGTTGAGTCAAGATGCTCAGAACACACTGACTTCTGCACAAAGCAGGTACTTAGGGAGTTGACCTTAAGAGATGCACTAGCCACTTGTCACCAGCTGGAAATTTGCTGAGGGTAAATGGGCAAACCAGTACTGAACCAGGCTCACAGGACTCAGGCAGCTGTGAAAATTCAAAATCCCCGCAGGACACAGGGGAAATGACCAGAGCGTCTCTGTGATCTGGTAAAGAAAGCAAATCTGAGGGTCTGCATGCTTGGATTCAGGATGGGGCGAATGTCAAGCCCACGGGGCCTTTCTGACATCCAAGGCCATCCCATTTCCTCCTCTCCAGTCCCTGCCCTGGTCAAGGGCCAAGAATACTGGCCTGGGATTTGGGTGTCCTCAGCTTTGTCACTTACTAGTTTTGTGACCCGAGCAAGCCAGATCCTGCTTTGGGCCCCAGTTTCCTCATTTTAGTCAAAGTTGGAGATAAGGTGGTGGACTGGAACCTGAGTTCAGCCCCCAACCCCCACTCCCAATAGGAACGGCAGCTCCTACCAGGCACAGGCGCAGCGGCCTCTCCAGCGAGGGGCTGCTAGAGCTTGAAGCCACCCTCCCGCCATCTGACTGTCCTGAGACTCTCCAGGCTGCATGAACCTGATGGCCTTATCCAGCTCTGACACCTTGAGGTCTCAATTACCTTCAAGTCCCCAAAGTGTAACAACAAACAGAAGGAGGTGTATAAACAAGACCTTAGAGACAGGTCCAGTGGGGGGTGGAGAGACTTTCACATCAACTTCAACACCTGGAAGCCGGAAGCCAGCCCCCAGCCGGGACCAGCAGTTCTTGCTGCCCCCACTCCTCTTGTCCCTGGAGAGTCTCATCGTCAACTTTCCAGTCCTAGCGACCTAGCAGTGAGCCCCCCCCCCACCCCACCCCGTTCTCCCACCCAAACCCTGGCTTCTGCCATCACACCCTATGCCTGGAATACCCAGTACCTGGACTGGGTCCCAACAGAGCTCCCTTACTCATTTTTTCCCTCTTCCTTACAGATGGAGTAGGATTGGAATTTTCAAAAGAATGTTACTAAACTCCTCATGGAAAATAAACAGAGGAAGTTTAAAAAAAGGGGGGGGGTAGGTATAAAAAAAAAGGGGGGGGTAGGGGGAGTTTTAAAAGAACAATCCTTCCGTGCATAGGTTTAGGAATGGGAGTCAACTGAAATGGGGGCACAGGTGTCTGAGGAGCCCAGACCCCATGACCTCCCTGCTTCCCTGCCCCACCTGGAGAGGAAGCCACAGGCAGGGGTGCCACGTGGTTATGGTGAAAAGTCAAGAGAACTGGCTCTCCTGTGTGACCTCAAGCAAGCTGCCAGACCTCTCTGAGCCTCAGTCTCTTCCTCTGTATAATGGGAATAGGCAACCCATCACACATGGCTGCTGTGGGGGTTGTGTGAAATAATAAATGTGAACATGTCTAGCACACAGGAATCGCTCAACAAATATCAGTGTTAAAGAGTGCCTACAACTGCAAGCAGAGGAATTGCATCCATCATCCATGTGGAATCTAAGCCCCCTCTTGATCTAGAGGTGGAGGGGATATCGCCATCCCAGGGTCCACAGCATGGAGGAATAAAACATGGACTAGAGTGGACTTACTGATATTCTACTATAAAATTATTGTGGCCAGTAACAGAAGAAATTTTAGCATCGAGGTGGAGAAAGTGGCCACAGTAGTTACTGAGGGCAGGCAGAGGGAAGTAGAGATGTGATGTGGGGGCATTTTTGGGATTTTGAGTTGTTCTAAATGATTATTTCAGGGTCAGATGCCGGACTTTATATATCCTGCCATAACCCACTGAATGTACTGGGGGAGAGTGTGAACTACAGGGTAAACTAGTATCTATGTAGAGCAGCAGTGCCCCAAAAGGTGTTCACCGAGTGCGATGAGCATGCCACAATGATGGGGGAGGTTGTTGGTGTGGGAGGAGTGGGGTAGGGGGTTGCGGGTACACGGAAACCTCTTATATTTTTCAATGTAACATATTTTTTGTGAAGTATACATCTTCAAAAAAATACAATCTACAAAAATGATGAGGTGGGGGGATGGCGAGTGGGTTATATGGGAACCTCATGTTTTTTGTTTTTTTTGTTTTTTAATGTAACGTTTCTTGTGATCTATTAATTTTAATTAAAAAAAAAAAAACAGAAAAAAACAAAAAAACAAATGTCAGTGTCCTCCCTGTTGGTTTGGCCCACACACCATCCTCAGCTATAAGTCACAACCAAGGCCAAGGCCATTGGTGAAGCATCTTGACCCCAAGCTGAGTTTCATCTCTGACCCGCATCTCTGGTAGGAGACAGTGCCAGCCATTTTGACCCAGCCCTCTAGACAAGCTCATCCAGCCCTGAGATTCCAGAAACAAAACATCTGCAAATGTCCTGTGTCCCCTGAGGACTCCTCAGCACCCGCTTGCAGGATGCCAGGTCGAGAGCTCCCTTGCTAAGCACAGAGGTACCCAGGTGTGACAAGCTGCTTGGACAGGCTCCTCCTAGGTGCAGCCGGGGGCCAGGCTTCCATCCACGCCCAGGAGCCCCCGCAGATGCTCACACTAGCACCATCTCCATTTCACAGGGATGCAGATCAAAGGCCCCCGACCCCACAGCTCCTGAGGGGAAGGCGGTACTCAGACAGAAGAGGATCCAGCCCAGAGGTTCTCGATCCCAGCCCGACAGAAGAGTCACCAGGAGGCTTTGAAACACACAGATCCCTGGGTCTCTCCCCCAGAAATTGGGATTCATTTGGCCTGGGGTGGGCAAGGCCAGCAGGCTCTTGGAAGCCCCCAAGGCTGGTTCTCACGTTGGCCTGGGTTGAGCCTCACACTGAACTCCATGAGTCACTTCTCTTCTTCTGGGGATTCTCCCCACCTCACCCCCAGGGCGTCCCAACTAAGTGTATTCACAGAAGCATTAGGACTCACCCCCTTTGCCACAACCCACGCACTAAGCCTGAAGGTACCTGTGCCCACAGGGTGCTTGGGGGAAACTAATGGCCAGGATGAACTTAATAAAGTGGAGGCCAAGCTTTTTGTCTTCTGCTCTCTGCCACCCCCTATTGATAGCAGTGAGCAAAACCTATCTCTCGCTGCAAAAACATTGTGTACTTTCCTCTCCTGCCAGGCTGGCCTGGAACCAGCGCTTCACGCACGCACCCCTGCGGCGGCCCCCAGGAGAAGCACTGTTTCTGGCCAGTGACCACAGGGCCTCTGTGCTCGAGCCCTTCCACCTGGCCTCCTAAAGAGGAACTTCCTGACTTCCCCAGGCTAGTCCGTGATCCCAGGCAGGCCCAACCTGGCTCTTCTGAGTCCATCCTTGGGCGTGGGCCCAAAGCCACCACAGCATTCACAGATCTGCCTGGCCTTGGCCCTGCAGCATATACCCCCTGGGACAGGAACAGGTACTGTAGGGACAGCGTCTGTTTGCTCAATCCTGTGGCCAGCCATCCAGCTCCCCATTGCTTCTGTTCCTAATGTATGGAAAGGGTACCCCAAGGGCAAAGAAGCAGCAGCTGATGGCAAGGGGGCCCAGGGAGGGTCACCCCATGCCCAGCTTTGCTGAGTAAAGGCCTCTGCAGTTGCCCAGAGTCTGGTGAGAGGGAAGACAAGCCCTGCCCTGTAGGCCCCTTCTTCCCAGGGCCAAGGGCATAGGTCCCAGTCTCCTCCCTTCTCTCAGAGCCAAGCAGAGGGCTCAGTGTGCATGGGTAGGTTCTGACCCCCTCCCAGAAAATGCAAACCTGGCATTTTCTCTTTACAGAGAGGAGGTGGACAGAGGAAGACAAAGACAAACAGACAGATCTTGGCAAACATAGGAAGATAAAATCTACTTTTCCTACTAAAAATTTTTTGTCAATTAAGAAGTATTCATGATGAACACCAGAGTGCCTGAATGAGTGTGTATGCTGAACCTTGATTTGCACCCAAGAGCCCCTCAGTGGGGCTCCTGCAGGGCTACAGTCATGGTGTGTGTGTGAGCTCATTCGTTCATTCAGAGAGTGTGTACACTGGTGTATCAAGACTTCTGGACCACACATCAAGTGTTCAAATCCTGGCTCTGCCCCTTGAGCCATTTGGTGTGACCGTGGATCAGTTGTGCATTTTGTGTGCCTCAGTCTTCCCAGCTGTTGAAAGGGGTCATCACAGTGCCTTGCACAGAGGCAAGATGTTAGCTGTTCCCCACTTGGCACTGTGGGGATGTGGAATATTCATTCCACAAATACTTTGTGCAGTTAAAAGGAATAAACACAGCTCATGCAACAACAGAGATGGACCTTAGCAACAGAGTATTAAGTGAAAAGGAATCTGAGAGATAAGATACAGCATAATATGCTTCGAATGAGGCAAGAAAAAACCTATAATAAATATATATATTTTCAGAATACTTATAAATGCAGTGGAACTAGATATAAAGAAAAGCAGGGAATGATAGACACAGGAGTAGGAAGACAGTCACTTCGAGTGGAGGCAGGGAGTGAGTTTGACAGGAGATGTCTGGATGCAGGTTTGTGTCAAGCTTGGCTTGGGGTATTGGGCTCTTTTCTCTCTCTCTTTTTTTTAAATATAATTGTTATTAGAGAAGGTATAGGTTTACAGAAAAAACGGGCAGAAAGTACAGAATTCCCACATATCCCCTCTATTATTAACACCTTGCATTAGTGTGGTACATTTGTTACAATTCATGAAAAAAATACCTTTATAATTGTACTATCGACTATAGCCCAAGGTTTACATTAGTGTTCACTGTTGTACAGTCCTTGTTTTTTAATTTTTATTTTAGATACATTTATACAACCTAAAATTTCTCCCTTTAACCACAAATATATAGTGGTATCACTAATCACATTCTCAATTTTGTGCCACCAGCACCATCTCCGTTACCAAAACAACTCCAAATTTTGGAAAATGTGGGTTCTTGAGTCGTGGGATCTTGAGTGCCACCTACATTATTTAAAATAATTAGCTAACTAACTGCACAATTAAATAAAAGCAGATCACGCATGGACCAACACAGAAAAAGTGTCATGAGCCATAAATTGTGATTAAACCAGTTCAAAGAACAGACATCCCAAAAGGGAAAAAGCAGAGACAAAGATACGGAGCGGCTATGACGGCAGAGACACCATGCCAGGCTCTGGATTCACATCAGCAAACAAGTAGAGAAAAACTCCCTGCCTTCCCAGAGAGAAACAGTAAACCAAATATCCTGGGTGTCATTCAGGGGTGCCATGGACACAGGAGGTGGAAGTAGGGTGGCCAGGAAAGGCCCCAAGAGTGACCCTGAAAGACCCAAATAGGGGCAGGAGTGGGCTGTGCGGACCGGGGACTCTAGGCAGAGGGAGCTCCCAGGCAAAGCTTAGGGGAGACTGCCCCGGGGCGTGGGGAGATGGGTCGGGGGAGATGGGGTCAGGTTCTGGGGGCCTTGCAGGCACTGTGGGACCTGGTGTTTATACATGGGTGACCTGGGAGCCACTAGAAAGTTCCGGGCGGAGGAGGGAACCTCTGAGTCCCACTTTCAACTACCCCGCTGGCTGCTGGGTGAACAGACACAGGGGCAGCGGCTGGGACGCTAATCAGGAGGCTACTGTAAACACAGCCCAGGTGAGAAGGGACAGCGGCTGGAAGAGGAGGTGAGAAGAAGCTGAACTCGGAATGTAACAACGACAGGCTGCCGCTCTCTGCGGCTCTCAGGCTGACAGCAAAGACCAGACACGCGTTCAAACCACACAACAAAATTCACCGTAAACTCCGCGCCACAGGCACCTGCCCGGCAGGCACGTCGCCTCCTTCCCGCTCCCTGGCCTCACCTGAAGGGCACCCTGCCAGCCGCGGGGAGCGTGCTGGTGGTCTCGCCCATGCCCCCTGCCCCTGGCTCCAGGCCGGCCCCCACCCCTGGGTCCCCACGCTCTTTCCCAGATCTTCCTGCAGCCAGCCTGACCTGAAACCAGCGCGAGGGGGACCCTGGGCATCCGGTTCCCCACCCAGAGCCTCCAGCCCTTGATTCCCTCCCCACGGCCGAGCCCTCCCCTGGGCCTGAACCACAGGTGGGTTCCTCATTACAGGTGCATTCACCAGAGGGCTCAAGGTGGGCAGACTGTCAGAGCCCAGGGAGACTTTAAATCCACCTCCCATCGACCTCACCTGGGAAAACTGAAAGATTACTGGCTCCTGAGTCCCAGTGCCAGCGTCTGTGATCTGGCCTTGGAACTTTCTTGAAGCTTCCCCCGCGGTTCTAGTGTGCAGCCACAGTTGAGAAGCATGGCTCAGAGGCCTGGTCTACTCTGCTTCACACTCTGCCCCCCCACGGCCCCACAAAAGCCCTGGTGTCATCATCGTTGTTGCCTCCCCCACCACCATCACCAAAGCGCCTACACAGGCAGGGGCTGGCAAGGCAGGGCAGGGCGGGCGCTCACCTAACTAACCAGGGCTGTGACCCAGGGGCTTTCTGTAGGGCCAGGAGCAGTGGAGCAGATCCCAGGGCCGCCTGCTTCCAGGATCCCCCGGTGGCTTTTAAGGCCAAAAAGCCCTGCAGCTCAGACGCGTTTCATCGAGACTCCACTGGGGTGGCTCCCCCTCCCCAGTTCCCCATCCTTCTTCCTTTAGGACTAGGAATTCGACTGCATTTTTATTAGACTTTCCTAGGTGAAAACGCTGCGGGCTGAGGGTGGGGAAATGGATGGAGTGTGATTTACACTTACCCTGAGTCCTCACACCTCCAAGGGCAGCTGCTCCCAGAGCCCCTGGCAGGCGGGCAGCACCACGCAGGCGTCTCCATGCAAACACCCCAAAACCTCAGTGAGCCAGAGGCCCTTTGAAAAAAGAGTAGGGGGAGCTGGATGCTGCTGCCGGTAAAGATGCCCCCCCGGGAAATGACCCTCATTCCCCAGACCCCATCAACTTCTGAGCAGAATGCCCCAATTATAGTTACTCTTTGCTCGAGTAGCTATTTTGACTCCCATCTACCTCAAAGCTCCTTCCCTCCATCGCCCAGCCCCAAATGAGAGGCTGTTTTGCCTGGATATAAGCTGCTTCTGCTCTTTCTATGCGGGGCTCCCTTCTTCAGGCCAGTTTCTGTGGGCTTAGTTTGCCCAGGGTCCTCTTTAAAGCCTCTAGCAGGATCTCTCCACCCTGGCACTACTGACATATTGTGCCAGATAGCTCCTTGTTGTCAGGACTGACATTTGTACTGTCATGTTTAGCAGCATCCCTGGTCTCTACCACTGAATACCAGTAGTGACCCTCCTACCCCCAGTCTAATCAAAACCATCTCCAGACATTGCGAAATAAGCCCCTGGGGGGAGGGGTATAAAATCCCTGAGATCCACGTTGCAAAATGACTGGAAACCTGTGGAGGGCAAGGGCTGTGTTGGCCTTTCTGAGAGAAGCCAGTGGCCAGGACGGAAAACCGGGCTGTGCATTAAGTACCTGGGACGCCGCTCAGGACACCTCCCCTCCCTGGGCTGCAGGGTCATCCTCTGTAATGATGATGATGATGATGATGGCCAATATTTGCCCAGGGCTGGCACGTGCTATGCAACCTGTATAGGTTTTCTCATTGAATCTTCACAAAGTTCCCCTGGGGAAGATATTGTCCCTATTTTACTTATGGGGAAATTGAGACGGAGAGAGATTAAGCAGCTTGCTCAGGAGGCAGGTGGTTTGACGCGAGAGCCCAGGAGCTTACCCACAGATCTGTATTCCATCCCGAAAGGGGGGTTTGGACCTGAGGTCCTTTTCAGTGCTCTATCATTCTTTTGGTAGTGTTGGTACAAAAAGGGTATTTGTGGGGGGAGGGGGCTCTGATTCCTCATGTCTCCTTTGCCCCGCAGGACACAATTTGCTCACACATTCCCTTATTCAACGATGGAACAAGTACCTACCATATTCTACATGCTGTGCCTGAACCAGGGGTACGGCTGTCAATGAGACGCGGGTTATTTACAACCATGATAAGGGCTAAGAGCGTGTAATAGGGGCCTACCCAGCCAGAGCACTAGGGAAGGGACAGCCTAGCTGCTCCCTGATGGGATGAGCAGAGAGTTACCCTGAAAAGGCGAGGAAGCCAGCCAGCCAGAGTAGCCTGCACAGCCTGGGGTGGGACAGAGCACAGCTCATCCTAGAAACGAGAGGGAGGAGGGTGCAAGAGGGGGCTGAAGAGATGGGCCTTGCTAAGAAGGTCTACCTTTATCCTAAAAGCAACAACAGGCTTTTCAAAGGGTTTAAAGAAGGGAGTGACACGACCAGATCAGCATTTTGAGCACAGCACCTACTGTGTTCCGCGGGGAGACTAGGGCGCGGGGGCAAGAGAACATACAGGGAGCTCTGCCTTGGACAGGAAGAGACGGGCAAACAAAGAAGGTGCACATTTAGGCAGCAAAGCCTTGGGGAAAGAGCACAGAGAATGAAAATCTAAGTTATTATCACTATTACCTTATGAGAGCTGACAAGATTGCAGTCAAAGGTGGGACCGCAGTAGCGCATGATACAATACAGATGGGCTCTCCGGTGGCAGGTGGCTGTTGTACTGGTTCTTATTCACTCAGAAGCTAAATCACAGCACTAATGTGAAACGTGTGAAATATCCCTTTTTCAGTGAAAGGGCTTCACAAATCTGTAGCCAAATGAATGTACTTATAAGTAACGGGAATCTGCACATGAGCATCATTTTATTACCACCTGCACGCTAGCTTAATCCAAGACTTGATTTCACATTGAAGAAATCTCTCCAGCAACCCGAGGAGGTGAGGAAATATCAGCTCAAGGCCCCAAGCTGAGAAAGTGACATTTGTTTTGCTCTCTGGGGCCTGAGGATCTTAAAATTGAACTTAACGCCATTTGGTTGCTCTAGAACCACCGAATGTCAGGATGGGAAAGGACCTCAGCTAATCCAGCTCATTTGTGTAACAGATGATGAGACTGGGGTCAGAAAGGGAAGGGACCAGCAGCAGGAAAGGGGACCAGCAGCAGGTCTAGATGGGAATGCATGCCTTCTGACGCATCCACTCCCAGCAGCTTCTACCACTGCACCCAGGACACAGGGAAATTTTTCTAGAGATTCCAAATAGCGAGGTTCCAGGATTCTCATGTCTTCCCTGAAACCACAGGAAAAAAGGAAAGGAAAGGAGAGTATTTCAAACAGCCCAGGTAGCAGGCAAAGGACATCATCACATCTTAGCAGGATTTTTAGTGATGGGGCAGAGAGGAGATTCTCTTGGAATAGGAATATGGAAACAAAGTCTCTTTTATCTGTTTATATGTAATGCATACTCTACCTACTTCTAGAAAAGATTTGCAGCAGTTTAATTAAAGCACACATACCACAAAACAGTTCAGACTGGCATGAGATTGCAATGTTTTTAATAGCAAAAACTGGGAATGATCTGAGTATCCCTCAACAGGTTAAATAAATTTTGTCCAAACATACAATGGAATACCACCCAGCTATTTTAAAAAATCAAGATGTACTCTATATACTAATATGGAGAGATTTCCAGGATACATCAGGTAAATCAAAGAGCAAGGTGGATAGGTGGATAGGATAGGTGACCTTTTGTATGGTAAAGTGGAAACAGAATATATACTAGAATTTTGTGCTTTAGTAAAATGAAACACAGGAAGAATAAACAAGAAAGTAATGTAAGTGGTTACCTATACGGGGTGACAAGGGGGCAGGGGTTATGGAAGAGGACAGTGTACACCTTTGAAGATGATTTTGATTTTTGAACCACATAAACGTTTTACCTATTCAAAAATTGTAATTCGATTAAATGCCAGAGGAAATGGGAATTAATTCCAGGAACAAAAGCCAAAAATTTTTCCTTTCTGCATCTCAGAAAGGTAGATGCTAAATAGTGCTTTGCCTCACCTCATACCAGTCCAAAGAGTGAAGAATGACTCACCCGCCTCTGGCCAAGGAGGAGGCTGGAAACGGAGGGCAGACGCCGGGCCAAGGCTGGAGCCGGGCCTGCCAGGTCTGTCCAGTGGCCTGGCCTCCCTCGTGCTCCCTGGAGGGGGCAGGAATGAGCACAGCCCGAGGCCTGCCTGCGTCCAGCGCTGCACTCACGTCTCCTCCAGTCTATCTCCCAGCTCACCCCTAGCTCACCGGCGATTCCAGCACCTGACAGTCTGTGGTTCAAGGAGTAATTAAATGGTATTAGGTACAGTTTTTTAATCTGCAGGTCCTAACAGTCCAGCACAGACCCTGCCCGCAGCTCCATCCAATCCTCCCGAGGCCTTCCTTACTGTGTTCCCAAGTCTCGACCCCAGCTTTGACTCGGGTGCCCCCATTCTAGGGGGCAGCACCCTGTGCCCTGACATGGGTGACGGGTGGTGGCCGCTACATTGCACTCGTTGTAGAAGAATCCTGGAGGCGTAAAGATGGAAGCGTCAGCTGTGTGAATGTGCTCTCCCCCGCATCTTCCCTCTTACCCATTCAAAGGGGAGGAGGAGGAGGCAGCCACTGGAGATTAATCAGTTTGATAAATCGGTTTTAATCACATCAATTAAAATTTACTGGTACCACCCAGATGTCCATCACTGAGGTTTAAATAAATTATATTCTATTAATAAATTATGTTTACACTATAGAAGAAGATATAGTCATTATAAAGAATGAAGGCCATTTTTATGAAGAGTTTTTAAAAAGTACACTAAAGGAAAACCCAAGCTGCAAAACATAATATATAGTTTGATCCCATTTTCATTTAATATGGATATATGTTTATAGATACAGGGAACAATATAGATATAAATATGGATATAATATTTCTGGGAGAAACTGTGGATAGTGAAGGTCTCTGTGGGGAGATGGTCACACGTTCCTTCACTTGCTCAGTTAAGACTTCTGTAGTGTTTGAATTTTTTTCTCATAAGAAGCACTTATTTTGGTAATTTGAACAACAAAGCTTTCTGTTTCTTCCCATTCCCACACATACAGCTAGGCAGGTTTCACACATAGGCAGGTACTACGTCAAGTCCAAGGCTCTGGAGGGGCCCCCTCCCAAGCCTGCCCTTCCCTTAGAAGGAAAGTGAGGCCCAGGGGCCCAGTGACTTCCTGGCTTGGCGTCACCCAGAGTTAATGGCAAAGCTGGGCAGAGGACTCATGCTCCTGACTCACAGCCCTGGGTCCTTTCCACCACACCATCTGACTTTAAAATAAAACGAGTGCATATTTACGGGGGCCCTTTATATATCTTGTTGGGGGAAAGTAAGGGAAATACCGGCCAAAAAAACAAAGTAGACTTGGCACTCCTGGACCCATTACACGGCTGCTAGGTCAATACCACCACTTCCTAAAGGTGCCCATTGACCGATGGAAGATTCCAGACAAGTGTTCATTCAAAGATGAACCATTAACTGTAAACCAAAGCCCACAGTGAGTGCTGAATTACAAAACTAATTAGAATAAGTGGATAAATGGATGGCTGGTCTCAGCCCCTATGGCCGCCAGACTGTGATCCACCAAGGACAGTAGAAGATATATTCTCTGACTCAAAAGCAACAGAGGGTCAGGGGAGGCTTCTTTAAGGAGTCTCTCTAATATAAAAATAATCGCCACTGTCTCCCCAAAAGGCAATGGAAATGGCAGGATGCACAGTAATCAATTAACAAGTGTCATTAAAGCCTTCGTTCCACTGGGCTCGGAAGGCCTGGCTACCAGTTACGATGATGGCCTCTTCTATCTGAACACCGCTTTTCAACTCAGAAAGGTTTTAACCCCATTGTCCTGCTGGATTCTCCTGATGTCCTCTAGCCAGTATTGCGTGACCTTCATTTTTGTATCTGAGGAAGCAGTGATGCAAGTTGCTCAGAGTCACACAAAGCAGTTCCAAAAGCTGAGCTAGAAGCCAAGTCTGCCGACCTGGTGCAATGGGCTCCCCCCACCCCACACTTCTGCAGGGGCTGCAGGGACCAAGAAAGTGGACAAGCAGCCTCTGGCCCCAGGGAATGTGACTTGTTAGCTGGGAAAGTAAAAGAACCAAGAAGTAAAGTACAGACCTGTCTAGAGTAGGTTCTACTATGTCACCCTTCCAGACCCCCTGCACCACAATGTGTACACATTTTGCCATTCCTAGAGTTTATCTTCTGGGTGTGCTTTATGTATACAGATAAATCTGGATGCTTTTTTTTTCAGGTATGAGTAACTCTTTATACTCCTTGAAGTGTTTTTACATTTACTATCCATTAAACTCTCTTTCAATAGTTACATGATGTTGGTAAGACATGTAATCTAATTTCATTTCACAAATAAGGAAACTGAGGCTCAGGACCACTTGTCTGATGCATTATTACTTCCCATGGCAGGACGGGAAGGGATGAAAAGTAAAAGTTGTTGAGGGCCAATGGGGCCAAGAGCTTTCTCTACATCATCTCATTTTGTCCTCACAACAATCCTGGAAAGGAGATACAGTTTCCCCACTTTACACTTGAGGACACTGAGGCTCAGGGAGACTAAGTCACCTGCCCCAAGTGGCAGAGTCAGAATTCAACGTCTGAGCTCACGGGACTCAATGGCGGCCATGAAAGTCAACAGTGGACTCAGTTTTGTGCCAGGCACCAGGTAAGTCCTTTCCCAAAATATCAATACTAACAATAGCTTCCATTTGTTGGGCCTGAAATGCCAGGAGAGGACTAAGCTCTGTCATGCACAGACTCTCGAGGACGGGGAACAGTGCAGTGGGTCTTCAAACCTCTGCGCGGCACAGAGCTGGACATACTGGAGAGTTGTTGACTTGAAGTATCCACTGTAGTGCCGTCCTTTCCTAGGGGGCTTCCTTCATCTCTGCTGTGAAAATTAAAGCCCAGCCTGGGCACTTAGATAACTAGTGCCCTCAACTGCTGTTTATGTCCTGCCTAACCCATGAGTGCCCCCCAATCAGCTCTCTGCTCCCAAGAAACCTAGAATCCCTTCACTTCTACTCTAGCAACTGCTGACCTACCTATTTCAGTATTTTCCCTGGGGTTGTCTTCTCGCGCTGCTCTAAGCAATGATGTGGTGACAATAAACATTTCCACATGAAGGCATGGGAGTCTCTGAGTCATAATTTCTCTGTTTTGTTTTAGTGGTTTCTACTTTTTTCCTCTTTAACTTAAAAGTGAGAGCAGGAGTGAGTGAGTGTGTACAGGATGAGTAATTACAGCTTCTCTGGGCCCCAGAGGGCAGAAGGAAATAGGGTGGAGACTGAGTGGAGAGGATGGGAGTGGATGGCAGAGGCATGCAGGGGAAGCACTGACCCCAGCTCCTGACAGGACCCCAGGTCAGATGATGCTGTAACCCCAGCAAAGTTTCCCTGCTCAGCTGTGGAATGTGGGCACGTAGAGGTGGGTAGGCAGGACAGTGTTCCAACAGAGCACTCCATCACCAACCAAGGGATGGTCCATCGAAATCTCCCTCAAGCTTCCAGGTCAAGATCAAATTCCACCAGATGGCCTTCCCAGACCCTCCAGTCAAAAGTGACCCCCTTTGTTCTGAATGCCATTCAGTTCTCCCTAGGACTTGATGGCTTTGCTAGGTCCCATCACCTGCTGATTTTTATTGCCTCCCTTTTGCGCTCCTGAAAGGCACTGAGTCCAAACCCTCAGTGTTTGTGAATGTGACGTTATTTGGACATAGGAACTTTGCAGCTGTAAGCGGAAGTTAAGAAGAGGTTATATTGCATTAAGGTGGGCCCTGAATCCAATGACAGGTTCTAAAGAGAAGAGGGTTTTTTTAAATTAGAGAATTTGTAGGCTTACAGAAAAATCATGCATAAAATGCAGAGCTCCCATGTGCACACAGAGATACCCAGGCAGAAGCATCTTGTGAAGGAGGCAGAGATAGGAGCGAAGCATCTAGAAGCCAAGAAACATCAAGGACTTCTGGCAACCACCAGAAGCTACAAGAAGCAACAAAGGAGTCTCCTCTACGGGTTTCAGAAGGAGCATGACCCTGCCAACATCTTGCCTTCAGACTTGGAGCCTCTAGAACTTCAAGACAATACATTTCTGTCGTTTTAAGCTGCTTAGTTTGCTATGGTAGTTCTAGGAAACTAAGACACCCCCTCTGTACCTTCTGAGGCTGGGACTCCCACCAGCAGTTCCTGCCTTGAGTGATGGCAGACCACCCCCTGACAGGCAGTCACGTGGCACTCCAAGCCAATGGCGGTGGGCCACATTTCAGCAAATGGCACCAAATAGTAATCACACCACTCAACCTTCATCTTGGATTTTATGCTTTGCAAATCCCTTTCCCCTTCTTGTGAGGTAGGTGGCAGTTGATATTAAGCTCATTTTAGAGATTATGAAAACTGAGGCTCAGAAAGTTTGAGTGATTGCCCAATGACTATAAGTAACAGAAACAGGCCAAGAACCCAGACTTCTGACCTTGCTCTGATTGGGGGGAACACTGCACTGCCCTAACTCACACCCATCCAAGACGCACAGTGCAGATTAGCATAACCAAGGTCTTAAGAAACCTATTTAGCTTGAGTCATTGCAACCTTCTTCAAACCTACCTTACCCAGGCACCCTTCCACATGCCACGTCTACAGTACCCACTACTGGGGAAATGTGCTATTGACCCACTAGCACATGCTTAGAGGGTAAACCATGTTCCCACAAGAAGCTTTATATTATTGGACTAAGAAAGATTTAAGCTGGATGAATAAAGCTCCAAAGGAGATATTTCTGGACTCAAACAGCTAGTAAGGGCATTTCTTCTTCTTCCTCTAATTTTTTTATTATTGAAATTTTCAAACATACATAAAATAGAAGAGAATAAAATTCCCACCTATCAGCTTCAGCAATATTCAACATTCTGCTATTTTTGCTTCTTCTAACCCCTTTAATCTGAAAATTTTTAAAGCAAATCCCAGATACCATATGATCTGTAAATACTACAGTATGTAGCACTACAACAATATTACACACACACACACACCCCAATTAACACTAATTTCTTAATATATAACACCCAGCCTGTGTTTAATCTCCCAGATTTTCTCAAGAATGTCCTTCCACAGTAGATAGGTTTGAATCAGGCTTCAAATAAGACCCAGAGATTTCATTTGGCTGGTAAGTCTCTTAAAACTCTATGAATTTAGGGAAGCAGACAAGGCTCAACTGATAGAGCATCCGTCTACCATATGGAGGGTCCAGGGTTCGATCCCCAGGGTTTCCTGACCTGTGTGGTAAGCTGGCCCATGTGCAGTGCTGCCACGTGCGAGGAGTGCCGTACCATGCAGGGTCGCCCCCATGTAGGGGTGCCCCATGCGCAAGGTGTGCACTCCACAAGCAGAGCCGCCCCGTGTGAAAAAAGCGCAGCTTGCCCAAGAATGGCACCACACACGGAGAGCTGACGCAGCAAAGTGATGCAGCAAAAAAGAGACGCAGTTTCCCAGTGCTGCTAGATAATGCAAGCGGACACAGAACACACAGCAAATGGACAAAGAGAGCAGACAACGGGGGGAAAGGGGAGAGAAATAAATAAATCTTAAAAAAAACCAAAACTATGAATTTATAATAGTTCCCCTACTCCACTACTTTCTTTCCCCTCAATATTGTTCACCTTGGAGAATTTAGGTCATTGGTATGGAAGTTTCCCTTAAGTTTGGTGATGTCCTCCTTGTGATAACATTTCGCATGTTATCTCTATCCCCTGTAAAAAGTGGCAGTTAGATCTACAGGCTTGATCACGTATAGGTTTAGCTTTTGGGGTTTTTTTCCCATCACAGTACAGCTGGTTGTCCCACTTGCCATGAAGCTAAGCTTGGTCCCTGGGTCTGGATACTTGGGACTTATCTTTTCAAGCAACTGGATCTTCCCAGAGTCTCCAAAGTTATACCACATCCTCAAATTTAGTGCTAGAGATCTCTAACCCAAGAGCTGCCCATTTTCTATCATTTCATGGAAATCGTTTCATGGAAATCTCTCCTACAAACCAACTCGAAATTCTATAAGCCCATGCTTTCCTAGCCTTCTCTGGGTAAGCGTTCTTTTAAGAAAAATATTTTGAAACGACCAGACAAGCTGGAGACCCCGTGTTCCCTCCAGGCCAGTCCCGACCAGTCACTCTACAGGGTTCGCTGGAATCCCAGGGTCTCAATAGCCCATTGGTCCCTCCACCCATCTCTTAGGAGACAAATCAGAATCTCAAGGAGAACAGCAACACATAGTTGAAAATGATAAATATGCATCCAAAATTTTTAAAACCAAATTACACAAATCAAGCTTATTCTGAGCAGTTCATTTTGCCAGGGGTCTCTAGTGCTCCAATCAGCATAATTAAATAGTAAAATCTCTGTAGAATTGATTGTGGTTTTCACATTTTTTATCATCCAAGGACCATTTCAGCAAGATGATTTTAAGCTAATAAGAACCCCCAAATTAGAAACTAATTAAGGAGATGGAAAATACAAATGTATTTGTTTTTAGTTGGGACCTATTTTTATCAGAGGAATCATGAAAAATTAAAATTGTTAAATACTCATATGAAGGTTGTCACTCAAGGGCAATATGACTTTCTGCCTCTCCCTGCTGCAAAATTTTAAGGTGACATATAAGAAGCTCTTTCCTGTGGGCCTCCAGGAAGCAATAGAGAAACTAATTTTGAAGAACCAGAACTACGCACTGCTAGACTTGGTGAGGAAAAGGGTGTTGCCATAATACTCTCAGATCTTTGGTAAGATTCACAGTGCCTTTTATTTTCAATGCATGTAGATACCTCGGGGCAGGAGTAAATCATTGCAGTATGCTTTTCATCCCCATTTGATAGATAAGAACGTTAAGGCCTGGGGGTTAAAATATCCGCACAGGGTCACCAGCACACTCAGAAAGAGCAAGAGTTACAACTCCATCTAAATAGGTTTGATTTTGTGATCCCCAGTAACCCTCAAATGTGCCAGAGATGAACCTTTAAAATGAAATCCAATTACAATAGCACTGGTTAAGAGGACCCTTAGGATTCGTGACAGCCCTGAGACTTCCGGCCTGAAGAAGGCAGGAGGAAGCAGCAGCCAGCTGCTCCAGGGGGACAAGCCCAAGTGAAAGGCAGCACAAGTGACCCAGATACCGCTGCAGCGAGCATCAGAGGACCAGTAACCCAAACACACGATCAGTGTGGGTCCGATCTTGAAAACACAGGTACAGTCTCCAGGCCGGAGAACTTCCGTTTGTTCTGAGGCTTTGCACTGACTCCAGCAGAGCTGATGGCCAGGTGTTCTTTGAGTGACCCACCTGCACCTCCTTCTCCTTCTCTCTCCAAACCAACCCAGTGGACATGGGATTTGCCCGTAGCAACACCCTTCAAACCTTGTTCCCTAAAAGCTCTAGCCAACTCAGACCAGGAAGCTGAGAGGACCTCTTTGGCCTCACTCCTCCTGGACCCAGGAAAGACGGGCATGAACTTTCCTGAGGGTCGAGGTGGACTCTCAACTCAGGAGCACTGGTTGGAGGCTTTGCACAGCAGGCTGAGGAAAGAAAAGTGGCAGGAAAACTAGCTGCCACCACTGACACACGCCCCCCATCCCTGGATGAACAGAGGAAGAGTCATTTCAGAGGCCCTCACCCAGGCACCGCCCAGGGAGGGGGTGGAGCACTTTGGGGAGCACTTTGCAGGAGCCTGCAGGTGAGAGGACGGTGCCTCGTGGCCCAACATGCCGCTCAGGCACAGACAGGAAGGGGCACCTTTAGAATCAAGGCTAGAGTCTCCATCCAGCTCCCAAATGAGAAAATAGCCTCAGGTAGGGAATGAATAGTCTCCAGAGCATCTTACAGAGAGCTTTCATTTGAGTTCCAGGAACATCCCAGAAAGCAGAAATTAGGTAACCCATTCTACAGACGGCGCCTGCCTTTTGACGTGCTGGTCGGGTGGCAGCTGCGGAGGCAGGATGCTATTTCAGTAAGGGGATGTAGCCAGCACTGTTTTCTGTTGTTACTCGGGCAGGTGGTTCCAGCAGGTGCTCACAGAACAGTGGGAGGTGAACTCCTGCCCTCCACCTCCTCCACCCCCAGAAGAGCAGCCATATTTCGCGGCAATGAACTCTGGGCTCCCGTATCCTGAGAGAGAGGTAGCGTTTTTTAGGTTTGGGGAAAGGAGGGGCCATGGTGAGGTGGGGGTGGCCTTCTTTCACAGGCTGAGGAAGAGGCAGGAGAGGGAGAGGCTGAAGGACATGTAGTTTTCAGCAGGAGAAGAGCGGCTGGATCCCAGGAGACTTGGGAGGGCGGGGTCATGGGACGAGGTCTCCACCTACAGACGCGGGCACCGGCCCTCGCGTTCCCCGCGGCAGAGCCTGCGCAGGGGCACCAGCCACCCACAGGGCCGGTCCTTCCGATGACCACGTAGATCTGGGTAAGGAGGGGCAGTGGGCAGTAGCCGCTCCACTGGTGAGCTCAGGCCTCCCCACCCGAGCTCCACCTTTCCTGACCTGCACCCCACCGTTCTCATATAACATAAGGGTAGAGACCCAACTACAGAAAGGGCCACATGAAACAGGTGCTGCACTGAGCCAGAAGCGGGACTCAAATTGGTTTTCATTTGATTTAGGAAAAATACAAGAATTATTTCTTGACATCGAGCGTCACTGAGCAATTGATCATTATTTTATTTAGTCTTCGTTTTTACCCAGCAAGGGAGCAAGGATCAGTCCCATTTTCAGTGAAGACTCTGGGGCTCGGGGAGCTTCAGCAGCTGCAGAGCCAGCAAGTGGCAGAGTCCTGAACCCAGGTCTGCCGGGGCATCCAGAGAAGACACATGAGCACCTGGTACACAGCTGTGTAAATGAGCTGGCCAACTGAATTCAGTCTAAGAAAAAGGGATTCAACCTCTCTCTTACTACTCAAGCAAATTTCCCTGTGAATTCTTGACAGAGGTTCCATAAGAAGGGGCTTAGTAATCAATTCTACTGTTTAAATCAAGATATATCTGGCCCCTGGATATGCCTTGGCAAGAGATTTAGGCCTGCCTTGTCCAATACAGTAGCCTCTGGATGCATTGGCTACAACACCCAAGATGGAAAAAAACGTAAAATTTCCCACTGATAATGTTTTAATTGATTACATATTGAAAGGATAATATTTTGGACATATTGAATTCAATGAAATACATTATTAAAAATCAGTTTCACTGGCTTATATTTACCTTTTAAAGGTGGCTACTAGAAAATTTTAAGTTACATCCATGTCTTGCATTGTGGATTGCATTCAGTTTCCACCGGGCGGCCCTCCGCTTGTTCACAGGTCTTGCCTGGTCCCAGGTACCTGCCTCACCCTGCTCCCTCCCAAGAACAGTGCCAGAGTCAAGCACTCTGAGAACGTGCTCTCTTCTCGACACGTCTCTCAGTTCCAGGATCTGCCCCTCCCTCCCACCCCCATCCTACTCTGTGACCCCAGCAACCGTCAAAAAATTCAAAAGTAGGCACGTTTCTGAGGGTTACGATCCACCTTAACCCACATTTTCTGCGGAAGGAACTCTGATAACCTTGTTTTCAAATCCCAGGCCTTAAGCCCTTAGCGTTTAATGCATTTCTCCCTTCTTCCCAGCTCCCCCCACTGCCAGACTGTGAGCTCCTCCAAGAGCAGAGTAACAGGAGTCAACTCAACTAATTGATCACTATGACTGTGCCAGCTGCTGTGCTAAGTATGTTTACATGTTTTATTTTATTTAATTCTCCCAACCAGCCTGTCGGTGAGATAATACTGTTCCCATCTCAGAGATAGGAGCCTCAGGCTCTGGGAGTCTAAGCCACTTGCTGGACCAGGCTCCTGCTTTCTTCTCCGCCCCATCCTCCCTCTTCTGGGTGCAGCAGCATCTCATTCATCTTTGCACCCAGCACAGTGCTTGGTGTGCTCAGTAAACCTTGGTAAAATAGGTTAAGGAATTTCTGGTAGACCCAGTCCTTTGCTCTTTCTTGCCTTCTCATGAAGGCCCCCTGCGAAGCTAGTTCTTGTCTGCCTTCCCCTTTCCCCCATCACCTCCCACCATAAGGTTCCCCAGGGTCAACCCTGCCCTGGTAGGGAATCAAGTCTGAGATGAACCAGATCAACTGCTCCGCTGATAGGTGGGGGCTGGGGATAGCGCAGGGCGGGTGCACTGGCATCTGGGATGCTCACGGCAGGTCAGCCCCAGGCCAGCTCCCCGGCTAAGCCCCTCCAGGCATAGCCAGTCTTCTGCCCGGTCCTTATGGCGGCCCATGGGGCCAAGCCCCTTCCATCTCTTCATACAGATGGGAGCCGAGCCCTGGATCTGCCTGGTGCCTGCGGCTGGGCCGTTTCCTAGCGCCGGGCTCAGCTTTCTGGATTCCTCCTCCATCCAACTCTTTCTGCCTGATTTAGAGCATGGCCACCCAGAAGTCCTGATGCTCTGTCCTGCCCCTCCCCCTGGCTCTGACCCCGTAGACCCTGACACTGGCCTGCACTGGAATGGAATTTGCCACACCCCTTGGGCCTCTTGCCCCAGGCAGTTGGCCCTTCTCCCCTTGCTCTGGTCGGTTTCCCAAGGCCCCAAGCTATTTTTGCTTCTCCTCGAGCCTGCTGTTTTCCCCACAGAGGAAGTTGCCAGAGTGGTACCCAGCATGGCACACACAGCGAAGGCCAGAGAGCCCATGGGAACAGCCTCCACCATCAGATCAGAGGTCACCTTTGGGGTCTCCAGTCCTACTGACCCTCGTCGTTCCAGTTTTCAGGGCATGCCTTCTAAACCCTGGAACCTGCTCGATGCTCCCTGCCTTGGCTGACTTCATTTCCCTAGATCAAGTGCTAGACTTCCTAGACCCAAGGAGCCTGACCCACCTCTGGGTCCTCTCCAGACCCCTAATCCTAACCTTTCCAGCCACCCCTGATCACCTGTTACTTGTCCTGGCAATCCTTGGAAGGATGGAAGGAGCCCCAAAACCCTCATTTCTTTTGCTAAACAAAAGAGCAACCTGTCACCTTACCCTGCCATTTGATCATTTGAGATGTCAGAAATGATCCTGAAGTCGTTCCAACGAGCAAGTCCAGGTTTATCCCTCATGTATCATGAATACATACAAGAGCTCCTTCTCCCCTTGCTGCCTCCGTTTCCCCACTGACATAAGCTCCCTACTTCCTAAGGGAACTGATGGGGAATAATGACTTATTTCGTCACTCTGAGTCCTCAATTAAGAAGTGCTACATCCATAAAGGCATCAGTCTTCCAATAAGGCAGGCGTTCTTAACCATTTTTTTGTTCCATGGACCCCTTTGCCAGTCAGGTGAAAATCACAGACCCCTTCTCAGAATGTAGAGCAGATAGTTTTATGACATTCAACATCGCGGGTCAGGGAAAATAAAGATAACATGCTGATTTTTTCCAATTCAAGCTCACAGATCCCCTGAAATATTTTTGTGGACCCCTAGTTAAAAACCCCTGCCATAAGGCATAGGAAGTAAACCTACCTGATGCTAAATCTTCCAGTGCTTGGCTCCAGCAAGAAGAGGGGCAGAAACTAATAACTGTAAAGCATCCATCTATCATCTTATCAGGTACTTCCTGTGCTTTGTTTGCATAGTTACCTTCCAAGGGGTTGACATTTTACGTCTACTACAAGTTCATATATTCTCTCACCTGCCATATCATTCTTAAAGGATAGGTGAGCCGCAGGTCATTACCTGTCATTACACCATGTACATGTCGCCAGGGGCCAAAGCATCAATTTCTCTTTAGTCTCCCTGGTGCAGCTCCACTTGGAGGCTCCAGGTCCAATGTGCTGTGGATTATCCTCAGTCCTCAGGCCCGGGGTGGGCTCCACACCATCCCCTCCTGCTCTCCTGGTTGGCCCGCTCCTCTGGGAGAGTGAGAACTTCTGAGCTCCCTGCTCCAGAGGGAACCTGCAGGAAGAACAGACTTCTCTGTCACAAATCAGGTCTAGAGATGCATGTCCAGATTTTAATTCTTCTTGAGTTTTCCAGCCATCCCCTTATAATTATTAGGTCTTGCAATTCCTGGTGACTAAACCAGCTCGACCCCAGGCAGGGTCCTCAGTTTCAGGGCCCTGCCCACCATCCTGTCCCCAGCCTCAGCACTCTCTCCATTCTTGGTTTCTTACCTTGGCAGATTTGGTTTTATCTGTCTGCAAGACCCAGCTTGCCATCACCTATCAAATCCTACCCATTGTTCAAAGTTTAGCTCAAAACACCAACGGAACCTCTGGGCAGTCCTACCAACCTCAGGAAGGAGGAAGGAAATGGGTGCTCTCACTCCAGCAAGGACATGTGTGCAGAGCTAGCCATGTCTGCCTGGAACATCCCTCAAATCTTCTAGCCCAGGCTCCTGAGGCTGGGGGCTGTGATTCAGGGGCTCCATGAAGTCATCCCACCTGTGGCTGATAATCAGATGTCCTTCACGGGTCTTGGGGTCAGAACAAGAGACAAAACTAGAGAAGTCACCCTCCCTGGGATGAGGGACGTGGGCACCGGGAACCACCAAGTCGCTACACTTCAGAGGCAATGATCGGGGTTCACACCCCAACAGGAGGGGCCCAAAGGGCCGCCAGCCCAGAGAGCCCCATCTCGGCTTAGCGGGCTGCTCATCTCCAGAGCACTGTCCACATGGCTGTAGCCCGGGACCTCTGACCAGGCATGACCTCCGTTCCTGGCAGTGATGGGAATGTGGGCTTCCCCTGGCCCCTGGCTGTGAACCTGAGCTCCAGCCCAACCTCAGCTCCTCTGGGCCTCGGCGGACCCACCCCTGGGGAGGGGCTGTTGACAGGTGCAGAAGCAGCGCCATGGGGAGTGCTGAACTCGGACAGGTGTTCAGAATTTCTTTAAGAGATGTCCAGGACTTGCGTAAGTGATGGTCTGGAACTTTGTGGTGGACTGAATAAAGTCCTCTACAAAGACAGGTGCAAGTCCTAACCCCTGGTTAGGGAGGTGGGACAATACAGAGGCCGCAAGGCAGTTACAGTAAATACCTCTTTTAACAAGCCTTGTGATTACACTGGGTCCACCCAGGTAGTCCAGGATAATCTTCCCATTTAAATCACATCTGCAAAGTCCTTTTTGCCTCATAAGGTAACAGGTTCAGAGGTTTGGGGGGATTAAAAAAAAAAGAAGGAGCACCATGGACAGGGACAAGGTAGGTATAGGGAGGGAGGCACATGAAGTCTCCTCTCTGGCCCATTTAGATTTTGAAAGTAAAATGAGGACAGGGTCTTATATACCACATATATAATGATTTATACTCTTCAAATTGCTTTTGCATCCCCTGGATCATTTTGGTTTTAGAGTAATCTATGAAGGAGTATTTTAAAGATGAGGAAACAAGCACAGAGAGGTCAAGAAACTTGGTATAAGTCACACAGTAGGTTAGTGAAAGAGCCAAGATTGGCAAGCCTGATTCCCAACTATCCTTCTTTTTCTACAAACTCCCTGGTCCTAGGTTAATTTCTTCTTCCTTCCAACTCACCCCTTGGGAGGACGAGTGGGAGTGAGATGGGGGAAGGGGAGAGCGGCATGCCTGCCATGCTCTGGAGGAGTAGGAGAGGCAAGAAGAGAACAATCATGCCTTTGGTTTCTTTCCTAAGAGGAGAGAGCCCCAAGAGAACAGAGTGATAAACAGGGAAGAGCGGAATGTGGAGGCTCTGCGTTCACAGGGGCAGCCAGGCAAAAGGAAAGAGGCTAGGGTAAGCAGTCACAGCTTCAGGGGAGGCTGTGCTGACCTCGAGCCACAGGGCGCTTGGCTCGCTTAGCTGTGGCCTGCAAGAAACTTCTGTGCGAGGCAGCCCTGGGGGTTAGAAGCCCCCTTGGAAAGAGCCAAGCAATTATCATTATTACCTTCAAAGAGGACATCTACATTTCACGTGTCTTTCATTCTTTTTTTCATTTTTTAATTATCTTTTTTTAAAGGTACATAAATCGCACGAAATATTACGTTAAAAAATATGAGGTTCCTATATACCCTACTCCCCACCCCACCCCCACTCCTCCCACATTGACAACTTCTTTCATTAGTGTGGTACATTCATTGCATTTGAGGAGTATATTTTGGAGCACTGCTACACAGCATGGATTATAGCTAATGTTGTATTTTACACTCTCTCCCAGTCCATTCAGTGGGTTATGGCGGGATATATAGTGTCCTGCATCTGTCCCTGCAGTATCATTCAGGACAACTCCAAGTTCCCAAAATGCCCCAATATTACACCTCTTTCTCCCTCTCCCTGCCTTCAGCAACTCCCGTGGCCATCTTCTCCACGCAATGATATAATTTTTTCCATTGCTAGAGTCACAGTATTTCTATAGTAGAATACCAGTAAGTCCACTCTAGTCCATATTTTATTCCTCCATCCTGAGGACCCAAGGATGATGATGTCCACTCCACCTCTAAATCAAGAGGAGGCTTAGATCCCACAAGGCTGATGGATGGGATTCTCCTGCTTGTAGCTGTAGACTCTCTTGGTTCCCTGGTGTGGTGGTTGACCATCCTCACTTCCATGTTAGCTGAGCTGGGTCCATGTACCAGCTGGGCCCTGAGCCTCAGCAGAGTTGCAACACCTACTCTCCGGTTCCTTGGACTCACATGTCTTTTATATATATATATATATGATATATTCCCAAATAGTAAAGGTAGAAAAAAGCAAAGCCCTCTCCATCCATAGGAAGAAAGATCCCAGCTGCTCCTGGACAATAGAATTCTCTGCTTGGTTCCAAAGCAGCTCTACTGCTCTTGACATATAGGAAGCCACCACGGAGGAAATTCCCAGCTGGCACTGGAAAGCAGGGCCAGCCTCCTTCCAGAATATGCAGCACAGACCCAACTCCAGGAAACCCAGGGCAGGTGGCAAATCCAGAGGGTTAGGGCAGGAAAATGACCCCAAACACCAGGGGTGGCCACGAGCTCAGCGCAGGCTCACATACCCACCTCCATCAACAGCTAGACCAGACCTCAAAAACTCAGAACGCAGAGGAGAACAGAAAACCAGTCCCTTGTATTTGTGCCATATTTCCCAGGCTGCCCGACCGGTCTTCAACCCTTGAGCTTTCAGTGAGCCCTACTATGTGTACCGGGTGCCATGGGGGAGAGACGCTATACCCTGAGAAGCCCATCTGCATCCCACCCCACTGGCCGCGTGGCCCCCTGGGGGCTTGGAGCCTGCCCAAGCTGCTAGAGCACGGTTCTGGCTGGGGGTGGGGAGAGAGGAGAGGGACGCCCGAGCCCCACTGCCAGGTGGGGTTAAAACCTAGTCACGGCAGATGGTGCTGGCGCCCTCACACCAGGATTCTCGTTCCTGATTATCTGTGTTGTCCGCAAAACAATTAGCCCTCAAAGAAAAATTGCATGGCCCACTCCCAACCATATGAAAAGGCAATTTTTCCCCAAGGACAATGGACACTGAGGGCATCCGCAGAGGGTGAGGAGGGCCGCTGGTCTCGGGACCCGGATCTCACTCATCCTGGGCCATTTCACCACCTCGCACCTCGTGGGCTGGGCCCCGCCCCCGCCCAGCCTCTGGTCCCTGTGAGCCTCGTCCCCAGGGTCCCTTTTAGCCCAGCGGTGCCACTGCTCCACAAGTCCATTGCTTTCCCTCTAAATTTTAAGATCTTTTGGAGCAGAAATTTAGTTTCCATTTGCTCCTTCATTCCTTTACTCACTCACTTATTCATTCATTCATATTTTCCATCAGTTATTGGATATTGACCACGTTACTCCCAGAAGATTTAAAAAAAAATACAATTTACAAAAAATGCAGGGGTGGAGGGTGGGGAGAGGGGTATATGGGAACGTCTTATGTTTTTTATGTTTTTTTAATGTAACATTCTTTGTGATCTATTTAATTTAAAAAGTGTTAAAAAAAAAAAAAAAAAGGTATTATCAGAGCGGCCTCTTTGACCACTGGTGGAGTTTTCTGGTTTTCTTCCTGAGGGGGGGAGGGAAGCCGGAGGCGGCGGGTGGAGCTGCCAGGCGCTTGAGGACCTGGCACTGCTGGCATCCAGCCTAAAGCAAGGTCTGAGCAGTCAGCTACGGGCAGGCAGCCTCCTCGCCAGAGCACTGAGCTCGGAGAGCACGCCACCTGGGTGCCCCGGGCCACCCTGCAGAGAGTGGGACAGTGTGAGGGAAGAGGACACCGAGCCTCCACCCATGGGCCCCGTGGTCCTGTGGGCTGCAGTGGGGCTGGTGACCAGGTGCTCATCAAATAACCAGAGGCGCCCTGAGCGGAGGAACCGGAATCCTGCTCTGTGAACGAACTGTTTAAAAGAAATGAGGGGAAGAGGACTTGGCCCAGTGGTTAGGGCATCCGCCTACCACATGGGAGGTCCACGGTTCAAACCCCAGGCCTCCTTGACCCGTGTGGAGC
Source organism: Dasypus novemcinctus (assembly GCF_030445035.2). Classification (NCBI taxonomy): domain Eukaryota; kingdom Metazoa; phylum Chordata; class Mammalia; order Cingulata; family Dasypodidae; genus Dasypus; species Dasypus novemcinctus. The sequence continues at coordinate 64,496,690 of NC_080688.1, forward strand.
TGGCCCATGTGCAGTGCTGATGCGCGCAAGGAGTGCCCTGCCATGCAGGGGTATCCCCCATGTAGGAGAGCCCCAAGCGCAAGGAGTGCGCCCCGTAAGGAGAGCCGCCCAGTGCGAAAGAAAGTGCAGCCTGCCCAGGAATGGTGCCGCACACACGGAGAGCTGACACAACAAGATGACGCAACAAAAAGAAACACAGATTCCCGTGCCGCTGATAAGGATGGAAGCGGTCACAGAAGAACATGCAGCGAATGGACACAGAAAGCAGACAACGGGGGGGGGGGGGGGGGGGAGGAAAGAGAAATAAATAAGGCTTGAGCGGAGGAAGCGGAATCCTCCTCTGTAAATGAACTGTTTTAAAAAAATGAGGGCAAGTGAACATGGCTCAACTTACAGTGTGTCTGTCTACCATACAGAGGGTCCAGGGTTCAAACCCAGGGCCTCCTGACCCATGTGGTGAGCTGGCCTATGCACAGTGCTGCCACGTGCAAGAGTGCCACACCATGCAGGGGTGCCCCCATGTAGGGGAGCTCCGTGTGCAAGGAATGCGCCCCGCAAGGAGAGCCGCCCCATGTGAAAAAAGTGCAGCCTGCCCAGGAGTGGCACCACACACAGGGAAAGCTGACGCAGCAAGATGACACAACAAAAAAGAGAGGCAGTTTCCCATTGCCACCAGATAATGCAAGCGGATGCAGAAGAACACACAGCGAATGGACATAGAGAGCAGACACCAGGGAGAAGGGGAGAGAAATAAATAAAAAATAAATCTTAAAAAAAAAAAGCATTTTCATGGGACAAAGGCACAGTGTAGCTGAGGAGAGCTGCTGCATAAAGCTGGGGTCAGTTGGTCTCATTCATCCATCATCTTGCAGGATGAGCAACATATTGGAGAACGGCTCGCTGTTAGAGCCGAAGGGCCTTTGGTGATGATGGCATCCAGAGGCCACACTTTGTAGGTGGGATTTCAAGGGTTGGGGGGGTGGCCTCTCACGGAGGAAAAGCTGAGCAAGACCCTGCCCCAGACCGGCTCCCTTTCTGGCCTCTCTCTTCCATGCTGCCTCCTGTGATCACCCCTGGACAGACTAGGGAACTCAGGAGGCAGAAAGGAAGCATCCAGAAGGTCCAGAGCTGGGGCACAGTCCCCCATCCTCAACCCCCCCCCTCCCCCCAGGCAGCCACTCGGGCAGGGACCTGGGCACCTGGGGCAAGGATGCAAAAAAAAAGATGGGGATCGGTGGGGGTGGGGAGCTGGGACCCCTCCTCCATCACTGCGCCCAGTGCAAGCCTTGTGACGTCTTTCTCCCCTCGCCCTGTTGCCCGTCTGTCCACCCATGCTCTCCCTTGGGTGAGTGCAGGAACCCAGCTCAGATGCCAGCTCCTCAGCATAAAGGGACTGTGTTTTCATTCAAAGTGGGCTCTTGCACACTCTGTATCTGCCCACTCGAAGGCCGTACATGTGACTGCACCCCCTGCCCAGAACCCAAGTGGGACAGAGGCCAACCTCTAGCTGGACACATTTCTAAATATGAGTCTGGCACAAAGAGTCAGGTTCCCAGGCCTTCTTTGCCCTGGGAGACCCAGCCAGGATTTGTAGGGGGCTGGGAGGGAGAGGACTGGGGGCAGGCACGGTCAGGAGACAGCCAGCTAAGGCAGCCATCAGCCCCGGAAATACCCCCTGAAGCCTCCCTGGCCTTCCAGCCTTGTTAGAAGAGAAGGATTACCCCACGCCTGGGGAGGCTAATCAATTGCCCAAAACCCTGGGTGGCAGGGACTGGAAAGCCACTACCTACCCAAATGTGCAAGGATTAAAAATATACAAACAGAATATTTTTTCTTCCCCTCTCCTCAACCCCCTGAAGCCCAGGATGCTTGCTAAAAATAGCCTTGCTGTGGCATGTATCCTACAAAACCCGAAGGCTGGCAGAAAAATTAAGAGGTCTTTGGAGGTAGCGTTCTTAAGTGGTTACCCCTGGGGAGAGGGAGGGAGAGGGCCGGGAGGGGGTGCTTTCAAGGGTTTCCTGACACACTTCTACATTGCTTGGATTTTATAATAACAAGCAGATATTATTTTATAAGTTGGGGTTTTTTGTTTTTCTTTAATGGAGGTTCACCCATTGCATTCTCAAGTCTAAATTAAAGGGTGAATTTATACTGGCTCAGCTACCCAGCAGCACAGTGGCTGGAAGCAGACGGACCCCTCAGGGACCCAGACACCAGCTACAAGCAAGCCCAGCGTCCTGCAAAGAGCACTGAATTCAGAGTCCCTCTTGACTCTGCAGCTTGTTCTCTGTGTGACCTGACAAGTGCCTGAGCTGGGCCTCCAGTTTCATTGACGGTAAAATGAGGCAGTTGGATTAAAGTCTAAAGCAGATACCTTCCAATTCTAACATTTTACAATGACAAGGATTGAGGAAAAACACCTCAGACTTTCTGCGTTTCACCACGAACAGGGCAGGGTCCGTGTGTCCTTGGGCAGGGGGTGGGTTTTAAGTCAGGGGACAGCCAAGTAGGAGGGAAGCTGCTCTGAAAGGCAAAGACCTACCCCACACCCTGATGATGGAGACTGCAAGGTGGAAAGAGGGTAATTTCTGCACCCAAAATGCCCTGGACTTAACTTCTGACTTGAGCTGTTGGTAACTCTGACCTCAGGTCATCACTTATCATGGGTGAAATTGACCTCTCCTGGTCTGGACCTAGGGGGACATAATACCTACATGGAGAGGCTGCTCTGAATAAACGCAATACAATGAAAAAGGACCAGGCTCGTTTTAGGTGCTTAGCATCCTTTCCTTCTTTTCCTCTTCCTGTGCTTCACCTCATACCCTGGAGGCCACATTACAGAATGGTTACGAGTGTGGGCTCTGGAATCAGAGTGCCCAGGCTTGGATCCCTGCTCCACCTGCTGTGTGACCTTGGGCAAGCAACTTAACTTCTCTGTACCTCAGCTGCTTCATCTATAAAATGGACTTGAGTGGGGATGGTGGTTGTGCTGCCCCAGCCCACACTGCTGCCCCTAATAGCTTCCTGGGTTCCCAGTTTTCAGTCTTGCATCTTTTGGGGATTTGATCTTTAGGAGCTCCTTAACGAGGCTCCCCTCCCTGCCTTCCTCCAGCCTCTCTAAGCTCCTGGCCCACAGCTGCCCGAGGCCTGCAGATTGTCCCACAGTGCAGCCACCTTCCCTCCCAGCCCTCTGCTCAGCAGGTTGTACCCCTGGCTAGGAATGTGGGTTTTTCCTGGGACCCAGGGAAGGGTGGGTTTTATATAGACCATTGTTTCTCAAACTTGGAAGTGCTTTCGAATCACCTGGGGATATCGTCAAAATGCAGATTCTGAATCAGTGGGACTGGGGCAGGGGCTAAGATTCAGCATCTCTAACAAATTTCCAGGGGATGCTCACGGCACTGATTAGCAAGGTGAATGTGGAAAAAAATACTGGAGCGGGGCGGGCAACAGGGACAGGGCAAGGCAGATCAGAGAAGGGGTAGAATTCAGACAGAGATGTACAATGGAGACCAAGCACGCGTGCATTCGGAGACACCGAGGAGGGAAGTAGGGAAATGTTTTACTAAATTACAGGACATTAGCCAACCAAGAAAAATAATTCTTATTGAGTTAATGCAGCAACACAGAAAAATGCTGATGACACATTACCTAAAAAAGCAGACTACCAATTATATGTATACTATGTCTTGAGATCTGCTGAATGCATGTTTAAGAAAACTCAGAGTGAGGCTATATCTCAGAAGAACTATAAAGACTGTGCCAGGTCAATGCAATTAAATGTATTTTTATCTGTTTGCCATTTTCCAGATTTTCTCAATGAAATTTTATCATTTTTGTAATTTAAAATTTATCTTCTATATATTCTCAGACACCCACTCCCCAACATTACCAGCTACTCTATTGAGGTTTCATATATTTTGAGCATAAACTGCCATTATTACAAAGGCTGGAAAATGGTGCACTAAATCTTCTCAGTCAAACCCAAAAATAAAGCAACCCAGATTCTGCTTTTCCTCCAAGCCAAGGGGCCAGCGCTTGGGAAGGCTGGCGCTCTGCTATCACCTCTCACTATAGCAACAGGAAGACCTTGGTAACCCTGAGCTTACAGTTACTCAGAGTAAAAATAGGAAGTCTGTGGACAGACGTGCAGCAAGAAGCTGCCACAGGTTTGCACTGGACAGGCTGGGTTTGGAGCCCTCTGAACCTCTCTTGCAGGAAACAGAAAGCAAAAATCAGGGAGCTGGTTCTCACAAGACTGCAGGAAGCGGTTGGCATTTTCTTCTTTGTCTCCCATTTCAGTGCTATAAGCCACCTTTCAAACCAGTTTGCCTGGAGGCGGGCTATTCTAGAATAGTCACAATACCAGACATGTGCAGCTCACTCGTGTCGTTGGGCATGCGCACATCTCTAGGGCCCCACACCTCCAGGCTGCACTGCTCACTTGGGGTCAGGACTCAGGCTGACCAGCACCCCCGCCCCCGCCCCCCATTTGGTGCCGTGTCTCTTCAACCTGTCCCTGGGCAGATGTTTCAGGCCCCGTTCCCCTGTCTAGGCCTTGGCTCTGACCTTGGAGAGGCTGGAGGGGGGGACCCCCACCCCTATACCACCACCCCTATCTGGCTGGTCCTTCCCAGGCCACGGTGTCTGGACTCAGGCCTCCTTCCCAGTTCCTCTGCCGCCACCTGGCTGTGTAACCTGGGGAAAATCACTTCATGTCTCTGAACCTCAATTACATCATTTATAAAAATTAAAAATCAGGTTTATGTGATCTCTAGGGCCCTTTTGGCTCTAACATTCTATGAGGCTCACAGGAAAAACCATTCACCTAGCAGTTCAAATGAGATGCTTCACATGCAAAGATTTTCGAGACAACTAAACAGCGACCCTTCAAGCAACATGATGTGTTTTATTTTAGCCTTCCTGCAAGAAGTTTTTTTTTTTTTAATGTTTACATGCTCTTTCTGTTTTAGCAAAGGGTATAAAATATGAAATCTATTTGTGACACCCTGTGATTAAAGGTATGGACTCTTCTTCCATGTTCTTCCACCCTTCTCAAGCACACCAGTAAAGATTCTCCATGTTTTTTTTTTAAAAGGTTTCATTTTTTAAAATTTATTTCTCTCCCCTCCGCCCCATTGTCTGCTCTCTGTGTCCATGTGCTGTGTGTTCTTCTGTGTCTGCTTGCATTCTTATCACAGGCACTGGGAATCTGTGTCTCTTTTTGTTGTGTCATCTTGCTGCCTCAGCTCTCCGTGTGTGCGGCGCCACTCCTGGGCAGGCTGTGCTTTTTTCACATGGGACGACTCTCCTACTTGGCGCACTCCTTGAGTGTGGGGCTCCCCTACGTGGGGAACACCCCTGCGTGGCATGGCACTCCTTGTGTGCATCAGCACTGCACGTGGGCCAGCTCACCACATGGGTCAGGAGGCCCCAGGTTTGAACCCTGGACCTTCCATATGGTAGTCAGTTGAGCGCTCTATCAGTTGAGCTAAATCTGCTTCCCGATTCTCCATGTTTAAGGACCCATGTGGTTAGACTGGGCTCACCTGGCTACTCAGTCCATCTCAGGGTTAATACCCTTAATCCCATTTGCAAAGCCCCATGTGCCATGTAAGGCAACATATTCATAGGTTCTAGGGATTAGGGCATGGACAGACCTCTATGCCGGCCAATACATTCACATTGTTCACACTGTTCAAAATCCAAATGGCACAAAAGGCTACAGAGTGTGAAGAGTTTCCCCCTATCCTAGTTCCCCTGGAGGTAAAACTCTTTCCCAAGAGATTTTAGGGCTAAATAAACACAAATATGTATAATTTTTAGACTTCTTTAATATAAATGGCACTGTGCCATAATGCTGTCCTATATCTTGCTTTTACCACAATACCTTTGCAATCACTCCACATCAGTACATAAAAGTGCCCTTGTCCTTTTTTAGGGCTGCATACTATTCCATGGTATAGGCGCACTATAATTCATTCATCCAGCCTCCTGGATTAGAAACATTAGATTGTTTCTAATCTTTTACTCTCACAAACAACATTGCAATAAACAATCTTATACACATGCTATTTCCTGTATGTACCTGTACTGTCCTAGGATAAATTTAGAAAAGGAGAAAGCCCAGGTAAAGGATATTTACATTAGAACTGTCTCAGATATGGTTGAATGATCCTCCACAGAGGTGCGCCAAGTTGCACATACACCTCCCCACCTCACTCTCTGCTCCTCCACCAGCTGTAATCTCTTTGAGGCAGGGAAGCCAGGTCTCACATTTCTTCCTTATCTCCCCCAACCCCCTCGTTCTCAAACCAGGGATGGATTGAGGAAGCCCCTGAGGACCCCCGCTGCTTGCACTCCGGGGACTGCTGGTGGCTTGGGGTAGGGATTAGAGAGGAGGATAAGGCCAGCAGTCAGCTAGCTGGAAGGATTTGAAAGAGCACTGGCCGTGTGCCTCTCCACCAGCCCAACTGCTCTTCCCACAGGGACACTCCCCAGACAAGTGGTTTCCCCCAATGCGAAAAACATATTAACCACCATCTAGAATGAGGGACTCTCATCACTGAGGTGCGACAAGAGGAGATTACAAGTGTATTTAGGTTTGCAAAGTCCCAGCTGCACCCGTGTTCAGAGAGACAGCCATTTTCTTGCTCTTAATCCATCAAGGGTGGAGATGTTCCTTCAAATTGAATGAGCCTTTTATGTGCTGAAGTCGATTGTGATCTAAAAGATAAGTTAAATCACTTATTCAGGAAGACATGAAACCTTTGATCCTAGCGCTTGATTAAGGTTTCAGAGCAGCAGCTGCAGGGCCTGGGGAGAGCAAAGAGTGCCCACTCCCGCCCCCACCCCACCCCAGCCCCACCCAGTGGCACCCGGGGAAGCCCCAGCTGGGGGACAGGATGCAGAACCCTAACCACGCAGCGACCAAGCATCGAGAGGGATGGAATGGAGGAGGGAGAGCAGAGTGGCGATTCCCAGTGGCTGTAGAGCCCTGGAGGGCCAGAAGGGCAGGGACTCGTGGCACCACACCCTCTGCCCAGCCCTTTTCTTCACCTCTGTTTGACCTCTCCTTGGCATTCCAGGCTCAACTTAAGGGTCACCTCTTCCAGGAAGCCTTTCCTGTCCCCACAAGGCCAGGATTAGGTAGGCGCCTTTACAACATGTTTCCAAAGCACTAATACTTTGCCCCATCATAGTACTTGTAATCCTGAAATGTAACCTTGTCTAACTACCTGACTTTGGCATTGGACTGTGACACCCAAGGAGAGCACCCAGCACAGGGCCTGATGCTCAGGAAGTGTTCAATAAATGTTTGATGAGTGAATAAACGAATGACTGGAACAGGGCCCAAGGGCAGTCAGAATAGCTACCTGTCCTAACTGTCATCCACCAATGCAGCCAAACTTTCAGAGCCCGACCCGGCACTGGCCACTGTGTTGGGCCCTGGGGGCATCCACAGAGTTCGATAGGGCTTCTTGTCCTAAAATTCTGCCCTGTTCCCAAAGGCCAACTGTTTGAGTCACTCTCTTGGGGAAAAGCATCACCTCCAGAAAGACCCCCTCTCCACAAAGACACACTCTCTCTGTGGTCCTCTTATCTCCCCGGTTAGCTAGGATGGGGCATAAGGGAGGGAAGCTTTAGATCCAGGGACCAGGCTGGGGAAGCACTGCCGTGGGCAGTCCACGGGCAACCTGGAGGCACCGGGTACCAGAAAATAAAAATAAGCCCTAAAGGGTGTCAAGTTCCTTGGGAAGTCTAAAACAATACAGAAACAAACTGTCATAATAACAGTCCCGAGGATTATTGCCCCTGCACAGAACTTTCCTCTCCATGACCTCCTGATACTCAAATCAGCCCTACGAGACAGTAAGGATAGATATACCCAATTTACAGTCAAGAAAACTGAGGTGCAGATGGTTCAAGCTCAGAGTCACACAGATAGCAAGGGTAGCTGCGCCCAGGTCTTATGGCTCCAAAGACAGTATTCTTTTTATCACAGCAACCTGCCCCCTACACTGCCTCCTTAGCTGTACAAAAAACCCTTCTTCAATCCTCATTTCTTTCAGTGGACTTGGTGATAGACGAATGAGCTTCTCCAGGCTCTCTGTCACCACGCTGGCAGGCAGAGGTGGACTGAGTCTTGGCCTGGGGGCAAGCAACGGGGGCTACATGCTAAGCTCAGGTTCTGCCAATTCCACCTGTCTTAGATGCTGTGAAGACTTGGACCTCATCTAAGCACTTCCGGGGAAACGCAGGCAGTGTCTGTCCTGGGGGGCCACTGTCCTCTGTGACAACACAGAGAGGGGTCAGAGCGGCCCTGTACTGCCGGGGCACTTACTGGGTTCCAGGCACTTTGCACATCTCTTTTCAGTTACCCGCTGATAACCTCAGGATCAGGGTTAGTACGCGGGAGGGAGCGGCCGGCGCAGCTGACCGGCAAATGGCCTGTCCACAGTCAGAGCCCAGACATGCTGGAGCCAGGCTGTGGGGCTCAGGGGTCACGGTCAATGGGCCATCCATACACTGCCCATCACAGCATGGGTGGGAGACGAAGGGAGATGAGGCAGTGTCCAGCCTCATCTTTGTTTTTTCAATGTTAGCATGGTTTGTTGTGGTGGTTTTTAGGAAGGACCGGGAATCAAACCCAGGACCTCGGAGATGGAAAGTAGGCGCTCAACCACTTGAGCTACATCTGCTCCCCAGGATAGAGTTTAAAAAGGCTTTACCTCCATGCCAACTCACCTCCCAGGCCTTTTGCATTTACCTTAGAACAAATGATACTCAGTCAACAGGAGAAATCAGACTCCAGCATCCGAGACACCATCGTTGTATAAAAGCATCGTCCAAGAATGAGATTTTGTGGGAATATACACCTGTACAACTCACACCTATGGGGAAAACTCAGTTTTTATACAAGGCCCATTTAGACAAACAGGTGGTTACAGCTGGCATGACCAATCCCAGCTTGAACACAGTTAACGAATCTGCTCTTAACAATTTCCTATTGGACAACAACAGTTGTTCCCACTTATGGACCATCCAATGTGGGAACACGTGACTTAGAAAATAGAAAAATTAGGAGGCGATTAATCATCTGGCAAAAGGACTCACCCCAGATCTCCTTTACCGATCATCTCTTGGCGCAACTGGAATAGCGTTTTTCTTCCCGCACAGTTTTTGGAACGTTTCTATCTACTAGAGTCGGGAGCCTGACTTGAGAGGCACAGCTATTTCCTGCCTCCTGACTCCGAGTCAGCCCCAATTCCTGCCCCTCTGGCCAGTCGGGCAGGAGAGGAGAAGGCCGACGTGTCAGGGCGGGGTCCGGGCACAGTGGCGCAGGCTCCCCGGTGCTCCACAGAAAGGAAGGGAGAAAGCAGGGACTAAGTGGACCGGGCTGTGCCACTGTGAGTCCTCCCAGAACATTCAGGCAGCCCCTGGCCCCACACCTCCCCTAGATGTTCACGTTGACAGGCCTCTGAAAAGAGCTTGCCCTGGGCCAACTCTGTCTTCCTGCTTCTTCTCTAGCCAGCAGACTGATCCTCCACCTCTGCCACGCCAACGCTTCCCCTCTCTGATTCCAGCTGCATCCAAGTTTACCCATCTCCTGCTCTTTGGTCCTTGGGGAAGGCTACCAGGTGAACCTCCTCTAAGGTGACCAAGCATAGCATGCTAAGGTTAGTTAACTTTCCTTCTTGGGCATCTCAAGTTTCTAATAGAAAGCTCCTGGAGAGGGCAGTATTTTGAACGAAAGGAAATCATCTCTAACAGTGGAATTTCAAAGACTGAAGAGTTGAAACTGGGGAGAGAGAAATCTCTGAGATGCAGCCTTGAAATCATGCCTCACAGCCCAGCCATGAGCTACTGTTGAAAAGCTGGTTTTCAAAATTTCCAAGAATCAATCTCCAGATGTCTGCTCTGGGAGCCAAACTGCTGTTGATTTGTTCCCAGTTAACCATGGAATAGTCTGAGTGCCTCAGCCGAGCATTTCAGACCTCTCACATCCAGCTCTGTCCCGTAAAGCCTTCTGTCCCTTTACTGACACTACTGGGAACTCCATCTGGCCAGCTGGCTTCCTCGCCGTCCCCAGCCCCAGCCTGGGCTTCCCAGCTAGCCCTCTGATTCACCGGCGCCACCACGGCGCACAACTCCAGGGGGCGCCACTCACGTCGTGGTCCAGGTGTGTGTAGTGCTTGACCGCCAAGAGGACCCCAGGGACTGCCCGACCCCCGGCCCTCCCCACCACACACTCCTCCTCACTCCCTGCGTGCTAAGCCTCTTGGACCACTTCAGGTCTCTGACGGGCACCACCTTGAGCCTATGCTCCAGATCTGGGGGTGGGGGCAGGGCTCCAATTAGAATTCAAGTGCCCCGAGGGCAGCACTGGGTCTGCCCCTTCTCCCCAGGCTAGAGGGCTGAGAATTTAGCAGTGCTTCTCAAAGTCAGGTCCTTCCAGCAGCACCAGCAGCTCCAAGGAACTTGTTAGAAAAGGAAATTTCCCAGCCCAGACCCACTGAATAGGAGACTCTGGGACTGGGGCCTTCGCAACCTGTTTTAACAGATCCTCCAGCCATTCTGAAGCACCTGAAGTCTGAGAACCACTGAGTTACAGGATCCTCAACATTCCCTGGCTGGCTTTGCTGAACTGATTAATGGGGTTTCCAAGGAGGAAGGGAGCTGGCACCGTCAAGGCTGCCCGTTTCACTGGACTCTCCCGGGGACCAATTCCCTCTTTGTTCTGAAGTGTGCGAGAGTGGACTAGCTCTAACCCTTGGCAGCAAGCTGAAGCCTTACCTCCTCACGGCTAGCACGGAGCGCTGGGCTGCCTCAGCTCTCCTCCAAAGGGCACTCCTGCTCAGCAACCCTTCCCCTAGTCCTGCTAACTGGGTGGTTAAATTATTCAGCGACCAATTAGAGTTGAACAATGTCGCTGTCTCCCAACCAAGTGATGTGCACAAGCAGCTGTAAGTGATTTTCCCACTCAAAGCTGGGCAGCTTTTAGAAAGTTAGCCCAGCTAAGGCCCTCCTCCAGCTCCCCTCACCTTCCACAGCCTGCCAGGGTTAAAAGCCCCAACAGCCCATCCCCTAGGGCAGAGCTGGGGTGGGGAGGAGAGATCAAACAAGAAAGAGAGAACCAATCCCAGTCCCAATCCAGATTTACCAGCCGGCTAGGGAGGAGCCTAGGAATCCAGATGTTCAAGTCTCCTGGTAATTCTTAACACCAGGCAATCTGAGAAATCATCAGTTGACCCAACCCTCCTTATTTGACAGATGGGGAAACTGAGGCGCTCCTCCACAAGGCGTTCCTTGACCATCCCAGACCACAGGGCACTCTCTCCACCCTTGGTATCCCAGGCGCGTACCTACCAGGCACTGTCCACACTACAGCCACCTGAGCATCCTTCTAAACACTCGCCCACCCCTGGACTGGACGAGCCTGGAGGCAGGGGCCAGGCCTTGGTCATGAGATGGGATGCTGGTCCGTGCTGGCCTCAATAGCCACCTGACAGACCAACGAGCTCCCAGGCAGCCGGCGCTCTCACTAGCTTCGGCGGCAATTCCTCCATCAGATCACCAGGTTGTCAGCTTGGAACACACTGCAAGTCTGGCCCAGGGGGTGAGCTGATGGGAAGCAAACATGCCTGAAGAACGGGCAGTGAGAGTGGCCAGGAAGATGAGGTCAGAGCACTGGGGGTGGGGTGGGGGCCGGGGGTGGGGAGGGACCAGTGGGGGCTGGTTCACGGGGACACACTTGCCCTTCTTGTTGATTTTGCTCAGAGCCAACTGCGGGAGAAACACAGCTGGGAAATGGGACACAGAGCTCACACTTTCTCACCTCAGCCTCTCAAGAGCCCTTACCCTGACACATAGGAGAGGTGACAATGAAACGGAGACAAAGAAGAGCCACGGAGAAAATAAGCCTATTCCAGTCTCTCGATCAGTGAGTCCAGGACATTCTTGGCAAGTGCCCTGGGCTGAGCGGGACACGGGTCTGCCTTCCCCATCAGCACAGGTGACTGCCAAGAAGCGGAGCTTCTAGGGGCTTCAGGAAGCTCTCCCTCGTCTTAAACTTGCCCCCACCCAACTTGGATCAGGCCCTCCTTGCCTCCCTGTGTCAGTACAGCTAGGCTATGCTGTAGTAATGAACAACTCCAAAACCTCAGTGGCCTAAAACAGAAGAAGTTCCTTTCATGCTCACAGTACATGCTCATGGATGCTCCTCTTTACTCCAGCCTTTTCGTTTTCATTTATATCCTAAGCTAGTAGCACATCGTTTAAGTTTTGTTTCACAGCACACATCCTTCTATGCCAGTCAGGATAGGCGAGGTTTCGGTGCAGTAACAACAGACAACTCCTGAATCTCAGTGGCATAAAACAGTACAGGGTCATGTTAACAGGTATGGGCTTTCTTTTAGGGATGATATTAATAAAATGTTAAAAAATTAGAAAGTGATGAGGGTTACACATCCCTGTGAATACACTTAAAAAGCAATGAATTGTAAACTTTAAAAGGGTGAATTTTACGTCAATAAATGGGAGATGAGAATAGCTCAATAGAGCTATTATAAAAACAAGGGCGTCTCTCCCTCAGGTATGGCCACAGATGGTGAGCCTGCAGGGGCACTGCTTGTTGCAGTCACTTGGGGCTTCCGGCTGAGGGCAGGGCCACCATTCGATGCTGCCGTCGGCCCTGTCATCCCTGGAGGGTGACTACATGCTTCGATCCTGAACTGGAACCTGGCCCTGCACCCAGGTGACCCGCCAGAACCAGGGCCCCGCCTCACCACGAGCCTGCAGGACGGTGTGGCAAGGCTGATGAGCAGCCCTACTGCCCGCGCCACACACACACAGCCACCCAGAGCCTGAAATTCCTCCATCAAAGCTTCATCCCTTTCCTTCCCCTAGGAGAAGCCAAACTTCCTCCTCTTGTCATTTTGCACCTCAAGGTGAAGGGAAGCTTTCAGAGCAGGTTTAGAGAGAGGAAAGCAAGAAAATCAAACTACTATTTCCAATGAAAATGACAGGGGAAATTATTAGAATATACACATTCTAATACCTAAAATAACATATTACCTAGGCATAACAAGAAGCTAAAATTGAAGTTTTTACAGTAACAGCAGGATGATAGATACCAGATGCCAATGAGAGAGCGAGACCTATATGCAGAATATGCAAAGGAAAATTTTAAGAATGAGTTTAACGACTGCTGGGCCTATAACCAGATCAAAGATATAAAAAGAGGCCAGGGAAAGCCCTGCCCTCTAAGCACAGCCCCTTGAAAACCCATCAAAAGCTGGCGGCATTAGTGCTGCAATGATGCTTTGTAACTTTAACAAGCCGTCTTTTCTCTTTTTCCCAAACACAGAAGGGTGGGAGAGAACTTGAAAAGGAAGTCGAGGATGGTGCAAAGTAGGAACAAGGAGTCATCTGTGTTGAGGCCAGAGATGGGGACAGTGCAGGGGGAGCAGACAGGGAGGGCCATCTCTGCACACAGGACAGTTCACGGACCACTGCCCTTCTAGGTGTGCTCATCCTGGGGCAATTAGACCCAGGGAAAAGAATCTAGAAAAGCACACAGGACACTGGACTTCAATCCCTGCAGTGTTCTCACTGTTTCCACAGGCCTACCACAGCATTCCATGATGTGTGTGCATCAAGAATTTTTCACAAATGGGGCTTCTAGGAGTAAGCTCTCTACTATCTGCCAAGGTCTGGAAAAGTCAAGACACTCGCTAACTGTGAATTGGCAGTAGATCCCATGTGAGGATAACTAGTTTTCTAAGCACGGGAATATTGGAGCAATATAAAACTAAATGGATCTTTCCGTGAGCATCCAAAAGTAACTATGGCATGTCAAGATGCTTCAAGATTTCATTTGCAGATCAATCAACTCAATTCAATTCTACAAACATTTGTTGAAGGTCAACTCTGCATCCAGCACTGCAGGTTTGAGAGAGTGTGTGCAAGAGAGAAAGTCATCCACAAGCTCTTCTCTCAATGGATATTCCAGGTCTTGGGAAGGCAAATGAGTCACACAGTATGAGGCCAGCTATATTAATAAAAGCAAACAGTCTAGAAGCAGAGGTAGTACAGAGCAAAGCAAGGCATGACCAAGCCCATTTAGGGATGGAGCAGAGGGGCAAGGGGTGGTGCCTTGGAGGAGCTAACAGCTGAGCTGGGTTTTATGGATGAACATTTCTTTAGAATGGGTTTGGGATGGTGGAGGGGAGGGGAGGTTCTAGGAGACAGTCATAGCACGTGGAAAATCACAGAGACACGATAGGACAGATTTGAGGAATGAATGCAAGTGTGAGAGGAAGAGTTATATTTGTATTGCACTTGACCCTGGAGGACAGAGGGAGACAGAGGACACCATAAAGAGGCTGGATCACTAACCCAGGTGAAGAGGAGGTACTGAACCAAGATGGTGTGCTGCTCTGACAGTAGTCTACAGATTTGAAAAATACTTAAGCAGCAGAATCTCTAAGACAAGGTGACGGCCATAAGAGAGGCTGAGAATGGGAAAGGGGAAGGACCTGAAGAAGCCTGAGGAAGGAGAGTATGTCGTGACAGGGTGGTTGGTCCCCAGGGCACCTACTGCAGGATGTTGGGTAGACAAGGACGGCATAGCAGGGCTGGTGGGTCACTAGTGGCGTCTGCCAGCACCAAGGTAGATGCAGGTGAGGAGGGGTGTAGAGATCCACATGAGCTACATGTTCCAGAAGCCTGGCTGCAAGGAAAGGGCAGGAGGACAGAAATTTAATGGAGCCTGTTGGTTTTTGTTGTTTTTAAAATTTTATTGTAGTAACATACACACAACTCAAAATTTCCCTTTTTGGCCACTTTGGAGTGTACAATTCAGTGGTATTAACTACTTTACAATATTGCATTGCCACCATCAACATCCAATACCCCAACTTTATCATCACCTCAAACAGAAACACTGTACCTATAACCAATGACTCTCCCTCTCCCTCACTCCCCAGCCCCTGTAATCTACTCTCTGTCTCTATGAATTTGCTTCCTCTAGGTATTTCATATCAGTAAGATCATACAATGTTTGTCTTTTTCTGTCTGGTTTATTTCATTCATGATGTCTTCAAGGTTCATTCATGTTGTCGCATGTGTTAGAACATTTCTTTTTTGTGACTGAACAATATTCCATTATGTATATATACAACATTTTGCTTATCCATTCATTTGTTGAGGTGCCCCTGGGTTGCTTCCACCTTTTGGCTATTGTGAATAGTGCTGCTGTGAACATCGGTGTACAAATATATGTTTGAGTCTCTGCTTTCAATTCTTTCAAGAAGTAGGATTGCCAGGTCACATGGTAATTCTATGTTCAACTTTCCATGGTGGCTGCACCTGTTTACAATGCCACCAACAATGTATACAGGTTCCAATTCCTCCACATTCTCACCAACACTTATTTTCTGTTTTGGTTTTTTCAATAATTGTCATCCTTGTGGGTGTGATGTGGTATCTCATTGTAGTTTTGATTTGCATTTCCTTAATAACCAAAGATACTGAGCATCGTTTCATGTGCTTATTGGCCATTTGTATAACTTCTTTGGAGAAATGTCTATTCAAGACCTTTGCCCATTTTTAAAATTTGGGTTATTGGTCTTTTTCTCATTGAGTTGTGGCAGTTTTATATATTCTGGGTATTAAAGCCTTATCTGATATATGGTTAGTATTTTTATCCCATTTTGTAGGCTGTCTTTTCACTTTCTTGTTAGTGTGCTTTGACACACAAAAGTTTTTAATTTTGATGCAGTCCATTTATCCATTTTTTCTTTTGTTGCTCATGCTTTGGCTTCATATCTAAGAAATCACTACCAAATCCAAGGTTATGAAAGTTCCCTCCTATGTTTTCTCCTAAGAGTTTCATGAATTTACTCTTATATTTAGGTCCTTAATTCATTTAGTTAATTTTTGTATTAGTTAATTTTCGGTGTGAGGTCCAGCTTCACTCTTTTGCACATGAATAGTTTTCCCAGTACCTTTTGTCAAAGAGATCTTCTTTCCTCCAGTTAATGCACTTGACACCCTCGTTGAAAATCAGATGGCTATAGATGTACGGGTTCATTTCTGAACTCTTCATTCTATTTCATTCACCTATGTATCTATCCTTTGCCAGTACCAACATTTTTTTATTTCTGTGGCTCTGTAGTAAGTTTGAAATCAAGAAGTATGAAATCTTCCACTTTATTCTCCTTTTGCAATATTGATTTGGCTATACAGGACACCCTATGATTCCACACAAATTTGGTGATTCGCTTTTCCATTTCTACCAAAACAGCAATTGGGGTTCTGAAAGGTATTGAGTTGAACTGTAGATGGCTTTGGGTAGTATTGACATATCAACAGTATTTGCTTAGGTTTTCATTAATTTCTTTCATCAGCGCTTTCTACTTTTCAGAGTATAAGTCCTTCACCTCCTTGGTTAAATTTATTCCTAGGTATTTTTTTTTTTTTCAGAAGCTGTAATGAATGAAGTTGTTTTATTTTTTAAATTTCCATTTCAGAATTTTCTTTGCTAATGTATAGAAAGACAACTGATTTTTGCATGTTAATCTTCTAGGCTGCAACTTTGCAGAATTAATTTATTAGCTCTAGTGGTTTTCTTGTAGATTCTTTGGGATTTTCTGCATAAAGGATCATGTCATCAGTGAAAAGAGATAGTTTTATGTCTTCCTTTCCAAACTGGGTCCTTTAATTCCTTTTTCTCGCCTGATTGCTCTGGCAAGAACTTCTAGTACAGGCGGCAGACTTGGCGCAGTGGTTAGGGCATCCGTCTACCACATGGGAGGTCCGCGGTTCAAACTCCAGGCCTCCTTGACCCGTGTGGAGCAGGCCCACTTGCTGATGCGTGCAAGGAGTGCCATGCCACAAAAGGGTGTCCCCTGCGTAGAGAAGCCCCATGCGTAAGGAGTGTGCCCCGTAAGGAGAGCCGCCCAGTGCGAAAGAAAGTGCAGCCTGCCTAAGAGTGGCACCACCTATACAGAGAAATGATACAAGATGACGCAACCAAAAGAAACACAGATTCCCGAGCTGCTGACAACAACAGAAGCGGTCAAAGAAGATGCTGCAAATAGACACAGAGAACAGACAACCGGGGTGGGGGGGAAGGGAAGAGAAATAAATAAATAAATAAAAATCTTAAAAAAAAAAAAAAAAGAACTTCTAGTACAATGTTGAATAGCAGTGGTGAAAACAGGTATCCTTAGCTTATTCCCAACCTCAAGGGAAAGGCTTTCAGTCTTTTACCGCTTAGCACAAAGTTAGCTGTGGGTTTTTAGGTATGATTTATTTTTATTCCAGGAGAGATGAGCATGTTTCTATCAGAGGAAAAGAAGCCAATGGAAGGAGAGGGAATTTGATGATCCAGGGTGTAAAAGGGCTTAGTGGCACTGAGAGTAGATGAGGTTCGGGATGCATGTGGCAGGTAAACCTGGGCAGGAGACCAGGAACTGGGGACATCTGGTCTCCCTTTGTCAGGCAAAACTCATAAGGGTTGGTATCTAGAGAGTCACAGCTAATAGAACTCATTTTATGCAATATTCTTACTTGTTTCGAAGTCTTGGTTTCCCAAAATGTTTTCATGAATTATCTCACTTGTTCCGCACAATGATTCTGTGAGGAGGTGCCGAGGTTAGAAACCTCCCCAGAGTCACAGAGCCAGTAAGGGAGGAGCCAGGCGTGGTGTCCCACTCTTCCAGGCTCCGCGTCCCCCGCTGCTGCTGCCTTGCCTCCCAGCTCCCCTCTGGTCTCAAATCTCAGATCCTAGGGGAGACTCACGCTACCTCACCTCTAGATCAACACATACAGCCTTTTGATAAAGGGGAAAATATAATGTACTCCTTTAATTTTATTTGACACTTCAAGATACATTCGTTATCAGGCCTAAAATATATCGGAGCAAATAATAAACAGGCTTTTAAATTTTTTTCCAAACTACATAAGCCACCCTGGCAATTTAGACAGATGCCCCTCTCTTCTCTCTTCTTGCCCCTCTCCCCTCTCTTCTCACCACTTCCGTCCTGTAAAGTAGAGAGTGGTTCTCAACCCCAGCTGCATATTCAAACCTCTTGGGAAGCTTTTAGAAATACTGAGCCCAGGCCGCAGCCCAGACCTTGGGATGAGAATCTCTGGAGGTGGGGCCCAGACATCAGAGACATCCAGAATTGGGCTGCACGATGAGGGTTCAGAACCCCGAAGTGGAGGAAAGGATGGCCTCCGAAGGGCTCAGGGGACGAGCCAGGGACAGAAAGGGAGGCACAGCAGCTGCACATATGCAGCGAGTCTGGTCGGACACACAAGCTTATCAGCCAGTATGGCAGGAGGAGAACACTGAGGGGAAACTGCCTCCCATTATAGAACTATGGAACCACCTGCCACCAAGCACTTGCCCTTGTTGGGCACATTCCCGTTTCACCTTCCCAGCAGCTCTGCCACAGGGAAGGCAGGCTTGGGTCTTTTTCCCCCTTTTCCAGATGAGTAAACCAAGGTTCAAAGACACAAAATACCAGTCCCAAAGGTGGCTCTTCATGGAACAAGGACAGAGCCCACTGCCAGAGAGGAACCCCTGGGAGGGACAGTTGTCCATCCCTGTATCAGGACATCTCTCATTTTCAAAAGGGGACCCTTTCCAGTGACCTGCCACACCCCATGGCCATAGGGTGCTCTTTGATGCACTCCCTGGTTCTCTCCAACAAGCTCACGACAAACACAGCTCCGGGCCTACAAGGGAAGACGGTCAGCTGCCCGTCTGGGTCCCCCACCACTCTCTAAAACAAGAAGCTAGGCAAGTTCTCAGGCAGCTCCACCCATCACACAAAACCAGCCTTCTGGCTCTAAGGAAGGTGCGGAGGGGTCCCCGCCTCCTGTTCTAAACTAGCGCCCCTCTGCTCCCTAGGAGACAAGGAGCTCCAACAAACCCCAGCTGTTCGCCAAGGGCCCAGCTGTGCCGCCTAACGCAGCACCAAGGATGAAGGGGCCACCAAGAGGGTGCAGCCCCCACCCCCCAAGAGCCCAGCGACTGGCTGGGAAGCTACAACACACACACATGAAATGGGAAAATCAAGAGACTAACTGAATGAAATAACTTCAGGTGTGTTCCAGCTCATGGAGGATTTGCTCTCTCTTTGCCTCAATCTCCTCACTGAAATAAATGAGAAACTAGTAGTACCTACCTTCAAGGGTACTGTGGGGTTGGATGCATCGATCCATGTAAAGTGTGTAGAAAGTGCCGGAAAAACACTCAGGCTCAGAAAGCTTGCTTGTTAGTGCTGTGTGGTGCTTGGGTTTACCTGACGCTCAGAGGAAAAAGGATCATACGGCCGAGAGTCGCTGGGAGGGGACGTCTATAGGAGAACGGGCTTTGAAGGACGAATATAATTTAGAAAGGAGGGACACCATCCAAAAAGAAGATAGGGCATGACAATCGCCAGAGTTGGGATTTGAACATTAAATTTACTGTCAGGGAGGTACGAACTGCAAGGCCCACCCCAATCCCAAGCCCCGCTAGGATTCCTGCTGCTGCTTCAAGAAGGACCCCATTATTAAAGAAAATACCCCACTGGAACTCAAACCAAACAACTCCCGGCAGCACGAGTCCAGGGAACCTTTGGCTCCATCTCCCAGGCAATTGAAAAGAGCTCAAAACAGATTAAAATATGAGATGAATTTTGAAACCCAGGAATGAAAGAAAATGAATCCTGTGACTGAGGAGCCAGTATGATTGTTTCATTATTCAGTTAGAAGGTTACAAATGTGCAGGAAATGCCAGATGCTTCTTGAGATGGGGGGAGTCTAGGGACAGCGCTGCCACCGGGGGCGTATTCTTTTTAATGTGGAAAAAAAGGCTTCAGCCCGACTTGTGTTTAAGGAGAAAGAACCCGCTGCAGGGCAGCCTGCTCTTCTGCCTACTTCACCCCTCAAACACAGCCCTCAAAGTATATGTGCCCTTTTAGAAGAACTTCTCCAATAAAACTACACCTCCCAGGGGGAGGGTGCCCTTCCCACCTCCACCCCGCTGGAGAAACCCCAGGCCAAAGCAGCTTCTCCCTGCAGCCTTTCCTTATCTTCCCAGCGCGGCTCATTCTTCCCCTCACAGGACAATTTCCACTCTCCTGTCTGTCCACTATCCACGCCGGCCTGCAGTTCATCTCCATGTCCCATCATTCACTAGTTTGCTCATTTATTAAAAGATTCCTAGGTACTAATTCACAGGCTGTGCTGGGTGGTGGGGACACAAAGACCTGTCAAGTCAAGTCCCTGCCCTCCAAGAGCTGACACAGTCTAATAAGAGGACAGCCTTGCTGTGAGTGACAGAAAGGCGGGTTACGGCAGAGGCACAGATACGGGGTACAAGAGAAGGGTTGATGAATTCTGACTGTGAGAAGGTGATTAGGGCAGTCTTCCTGGAGGAGGCAACAGGGACTTCTGTGTAAAATGTAAAACTACAGGAGTTTAGGAAAAAATATAGGAGAAAATCTTCATCATCTAGGGCTAGGCAAAGAGTTCTTAGACATGAGTGCTCTGTTAGAAAAAGAAAAAGTGATAAATTAGACTTCACAAAATTAAAAATGTTTGCTCATATGGACTGTAGTGAGTCATAATATATTAATTTTTTTCATCAATTGTAAAAAAAAAAAGAGAATTATTTTAAGTGAAAGAAACCAGACAAAGTACTACATACTGTTTGACTCTATATAAATTATAAATATATATACATTTATAGAGACAAAATTAGATTAGCAGATACGTATAGCAGGGGAAGGATAGAGGGACTGAAAGGTGATTGCTAAGGAGTAGGGGGTTTTCTTTTTGGAGTGATGAAAACACTCTAATATTGGCTGGAGAGATGAATGCACAACTCTGTGATTACATCAAAAGCCACTGAAGGTACACTTTGGATGGATTGTATGGTATATGAATATATTTCAATAAAATTGTTTTTTTAAGTTTCCTCAGTGGAAGACCCTGTTAACAGAATAAAAAGACAAGATACAGGCTGGAAGAAAATATTTGCAAACCACATATCCAACAAAAGGCTAGTATCTGAAATATATAAAGAACTCTCAAAACTCAATAGTAAAAAGCAAATAGTCCAATTAGGTAGGAAATGGGCAAAAGACATGAGAGATAATTCACTGAAAATGACAGATTGCAAATAAGCACATAAAAAGATGCTCAATATCATTAGCCATTAGGGAAATGAAAATTAAAACCACAGTGAGATCTCATACACACATACCTCTATCAGAATGGCTAAATAAAAAACAGTGACACCAAATGCTGATGGGGATGTGCAGAAACTGGATCACTTACACATTGTAGTGGAATGGAAAATGGTAGATACTTTGGAAAACAGTTTAGCAGTTTCTTAGAAAACTAAATATATAACGAACCACCACACAAACCAGCATTTATCCCAGGGAAATGAAGATTTATGTTCACACTTACATGTGAAAACTTACATGTGAAAACTTATAACAGCTTTATTCAAATGGCCCAAAAGCAAACAACCCAGATGTCCTTCAATGGGCAAATGGTTAAACAAACTGGGGTACTGCCATACCATGGAATACTACACAGCAATAAAACCATATGAACTACTGCTACAGGTAACAACTTGGAATGACCTCCAGAGAATTACACTGAGTGAAAAAAGCCAATTCCAAAAGGTTACATGCTGTATGATTCCATTTATATAATATTCTTGAAATAACAAAATTATAGAAATGAAGACCAGATTAGTGGTTTCCAGGGGTTAAGGAGAGGGTGAGGGCAGGAGGAGGTGAGTGTAGCTATAAAAGGGCTACAGAGAGATGTTGCAATGAT
Organism: Dasypus novemcinctus; assembly: GCF_030445035.2. NCBI lineage: Eukaryota > Metazoa > Chordata > Mammalia > Cingulata > Dasypodidae > Dasypus > Dasypus novemcinctus. Next base: position 64,518,545 of record NC_080688.1, read on the forward strand.
GGAAATGGTCTGTATCTCAACAGCACCAATGTCGCTCTACCCTAGTTGTCATGTTATACCAGCTTTGGAAGAACTACCCCCGGGGGAAACTAGAGAGAGGGTACACAGGTTCTGTCTATAATATTTTTTAAAACTACATGTGATTCTACAATTCCCTCTAAATGAAAAGCTTAATTTAAAAACAAAAGACCCTCCCTCCAAGAAGATTAAGTTATAGAGCCTGCACACACACACACACACACACATCTATCAATTGCCTTCAGCTGTGGCCATATAAATTTACACCGATTTTATGTCTGCTGTGATTTTTCTGCTCTCTTTGGAAAGGCCTCATCCAATTTCCCGTGAGGTCAGAGGAAACATCTCTGAGACCTTTCCTTTGGCCTCTTGAGGCTCTTCCACAGCTTGGCTCAGGAACAAACACTGAATTTGTAAACAAAATCCAGAACCCACTGGGGAGACAAAAGTAGGTAGGAGGCAGAAGGTGATTTAAGTCCGTATGGGGGAGTCCAGGAAGCCTCTGTGAAATTAAATGTCCAGGCGGGGTACATGTATGCTACATGTTTCTGTGGCCACATCCCACCTTTTCCTGGAGAGAAACTCTGTGGCTTTCAACCATTTCCAAAGTTGTTCATGTCCTGAAGAGGCAAGAGGAGATGGGTCCACATTTGATACCCATTACCCACAGTTTTTGCAGCCCCAGGAGACAATAGCTCAACTCTCCCGAGCCCTGTGGAGCTGGAAGTGTCGGAGCTGGGAGAGAGCTTGAAGATCATCTCATTTCAAACCTCTACGCCCATCCAACTCCCAGCCAGCAAATGAGAAAAGCGAGGCCCAGGAATACAGGATGAGACCCCAAGATCATCCAGACAGTTAGCAGCAAAGGTAAAGCCAGAACTCGGCATCAGGGCATTCACCCGAGACTGGGGTAAGAGCCTGACACTGGCTGGGCGACCAGGCAGGCAGCGCTGGGCAGGGGGACGCCATCCCCACACATTACCAGTCCAAGATCTCAGTGGATTAAAATGAGCCCAGATATGCAGAAGTTAATGAACAAAACTTCCTCTGTGAATACCTGACAGTACCTGTGAGGGGGCGGCTGTCATTAACCCTAAGAGATACAAATAAGATGGCAATGAAGGGAGGAACACTGGGGAGATTTTATTGCCTTAAATGCCACTGTTTCCCTGGGACCCATCCTGCCTCCCCTTCCTTGCTCAGAGCCCCTCATTCACACCCGCGGCTTCATCTACCAAGCGCTCATTCCTCCCATAAGTACTGAGAACCTACTCAGTGCCAAGGACGTGGAGGAAGGTGTCACGGCCTCACCTTGGCAGAGCTCACACTTAGTGAGGGGCCTGGACTCGAAAGAGCCCAAGGCCATCTACAAGCCCAGCTCAGGCCCATCCCAAGCTCCCTAGCCCGATTTCTGTCTGCCTCTTAGGCAAGTCAACAGGCCGTTCCCAGACCTCTGCCAGCACCGCTTTGCCTCCTTCGGTGATTTCTCTATGCATCTTTCCCCTAAAGCCAAGTGCTCACCTGGCTGCAGTCGGGAGGGAATCCGGGAGCAGGACAATTGGAAGAGCCTCCTGCCTTGGCCTCCCTGTCTCCAGGCCTGAAGTTACTATAATTCTTTCTTCACTCTGTGACCAGAGCGAACCTAAACCATGCATCGGGTCACACCATCCCCATAATGAAAACCTCTGGCCGCAGAGACAGTCAGTGCTCTCCAAAGACCCGTGTGCCTCCTGATCCTTCCCGACCTCCTCTGCAGTTAGGTTGGGCCCCTGTGCCTGGTTCTGACCAAGAGACGGTGAGTGGAGCTGACGTGGGTCACATCCAGGCTGCGGGAGCTAAGAGCTGCTGTGCCTTCGCCACCTTCCTCTTCCTCCTGTGGGACTCTGGAAGCCTCATCAGACTTTACGGCAGTGAAATTAAACCTTTCCTGGCATTAAACCATTAAGACATTAGGGTTTGCTTCTTGGAGAGTAGGCACTGACTGACTAATAAAACCTTTCAATGGCTCCCCATTGCCCTCAGGACACAAAGGCCAAGCTCCTTAGCATGACTATAGTCAAGATCCTTTATGGTTTGGCCCAGCCTCCTTTTCTGGACTGTCTCCCAGGCCTCCCCTAACCATGCCCAATCAATAACCAAGATTTGACCACGTATCTGCAGGTCCCTGGAAGGCCTGCTCCTTCCATCTGAGATGTGCCTTTATCTCTCCCTACTCCTACCTCCTCTGTCCACTTGGCCACTTCCCACTCTTCCTCAACACTCAGCTCAAAAGCTGCTAACTCTGACCCTTCATGGCCAGAGGCACCCCATCTACCTCCCAGGGAGCCTGTGCTCACACAGTATCTTCACTCTTTGGCTCTCACTCTCCTGTGTCGCCCGCTGGACTGTGACCTGCATGAGGATGAGCATGCTGTCTTTCTCGTCTTTATCTCCCCAGGGCCTGCCTGAGCACCTAGTTCCTCGGAGTTCCATCAGAAGATGTTTAATGACCCCACAGATAAAGCCCACTTAAAAATATTTCTGGGGAAGAGTACCTCCTCCTAAAGGAGAAATTCAGAAAAGTTGCAGAAACTCTTCACAAAAAGAAGAGGCTTGAGGTGAGGAACAAAACAACCCATAATTAGCCTGGGCTGGAGGAAGCGCTCTATTCTGGGAGCCAACAGGCCTGGTCTAGCTGGTTCTGCCCATCGGCTCAGTGCCTGGGCAAGGCAGGCCTTTCTCCATCACCTGTGGGGTCGCGGCCCAGCACCAGGCCATGTGGTTCTAAGCACTGGCAAGGCTGCCCCTGCCATCCTCCCCGCTCTCCTTTTGGTCCCTCTCTTCTAGAAGCCTCCACTCAGAGCTCTTGGCCCACTGCCACTGAGCCCCCTAGCTGTTTAAAATCTGACAAGTTCACGGACATGGTATTGCCCCTCCACAGGGCATTAGATATGACACTGCTGAAGACCCAGTGGAATGATGCCTTGGGGGAATTTCACGCACAAGACAGGCAGTGTGACATCTGGTCAGGGGTACGCAGTTCCTTGCAGACATGCCCTCCCAGCAGCACCCCATTCCTGTCACACAGCAGACACAAGAGCCTGGTAGAACAGCTAGACCCAGATGGCAGGGAGGGTGCTGGCCTGAAAGAGAGTTAATATTGTTGGAATATCCTGAGGGTGGGACCCAAGCTCCTCGTTCCTCATTCCATGGTTTCTTTTATCTGGTATTTCTGGGCAAGACAATGAGCAGGCAGACTGGAAAGTTACAGCCCAGCTTTGCCGATCCCTGCCAAAAATGCAGAAACGGAAACTGGAAGGAGACTCAAAATTCTCTTTAATTTCCTTTTCTGTTTTGCTTTGGGTGTGCCCCCCACCCACCCCATCTTCAAGTCTTTTTTGCCCTTGGCCTCTAACTCTAAAGGAGTCTGCTTCCCATCCCAGATGTATGGGAACCGTGCCCGCCGTCCCTCCTGACTGATGTTCTGGCCACATTTGGCAAGGCTCTGGCCCTGCCTGGAGTGGCAGGGGCTCTCAGAAGCACACAATTCCCAGGCCAAGCTGAAAACGGCAGTGGGAAGGTGGGTCTTTCACTCTCACCCCCTAGACCTGAGTCAGGACCCAACTGTAAGCAAAACTGGTAAGGTGGTGGGTGGGTGAGGACCTCCGAATTCCCTGCTACCCCAGGAGAGACGTACCTTCAGGATGCCAACGTCACCATGCGGAGTGCCCTGCCCTGCAGAGTCTGGACCTACACTCTCCACGCTCTGCGTTGCGCACAGGCACATGACAGTAGGCGTAGGTCAGTGCGGAAGAGAAGAGAGACCAGGAACAGCATTTTGTCTCCATCTGGGCAGGTGATTTAATCACACAGAGCCTCAACTTCCTCCTCAAGAAACTGGGGACATCTTGCAGGGTTGTGAAGATGATTAAATGAGATGCCAGTCCTGCAATGGGACTTGCATGCAGAGGGCCCTCTCTAAGTGTCCCTTCCTTCCTGGATCTGGCAATGGCTAGGAACCAGAAGACGTGGGTTCTAGTCGCAGCTCTGACATCAAGTAGCTCTGTGGCCTCAGGCAAGTCACTTACCCTTTCTGGCTCTCTTTCTGTTTCCTACTCTTTTAGGAGCAGTGTTTCTCAAAGTTGAGTGTGCATCAGAATTGGCTGAGGGACTTACAAAACAGATTGAGATTTGCTGGGCTTCCCTCCCAGAAGATTTTCTTATTCCGTAGGTCTGGGCTAGGACTTTGAGAATTTGCACAGTTTCCCAGGTAAATGCTGGTTCTGCTGGTCCAGGGACCACACTCTAAAAAGCTTTGAAGTAGAGACAGACTAAGAACTCTTTCCAGCTCTAACAGTTCATTGAGTATTTCAAACAAATCCACATTAAGTTGGTAGTGACAGCCACTTGTCTAATGTGTTCTTCTTGCAGGTATTTGCATTTTAAACAGAATATTAACCTGAAGAGATCATCTACTTAAAAACTGGGTATCAAAAGAGCCCTGAGGATTCAAGAGTACCAGTCGACCAAGATGGCCCTGTAAGACACTGAAAATGCCATTTCCCCACAGAATCTTTGCAAAACTAGCAAAAATTGGCTAACCATCTTACTCAGAACACTGGAAAACAGTTAAAGGGTTGCAGTAATTGGGCATGTGACAAAATTTTTTAAAAAGTCAGCTTTAAAATATAGCAAGAGAGCAGATAAAGTTCAGTGGTTGAGCATCTGCTTCTCATGTATGAGATCCTGGGTTCATTTCCCGGTACCTCCTGGAAAAAACACAGTAGGAAAAGCTCCTGGCACCCTTGCAGTCCCCTCTCCTCTCCCTGACACATGTGGAGCCAGCCTATATTCCCATAGTGGGTCCCTAGCCTTGCTGCAGATGGAGTAGAGTAACCCCTACGCACATATTTTGCTGCTTGTATTTCAGTGTCAATATATCTGGTGGCAGCATAAAAGACTGAAACAGGAAACTCAACTCAGTTTGCCCTCCCAGAACTTGCCCTGCAGGCAGAAGCAACTTGCAGACAGCTAAAGCAGCATAAGGAACAATCAAGTCCAAGCCACGTGGGGCAAAGGACTACCTGCTTTGTGACACAATGGAGGGCTGGGGAGAAAGTCTATTTCAAAGGGAATAGGGGGGAATTCAAGTTCCTGTAAATGGGGGAATTCCTAGGGCCACTCAGCAAGCACAATCCAAGGACAAGACGCAGGCTCGGAAAGACAGAGAGCTCCCTACACTTCACATTTCCCTTAGGCTGAGATCTTTGACAGGAGTGCTAAACTCTGGAGGACAGCACCAGCCAAAGCAGAGCAAATTTGCAAAGACAGTAAAATGGGTTTTTTGCATCCATTAGTTTGTTGTTGTTAGCACCTGGCAGTCAAGGAAACTCTGTCATATCACTACCAGGATACAAACTTAAGGAATGGACAGCTCAGGGACTAACTCCCAAAGTTAACACTTCAAAATATTAAAATGTACAGTGTGCAACAAAAGATTACAAGACAAACAAATTTACAGGAAACGATGGCCCATCTAAAGGAACGAGAAGACAATACAGAACCCATCAAGGAAGACCAGACTTTGGACATAGTGGACAAAGACTTTTTTTTTTTTTTGGCTTTTATTTTCTCTTTATTTATTTTTTTAATGTTACATTAAAAAAATATGAGGTCCCCATATACCCCCCACCCCCCTCACCACACTCCTCCACCCATAACAACAACCTCCTCCATCATCATGAGACATTCATTGCACTTGGTGAATACATCTCTGAGCACCAATGCACCTCATGGTCAATGGTCCACACCATAGCCCACACTCTCCCACAGTCCACCCAGTGGGCCATGGGAGGACATACATTTTTTTAAAAAATGTCAATATACTCAAAGAGATAAAGAAAAACACAAAGAAAGAACCAAAGGTACTGAGGAAAATAATGAATGAACAACATGAGAAACTCAATAAAGAGTCAGAAATTTTAGAAATTAACCAAATACTAGAGTTAAAGACCACAATTACTGAAATGAAAGCTTCCCCAAAGGATTTCAACAGCAGACTGGAGCTGGCAGAAGAAAGAATAAGTGAACTCAAAAGCAAGACAATTGAAATGACTCAGGCTAAGTAGCAGAAAGAAAAAAGAATGAAGAAAGCAAAGAGAGCCTAAGAGACCTGTGAAACTTCCCAATATACACATTACGGTGGTACCAGAAGGAAAGGAAAGAGGGAAAGGGAGAGAAGACAAATTCAATGAAATAATGTCATAAACTCCCCAAATTTAATGAAAGACAATATGCATAGCAGCCCAGACACATGGTAGTAAAATTGTTGAATGCCAAGATCAAGCAGAGTTTTAAAAGCTACAGGAAAAAAACAGTGTGTTATGTATAAGGGAGTCCCAATAAGATTAAGTGCTGATTTTTCATCAGAAACCATGGAGGCAAGAAAGCAGAGGATAAAATATTAAAAGTGCTGAAAGTAAACAACTGCCAACCAATAATTTTTTTTAACTAGTGAGACTGTCTTTTTAAAATGAGGGAGAAATTAAGACGTGCCCAGAAAAACAAAAGCTAGGGGAGTTCATCACCACTCGACCTGTCCTGCGAGCAATGCAAAGGAGAGTTCTTCAGACTGAAAGGAAGGAACACTAGACAGTGGACTGAAGCAGCTGAAGAAACAAAGACCTCTGGTAATGGTAACCTCATGGGTAACTATAAATGCCAGTACTACTGTATCGCCTTTTTGGGTATGTAACCACTTCTAAAATACAAATGTACCAAAGTAATAATAAATCTATGGGTTTGGACATACAAATGTATACAGATATTATTTGTGATAAGTGAAAAAAGGTGAAGTGAAGGGGTATAGGAACAGTGAATGTGTATTGATGGTAAGTTGATATCAAATTCAATGTAATTTTTATAGATTTAAGATGTTAAATTTAAGCCCATGGTAACTATAAATAAAATATATGAAAAATACATACAGAGAAAAATGAGAAGAGACTCAAATGGTATAATACAAATTATAAACGAAATATGAAAGTAGGCATTAACAGAAGAAATGAAGGACACAAAGGTATAAGACTTATAAAGACCAAATAGTAAAATGTCAGAAGAAAATCCTACATCAGTAATAATTTTAATGTAAATGGATTAAACTCTATAGACAAAAGGCAGAGAATGACAGAATGGATTTAAAAAATATGACTAAACTAAGTCAATAAGGAATATAACATTTAGACACAAGATGAAAAAGGAAATAGAAGCCTTCAATGATTCTTAAAAACCAAAGAGAACTAACAGACATATAAAACACTTCACCCAGCAGCAGCAGAGAATATGAATTCTTCTCTAGTGCACATAGATCATTCTCCAGGATAGACCAAATGTTAGGTCATAAAACAAGTCTCAATAAATACAAAAATATTGAAATCATATCGTATTATCTTCTCTGATCACAAGGAAATGAAACTTTAAATCAGTAACAGAGGGAGAAATTGAAAGTTCATAAATATGTGGAAATTAAATAAGTCATTCTTAAAGAGTCAATAAGAAATCACAGGGGAAATCAGGAAATATCTTGAGATGATTGAAAACAAAAACACAACACGCCAAAGCCAGTCCAACAAGGGAAATGTGTATCTCTAAATGTTTACATTAAATAAGAACTCAAATCAGAGACCTAACCTCACAACTGAGGATCTACAAAGAGAAGAGCAAACTAAAACTCAAAGTGAGCAGAAGGAAGGAAATGATTAAAGCAAAGATAAATGAAACAGAGTTTAAAAAAAAATAGAATGAACAAAGTCAAAAGTTGCTTCTTTGAGAAGATCAGTAAAATTAACAAACCTCAAATTAGTCTGACAAACAAACAAAAAAAAGGTGCATGCATGGAGGGGGAGGTGAGGACACAAGTAACTAAACTCAAAAATGAAAGGGGGGGAATTATTACCAAACCTACAGAAATACAAAGGATTATAAAAGGATATTATGAAAAATTGTTCACCAAAAGATTTAGATAACCTAGATGAAATGGACAAATTCCTAGAAACACACAAACTACATACACTGACTGAAGAAAAAGCAGATCACAACAGACCAATAACAATATAGAGATTGAATCGTAATAAAAAAACTCTCAACAATGAAAGAAGGTCCAGGACCAGATGATTTCATTGGTGAATTTTACCAAACATTCCAAGGAAATGTAAAACCAATCCTGTTTAATCCCTTCAAAAAAAATTTAAAAAGGGGGGATAGAAGTCTTCTCAACTCATTCTATAAAGCCAACATCACCCTCGTACCAAAGTCCAAAAAGATACAAGAAAAAAAATTACAGACCAATATCTCTTATGAATATAATTGCAAAAATCCTCAAAAAAGACATACTGACAAACGATCCAATAGCACATTAAAAGAATCATACACCATGACCAAGTGGGATTTATCCCAGGTAGGCAAAGGTGGTTCAACATAAGAAAATCAATTAATATAAAATATCACATTAAGAGAATGAAGGGGGGAAAAACGTGATCATCTCAATTGACACAGAAAAGGTATTAGACAAAATCCAGCACCCCTTCTTGATAAACCCTCATATCTATGACCAACTGATTTTTGAGAAGTGTGCCAAGTCCACTCAATGGGGAAAGAATAGTCTCTTCAACAAATGGTGCTGGGAAAACTGGATACTCATATGCCAAAGAATGAAAGTTGTCCCATACCTCATACCTTATACAAAAACTAACTCAGATTGGATCAAATACCTAAACATAAGAACCAAAACTATAAAACTCCTAGAAAGAAATGTAGGAAAGCATCTTCAGGACCTTTTGTTAGCAAAAGCACAAACAACAAAAGAAAAAATACGTAAATGGAGCTTCATCAAAATGAAAAACTTTTTCACATCAAAGGACATCATGAAAGTAAAGAGACAACCCACAGAATGAAAGAAAATATTTAGAAACCAAATATCCAATAATAGTTTAATACCCAGAATATACTTAAAAACTCTACAACTCAAATGTTCACAACAGCATTATTCACAATTGCCAAAAGTCAGAAGCAACACAAGTGCCCATCAACAGATGAATGCATTAAGAAATGTGGTATACACACACAATGGAATATTATTCAGCTGTAAAAAGAATGATGTTCTGATACATGGATGAACCCTGAAAAACATCATGTTGAATGAAAAAAGCCAGACACAAAAGGATATTGTATGATCTCACTTTTATGAAATAATTCGAATAAGCAAATTCATACAGTCAGAAACTAAAATGAAAGTTACTAGGGGCCAGGGTGGGGATAGGGAATGGGGAGTTAATGATGAACTGGTGTTTGGGGTGACGGAAAAGTTTTGGTAATGGATGGTGGTGATGGTAGCTTATGCAACATCATAAATATAACTATTATTGAATTATATATTTGAATGTGGTTAAAAGGAGAAGTTTTAGGTTGTATATATATTACTAGAAAAAAAATTTTTTAAGCCAGAGGACTATACAACACAACAAACAGTAAACGCTAATGTAAACTATGGATTAGAGGTAAAAGTATAATTATAATATTGTTTCATCAATCGTAAGAAAGTTACCACACTAACACAATATGTTAATAATAGGAAACAATAATAATAGGGAAAACTGTGGTGGGGGGATATATGAGAACTCCGTATTTTTTGCATGGTTTTTCTGTAACCTACAACATCTCTAAAAAAATAAATAATTTTTAAAAACTAAAATATTTTAAAAATTGAAAGAGCCCTGAGTCTGGGCCAGAGAAGTTCATTTGGAGGGAAGGGCGGCCCAGGCCTCTCAATCACGCTGTGTAGGTGTGGCCTAAAAGGCAGGTCCACTGTCAAACTCTAGCTTCCCAAGGGACTCGGCAGCCCTTGGTTAATTACCATTTGTGGGCACAACCTATAAGGAAAAGCCCCTGGCTGCATGAAATCAGCCCAAGGCCAGTCCTCATCTCTGGGAGCAGGGCTGTCAGTCAGCCGGTGACATTCAGGGACCCCCACCCCTGCCTCCAGCTCGGGGTGGGCGGCAGAGCTGAGGACCTGCAGGCCGGAGGCAGACGCTTTGCAGCGGCTCTGCAGTTTGGGGTGTACGGCCCTGCTCAGCTTTGCTCCCAGCTTTTGTGTCGCTGTAAGAGCTGCCCAGTCAAGTGGCCAGCTCTGTAAACGCTGCTGTCACACTGCTAAAGCTCTGGGCCTCGCCGCAGGGAAAAGAGCTGCCCTGCCCGTCACTTACCAGATAATGACACCCTCTTCCAGGGCCCGCACAGCCCCTCACCCTACATGCTGCCTTTGGAGGGGGCGGAGGTTATTACGGAGCCGCACCTCCCCTCTCCACTGTATTCTCCATATTTCTAATTGTAAACTCAAGTGCATGGACAAAGTCTTCAGAGAAAAAGTCTATGCTGAGAAAAAGGGTACCCTGAGAAAGAATCCAGGGCCTAAAAATAGGACTGAGAGGAAGCTTTTGGGGATTAGCTGGGGCCCCCCACTCAGCTCTAGCACGCAGGTCAGGGGAGGGGAGGGGAGGGGATGCCTGTGGGCAAGCCCACCCCACTAGAGGAGCCCAAATCCACCAGCATCGTCCTGCCCCGCAGGGGCAGCGCCTGGCTCTGCTGTCTGCTCACCCTGCAAGCATTTACTCCGAGCCTATGAAAGTCAGGGCATTGGGTCAGGGGCTGGAGATGTCAAGACGACCAAGAGGGCCCCCCCCAAATCTCCTGCTCTAAGAGAGTGAGACAGCTGTACAAATTACCAGTAATAGATGCCATGAGGGAATGAGTGCAGAGGGGATGTAAGCTCAGCAGAAGGCATAGGTAACTCTGCTAGGGCAGGAGGGCAGAGGGTAAAACAAGCACCACGGAGATGACATTCGAACTGGTTCTTTTATTTATTTATGTATTTCCCCTTCCCCCCCGCCCTCCCAGTTATCTGCTTTCTGTGTCCATTTGCTGTGTGTTCTTCTGTGACCACTTTTATCCTTATCAGCGGCACCAGGAATCTGTGTTCCTTTTTGCTGCGTCATCTTGTTGTGTCAGCTCTCTGTGTGTGTGTGGCGCCATTCTTGGGTGGGCTGCACTTTCTTTTGCACTGGGCGGCTCTCCTTACGGGGCGCACTCCTTGCACGTGGGGCTCCCCTACGCGAGGGACACCCCTGCGTGGCAGGGCACTTCTTGCACGCATCAGCACTGCGCATGGGCCAGCTGCACACGGGTCAAGGAGGCCCGGGGTTTGAACCGTGGACCTCCCATCTGGTAGACAGATGCCCTAACCACTGGGCCAAGTTCGCTTCCCTGAACAGGTTCTTAAAGGATGACTAGGAGAGAGTATATCTTGACAGGAATGATACTCAAAGTCTTTAACAAGTGCTAAGGCCCAAGCCTGGCCAAACAGAACAGATATAGGTGGGCACACAATTGAATGCCAGGCCTGCCAGATAAACAAATATAGCTGAACATATGCATTTACTTTTGCTCCCTCCCCAAGCCCTACTAGAGTGACAGTTTTAAGAAATTCAGCATGGGGAGCAGATGTAGCTCAGTGGTTGTGTGCCTACTTCCCATGTATGAGTCCTGAGTTCAATTCTCAGTACCTCCTTAAAAAAAAAAAATCAGCATGAATGTACAAGCATGTCGAGAACTGAGGCGGCAGCAAGAGTAACAGTTTTGAAGCTGGAAATCAGATGGACAAGTGATAAATGGTTCAGGAATCCCAGCATGGGCTAAACTGAGAACCAACCCAAAAACTGATGGTACCGATTTCTCTGAAAAAGGGATTGTGACTATCTTTTTAGGAAGCAAGAGTCCCAGATTCCATCCCTGAACTGTCCCTTGCCCACCAGAGCAGGTGGAGGTGTGTCTGTTTATTTAATCTACATGTATGAGAGTATGGATGTGTCTATCTGTGTGTATCTGTGTGTGTGTGTGTGTTGTAAGTGAAGTCTGGTGGGACATCATGAGCTTGGAACCTTAGCTCATTCATGGTCCTGCCTCCTGCTGCCTCCCTGGAATAGTTCTCAGACACCCACTTTCCTGCCCCCTGCTGCCCAGGACCCTGCCTGGCCTTCTCCTCTCCCCTCCTGCCCTGCAACCTCTGCTGCCCCTTGCCCAGGATGGTGACTGGGTCCCATGGGCAGGGGCAGCCCACATTCCCAGGTGCAGGTGTGGAGAGGGTCAGGATCAGGCACACGCCCTGTGGCATCTCAGGGTGGGGCAAGAGGGCAACTGTCCTCACTCAAGGTTGGCACAGGTGAACCAGGAGCATGTAGCCCAAACCTGATGCAGGTATGGAGTGCATCCTAGAACAGAAGCTTCAAAAATTGGAGGTCACCTGTGCTCTGTGGGGTAGGACAGAGGTCCAGCAGGCTGTGGGCAGGGGAGACTAACTTCCTTCCCTTGGGTTGGAGATTTATTTTGTGAAAAGGATAAACAGAGGCTTTGGGGGCTGGAGACACAAGTAATTGAAGACAGACTTACACTAAACAGAGGGGCTAAAGAATATTCATTGGTATTTTAGTTATTGAATTCTAGTCCTCAACCACTGATATTCAGAAAATAAACCATCAGTTGTTACCCTCCAGGCAGGAGACTGGGAAAGGTTCCTATGAGGACCCCAACCCAATTAAGGAGAAAGATTTCATGATATTGACACTGAGGATTCCACAAGAAAAAAACCAGGCAGTTTATCCTCCAATGAAGCCCACAGTCATCAAAGTTCACATGCACAGATTTCTTAATCCTTGCAGATAAAACAAGGATTACTAGACAACAAAGGAAAGCTTCAAAAGTGAAAAGAAGAGACCAAAACAAATGACTTGGAGGAAACAGACTGTTCAGGGAGAAGAAAATTTCATTTCTTCAGAGAGACAATGTTGTAATCCTGAAAGAAAAACAAAATGCTTTAAAAAGGAACATTCAGAGAACAAAAAGAATGAAAATTAAAAATGGGGTAAAAGAAAGAAACACTCAATAGAGGGTTGGAAGATAAAGTTGAGGAAATCTCCTAGAAAGCAAAACAAAAAGATAAAGAGAAGGAGAAGAGAAATTTTTTAAAAACCGAGGCAACCAGTCCAGAAGGTCTACTATCCAAATGGGAATTAGAAAGAGGGAACAGCAAAAAACAAACATAAACAAGAGAAGTAAATGATCTAACAAAATCTAGAAAATTGCCTAGAACTGAAGGACCAAAGCTTACAGACTGAAAGGTCTGTCATATGGGCCCTTAGATGAAAAAATGAGCATAAGGGATAAAAACATAGCTCCTGAAAGGCATATCATTTCAGAATACTGGGGTAAAAAAAATGTGTTCATGGAAGAGTAGACTCAATAGTAAGATGTCAATTCTTCCCAACTTGATCTAATACAAAACCCAAATAAAAACACTTGAAAGGTATTTTGTAGATACTAACAAACTGATTCTAGAGTTTATATGGAAAAGCAGAAGACCTAGAAGAGCCAAAATAATTTTGAAAAAGAAGGACAAAGTTTAAGGACTCAAAGTACCTGACCTACTATAAGGCTACAGTAATCAAGACAGCAAGATACTGGCAAAAAAATAGACACATAGATCAATGGAAGAGAATGGAAAGCCCAGAAATAGAACCATACAAATACAGTCAACTGATCTTTGACAAAGAACAAAGACAATTCAAAGGAGAAAGGAGAGCCTTTTCAACAAATGATGCTGGGACAACTAGTCCCCAGTAAAAGAACCTAGACACGGACTTTACTCCCATCTTATTCAAAAATTAACTCAAAAAATGGATCATACAAGTAAATTTAAAATGAAAACTACAAAACATCTTGATGAAAACATAGGAAAATATTTCCATGACCTTGGGTTAATAATGACTTTCTAAACATAACAGCAGCAGTACAATCCATGAAAGAAAATATTGATAAGTTGGACATCATTAAAATTAAGCACAGCTGATCTGTAAAAGACATTGTTAAGAAAATGAAAAGACAGGTCCCAAAATGGGAGAAAAAATGGCAAAACACATATATGTTAAAGGGCTTGTGTATAAAATATATGAAGAGCTCTTAAAACTCAACAATAAGAAAACAAACACTCACTTTAAAAATGGACAAAAGATCTGAAAAGACACCTCATCAAAGAAGATATTCTAATGGCAAATAGGCATATAAAAAGATGCATAGCATCTTATGTCCTTAGGAATTTGAAAACTTAATCAATGAGATATCACTGTCCAACAATTAGAATGGCTAAAAAAAACAAACAAACTGAAAATACCAACTGCTGGCCAGTATGCTGATGAGAAACTGTTATTCATTGCTGATAAGAATTTGAAATGGGCAACTGGCATTACAAATTGGCATTTGGAAGACAATTTGGCAGTTTTTTACAAAACTAAACATAATCTTACCATATGATCAAGCAATCAAACACAACTGTTCGAAAACTTATGTCCACACAAAAATACGTACGTGAATGTTTATAGGAGCTTTATTCATAATCACTGCAAATTAGAAGCAACCAAGATGTCCTTTAATTAGTGACCGGATAAACAAACTGCTTATGGAATATTATTCAACAATTTTAAAAAGGTGCTATCAAGCCATGAAAAATATGGCTATTACATGCATATAGGAAAGTTTTTTAAAAAGTGAGCTTGAAAATGCTATATACCTTAATGACTCCACTTAAATGATATTCTGGAAAAAACAAAACTATAGAGATGATAAACAGATCAGTGGTGTTTAAGGAGAGGAAAGAGACTTGAATAGGTGAAGCAAATGGAACTTTAAATTGGTAAAACTATTCTATATGATGCTGTAATGGTGAATACAAGACATGAAGCATTTGTCAAAACCTATGGAACTTTTCATCACCAAGAGAAGATTGTAATGTATAGACATTTTCTAAAAAAATCTTTTAGGAAGCCAAGGGATACAAACATGGAATGCAGAATGTGACAAAAGAATCTCAATGTACTATAAATATATGAAACAAGCTCAGTGAAGAGTGTAAGAAAATAAGGTGCTGATCTAAGTACCTTTGCAAATGAGTGGAATCTATAAGACTCAAGGCAAAAAGACCTGTACATGAGTACTCAATTCTAGTTGATAAAGTAGTTTCCCATGAGGGTATGGTTAACAATTCTGAAACCACTACACATACTTGCTGGAATTCAGCATTAAGTAAATGGAAGGCAGATGATGGGAGCCAGATTTCTCACTATTGGAGTGGGAAGTCACAGATAAGCAAAATGGAGAGGCCAGAATGACCCATGTGATAATGGATTAGAGTTAGAGATATCAGATGAATCTGTGCCTAGCTTAATACAGAAATAGATGGATATACATAGAAATATTTACCAACATGGCTTACTATATACACATATATTTCCTTGTTCTATCAGTTGAAAAGGCCTAGAAGCAATGACACCCCATAGCAAGGAGCACATCTAGTACCAGATCTTGGTTTCTAATACCATTCTCCAATAAAAGGAATTAGGTCTTCTTGGACAGATGGCTGACTTCAAGGACTGGGGCAAGAAATATACAAGATGAGGCTGGAGCATCTTCTAGTGTCAGAAAGTAAAAAAAGTGCTAACACACACACATGCATACAATGATGGAGGTATGTCAAAAGGATACAGGAGGAAAGCGGCTGTGGCTCAATCCATTGGGCTCCCGTCTACCATATGGGAGGCCCTGGGTTCATGTCTCAGGGCATCCTTGTGACGGCAAGTTGGTCCACACCCGCAGAGAGCTGACAGCCCGCACCCACGGAGAGCTGATGGACCGAGCTCACGGGGAGCTGGTACAGCAAGATGATGCAACAAAGGGAGACAAGCAGACACAGAAGAAAGTGCAGTAAATGGACACAGAGAGCAGACAGCAAGCAAGCCATGCGGGGGGGGGAGGGGAAATAAATAAATAATCTAAAAATTTTTTTTAAAAAGGATAGAGGAGCCAACTGAAAGAGCTCTCAATGGCCAAAGCTGGAACAATTTGATCAATGAAATATTTTTTATTATAACCCAAAGTATAAAATTAATATTCCGTGAGTCCATACTAATGCAAATAAACGATTTGATAAATAAATAAATCTGGGTGACAAATAATCCATGTATAAGATTCCAAATAATTTATGTGGATACTCTGTTCTTATAGAGGTAGAGCATAACTCCCCACTTCTTACATGTAGGCTGTGTATAGTGACTTTCTTTCAAAGAGAACAGTATGGAAAGGGAGGGGGAATAGTAACTTTAAGTGGAGAAATCTGATAAATCTATCTCAAGTCAGGTGATCAAGGTTAATATCAACAATTACAAGTCCTATTCAAGGAAAGTACCCTTGACATGACATGACAACAATGGCACTTTACCTATGTGGTCTTCTTCCCCAAAACAAATTACCCTAATCTAATCATGAGAAAACACCAGACAAATCCCAGTTGAGGAACATTCTACAGAATGCCTGACCTGTACATCTCAAAACTGCCAAGGTCAACAAAAACAAGGAAAGTCTGATAAACTGTCACAACCAAAAGGAGTTTAAGGAAATATGATTATTAAATGTAGTGGGTGGGATCCTGGAACTGAAAACAGCATTAGGGGGAAACTGATGAATCAAATGAAAAAGAGAATTGAGTTAATAAAAATAATAATATATCAATATTGGTTAATTGTGACAAAGGTATCAACTAACATAGATGTTAATAAGAGAGAAAACTGGGTTTGTGGTATACGGGAACTCTGTACTATCTTCGCAACAATTCTGTAAATCTGAAACTGTTCTAAAATTCAAAGTTTATTTATTTTATTTAGTTTTTGAGGAGGTACCGGGGAATGAACCCAGGACTTCATACTTATGAAGTGCATGCTCAACCACTGAGCTACACCCACTCTACAAAAGTTTATTTTTTTAAAAATCCTACAAGAGGAAACAACAAGGCATGTACAGAGGATCAGGTAGCAGAATCCTTTCAGACTTTCAATACCAACAATAAAATCTAGAAGACAATGGAAAAATGACTCCAAAATTCTGAAGGAAAATGATGTCCAAACTAGAATTCTATACTCTTACCATTCAATTTTAATAGTAGAATAAAGATGCTTGGAAACAAACAAGGTACCCTTTTTTAGGAAATGACTGGAAGATGTTCTCCACCAAAACAAGATTATAGACCAAGAAAAAGGAAGTCTTGGGATGTGGGAAACAAAAGATTTAAAACAAGGAAGAAGCAGAGAATGATGGTGAGGGTGACTCCAAGATGAAAGCAGGCACAGAGATCAATACATCCAGACTGGAGCACTGCAGTCATGCAAGGAGAGATTTCGCCAAGAAATCTCAACATTCTGAGAAGAGATTTTAGACAACCAGTACACATCTGGGGACTGAATTGTAACGAGCACATGGCATCAGAAGCAAATGCAAAGTAATGCAGTGATTAACTTCAGGGAAAACAAAGAATGATTCAAGAAAAACACAGCATCATAGAGATACTTCATGGCTCAGTCGGAAAGATCATGCGTGTAGACATATCAGTGTAAGCTCTCAGTATTTATCTCACTAAAATTATGATATAAATATACTGGGAGAATGAGGGAGCTAGTGTGTCAGGAGGCTCTTGCTATGTTATATTGCAGTAATAAATCTCAATGGCTTACAAAAACAAAAGTTAATGTATAATGGGTGTTTGGGGAAATGGGAAAGTTTTAGTAATAGGAGGTAATGGTACTGTAATATTATGAATGTGATTAATTCCACTGGATTGTATGTTTGGGGTGGTTAAAAGGGATAGTTTATGTTGTATATATAGTTCCACAATTAAAAAAAGAAGAAAAAAAAAAAGCAACCAAAGCAGGGGTTTCTAACAAAGGGTCTGTGAGCTTGAATTGAAATTAAAAAAACATTGTTCTTGTGGGGACGTGTTGGTGTAGGTGTGATATATTTATTAAATAATACGCAGTATAGTATGGACTTAGTAAGGGGTCCATGGTTTTCACCTGACTGGCAAAGGGGTCTGTGGTTAAGAACCCCTGAACTAAAGGGACAATGACAATTAAATGTAATTCACAGTCTTGGATGGGAACTAGCAAGGATGGAGAAAGTCTCAATGGGACATTACTGGGATATACGAAAAAAATGGAATATAGACTGTAGGCCTTATATCAATGATAAATTCCTTGAACTTTACAACTGCACTTTAGATGGTTACATATACATACGTGCACACCCTTGTTCTTAAGAAGCATACACAGCAGTACTAAGTGTTCAAGGAGCATGATGTACGCAACCTACACTCAAGTGTTCAGAAAATGGACTGACAGAAAGATAGCTGGATATGCAGATAGAATGATATGGCAACTATGGCAAAAAATTAAAATTGGTGGATCTGGTTATCTAGCTGTGGCAGGGAGGGGAGTACAGAAGGAGGTTGGAATTCTTCTCTATATGGGTTTTTTTACTGGTCCTGTAATAAGTTTAAACATATTTCAAAATAAAAAGTTAAAAAATTTCAGGAGAAATAACTGAAAATAGTTACCTCCAGAGAGGGGAAAATGGGGGTGAGGGAGCAGGGGAATATTATATTTTATAATGAACTCTGAAAAACCATTTGCTAAAAATAACTTTTAAAATGACAGCAAGGCCAAGCAGCTCTGAACTGCTAAACTACACTGTGCCATGGTTACTTTTCAATCTGTTTTTGATGGTAAGATAGTGCATAAATCTAACTCTTTGCTTTAAAACAAAGAACATTAAATTGTTGACAGCTACTATTATAACACCCCTTCAAAACCCACCGCCTAGTGTCACACATCCTCAGTGATGACATTCCTTCCCACATAAGTGAAACATAAATAATCTTTACTTTCTTTCAGTCAATTCTGTGTTATCCAAACCACAAAAGAAGGATAATAACACAGACAACCCATAACAGAATATAATTCAGAAGTCACACAAAGGTCTTCAGAGTGCATCAGTGTTATTGCTGTGTAGGAGACAGGCCTTACTAAATATGCATAACTCCAGCTAACATTTAAATGTCTTGCCTATACACAGATTAGGCTAGGAGAAAGTACCCTAGAAGCCCTTGGAATAACAAAACTTGGAAATAAAACTCTGTAGCCCATAATGCCTAAAGTAATTACACATAGTCAGGTGACCAAGAGTTAATATTCTTTTATTCCCTCCTTTAAAGTGTGTGTGTGTGCGTATAAAGGATATCTATCCTGCATCTTACAAGATACAAAAATGGGAGGCAAGTTAAACATTTTGACCATTGTTTAATAGGAACTCAAAAAGTTTGGTCCGATATTTTCTTCTTAACTGAGCTAGGTCAGATGTAAACTTTCATTAATTGACTTTACATCACAATTGATTTCCATAAAGTAATCAAAATTAGATATAACCACATCTTAGTCTCCAGAGGCCCTGAGCCAAATTGTCAGCCTGTCAAGCCTCATACTCACAAGGCTACTAGCTCAGGTCAATCTATACTTCCCCTTCCATTAATAATTCCCTATAGATCTTCAAAAGCAAAAACCTCTGGAGAAAGCTAGTTCCATTACAATCTTTTAAAAACAAAATTTCAAATTTTGAAGGTCTGAAGAATCAGATCCATGAGACAACAATCCATATTTCCAAAACCACTTCCACTTCCATACAATGAAATACTATATACATTGAAAGAGAAGAAACAGGGTGCACGTACTAGTTAGCTTTGCTGTAATAACAAACTATTCCAATTTCTCAGTGCCTTAGAGCAAGGTTTGTATCACTCTCACACCGTGCTTCGGCCACAGGTGCTGTCCCGGCCCATGCATCCTCTCGTTTCAGGATTCAGGATGGAGGAGGAGCCCCTGTTTAGAGTATTGTCATGGCAGAGGGGAAAGCAGGAATGCTGGTGGTAACCCATGGCGCTCTTGAAGCTTCTGCTTAGACATGGCATGTGTCAAGGCTGCTCAGGTCACTGGCCCAAAAGCAAGTCACATAGGCCATGCTGGGTGTCAAAGGGCCACGGGTGTATGCTCCCTCCACAGAAGGCTCCAGAAGACACGTGGTGCTGGTGGAATTTAAAACCCTCTTACGGGAAAGGAAGTGAATACTGGGGAACAATAATAAAAGCTACACCATGAAGAATGTTTATAGCATACTATCTTGTGGTTAAAAAAAACACATTTATATAATATATATATACTGACATATGTGTATATGTGTATATATGTGTGTTTCTTGTTTCCTATATATGCATTTTTAAATCTCTGAAAGAACACATGAGAAAGCAATTAACAGTGGTTACCTGTTTAGGGGCAAGAGCAGAAACTAGGCTAATAGGGACTAAGGGTGGGAGAATATTTCTCACTGCATTTTTTAAAAATACTTTTTGAGTTTTGAACTGTCTAAAATAAAAATATACATATTTTTATATACCAAATGTAAGATATGGACTATAGTTAGTAGTAATTCTTTGACAATGCTCTTTCATAATTTGTAACAAATGTTTCACAACAATGCAAGGTATTGGTGGTGGAGTGATGTATAGGAGTCCTGCATGATGTTATACATATTTGTTTTGTAAGATCACAACTTTTACTACATACTTACTGTTTATGTATGTTCACGTATGAGTGATATACTTCAATAAATTTTTTAAAACTGAAGAAATAACTAGAGATGTAGTTTTTCAAGATTTATTTATCCCCCTTCCCTTCCCCCCACCCTGATATTTTTGCTGTGTCCATTCACTGTGATCTTCTGAATTTTTTTTTTTTTTTTCCTTCTCATTTTTTCTCCTCTAGGATTCACCTGGATTCAATCCTGGGAACCTGTGATGTGGAGAGAGGTTCCCTGTCAATTGTGCCATCTCAGTTCCTGGTCTCTGCTGCGCTTCACCCTGACACTCCCCTTCGTCTCTCTTTTGTTGCGCCATCATCTTGCTGTGTGACTCACTTGTGCAGGTATTGGCTCACCATGTGGGCACTGGTCTCGCCACACAGGCACTTGCTCACCACACGGGCACTGGCTTGCCACACGGGCATGCTTCCTCCTCTTGTTTTTCACCAGGAGGCCCCAGATATCAAATCCGGGTCCTCCCATATGATAAGCGGAGACCTATCACTTGAGCCACATCCACTTCCCACTATATATGTATTTTTAAAAAACAAAAAAGGAGGGGAGAAAGGCTTGACAGGCTTAGCATGTTGTAGGAGGTAAACCACAGCAGTGTCCTTGGTCCGATGGGGTCTGGGGAAGGCTGTGACGAAGAGTCAGGACCTTAAATGTTGGAATAAGAAAGACTATCCTGGTGGCTGCGTAATCCTAGAGGTCAGAACTAGTGGGAAGGAGGCACTCTGTCTTGGACCTTGGCTCTTTTTGCATTATCTCATTTAAGTTCACAAGAGCCTGATCTACCACAGTAAAAATGGTAAGTGGAGCAAGTGGGTCGAAGTCAAAAGACATGTGCATGGTAAAATCCACAAGACGTGGGGACAGGTTCAAGGAGGGAGGTGAAGGGGAAAAGGACCGAGACAAGACGTAAGGCTGACACTGAGGAGAGCCTGAGCTTTATCCCCTACCCCAGATCAAGCCAGCCACAGTCTCTGATGGTGTGATGAGGACACCGGCGTTTTCTCTGGTGTCTGTCTTATGAGGTGTTCTTGGCAAGCCAGACATCAGGACAAATCTGCCTATACTGGTGCCAAAAAGTCTACTCCCTGGAGCCCCCTCAGCACGCTGAGGACTGGGGGATTGAAAACACCATTGTGAGGCCAGGAGGAGGCGCACTTTCAAATGGGCCTCTGCTCTGTCACTACACGCCCGGAGGAGAAGTTGGACAGGTGGGGCAGGGACTCGGGAAGGTGCCACAGAAGGCAATGTCGTATGCGAAGTCGTGGTGTTGGGCGCAACCTGACATCACAGCCAGCCTATCAAAATGCACCCACTTCCTTCAGTGAGTGGGTTGTGGAGATTATGGTGGCGCTAAAGTGAGCTGCAGCAGACCAAATGTCACATTTCATAGGCATTTTATTCAATGTTTATTACCTTCCATTTTGCAGCTCTCTTTTCAATTCGGAGTCAATAATTTTGCTCAGTTTGCGTATTTTTGTAGGCCTTTGGGAAGTTCATAAACCCTAGCAATACCCATAATGCCCTGTGAGAAAGTGGTCCTTGCATGGCAATTAGGAAGCCGTGGATGACCTCCGCTGAAGCTGGCTGGATCACTGGATTACAACGCCATGTTAAGGAGGCTAAGGTCAAGGTTTCAGTTCCTGCCCTGGCCAACTGGTTTTTCACAGGCTGGCAATTATATATCCCATTTGGGGGTAGAGTCAGATAGTGTGGATGGCACATACAAAGTCATCCCACTACAATCCTAAACGCAAGCACTGTCGTAAAATGGGTAAAACATGCCCGACACAAAGGCAGGTCTGCCCAGAAAGCATTCACCATTTGGTGTGGAAGGTAGTAGGGCAGAGATGGGCATACAAAGAAGCAACTGGAGCATACAAAAGGACCCTTTAACCTCTTCCAGCTAGTAGTTCAGAAAAACACAGGAAACCCTTGATATTTGCAGAGTCATGATTTGTGGTTTCAAACATGCATAGCACTGCTTGCTCCTTGCTCCTCGCCAGCCCACATGGCCTTGCTGCAGGAAGCCAGTTTGGTGGATACACACAGCCCATGTCTCTCTACAAAACTCCCCTCAGAGCGGCCTTTCCAGCTATCCTGATTCCACGACAGGATATTCCCCCATCCCCAACACACACAGACTCTTTTAACCCCTTGTGGTTTAGTCACAGGATCATATGTTGCTTGAACAAGAAGACAGGGCTCTTAGAGACCAAACCCCCTCACCCACTGTTCCTCCCCCTGTCCACAGCATATGATGCAATCAGGCAAGGGGGTCTGCTTAGCAGAGGCTGCTCTCTGGTTACATACTGTAGGCTGAACTCTGATCAACAGGGCTGCTCTGTCCTCCCCAAGGATAATCAGTGTTGGTGAGCTGAACTCAGGAAATCCTACCTTCCTCCACTGGTAGCAAGAGTATCCTGGACTAGATGTTGAAAAGTAGAAAGAATGGATGGTGGGAAGAGCAGGCAAAAAATGCTGAGATTTCACAGGGGAAGAACAAGTCCCCACCCAACATCTGGGTTGACTCAGATTCAAAGCCTATTGCTTCCATCCATTCAACAAGAACTTACCCCAGCCAAAGTGGTGGATGCAGAGAAGCACTTACACCTGCCAAGGAGGGTATTTCAATCTAAGCTACAGAGGTTGGGTTTATCCATATTTTTCAAACCACAATTCAGGGATGTTCTGGAAAACCCAGATCCTAAAATAGCAGCAAATATACAGAAACAACCTTGAGGGTAGGATGATGTGCACAGATACACTGGGAGAATGCAACCAGTAACCTGAAGAAATCCAGGGCCCTGCAACACCCAGTGTCCACAAGGACATCATCAGTCAAAGATGCCAGGAACCTAAAATGATAGAAGAGATTCCAGTCTTCACTTGCTTCATCTCAAAGAACCCTTATAAGATACCATGTGATACCAGGAGAAACATTTCTCAGTGTGTCCTTTCTCTTCTTAAATCTCCCAGCTATCTCTGGAGCTTCTGCTTTGCCAAATCTTCTAAACCCTCCTAGGTGCCCAGCACACAGCTTCTCCATTGTCTCCTTTCTCAGCCTGCAGTGCCATGGAAGCAGTTAGTTTAAGTGGGATGATCCAGGAAGACTTATCAAAGAGGAGGCACGTGCGGTGAATTTTAAAGGGTGAGTTGGATTTTGATAGAGAAGTAAAGAACATTCCAGGTGAGGAGGAATGAGATGTCCTGGCATGTCCAGGGTCGGCAGAGTTGCTCAGTTGAAGAAGTGGCTGGAGCCTGGTCATGAGCAGTTCAGAAGGCCAGAAGTCTGGACACATTGGAGGGATTTTTCTGTTTTTTTAGGAGGCACCAGGGATTGAACCTGGGACCTCGTACAACGAAGCAGGCGCTCAACCACTGAGTTACACCCACTCCGCTTGTTGAAGGTTTTTTGGTAGAGAGGCATGGTGTGCCAAATAGCATGTTAGGAAGACCCACCAAGTGGGTTCAAGAGGAGGAGACCAGGAAAGAAATTTATTGCCTCAACTACCACCAATTCAGCCTCTATTTTAATAGATGCTCAAAATGGTCATAAGTCTAACAGGCCGTTTTTGTGGAGACTACTTGAAAACTTGGTCATCTGAAATCCACAGAAAATGCCCAAGTCTCATCTTCACTTTCCGTATGGCCAGCTGCCTCCTCCAGTGTGTCTCTTCCCTGAACCACAGTAAGATGCAGAACAGATGGGGTTGACCTTCATGTCTCTTTGCTCCTGTCGTCCCTCCAGCCAGGGAAACAAGCAGTGAAATGGGTCAGAGAGGGAGGGGCAGTCAAGATGAGAAAATATGCCCACATCCAAACAAGCAAGGTTTAACTTTACCATAAGCAGCAAATCAGCCTATAGTGTGTAATCATAAATGGTACCATTCTGACAAAGGGAAAAAGCAAGCATGGTTTTCACTCTGCGTTACTGATCTAACTAGCTACGTGGGTTTGTTTCGATTCCTTCTAATCGAAATCCCAGCCACAGTTCAAAACTCACCCCCACCACAAAGCTGCCCTAATTTTCCCAGCCCTCCCTGCTGTCCCTCTCCTGGACATCTCAATATAAGTCTATCACCAGACCCTAACTCTGTCTCGTATTTTTCTCATCTTGTTCCAATGGACATTCATGTCTTCTCCCCCCAACGAGACAATACGTTCCTTGAGGGCAGATATTGCATCTTACACATTTCACCAAACTTTCCCATAGCACCTCACAGTGTGTCACGTATATAGAAAGAACTGAATAAACAGTTGCTGAATAACTGACTGTTTAAGTGTCTTTAAAATATAGCAGTGTTTGCATATGTTTTCTTTTCTACACTGGAAAATCCATGAGAGAAGTTGTCTTTTGCAAACTGATATTAAAATATCTTATTTCATTGAATTGATAAATACTAATATCATAGAAGTTGGAGCTTGAAGGGAAAGACACCTTGTGCAACTCAGTCCATCATACATGAAAGTAATTAATCTGGAACAAGTATGGACAGACAGATCCATTTTAAGTACACATCAGTATTTAAAAACTACTGTATTAGCCAAAGGGGTGCTGATGCAAAATACCAGAAATCCGTTGATTTTTATAAAGGGTAGTTATTTGAGGTACAAGCTTACAGTTATGAGGCCATAAAGTGCAAGTTACCACCCACACCAAAGTTTATTGTCACACGCTGGAGAAAGATGGCTGCCGACATCTGTAAGGTTTCAGGCTTCCTGGGTTCCTCTCTTCCAGGAGCTTCTGTTCTGGGCTCATTTGCTCTAGTAGTGCTACAAGGCCAGCTGTAGATTATCAAGCGAACAGCTCTCTTCCGGGGCCTCTGCCATGTCTAATTGAGCCTTCTCTCTGCTCCTGTGTGGGTACTTCCTGGGCTCCAGCATCGAAACTCCAACTAACTCTGTGCCTTGTCTTCTTCTCTGTGAGACCCTGCCAACCAAGGGTTTGGGGATGCAACATCCTACTGACATGGCCCAATCAAAGCCTTAATCACTATTTAATCAAGTAAAAGTGAAACCTCTGAATCTAATATAATCTAATATGCCCGGAGGGACAGACCAGTTTACAAACATAATTCAGTATCAATTTTTGGAATTTCATAAACAATATCAAACTACCACAAGTACATTCTGTAAAGGGTTCAAATGTTGCCTGTTCCCATCTTGTTTACAGGATTAATTTGGCTCCGTCCTTCTACCCCTCCCAGTCTTTATTTGGACCAAATTATACTTCAACCCAACCCTGTCTGAATCATCACTTTTGAAATAAATGCCCCGCAGTCTGAACTAATGAGGAGGTTTGGGGCCGAAAGTAACAGGTTAACTGTGTGTGCTGCAAAACCACATTTTGTCCTTCATTCACAAAGGCAGGTTCAGTGCCCTTGACCAGCGTGTGCCAGCTCCAGCGGGCCTGCGGAGCACGTGGTGGCCTGCACCACCTCTTGCTAGGACAGGGGAAGAGCAAGGTGGTGACAGACAAGAGGTGGATTCAACTCAGGACTCCTCCATTTAGTAGGTGGGTGATCGTGAGCCAGGCCCCTTACTTTGCTGACTCTTGTTTTTTTACCTTTAAAGGGTGCTTAAAGATTTAAAATATGTGTAAGTTGTTAGCACCCTGCCTGGCACAGGGAAACCATCAGCCAAGGAAGTGAGGGCTGAAAGTTCCCTGGGGCAGTCCCCAGGACATTGGGTTCTGGGCCCGGCCCACCCTCCACCCAGGTGGTCCAAGGCCCACCCCAAGGAAAGAATCAGATCAATACTGAAAAGGAGCGCACTCAGAGGACAACTGAGCAACCTGCTCCCTAGCCTACTCGTGGAATTCCAGAGCCCAGCACTGTGCTTGGCATGCAGAAGGCACTGAGGACATGGTTTGCTTGTTTAAGTTTTAGTTGTATACTTAAAACTTGAAAATTTCCCATTTTAACCACTTTCAAGTATCCAATTCAAAGGTGTTAACTGAATTCACAATGTTGTGTTACTATCACCATATTTTTAAAAGGATGAATAAATGAATTAATCAATCGTCTCTAAACTAGCTATTTGCAGTTTTCTCTAGAGTCCCTTCTTCACAAGGGAGATGCTCTATACTTACTGAGCTAGGGTCAGTGGGCTCCAACAGAAAAACAAAACATGTTTTGTGATGCTACTTAAAGACTGCATCATTGACATGAGATGAAACTATGGCCATGCACACAAAGAGACAAAGGCTGGACTGGGACCCCTTATTGAAGAGGGGCCTGCAGGGTTGTCCAAAGACACCTGCACTTCTTTTCTGTTGTAATCAAAATCAAGATTATTTTTTTCAAGCTACAAAAGTGATACATGTTCATATTTGGAAATGAGTAAATGAAACACTAAGACAAGAAATTTTAATTTTAATAATATTTTAATATTCATTTTTCTAGACTTTTTCTATATACAGGTCAATATTTAGAAAAATGGAATCATAACAAGAAATAGCATCCTTTTTAGCAATTTATTTTGAACCACTTTTCAAGGCAATACATATATCTTCTCCACATAATTTCTTTTTCCTCAGTCTAGGAAAGACCTTCATTTTTAAATTAGTTGTAAACACATACACATAACAAAAGACAGTGTAAAAAAAATTCAAACAGTATCTGTTTTAGTTTGCTAAAGGCTGCTGGAAGCAATATGCCAGAAATGGACTGGCTTTTATAATGGGAATTTATTAGGTTAACAGCTTACAGTTCTGAGACTGTGAAGACTCCCAGGTCAAGGTCTCATCAGAGATGCAAGGGCCCTGGACTCCTCCCACGTGGCAAGGCACGTGGAGGCATCTGCTTCTCTTCCAGGTCCCATTGCTTCAGTTTCTGGCTCCTCCCTCTGTGGCTTCCTCTCTCCCGGGTTCCTCTCTGAGCTCCTGGGTTCCTTCTCTCTGGCTCTCAGTTTTCTCTCTCTGTCTTTCCGCTTTCAGTCCTCTGTTTACCAAGGACACCAGCAAGAGGACTTAGACCCACCCTGGGTCACCTCACTGCGGTTAGCCAATCAAGGCCCACCCCCTCCACCCCCACTGAATCCAGTCCAATCAAAGGGTCCCACACCCATAGGAATGAACCAGCTTTAAGCACATGATCTTTTCTGGGATCCACAAAAAGCTTCAAACTGTCACAGTTTGAAGTGTGTAAATAAAAAGCAAAGTAAAGGCCTAGTCTCCAGCACTAACAGCCTGATTTTTTTAAATCCCCCCTCCCCCTTGCAGCGTATTCCATTATTTGCTGTCTCTTCTCTGTATTCACTTGCTGAGCATTTTTTCTGTATCTGCTTGTCTCCCTTTGCTGCGTCATCTTGGTGCACCAGATCTCCATGGCGCACGGGCCAGCTTGCCTTCACAAGGAGGCCCTGGGAGTGAACCTCCCATATGGTAGACGGGAGCCCAACTGACTGAGCCACACACATTACCTTGCTTAAAATCCTCCAACAGCTTCTGTCACCTTCAGAGTAAATTCCAAACCCACTCAGGGCCTGCCCTTTCTGAGCCTACCCTTCTCCACGGGTAGAATGAGCCGCCACTCCGCACCCTCTAAGGCTTGGTTCCAAGCCTAGAGGACCATGGTTCTGCGGCCTATATGCCCAGCTCGAAAAGAGGTGGCAGATTAATTCCTCCAGAGGCCGTGCCCGCCATGTGGAAAAGCCCGGGCGCTGAGAGGTGAGCAAGAAAGGCAAGCATACGAGAGCTCCGCAGCCCCTTGGGCTCCCTCTTCCCTTTGCAGTTAACAAAGGACCCTTTCCTCTGACCCTTGCTAAGGACTCTCACACTCGCCCTCATGTGACACGAGGCTAAAACGTGTGGGGACAAATGGCACGGGCAGCAAAGCCGCTGGGCTGGGCTGCAGCGGCCTGGGCTCCGGTCCTCTTTCTGCTAATAACTAGTTGTGAGGTTTAAAACCTCCAAGTTTCCATTTCCTCATCTCTAAAATGGAGTGAACTGGATCACCAAAATCCTTTCCAACTCTATGCTCTATGATTCCATCAATTCCAGAAGGGCAAAAACTACAGTCAGCTGGGTGACAGTCATGTAAGGGCAGCACCCACAGAACTGTCCCAGCCAGGCAAGGGAGGGCCGCTCAGCAAGGGCTCACCGGGGAGAATCCCTGAGCTAGACTCTACCCAAATTATGCTCTCAGTCTCATTTACTCTCAAGAACTCCATGAAGCAGGTAACTATTACCCTGGTTTTACTCGACACAAAAAAATGAGGCCCAGAAACCTTCAGTAACATGCACAACGTCACACAGCTGATAGGTGGCAGAGGCAGGATTCGAAGCCCTGCCTATCACATTCTCAAATTCTCTTTTGTTGTTTCTTGGTGTGGTTCCTTGAATTTTGATATGCAAGTCAGTCAAGGATGTTGTTTATAGAATAATAAAACTCTTTATTAAATTAACCAGACATGACTTAACTCTTTACTATAGTCACACACACACAAATACAAAATCATTAGCCTAATCCCCAGTTATCAGTCATTGCTTAACTCATCCCTCCTTCTCTAGAGCTATGGTTCTCAAAACAAAAGCATGCATCAGAATCTCCAGGATGGCTTGTTAAACTATGATTTGCTGGGCCCACCACTAGAGTTTCTGTCACAGTGGTCTGCGGTGGGGCCCAATAATTCCATTTCTAATAAGTTCCCAGGAGATGCTGATGCTGCTAGATTCACACTTAGAGAATCACTGCTCTATAAACCACCCTTGATGGTTTCTGCACAGAAGTCCAAGTGCAAGTTAAGGATGCGTTTCTCTATTTGGCCTAGTTTCTTGCTTGGACTTACCAGATATAATCAACAGATTGCTGCCTGTGGGGGAAAAGCCCAAGTTAGGTTTTCCACTTGAACTCCACTCCTTTCAGGGTTGCTAAATAATGATAACTGCTTAAAAATCAAACTGGGATTGCACAATGTCCTTCCTGAGAGTGCTTTAAAATAACAGAATATAGTTCTGGAGCTAGGCTAGAGAGATGGTACGTGGGACACCTATAAAGGATAAAAATGGGTCTTTGTGACCGCCAACTTGCCTTTCTACCTCTTCCTCCCAAACCCACGTTAAGCCATCCCAGCAGGACAGCGGAATGAGAAGGCCGGTCCACTGGCCCAGAAAGTCAGGAGACCAAGGAGCAGGTCCCAGCTCTACTCCTGACCAGTGAGTGCCCTCGGCCCTCACACTGGCTCTAGGGACGAGGTTTCCTATGTGTATATAGGAGGAACTGGTCTGGATGGCCTAAGAAATCTGCTTCATCATAGTCTATTAACAAGAACTGGAAAGGGCTCCAGCCAAATGTGCTAATGAATATGAGTTTGACGTGCCCATACCTTGGCATGTGACCAGGGAGGAAGAAGAGCCCCACCTGCCAGGCTGGGACCAGAGAAGGATGGGAAGGTGGGAGGGACGCTGCCCAGAGCAACCAGAGCCCCCGTCACGGGCAGGGCCTGCTCGGCCACCACGCTTCCTATCCCCATGGTGCCCTGCTGCAGGGAGATAAAAGCCACCTGCATGGGCCTGGACAAAAGGCCCCCTTCTCCTCCCTTCTACAACCCCTGCCTCGCCAACACCTCCCCCTCTCTCTGATTCTACGTTGTTGCTGTTAACAGATTGACTCATCGAATGGTACGCCTAAAACAAAGGGATTCTATGATGTGTAAATTGTAAACTCAACAAAGCTGTTAAAAATTTTTAAAGAGTTTTTAAAATGTGAAAGAGTTCATTTGATTCTTCTCAATACTAAAGGCAGTTCTGGTCAGGACACTTTCCAGATGATCTCACACACACACACACACACACACACACACACAGGATTAAAGCAATGCCCTAAGTGAAAATAAACCACAAAGGCCAGAATCCGAGAGGCATCCAGGGGATCACAAACAAAAACCTGAGCCCAGCGCCCTCAGGCAACTGAGTCACACATGGCTGCCACTTTTGCAGATGGAAAATGATGTTTCTTTGCCTTCAGGAAGCTGAGAGCCCTCTCAGAACCCTATGAGACATGCAGAGCACCCTTTCCAGCATTTACCTTCTAAATGACCATCAAAAGAGCAAAAGACAACAACGAAGAAGCTACTGGAACCCCTTCCCAGCCCTTGCCAGTCTCCACGGCCTGAGAGATCCCAAGGCAAGCAGTGGATTTCTGCAGCATTTCCATTGCATCCATCCACATCTGAAAACTTTTATGGGTCAGCTATTTAATTTTCCATACACTGAAAAGAGACTTCAACTCAGTGTCCTTTTTTTTAACCCTGAATTTCAAAAAGAAATCTGCACATGACAGTGTTTACCTTTTAGGTATACTGTATCTGCAAGACCTTAAAAAAATTCCAAAACGTTTCTTTCTTCCTGCTGTTCTATTGTGTTTGGTCAAGTCAAGTGCTACCCTTGGTGAAGACCCTAATGACTGATTAGAGGGTGGAGTGTGGGTTACTGGACCTTCTGGTATCATCAGTTGAAAGGACAATTTCTGAAGAGCATTCTGCCTTGTCACAGCCCTCAGACAAGCCAGATGCAGAGTAGATGACAAAGCTGGATGGTGGGATGATGTCTGGGAGGGGAGGGGTCCCAACCAAGAAGGACCAGATGCAGTGGGTTTGTTGATGTTGACAAATCTTTTCTTCTTAATCATCTATAATGAAACCACAGTACATTGTGCCATGTATATGATCTATTCTGGAAAAGTAATGAAGTCTGGGGAACAGGCAGTGTAACTAAGCTCTCAGCTATTAAATCTTTGCTTAGAAGTAAAGTCAGATTTTTGTGTATGTGTGTCTAAAAATTATAGGGCTGGTACATTAGCAGGAGCAAAAATTAGCCAGGTTCTACTACTCTATTGAGATTTAGAACATCAGAGTACAGTGACTACATTTTTCTGTGGAGACCTTTACAGCTATTTGAAATTATGAACCCATAATATGCAAATGCATGGGGCTAAGAAATACACATTCTTGGCAGTGCCTGAAGATGTTATAATGCGTGCTGTAAACGGCAACGCGCGTGTGTATAAAATCAGTGCGCACATACTAACTGGTCCATTATCTCCTCAAAAACCACACATAAATTCTCCTGACAGGAATTGGAAGTTTGCACACATCCCAAGAATGAACAGACTCTTAATGTGCTGTGTGTGTATGAAGGATGGAGTATAAAAATACAACATAAAAGTTTGCTGGGCTAAGGAAGGGTGCTTTCTGATTCTCGAGTGGGACAACACAGGGTTAGAGGACGACATTTTCCTTCGGAACATGATAATTGTAATATTGATAGTAGTCGATAGCATGTATCGAGTTCTGGACTCCGTGACAGCTGTTGTGCTGAGTGCTTCATATCCACGATCCCATTTAAAAGTAAAGCGTGTGTCCGTGTGCATGTGTGTGTACATGTGTGCATGCACGTGTGTGGGCGTGCATGTAGGTGTGTTCTGCTCAAATGCTGTGCCACCTTGGTAAAGAGCTACATTCCCAGGGAATGTAGCCATTTTTAGAGGTACAAATGTTAGTTTGCTCACCAGGCAGGCAGACAAACTCCGTCACCCAAGGACCCAGTGACTGGGGGCAGAGTCGCATCCTTGGGTGGCGAGTCTACTTCAGACTAGAGCCAAAATCGAAGCAACAGCCTTTCTGAGCAAGGAGCAAAAAAACCACAGTCCAGAATGTGAGAAGAGGTAAAAAATTCCCAAAATAGATTGTTGCTGAGTCAGGTCTGTGCAGATGCAGGGTCTTGAATAGTGTAAGGAAGGAAAAGAAAAGCCTTTAGTTAAACAATGGCTTTTAATGACTTCTGTAAATAGGTAACTCTCAGCAAGGTGGCTGGATCTGGTACATCAGAATCTGTCGTAAAGAATCCCTGGCAAAGCAATGGAAGTAGAACATGATTTAATTTTTCTCTAATGTAAACAGAAATACTGTTTTATCAAATAATTCACTTTTACAATCTTTCTCTCCATTCCCTCACCATCACCCTTGCAAAGCAGTTTAGGAAAGTACCCAAAGACTGACGGTAGACAAAGGCACATAAACATGTAACTATTTTCTGTACCACCCAGCTTGTGAGCAAGATTTCTGAGTTCCTGGAATCTAGCTAGATTCTGAGGTTAGAAGATCATTTGCAAAGTAGGCACACGAATATCTAACATCAAAGCTAAACCAGAAATTGGAAACATTTTCTTTGCCCTCAAGGAGCTTTCAATATTTTGCAGGAGTCAAGGCAAGAAGCTGGAGACAAACATGACCTCCCCAGGTGATATTCAGAGCTACCACCTACTAATACTTACGGCACAGATTTCCAAGTGCTAAAGACAGTCAGCAAAATAACAGGTGGGCTCTTTTTGAGAAAGTAGTTTGGATTTATTTATGTCAGTATTTGGACAAGGAAGCCTTGAGATTACCAAGACAAATATAAATCCACCGAAGGAGGCTGATGCGAGCTTGAGCCTTGGACTGGGATCCTTGAACCTCTTCCCCACGTATCACAGCCTAGCCATTACGCAAGATTTACTAGCCCTCAATGCCATTTGTCTGTTCCTATCCTCTCCACACCACCCCATCCCCAACAACATGTCTTACTTGGCCCATACCATCCAGAGAGTGGAGAGAATGAAAAAGGAATTCTCACCCTCACTGTGAGCCACACAGTGGTTGTCAGCAAGCCATGCAGCCCTCGTGGAAGGTGAAAGGTAGAACTATTCATCTAGAGAATTACAAAGTACACATAGACACTTACCACGGGGATTTCCTAGCACATGAATTTAGGGAGCCAATATTCCTCTGTGCTGGTTGTTGCATTTTTACAACAGGGTTTTAAATGGCTCCAGTAGGATTTTCTAAAATGCCATATAAAAGAGATACTTTGAATAAAAATCATCCCAGATTGACTTTGGACTGAAAAACATGGTTTTAATTCTTAGTATCAAGTAGGTTATCTCTTACTAAATTCTTATTGTTAAAGACTAAAATCAAAATGATGACATCCCCTGAAGCACACTATAATTGAGCTAAACTACGGGGAAAGCCACAATGGGTGGGCACTGGGCAGCATGGGGAGCCAGCCTGGGAGTTAAGATTCACCGTAATTCTCCAAACCTGACCCCTTTAACCAAATAAATTTCCTCTCACTTGCCTTTGTGCTGAGGCAATTCTTCACTGAGCCTGCCTATGTCTTGTTCCTACTACCATTCCCTTGCACAGGCTGTTGCCCGTGCCCTACCCCCACCCCCCCAGGACAGTCAGGGAAACTCAGTGTCAATTTAGTGGTGCAATGCACAGAATATGAACTCTGTAATCCAAGCTCTGTGAGGGCAAGACCATATTTTCTTGGGCTTCTTCTGAATATTTGCACAACTTTATCCAAGGCTAGACGCCCAGTAGGCGCTCCAATGCGCCTTGTTTTCTACGTGGACTCCCAGCTCCCTACCTGCAGACAAAAAAGCAGCAAAGATTCTGCATGAGCAGGCAGTTTCCAGGGCCAGTTCACCCCTCTTCGGCATCTTTAGCTGGTTGTCTTCAAGCCCCTTGTGGAGGTCCACGCTCTCAGCCTGGGGGCTTCTTCAGGAATGCCTCTGAACCACCCACGAGGGCACACCAGCCAGGACGGAGACCCGTGTCCCTGGCCCTCAGTCCAGGAGAGGCCCAGAGCACTGCACATACACCATGACAACGCCAGAACTCCGTAGTTCAAGCACAGGTAAATGTGCCTCCTAGGACGCAGGGGTTGATTTCTCCCCACTGACCACAGCCCTGCTCAGTTCATGGGGCAGCCCTGCCATTACTGTCCATTCGCTGAGAAGGGATTGCTCAAAGGAAGGGCTTTGCTTTCCAGACGCTGAAGCCAGCCTTGTTTCCCAAAGATAAATATGAGTCTTAAAATCCCTGGAGGGAAGTGGATTTGGCTCAACGGATAGAGCATCTGCCTACCATATGGGAGGTCCAGGGTTCAAAACCAGGGGCCTCCTGACCTGTGTGTGACCACATGTAGTGCTGATGCATACAAGGAGTGCTGTGCCACACAGGGGTGTCCCCCACATAGAGGAGCCCCACGCACAAGGAATGCCCTCTGCAAGGAGAGCCGCCCTGTGCAAAAAAAGCACAGCCTGCTCAGGAGTGGCACCACACACGGAGAGCTGACGCAGCAAGATGACACAACCAAAAGAAACAGATTCCAGGGCCACTGACAAGAATACAGGCGGACACAGAAGAACACACAGTGAATGGACACAGAGAGCAGACAACAGGAAGTGGGGTGAAGGGGAGAGAAATAAATAAAAAATAAATCTTTAAGAAAAAACAAAAATCCCCTGAGGTCAAAAGGAAGATGCCAAGGACATGCAGAGTCTGTCTGGCTGGGTGGGGGTCCCAGGCCCTGCCCTCTGGAGGACCCTGAGGGGGACAGTGACTATGAGAGGCAACTGAGAGGTCCAAGGCCATGGAGCCGCAAGCTGTGGTCAGGAAACCTTGCTGCTCACATACAGCCAATCAGCGCACAGACCCCCCCACAAGCCTGTGCCCCACCTCCACATCAATGGGCCCAACACTTCCTCTGTGGCTGCTCTTTCCTTTATCAAGGCTACCCCCTTGTAAACTCCTGTCCTGGCCTGAAGTGCAGGGGTTCCCTCATCTCCCAGCAGATATCATCTCCTCTCAAAGGCATGGTCTTGTTTCAGACCCCCCACACACACACACAGAAGGTGAGCACTATACTGCGTGCCATTTTCTTCTTTGTTCCCCCCACCTAGTGCCCAGCACATAGTAGGTGCTCAACAAACACTGGTTTAGTAAATGAAGGTCTATTTTAGGATTTGTTTTCCAGGATGCGCAATCTGAAAATTGTTTTTTCTACTCTTAATGATTAGATAATTAAGCAATTTTAGACTTTGAAGCATCTTGTGAATGATAACACAGCAAGCCTATTCTTGGAACTTTGCAGAAATTCAGAAAAATTGAGGATTTCTTAGAAAAATCATCAGGTAAAAAAACAAGAGTACTGGATTAGCAAAACACTGGAGAGAACCAAAACATCGATCTATAAGGGACTGAGTAAATCAGACAGTTATATCCATTCAAGGGAATCTACACAGCCAAAACACAGATGAACAGAAAAGGGAGACATTCTTCACAGTCAGAGAATCTGGTACCTCCAAGACATATCAATAAGCAGAAAATACAAAGTGAAATATAAAGTACATGACATGTTTCCATTTGGGTTAAAAAAATGTAAAAATACACAAATGTACACACATATGCTCATACACACATTTATATATATTCTCCTATATCTGCATAACATATCTCTAATCTGAAGAAACCAGTAACAGTGGTGGCCTTGGGTTAAAGCAACTAATGGACAGGGGTGAAAGGAAGAAGTTTTACTATAAATAACCTTTCATGCCTTTTGAATTTTAAACCACCTAAGTGTTGACCTACTCGAGAAATTAAAAATTCAATGCAAACAATATGTGGGAAAGTAATAAAATAACTAGTTCTGGGAATCTCAAAAGAAAAGTTCTCGTTTAAAAAGAGCCCAGCGCAGCCTATTGAGTCATCTGTTAAACTGCGGAGGAACAAAATCAGGAGGCACTGCTGTCTGGCAGAAAGGACGCCGGCTGGCCGGGGAGGTAGGAAATGTGGGTTCTGGCACCAGCTCTTTGCCTGCCTTCCTGGGTGACCTTAGAGAGTGGGGTGGCCTCTCTGAGCCTCAGTTTCCTCGCTTGTGAACAGTGTTTGGACCAGTTCTGAGAATTTACTTCTCCTTTCTTCCCCTTTCTACTCTGAGAGTTTGAAGGACAAGAGCTAGTTACTTAATGACAATCTAATTTAAAGAGAAGAGACACTCCTTTAAAAGGGGAGAGAACTTCCTTCCCTCGAACCCCACGCCCACATACAAGTCTGTGGAGAGGAGATTAAAAACCCCAAATCCCTACACACCAGAAAGCAATAAAACCAGTGTCTCTGACCTCAGGAGCTTAAAATACATTCGGTGACACACCCTTCTCTCCAAACACACCTGCTGCCTTTTTCTTCCCTTTTCCCACATCCTCTCTGGACAGACCAAGTGCCCATTTATTACAGAGCTGAAATATTTCCTCTTTTATTCTAATATTTCCTGTAGGGCCCCTCCCCTCTTTTATGTCTGCCACACTCAGCCATCTGGGATGGCACAGGAACAAGAGGAAGCTTCAGACTTTAAAGACAATGAAAACATGTCACTTTTTAAAAATAACAATTAAGGCCTCCCTACCTCCCTCAAAACATACTTTTAAAAGAGGCAACTGAATGGTGACTGGACCTTGTCCATTCTTAGGGAGACCTACACGTATAAAGTCTCCAGTCAGAAGTTAGTAACGAGATGCTTTAAAACTTAGGGCAGGGAGCGAGTGTAGCTCCGTGG
Source organism: Dasypus novemcinctus (assembly GCF_030445035.2). Classification (NCBI taxonomy): domain Eukaryota; kingdom Metazoa; phylum Chordata; class Mammalia; order Cingulata; family Dasypodidae; genus Dasypus; species Dasypus novemcinctus. The sequence goes on from NC_080688.1 coordinate 64,555,551, forward strand.
ACTGAGTGCCTGCTTCCCACGCACGCACGAGGTCCCGGGTTCAGTCCCGGTGCTCCTGAAAAAACACAGGGCAGCAGTCGTCTCTGTTGACCAGACTTGCTCTCCAAGCCCCACCCCTCAATCCTGGGAAGCAGCTACCTTGGTTTTCCATGTTTCTCTCGGGAAATCGGGAGCACTGGAGCCAGAAGCGTCTCTGGGATAACCCAAACTCATTTGACAGATGGGCCAACCTCGGCCCGGAAGCGTGGAACAGCTCCCTTGGGAACGCATGGTACGACCAGCCACGGTGCCCAGACGAGAGTCCGGTCTCTGCCTCTCCCTTCGTTTGCTTGCTTTGTCACGGTCCCTCCCAGAGGACTGGCTGCTTTCCCTCACAACCCAGAGCCCACTGAGCAGCACCAGACTCCCCCAGACTGGCCCTCGGGCCTGGGCCCCAGGCTCAGGGCACAGCTCCTAGTCCCACACGGCTAGTGAATACGGGAAGGGTGGCCAGTGCCACATGAGGAAATGGCAATCCTTTGGATATATTGGGACAAATAAAATACATTACTAAAATTAACTTGACCTGTTTCTCTACTTTTTTAATGTGACTACTAGAACGTTTCAATTATTAGGGGGTTCACATTCTATTTCTATTAGACTGCACTGCTGCAGGCCATATGCCACTTACCCCTTCAGCTCTCAGTCAGCAAAATTTGCTTGTCCCATGCCCCATCCCTCTGGGTGGCCAGACATCCTCTAGTCCCAAGACCAATCCATGCCCAGGTGCTAATGAGTAAACAGGGCACCCCCGAAGCCTCAGGATTATTTTAAGGGGTATATCTCTCCTTCCCTACAAGGGTAAGGAAGCTTCAACACCCCTCTGGGACCCCTCAAGTGATGATTAATTCCACCTACATGTGAACACTGGCTGCCCACCAGGTGTCTTTCCTGTAGACTGGATTCTATCCCTTGAAACACAGCAGTAGCAAGGAATGGAGGAAAAGGATGACAAAGCCCCAGACATTTTTCAGCAACAATCCTCAATCTTCTCTCCCCTCTCCCTTCAGGTTCGGGATAAAAACTTACAAAGGACATCGACCCTAGTGGCTTCCATGTGTGGCTCTTCTCATTCTCGGCCAGAAGCTGCTCTACTGCTTGTGGGTGTCATCTCATCTCATCTTCCCCATCTCCCTAGGGAGTTGGTATCACTATCATCACCACCATCTTATGGCTGAGGAAACTAAAGCTTGGAGAGGTCAGGTAAGTTTCCCAAGGTGACCACAGGTCAGTGGCTATGTTAATCAGCCAAAGGAGTGCTGATGCAAAATAACAGAAATCTGTTGGTTTTTATAAAGGGGATTTATTTAGGGTAGAAGCTTACAGTTACCAAGCCATGAAGCATAAAAGTTACTTCCCTCACCAAAGTCGGTCGCCACGAATTGGAACAAGATGGCTGCCGATGTTCGGCCTTCCTCTTCTGTTTAAGACTCAGTCGTCCCAGCTTCTTCCAATATCAGCTGTAGGCCGGCAGGCTCTCTAGGCTTTGTCTCTCTTCCCAAGGCTCGATTCTCTCCGGGCTCAGGCTTGCTTCTCTCCACAAGGTCAGCTGTAGACTATCAGATGAATAGCTCATCTCTCTTCCCGGGGCCTCTGCCGTGTCTGTGGCACCGTCTCTATTCCTCTGTGTTCTTCTCCTGTGTGTTCACTTCCCAGGCTCCAGCTCAAAATGCCAACTAACGCCTGTGCCTTGTCATTTTCTCTGTGAGTCCCCACCCACCAAGGGCCCAGTCAAAGCCTTACTCATTATTTAATCAAGTAAACGTGAAACCTCTGAATCCAATATCATCTAATATGCCCAGAGAGACAGACCCGTTGACAAATGTAATCCAATATCTATTTTTGGAACTCATAAACAGTATCCAACTGGCACAGTGACTGAGCCACTGGATTCAGACCTGTCCAACTCCAAAACCCATGCTCCTCACCACCCCTGAACTTCTCCAGGCCTCAGCTGCCTCATCTGCAATGTCAGCCGATGCCTGCCTCGAGGCACACGGGGCCCCACCATGCCAAGGACTAACCCCCCTGGGACCAGTTTCTGAGGAAGCACTGGCTCAGAGCACCCATCTCTTGCCATTCCCTGGCTTCGGCTGCACCCCTTCATCCACATCCAGCAAACCTGTCCTCACTCTGTCTCTGAGGCTCCACACAGCCCGTCCCTCCTGCCCAGCCACTTGCTCGTCCCCTCCTACCCCTTGGCCCTCCGCTCCCCTCCCGCATTCAAACACACTCCCAGAAGAGGCCAAGTGACACGAGGGAACTTCACCAGGATTTCACATCCCACACGAAGGATTCTGTATTTTAGTCACTCAGCAAATATTTCCCAAATACCTACTGTGCAGCAGGCATTCTTCTAGGCCTGGGAACAGAGCAGTGAAGGAGTCCAAGTGCCAGTGCTCCTGAAGTTCAGGCTGTTGCCCAAACAGTGATGCCTCAAGCACGCTAGTCCAACAATTCAGGTCCATGTTTCTTGGGTTCCCCCGACGACTCTTATTTTCAGGTCAAGGAAATTATTGGTGAGTGGGCCCTGAGTCTTTGCAAATGATTAAGTGAACTACATTATAATACCTGAAGGAATGCTACACATCCATTAAAAAAAAAGTTTCTGAAAAACACTACGACATTGGGAAATGCGGGAGAATGTTCAACCCCATGAACACAGTTCTTCACAGGCGTGAGGTGAGGAGGGAGACGCACATTTCCAAGCACACCACCGTGTGCTGAGGGTTAAGGGTGATGACTGTTTTCCTAATTCAAACTACAGAAGGTTATATTCATTGAAATCTTCTTACCCAGAGGAGAAACTTTGGAAGTACATTTTCTTCTAAGATTCAGTGAATCACAGAGGGAATATGAGTATCAGACTGTCAAGGAGGAGGGATCTTATGTTTATTAAAAGATGAGATAGGTTTTTTAAATTTTGAAAAAGAATGTTTAATTCTAATTATATTGTGTGGATGTGGGTAGGTAAAGAAACAAGGCTAGAGGGAAATACACCAAAATTAGAGGGTTGTAGCATATTTTTGGCTTAATTTTATACTTTTCCACATTTTCCAAATTTTCTATTGTCTTATTGCTTTTATAATCAGAAAATTAACAGTAAACTGAAGGCTAATAGTTTTTTAATTTGCTCATAAATCTGTTTTTACAGGCAGCCTTTCAATGGGGGATGGAAATCAGCAGGGGGAGAAGCACAAATGAAATCCTCCGTTCCTGCCGGGCTGAGCGCGCCCCTTGGCCCTGAAGAGAAACCCTCCCTGCGTCCACGCTGGCAGCCCGTTGTCCACAGCTGTTCTGAGGAGGCTGCAAATGAATGGAGCTGGTGGAAAAACACAACATTCCCCACTCTCCAAGGATGGCATTATGCTTGGAACTCTCACCCACCAAAGAAGTAAATAAACAGAAAGAAAAAAAAAAACTGAGCAAGCTGGAGGAACTTCAGTCCTGGAGGGGGGTCAGCTGCCAGAACCCCCAAACTCAGCTCCCTAACATGTGAAAGAGGGCCCTTCTGCCCACACCACGCACCCGTGAGGAAATCAGGACTCACGCAGCTTGACAATGGCTCCCCTGGGCGACACCTCCCGAATGCCACCTTCTCTCTCTCTCCAGTCTCCCGCCAAATATCAGAGCACATGTGAGCAAGTGTTACCTCTGCCCCGAGGCGCATGGCTGCTGAGAGACCTCCGTTCTACAACTATCTCCTCAGCCCGCCTTGAGACCAGGCACTGTTCTGGAGCTGATAAGCAAGGGGGGAGCAAAGCGGACAGGGTCCCTGCTCTCAGGAGCTCACCTTCTAGTGCGGGAAGGCAGACCATGAACCACATCAGACTCACAGCCCAGACAGTGTTGTGCTGTGAAGAGAAGAGTGCAGGGTGGTATTCAAGTTGCGATCTAAATGACAAGAAGAAACCAGGTGTGGGAAGATCTGACAAAAGGGCATTCCAGACAGAGAGAACAGCCAAGCCGGAAACAATCTGAGCTCCACGTGTTCAAGAAACAAAAAGCTCTGGGGAGGGTGGAGGCCAGGGAGCAAAAGGGGAGGAGGTCAGGGCAACAGGCAGGGGTCAGCTCACCTTGTGCCCACCTGGGAGAGTTACGCATGGGAAGGACCTGAGTTGCTGAAGGAAATTCGGTCTGACTGCTTTGTGCAGATGGGATTGGCAGAGGGCATCTGCAGAGAAGGACTTAATCGCTGTCTGTTGAATCAATGGGTGGGTGTTGCCAGCATCCCTGGTGGCATGGAGGAGCCATTCAGCTGGACCCCAAGGCTATGGAAATGCCTCAAGAACCCCCATCTCTTCTCACCCACACTCACCCCGCTCAGCATTCATTCAGCAAACATTTTCCATGCCCAAGGGTCACGCTGGATGCTAGGGGAGTGAACAGAGCAATCTCAAGCCCTGCCCTCAAAGAGCCCCAGCACGGTCACCTTGCCAGCCTCATCAAAGGCCACCGACAGCCATGGGCTACCCAGTCGTCCCCAAATGCTCTGTCTAGGGCCTTCCACTGAGATCACCTCCCCCGCCCCCCCCCAAAAAAAACAACCTGGTGTGAGTCCCCTGCAATGGTGCTGAGGGCATATGAGTTCACACCAAGGGGTTAAACTGGGAGGCAGACTCACTGCCCCAACCTGCTCTCTCCAACCCCAACCCTTGTTCCTCCCTCCATCAACTCAAAGAGAACATGTTAAGTCTCAGGAATGAAGTTGGAACAGTGGAATGGCAGGTACTATTTATTAGAAGACAAAGGAGGGCTCTGGTGTTGGTGTGAAGCGTGAGTGGGTGATGGGGGTACTGGGGGTTGGTAGGGGTAGGGGCAGGGCAACTGGGAAAGTGTTTTCTGTGCATGCCGAAAAACTGCTGGCAGCCTACTGGACCACACAGCAGTGCCTCGGCTTGGAGTCAGAGAGAACTCCCGCTGATCTGCCACTTCCAGAATCTCCCTCTGCATAAAAGTCATTGCCATTATTCAGAAAACCTGTTACCTCTCCTTAAGCAGATTCTTAAGTTCTGCCCCAAGATTTCCTGGGCGCTCCTCACTTTGAACAAATGGGAGGCAGTGCCGCAGAAGGGTCCACACACTGGCTCTAGGAAAGCCCTGCACCCTACATCCCCCAGAGCAGCTGGCCTCCCAGGGAGCCCTGCAAGATCCCTCACGCAGGCCAGGGTTCACTCCGCTAACCCCTATCCGGTCAGCTGGCAGGTTTTCTTCCAGTGGGGCACAGCTGTCCTGGGGAGAGGTCAGCAACGCCCGCCCATGGTTCCAGACTCTTGAGTCTCTTCTTCCCAGGAGGGGGGAGGGGTTAAAAATAGCCTGGACTCCTTGAGTCCTACACAGGCACAGATCCCACACCCCCGCCCCAGCCTCGGCCAGCTGGTCCCTCCTCGCCCAAGTTCCCACAGCCTGCTCCGAGAGGGACGAAAGCTGCTCACCCACGGTGGGGGCAGAGAATGAAGCCCTTCAGGGCCCAAGTCACGCTGTGTGCAGCACGCCTCTACACCCCTGTGTAGCTGCGGTGCTGGAGAGGGGCAAGGGGCCAGCGATATTGTCAGGGGGCCTCTTACATCATGGTCAGTCCAGAAACCCCAGGCTGCATGCGCAGATTACATGAACATAGTGGATGAAGTTATAGGAATAACATTCTCCTCTCTCTGCCTCAGTTTCCCCATCTGCAAGACAGACAAGTAGCCGACCTGTACCACAACGTGGAGGATACCAATGAGATTAACATACAGTGGAAGGAAAAAGTGACTTGTAACACTGTAATCAATTCGTGGTTTCTTCTACAGGAGCCCAAGCACAACTACAGCAACATAGATTCTTATCTATTCATGACAGCAGAATTATATTCAGTGACACTACATTAGCCTTGAATTCTAGATACTGAGTGCCCTTGAAAGCAATAAAATTTACAAAGTATTCTCTTACAAGGCATTTCTGACTAATACACATTGACAAACACCCATACCCAGATCTGTTTTGATCCAGTAAGGTTCTGCTGGACTGACTATAACATTACAGATTGAGGAATAAGCATTGCCCTAGTATATTTTGGTTGGTAGTGGGTTGGAGGGAGCGCTCCTCAACCACTGTTGTGTTTATCATTCAATTCCTTCCTGCCCCTCCAGACTGGTAAGAAACAAGTGGCTAAAATCTAAGTGGCCAACTTGCAGTGCTTTTTAATTAAGACACTTTGTTTGCTCAATAAAATACAGCATGAAAAACATTTACTGAAAACCCACTCATTGATGTTTAATAGCTATGTCAAATACTCAAAACAACATTTACTCCAACACCCCCAGATAATTGCTCATCTTTCTCATTTGGTATCCACAACAGCACAGCATTTGTGTCCAAGTGTAAGTGATCCAAAATTGGGCTCCCTTTCAAAAATATCTGTAAAACCTAATTACCAGGAAAACTGAGTTCTGGCGTGCTGCAGAAAGTGGGTGCCTCAATGAGACAAGCTGCAAACTCATCTTGGCTAATCAAGCCACATTATGTTTCAAAAGCAGTTTGGGGGATTCAAGGTGAGGAGGGAGCAGGAAAAGTTGGGATAGTGTCAGTCTGGAGTCCTCAGTGACAATCTTGATTTTTAATGCCAAGGGCATGGAACAGGAAATATACCATATTAGATGGCAAGCATGGATTTAAAAAGTACCAGATAATGAGGCCATGATGTGCTTGGGGTGAAGGGGTGGTATTTCTGATCTCAGACCTTCAAGTCCTAGGGGAGGAAACTGTCCCACCCTGGGCTGGGTGGCTGATGTCATTTCTAAGTCTCAATGGGCCTTTAACCCAGTGGACCGGCTGCAGCAGGTTACTTTCCTTCACAGGCCTGAGTTTGTTCATCTGTAAAATGAGCCCTTCTAATACATCTAATCTGTCTTTTAGCTCCAAAATTCGGTGACTTTCTTTAAAGCGAAAGGTGTGCTTTCTGCTTGCTGTACTTGAAGTGGGTGTAGTGAGCAGGAGTGAGAATGAAGGGCTGTTTCTAACTCTCCAGTTTTGTACAGAGTTGCAACACCCAGTATCAGACCTGCTAGTAGGATAATGATTTCTTTCAGGCCAGGATGGACCTACCGGGGTGGTTCTACCTCGTTGCCCCAGATTCATCAGCCCGGCCAACGAGGAACCAGGCCAAGCCGCTGGACTGCCCTGAGCCTCTCTCCAAAAGCTAGCCACAGCACACGCCTTTCCTTCGGAGGGGACTTCCCTTTCAACTCTTTCAGTCCCAAAGGCCCCAGAAACTGGTGGGGTGAGGCTCCCCCGACAGGTTGCGCGCCTCGCCGACCCCGTGTCCCCTTCGCCGGGCACCATCACCCAGACGCTTCGGTACCAGCCATCGCCACTTGGCTTTTCTTTGGCTTCCCCTGACCCTCTTTCTAGTGAAATCAGACCAGCAGCCCGAATAACAAAGCAGCACAGCGGCTGGAGACAATTCGCATTCCAAGGAGCGGTATGCGCAAACCATAAGCAGAGACGCGCGCGCGGTTCCTGTGCGTGCCGCTAGAAAGAGACCCTGCGCTGCCCCGCGCTGGTGACGAGTCCCGGGCCAGACTCGGCTTAACTTTCCGCAGGATCAGAGGAACCGAGCGCGCCCGCCCATTTCCCCCAACTTCCCAATGTGACAGCAGCAAGTGTCTTAGCGTCCCGCCTGGGCGCGATGTCCTCAGGTCGGGTCGCTAGGTGCGGGGTCCCAGATTTCCCAGCCGGTTTTTTCATCATCAAGAAAAGACAGTGCATGGTGCGGCTGCAAAAGTCCCAGGACCGTCCCTCGGCAAAACGCCCCCACGCCTTCCCAGCGTAAGTGCGGCAAACTTGGCAGAAACCACCTGTGGCTGCCGACAGGCCCGCCCCGCTTGGGTCCGGAGGCGCCGCCGAGGCCGGGGCGGTGCGCGCCCGCAGAAGTTGCCTTCCAGCCCCGCGCGCCACTTCGCTCCGGGCCGCGGTGCCAGCCAGGAGGCGCGGCGCCCGCTCGCTGGCTCACTCTCCGCTGGCTCTCCCCCCGCCTCCCTCCGCCCGCCTCCTCCCGTCGCATGGCTGCCACACGGAGCCCCTGAATAGCCACCGCAGCCCCCCGCCCCTGCTCGCCGCGCGGGGGACGCCCCTGCCCTCGCCCGCGCCCCGGGGCGCGCGGACCGCCGGCCTCCTAGCAACCGCTCCCGCCGCCGCCGTCCGGGCTTTCGGGTGCAAAGCCAGCCTCCCGGCGCCCCGAGAACCCCCGACCTGCCTCGGCCGCCGAGGTGCGGGGGGAGACCTCGACCCTTCCAGCTGCGGGGCGGCCACCGCGCTCGAGCCACTCACCCCTGCGCGCGCCGCCGGACCCGCGCAGCGCTGGGCACTCCGGCCGCGCCGCGGGGCTCGCGTCCTCCCTCGCCGCCGCCGGGTCCTCGGCCGCCGCCGTCCGTCCCTGCGCGCCGAAGCCGCGCGAGCCGCCGCCGCCGCCGCTGTCAGAGTCTCGTGGCGGGGCTGCGCCGGCGGGTGTGGAGCCGAGCGGCGGCGGCGGGCGCGCGGGCAGCTCCGCCCTCCCCGCGCCGCGCCCCCGCCCTCCGCGCGCCCCGCCTCCCGCGCCGCGGCTGTCAGTCCCGCGCCCCGCGCTGGGCGTCCGCTCCCGCTCGCGCTGCCCGCCTCGCCGGCTCCGGGGGCGCAACCGGCTAAAGGGCCCGGATGTCTGCGGTGGCCGCGCGCTAGCCCCCTCCCTGCGTCCCCCTCCCGCGTCCCCCTCCGCCCGCTCACACAAGCACTTGCTGCGTCTCAGCCTCCCCCTCGGCTGCGCTACATTCCTATTTTGACAGCAACTGTTGCCGGGTGGGAGGCGCTGCGGGGGGCGCCCAGGACCCCGGAGGCGGTGGGCGGGAGTCCGACCCCGGCACGGGGGCCGAGTGGGAGCCGGGCAGAGAACCCCCCCCCCCTCCCGCCGCTCGGTGCTCCGATCTTTTTTTTCCCCTTTCCTTTTTTCTCTTTGCCTCCTCCAGGATTTAAAGGGACAGCCCCGGAAGAGGCGCGGGGCCAGGCGGCCGCTCTTTCTCTGGTCTCCAGACGCCCTCTGCGGCCCGGCCGGACCCACCCGCTCCCCGAAGCGCAGCCTCCAGGCCGCCGGGTATTTTTAGGTCCACACCAGCAACCGCGCGGCAAAGCTTGGCTGGGTCGTCCCGGCGCAAGGCTATTTTTACAGAGTCCAATTGGGGGAGGAAATAAAACAACCCAGCAAGTGCTTCCCCACCCGAAAGTAGGGAGGCAGGATGGGGGCGCGAAGTTTCCCCAATGCTCTCAGAATTCCAGCGAGCGCAGGAAGACACCTGGCCGGACCCGAGGAGCCACAGGCTGGCACCGGTGCCTCCGCCCTGGAGACCGATCGGCCCGGGGTCTCCCAACCCTAGGCGGCCGGGGCGCCCCTCACCTCGCCCGCCGGGGACTGGCCCCCCCGCCCTCGGTCACTCCCCAAACCCGCCTGGACGCGACCTTCCGAAGCTTCCAATCCACGCGCGGCGCAGCCAGGGGGCGGGCCTGGGGGCTCGACTCCGCCCCGCTCCGCCAAGCCCCGCCCCCTCGGGTCCTGTGCTCGCCGGAGAGTTTCCTTGGGAATCGCGGAGCGGAGGGTGATGGACACGGAAAATGACCCATCCCGGGGAAGAGGAGGGGGTTCTCGGCCCGGGAGCGGCCGCGGGCCAGGTGTCGTTCGGACAGACGTTCCGGCCAACCTCAGGGCCCGGCACCCTCGCGCCGGCTCTGCGCCCTCCCGGCAGACCCAGGGACCTTTGCCAGCCCTGGCGCTATGTATACGGCTGTACCCTCGGATGTCGGCGGGTCCCCTTTGGGGCTTCTCCCCCAGACGCGGGGAAGTTCGCGGCCCTCCAGCTCCTACACCGACCGCGCTAACGGAGCCGCGCGGGCACGCCCGGCACTAGGAAGAAATCGAATCCCTGCCTCCAGTCCTCAGTCTGGCTGACCGTGGACTAATGAAAGGGCAGTGGGGCTGCTGTCTGGGTTGTCTTTATATGCTGAGGATACCCGAATGACGTCCTGTACAGAATTCACAAAAATAAATTCGCGAACATTTTGCTTGGCACTTCTTCGAAGCATTGCTCACTGGGATTTTAATCATTTCATTCATTCGTTTAATAAATGCACATTGCCAGGCACCCAAGTTGGAAATAGTGAGGGCTAGAGATACATGCCCTGAAACAGGGTGGGACAACAGAAAATTAGCACAAACATGAAAGGGGGAGCTGGAACATTGGGTTTGTATACAAACATGGAGTTTAATTTGCTGGAGAGGCCTGGCTTTTCCTAGAAAGTAAATATTGCTTAGTCGACAGTTTGGACAACCACCTTATCCAAACACTTCTAAGGTGCTGCATCTGTCCAGGAACATCTGTCGTGGAAGCTAAGATTCTCAGACTCAGAATGGGATTTTCCAAGTTGTTAGGGTTTCCAGAGTGGCAAAATAATATCCCAGCAGCCTTGGGAGCCATTGCCCTTCCAAATTAGGTTGTCTGTGCTCCCTGCTTAATTAGGTTGTCTCTCTTCCTTTCATTAAAAGGTCCTCAGCAATTTGGAATATTGTTTACCAAGTTGATATAGTCAAGCTTCTATCCCTGTAGCCGGACTGTGTTCCATGTCAAGCATGAGGGAGCATTTATGGAGTACTTGGAATATCCAAGCCCTGGAATGGCAAGCCACCTGCAGAATATAGTAGTGGAGTTCCTGGGGTGATAGCAACTTCAGCCATGGAAAAGGAATTTGTTTGAGAAAAGAGAGGTGTGGGTACTAAATGAAAAATGCTTCTAAATCAGTTTGGTTTCTTCTCAACTGATTTAGGAACCTGGAGGCGGGCACAGTTGAGGTTCTCTGGCACAGTCAGTCCAGAGTAAATGTTCCATAGTGTTCCAGATCACCAAGTGGCTTTCCCTGGCATGAGCTATGGGAAGAAGTTTCCATGTCCCTGACTGTGAGCCTCAAGGCCCCTGAACCTATGGCACTCCAAGCAAAACTTTTATAAATTTAAGAGCAATCGAAATGAAAATGGTCTGCATTAGAGAATATTAAAGTATATATTTTTAAAAGAAAGCAGCTATTACACTGTTTGCAAATTTGTTCACTTGTCTTTTTCCCACAAAATGCAAGCTCCTTACTCATCTTGGTATCTTCAGCACCTGCCACATGCTTGGTTCCTAACAGGTACTCGCTAAAAGAATGATACACTGCATGAACCAAAAGTCATTTTAAAACTATAGAATGAGTACAGTGACACAAAAGGATGGAGATCTAGTGAACTTGCGAGGCTCGTTTGCAATTTACTTGTTTGGAGTTGAGTGCACTGGTTAAACTTTACTTTGCCATAACTGACAGAATTGATGGGCTCCTGTCAAAACTTATTAGCCATGTAACCTAGAAAAGCATGTCATTCAACTCTGGGAGTCTCCATTTCCAAGTCTACAAAAAGGGAATAGTCATGAGCCCCTCTCCACTCCATAGGGATGCTGAGATGATCAGATGAGAAAGGTGTGGGCAAGAGTTGCCCCACGAACATTTACCTATGCCCTTGGGATGGTAAGAGGCTGATTCAAGAGAAGGGGAAGGAACAGAATTAACATCCACAGAGCACCTTCTGCAGTGAGACCTGGTGGCATGCATTGTTGCATGTTCCTCCTGACAACCGTGTACAGTAAATTTTGTCATGACCATTTTATAGATGAGAAAACGGTTACCAGTAGCAGTCAGTCATGTCCAAGGACCCACCACCAGGAAGTGGCAGGGACAGCATTTGAAACCAGGTTTGTGAGTTTGGGTGTTCTTGAGTGTCCTGCTCTGCTGCCCTGCCTCTATAGGAGAAAGAGAGAAGAAGCTTTGAGGCAATCAAGGCTGGAGGAAATTTCAAGGAGGCAACGGTTCATATTACCGTGAAGCAGGCAAGGCACAATTCGGTTCAGAGGAACTTCTGGAAAGTGGCACTTATTAGTTAGGTTTAAACAACAGGGTGTTTCCTCTCGTGCTCTCTCCCAAATAATTATAAATTTATAGGAAAGATACAAGAATAGTACAAAGAATTCCATATTCCTTCACCCACATTCCACCATGTTTGCTTTATCCTGCTGTCCGTTCCTCTCTCCTCTCTCTCTATATATATATATAATTTTATATATGTATATATATATATATATATATAGACACACACATATGTGTTATTATTTTTTCTGGAACATATGAGAGTAAGCTGAAGACATGATGCTCCGTTACCCATATATTTATCTGTGTGTTTTCAAAATATCTCTCTTACATAAATATCAAAAGCATTATAAATGATGCAATGTATTATCTAATTTAAACCTTATTTAGGGAAGTGGACTTGGCCCAGTGGTTAGGGCGCCCGTCTACCACATGGGAGGTTTGCAGTTCAAACCCTGGGCCTCCTTGACCCGTGTGGAGCTGGCCCATACTCAGTGCTGACGCGCACAAGGAGTGCCGTGCCACGCAGGGGTGTCCCCCGCGTAGGGTAGCCCCACGCGCAAGGAGTGCGCCCCATAAGGAGAGCCACCCAGTGCAAAAGAAAGTGCAGCCTGCCTAAGAATGGCACCGCCCACACAGAGAGCTGACACAACAAGATGACGCAACAAAAAGAAACACAGATTCCTGTGCTGCTGACAACAACAGAAGCGGACAAAGAAGAAGATACAGCAAATAGACACAGAGAACAGACAATGGGGGGGAGGGGAGAGAAAGAAATCAATAAATAAATCTTTAAAAAAAATAAATAAACCTTATTTAGATTTCACCAATTGTCTCACTAAAGGCAAAAACAAAAATAAATTCGGGCCCAAGACCCAATCCAGTATTACACTTACATTCAGTTTTCATGTCTCTTGGAGGGTATTTTTATTATTAACAATAAAGTTTATCATATTTTTTCTTACTTTAAATGGCCATACATATTCATTGCTGGGCAAAGAAAATATAGAAAAATTAAAACCTATTTGTAATCACTCACCAGATATAACCAGCATTTATCCCTGACTTTTCTAATGTACATGAGTAATCCAAGCATACAACCACCACCCTCTTCCAGAGGCCAGGAAAATATTGAGGACGTGGAAGTCTACTTTCATTTCTTCCTGAAATTTCTCCTCTGTACCCAGTGTTCCAGCTGTTGCTCCCAGCTTGGCCACAGCCCATCCCCCCCTTAGCTTCTCATTGCCACCCGAACTCTGGCTGTCATCTCCCTCAATGGCACCCCATGAAGAAGCTGGTCTGTGGCAGGCCACACCCCCTCATCCCTTATATACACTTTTTTTTTCTGTCTGCCACAAACAAATGCTCTACTGGGTAGGAGATTTCATAAAGCCTTGCGGTAGAATGTTAGACTGGACAAATTGAAGCAGTGTATGAGATATGACCTCTCCACATTCCAGGGAAGAGCAAACTGGGGTAATCCCCCCATGAGAGAGCACCCCCTCCCCCCATTTCTTTTTTTTAAACACCTTTAAATTTTTTTTCAAAGATTTATTTTTTATTTATTTCTCTCCCCTTCCCCCCCCACCCCCCCCCCCCCAGTTGTCTGCTCTCTGTGTGCATATGCTGTGTGTTCTTCTGTGACGGCTTCTATCCTTATCAGCGGCACTGGGAATCTATGTTTCTTTTTGTTGCGTCATCTTGCTGCATCAACTCTCCATGTGTGCAGCGCCATTTCTGGGCAGGCTGCATTTTCTTTGGTGCTGGGCGACTTGGCCCAATGGATAGGGTGTCCATCTACCACATGGGAAGTCGATGGTTCAAACCCCGGGCCTCCTTGACCTGCATGGAGCTGACCCACGTGCAGTGCTGATGCGCGCAAGGAGTGCGTGCCACGCAGGGGTGTCCCTGCATAGGGGAGCCCCACACGCAAGGAGTGCGCCCCGTAAGGAGAGTCACCCAGCACCAAAGAAAATGTAGCCTGCCCAAGAATGGCGCCGCACACATGGAGAGCTGACACAAGATAATGCAACAAAAAGAAACACAGATTCTGGGGGGCCAATCCCTGAAAAACCCTGTTAGTGACCACCCAGACACCCAAGAGGGTTATTGTAGAAGGCATGACTGAGACTTGGGAAAATGTATGTTTTGGTTGTTTTTTTGTAATATTTTATTTATTTATTTATTTTATCCCCAACCCCCTTTTGTGTTTTTTTGCGTGTTATCTGCTCTCTGTGTCCACTCACTGTGCATTCTTCTGTGTCTGTATTTATTTTTATTTCCCCTCCCCCCCTTGCAGCTTGCTTGCTATCTGCTCTTTGTGTCCATTCGCTGCGGACTCTTCTATGTTCTCATTTGTCCCCCTTCTTTTTGTTGTGTCACCTTGCTGAGTTGGCGTTCCATGGACAGGCTGGGCGCTGCTTGGGCAAGCCTGCCTTCACAAGGAGGCCACGTGTCTCCATCTGAGGGCCTCCCACGTGGTAGATGGGAGCTCATCTGATTGAGCCACAGCCACTTCCATGTTTTGGGGTTTTTTTGGTGGAGTGAGGGGCTCAGAAGAGATCCTAGAGAAAGCCCCATCCTTGACGTCAGGGGTTGGATTCTCCTTAGACTCCCCTCAAAAGGTAGAAGAACAAAGTGTGGTGCAAGAGGGACTCCTGAAATCAGGGGAGCCAGATTAGAAATGGGGGGAGGAGGGAAGCAGAGTTGGCCCAATGGATAGGGTGTCTGCCTACCACTTGGGAGGTCTGCGGTTCAAACCCCCGGCCTCTCTGACCCGTGTGGAGCTGGCCCATGCACAGTGCTGGTACACACAAGGAGTGCCATGCCACGCAGGGTTGTCCCCCACGTAGGGGGCAAGGATGGCTGAAGAGCTGAGCAAGCCAGGAGAGGTGAGGGCCACAGGCAAGTCCAGCCCTCTTCCAGGTCTCCCCGCAGTCTGCTGCAGGTGAGGTGTGCCGATGTACCTTTCCAATCGTTCAGCGACATAGTTGTTGAACCATGTGTGTGCACTAACACACCTCGCCACACACCTTCCAAGGACAACTACTATGATAATTCATCTAAAGCTTATGAGAAGCAGAGAAACAATTTGCTAATTGCCTCAAAATCTGCAAAATGCCATAGTATGAATTCCTTTCTTTCATACCCCCTCTGGGACAGCCACACCCCGCCCTCCTGAGTTTATACTGTCTCTCGTTCCCTCCCCATGAGAAAGCAGAAATGGCCAATCACAGAGCTAGGGCGCCCGCTGGGATTTCCCCTGGTTAGCCAAACACCAAGTCCGAGCTGTGTGATTCCCTCCGCCCGCCCCTCAGGCAATTAAACCTTCCACTCACAGCCTGCCGACTCAGAGAAGAGGAAGAAGAGGACTGCTTTTATTCGGGATTACAAGCACCCAGACAAATGCTTGTTGCAGAGTGCCTACCTATGTCAGCAACTTGGTTTTAAAATGCATTTCAAAAGTCATGGCCCGTGTGAGGTGTAGTGATTTATCCAAGAAGACTTAGAACAATGGTTAAAGAAGGAGTACTTAGGTATTTCTTTATTGTCTCATCAGTGCAGGTAAATACCCTCTTTTTTTTTTTTTTAAAGATTTATTTTTATTTATTTAATTCCCCTCCCCTCCCCCGGCTGTCTGTTTTCTGTGTCTTTTTGCTGCGTCTTGTTTCTTTGTCCGCTTTTGTTGTTGTCAGCGGCACGGGAAGTGCGGGCGGCGCCATTCCTCGGCAGGCTGCTCCCTCCTTCGCGCTGGGCGGCTCTCCTTACGGGGTGCACTCCTTGCGCGTGGGGCTCCCCTACGCGGGGGACACCCCTGTGTAGCACAGCACTCCTTGCGCGCATCAGCACTGCGCATGGGCCAGCTCCACACGGGTCAAGGAGGCCCGGGGCTTGAACCACGGGCCTCCCATGTGGTAGACGGACGCCCTAACCACTGGGCCAAAGTCCGTTTCCCTAAATACCCTCTTAGTGGGCAGGTACCATCTCTTCCTGTTCAAGTTCAGGGACCGCCTCTTCATCTTTCTTGATCACTACTGTCAAAGGCACTGTCCTGATTCATTTCCCACGCAGCAATGCTATTGTTACAAGGCATGGCTTTTCAGAATCTGTTTGTATGGAAACAATATAGATCTTCTTGCTTCAGCAGCTAAAACTGCTTACTCATGATGATGCCTCCTCCATCGGACCACCCATGGATACTCTTCCAATCACACTCTCAAGAGTTGCTGCTGTGCTTCCTTAATGATGACCACACAGGAGAGTCTTATCCCAAGTATGCAGGAAAGTGTAAACGAAAAGTCATCTCCAAGCCATGTTAAATTTACCGTTTGGAATTATATGGTGTAAATGTAAAACAACACATCTTCCGCTGTTTCGAATTAGATAAATGGGGTTAAATTTGAGTGCAGGTGGAGGTCAGGTGCAACACAATGGGAAACCAAGGCATGAGAAAAGATAATTTATTACTCACAGGTCCCAGAGAAAGAGGATTGCCATGAGGGGTCAACGGGAATCAGGATCAGCTCTAGGGGTTCAACCAGCAGGTGGGAGCACACAAGCAGACGGGGGCCGTGGGCTTGTGGCTTTATCGCGGTCTGGGGGTGGAGATTTGTAGATTTCCTGCAGGAGTCAAAGATTGGTTAGTTTAAAGCAAATGTGTGGGAAAAGGGAAAGGGCCTGAGATCTGGGGATCTGAGGGCGGAGGGAAGGGTTAGCTTATCCTTTGGGACCAGCTGTGGGTTTTGGGTAAGATGTGGGTCGTGTGGGTGGTGGTGGCAGACGCAGGTTTGCCCTCTGGAGTTTATGCCCCAGGGCTGGAAAGCCGCTTAAGGCCAGTGTTGAGGCAAATGGCTGAGCCAAAGTAAGATGGATGCCGAGGCAGCACACACACACACAAAATTGTAAGCAATTTTATGAAGACATACACATATTATACAATCCATCTAAAGTGTATATTCAATAGTTTTTGGTATAATCACAGAGTTGTGCATTCATCACCACAATCAATATTAGAGCATTTTCACTACTCCAAAAAAAAAACCCCATACCCTTTAGTAGCCAGCTCTCAATCCCTCTATCCTTCTCCTGCCATACATATCTGCTAATCTAATTCCATCTCCATAAATTTATTTATATTTACAATTTATATAAATAGAGTCAAACAATCAATATGCGGTATTTTGTGTCTGTTTTTTTTCACAGCATAATTCTCTCTTTTTTTAACAATTGATGAAAATATTAATATGTTACTATTCACTACAGTCCATAGTTTGCTTTAGTTGTCTGTTTGCCCAAATACCATGCTATTATTAATATTTTGTAATATTAATGTGCATTTGTTCTGATTCATGGAAGAACATTCTTATATTTGTACTATTAACCACATTCACCATCCACAACAGGGTTTACTATGCTATACAGTTCCATGCTTTACCTGTTAGCTTTCTTTCTACTGACATACACGCCCTAAACTTTCCTTTTCAACCACTATTCTATCCACATATTGGTGCTGCTAATGACATTCACTCTCCTGTAGTACACAAAAAATTTGATAGTTATAACATCCATCCATGTCTTCTCCTTAACTGTTTAGGCTGTAATCACTGCATTCCTAGAATGTGCTCTCTTTCAGTGTTGACTACATCTCTGCTTTCTACAAACTACCACCCCAGAAGGATGGGTAAGGAGCCCATGGGTGGAGCTAGCAGAGAGGAAATATTTACGCTAGGAATGTCCTTCCCTGTGTAGCACTGTATAAGACCAACGTGAGAAAGCAGAACATGGTCACAGCCGTTGGAGGCAAGAGAGGACATCCATGGGAAAGGCCCACTGGCCCTGTCGACTTGACTTCAAAAGCAATCAGAGGAAATAGGTGCTATGACCACTCACCTGGGCACGAAGCCTACAGAGGGTGTGGAGAGACGGTCTGGGTGCTCAGGGTGGGGACACATGCGGTAAAGGACACCTGCCACCAGTACCACTACCCTCAGGTGGTATAGACCAGCGGCGGCACGGTGGTTGGATTCTATGAGGGCAAGAACCAATGCATAGGCTCATATGCATGACTCAACCACAAGGGTCAGCACTGGACCACGAGTAGGGCAAGCCCTAACCTCATCCTGTGTCCATGTATTTGCACTATTCTGGTGGCCCCATCTCTCACAAACCCACGAATGAACACCACACTGGCCAGTGGGAGCAATTGCCACCCTCCTGAAACCAGGGCCAGCTCTGGAGGCCCAAGGATCATCCCATAGATGTGAGTCCTGGAGCTCTTGGACCCTTTAGTGGAAAGGGTCCAAGAGTGCCTCAAAGGGGAGAAACAGGGCCTGGTACTCCATGGGTTCTGGGCGGGGCTGGGGTGCACCATATCCAGCTAGTCCCAGATACAGGAAGCTACTTAGAAAGTTTCAATGAAGGAACTTCAAGGCATGGGGTTCCATGAAGCTGGGGCTGAGGCAGCGCCTGTTTGCGTGGCTCTGAAGGAAGACTCCTTTTATTCTCCCTGTTGCACTTCCATCCTGTGTTTGTGTATGTTTGTGTTTTTTACACAACTATGGGTTGTGTATTTTACACAAGTGAGCTCCTACTTTACATGTTATCTATAAACTGCTTTTTTACATTTAACAATATAGGTTGCCACTTTTGAAATCAATTTTTAATATTTATCTAGACAGCACATTTTATGGCAAATAATAGTCTATTTTAAGTAAATTAATCTGTTTTTGGACACTTGGATCATTTAACTGTTTTCCCTATTATAAATACCTTGCAATGATCATCCTTAGAACTACATCTTTATGCATTATGCACAATATTTCTCGAAGATAAATATGGGAAATGAAATTGCTGGGTCAAAATATTTATATACTTGTAAGATTAGATAGCTACGATCGAATTGCCTGGCAAAATAACTGTACCAGTATACATTTAAAAATTAACAATAAGGTTGCTATTTTTTTCATAAGCTTTTTGGTCATTAATATTTATTCTTTTGTTAATTGTTTGTGCCCTTTGCCCATTTTCTAATAGGCTGCTCCTCTTCTTGTTTATTTGTAGGAGTTCTTCACATAGTGGGATTTTGAGTCTTTGACTGTTACATAGTTGCAAATATTTTTACCACCTTGCCATTTAAATTTTTATTTTATTGATGTTTTTAATATTTCAAATTACACAAGCAATATATTATCTCTGTAAACTTCTAATAATATTTAAGTATATTAGGTTAAAAGTTAAATTCCCCTTCACACCCAGAAAACACAAAAATTTTACTATTCTCCTCAGAGATAACCACTTTTAACAATTTGTTGAACGCCCTTCCAAACCTGTTCTCATGCATTTATATTCAAATTTGGTTTTGATATATAGAAGTCTTAGACTTTGCTCAGTAAAGCAAAGCTGGCTAGCATCTTTTGAAGCTTGTTTTCACTAGTGTCATATTAGAAACATCATCTTGTTTCCAAGCTATATAAATACCCATATTTTCTTCCAATGTGTTTATGGTTTCATTTCTTTCCTTCTTTCTTTTTTTAATCTAAATTTACGTGGAGTGAGGTTTGAGGGAAGGAACTTACTTCTAGATCTGTTTTCTCAGGTGGTAGTTTGAGGAAGTTTTCCTTTCCTTATTTTACAAAGGGGGAAACTGAGGTTCTGAGAGTCTGTGACTTGCCCCAGAAAGACAGGAGAGCTGGGTTCCCCTGGGGTAGCAATGAAAGCAGTAGGGCTCTGTGCTCTCTTCTTCTTCAAACATGGGGCGCTCCCCTCACCTGTGCGCATGCGGAGGGGAGTGCGGGACAGACGGGGATGCGCGCATGTGCGTGTCTGTGCCTCGCGGGCGCGTGTGGGTGATGAAGAATGCGCGCCCCAGCTGACTTTCTCATTCAGGAGGTGGCGATGGGCACCAGTGCTCCCTGGGTGGCTTCCTCTTTCCAAATAAACAATCACATGACACAACGTCTGAAAGCCCAGAAGATTTCCTGGCTCCTTTGGCCTGGTGCCCTGCCTGCTGCAAACCTGGAATCATCAGAGCTACCCTCAGCCCTCCACTGCCCTCCACGCAATCTCCAGCTCCAGGACTGTTGAACGATGAGCTCACTGCTGCCGGCCCCCTTGCACCAGCTACATGAAGGGCCTCAACCTTCTGCCAAACAAAACCCAGTGGCTGGGCCAGTGACCTAACTTCCTCCAGCCCAGCCCGCAACCCACTTCCAGGCCCTGTCCCTCTCCAGGTTCCAGCCCTAATAGGGCCCACCAAGTTACCAAAAAGGAAGTTATGTTTCCCAGTGACCATTACCTTCCCTGTAAGTTGCAAATAAAGCCGCACCAGTGCAGGGCGTGAAGCTGGGCATGGCAGTTTCTAACCGACAGAAACCCCTTCATCCTTGGCAGTCCAGCTGATTTGTCATCCACTGTGACTCCTTACCCGAATTCCACCAGAAAGCACTCACTAACTGCTTCTCTGTGATCCCACAGCAAAGGTGTACAGTGTTATAGCCATTGTTGCCCGGGAAGCAGGTCTGACTGATGCGTAGTGATGGCATCCTCAAGAAGGATGCTGAGGCTGCCTGGGGACATGGCGGGAAGGCTTGCCATCACCGCTGAGCGACGGCGCGGCAGCAGGTCGTGGCCGCCTACCAGGTAGCGTATCCACCAACACAGGCTACTGTGCTGCACTGCACCTGCATTGTCTTGGCAAGTAATTTGGGAGCAGGACGCCCCCTTGCTTCTCTTTATATCTCCGGGACCTCATG
Organism: Dasypus novemcinctus; assembly: GCF_030445035.2. Classification (NCBI taxonomy): domain Eukaryota; kingdom Metazoa; phylum Chordata; class Mammalia; order Cingulata; family Dasypodidae; genus Dasypus; species Dasypus novemcinctus. Next base: position 64,576,295 of record NC_080688.1, read on the forward strand.
GTGCCTGGCACTTAGAATGTACTCGAGAACTATTTGCTGAATGAATGATTTGCCAAAATACCCCACAGTCCTTTCCATAGAGTAGAGAAGCACATGTCTCCACCCTGGCCATACACAAGTGGGAGCAGGCGATGGCGACAGTCCCTTCAGGCCCAACACAAAAGAGCCCAGCCCCCGGGGGGACAGCTCCTCCTCTGCGCCCTTGTGGTCTGTCCTGTCATCTTACTCCTGGGGACCTCTTGTCTGACCGGGTCTTTTGATAGCTTTATTCATGTGTCTCTAACTTATCTCCAGGTTAATAACTTAAAGTTAAGGATGGTAGCCTCTACTTTAACTCACACTGTGCCTAGCATGTTAGCACAAGCAGGCATTTAGGTAATTCCTGGTCAGAAGAATAAATGTGCCTTCCTCTAACTCTCTACCTATTCTTTACTTGCTGATTGTCACTTACTTTTCTGTTTTCTAAATACAGCTTGTTCCGTTAAATACCTGGTAGTAAATGGATCACTGTGTTACATAAACGTGTATCTGATTTCCTCTTATCAAGCAGTGATAATCTTAATTGAATTTAGAAATATTGTCATAGAATTTTCAACTGGAATGCATTATCCAGTTTAAAACACTTATTTTATTTTTTAAAAGGATTTATTTATTTATACACACACACACACACACACACACACACACACACATACCCGCCCCATTGCCTGCTCTCTGTGTCCATTTGCTGTGTGTTTGCTGTACATTCTTCTGTGTCTGCTTGTCTTTTCTTTAGGCAGCACTGGGAATGAATCCCAGGACCTGCTGGAGTGGGAAAGAGGTGCTCAATCTCTTGTGCCACCTCCGCTCCCTGGTCTGCTGTGTCTCTTATTGTCTTTCCTCTGTGTCTCTTTTTGCTGCATCATCTTGCTATACCAGCTTTCCGCGTGGGCCAGCTCACTGTGCAGGCCAGCTTGCCTTCACCAGGAGGCCCTGGAAATCGAACCCTGAACCTCCCATATAGTAGACAGGAACCCAATCACTTGAGCCACATCTACTTCCCTAAAACACTTACTTTAAAGGAGAGGAAACTGAGAACATAATCACTGGCAGAGTTAATATCTGAACTCTTCATTTAAACTTCATTCATAGAGTTAAATATTTTTTTAAAAAGTAATAAATTATCAATAATTTTTGGAAGAACACAGAGCAAACAGCATTTCTTAATGTTTTGATATCTAGTTTATATTTGTGTGAGCTTTTACACAACACCAACCGTAAACAGGTGGAATCAACCAAGTTCTCTGGCCTTCAAATGCTTCCGTCTTGAAATTCTTACTAATAATTGTATCTCTTAACTTGTGTTTTGTAAGTGAGGTCCAATAGGCCAGCGGAGCAGGGTGGAGAGTAGAAGATACGCACACAGCACGGGCGTCTTTGCTGCCCCACTTGCACGTAGCGTCAGGTAGGCCCACTACAGCTTCCATGACAAGCTGCCTCACACTTGCCTTGAGTCCCCCGACTCCCACACACTGTGAATCACTTGGAATTCGGGGCTCGTGTTCCATAGCCATGCATCTAGACTGAGCGAGTGGGGCACTTACAGCCCACAGAGGCCACACCTTCTGTTCAAACCAGAACTTGCTGCCAATGCAGAAGGAAGACATTGATGTTTTAAGAAACACAAATGACCAAGGAACCCTGTCATTCTTTCTTACTCTGTGACTTCTCTGTATTAGCCAACCACTTATGCTGAAAATGAGGACCAAAAAGGAAAGGGAAAGAGGAGCAAACCAAGGTGCTGTTCCTTTAAGTCCTTCCTTATTCATCAGTCACCCAAAGGTAGAGGTAGAATGTACACATATGAAGAAGGAAAATAAACACGGTGGAGTTCATTTTGTTCAGCTTTTCCACTCTTCCAGTGAGAATGAAATGCATATGCATGTATGAGCTATGAAATGTGAATTGTGTAATTTTGGTGATTCTGCACAAGAGTTAAATGCTGTTATATTTGTATTTAAAATTGGCATTGCACAGTTAAAGATGAATGGCAAAATTCATGCCAATAATTTAAATTTTCAGTTTTTCTTAACTTATAACAACATTAAACAGCAAATTTTAAAAAACGGGTTGAGAGAAATAACAAAAGAATGGAAAATGTTTTTCATTTAACACACTTCCTCCATGAATTTTGGACAAGGGGTCCTGCAGTTTTCATTTTGCAGTGGGTCTTGCCAATTATGTACCCAGCCTGTCCTCCTGTCCCACCAACATTTTCTCTTATTCCTGTGCCCCTGATTCCTTCATCAGCGTCCACCTTCGCCAGTCTTGATGCACATGTTCTGTCCTTCCTCTCATTTCTCTTCCTTTCTTGTTCTCCCTTCCTCCTACCTTCCCTTTTCTTAGCCAAGAGCAAGAGAGTAGCTATCACATCCTTCCAATTATCTTCCCTAACATATTGCATCCTCCTTCTCACCCTCCTTCCTCCAGCTGAGAGCCCCGCCCACGGAGGTCTTCCTTGCTCTGCATCTATCTCCCGCCCCCAGCCCCACCCACTCCCCCCCTCTTTGAGGCACGACCTCATCGCAGCCCCTTCTCCACCTACGTTCTGCGGCCATGACCCTTTCCCTGGACTGTTTCCTAGGCCCCCTGCTTCCTCCCTGGCTTCAGTCGCTCCTCACATTGGAAGCTGTTGAGAGCTCCCACCCATCTGGAGATCTGATGCTTATTCTCTCTCTTGACTTCCCTGGATGAAAACTGCATTATCCACCGACATTTTTTTTTAAGAAGAACAGACAGAAACACTAATCTGTGCCCTGTTCTCTACACCCTCTTCCTCCTCCTCCTAGAAGGTGGGCATGTCCTGAAAAAAGGGAAAGGTGACTAACAACTTCAGGTCAAGGCTCTGCAGAAAGAAAGAGGAAAGAAAGGTCCTCGAGGCCATGGCATGACCCACACGGTGATGGTGCCCACTGAAGGGCCATTTTCAGAAAAGTACTTAAAGTGAAGCGGAGTTGGCCCAATGGATAGGGCGTCCGTCTACGGCATGGGAGGTCGACGGTTCAAACCCTGGGCCTCCTTGACCCGTGTGGAGCTGGCCCATGTGCAGTGCTGATGCGCGCAAGGAGTGCCGTGCCACGCAGGGGTGTCCCCGTGTAGGAGAGCCCCACGCGCAAGGAGTGCGCCTTGTAAGGAGAGCTGCCCAGGGCGAAAGAAAGTGCAGCCTGCCCAGGAATGGCGCCGCACACATGGAGAGCTGACACAACAAGATGACACAACAAAAAGAAACACAGATTCCCGTGCCGCTAACAGGAGAAGCGGACAAAAGAACACGCAACAAATGAACACAGAACAGACAGCTGGGGCAGCGAAGGGGAGAGAGAGAGAGCGAGAGAGAGAGCGAGCGAGAGACACTTAAAGGCTTTCAGGCAGTGGGAGAAGTGGGGGATGGAACTTCTGAGCCGGGAGGCTCAGGGAGGAGAGGTGAACTCACCCAAGCTCCCCACATCTGTTCAGGAGCAAGGTCAGCACTAAGCACCAGGAATGAGTAGGTCCCAGTGCAGGGTGTTTTCCTCTTCTATGGTTCTCAGGAAGGTTACAGCTTGTGAGGGAGACAGGCATTGAATCAATTATTACAGCACAGGGAGGCAGGGACTCGGTGAAAGACAAATCCAGAGGAGGAATGAGCTCTGCTTCCAGCGGCTAAACCAGAGAAGGCTTCAGGGAGGAGGACACGCTTAGGCTGAAAGCCTCAGGATTCACGTCAGGCAAGGAGCGCAGAACAGGGTACCCTGGGGCGAAGAATGTACCACAGGACCTGGAAGCACCCAGGGCAGTGTTTCTCTCAGGGACATGACTGTCACTTGGCTCAGGCCTGTCATTCTAGGTATTCCAGGACATTGAACATCTCTGAGCCCTGCCCACTAAATTCCTTAAGCACCCCTCTGGTCATTGTGACAACACCGCACACTTCACACCTTTCCAAATGCCACCAGATGAAAACTTCTGGTGGGTTTAGCACCTGAAAGTGGTTCACTAAAGGCAAGAACGAAGCGTGCTGTGGCAGTGGGAGCAGTGAGGGACCAGGGCATGTATGCAGGGTACCCTTCCTAGGCGGGTGACCCCTGTGCTCACACACGGTCCTGCTGAAGGGCCTGCACTTGGACTTGAAGTTTACTGTGAGACAGATTTATTTGAAGATTATTGTTGAGACATCCAAAAAGCACACTCAGAGGATGCCACCTTAACATTCTTGATCACTTTATCTTCGAATTTGTGCTTTAAACATGAAATTTCTAAGTGGAGCATGTGCTGGGGCCTCCTGCATAGTCCCACCTCCTGTGGTTCTCAGCCACGCAGTCCTTGGCCCCTGGCCCCCAGGTCCCACCCAGTTTCCCCCTTCCCATCCTCATCCCTTGACTGCTGCTGCTGTCCACCCAGGGCGGTGGCCGGGTCACATTGGTGGGAGAAGACCCCCTAGTGGAAGCCTGGGCACAAGAACAGAGAGGGTCAGGGTGGGGCACAAGCTCTGCTGTATCTTAGAGGCAGGCCAAGGCAGTGGCCATCCCGCTCTGGCCTAGCAGCACCGTGATGCATTTGGTGGGTGATTCAGCATGGGTCTCTCATCCACCCCCAATTCAGGTGTCTGCTTAACTAAGGTTGCAATCTTTTGGGGGTTGTCTGACCTCTCATATGTTGGAACAGCTACCCAGGGAGCGGGGAGACCAATTTCCCCATCCGCAGCCAGGACCCTGCATTTTGCACTGGGACCCATAAATTATAAAGACATACCTGCATTTACAAGAGTGTCATCCGCATGGATGGAGGAAAGGGGATGTTTCGAGAAATGATTAGCATGGGCTCAATAGGTTTCTATGACTAATTACAGACAGAGGAACAAGGACCTTAAGAAGACCCCTCCCCCCATTTTTAGCCCAGAAATAAGAGGATCAGTTTGTTTTCAGGGGCTGTGGAAAAAGTGGGAGAAATAATGAGTTTGCTTTGGGACATATTTATTTGAAGATTATTGTGGAGATATCCAGAAAGCGTTTGGAAATTAGGTAGGGAGCATAGGAGAGAAGTCTGGGCTAAAGAAATAGACTTGTGAGTCTCTGGTGTATGGAATGTAAGTCATGGTTGTGAAAGAGAACGGCCAGGACAAGATGTGATGGTTAGAAAAGGATCCTGATGATGCAGGAACAGAAAGCGAGGTTCTGATGGAAACATGGGCATTGGATGTGAACATTAGAAGATCTCCAGTTACCTTACAGCTGCACTGCCCAAGACAACAGTGCTAGCCACATGCGGCTATGAAAATTAAAAATAAAGTAAAATTAAATAAAATTAAAGATTCAGTCCCTGAGTTGCATGAGCCACGTGGCATATTCTCAGAAGCTACATGAGGCTAGTGGCTACCATACTGAATAGTACAGAAGAGAATATTTTCATTGTCACAATGTTCTATTGAGCAGCACTAGCTTGGAGCAATCTTTGTGGAGTGGTGGGAATGGAAATGAAGCTGCAGTGAGTGGAAAGTGAGAAGGAGAGAAGGACAATTTAGAGCAGAAGCTCTCGATGGCTGTGCGCTGATGTACTGTTTGTCAAGAGCAGCAGTTGTGAGATAGGTTGAAGACCAAACTTCCAAGTGAGGTCCTTTTGTGAAAATCCAGGTAGAGACATTCACATGCTCCTTTATGTAGAACATGGTATTTGGTGAGAAATTCCCTTGGGGTAGAAATAGGAGTGCTGAGGGGCCAGACAATGCTATGACTGCCTTGCAGGAGAGGGCTGGAATGTTCTGGAGAGCGTGGAACATGTAGGCAGGAGAGCTGCGTGGTGAGAGGAGGGGAGAGGAGCAAGGGTTGAGAAGTGAGGTGGGGGCAGCTAGACCCTGTGCTGTGACAGTCCTCCCCTTGACCACCCCAGGTAGTCAGTAAACACCCATGAAGACCACAGGATCCCCAATGTGAGTAGGATTTTTGTGGAAACAAGAGAAGGTGCAAGGTTGGCCACTCAGAAACCAGCCTCAGGTTTGAGCCGAGTTGATGCAGCTTCCCCAAGAGGCAAAGGGGCACACTGACAACCAGGTGACAGAAATCAGAGCAGATTTTAATTACACCATCCACCTTGAAGATGCTTGGCGCTTACCTGGCACACGGTAAGCGTTCAAGAAATGAGAGGTTTTATTATTCTCCTACATTTGCATTCTTACAGGCTTTCCTGGGTGAGAAAAACTCCGGGTGCAGTCAGCCGGAGATGGCTCGTCTGTGGCTGCGGCAGCCTGTTGCAGGGGAGAGGCCAGTTGGCGGTGCGGTTAATCATTAGGCTGATTAGCAATTACCGTTCTACTCTGGATTGGACCCAGAGGCCACAAGGTCCTGCCTACTCCAGCTACATTATGCAGTAACAGTAGTTTCAATGGTGCTCAATATTCACCATAAATGAATCTTTGTGCTCCTTAGAGTCTTTTAAATAAAACCACATTTTAGGACTAGAGGGATGCTCCCCATCCAGCAATGAAGCATTTCATAAGATGAATTATCACCCCTAATTTATCTTAATTTCCAGTCTGAATTTCCATGTTTGTTTAAAGTGAGGCCCACCTACGATTATTGCGAAATCAAGTAGATAATAAAGGTTACAATAAGACATTTGATATTGGGTTAAATTTTTCCTTGATTTTTAATATGCCCCCAAAGGGCAAGGCTAATGTTTTTTAAAAATTCAACAAGATGCCCATAAATCAACAGCAACAAAAAACCAGTCTTAAAAACCTGGCTCAAATCTCCCTTGAAAACATCCGCCTGGAGATAGGAGCCCTCTGGAGGAATCCTGAGCCACTGCAGCCTGGGGAGCCCACCACCAGAGCCCCACCAGGCTATGGGAATAAAATCTATGGTTATCACCACCTGATTGGGGTGAACTTTCATAATGACACTTCCTGGGATCTGTTACTGCCGTCTCCCTTCTGTAGTGCACTGGTAAAAATACCCACTGTATTAGTTTCCTGGATGCTAAAGCAAATACCATGCAATGGGTTGGCTTAACAGGAATTGATTGGTTTATAGTTTTGAGGCTAGAAAACGTCCAAAATCAAGGCATCAGCAAGGCGATGCTTTCTCCCCAACACTGTGGCACTCCGGGGCTGGCTGCTGACCCTTTCTGTCACATGACAATGCACAGAGTGGGTCTTCTCCTTTCTCTCCAGAGTTCCGTTGACTTCCAGCCTCTGGCTGTGCCTTCTCTTCTGTGTCCAATTTCCCTTGTTCATAAGAACTTTAGCCATACTCAAGGCTCACCCGCATTCAGCCTGGGTACACCTTAACTAATAATTCCTTCAAGGATCTGATTTACGAATAGTCCACACCCGCAGGACCAGGGGTTGGGACCTGAACATGCCTTTTGTGGGGACACGATTCAATCCCCAACACCCAACCCAGCCGCTGAAGAGGACCAGGGCCAACACTGCTGCTGACCCAGGACGTGGGAAGGGGGAGGGGCCTAGGGACAGCTTAACCTGACTGACAACTGAGAGTTGTCCTTGGGGACAGCAGCTCCCCCAGCGCTGGGGCCCAGCTCGGGACTTTACCCCGGTGCTCCTCACTTCCACCCTTCCTGGCTGGCAAGGACGCCCCAAATGCCTCAGACCAACCTGGCTTGTAGTCAGACCCAGCTGCTCACCCAGCCTTCACCCGCCTCTGTGCTCTCTAGCAGCCCACAGCTCTTCTCCCTTCCTTCCCTCAGTCTGTCCAGGCACGGTGTCTGGCACATAGGAGGGACTCCATAAATGCTAGTTGAGCCCCAGCGTGACCCCTGGCTAGGTACGCCAGCTCCTGGGGAAGCTCTCTTGCCATTGCATACTACAGAAATCGGCTACCTCCTCCCGTCAACACTTCCCCCCTGGTTCTCTGGTTTCCTCAGCTGGAGTGAATGTGGGTCTTGCCTCCTGAAGTCACTGGTGCCACGAGTGTTCAATTGCAAAGCACCTTGGTAGGCTGGCTAGTCTGCACCTGCATCATCCCAGATGTATTTTTAAGGGGCCTGAAGAAATCCAGAATTTTGGTCACTGGTGGCCAGTAACCAGGGTAAGGATCTGGTGTCCACCCTGGCCCCGCCCATGTCTGTGTGACCCTGGGCCAGGCATAGCACCTCTCTGTGCTCTTATTCCCCATCTGGGAGATGGAGACCCCTGAACCTATCTACCTCACCGCCTTGTTGTATGGGCCAGTGAGGGTCCTGACTGGATGAGAAGGGGTTCTGAACAGTCCAAAAACTAGGGAAGCACATGTCACCCAAGCAGTTGGGCCCCCACCTACCACATGAGAATTCCTGGGTTTGGTTCCCAGTGCTTCATAAAGAAGACGAAAAAGATAGCAAGCTGACACGAGCTGGTGCGGCGAGCTGATGCAACAAGATGACTCAACAAGATGACGCAAAGAAGAGACACAACAAGCACAGAGCAGATGCGCTTTCCTTTTCTGCCCTCCCTACGAGACAGAAACTGCTTGAAGACAGAAACTCCTTTACCCTTCCCTGAATCCCACACCCTGGAATCACTGTATTCTAGATGTTGCCAAACACTTGAAGTAGGAATGAAAGACAGGGCAACCCACTCTAGGGTGAAAATTCCCGGCAACACCTATTGTCTCCCTGTTGCATCCTTAACATTCTGACGGCTTGAACTCTGGGACCTGAGTTTATCTTGTGATGGTTTTTCTTTATCTTTTCTTACCTTCATTGACGTGGTCGTTCTAAAGTTAATTGTTCAAGATTGGGCTAACCATGTCTAACAGGACACCCATTCCCCTGGAGATTTTTGGTGACACACGAAGAAGTCTGCCTCATGGGCTCCTCTTTTCCTAACTCCATGTAGACCCCTCTACTCTTGACACCTCGTTGGCCTTGAACATGTTAATATTATTGATGATTGCAGCAGAAGCTGGCAGTGACCCGCCCACATGCCCTGGACGCTCTGTGTTCCAGGTCCCATCCACGAAGTCCCCCTGAAATGACCTTGGCTTTCCACCTGAGGGCTTTTCCTCAGCCCAACAGCCAAGGAGTTAGTGTCCCGCAGGACTGCCCTGGTGGGTGGGAGTTGGAAGACAAGTCCTCCAGCTTATTCGTGCCTCAGAAGGGCTCTGGGGCATGCCTGAATCTGTCCACCTGAGCTCCCTGGTGAGAATGAACCCAGTTGCCAGACACCTGCCCTCCGATGAACCCTTTATTGGCTTCCTTCTTTTTTTAATTTTTAATTTTATTTTTAAAAAGATATTTACAAGACATAAATGTTACAAAAAATATATAAGGGATTCCCAAATGCCCTGCTACCCATACCACCCACACTTACCCACACTAAACAACACCCTCCACTAGTGTGGTACATTCACTGCAATTGATGAACACATTTTGATGCCACTAAGCACGGACTACAGTTTACATTGTAAACGCACAATTCTGTAGGTTATGACAAGACATATGATGGTATTGGCTTCCTTCTTGTCCTCATCTTCCTTCCCCACTCCCCTACTAGTGATTCCTGGAATCATCTCCCGTTGAACTTTTGCACTAAAATCCTTATCTCAGCATCTGCTTCTGGTGAAACCTAAACTAAGATTCTTATTCTATCACTTTCTTTTCCATACTGCTTTCCTGAAATTGCTAGTATTGGATTTTTAAAAAATTTTGTGTTGTGGATTACAATACACATAAAAATTCACAATTTATACATATGCAGGGCAATGAATGATCACAAAGTGAGTTGCTGTATATCTACCACCCAGATCAAGAAATAAAACATTGCCAGTGGCCCAAAAGTCCCCCTCTTGACCCCTTCTAACCACTCCCTTAGCCATATTTTGACTTCCAACACCATAGATGACTTTGCTCTTTTGAACTTTATACAATTGCACTCACTCAGTATGCATTCTTTCATGTCTGGCTTTCACTCATCAGCATGTTTGTGAAATTCATCCACGATGCTGCGTAGGACTGCAGTTCACTGAATTTTGTTGTTGTGTCATACCCTACTGTATGATACATAAATATATATTTATCCATTCTACTAATTATTGTCATTTGTGGCTTTTATAAACAGTGCCACTGTGAACATTCTCGTGTATGCCTGTAGGTACAGATGGGCACACACTGTGGCTGCCTTTATACCTAAGGATGGACTAATGGGGGATGTGTAGGCTCTTCTGAGAGCAGGTGGGAGAAAAGACTTTTGCAGACAATTGTGTTCTTATCATTCCCACGGTATAAATGGGGCTTCAGCAAGGAGGCCTGTATCAATTCCCTGCAGCTGCTGGAGCAGATCGCTGCCAACTGGTGGCTTAAAACTACAGAAGTGTATCTTCTCACAATTCTGGAAGCCAGAAGTCCTAGATCAAGTGCCGGCAGGGTTGGTTCCTTCCGGAGGTGCGGAGGGAGAATCCGTTCCACGCCGCTCTCCTAGCTTCTGTTCCCTGGCCTGAAGATGCGGCACTCCCATCTCCGGCTCTGTCTTCTCCCATGCGTGTCTTCTTTTCCTTCTCTTCTAAGGACCTTTGTGGCTGGGTTTAGGGCCCATCCTCATCTGGGATGATCTCATCTCGAGATCCTTAATGTAATTACAACTGCAGAGACTCTTTTCCAAATCAGGAGGCACTCCCAGGTTCTGGATGGGCATTTCATGTGGAGCCATCACTTAACCCACTGCAGGACCAGGACGTTGGAGCTAGTTATGCCCTGAGATTTAAACTCGTAAAAGCAGTGCACAATGAAGGGGCTAAGTTCTCTGAAGAGCAGCAACAAGCAAAACAGCTCCCAAGTCAAAGCAGGATGAGCAGTGTCTGGCAGAAGTGAATCAAAATCCTCTGTGCATGATCCCTTCACTGGGGGCTACAAAGGTTTTCATTTTGTGAAAAGGCACCGTGAAAATAAAGTATCACCCCAGCCTAGTCAGCCCCATTAGTCCTCCCAGAGAAAAGCGGGGGAGCGGAGGTGGCTCAAGCAGTTGAACTCCTGCCTCCCACATGGGAGGTCCTGGTTCGGTTCCTGGTGTCTCCTAGAAAAAACAAAAACAAACAATAAGCAAAAAAAAAAAAAAAAAAAGCAACTCAGGGAGCAGAGGTGGCTCAGTGGTTGAGTGCTGGCTTCCCACATACAAGGTATGGGTTTAATGCCCAGCCCCAGTACCTCAAGAAACAAAAAGAAAGAAAGAAAAAGCAGGAAGTCATGGAAGGGAGGACACCCAGGCATAGAGAGACAATTAGGATTTTAGCAGGAGATAGGAAGCCCTGAGGACACATTCTTCCACCTCACAATTTTTCTGAGGACTGACTGGAGCAGGTGCCCCAATTGAAGAAGATAAACACACACAGAATGTACATATACATGTAACATGTGTATACACAAAGAGATGCTCACACACAGATGCACACATGCACACAGATGCACCCATGTACACACACACATTGGAGTACAAAAGATTCTTTACAGAGAGATTCCCCCACCTGCTCCCAAAAAAGTCATTCTCTACAGGTTCCCTTTAGAAATCAAGATCTCTTAGTACATATAAACAGCATTTCCTACATCCAGAATAGGCAAATTCATAGAGGCAGAAAGTAGGTTACAGGTTGCCAGGGTCTGGGGGAAGGGGAAATGGGGAGTTACTCCTTAATGGGTACAGAGTTTGGGAGTTACGAAGTGGTTTTTGAGATAGTGGTGATAGTTGCACAACATTGTGAATGTAATTAATACCCCTGAATTGTACATTTAAAAAGAATGCCAAATTGCATGTTATATATATTTACTACCAAATGTTTCAAAAATAGCATTTCCTTTCCCAAGATTGGGTTTGCTCACAGCTTTTCAGGATCACATCTATTGGTAAAACAAGGTCTTCTTGTACCAATGAAAATACGCTGGTGGTTCTCTCCTGGTTTGCCCCAGTCTCATGTGCTAGTTAAAATCAACTCTAGCGAGTAGGCTGATCTCAGACTTATACTCATCTGGGAAAGAGGAGGGGGCTTCCCACATGAAACAAGCCCATGATGTGTGACCGGTCCTGAGACACAAAGTCTAACTCCTGGGCAGCTTGCTTCCTCCCATCGCTCCATCTTTTCAGTAGCATTAGCCAGTTCAAACCCCATGGAAGGGGAGTGGAGGTGGCTCAACTGATATAGTGTCTGCCTACCATATGGAGGGTCCAGGGTTTGCTATCCAGGGCCTCCTGACCCATGCGGTGTGTTGGCCATGCACAGAGTGCGCAAAAAGGGTTGTGCCATGCACGGGCGCCCCCGTGTGGGGGTGCCCCAAGCGCAAGGAGTGCGCCCCGCAAGGAGAGCCGCCCTGTGCGAAAAAAGCGTAGCCCCGCCCAGGAGTGGCACCGCACACACGGAGAGCTGACGCAGCAAGATGATGCAACAAAAAGAGACACAGTTTCCCAGTGCCACCAAGGGTACAAGCAGACGCAGAACACACAGCGAGTGGACACAGAGAGCAGACAATGGGGGTAGGGGTGGGGGTGGGGGGGAGAGAAATAAATAAAATAAATCTTAAAAAAAAAAACCATGGAAGGACTTTCTTAGGGAAGATTTTCTACAAATCTAAAACTGACTCAGGAAGAGACCTGTTTCTCTTGCAGAAAGCTGTTTGCTCTGGGGTTTACATGGTGCTGGAGCACCAGTCCTCGAGGTGGCCTGCCTGCTCTCCAGCAATCCCCAGCGAAGGGGGAGAACTGCTTCTCCCAGTCGGAGGCCCCTAGGCCCTCCCAGGCCCCAGCTGTGTCACCACAGTCAGAACCCCCCATGCCCGCCACACTCCTATCCTGCTTGCCCAGTTTTCTCACCCTCTCTCTCCCCCATACTCACCCAGCATTGCCCCCAGGTCCCTTCCCCGCCAGCCCCTTGCCATCTCATGATGCTGAAGCAAGGGCTTGTCTGCTGCACACACAGGCTACACTCTTTTCTCCTACACTAGCAGTGTGGTGGGAGGGGAAGGGAAAGGGCTCAGTGCTCAAAGATCAGATAAAGCCCCCATCCTGCCTCCTCAGGCAGTCCTCCCTCTCCATGCTCCCATGGTGATCCACCTGTGGTCTGCGGGCTTGGGATCTGGGGTTCAAATTCTGACTTCCCAACCTAGAGCAAGTGGCTTACCACCTCTGTGTCCTCAGTTGTAAAACAGAGGCAATGAAGTGCCTACCTCACAGGGTTGTTGTGAGGAGTAAATGAAGTTGCATGGGTTATGAGTGCACAGTACCTACCATATAGTAAGGGCTCAATAAATGTTGGCAATTATCTCACATGTTGTAGGACTCCCATGAAATACTGGGTGTGGAAGAACTTAGAGAAGTACAAAGCCTGAGGGAGAGCAAGGAGCACGGTTATTTTCCTATTGCTCATAACCCCTTATTTGTAGGGAACACACTGAAGGAGTCTTTCACGTCTCTCATTCTTTCACCTGTAAAAGTCCTTTCACCAAGAAATGCCCAAAGCCAAGGATGAGCTGAAGGAAGTACTGCAGTTTTCTTCCAGGATCACTGTGGTCGGTCACAGACAGCCTTTTTGGATGGGGCTGAACATTTCCTGCTTTCTGAAACACCATGATATCCTCAATTTTGAGCTAAAAGATCTAGGTTTCTTTCCTGATCCTCCTGCTTAACAGCTACATGATCTTGAGAATATTGCTTGGTTTCCTCGTCTGTAAAATGGGAACAATACTCTCCCTGCCTCCTCTGAGGACTATCGTGAGGTTCAAAAGGGAAGTGCTTTGTAATCTGAAAAGTGCCCTTCACCTACGAACACGCACGACCCTGCAAAGAGGAGGAGGGCCAGGAATCCGATCTTTTTCATCTTTTCATACAACTTCCTCTTCTCTAGAGCTCTAGAGTCCTCTTCCAGCACCTGGATAGTCCCTTTACACACTCAGGACACAAAAATGCCTTGAGGTAGGGAGGGAGGGGGAAGGGTGTCACAGGTTCCCAGCCCGGGGTGCCCTGACATCGGCCACGAGGGGCTTGTCCAACACGTCGCCCACCCATGAAATCACAGGCTGCCAGGAGGGCGGCCCTGGGTGGGTCAGTGGGAATTTACTAATTTTGTAAATCGCTAAGTGTCATCATGCACAAACCCATGGGCGGTAGTAGGAAGGAGGAGGGAAGGCAAGGAAAAGTAGGCAATTTCCTGTAAGTGAAAACTGCAGGCCCTGCCAGATGGCTCACAGACCCAGGTGGGGCCCTGGGCAAAGTGGTGCAGTAGGAAGTTTGGCTTGATTACCATCACCCCTTCCATTCCATCTTCTCCCCAGCTCCCCACCTCACATACACATCTCCTTCGGCAGTATTCTGTCCTCTGACATGCCCTACTCTTCTCTCTGGGAACCTACCTGCTGGCCCCAGATGGAAGTCGTGATCAGAGCCTTTCCCTAGTTCCCTGCCCCACGGCCTCACCTCCTCTCCCACCATATCCCCCTGCTCCACGATTCAACTGTCCCACAGTTAGCATCTGTGCCTCTGCCCGCCATCCCTCATCACATGAGCACTCATTGGCTCCTTCCAGGTAGCGCATTTGGAACTTCATCTTGTACAACCCGCTCGAGCCCTGGCCTTGGCTCCTTGAGGTTGGGCACTGTGTCTCATCCTCTCTGTAACCCACGCAGAGTCCAGCAGTCTGGACGGTGGAAGGTGTTCATTGGACACTTGGAGATTTGCAGGGCTTTTGATCCCTTGCACATTGGAATGGACAGCCATGGAGTCAGTCTCCAAAAGAGTTGGCTGGGGTCAGGAGGATCTACAGACCCTGAGGGTGGAGGGAACAATCTCATCAAAGTACCTGGGTGGATCCTTACTCCCTCGGGCAGTGTCAAGGGACTCTAGTGTTCCAGGAAAGACATGTCTGGTTCAGCTTGACTGAAGGGTATATGGGAATGCCCTATATTATTCTTTCCATGAGTCTAAAATTATTTCAAAATAAAAAAAGGAGGATGAGACAATGACAAGGTCCAGAGAGTTTTACGTAAGTTTAATCAAACTTGGAGGAACAGATAAATCCCATTGTACACAAACTCTTTCAGAATATGTAAAAAATAAGAAAGCCAACTAACATCATATGAAGATAATATAATCTTCATTACAAAAGCAAACAAGGACAGTACAAGTAAAGAAAAATAAAGATCAGACTCCCTTATAAACCTGGATGCAATAATCCTAGATTAATTAGTTAGCAAATTGAATATATCAGTTTATAAAGAAAACTAGATTACAACCAAGTAGGATCTAATCTAGGAATATAAGGATGGTTTAACATCAGAAACTCTTTTAATGTATTATACCATAGTAACTAATTATGAGAGAAAATTGATAAACTCATGTCAATACAGAAAAACAACACTAAATTCATTTCAATGGTCATTAGTGAAAAAGAAGTATTAGCAAACCAGGAATTATAGGAACTTCGATCACAGGATAAATAAAATACACCAAAGTATTAGAACAAATAGAGTTGAGCAAACTTACTGGATAAAAAATTAGCACATTTCTATAAAACAGTGATAGACAATTAGAAAATGTAGGAAAAGGATCCCATTCATAGATCCAACAAAATTTAGAAGGAACATAGGGCTACATTTGACAAAAAAAAAAAAAAAGTACAAGATATCCACAATCAAATATAGAAAATAGCTTCAGTAATCTATTTTTGTGGAACATACCACCCTAAAACTTAGCGACCTGAAATAACCACCATTTTATTTGCTCATGATTCTGCAGGTCAGAAATCTGATCTAGGCTTTGCTGGGAGGTTCTTTTGCTGGGCTCCCCTGGGGTCACTCATGCAGCTGCAGTCATCTGGTATCTCAGAGGGCTGGATGATGTAAGATGGCTTCATTCATGTGTTTGGTGGCTGGTGCTGATTGTTGGCTGGGCCATGTGTCTCCAAGTACATGGCAGTGGAAGAATTCCAAGAGGGTGAAAATAGAAGCCACAAAGCCTCTTGAATGAGTCCTAGGCAACTGAAGCCCTACAACATCCTTTCCACTGCGTCCTATTGATCAAAGTGATTCTAAGGCCAGCCCAGAGTCAAGGAAAGGAGAACTGAAATCCAACTCTTGATGGAGGAGTGGCAAAGTCACACTGTAAAGGTTTGAACATCATGGGATGAGAACATGTATTGTCACAATCTTTCAAACAATCTGCCACACAAATCCTTATTAAACATAAAAGGTGAGTTGAATAAATGGAGAGGTATTCCTCTATCATAGATGATATGATTTAAAATTTTTAAAAAAATTCTTTCCAAAATAATCTATAAATTTTTAAAATGGTATAAAAACTCCAAGTTAAAAAATTTTTTTTAGGTCTGACCCTAAAATGCATAAGGAAGCGTGAAGGAGTAAACATAGGGGAGTAAAGGTAAAGATGGTTGTAGTTTGATATGGTTATGAATTCCAAAAATAGATACTGTATTATGTTTGTAATCTGATCTGTACCTGGGCCTGATTGAGTTATGATTGGGGCTTTGATTGGGCCATGTCATTAGGGCATTGAGTCCCCGCCCCTTGATGGGTGGAACTCATGGATAAAAGGCATGACAAAGGACAAGAGTTGAGGGTTTCTGATGTTGGAGTTTTGATGTTTGAGTTTGATGCTGAAGTCGTAAGCTGGAGCCTCTTGGAAAGAGACAAAGCCATTTGCCTGATAATCTACAGCTTAGAGCGCCTCGTAGTCTACAGCTGACCTTGTGGAGGAAGCGGAGGAGCTGAGCCCAGAGGAACCCAGAAAGCCTGAACCCTCACAGATGTCAGCAGCCATCTTGCTCCAACATGTGGAAATAGGCGTTGGTGAGGGAAGTAACTTACGCTTTATGGCCTGTTAACTGTAAGCTCCTACCCCAAATAAATCCCTTTATAACACCCAGAAGATTTCTGGTGTTTGGCATCAGCAGCCCTTTGGCTGACTAATACAGTGGTGAACTGAACAAATGCTTTCACTTTCACTCCTTAAATTCTACTAAAATGACAGTAAACTGATTAATAAAAATTCACAACCAATAAAAACCAGGAGAATAGGAGAAAATATAAGAGCAACAAAATTTTGGAGGCAAAATAAAGCAGATGTGAGAGTAGTAAGTAACTTAGCAACTGAGCAGATATGAGGAAACTAATTCCTGGGCCACCAGTGGGATAAACCAAGAAGCAAGATTAAATGATAGAACTTGATTAAATGGTTTAACCCAGATTAAAATGGGAGCACTCTCAAAAGCCTCAAGCAAGGGTGGAATCAGCTGTCTCTGGAAATGAAAATAAAGATAGGGCTAAAATAGAGATCTTTTGAAAGTGTACAAGAAGCAATTAAATTCCAAGATCCCCTCCCCAGCTCTGCACAGCCAGATGGCTGCCCACTATGAAGAGGACTGCAGGTTTATTCTCTGCAGGGGATTTACCAAGGGATTTCTGGATTGGGAACACCCAGCAGAGTTGAGGGTAGGGGTCTCCTGAAAACTGGAGCATTAGCTAAATATAAGACTTACAGTCCTCTTCGGTGCCTCCATTCCAAGAACCCTGGAGGCCAGGCACTCACCTTCAAGACAGCAAACAATTTGATCAGCCCAAGAAGAAAAACCTAAAGATACTGATATTGAAAATCCCCTAAGAGATGACTTAGCCAGGCATCTGGACATCAGGACAGTCCCCGTGTCCATACACAGAGCAGGTAGCTTGCTTCTTAGTCCCCTTGAGGACTAAACTCAAAGGTCTCCAGAGATGTGAGGAAAGCCACTGACTTAAAATGATAGTGATCCAGATGAACAAATGGATAAAAAGCAACTTAGAGGAAGTGAAGCTAATTCAGGAGAAGAAAATTCTTAAAATGCTATAGTTAATATTCTCAGATATAAGAAAAGATATTATAACCATAGAACAAGCAGAGGATTTTATGAAAATGAACATTCAAAGAACAAAAACAAGTGTTCTTGGGAATTAAAAACATCATGGCAGAAATGAAAATTTCAATAGAAGGATTAGAAGACAAAATTGAAGGAAACAAAAGGAAAATAGAAAAGATTTTAAAAAATTGGAGGGCCAATCCATGAATTGTGATATATGAGCAATAGGAGTTCTAGTAAAAGTCAACAGAGAAAATGGAGGGAAGGAATTGAGGAAAGCAGGAAGGGAGGAAGGAAGGAAGGAAGGAAAGCAGGAAAGGAGGGAGGAAAGGAGGGAAGGAAGGGAGGGAGGGAAGGAGGGAGGAAGGAAGGAAGGAAGGAAGGAAGGAAGGAAGGAAGGAAGGAAGGAAGGAAGGAAGGAAACTACCTCCCAGAATTGAAGGCTTGAGTTTACAGATTTAAAGGCCCAACAAGTACCCAGTATAATGGATTAAGTATCATCATCTTTTAGAACTTTGTAAGGAAAAAACCTTACAAGTTGTCAAAGATCAGAAAGGAACTAGACTTTTCAAGCAATACTAGAAGCCTGAAGATAAAGCTTCAAAATTATGAAGGAAATTTTCATTCAATCTAGAATTCTATAGTCATCCAAACTATTAATAAATTGGGAAGGAAAAAAATAAAGATATTTTTAGACACGGAAGATCTCAAAATATTTTCTTCCCCTACAGCCCTTTCCAGGAATCTCTTAAAGGACATGTACCCTTAGAACCATGGGGTAAATCACTAATAAAGAAGGCATGGGTCACAGGAAACAGGAGTTATACAACATGGGAGAGAGATTTCATGGTAAAAGGAGAGCCCTGGGTGACTTCTGAGCACCAAGCACCGAGGACTCCACTCCATACTGCAGCACATCAGAAATCTCCAGAAGAGACTTCTCAGGAAGATGAAATTGATTACATATCTGATGACTGTCAAGAGGAGACTTTTTGACCATTGACAATTGACCAACAGTTCAGGATTGAATGAGATGAGTATAAATAGAAAACCAGGTAAGCAAGAAGATAAGGTTATTATTTTCAGGGAAAACAAAAAGCTTTCATGGTTTATTATGTGGTTCATCTATAAACAGAGTTTTTACACAGTCATATTAATGTTAACCCTGAATATTGAGCTTACTGAAATTATGGTACAACAACATTGGGAGTATGGGAGAAAAGCAGAGAAATCCTTACAAGATTGAGGTTTAAAATTTAATGATTAAAACTGAAAACCAAGAGGTAGCAAAACAATTTCAAACACACTATTTAGAGACAAGGAGAAAATTACCAAAAATAATCAGAGTGTTGCCCCTGAGAAGAAGGATATGGAACTGCAATTTTGCATACCAAAGTTTGTAAACTGTTTAACTCTTTAAAATATGAACATGAATAATTTTGACTAAAATTAAAATTTTTAAATGAAATTTTAAAAAATGGTGGCAATAATACTGGTTTTACCACTTGATCAGATCTGAACAACTGTAAAGTGCCCTAACAGCGAAAAGTATTTGTAAAAATACATTATGGCTAATGAATCACAGGAACAATCAAGCACAGCAGTATTTATAATCTAGTTGATATTTTAAAATGTCGAAGCTGTTTCATATACACTCAATCTTCCAACTTGTTTATGCTCATTTAGTATAACATTTAAAAATTGAGGAAACATTCATGCCACACATTCATGCATACAAGTGCACACACATATACACAAAGATCCAAGAATAGACAAGACAATTTTTTAAAATTGTCAGGGACTTGCTTTGTCAGCTATTAAGCCATCATAAAAAGCTGTATTAATTAAGTCCAGTATTGGCACAGAATAAGGAAACACACCCATAGAACCAGAGGGCCCCTAGATACATACCAACACATAGATAAATGGAACCTTGCAATATTAAAAACAATGGGAAAGGACATACTCTAAGTGAGTGGGGTTGGGCTGATTGATTATCTAAATCGAAAATTAACATTATCTGTATTTTTTTTAAAGGGGGAAAAGACCTGAATCAAATACATTAAAATATTAAGATTTTAGAAGCAGAGTAAGAGCTAGGTTAAAAAAATGCAAACAAGCAAGTTCTGTGTGAGTGTAGGGGGCGCATGTGGTTGATAAGTTGGGGAGGGAGGAGAGAATCCAGAGAAGGAGTCCATTGCAATAGCAAGGAAAAGAGATGATGTGAATTTGAATTAAAAATAGTGGCAGTGCAGATAGAGGGAGGAACTGGGTCCAGGAGATATCTCTAAGGGAGACTAGACAAGACCTGGGGCAGATTGAATTTTGGTGCTCAGAGAGGAGAGGAGTCAATGAACTCCCAGTTGTTAGCCTAGAAAACTGGAGGTATGTGCCAATATTAATAGATAATAAGTAACAGCTCTTGATGGATTATAATTAATTCCATTGTGGATAAATTTTAATCTGAGTCCTCTACACAACTTCTAGGTAGAGATGTCTAGAAAGCAATTGTAAATACAGGTCTGCAGTTCAGGAGAGAATTAGAGCTGCCTACAGTTTAGGAAGGTCCTCAACGAAAGGACCAAGTCACCTATTATACATTCCCATTGTCATCTCCACACTTCCCCATAACTGCCCTATCATGTAGCACATCGTAGTAGATTGTGACTACTTACTATTTGTGAAGATGGTGTATTAGTCAGCCAAAAAGGGTGTTAACGCAAAGTACTAGAAATCTGTTGGTTTTTATAAAGGGTATTTATTTGGGATGGAAGTTTACAGTTACAAGGCCCTAAAGAGTCCCAACTTAAAGTTACTTTCTCACCAAACTCTGTTGCCATGTGTTGACGCAAGATGGCGGGCGATGTCTGCAAGGGTTCAGCCTTCCTCTTTTCTCTTAGGGCTCCATGGTCCCAGCTTCGTCCATTCTCAGCTGTAGGCTGGCACAGGGCTTGCCTTTCTCCCTGGAGCTTGTTTCTTTCTGGGGTCAGCTGCTCTGTTCTCTCCACAAGGTCAACTGTAGACTATCCCGTTCATCTCTCTTCCCAGACCGTGTCTATGGAGCACTCTCTTCCTGTGCATCTGCTTCTATGTGAGTCTGTTTTATCAGTCCAAGGGGGCTGGGACTCAATGCTGAGTTGCACTCTAATGACATGGTTGGATCAGAGCTCTAATCTTAATATAATTTAATCAGATATCTCAGCTGAATCTAATACAATCAAAGGGTTATCACACCAGAAGTGCTGACCAGTTTATCAATGTAATCAATATTTCTTTTTGGAATTCATAAATAATATCAAACTGCTACAGATGGAGAC